>NC_054372.1:101714190-102984286 GCF_017654675.1 Xenopus laevis
TCTAGAAAAGGTGGCAACCCTACCTGTGGCATAAGATGGTATAACAGCAATATGGCAGACAGTTTTGTTAGGTCCATCAAAAAAATTCTGTAGAGCTGTTCAATAAATGGGTGAAAACATTGAACATACAGATTTCACACAAAAATACAAATGATGCTAGTGATACAAGAGGAAAGATGGTTTTGCATAAAGAGCTTGCAATCCAAAGGAGAAGCACAATGTGCTATTGAAGATAACAAGAAAGATAAAATGGGATGAAACACATATTGCTATTGTCTTTTCACTTTTGGCATTTTGGTTTGGCTCCTGGGGGGCACAGGCCTGACAGGGGCCCGGCTGTGCTGCACTTTTCAAAATAGCCAGCCCCCCCTTGACAACACCGAAGCCGAGCCGCCTCTCCTGAAGTCCCGAACAGCTGAAATGCAGAAGTGCCGAACAGCCAAAGACTAGTCCAGTAGCGGCGAAAAGACCTGAAGTCACAAAAACAGACGAAGTTGAAGTCCTGGCGAAAAGACCCGAAGTCTCGAAAACAGCCGAAATTGAAATCCTGAAGCATCGAAAAGACCCAAAGTCACGAAAACAGCTGCAATTGAAGTCCTGGAGTGGCAAAAAGACCCGAAGTTACAAACACAGCCGAAATTGAAGTCTTGAAGTGGGGAAAAGACCAAATGTCACTAAAGGAGGTGAAGTTGAAATCCTGAAGCAACAAGCAGGCCCGGAATGGTGGAAAGGATTTTAAGGGGGGCCAACCACAAGGGGGGTTGGAACAAGCAAACAGGTATGCATCTGCAGCATTTTAAAGAAGAACAAACCCCTAAAAACAATATGGGGCTGTAGCAGAGTGAGGTGCTACAAGCTGACCTGATTGGTCTGATTAGCCTCAATTAGCTATTCAGGAGCCCTTAAACCCCAGGCTGGTCAGTCTCTGGAGAGCTCTGACTGAAAGAGACACACAGAGAGGCTCTGGGATTCTGCCCCCAAGGTTTTTATGTGCCTACACACACACGGACACTCACAGGAAGGTCTGTAATTTGACTGCCTTTTTATTATTGTTATTGAACTGATACTGTTGCCGAAAACTATTATTTTGTACCTGCTTGTTGCCGGCTGAAATAAAAGCCTTTTTTTCTTTCTTTGCTGTCCTGATGCTTACTCTGTGGGAACCTGTCATAGGGGCAAACATTTATGTTTGATATATACTGAACTTACTGCACCAGCTTAACGTTTCAGAATTTCTATGAAACTAATGGTCCAGGCCTTTAAAGTTGTACACTGGAAATCACCATGTCAGTGACATGCACATGCTCAGTATGCTCTGGGCAGCTGTTAGCTAAACTTAGGGGTTTTTGCAAATCATCAAGCAGAATCAAGAAGCTGACACTACAGGCAGATGATTAAATTCTGATTTAAATTGTACTGTTTTCTGAGCAGTCATGGAATGAAAATCTGAATTCATTAGTAATAAATCTTGTATAAAAAATACCCATGTACTTTTATATTCTATATATGCAGTAATTTCTCGGTCACTAACTCGGTCACAGCCCAGAGTACCAGCAGTAACAATATTGGGAGCTACTTCTCCACTTCTAAAGGCCTGCGATTGCCTTGGGTTGGAACAGAACCTAAAAAAACTAATGTACAGCATGTCTAGACTATATCTTTGTTAAGCTTTAGTTCCCCTTTAATAGCCTGATACAATATTACATTTTTTTCTCAGGGGTTTACATATCCTTTATACTTGCCCATCCAAATGGACGGTCACTAGTCTCAACACTATGCTGTAAGCTTAAAGGGCACTATTGTCTGTCTTCCTTAAAGGGGATAGAAGTAATGAACATAGATGCTGGCTTGTGGATTTCCCTAAAACACCAGAGCTCCATAGGTCTTTGCCAAAGTCCTTTTGGGCCCTTAGGGTAAGGCCACACTAAGCGATAGCGCAGCGATTTGACTCGCCGCGACTATTCGCCGCGACTTTTAATCCTCAATCGCTGGCGAAACTTTGGCGCTGGCGTCTATGGGGAATCGCTGCGTAAAAACACACGCGGCGATCTTTTTTCTATTGTCGCTCGAAATCGCCTCGCTAGGCGATTTCGAGTGACAATAGAAAAAAGATCGCCGCGTGTGTTTTTACGCTGGCGATTTTGCGCGATTTCCCATAGACGCCAGCGCCAAAGTTTCGCCAGCGATTGAGGATTAAAAGTCGCGGCGAATAGTCGCGGCGAGTCAAATCGCCGCGCTATCGCTTAGTGTGGCCTTACCCTTAGTCTTACTGCAACATTACCTATGGAGACCCTGTCCCACCTGGGGCACCAGGTGGCATACCAGCAATACTGCAAACAGTTCTGTTACATAGTTAGCTTAGTAGTTACATAGTTACATAGTTAAATTGGGTTGAAAAAAGACAAAGTCCATCAAGTTCAACCCCTCCAAATGAAAACCCAGCATCCATACACATGTAACGCAACCATAACCAGGCTGCATCTTGGCTTTCTTCTTACCTTTCTTACTGTCTTCTATGCTAACAAAACCTCATCTCCAGTTCCACTTAATGTAGGGTGCCTCAAGACTCTGTACTTGGTCCGTTGTTCTCCCTGTACACTCTGTCTTTGGGAGATCCCATCCGCTCATTTGACTTTAAAGGGATAATGTCATGGGAAAACATATGTTTTTCAAAACGCATCAGTTAATAGCTGAATTCTGCATGGAAATCCATTTTTCAAAAGAGCAAACAGATTTTTGTATGTTCAATTTTTAAATCTGACATGGGGCAAGACATATTGTCAGTTTCCCAGCTGCCCCCAGTAATGTGACTTGTGCTCTGATAAACTTCAGTCATGCTGTACTGCAAGTTGGAGTGATATCACCCCCTCCCTTCCCCCCCCCAGCAGCCTAACAACAGAACAATGAGAAGGTAACCAGATAGCAGCTCCCGGACACAAGATAACTGCTGCCTGGTAAATATAAGAACAAAACTCAATAGTAAAAGCCAAGTCCCAGCCAAGAGACTGATTTAGTTACATTAAGTAGGAGAGATAACAGCCTGCCAGAAAGCAGTTCCATCCTTTAGTGTAGGCACAAGTCACATGACTGGGGAGAGCTGGGAAACTGACAATATGTCTAGGCCCATTTCAGATTTCAAAATTGAATATAATAAAATATGTTTGCTCTTTTGAGAATTGGATTTCAGTGCAGAATTCTGCAGAAGTAGCACTATTAACTGATGCATTTAAAAAACATGTTTTCCCATGACAGTATCCCTTTAAATATCATCTGTATGCTGATGATACCCAAATATATTTATCCACCCCTTCATTAACAGCTGAAACAGAGGCTCAGATCTCTAACTGCCTTCTGGCTATCTCCAACTGGATGAGACAGCACCACCTTAAACTCAACCTAACAAAAACTGAACTAATCATCTTTCCACCTAAGCCTGGTCCTACTCCCCCATTTACTACTGTATCTATATTGATGGCATGCTCATTAACCTTGTCAACTCAGCACGCTATCTGGGGTGATCTTTCTCTCCTTCTCGGATCATATTAACACGCCTGTCAAAACCTGTCACTTTTCTTACTCAATATTGCTAAAATCTGTCCCTTTCTTTCACCTGCTACGGCTAAGACGCTCGTGCATGCGCTCATCCTATCCCGACTAGATTACTGTAAACTTCTACTAACTGGCCTCCCATCTCTCCCCTCTGCAGTCTGTATTAAACAATGCTGCCAGAATTATCCTACTCTCCAAAAGGGTACAGTCCCTCTTCCCTGTTGAAGTCCTTATCACAGTCCCGGAAGTGATCTGGCGTCTTACGCTTCCGGGACACTATATAACATGGCGAAGTCCAGGCTGGAAATTAATTTTGTTCTATTATTGTCTCAATGTGAGGCTATGGCTTCTGAAAAGAGGGAGAAGGGGGAGTGGAGGCTGGAGAAGGTGAGGGTGCTTTGGGCCTGCTGCTTATTTTCCGCTACACCCGTCAAGTGCCAACCTCAGCCTTCCAGCTGTCACTGTTTGCTGCATGCTGGCTACCTAGTTACTGCTGTGCAAATGGCAAGCGGAGCTCCCCTCTAACTTGTGATTTTAAAAAGGTCCAAAATCACCTTTTATATGGCAATGTCGCGGAAAAAAACTATTACTTCGGGCAATTTAAAGGACCATTAACGCCATAAAGGGATAATATAAAAAAAAAGAGGCTGATGTTCTTCTGCTTAGAGAGGTGTGAGAAAAGTTTCTAATTTTATTCCTAAGCAGAAGAACATCAGTCTCTTTCTTTCTCCTGACAACTTCCTTGACTACTTGCTGGTCAGACTGGTGAGAAAATGACCATTCATATTAACAGTACATGTATCCCTTAATATCTTGGAATAAAAACAAAATAAATAATGAATGTAAATTACAAAAGTGTTTAGAATAGTCCCCTCATTACTTTTATATTTACTTATTTTAAAGATTTACTTATCCTTTAACTTACTGATGGCCAGCTTGCCAAACTGAAAACAGCAGGTGGTGCTGCTGTTCCAAATTCATTTTTTCAGCATGACAATTTGCTATTATCTTTAAAAGTAAAAAAAACACTATGCAAAAATTTTAATTCATTTTGAGGGTTTCACTCACCTAATTTCGTCCATTAGTCAGCAGCGTGTAGACTAAGTTATAACCAATACATGGGGAGGCACATATATTAAAGGTCGAATTTTGAATTCATGTGAGGTTTTAAGACTCTATTAAATTCGAATATACTGTACTTGAAACTCGACTGGGAGGATATTTATAAAAAAAATTGAATATCTAAAACTCGGACATTTTTTACAGACTCGAAAACTGGAATTGAATTAAATTAAACTGGATTCGAGGTTTTTCTCCGGAAAAAAACTCATGTCAGGAAGGCTACTAACATGTTCAAATTGTTCCCTGGACCTCTCCCATTGACTTGGGACAGGTTTAAGGTGGCGAATAGTCAAATTCGAGTTAAAGGGCCAGAGTATGATAAATCTCGAAATTCGAATTAAAACTCGAATAGAGTTTGCATAATTCACATAATTCAATTTGATCCTTAATAAATCTGCCCCTTAATGTTATAACTCTCTATCCTATTCATCTGTTATTGAGATGAAAAACACCGCCTAACCAGAGTACTTTTTCTGAGCACTAGGTGTCAGTAGAGCATCCTGCAGAATTTAGATTAGGTTTATCCAACTTGCCCTGATATCTTAATGTCAGACCAGCATTTATGCTTCTCTTTTTTTGAGCCGCATTTTGTAACAATTAAAATTATAAATTTAAGCAATATATTGCATCTAATGTAATTGTGGGCTAAAAAAGGATAGTCATCATTATAATGTCAACTGCACTGAAGCTCTTTGTAGATCCACGGTGCTATGTTACAAATGAGCAGTGAATGTGTGCCAACAGTCCTTTCTCAGAAATCTGAAAAGGAACTACAAACTAATACATAACCTGGTGCTCAGCTGTACTGTAGGAGGTTTTTATAAAAAAAAAATACTGAATCGTCCACAAAAGATTCAGCTACATGTTTAACTTGATCTAAACACTCATTTAAATATTTATATTTGAGGACAATCAACAAAGCTATTGCATCTGTGAACAATACATTGCTTATTTCAGGTGTCCACTTCTTTCAAGTCATTTGATGTTTAGGGTTTGGATTCAGTATGAACATTAAAGTTATAAATGAATCTTGCAAAAAGTGTGAGGTTTCTAGAGAATGCTAAATTTGGCACTCTGGTTTGTTATTTATCACTTATAACAACATTTGGCAGAATCACGCATTCATTTTATTGTGTGCATAAAAAACAAATAAAACCATGCTATACCAATCAGCAGAGGTATCTTTGTGCTTTAAGGTCCATACTTCTTCCTTCTAATGCCTTTCGCGCCATTAGGCATTCCTCTGATGATGCGTTTGGAGGAAGGAGTTTATGAACCCTTGAGATTAAGATACATCTGTCGAAAGGTATACATTTTTTATTATTTTGTTTTAGATGCATTTAATAATTGTTTTTATGTGTGATATTGCCAATTTTTGTATTTATATATTGTATACTTAGGGTCAGGAACAGTATTTCACACATCTAGGGGCCCATTCATTAAGTTCGAGTGAAGGAATAGAAGAAAAAATGCTTCGAATTTCCAAGTGTTTTTTTGGCTAATTCGACCATCGAATGGGCTACTTCGACCGTCAACTACGACTTCGACTTCGAATCGAACGGTTCGAACTACAAATCGTTCGACTATTCGACCATTCGATAGTCCAAGTACTGTCTCTTTAAGAAAAAACTTTGACCCCCTAGTTCGCCACCTAAAAGCTACCGAACTCAATGTTAGCCTATGGGGAAGGTCCCCATAGGCTTGGCTAACTTTTTTTGGTCGAAGGATAATCCTTCAATCGTTGGATTGACGTATTTGCGCATAATCCTTCGACTTCGATATTCAAAGTCGAAGGATTTTCATTCCCCAGTCGAATATCGAGGGTTAATTAACCCTCGATATTCGACCCTTGATGAATTTGCCCCCTAGTAGATGGCTTTCTCCTAAATATTTCTATTGGTATTTTAAATCCATATATCCTTGCAGTGCAGCTACTCTTGCTTCAGTCACCATCATTTTCATATGCCAATTCCATCTATATACGCACAACTCCACAATACCTGTATGTGGGGTTGTTTTTTTTCAGTACCAACATATCAAATTGCCTGCACAAGTGAGGCCCTCGCTTGCTTGGTGCAGTGATATTCCTCATGCTTTCCATGTAGCTACTCCTTAAACCAGGGATTCCCAACCTTTTGAACCTGTGAGCAACATTCAGAAGTAAAAGGAGTTGGGGAGCAACACTAGCATGAAAAATGATCTTGGGGTGCCAAATAAGTGCTGTGATTGGCCATTTGGTAGTCCCTATGTGACTTGTCAACCTACATTGAGACTCTGTTTGGCAGTACACCTGGTTTTTATACAACCAAAACTTGCCTCCAAGCCTGGAATTCAAAAATAAGCTCCTGCTTTGAGGCCACTGGGAGCAACATCCAAGGGGTTGGAGAGCAACATGTTGCTCACGAGCTACTGGTTGCGGACCGCTGCCTTAAACTGTTGTCAGTGCATATCCACACTACAGTAAAATTACCATTAACTGCAAAACTGATTTGTAAGACTGAGTATGCAAAAAAACCAAGTAAAATTTTGTTACTTATACATACTTTTATTTTTCTCTTCAATAGTTTGTCTGTGCCTTGGAAGAAATGCTTGATTCAATAAAGAAAGACAACAGGTAAACGCATACTGCTTGTTTCTCTATTATTAAGAATCCTGAGTTCAGTTTGGAACAAAAAAAGGCAACTCCTTTCCAACTTGGTCAGCTTCCTCACTCTGTTTGGCTTTCTTTGTATTGTTTTTGTTTAAATTAAAGGGTGTTCATGCTATTTTAGGATTTTATCATATTAGTCTAAGCCTTTAATGTAATGAATGCTATATTCCACCCTGTTACAAATCCCATATACTGTCATTCAGATACAATCAGTAAAGGCACGCCATCTAATGGCTATACAAGACTTACAAGGAGAACTTTAAAAACATTTTATATAACTGCCTCAAGGTTGCTTATGGAGTTGCTTAAGGGTGTTTATGGTGTACTCCTGGTCATGTGATTAGTCTGTTTGATCATCAAGCCTTCTCAAATCCTGCACTGACAGCACTTCTCAGCTGCTTCTTCCTCAATCACTTCTTATGTTGAGAGAATGTTGACGTATATAAGCCCTGTAGCTGTAACCTTGCACAAGCCACTTTATTAACCTGCACATCAAAAATGAGTTAAGGTACTAGAAAATTTAAGATGGGACATATTTTTATATTTAGACTTCACTATTTGTATATGCTGTATTGTGCATTTTTACTATACTAATATACTAATTATATAGTACAGACAAGGTAAAAAAAAGAACTCCCTTTCTTGTAGACCTCTATAACTGTAAAAGACTTCTTGGAGTAGAAACCATCTTGAGTTTTTCAGCATCTAAATTCTTTAACCAATACTTTTTACTGTTAATTCATTTAATACCCTTACAAGATTTACCTTAAATAATGTCCTTCAAGTAGCCAGACTTTGTGGATTGACTAAATGGAATTGGCAGGTAAATTTAATGTTAAGTGCCAATTTGTATACTTTAATCTGTAAAGTCGATTTGCTTGATCTATTAAGATGACTATGCACACAACATCATAGTAAGTCAATACAAATGCAATGTCATAAGAATATTAAAAGCAAGTGTATGGATACTGACTCATTGTTATTAAAGGGGATATAAAACTAAAAAGCGCAAAATCGCCAGCGTGACGTCATTTCGTTACTTCGCCGATTTACTAACGGGTGCTGGCGTAAGTTCTCTAATGAAGTGGACCTACTCTAGCGCTACTTTGCACCCTTACGCCAGTCGAAGTTGCGCTACGGTGAAGGGACGTATCTACGCTAATTCACTAACTTGCACATTTTACTGAACGTTAAATCTTGTGCCAGACTTGCCTTCACCACCTCAGACCAGGCGAAATGCAATAGAGTAGATACGACTTGCTTCAAAAAAAGTTGAAATTTTTTCTAAGTCCCAAAAAACACTGGCGTCTTTTACTTTTTTATGGTTGATAAATTTTTTTGGGGTTACCCTCCTTCCCTCCTACATTTCCTAACATATGGCACCTAAACTATACAGTGGGCACATGTATAGGGCAAAATAACAACTCTATTTTATTTTAGAAGCTTTCCCAAGCTTGTGTAGTGTAATGTATTTGCTGCTACATATACGTCCATTGTACTTTAACTTGGCACGGTATGCAAATTAGGCATCGCTAGCGTAACTTCACTTTGCTTGACGAATTAATGTTAGCGAAACTTCACTGCCTTTCGCTTTCCTGAGTGCAACTTCTGATTTTAGTGAAGTGCGGCGAAGGCGTTGCTAGTGCATTTTCGGCACGGCAATGTGGTAGATGGTTTTTAGACATCACCTGTAGTATTTTATTAGCTGAAATGATGTCATCATAATGTCATCTTACATGAAGGAATTCCTCTGCATCTCACTTTTTTTTTTTGCATTTTTTTGTGTTTTAAAGTCACCATCAATTTTATTATTAAAAGCTGGAGCAAAATAGTTAAAATAACATTCCATACTAAGTTGAAACTATACTTTAATAACTGAAAAATTGTTCCAGGTCCAGTATCCTATAGCAACCAGTCTGATTTTTACTTTTAAATTGTTGACCACTAGATGCTAGCTGATGTGGGTTACTCACACTGGAGCAATCTGCCCCTCTGATTACATTACCTCCTCTTTGTGCATGGGCAGCTGCCATTTTACACACCTATACTAAAAGCTAAAAGTGAACTCAGGAGTATAGTTTTCTGTAGCAGCCACAGAAATCCTCCCATGTCATGAGACATCAATCCTCATGCAAAGGATTCCCAAGCACTTAATAGTCACTTCAAACCCTTTTTACATTCTTTCCTATTGAATTGAAAGGTCACAATATAGAAATGTTTCTAAAGTTGGTGGTACAGGATTTTAAAGGTCACTTGGTGAATGGAATGCAAAATAATTGTTCAGTGCCAGCTGAATAAAACCTGATTTCATCATAATTAGGGCAGGTAAGACCGGAAATACTTCTGTAAAGGCTATGACACAGTGGGTGATATTAGGCTCTTTTAGTACTTCTCTCATGACTTACGGAAAAAAGTTGGTTGGTCCAACTCTGATGCCTGTCCAAAGTCCCAGGCTTTGAAAGCTAATATTTATCATTGCTTATGGTCCTGTCCATTGATTAAACAATTTTTAAATGTGTGCAATTTTTGGAGACACGGTCTCCAAAGGTAGACAAAAAATGAGCAAACATTGCCTCTGCAGTTGGTAAGAAAGCTATTCTATAGTGCTGGATATCAAATCTACCTCCTACACTTGAAATGATGCATACTAAACTCGACTTTGCTTACCGTATGGATTGGCTGGAAGCCACTCTTAACAGAGAGTGTAGCACGTTACATCCGTTTTTGACACCTGGACAAAATACATATAAACAAATACATATAGACAAGGAGAAATTGCCTATGTGTTTAGATTCACTACTAGCAGGGAGAAACCCTCTAATGGGAACTCCAACACTTGAGAACACCTATAAATGCCCTGATCGTCTTTCATAAGACACAACCCTGGGTGGAACTGTGTAGGGCTCCAGGGTAGGAGGGGACAAAAGTGTAATTTGTTCAAAGTTTAGGGTAATGCGATGATTAATGTACTTTTTGATCACTGGGGCAGTTGAAGAATGTGAAGCCTACCCCAGTTTAGACATTTATAAAAAAAAACTGCAGGTTCCAAAGTGCCACGAAAATGCTGTGTGCCATTGTTCACAAACAGGTCCTGCTAACCATTTTTATTCAATTTAGTATCTTTTGTATGGTTTCTATAAATAATTTCCAGTGCAGTTTTGCTCAGAGTCAGAAACAATGGCTGGACACATTGACTCAAATGTCTCGGAAAAATTATACTTGTTCAGATTTCTGAACCTGTTTTAGTGCTGTGGCACATGGGCATTTTGACCACCGCAGCCTTTATCTGGGAACAGCAGTGGTCAAAACGCAGCTGTCCACCTGATAAAAACAAATGAATGCACTGTACTGAAGACACACAGAGCGGTGGTAGGTGGAGCTTGGTACCACAATGCTTGAATGAGCCAAGTTGCCATGGTTCATCTGTCACTGTTTCATGCAGTAGAGCACTTTTCACTCATATATATCAGGAATGGTTACAGGCAGATGAGCATGTTTTTTCCTTTGCTGTTCTCCACCAGGTAGCAGTGGCCAATATGCCATATACCTGCTGCATGGTGTACATCACGGGGCATACAGAAGACGTCACAGGGTTGATCAGGTGGTGTCGCAGAACGGGACTATGACTTGCCGATTGGCTGATCACCATGGCAATTTAGGAGAACTGCCAACTTTTCCTAATTTCCAAAACCAGAATGTCCAGGTAAAAGCTGGATAGATGGCAACCCTATAAATAACACCAATTCTTTCATATGCTAATCAATGTGTTCTATTATTTGATGCAGAACATTTTTTTGTGCAAAATAGATACCCCTATGCACTGTCATAATAACTGTGCAGCTTTTCTTATGCCTTTCTTTTTCAGCTGTATATTTGCATACTATTAGATCTGTCTAAACCTGTTGCAGGCCTTCACAAGATCAATTGGCTCATTAATGATACAGCCCTTCCATTTATTAGCTTTTTAAAGTTTAAATTAATTATTTCTTGCTTAGGTCAAGGATAATAAACTTCCAGCGCTACTGAGAGGTTCTAAATAGGTCAGGGACTGTAAACTTGATGTAACAATACCATGGTCATGATTATAATTTTTTACTTAATCATGCTTCATAAGAATGTAGATGTTGCAACACACACATCTGCCTGTGCTTGTTTGATTCCACAATATGAATTTTAGTGGGGTAGATTTGCAGTGTTTTGTTTTTAAAAGCTGTCCTGAAGTCAGAAAACATTTCTTACACAAAAGAAGATAAATTGAAATCACACAATTTCTCATGGACTAGCCTCTGGCAAACGTATTACTCATGTAAATGAATTCTACTGTTAGATTCTTATTGCAATGGTACACCTCAACAAATATATATATTTACAGTACATATTTTTTTGTCCAAGCTGGATAAATCCATATAATAACTTGGAAGAAGATGCAAGGGTGTCTTTTCAGATACTAAAGAAGTAGACTAGAAGTTTTGTACATTATGTTTTGGCTTCTGTACTAGCCCAAGGCAACCACAGCCCTTTAGCAGTAAAGATCTGTGTCTCCAAAGATGCCCCAGTAGCTCCCAATCTTCTTTTCTGATGATTCACTGCACATGCTCTGTGCTGCTGTCACTTACTGAGTTTAGGGACCAACTTACAATATACTGTATATATATAGAATAGAAATGTTAAAATATATGGCTGATTAGTATTTAATACAGATAATTACGACATAGGAGCACAGAACTCAGATGCAACTTGCATCTGAATTTAATAATTACACTTGTAGGATAGGTTTACTAGTTTATCATCTTAGATAACCAGTCAACCTCATTTTAAGCTTGATAATTTTCCACAACCACTAAGTTTTGTTTTTCAACAGCTGCCCAGAGTCCACTGAGCATATAAGTGTTGCAGACACTTTCCAAGATGGTGACCCCCTGTGACAAGTGTGAAGTCCTAGATCATTGCTGCTACTGAGAATCTGAAACTTTGGACAAGTGCAATAAGTTCAGTATATAAAATATGGCATTTTTAGACATATTCATTTTTAGGGTGTATCATTTGAGTAAACAACGGATTTTCTGTGTTCTCATTGATGTGTTTTCAGGACATGACGGTATGTTATGTCCTGAAACGACCCACATGCATGTACAACCCACAATGTAGAGTTTTTTCTTAGAATGGCAGCAAAATCGTGGCTAGACGATAAACTGAGTGTACCACACCAGGCACACAAATGTACAGTATTGTCTGTTTGGGAAATGGCATGCAGTTTGTAGCACACACTATTTCTCCTGTGTTCTTTTTTTGACTGGCATCCATTCCAATGTGAGGACTCAATAACAGCAAAGCATTAATGTCAACTTGGCACAAATCAGTTAAGGCTATTGGCACAACCCACTAATGATGTGGTTGTCGGACTTTTCCATTGAAGCCCCCTTAACTCATAACAAGATTAAATATATTTAGTATACTAAGAACATCTGTAGAATTTCAGATACATTTTCAAATCTCAAATCGCACTTTAATTTACATTGAGGATGGTCTTTCTGTGGTTTTTATACAAATGGCCTGTAGATGGCAGTGTGCTCAAACTTATTCTGTGCATACTTTCTGGTAGCGTGAAAGTGAAAGCTTACTGTTGTGTAATGCCTGCATGACGCTGCTAATAAAGCACTGTTATACTCTACTCATCCTCGGCTACCCAAAACATAACAAATAGCGACAAGGATGGCTCTTCTACCTCTGCAGCAGCCTGCCCCTTTTCTTCCAAACCCTGGTGAGCCTACCATACCTTTTACTGCTTGGATCCGTATGTTTGAAAATTAAATTATTGCTGCTGACCAAGGGGAGATTTCTGCTGCTAGAAAGCGTGCTTTACTTATTCACTGCCTGGGAGCAGAGGGACAGCATATATTCTATACATTACCATTACCCGATGATACTTATGAAACTGCACTTACTGCTATAAAGAACTTTTTCATGCCAAGAATAAATGTGGTTGCTGAAAGATATAAATTCTGATAACGTGGACAGCGTAATGGCGAATCCACAGAACAATTTGTAGCAGCTTTGAGAGAGCTGGTTGTTACTTGTGACTTTGGGAATCTAACAGATGAAATAGTGGAAAAAACAAACTCGCCTCACATTAGAGAGAGACTGGGCCTAGAGCAGGATTTAACCCTTGCAAAGGCTATTACAGTTGCTTGCCACATTGAAACAGTAGTGGAAGAGGCTAAAACTCTTAGTCAGGGAACTGCTGGGAATGTACAGATTGTGAATTCAATACTGTGGCCTAATAATGCACAGTCACAGGCAAAATACAGTGCTAAGGAAAGGGATTCACCTACACTGCAAAACCGTGCAGCAAATACAAATAGAAAATACTGTTTTCATTGTGGTTCAACACAACACACTGCAAATCATGTTACATGTCCTGCAAAAGCTAAACGGTGCCGCAAATGCACAAAAGTAGGACATTTTGCTAAGATCTGCCTTAGTTCTGCTAAAGATGTTCATGAAGTCACTACTACAAATGTCACAGTATTAAGTGTGGATAAAGCTGGTACATTTATTCCAGACAAGTTTATATGCACAGTCAGTGTGAATACTGTTGACAAAGGACACTCCATTAACCTGATGCTTGATACAGGTTCAGCTGTTTCTATACTACCAAAGGATATTTTCTTGAAAAACTTTGCAAAAGATCCGCTTGTTGCACCTGCCCTGAAACTGGTCAGTTACTTAAAGGATCCAATCCCTGTGCTTGGTTGCTTGCCAGTAACTGTACAATTTGAATCAAATACTGCAAAATGTAACTTTTACATTGTGAATAAGGGTACTGCTATTCTTGGAAGGGATCTCTTTGCTGCATTAAACCTACAATTAGTTGATGATCTCATTACTACTGCCCCAGTGCCTGCCACACAGCCAGTGTCTAAAATTTTACCACAAAACAACACTTCACTGGGTTGTGCAAAGAACTTTGTACGCAAAGTTAAGTTGAGACCAGATGTAAAACCGGTACCATTTCCTGATTTAGCATGGGAAAATCTTGCTATTGATGTTGTCAGTCTTTTTACAGATGCTCCTATAGATTGTGGATTTGCCATAACCTTGATAGACTAATACAGTAAATGGCCTGAACTTGCATTTGTTTCTCATATAACATCAGCTACAGTAATAACATTTCTGTCTACATTTCTGTCAGTTAATATCAGACAACGGACCACAGTTTGTCTCATATGACTTTGAATCCTTTCTGAGAGAGAGGAATATTGTGCATAGGAAATCTTCAGTGTATTACCCACAAGCAAATGGAGAAATTGAGCGATTCAACAGAAGTCTGAAAGAAGCACTACAGACAGCAAATCTTACTGGGAAATCTTGGAACGTATTTACAACAGAGTTCCTACATAATTACAGAGCAACGTGCCATGCAAAAACCCAATCATCTCCAGCTGAATTATAACATGGCAGACAGATGTGCACTAAGTTACATGTTGCAGACATCAAACTTCCACAAAATACTGTGCCTACAAAATCATCTACTGCTGACATTGTGAAACCTTACCAAGCCAAATGCAAGACTTATACTGGCAGAAAACGTGGTGCAAGAGAAGTACACTTTCAGCCTGGATCTTAAGTCAGAATTAAGAAACCAGGAATACTGAAACAAGGACAATCTAAATTTACTACACCACTTGAAGTGAGACGCCAGCATGGACCATACACATATGAACTGTCTGATGGACGCATATGGAATGCAAGTCATCTTGCTCCTGTTAGATATGACTTTGGAGAAGCTCCATTTGATGAAGGACATTTTCCTACTCCTGATATCAACTACAATAGGCCTGAAGAAAGTGAACCTATAAGGCATATTGAGAGAATCAGAAAACTACCTGCATGGACCCAGGACTATGTGATGTGAAGAATTTATATTATTGCTTTAAGATGCATTGTTGTTGTTTAGTACATTTGCCAAAATGCTATCCTACTATAGGGGGAATATGTGGTGTTTATACAAATGGCCTGTAGATGTCACTGTGCTCATACTTATATTGTGCATACTTCCTGGTAGCTTAAAAGTGAAAGCTTACTGTTGTGTAATGCCTGCACGACTCTGCTAATAAAGCACTGTTATACTATTCTCATCCTCGGCTACCCAAAACATAACACTTTCAGTCTTCCAACTCTACCTAGGAGCGTAAATAAGCAAAAATATGCAAACCTCACTCTAAATTAACTTCAGGCTGAGCCTCCTCAGCTGCTGCTCCCAGGGGACCAGTTCTGGAGTCTTTGCTCTAAGGAAGAAGTAGAATTACTGCCACATCCAGACTAGTAGTAAATCCATGGGTACACTTGGATGGGTACACTTGAGTCTCATTAGAGACTGGAGGGGCACATTGGTGCTTTTCATAAGTAGCACAACAGTTGCGTGAAGCGTGTATAGACTAAGTACCTTTTGGGAATAACATTGATGTGCGTCCCATTTTGTGTTCAACTAGTCATTCACACTTGCCCTTCTGTTATTAAAAGAATAATTCACTTTTAACTATGAGTTTGTTAGAGAATGATTAATTCTTAGTAACTTTTCAATTGGTCTTCATAATTAATTTTTATAGTTTCTGAATTATTTGCCTTCTTCTTCTGACTCTTTTCAGCTTTCAAATGGGGATCACTAACCCCAGCAGCCAAAAAACTATTGCTCTGTGAGGCTGCATTTATTGTTATTGTTACTCTGTAATACTTATATTCCTATTCAGGTCCTCTCCTATTTCATAATACAGTTTGTCATTCACACCACTCCCTGAAGGTAATTCAAACCCAGCAACCAGATGCTGCTAAAATGCCAAACTTTAATGCTGCTGAACAAAAAGCGAAATCATTAACACAAATGATAAAACATGAAAATCTTTTGCAAATTTTCTCTCAATATCACTCCCTTTTAATTAAGCCCTATAAAGTTATAAATATGACAAAGCAGCAAAGATAAATGTATATGAAAGAAAATGAATGACTCATTACATTAAATTGAATGCTGAAAAAAAATCATATGGAACTTCCATTTGCCATGTGATCTTATGAGATTTACAGTTTCTTTTTGAGTATTTGTATACATTGTAATCTTACACTTGAAATGCATTGATTACAAATATAGGCAGGTAGATCACATAGGCACTAAATTGTTATTGACGTTGTCATGGTAATAGACGTGTTTATATAGTAATTTGCACCCTTATGTAAATAAAAATACAAGTGTTCCCTGTTTTTCTTTTTATATTTCCTGTTTGGATAAATGTCGCCAACAGTGGAAAAACATGACAATTGTATAAATTACAGGAAGATTTGTAAAAATAGCTTTAATAATGGTTTCCGGAGCGACAAAGGGAAATTTCAGCTCTGATATTGACGTATTTAAATGCGTTTCTGGAAAGGGTCTTGCTTCCTGCTTTTAATTCTATTCATTGTGCAGGTGGCTAAAGGATTTTTAATATGGAGGAATAGCAGCTTTGTGTTAATATTATTATTTACCTTCTTTTTTTTTTTTGTTAATGAATTTATGAATATTATTTCATAATGTTATTATAAATCAAACCAAGTATATACCTAAATGGTGTAGTTCAAATCAAAATAATTTTTTAGTATTATGTAGACAGTAGTAATATGTCTTTTCCCTATAAAATCTACAGCAGGGGGAGGATCTATGCTTTGGTCAGGAGTCACATTTTCCAATAAATGGAATCATGCAAGCTGATACCAGCCTATAAAAAAATAACCAGAAGTTACTAGTTAGGACCACCTTAAAAAGTTTACCTTGATATGGTATGGTGGCTTGGCAGTTTTATGATCCCCTTTTTGGCACATGCATTCACTTTTCCATAAAAAATTACTAATAAAACATGAATATTGTTCAGGCCACACTTTTGTGTGTGAGAAATTGTATTTATTTTTTTTCTTCTACAGCTTTTAAGCTTAGAATTCCAATTGCTATCTGGTTACTAGGGCTTATATATCCATGCAACCATACAGCTCTCTTAAAGTTAGAATATTAGATATTATATAGTAGAGGATAGATATAGTATAGGACCCAAAAAATAATAAACAACATTTTCCGGTTTGAGTGGGTTTGTGCATGTGATCAGTGGCTTTAGCTTGTCCAAAATGCTTGTGAAAATGAATATTGCATAATTATTTCTTCTTGGCTGTGTGAGCTAAAATTGTATTGCACAAAACTTGTGTTGTTTGCACAAGTGCACAGCTTAGACGGAACATTACTACATATTATGAAATACACACTCTTCAAAAACTGAAATCAATTAAGAACTTGTACAATATCTCTCAGGCTTTGAAGGTGCCATGTGTTTTAGTTATGAGAGTTGAAATATATGCCATAATTTCTGTACATCACCCATACACAATGTATAAATGGATGTTTGGGAGTGATAACTTTAAGTATATGAATAATATTTCCACTTTATAAGCCTATTTGCAGTGTGATTAGAACTTCTTAAAACATGCCAGGTGTGTTTTATTATTATTATTATTATTATTATTAATAAAATAACAGAGATGTAAAACCTATATACTAATATTTTAATATTGATTTTGTATTGTAACATTGTAACAAAAAACAAAACAAAAGCACTGCTACATATGATTAAAACAGCCAAGCTTGTTCATTCCATCAAAGTATAGCTTTAAGTAAAACATTTCATGGTTTATTAATGTCTTTCCAAGACTATTTCAAAACAGGATTTCCTTGTCTCCTTTTATTCCCGTGGCAGAAGTGTAGGTAAACGTGAGTGTTAGGTGCTGTCTGCAGCTGAGCCTTCTGTATAAAATATATCCTAGGCACAGTACGGAAATGTATTGTTTTTTTGCCAGATGATATTATTACTGATTTTTTTTTTCCACCTTCCGAAAAGGAAAAGGATCTGCGAAAAACAATTCTTTTTGTGTCTTGCATTGGACCTTATTGACCTGTTTTTCCATAAATAAAAATGCACTTTGAATTAAGAAGGTATTTTGTTTATTTGGGCATCTGTGTAGCTTTTCTTTTGTCTAAAAATGAATGCACTAGAACCCAAAATTCCTCTTATAATAATAATGAGATTCAAATATGACTACACCAAAAGTGGCACATAATGTTTGCCGTATCATAAGCATAAATAATGTTTTTCAAGCCTTGATGTGTGTTTTGGTTCCAAAATGCCTCCTAACACAAAAACAAGTTGCATTTTTTGCATAGTTTTTGTATAGTTTACCTAATTTGTTCCTGTAAGTATACTGCCCTTCAAAAGCAAGGGGAGAAATAGATATATAACCAACTTGTGACCAGTTTATTCTCCCTTTTCTACCATAGAAAGCCTGCTCCAGAACTTCTGGTTGAATATTCTAGAAAAGTGGACTTTTTGAAAGGATTGTTAGAAGCTGAAAAACTGGTGAGATGGCATCAGTTTAGTAGTTAGTAAATGTCTTGAATATTTTTCCCATTATACTTTATCCATTTCCTTACCCTTTCATTGTTCTTCAACAGCTGATATATCTTAGGTTTGCAAGCAGAACTTAGGATATTCAATCCTAGCTGTATAATGACTGCCTTAGAGAGCATGCCATAGTCCTGTCTTGTTCCTGGTAGGATGCATCTAGCCTACAGTTTTTTTTACAGGTCCTGGGAAAAAAATTATATTAACCAGTATATATTTATATTATATTTATATACCCAATGGCACATACTACTAAAAAGGTATATTATTATGAAAATGGTTTATTTATATGAAGCAGGGTTTTACACCTGAGCTGTTTTATGCAATATATTTTTTATAGAGACCTACTCTGTTGGGGGGGTATAGTTTTCCTTTAATACCCATCTAGAGTTTAATCGCCTCACTAGAGACTCTGCAAGTATTGCTTGTTTCTTAGCTGAATTAGACTGTAGTAAGTTTTTACATCCAGTTTGCACACACTTTTTATATGCTTCAGATCTGGTTTATGGATCCTGGACAGGAATCACCCTCCAGGACCTTGTACGGCAGAAGCTGATCTGGTCCAGGCTTCCACTGCCTTCTTGGTCATCAAGAATCCAAAAAAAAGGCACTTTAATATTTCCACTGTTCATTGCAGTGTTGTGAGAAGGTAAGGGTTCCTTGAACTAACAGCAAACAAAGTCTAAGGCAGACATGATTGTGACAGATGGACCACTGCTGACAGTACTTCCCACATTTCTCTGTGGGCAGCAATGCCAGGCAGATAGGGGCTTCTTCACTATTACTGTTTACCACCCAAGAAGAGCATATACCAAAATTTGCTATGTCCATAGGCTCTAGCCTCATTGCCTCAGTTCTTTTTCATTAAATGTGCCTGAAATAAATAAAGGTAGAAGTTGATTGTTCAGAGCATACAGGAAGGCTGAGCGTTACTAAATTGCACAGTTATTGATCAGAATCAAGAAGGAGAGATTTTGTTTATCATATATAAGCAAAAGGGGCCTTCAGCTTTTATAAAACAGATGCTGCTTCTTATCCTGCTCATTGGTATATGGCATATGCAGATGAAATATATCCATCTGTAAGTTTATGGTATAAATATTAATAATAATAATCAATTTACCTCAACCCACTTACTAGGGTTCTGGTTCTTTTGAGCAAGCAGACAATGACTCCACACCAATAAGCGTATATTAAAGTGATATATTGTAAAATAAATCAATTGATTGTTATACATAAATGATTACACTTAGACTAAACAATAATTACAATATTTACAATTATGCATTACACAAGTCTACATTGTTGTTACCAAATAGGCAGGGGAATAGAGTTCAGCTTCCTCTCTGCCTTCCCCTCTGGTCTGCATTTCTCACATGTTGTCTTGTCCCAGGCTCATCTGGCTTGTTCAGCTCTCTAGCTGCCTCTTTCTTCCTCTCAGTTGCCCAGCTCCTTTGTCCTCTGTCCAGCGTTCTTTTATTTTGGGTTCTCACCTGCCCCCACAGAAACCCTCCCAACTGCCAAGATTTTGTGATAAACCCCCAACTTGCCTACATCCTGTTGAACAAGTTTTCTCGCATACAGTTAAGCTGGCCATAAATGTAAAGATTTTTAAAAGATCCGATCCTCATCGTGAGACCATGATTATCTCGGAACGATCGTAAGAATTGTCCATCAACTAAAAAGTGTAAGGGCCCGAAGGCACAGTTGGAGTGCGGACCAAGGAGGAGGCAGGTAGTTAACCAAAGTTCGCGGTATCAGAAGGGGGAGGCAAGAACGTAGTCAAAGTCCAGGCAATAGTTCAATCCAGGCAGCGAAGGGTCAATCCGAAATAACAGGCAAGGTTGGTACACAGGAATCAAACAGTAATAACACACCCAGGAATACACGAAGTTAAACCTATACTTGGGCAATGTCTGCAGTGTCCAGAAGGCTTTATATAGGCCAGGATTGGCGCCAAAGTTTGGGCGCAATGGCGTCATGATGCTGACGCTGGCGTCCAGACGCCGGCATTTAGAAGCTGGGGCATGTTCTGACGCTGGCGTTTATGCGCCGGCGCACGTTCTGATGCCGGCGACCATTCTGTTGCCGGCAACCAATCGACAGGAGGGAAGACGCTGGCGTCATAGCGCTGCGACCAGCAGGATCCACATGGAGAGGCAAGGGGTCGCCATTTTGGACGCCGTCGCCATCTTGGATGTGAGTGACTTCCATTTCCATTGCAAAAAGACCATTGCCTGCTTGCTGCCAGTATCTGCACTGGGACCGATAAAGATTTTTTTAACCTGGCCGATCAATTTTTGGACAGATGTCAGCCGAAAAATCGTAAGATGTACGATCTTCGAATCCCACTAACCGCATGATAATTAATCCAATAAGGATTGGCCGGACATCGATAAAATCGGTTGTTCGGCAAGAAAAATCTTTGCGTCTATGGGGACCTTAAGTTGATTTATGGTCCCCATAGCAGACGTACGGGGTAATGTAATATCACGCGGAATCGCATAAACTGTTCGCAAAGCGAATTGCTAGTAGTTTGCGCGCGAGAGTGGGTATGTAATAATTTGCTTTGCGACTTTTCTGCTACATTTGCGACTGTTTCCTCTGTTTCCCTCCACTTTGTGAACTTTTGTTATTGCGCTCTATTGCGCTGTTGCGCTATCAATGTAATAAAACTTCTTATTGCAAATTGCTTATATTGCGCTTGGTTTTTTAACGAGTCGTAGTCGCTGTTCAGTGCAAATGTTATTCGCAATCTAATCGCAATGTAATTGTGTTCACGTGACTTTGCTATCAGTGTGGTGAGAAGAAGGTGTATGTACAACTTTTGCAGAAAGATATTAATGGAGCAATTCCACCATTCGCATTGCGTAAGTTTTTTTTAGCTATTCTTCGTGTAATTTAAAAATGTGGTCAAGTTATATGTGGTAAAGATATATGTCAGCATTTTTTTTTATATGTGGTAAAGGTATATGGTTATTAGTTTTTTTCCAGTGAAAACATCTTTCATTGCGACTCATCTTATTTTTGCGTTTGCTACTGTTTTGTGCTTATGTAATATATCTGTGCGAAAAATATTGCATTCCGCTTAGCGCAAATATACTCGCAAAAGTGCGAATGCGTGCTGCGATAACGCCAAATATTACATTTGGGGGATAGGATTTAGTAGTCACAGGAAACCCTTTGTTATGATAATTGGGGCTTCATGTAAGTTCCCTGAAAAACTGCTTTCTTTTTAAATACCAAAAAAAAGACGGTAATTTAATTTAATCTGTTATCTGCTGTGTATCCTATGCCTTTTCCATGTTTTTAGCTATGAATGGCTGCCCCCTTGGCTACACAGCAGCTTGTTTATATAAGTGTTTCTGAAATAAACACACTAGTTTTACCAGTGTAGCACAACAGTACATTCGATTTTCATTACTTTAAAACACTTTCATTTTTCGGGTCTTACTGTTCCTTTAAGTGCTGCTACTTTATCTATCCATGAATTCTACAGAACCGAGAATGGGCTTGTTGATTTTATACGTGATCTTCGTTTCCAATCTGCAATTTAAAGTGCCAATAAAAATGTCTAAATGTCAGCATGGAATTAAGCAGTAAGCCACACAGCTGAAATCCTATTTACATGGTACCTGTACAGGGAAATGAAAATGTTATTGCATCTGCATTCTAGTGTATGTATAATCATTTTTTTTTACATCACTAAAAATAGACGTGTTTCTACAATTACAAGAATAAGATAAAGTTCTTGCTGTCTTTACTCGTGTTGTTACAGATTCCAGCGATGTTTATCCAAAAAAAGGAAGTAAGAAGTTTTTGTATAAACCCTAGTGCTTTAGAAAGGTCTAAATTCTAGATATTAAACATAACCAGAGGTCATATTAGGATACTCCTGACTGAAGAATAGTTTGTAGACTAAATGCATACTTTCCTAAATGCAACAGTGGGAAAAGCTGCTAGCACCATCTTTCAGCATAGCACTGTTTATCTACTTAAAGAGGAATTTCATATTAACCTATGAAACCTATTTACCTTTATATAGCAAAGTGAAATTGCTTTCTCGTTGCCAGGCTTAATGAGCCTGGTAACCAAAAAGCAGATTTATTATGAAGCTGTTGCTTATAAAGCAACTCATTACTCAGTGGAGACTTTCAGGACAAAAAATACCATAATAAACGGAAGACCAACTGAATGCAGAATTCCATTCACATTTATTTGAAATGTTGTTAAGTGCTGTTCCTTGTAAGTAAGTGGAAGGTTTTTTCTTTGTCTTATGTTGCTCTTTTGTGGTATGTTACCTTAAGAGAGAACATTTTTCATCTACTCTAATTTGGTGCTTTGATCCAGTGCAACATATATCCTGTGCTACTTGATCTAGACAGGAATAGCTGCTGCAAAACTACATCTAGCAGCAAATATTTTACTACCTGTGCAAGTGCTGGTGGATGATTGTAGCTATGCTACTGAAAGCAAGAAAAGGTGCATTTTTCTGTCCTAGGTTTGATCTTGAATGTTCCTCTGTCATCCCCACCCCATGTGCAGTAGTAACCTTCTCTTCTCCCAAACAGAGGCTCTGTCTCAGATGACAAGCAGTCTGCAGCTGAGCTTGATGCAGTGCTGCAACATCATCATAATCTACAAGAGAAACTGGCTGAAGAAATGCTACGCCTGAACCAAAACCTGAAGAACAATACTCTGGCAGCACAGAAGGTTATTAAACAGGATAACCAGGTACAGACTCCAGGCCTTATATTAACATAACTCTTATTTTGCATGCATTCAGCAGATGTTAGCCAAAAGTATTATGTTGTTATCAGGAACCCACACTCACAAAGGTAAAACAACCCAGGTATAAACATGTGATGCTGTATGTCATGTCTCACTCAATCTTGCCTTCTGTCTCCTCCATGAATGGTAGCTGCTGTTGCACAGAACTAAACACCCAAAAGAAAGGATGATTTGGGGTGCAGGCAGACTGTTAAGCTAATAACGTCATACACAAGTCAATATGGGCTTCAGATGAAGGGGGGTTTCTAACAATTTTCTAACAATCACAAACTCAGCTTTTTAAGAGACCAGTCAAGTGTCTGAAACAGTTCTGTAGAAATATCTCCAACTGTCCAATGTACATATGGCTGCTTGATTTTAACCAGAATCCCTGAGCATCTTCACAAATGGTGGCCCCTCAGAAGACCAAATACTGCTTAAAAGTACCAAACAATCAAAGCCTGAAGCAACAATTTAATATAGTTTGTGATTTTTTATTACAGGCACTAAAATTAACCTTTAAAAACCTTCCTTTCTCATTTGTTCTGTCTTCCATGTAGACACTATCTCAGTCTCTCAAGTTGGTTGACCATAACTTTGAAAAGCTAAAGACAGAATCAGACCGCCTGGAGCAGCATGCCAAGAAGTCTGTCAACTGGATTCTTTGGATTATGCTCATCTTTGTCTGCTTCGCTTTTATTAGCATGATTCTTTTTATCAGAATATTTCCCAGGTTGCGGTGACAGTTAAAGCTAAGCAGCATTTATAGTACTTAGCTCAGGACTGACACAAGCAAGAGCTGATACAGTAATGTCCATAAGGAAATTGCATTGCATTTATCATTGCAGCTTTACCAGTGAGCAGACCACTGTGGGTTCTTAGGGATCGCTTTTCATAGTGGAAAGTGGAATTGCAGAGAGTGTGCCACACCAGCCTGATGGTCTCCTAAAATCTGGACATCTGCTTTCAGATGGCAGTTATACAGGTGGGCCATACAGGGATTCTCATTGTCAACAACGGCAAGTAATAACAATATATCCCTGCATATTTTTGCTGGCACATTTCTAGGAAAATAAAAACCGCGTGAGGTTACCTTCAAATTCTGGAAGCTTCTCCTTAGGTTCTTTATTTTACAAACTTTCCATTTCTGCCTTGTTTAATTTATTCCAGAATTAACTTTGTTAATTTGATATCAGGTCCAAGAATTGGATCCTCTGTTATGGGCTACTCTTACGAATTTCATAGAAACCTTGGTATTTAGTAAATAAAATGCAACTCTTTAATATATACTTTGCACAAATGCAAAGTATATATTAAAGATATACTTTGCAACTCCTTAGAAAATGTGTTGGCAGCCAGACATTAGATCTTTGGGCAGATAAACAGTGCCGGATTTACATAGTGGGCGCCCCTAGGCCCACTGCCGTTCGTCGCCCCAGTCCCCTCCCCTTTTATCATCTGGACCAGAGCAATGGGGATTGGCGCATGGGAAATTTAGGCCCAGGCCTAGGTGGCCTTTCCACAAATCTGGGCCTGCGGATAAAAGCCAACTTTACAGTACTCGCTGCCATTTTCATAGTGCCTGGCAGTTTTAATGCATGTGAGGAGAAACACCCAGAGTGTGAATATTGAAACTCCACATGCTTTATTTATCTTCCTGATATGTCCACAATGTTCACGTAGGTATCACAGTTGGCATGTACATACCATTTACAGGAGTAGCCACCTTTACTTGCCTGTGCAAAGGGGCTCCTTTTTAAATTGCAGAATCCTTCCATGGGGTTATAAAATGCCATTGAAACAGAAAGTAAATGTACATTTTAATAAAGTATAAGTCATATCAGAGCTTTTTGTACTTATTTTTCTTTGCTTATTTCACATTTTAGAAAAGCCTTATTTTTACAATACTTAGGGCTCAGGACTCAGAACAGTATGTTGGAAACCTATTGAAATTCACTTAAGAAAAAGACTATAAAACTGATTTACTAAGATATATGCTAAATTGCACAAGTGCAGTTTCCATGGCAACTAATCAGATCTCTGCTTTTATTTCCTGCCTGGTAATTAATTGTCATGTTACTATGGGAAACGGTACTTGTGCAATTCAGGACCTTTATGTCACGGTCGGCACCCTAAACCAGAACTAATGCCAAGCTCCCTGGTCTCGGCTCGGCTTCACTAGTAGTGTGACCACCTTTGGCTTCGGGAGGAGCCCTCAGCGTACTCAGATGCCACCTGGACTTTTCGAGAGGCGCAAGGCGAGGAGGTCTGGCAAGCAAAGGGGCACGACTGTTGTTAAAGTCAGTTAGGCCGAAGGTCGTGGTACAATAACGTAAGACAGATTCGTGGTCAGACAGGCCGGGTCGAGGCAGGCAGATAGCTAGAGTCGTCAGGCAGGCAAGGGTGAAACCGGGTAATCAATCAGATGGGCTGAGGCAGAATCGGAGTCAAATAACAGGCAGAGGTCAAACCAGAACGTCAAACAGGAGGGTTAAGCAGAGTCAAAGTCGGTTTCAGGCAAGGGTCAGGTTCCAGAGATCAGAGTAGTCAAACAGGCAGGCAAGGGTCAAAACAGATAATCAGGATCAGATTCAAACAGAATAATAGCTAATAGCAGCAGGAACAGCAGTGAAGCCGGCAGTGAAGGAGGACGGTGTGGCGGGCGTCCCCGCCGCACCACCACTAGACCACCAGGGTAAGGATTCCTTACACTTTATTGATGAGTTCTTCTGAACTGAGCATGTAAGTATAAAGTGGCAGGATCCCATAATCATCTGAATAGTGTAAGACGCAAATAGTTACACCTGAATTGTATCAGGAAATGCATACTTCTTCTTACTTCTCGCGGCTGTGCATGCGCATTTGAGTGAAGAGCCGAACTTTAATTAAAACTTTGGCTATTTCATTCTACTGTTTATGTGTCTGCCCTGGGAAATTTGAAGAAAGAAGAAGCTGGAAGAGAAGCATTCCGATGTGCTCACTGGTATAACCCCGGGCCAGTGCAGTTTCTGCTGATAGGAAAACCGGCCCGGGGTTTTAGGTAAGTAAATACATTCACTTGGGGGTGCCTAACATTTGGCACCCCCAAGTAAAAATGACTTGCCTTCTCCTTTAATGCTTTATATATATCTTAATAATGTTTATATCCTCTGGTGTAGGATCTGCAGTGCTAACATAAAAATATTATAGTGCCAACATTTTAGCAATACATAGAAAAAAGACCTTTTCACTTAAATAAACCCCAAACCAGATCTTAGTATGCATATGCAAATGAGTGTTTTGTACCTCAATTTATTTTTTTAAGGATTCTGTTCGGCTAGGCATTTGGATTTGGCTGAAAATAAAAAGGCTCGAATTCAGCCAAAACCCTGAACTGAATTGGTGCATCTATAATTTAGACCCATGAGTACTCCTTAGTCCTACTGTATCAGATGTGTTTGTGGTAGCACCAGGGCTTAAAACAGTTGTACACTGTACACCAGTCTTATTTATTATATCTATATATTTAAAACATGATACATAATTTATTGGGATTTTTTACTGGGTTTTTTGATAAATACACCCATAAGAAACCATACATTTCAGAAAATTGCTTTTAATGAACATGTCATTGAGCTTGATACCTGTGGCTGTATGCCAAACAATAGATGTGACAGTGTGAGAGGAACATTAGAAAAGATGTGACAAGTATTGAGTCTGCGTCAAAGAAGCACAACTTGCTATTTGAATGCACTTATTATGGTACCTTCCTCTAGGAATTTAGATACTGTTCATTATCTATCATTGTAAAAGACTGTTGTGGGTTTAAATCCTTTCTCAGCTATTCACTAATGTATATACTGCAGTTGTACAGTAAATAAAACAACTGTTACGTGGGTGTATGTGCTGTCTTGTATTCCTGTCCTTGTGCACCTTCCATCCCAGGCTTTAAGTACTCGGACTAAGAATCCAAACCTTTCAAAAATACGGTTAGAGCAACAGAAATTGTGAGTTAGTGTTTGTGACATGGGTTCACTAAGATAATCAATAAAGCACATAATAATATCTTGGCCTCAGTGGCAGATCAGGACTTCAATGGACACTAGAGTGGGAACATTGTTTTGACCCATGTTGGCAACATTTTTCCAGTGTCAACTCAAATCATTCATATCTGGAATGTTTTTTTTTTCAGTTGACTTCCCTGCATTAAACACATTGGGGCAAATTCACTAAGATGCGATGTTGCGCCAGGCGCAACTTCGCCGCGCTTCGCCGTACTTCGCCAGGCGTAGTTTCGCCAGCGCTCCGCAAATTCCGAAGTTGCGCTCAGGGGTAGCGTAAGGTTGCGAAGTTGCACTAGCGTTGATTCGCTATGTAAAGCTAAGTTACGCTAGCAAAGGCTAATTTGCATACGGCGCGAAATTCAAATTTCAATGGAGGAATACGTATCAGCACTACAAATGCCTAGAAAAGCTTTAAATCAGCAAATAAAAATTTTATTTTGCCCTACACATGTGCCCACTGTCTAGGTAAGTTGCCATGAGTCAGGAAATGTAGGGGGGAAGGAGGGGAGCCCCAAAAAAATTTTCGATCATTTTCAGCCTATCAGCCATCATGTAGAAAACACGCCAGCGTTTTTTGGGATTTAGAAAAAAAATTGACTTTTTATGAAACAATCCCTATCTACTCTATTGCGCTTCGCCAGGTCTGAGGTGGCGAAGGAAGTCTAGCGTAAAAGGTAGCGTTCAGTACACTGTGCAAGTTAGTGAATTTGCATAGTTACTTCGCTAGCGAAAATTCGCCTGGCGTAAGGGTGCGAAGTAACACTAGCGAAACTACGCCAGCGTTCGTTAGTGAATTTGCGCAGTAAGGAAAATGACAAACGCTAGCGAATTAACGCTAGCGTTCGGCGCTTCAGCGCTTAGTGAATTTGCCCCATTGTGCATTTTACAGTTCCATGTAGCCATGGTTTCACTAATGGATTTTCCATCATGGAATCAGGTTTTGACAGGTACTAGTTATATTGGTGCCTAAGGCTAACTAAGTATAGTGTGCCCCTTAGGAGTGTGGTAGGTATGTTTTAAGCATAGTTTTATCTGCCATTCTCTCTTGTCTGCATGCTCTGCTTAGTCTTCCTTCTTCAACAATTTGCTATAGTTTAGGCTGCCACCTGCCTATGACCCTTGGGTGGTCACTGACCTCATCTTAAAAACATATCCTCTGTAAGGTTAAAAATGTATTGTTATTGATACTTTTTATTACTCGTCTTTCTATAGGTCCTCTCCTACTCATATTCCAGTCTTTTTACAAATCAATGCACAGTTGCAAGGGTAATCTGGAGTGGGGGTCGGCCCAAACCCGCCTAACCCTTGGGTATTAGGCCAGCCTGTAGATAACTACCCCAAACCTACAGGCTCTTAATATGTACAGAATCAGAATCTGAGGTCTGAGCTAACCTCCTGTTTATCCTCAACCACATAAGCCACATATATTAGCAGTCAGTGTAACTATAAAACCTTAAAGATTTCTAGAATCTAGAAAGATTTCTAGACAGAAGTTTCCCAGTATCTTGCACCTATTGGCATTTAAATGCCAGAAGAAAGACCTTTATATTTATTATGCTTTTCAGAAGTTGGCAGACAACAGAGAAGTATGATTAATTCTTGGTGTTTGAATACCAAAGAGGCATAATTAAAGGCGTAGTTCCCCATGCAAACAATTTATCACTTCCATTGTTTTCTAATAGTTCCCAAGGAACAGCAACTTTTTGCCAAGTGTCTTTTTTTATATTGAAGTGTATCCTAATTGTTAAATCCTACAATAAGGCATTGCTACTGTTACCACTCGTTCAAATTTTACGATAAATGTTAAATGAGGCCCTAACATTCATGTACATGGCAAAGGATAGTCTTAAAGGGGATGTAAAGGCAACAAAATAAAATCCCATTTTTACTTTCTTTAATGAAAAAGAAACCTATCTCCAATATACGTCAATTGAAAAAATGTGTACCGTATGCAGTGAAATTCACCCTTCGTTTTACTTGTTCTGACAGCTGCAGTTAGGAAACTTCAGACGGTCTCTAACTGCTGTGCAGAGAAACGATCATACTTTCAAACGACAGGGAGGAACCCCCAACCTTACTTTCCAGAACTTCCCTATAACAACTGTGTAGATTTGTATCCACAGACCCAGTGCAGTCTGCATATTCTGATTATCAATCAGTCTTGCTGTATCGGCTTCTGGCAGATATTATTTGACCTGTGCTGTTTTGATCATTTATGATGATCCCTGAGCTTAACCTCCCAAATGAAGCCCAGACCACACTGAGCATGTGTATAGTCTTGGTATTGCAAAGATGTTTAACAAAGTTACAAGATGACAGCCCCCTGCACCAACTTTAAAAGCATAAATCATTCATTTAATTGGGCTTCTGGTGCAGTAAGTTCATGTTTATATTTAGTATACAAAATACATCATTTCTAACTTTATTCTATTTTAGCGTTTAGTTTCCCTTTAATAACTCCAAGTTGGAAGAACACAATTTAAATAGACTCATATCCTACCTATTGGAGCCAGGGCTGCCATTAGAACTCAGTGAGGCTTTATTGCATGTGGATAATTAAAATTTCTTAGTCCACATCCTGAGCATAGCTATTGACCACTCTAGAGTTTCTAATTAATTTTAATGCAAAATATTTTATTAAACTGAGGAGCTGGGAAATTGGCATTGGTTGTAACTTTGTTTCCCCTCATTAATTAATTGGAAGAAGAGTCACTAATTAGTACGTCCTATGAATGCAGCTTTTGTTCCAGTTCCGCAGTCTAGTCTGATGTGACTATGGTGGCCAAAATATTTCATACAGTGCATTGTTGGATATTTGCAAGATGGGAATCTTTTCATATAACCAAATTAATTTCAGGTCATATGGAAATTATTAGTCTATTACTTTAAGACTTGGTGATAATTATAAATAAGCTTCTCTGCTATGTGAAACATAAATAAGCAAGTTTTAGCAATGTTACAAAATGTTTATAAAGTAATGTTTAAATTTTTATACATTTTTAGAATGCAATATTTGAAATCCAAGTGACGCTTTTATCTTTTTGTTTTTGAGCCGACCTCTTTTAAAATATCATAGCAGTAACAATGTTAGAACAGAATGATGTATGAATATATGTATGTATGAATCTTGTTTTTCTCCCCACCAAAAAACTTGAATGTCAGGAAGATTATTAACATTTCCAAATGGCTTAAAGGACCTCTGCCATTGACTTGTACATGAACTCTGCAGGTTTTAGGTGGCGACTATTCTGTTTTCATTGTCAAGGTGTGATAAATCTCACATTCAAATTTTACAATTGAATAGGGGATTACAATTCGAATGTGTGAATTCTGACACTCGAAAATTCGAATTTGAAAGTACTATTCGACCTCTGATAAATCTCTATTAGTAGAGTAGTTTACATGTCTCCTTTAAATTGAAAATTATACTTAAAGTGAGCGTTGTTTCATGAAATCATTTTCTGGATCCACATTTGTAGCAGGTCCCAGAACGCTTAATAAGAACACTGTTGTAGAACAGGAAGTTAATTATCTGTAGGATAATTAGACAGAAAAAAAGGCTTATCTATGGATGTCATAGATGTCTTTGTGTTGTCAAAGCTGTAAACAGAAACCACAAGCAGAAAATTGTAACTTGAAAATCATTGAAGTGAACCTATACCATTTTTTGTAAGATCTATCTATACTACAAATTTATTTATTTTTTAAAAAAAAAAGGATTCTGTAATTATTAAATGACATGTAGTAAATGTTTATTTTTGAACAGAGAACGCTTTGAAATTGACCAAGAAGTGAACTACACAATTCACAATTACTTTAATATATGTCAAATCATGTATTTTTTCACCTGAAACAGAAAAGGCATATTTTTGGATGAGCAGCCCTAACATTGTTTAAACAATAGAGATTGATAACATGCTCACATATTTGATGACTGGCTTATAATGCAATGATTAAATAATTAATGAGATGTTTGTCCTCACCAAATAAGATATAAATTGATGTGCCCTCCATTCGGTGTTCTAGCAGTGTTCTGTCGTCAATAGCATGGAATAAAATGTATGTGTGTAAAATAATAATAGTGCCTCATAGCTGGTACTTGTGTAAGATGATCAACAGGTCCTACTTCCCCCACTTATTTCCCATTATCATCACAACCCATGTTTTTTTCCACACAATTAGACAAGGACACTATCCTTTTTTCTCTTTTCCTATACTGAGCTGCTTCTCCCGCCCCCCCCCCATGCCTCTTGCTTTGTTACTGAGTAGGCCCAAGATTTCTATCATTGAGGGAGGTAGGAGTTTGCATCACTAATGCAGGAGACGTGTGATACATGTCCCAGGGATGCAAAAACAGGATAGCTGGAAAACAATCTGCTTAGCACAGATCTGTGGATATTAAAGGGGAACTAAAGTATAACATAGAATAATGCTAGAAATGCTGTACTTTGTATACTAAACATAAACATGAACTTACTGCACCAGAAGCCTAATAAAACAAATGATTTATGCTTTCAAAGTTGGCCGCAGGGGGTCACCATCTTGTAACTATGTTAAACATCTTTGCAAGGCCAAGACCATAAGTGTGGTCTGGGCTTTAGTTGGGAGGTTAAGCTTAGGGATCGTCATAAATTATCAAAACAGCACAAGTCAAATAATATCTGCAATAGAAGCTGATACAGCAAGACTGATTAATAAACACAAAAAAATCTAATTTTTTAATAAGTATATTGGAGATAGGTTTCTTTTTCATTAAATAAAATAAAAACAGGATTTTATTTTTTTGCCTTTACGTCCCTTTTAATTGTGCATTCAGAGACACGGGCAGCATCTGAGGCAAATAAGAGAATGTGGCAATAATTTATAACACTGGAAAATACATGGAAATAGAATCTTCAATAGAGTTCTTGTTATGCAATACTTAGGCAATTCTGTATACATATAATATGGAATCCCTTATCTGGAAACCTGTTCCAGAATGTCCAGAATTCTCCAAATTACAGGGAGGCCATCTTCCATAGACTCACGTTTTAAGCAAAGAATTCATATTTTTAAAACGTATTTTCTTTTTCTCTGTAATAATAAAACAGTACCTTGTACTTGATGGTAACTAAGCTTCATAAATCCATATTGGTGGAAAACGAATTCTATTGGGTTTATCAACGGACACATTTATTAAGGGTCGAAGTGAATTCAAAGTGAATTTTCTAAATACGACTTCGATTCAAATTGAAAATACTTTGAATATTTGACCATTCGAAAATTGAAGTACTGTCTCTTTAAAAAAAAGTTTGACTTCAACACTTTGCTACCTTAAACCTGCCGAAATGCTATGTTAAAAAAGATATATGTCCCAAGGCCTCTTAGAGTAAAAATAAGAATAATTTATTGAAATTCACATTTAAAAAGTATTCAGTACATACCACCCCACATATCCCACCTTACGCGTTATTCTTATTTTTACTCTAAGAGGCCTTGGGACATATATCTTTTTTGATATAAACTTTTTGGATTTTGACTGCCTTGGAACTGGGGCTGGTCCCTTTGGCCATGCTGAATAGCTATATGGACTCCCGATCTTTCAATAGATAGAAATGCTATGTTAGCCTATGGGGACCTCCTAGAACCTAGTTTTAAAAAGTATTTTTTTTGAAAATCGTTCGATCGACTGATTAAACGATTCTACGTTTTCTACGATCGATCGAACGATTTAAATTCAACTGAAAACGGCCAAAAAAATTCAAAAAGAATAATTTGACTATCGAATTTCAAAGTTTTTTAACTTAGAAAGTCTACCCTTGATAAATGTGCCCCTTACTGTATAAATGTTCTTAAGGTACGGTGATCCAAATTGCAAAAAGATCACCTTATTCAGAAATTAGGGGTCCCCCCAGATTCGAGGGATTCCAGATAAGAGCATATCTCCATACATGTATATAGATAGAGATATATATTTATTATGTAACGTAGCAAAAAGCACAGCACTCAGCCTTGTGGAATACACCAGTGCAATGAGACATTTTTCAAAATGTGATGACCTTGTAGCAGAACAAGAAAAAATATGTACAGGGATGCCAGACTGCAGGGTAGAACTTATCTTTATTCCTGGATGATCTATTCACTCTATTTGCGCATTTCCCTCGCTTTCTTGTCCATTCTTCACATCCTTTCTCAATATTCCACCCAGTGATAAGCATCTAATGCACATTATACAATGAAAAATAGTAGGTATGGTTGAAAAAAGACACACATCCATCAAGTTCAACCTTCTACAGCTCAAGATCGTGTTTGCCCTTGCAGATGTTGCCTGGCATTGTTGGCTACATCCAAGTTTATGTATATATAATATATTACATAAACTACTCCTTACTTTTCCTTTCTTCCCTGGACCAGCACAAAGTTCTGCCTTCAGAAGGTTATGCTTGATTTAAAAGGATAGGAGTTAACAAAGTCTGCCACATAATTTAGCTCATAGTCATGGATACTGTACTGCCAAGACTGCAGCATTTGAGGCTTTTTTTTATTCTTTACTAATATGGTTTAATATTCACCTAGTCTCCCTGATATTTGAACACAATCATGGTATTCTTCTGGAAAACCTGAGGGCGTCTCATTATATGGGGAGAAGTGTTTCTTTAAACAGTGACTTTACCTAACAAATGTTCTACAACATGACTGTGTATTGGACTACTTCAGGAGAACACATTGCTTACAAAAGTTAATTCTTGCAGGTTTCAGATTGCACAATGATATTACACCAGTCACTTTACATATGACTGGGCTCAGCCCTACTCTGGCCTCAAGAACAAAAGGCTCAGCGGCTCGCAGGAATCTTAGACAATGTTAAATATTATAGCTGCCAATTACATCACATAATGATTACATTGCATAATATGTTCAGCTGAGCGTACAGGTGGGGCAATAGGCAGCAGAGAAGAATTGGGTTACCCTGGCTACACCTATGTGTGTTCCAAATGCAACCTAGACCAAGTTGAATACATATATATATTTTGGGAGTGTCCCAGGATCCAACAATTCTGGACAGATATCTTGAGAGACAGTTTTGGGCAAGGCTGGCGAAAGAGGTAACGTTCAGTAAAATCTGCATCTTAGTGAATTTGCAGAGTAACGTCCATTCGCCAAAGCTAAAATTCGCCTGGCGATAGAGTGAGAATGACCACTAGCGTCTGTCTCTTTCGCTAGCGAAGTTACGCCTGCACCTGTTAGTAAATCGGCAAAATGCCTGAAAGTGGTAACGCTGGCGAATCGTCGCCAGAGTTATTCACTTTGCCCTTTAGTAAATCTGCCCCTACCTCTGAGCAAATGTGATCCTGATGACATTGCAAGGCAATGGTTCCCCCAACTCTGGGTTTGTGGGGGAAAGAAATTAACCAATGATGTCCTCCCTAGGCAAAAACTAACATACAGTGCAAGGGACTGTCCGGAGAAATTTGAAAAAGTCTGGAGGTTATGCAGGTTGCCTCCCTAGGGCGTAACAATCCAAAGAATAAGACACACTGAACTGAAGCAGTTGGCTAATACTTATTGGTAAACCAGACACCACAATATAAAACCAAAGTGCGACACCTTTATATATTTCCTTCAGTTATTTATGTGTTGTCTGCATAAGTAAATAGGCCTTTTACTGTGTGATGCATCAAATCAGCCTATCAGTCTTCTTTCCCTCCTCTCTCTCGCTCTCTTCTTCTAAATCTCATCCTCTGCTCTTCGCTTCTTCAGGGGACTCAACAAAGCTTCCTACCCTGCTCTATGTTGCTGTCTTTCTTTTATATACCTGTTTAAAAGAAGCAATAAAGAACATTTTACAAAAGAAGAGTTGGGGAAAGGCTGGTACAAACAAAAAATGGGTGTTGTATTACTGTCTCAGAGCCATGTGGGTCTCCTTTCTTTGTAACCTAGCCTTGGTCCATCGCCTGCTGCAGGAAACCGCATATCATAAAACATAATGAACATCATACTTGAGTGGTATGAGTGGTAATTTTGACCAATTGGGAGACTGGTACCAATGCAGAAGAAGAAAACTTGGCCTGTTTTGGGGTATCATATACAGAATTAAGAACTTCTTCACATCTGGGTTCTTCAACAGAAGCCTAGCTGCACCCTCATAGGGTATTTTTTCATGCCTATGCCTGTAAATCAATTGTAAGGGGCTTATTTACTAAAATCAGGTCAGGTCTGAGTTGGAGTATTTTTTTTATTTGGACTTTCAGCAGCATCAGGGTTTCATAAATCACAAAACGTGATTTGTTTTTATCCGAAAAATTGTGTTTTCCCCTTTAACAGTCTGACCAGAAAAAATTGGACTTTAGTAAATAGCCCCCTATGTGTGAAAATCTATATTACAAAGGTTAGAAAATGGCAACAAAAGGTGCACTATGTACTAACAAAGCATTTCAAAAGAAAAGCAAGTGTTCTAGGTTTGCTGATTCACTGAGCTGTACATTCCTCCCTTTGGCTATTATTATACAGACTGACATCTATACAGGTTTATGGATGTGCATATACTATATGTAGAGAGCAAAATAGACCATCCGCCTGAGAATATCTCAGGAATGCAAATGACTGTTTCTGTTATAATGAGAGCTGCTAACAGGAAACCTGCAGGGGCCAGTTTAACAGGCACTACTGGAGCCCCCCTAGTGATGTGGGTGTTAAAGGTCATCACTAATACAAAATTACTGTTTCCTTTTATCCTAGGAATATTGTGGAACTTACTTGTGTAACATCATTAGGTCACTTTATATAGAAGTGGAAAGGTGGAAATCATTTAATAGAGCATGATAAATAGGCCCCATAGTATTCTTTTGTAGATCAAACTCCTATGTACACCAGATGGTAAAATGCAGTGGCTTAGATAAACCCTGACCTGGATCTTAAGGGCATAGTTATAGGCATACTTGCCAAGAATTTACTAAGCGGTGAAAATTCGCCAGTGATGCAGCCATCGCAACACTCGCCATTAGACAACACTAATTTACTAAAACGCAAAGTTGATTCCAGGGATCGAACACTGGCTAATTTTCACTAGTGCTACTTTGGCAATGTGAGCAAATCAAAGCAAAGATGCGTTAGCATTCAATTCTGCCTAGCGCAACTTTGTTAGAGGTCTTTGCTCAGGCTAATTTAAAGTTTATATGTTGCAGCAAATACATTACATTACACAAGTCCAGGGAACCTTAATACATAAAATAGAGTTGTTTTAATGCCCTACACATGAGCCCACTTTATAGTTTATGTTCTATATGTTAGAAAATATATGGGGGAACTTGGTTACTCAAAAAAAAAAATGTAAGGACTTTTGCAGGCTATCACTCTGAAAAAAGGAAAAGACGCCAGCAAACATCTAGTTGTTAAATCTGGGTTAAACTTAGTACTGTGACTTTAATTATATTACCCCCACACCAGTGACATACGTAGCTATATGTAACTGGGCCCCACAGCAAATTCAATTTATGGCCAGACAGCATTAGTAAGCTGACATATTATATTACGATTCTAGGAAATTGCCTTTCTGCCCCCCTTCCCCGCAGGGTCTGCTTCCTGTGTAGTTATGCACCTGCCCTACATACTCTTAGGCAGTACATATGGCATTATGGACGACTTCTTGATGACTTTAGGTGGAAACACTTCTAACCCTTTCTTCAACCCTATCTTACTCCCTTCATATTAGTATGCCTGTCACATGGTACCATTACTAACTCCTTTAAACAGTAAAGTATATTTTCGGTACACTCAGCTACAGAGAAGATCCCAGAAAGAGGAATAAAAAAAAAACAGCCAGGAGGTAAATATTTATTGTGCAGCAACTCTTTCATTTAGTGGAGTAACTAGTTGCTACTAGGCAATATCCCCCCAACATATCCAGAGGTTGTCCTTCTTTACCACTATATATTGAAATGGCTCATTATTAGGTCTTTTTGGGGCCCCTATACCTCCTGGGCCCCCCTGTAGCCGCAGGGTCTGCTTCCTCTGTAGTTACATCCCTGGATCTTAATATAATGGGGCTACACTAAGCACCAATGCTGTTTTGCCCCCAGGGAAGCACCATTTTTGCAGTAACCCATATTTTGCAGCAGGGACTAAGCAACTTTTATGACTTATAGATACAGTCTCTGCCTTTATATTAATTATGTGCAAGCACATTCCAGCCCATAAACAGGACAAATGAACCAGTTTATCCTAAACATAATTGTACCTGCGTTATTTTTGGTTGCACATTAGTATGTCATCAGCTTTTTGTTTTCAACTACAACTATAATTTGCCTTGAAGGTCCGGAAATGTTTCTCAAATTGGGAGTATCTAGTAAATATGCAGGCAGGTTTCTTGAAGAATACTAGCACGTCAGTAAAGCTCCTTCTAGTTAGCGTAAAAGGAAATTAAAGCATTGCACAGGCTTGGATTTAATAAGCCATTTATCTCATAATGGTTAAACAAAACAGCCAAAAAAATCTCTGCACACTCCCTCTCTCTCTCCAGGCATTCGATCCTTCCAATAAATAAGAGCAAGATGCTACTCCATGCAGTGGCACCAACAAGGAATCTCCAGCCTTTGCTTGTCAAATAAATATGATCTGAGTGGAACTAACATGTGTTAAGGGAACCTTGTGAAAACAGAGCGTCTTCTCAGAAGACATTTAAGCAGGGACTGAGGAGGCACAGTTGTGATAAAAACATCTGGTGCCAGATCTATCCAGGTGATCATTCCCAATTTGTTCATGGGAATCTGCATGAAAACCATGCATTTGGTGGCCATGTAGCAGAACTTGTTAATTGTCCCACATCATTTTCTGATGAAAGTATATTTTTGGCATACTTAGCTACAGAGAAGATCCCAGAAATAGGAGTAAAAACACCAGCACCTCACCCCAAGTAGACTTGAAAAAATGGGGAGAAATCCGGGAGCCATCTGTCCCAAGTGTGGGAGGGGGGAGGCGGCCTTTTTGCATATGACCTGGACTTGTCCACAGATTTATAAATATTGGAACGATATAGTGAAATATCTGGCAGACGAATTATCATTCCACGGCCCCTGTACCCCGGAGGTTTGCCTCCTGGGTTTAGTGGATGACCTCCTGCCTCAGAATAAAACTAGATCACTACTCAGAATACTGTTATTTTATGCAAAGAAACTGTTGATGATGAAGTGGATGGCGGCCCAACATCCCACAATTCAGGCTTGGAGAAGCATGATTAATAAGACACTCCCATTGTTCAAGCTCACATATGAGGGAAGAGGGTGCCCGCAGAAATTCGAGAAGGTCTGGTCTCCGTGGTTGGAGGCGAATTCAGAGGATCTAGCGATCTAGCCCAGTTGGGGAGAGCCAAAGCCCTAAGTATAAAATCGAATAACCCCACATTTTCTAATGGCTATGCTAAGCGCCCACTGTGCTGCAATGACGAGGCTCTACTGCATATATGTATTGTTGATACACGAGGAATGTTCCAGTCTTGCCTACATGTAAATATGATGGTTCTTCTTTGTTGATTCTATCTACCTGTCTGTTAAAAGCAGAAATAAAGTCTTTTAAAAAAAACACCAGCACCTCTTTCATATGGACACGTTCCTATGATTTTTATAGGACCGTGTCAGTATCGCTTTAAACAACAAGGTTTGCTTTTATGCACAGTGTGTAATGTAGTAAAGGAGAAGTTACAAATGGTTCAATATTCACCTTTGTGCTTGAATAGTAAAGTGTAAATTAAATGATTAATTTCCCTTCCCTCCACTGAATAGGAGTAATTTGCAAATCTACTGAGATTAAGTTTAGCAAAACAAAAAAATCCCAATACCACTGCAATTTTTCATTTACAAACAATTCATATTTAGCAAAAAAAGAATATATCCAGCACTAGTTCAAAGTGAAGCAAATATGAAATGTAATACAATAGACCTCCAGTTTTACGCTTCTCATGGCACAAGGAAAAAATCAGGGAAATGCTTTATGCAATGGGTGAAATTGTGACAGTATCCATTTATGGAAGTGGAAGAAAGTTTTATTTACTATGAGCAAACCAATTTTCAGTGAGTAGTACACACAGGTCAAAGTAGCCCTGTACATATTATGTGACCTGGCTCCCTTACACCTTCTGTCTCCTGGAAAGATCTAATCTGACTTACTTGTAAAAATGCTGTGCAAAAGTATATATGATATTTGGAACCTTTAGAAACAATGCATTCATGTATGGAGTGCACTGTTTTCTTTTGTTCAGTGGTCTTTACTTCATTCCAATCAAAGTCAGCATCCCAGAGTTTACCAGGCCAGGTGAGTACTCCAATGCCTGAATCTGCACCCAACGGTAAATAGAACATATGGGGCATTTGCCTGGGGTAACACTTAGGCTGGGGGGAGGAGGGAGGGGGTTTATGTAGGGTAGGGGGTTAGGGTTTTTTCTAAAGGGATACTGTCATGGGAAAAAAAAAATTTTTCAAAGTGAATCAGTTAATAGTGCTGCTCCAGCAGAATTCTGCACTCAAATCCATTTCTCAAAAGAGCAAACAGATTTTTTTATATTCAGTTTTGAAATCTGACATGGGGCTAGACATATTGTCAATTTCCCAGCTGCCCCAAGTCATGTGACTTGTGCTCTGACAAACTTCGATCACTCTTTACTGCTGTACTGCAAGTTGGAGTGATATCAACCCCCTCCCTTTCCCCCCCCAGCAGCCAAACAAAAGAACAATGGGAAAGTAACCAGATAGCAGCTCCCTAACACAAGATAACAGCTGCCTGGTAGATCTAAAAACAACATCATATTTATCATTAGTAAAAACCCATGTCCCACTGAGACACATTCAGTTACATTGAGAAGGAAAAACAGCAGCCTGCCAGGAAGCATTTCTCTCCTAAAGTGCAGGCACAAGTCACATGACCAGGGGCAGCTGGGAAATTGACAAAATGTCTAGCCCCATGTCAGATTTCAAAATTGAATATAAAAAAATCTGTTTGCTCTTTTGAGAAATGGATTTCAGTGCAGAATTCTGCTGGAGCAGCACAATTAACTGATTCATTTTGAAAAATGTTTTTTCCCATGACAGTATACCTTTAAGTTTAGGGTTGAATTTTCCTTTAAACCCAGTACATTGTCTATTGGCAATTTAAAATTATATTCATAAACTGCAGCACAAACTTTTTTTGTGGGTTTTTAAAACATGCTAACGGTCCGTACCTGGTGGCTTTTCAGTGAATCTTGGTGTTACATCCACTTATTAGCATATCAGTTAATAATAATAAATAGTAATAAAAACTGTCACTCTGGAACCAACTAATTACCATTAGGAGAAACATTGCGATGTACATTCATGCAAACATATTACATTATATGAGTACCATAAATTTTATGTATGCATGCATGTTACTAAATACAGTATTTAAGCATAAAAAATTATAGTGATCGCGCTTGCATGGATTGGTCAGGAAAAAATTAAATAAATGGTGTAAAGGACAGGTTAGAACCGTTCAGTTAAAAACAAGCTGAAACATATTCTGTATAATCTATCTCCTATTGCTGAATTGTGAAAGTAATTAATTTCAAGTTTCTCACTGGAGTAACTAATCAAATCAAAGCCCACAGGCATGGTATAAAGATGCCAAGTAATCAAATAATTCAGTTTTTTTTCTCTTGTAGCTATGCGTTTGCCTAAAGATTTCCCAACAAACTGGTATTAAGCAACAGTTTGCAATGTATGATGTCCCATAGCAACTGCATGTGTGTGTGTGTATACAGTATGTATATATATATATATATATATATATATATATATATATATATATCAAAGCAGTAAGGGATCCGTACTCATAGGTCTTGTGATACAAAAAAATTGTGTTTATTCAACGTTTCGGCTCTTGGACATGAGCCGTCATCAGAAAGTGATATGTATCATAAGTATATATCAGTAAATATATATATTTACTGGAAAAAAAAAGTCCCAGGTTTTTATTCACAAGTTCTAAGTTTTTCTTTGATCTGCACTGATGGCAGAAAAAGATACAAAGTTTCTGAAAATTAAAGGGGTTGTTCACCTTCCAAAACTTTTTTCCATTCATTTGTTTTCAGATTGTTCCCCAGAAATACTTTTCTGTTTTGTTTTCTTTTTACTTTTTCAATGACTTTCCATTTTTTATTTTTCACCGTTTTTCCAATATTGAAGTCTAAAGGTGAATGTTCCTGTCTCTGGTGTTTCGGGTCTGGCAGTTTAGTAGTCCAGAAGCAGATTCTGAACTGTTACAGTTAATAGAAGCAATTGTTACAATTTGCTAAATCTAACATTTCTCAGGTGCATCTTAGCAATATTAGCAACTGTTGTATCAATTCTAACAGCTGCCTTTAATGAAAACCAGAGATTCTGCTCAGCAGGGACAAAGATAAGAAATGTATCAACTAAATGTATCAATTTAGAACAGTTTACAGATTCAAGTTGCTTTTGAAAGACATAAGAATGTGAAAAATGAACCTTTAAACTTCAATATTGGAAAAACGATTGTGAATTACGTTGTTGGAAAACTTATTTATTTCTGGTAAACTATCTGAAACCAACTAAACTGAAATATAGTGTTGGAAGGTGAACAACCCCTTTACAATAAGAGGCTATATGGCAGAGTAGGTCTCTTGGGAGAACTCGCAGCTTAAAGGGCAATTTTACCTTCATTAACAAAACTGTAAAAAGCACATAAAACATGGGCCTAAAACTCTCTGAAATATGTTAAAGGAAAACTTTACTCCCAAAATGAATACTTAAGCAACAGATAGCTTATATCATATTAAGAAGCATATATTTAAGAATCTTACCAAACTGGTACCTGTATATATATATTTTAAGTAAATATTGCCATTTTACATAATAAAGAGATAAGCAGGTATGATCTTTCTCATCCCAAAGAAAATACTTTTTTTTCACTTAGGTAGGACTGATGTATGGACACTGCTTAAGTGCTTATGCATACTTTGTACAAACCATGTAACTAACATTGTCTCTTTTTTCTTAATATAGGTGTTTTCCTAAAAGCTTGCTGGGTTAATTCGTTTTGTTTTAATTGGCTCATGTGACCCAACGTGTATGGCTTATTTCTGTGCATCGTGAATCATATGATCCCGGGGGGTGGCCCTTATTTTTTAAAATGGCAATTTTAAACCTACCTACGTTGAGACCTACGTTGTTCGGGCGGGTATAGTTTTCCTTTAACAATTTCATAACCTGTCAAATTTTGTAAAATGGACGTTAGGGGGGTGTGACCAAGAATGTGCATGGTCAAAATATTTTTTGTCCCTATTTCCATATTTCAAATTTTCGTAAGTATGGGCACAGTAAACCAGATAATGGCAGACTTAATGCATTACAAGTAATTTTCCTTAAACCCCAAAGTCCCCAGCTATCACCTAATTTAGCACCTGCAGCTTAGATATGCAGGCTACAATCCTATCAACCTAACCTAATGTTATTATGGTTATACTGCTATGTCCCTGTACAGGGGCGATCCTGGCCCCTCCACTGCCTGAAGCAGCAGCAGTTGCTGCTGTCCCCCCTCCCCTGGAAATTCGCTCTTGAAGTACCAGGAGCAGCATTTTTGCTGCCCCTGGTACCTAGTGGGGCGCTGCCGCCTAAGGCGACAGCCTAAACTCGCCTCATTGCGAAACACCCCTGTCCCTGTAAAGTAAAGAGGTCTCAATAATCCTACTGAATGATCTTTAAATATGGCAAAAATCTAATCATTTGTGTCTTTGTGTCTTTTACCAAACTAAAATAAGTGTTGTGCTAACTATAGTTTTGTGAGCCCATTATATGCTTGATGTCCAAAGAAGCTATATTTTACCCTGTATTGTAAAATATAAGGATATTATAAATCACCTAGAAGTTCTATGACCATATTTAAGCACAAGCTGAAGGCCAGCTTCTAATATATATATATATATCTATATATATATATATATATATCTATATATATATATATATATATATATATATATATATATATATATATATATATATATATATATATATATATATATAGTCAAATTGGTGAATAAACCGCACAACCAGGACTTCAGTAAAGTGTGAAAAAACAAAGATTATTTTATTTTCAACGTTTCGGCTCCCAACTTAAGCCGTCTTCAGGAGGTGAAAAACTACACACAACACACATATTTAAATGCTAAAATGGCGCCAACCATGAGGTGATGACGTCATCACACCACAGTGTTTCCATTGGTGATCGTGAATACAACGTGTATGGCCCCATAATGGCTGGGATAAAGGAAAACAATACTATAAAATACATAGTGAAGTCCAATCCAGGGCTTTGTATGGAACATTATTAAAATATATACAAAGTAACACAAGTGAACTATCGTGCTCATATCCGGTGTACCTGTGTAAATTAAAAAACTTACCATAGCGCATATTTAATGTGCTATTAGTCTCGTACCCCCAAGGAAATTAATAACAGCGCTCCAGTTTACCTTATCGCCGTATCTGTGGTGTACACACCTCCGATAATTGCAATCGTAAGCCCTGTGCTGCCGCAGCATGTAGATAGAATCCAAAGACAATCAGTCTGTGTCTAGAGCAAGTTACTCCCAGTTCCCAGAGAATCACAGTGTGTGCGCGCGTCCATCCGTCAACATTATGGCTCACTGTGTACTCGTCCTTCTGCAGCGGTTCTGAAGCGCCGGCCTCTCTCAATTGCGCCGATCCGCGCGTGACACAGGCTGCCAATAGGCGCCAGTGTTCACGCAAATCTGCGCATCCTGCCGACATCCATCTGGCTGACATCTGGCTTTCCAATTGCCCTATGGCACACTGTGTATTCATCATTCTGTGACGATGTGTAGCGCCGACCTGTCCCACTAGCACCGATCCGCGTGTGTCAAGCGATGTCCGAAAGTGTCAATGGACCTGCATCTCTGTGCGTCGCTCAAGCACTCATCCGAGTTCATTTATGTCGAGGGCCTTCTCCTCATAACTGAAGCGATCAGCGTGGGGCACAGGTTGTCCAAAGGACGCCGGTGTTCACGCCGATCAGTCAGTCAGAGGGGAGCCTAGTAAAGAACGTCCAATCCCATTGGAACATTATGTGTTCATATTGCTGGATTTGGACCATGGAGAGTCATTTTGCTATAAATCTTCCACAATATCACATCCTTGGGCTCGTACTTCCATTAGGAAGGGCAGTCAGGGTTTGCTTACTTATGCACAGAGGCATGTCTCACTACTCACGGCCGACCTTCAATCGCCACCCTTCCTTTTCCATCGGGGGTATAAAGACAAAGACACCTGAGAAACAGTTCATAAGTTATTAAATCACCAACAAATTTCAATAAATCAGTAACATATCTTTAAACAAAATTTGCCTGTCAGCCTTGAACGCTTGCTAGCTGAATAGCAACAGTGTAAGTCACAATTATATGTATCCACTCAAGGGATGAAAATCTACTTGTTAGCCACTAACAGTATCTATTGACAAAAGGAGTACATTGTTGCAACTGTCCATTCGAGGCTGTGCAACTCAGTTAAGTCTTGTACAGTTGGATAAAGGTATGCCACGGTCCCACTTCATGGAAAATATGAGTCTGTAAGAATCTATAAGTAGAGAAGAACCGTTAATAAAAAGGAGGCATAGGCAAGATTTCATTGAGTCCATGGGGAGCAAGGGTGTTCAATTTGTAAATCCACATTGATTCTCTTTGGACTAATAGTAAGTCCCTGTTGCCACCTCTTCTGGGGACCGGTATATGGTCTATTATCATATGTCTAAATTGTGGTAAAGTGTGTTTACAATGTAGCCAATGTTTCGATATTGGTTTATCAGCCTTTCCTGAATTAAGGGCAATTCTGATCGCACTCCTATGATTGTTCATTCTCTCACGGTAGGTGGTAGAGGCTTTTCCTATATAGTGTAATCCACATGGACACCACGCCATGTACACCACATGGTCTGTGGTGCAGGTCACCCTATGCGAAATATTGAATTTCTGGCCAGTCCTAGGATGCGTAAACTGGGAGCCCTGTGACATCCCGTTACAAGTAAGACAACCCGCACACCTGAAACATCCTTTTCTTAGTGGTTTGTCTAACCATGTGGTACCCTTCTTAGGGGTGTCCATTAGGTCTTTTTTTACAAGCAAGTCACTTAGATTGGGGCCCCTTCTAAATGCGACCAATGGAGTTTTTGTCCCAAAAAACTGCAAGCTGCCATCAGATTTTAGAATTTCCCATCTGTTCTTTAAGGATTTCTTAATGTGTGCACTCTTGTCCGTCCAATCTGTCACAAAAATTAGGTCAGGATTTTCTCTGGGGTGGTGTTCCTCTTTAGAAAATAGCTCCTCCTGTGTATACAATTTAGCCCGTTGCAACTGCTCATCGATCAACACACTAGAGTAACCCCTAGAGGCAAATTGTGACCTCAGTGCTGAGAGTTGTAGTTCTCCCTGTCAGAGTTGTTACGAATAATTCGAAAAAACTGGGAAAATAGGACCCCTCGAGACATGTGTGGTGGATGGTGTGAGTGTGCATGTACCAGGCTATTGCGATCAGTCGGTTTCTTATAAAGAGAAGTACCTAGTCTATCCCCTTTTCTGAAGATGGTGATGTCAAGAAAATGAATTTGTTGTTTATCATATTATAGGCTGAGTTTAATGGGTAAATCCAACTTATTCAAAGAGGAATGGAAACTTAGGAGTTCATCTTCCAATCCTTGCCAAATCAACAGTAGATCGTCTATATAGCGTTTGTAAAAGTGGATGTACTTTCCACCCATAGGTAATAAATATTGGGTCTCATATTGTTCCATATACAAATTGGCGAATGACGGGGCGACGTTAGAGCCCATCGCGGTCCCTGAGGTTTGTAGAAAAAAGGCCCCTTTAAACGTAAAGTAATTGTGGGACAGAATGAGATCCAATAATGACATCAAAAATTCAGTGGGAGGTGTCCCTGTATGTCTTCTGGTTAACGCATCCCTGCATGCCCCAATACCACCAATGTGTGGGATTACTGTGTACAAACTAGACACATCCATTGTAACCAATAGACTGTCTTCTGATAAATTCAAATCCTTCAGGAGTGTTAATAGATGTGTGGTGTCCCTAATATAGGACTCCATAGACTGAACTGCAGGCTGTAAGTATTGGTCTAGATATTTGGCCACTGGTTGGAATAGGGAATCCATGGCCGAGATAATGGGGCGCCCCGGGGGTTCAGATATGGATTTGTGGATCTTAGGTACGGTATAAATAAAAGGTATCTTGGGAAAATCTGTCTCTAGGAATCTGTGTGTACTGTCATTGATCCACCCTGAGTCCCTGGCTAATTTGATTAGAGAGTCCAACGACTGTTTGTAAGCTTTTGTTGGGTCCCCTGTCAGTCTGGAGTACGTATTCGTCTCAGCTAATTGTTGGAGAATCTCCCTTTCATAGTATGTTCTGTCCAATAGAACTATGGCCCCTCCTTTATCTGCCTGTCTAATGATAAGATTGTTATCCGCTTTCAAAGATTTAAGGGCATCCCTTTCACAAATGGGTAAATTCAAGTATATATATGGCCCTTCTTTTGATGTATTGTTCATGAATCGTTAGCCAGTAAATGGGTAAAGGTGGCAATCGACGGGGCTGTGTTTGGAGGTTCAAAACTACTTCTGGGTTTGAGTCCTTTAGCAGGTATCTCCCCTTTATCCTTGTCCTTAAAGTAGTCCCTTAGTTTAAGATTCCTCTTAAACCTGTGTATGTCTTTATAAACCCCAAATGCATCCGAATGGTTAGTGGGAATAAATTTCAAGCCCCTGTTCAAAAGTCTACTTTCCCCCATGGTTAGAGAGTGTTGTGATAGATTTACCACTAAATTCTCCTCGTGCCCCTCCGTGGTGGTTTTTTTGTGACGATTGGTATATATATATATATATATATATATATATATATATATATATATATATATATATATATACATATATATATATATATATATATACATATATATATATATATATACATCTTATTTAACTACTAGATGGCAAAAGAAAGCATTGAGTTGCTATTTACTTATTTCATGTGGAGATACCATTGTATGCTGTAGTTGTGCTATTTAGAGCACTTGGGATCTATTTTTGTATTGATGCAGGAAATAATCCATCTAGCAATGGATACTTTTGATTGTTACTGGCCCTTCGTTTGTCCCTGTTTGGGAAAGAATAGGTTGTCACATTTCCAGAAATCTTTTGTCTTCTGTAGGTAAAAAGAGAGAGCTCTTTTTACCCCATTCTTCTACATTTTTATAACTAGAGTTTTGGAAAAAGTGTTGGGAAAATAATTCCTTGTTGGTTTTTTCAGGGTTTCAGGGTCCCTATTGAACATTGAAACATTGAAGAAGGGGTTGTTTACTGTGAAGATATTGAATTTATTTAATTCATCTTATGGTAGTAAAAGATGAAATAAACCCAAGGTAGCGGCAAATACAAAGGGTGCATACGCAGTGCTGTGTGGGGGCGGCTCGGCAGGGGACCCTGAGCTTAGCCACAACCTAAAGAGCACTGGGGACGCGTACTCCTGTGGGAGTGCGCTTGCAAGGGCACCGACACTAGGACCCAGCAGGCCTAGTGGCGTCCAAGCCCGAAATCCGGGCCTGAAGCAATCTCGATAAAAGGTCCCATACTGTACCTGTAGTTTTAAAATGTTCACCTTTTTCAAAATTATTATTAAATATTTACCCAATTAAATGTTATCATTCATGTATTTACACAGGATTCAATAGTTTTGTGTTCATTTCAAACTAGAGGTTCATATTGTATATATGTACTGTATATAAATACATGTATATGTATATAAATGTGTATATGCCCCTTGTATCCTCTAACTCATTGAAACGTGTGTATTAGAACAAATAATGTGCCCCCATTGCCACATGTACATTTTATTTAATCATTTCCTCTGTCACTGTTAAATAAGTCACTGACAATATATAAGAAGTGTATTCAATTTGAATAATCATTTTTAATAATGAATCTTGATTGTTTTGTAGGACACTGGCTCTGATCATGAGCCAGTATCAATAGACGCAGCACATTTCTGCCTAAACAATTACACCCAGAAGTCATTTTGATGCAGACATTTTGAAGTTTTTCAGCGCTTTTGCATCTAAGGCAGTGTATTGTGGGTAAAAACATTTGCATTCAAAATTGTACTTTCCACTATTCTGTTCATTAAATGTTACAATCGATCTTGATTTGTGGATGTCCATGGGGAGTTCATTGTAAGAGTGTTCAAAAATGTAATCTATTACATTTTCCCCTTTGCATAACTCTGCCTTACAAGAAGTAACCCAACCAGGTAAAATGAATTGGAAAAAACATTACTAGATCACATGGTGACTTGGGTTCTGAGTTTGATTTCCACCTGGACACTATCTGCAAGACGTTTATAAGAGATCCCTATGTATGAATAGATTTCCAGACTCCAAAAAAAATTCTGGCAAGATCATTATCTGCTGGTGAAACTGATCCTAATATGTGTGAAACTTTGTAAGAGAGCTGTTTAGCATGTTGGCACTATGTATAAAAGATTAAGAATACATTTTGGTATACTAACTGTGTTTTATTGCTAGCAATCGGACGTCTATAAAAGAGTTGCTGCTACAGAATCATTAGCTGGACAGCATATGCATGGTGAGTTTAAGGGTTCGTTCAGAGCAATTTCCCCCCACAATGAATATTGCTGAATTGATGCCTTATCGTTCATCAACAGAAAATTTCTGTAGGTTCTGTTTCCGTAAGTTACTACAATGTCTTTAAATAACAATTTATTTTTAAATCCTATGTGTCCCCCATACTCAACATTTCCTGAATGACATTATCCTTTGCAACTATGAAAGTGCAGCCCCATACTATTTCAGGGTGACCAATGACCCCATAAATCTGCCAATAGGTAGGTCATCATCCAAACCTGTTTTGAGCTATTAATTGTGATGCAATTACATCAGAATGCAATAATTCAAAACAATCAGTTAGTGGGGTTCACACACAGATGCTTATACAGTTCAATCCCAAATCCAACAATTGTAAGGCCAAATCAACTCTACTTTATAGAGTAAGGGGAATATGTTTGTGTTTTATAAATACTCGACAATCTCAATTTATTAAACATCAATTTTATGTGACTTTTTGTGTTCGCTTTTTTTGATCCCCAAATGTTCTGACACTGATTATTCTGAACTAATAATTTTGGCAAAGCTACAGTCTACCATCAGTTTTTCTTCTATAAAAGGCATGAGCTACACAGCTTCAGAATGTTTTTTCTGGCCCTTATGAAATGGAAGTAGTTTTCAATGTATCCGGAAAATATATTTTATGGTCTTGAATAAAAAGCACCTCTTTTGTAGTTTTACAGCTTGGCCTCATTAAAGAATCAGTTCTAATTTTCCTCTGGTTGATTATGGTTTTATTTCTGAAACCTTTTTTTTTTAGTTGTGGAAGGAAACAACTTTATTCACATGATATGTCAGAAAGTACTAAAGTGAAAGATCTTCCTCAAAGAGTTTCTTTAGGCTAAAAGGGCGGGAGAATACTTATATTACTTATAGTACTTATTTGTAAAATGAAGTTCCACATTTTTAGATATTGAATGCAACTATTATTTAGCTGCAAATGAACATGCCATTGTCATAGCTATGAAACTGCAAAGGGGTGTGGTTGGATGTCTCATGTTTAATTTTTTTGTCCCTGTATTGCACAGCACAGGAGAGGGTGTCCGTAGACCAAATGGACTTTAACCGCAACTGGTGACTCTGACACTCAGTATTTAAAGGGGAACACCGGCTTCCAAACCAAAATTTGATAAGGAGGCCCACATAACACAGAAACCGTTAATATATCCATCACAGTTACCTGTATGAATAAATTCCATTTTCTATGCTGCAATCCAGCTGTTTAACAGTTCTCCTCTTTCTGCATCATTTGAAATCCTGGCAGAGAAGGAGGGACTAAACACTGCATCATAACAACTTCTCCACAGTTTAGAGACAGCATGTAGGAACTACATAACCCACAAAGCATTGCTCTGTGATGTTCTGTCCCTTATTGAAATCACGTGTGCAATGAATTGTGGGGTTTGGAGGGTGCCGTCTAAGTAGTTAGTAGTCAGCCAGCTCAGCAAAGTAGTCAGAGAGATCAGCAGGAGCTAGGCTTAGGGAACTGTTCCAAACCATTAAAAATCATGAAAAGTCTACATATTTTTTAAATGATGTATATTGCAAAGTTGCTTGAAATAATGTTTACTTTTCAAAGAGCTCAAGTTATGTTTTTGTAGAATTCCCTTTTAAATGTAAGGAAGGTATGTCACAATAAAATATATCATTTAGTGATGAAGTTTCCGAAAATTCTGGATAAATTTGTCACACGTTAAAAAAACATTTGTCACCCATAGACATAGATTTGGCAGTGATAAAGGATAACTGTGATCATATCCAGGGGAATATTTTTTATCAAGACATTTCTCCTCAGTAAATCCCCTGCATCAGTTGTAGCCCCGCCCCCAGCCATTCACCAGAGGGATAGAGCAGCATCCCCGCCCCCACAAAGTATCTTACATAGATCAATAGATGCATAAAAAGCTTTGCAAAGAAATGTCTGTAGGTCGAGGACACCCCATACGTAGAGAGTTCTGATTAAAACATGAAACCATTATAGCTGCTGCTGTTCCTGTCACAAAATTTAATAATAGCCTGGGGGTAAAATGAAAGACACTGTATCAAAGGAACATTTTTTATTTATAAGTAAAAAAACTTAAACGATTACATTTACTGTATACGCATTTAGAAAAATTTATAACAATTTTTATGACTTAACCTATCTACTTCCATTCAGTCCCAGGATGGTATGGGCCTGTATAGCGAGTCATGATCAGCAGTCCAAAAATAAATGGATATGATATACCTCAGCATGTCATGCTATGATCAGAAGAGGCAAAGCAATATTATTTGCATATGCAGTAACTTACCTTTAATAGTAATCTAACTAAAAGGAATCTCCACCCAGAAACAGTTTCCAATGGTTTTGCAGTTACTTGTTAAAGGAGTCAGAACCAGCAGAACAGAAAATATAAAAAGTCAGATAAACTCTGCTGTCAACTACAAATTATTTAAAAATTATTTTAAAGCCACTTGAATTTTTAATTAAGATATGTAATGTACTGTATGCTGGGAAGTTGCACAAAATGTTATATATTTTTCATTATGCATAAAGAGAACCTCTTTAATACTGCATACACCTTTTAATGATGATGCAAAGCTTTATGTAATGTAAGTGATTCTGTTTTCATAAATGTATCTGAATAGCTCTATGGATTTGATTTTTCTGGTATTATCCTGCTTTTATTTATGTTATCTTCTGTGTTTTTCTTGTGAAATTAAACCCCAGGCTCCAGTATGACATAACTGACGGGCTTTCCCATCTAACTTATGTTGAGATGCTGCTGAGCAGGTATTATGCAACTTAGGACAATTTGATGAACCAATATTTTCCAGGACAAATTTGGAAAAAGCATTTAGTACTGAAATTATATCAGATTTCTCCTACACTATTTCTATCACAATTGTTTTGCATGTTGTTTTCAGACAGACACTTTATTTTGGGCCCCTTTATAATAAATTGCAAAACTGCTTAGAAGTATTTTTCTGGATACCAAAGGATCACGGATTCACTTTCTGTAAAGGAATAACACAAATGTGATGAATTTTTCTTCATGTTTTGATTTTGAATATAATTCAAAATCATAAATCAAGAATATAAATCAAGTGTTCCCAATGCATCTGTGTGTGTGGAAATAAAAGCTATTAAAGGGATTTTGAGCTTTATTCACTTATTTCAACACACTGCTATTATTCTAAACACAATTGCATATGGTGATGAACTAAATTCTCCCAACTGTGTTGGAGTCCACTTTGCACATATACAGTAATTCCAAAGGGAAACTAGTGTGCATTGTAAAAAAAAAAAAAAAAATAGAATGTCCAAAGAATTTTATTTTGATAGTTTGTAGTGTGTACTTATACTAGAGACAGAAGGGCATAGATTTCTCACTATAGATCGAGAAAGAGTTACACGGCCTTGGTGTCCAACATTTTTTGCCCCTAGATAAGGTTGGCTGCATCAGTAGCTTCTTTTGCTCCTAAAGCTCCAGTGCCTGAATAATTTACTTTTCAAAACTTTTACCTTGGGGACACTCCAGAGCAATTCATTATGGGGCACATTTACTAAGGGTCAATTTCGAAGTGCTACAACTTCGAAATTCAACCATCGAATTAAAAAAATTCGTTATTCAAAGTTTTTTTTTGATTGAATTTAGCTATCTTCGATCGAATTAAAATCGTTTGATCTATCGTAGAAATCAAACCATTGGATTTATCAATCTAACGATTTTCAAAAAAAAAAAACATAGACATCTTAAAACGTAGCCAAATATTGCCTATGGGTTCTAGGAGGTCCCGATAGGCTAACATAGCAATTCAGCAGGTTTACGGTGGCGAAGTGTCGAATTCTAAGTTTTTTAAAGAGACAGTACTTCGATTTTCGAATGGTCGAATATTCAAAATTTTTCAATTCTAATCGAATTTTGGACTATTTGACTTCGAATTCACTTCAACCCTTAGTAAATGTGCCCCTAAGTGTATTTAATTTTTATCAATTATGTATTTTATTTTTTCAGATAAAATTTTTTTTTTCCAGTTTCCCTGTTTGCATTATTTAGCTTAAGAAATAACAAAAAATGTAGATTAATCATATTTAAAACAAAAGACAAAAAGTATGTTTATCACATGCCCTACTAATTGTAATCATGTTGAACATGGGGCTATACTACTAAAATACAGAATACTACGGTAACGTTCTATGGAAACGTTCTTCAAGCATTATAAAATAAATACTTGTAAATATACAGCGATAATGTGCAATGTTGTAAGATTCAGTAGGAAGTAGGTCTTCTAACTGATATTTCTATTTTCGCCCTCTCATAGTGTACCATTTTAACCTCTGACTGGTTGCTCGGTTGAATGGTTTATGCAACCAGATAACAATCTAGAGAGTTGTATATCAAAAAGTAATGTAATTCAAAGACCACGACCAAGAATAAAAAACTAGAAAATTACTTTCTAAAAAAGTAATTCTAAGCTGAAATACCACTTTAATATGATGTTATTTTGTTTAAAAAGTAATGGTCAAAACTACTTATATAACAAGATAGATAAGGAGTCTCTCGATAAAAGCACAAGGAGTAATTTCTGTACCCTTTCCTTTCTCTTTCCCTTTCTTCCCCCTTTCCCCCCATTTTATGCTATCTCCTCATTCTCCATTCCTTGCAGCTGCATGATGGCAGAGCTGATATAGGATAACTCATTAGGTCACAAGAAGTAACTAGATACACATGGACCATCCTGATGAAACGATACACAGAGTTACCAGTAAATGATACACAAGCAGCTGATTATATATTGTATTTATATATTGAATTTAATATTTGTTTAAATGAAAACCAATAAAAAAAAAAAAAAGTAATATCAGCAGGTGGACCATTAATGGATACTTAAGCTGGACATGCACTAAGCATTGCAGTTAGTCTGTTTAGTCACAACTGTTATTTCTGGACTAAAACATTGTATATTTTCCTTATAGAACAAACTGATCTCTGTGAAGACAACTGCTTACCCATACAAAACCAAACCTTCAAGCATGGATTTTCCTTGTACGTTCTGTCCAGATGTAAGGTACAACTAGAAAATTCATGAAGTAGGAAAAAGCCCAAGCAGAAATCACTGCAAAGTGCATTTATTTACGCAACGTTTCGGGTGTCAACCCCTTTATCAAGTGTAAGTGTTACAAGTGAAAGTAAGAATAAATAACCAAACATCTCCATTGGACCCTCCTGCGACTCCTCCCTTCCAATTGTGTAGTTACTGTGATAGGATTATCCAATGTGTCATGCAACTCCTAGAAAGAGGTGTTACTTGTGAGAGTTGCATGAATGGATGTGTGAAGTGTTCTGAAACCACCGGGATACAGATGTTAGAACAGCATTGTATGTAGCAGACAGGTGGTGTTGAAGGCCCCCTTAGGGATGGTTTCTCCACCTTGACATGAATCGCCTCTTTCACGCCTCGTTCAAACCAGGTGTGAAAGGAAGTGGAAAGGAGGGCCTTACTTACTTTCCAGGGAACTACACTGAGTCACTGGTTCAGGTATGTGGATGACACTTGGGTTAAAATCAGATCCAATGAAGTGACGGCCTTTACAGAACACCTTAACTCAGTAGACAATAACATCAAGTTCACAAGGGAAGATGTCCACGAGAACAAACTTGCCTTTTTGGACTGTTTGATATGCATCCAAGAGGGGGGTAACTTGAAAATGGAAGTATACAGGAAACCCACTCATACTTATCAATATCTGTTGTTTGATTCCCACCATCCGCTGGAACACAAACTGGGTGTCATTAGAACTCTGCACCACAGGGTGGAAGTTTTGGCAACTGATACAGAGTCCAAAGACAAAGAGCAAAAACATCTTAGAGGAGCTTTGAAAGCGTGTGGCTACCCAGACTGGGCCTTTGTCAAAACAGCAGCAACCAAGCCCAACAGGAACACCAATAGAAATAACCGCCCGGAGACACATAGTAGGCGAAACATAGTCATCCCATATGTAGCTGGTGTGTCTGAGAAACTCAGGAGGATTTTTAACAAACACCACGTCCTTGTGTTTTTCAAACCTAGCAACACACTGAGACAAAAACTGGTACACCCAAAGGATCCAACCCCTAAAGAAAAACAAAGCAATGTGGTATACGGAGTCCAGTGTAGCGAGGAGTGCACAGATCTGTACATTGGGGAGACAAAACAACTGCTCACCAATATTGGCTCAGCATAGGAGGGCAAACTCTACAGGGCAAAACTCAGCTGTCTTTCTACACTTAACCATGAGTCCCCTTTTATAATAGATGTGCAACACACACACATGAGACAAGCTGAGGTACCAGTTTTCTTGCTTGATAAAAGTTCTTGCCCTCCCTTAAGATTCTTTAAATCAGTAGGACATAATATGTCTTTAAGTGCTTTTCCTCGAGTATTACTGAACAGTGGGACATCACTAACCTGCTGTCAGGGCCCGAAGGCTCTGTTGTAGTGTGGACCAAGGAGGAGACAACAACACCAAGTTCGCGGTACAAAAGGATTTATCCTTTAGGAACTATACAAGATAGACCTATAATTGGGCAAGGACAGAAAGGGCAATTGGAAATAAATAGTCCAAAGTTGGCGCCAAAACTTGACGCAGTGATGTCATGACGCAGACGCCGGCGTCCTCCCGTTGGCGTCCTGACGCCGACGCACATTCTGACGCCGGCGTCCATTCCGTCGCCGGCGACCAATCCTGGGGCGACACGTTTCTGACGCAGTCATATTACGACCAGGAAGAGCCGCATGGTGGAGCAGGAGGTCGCCATCTTGGATGTCCCGTGGGGTAAGTTCTTCACTTTCCATTACAGTACCCCCCTCCTTAGGGGGGGCCTCAGGACCACCAAGGCTAGGGGAAGAAGGAAAAAGTCTGTGGAACTTACGAACCAGGACAGGTGCATGTACGTCCGAGCTTTTCACCCAAGAACACTCCTCTGGACCGAACCCCTTCCACTCGATAAGATATTGAAGAGAGCCCCTTGAAATACGAGAGTCCAAGATTCTTTTGACTTCAAATTCCTTGTGATCGTCAACCAAAACAGGAGCTGGAGAGGAAGAAGAAGAGGGGCAAGACATAGCAGGTTTAAGCAGGGAAACATGAAAAACATTAGGTATCCGCAGCTCAGGAGGAAGTTGAAGACGAACAGCCACAGGGTTGATGATTTCGATGATAGGGAAGGGGCCGATGAATTTAGGACCAAGCTTGGGTGTAGGAATCTTGAGACGAATGTTGCGAGTGGAAAGAAAAACTTTATCACCAGGACTGTATGGAGGGGAAGAAATCCTTCTTTTATCAGCAAACCTTTTCTGCACCAGGGAACTCTTCTCTAAGTTTGCTGCAGTAGCATGCCAAATAGCCAACATGTGAGCAGCTTGGTCATTGGCCGCAGGCACATTGGTAAGAAGAAAATCTTGGGAAAAAGCCAAAGGATTGAGACCATAAACACAGAAGAAAGGAGACTTTTGGGAAGAAGAATGCAGAGCGTTGTTGTGGGCAAATTCAGCCCAGGGAAGAAGATCCGACCAATCATCCTGGCACAAGGACACATGACAACAAAGAAACTGTTCCAAAGCCTGATTGACCCGTTCTGCGGCTCCATTAGACTGTGGGTGGTAGGCAGAAGAAAATTGAAGGGAAATGTTAAGAGCTTTGCAAAGAGATCTCCAGAACTTGGAAATAAACTGGGAACCCCGATCAGACACAATCTCGGCAGGAAACCCGTGGAGACGAAATATATGTTTGATGAAAAGTTCAGAGAGTTCGGGAGCAGAAGGCAGTTTCCGAAGAGGCGTGAAGTGAGCCATTTTACTGAATCTGTCGATCACCACCCAGATGACAGTGTGACCAGACGAAACAGGAAGATCGACAATGAAATCCATCGCCAGGTGAGTCCAAGGTCGAGATGGAATGGGAAGTGGCAAGAGTAAACCCTTGGGGGGGGAATGTCCGGACTTGGAAACAGCACAAGTGGAACAGGACAAAACAAAGTCTTTGACATCTTTCCTTAGGGACGGCCACCAGACCAGACGAGACAGGAGCTCGGTTGTCTTCTTAATCCCTGGATGACCGGCCTGTTTGGAACTGTGAGATTGGGATAAAATGGCATGACGAAATTCCGGAGGGACAAAGGCAACACCAAGAGGAGTCTCTACAGGAGCCGAAGACTGAGCAGAAAGTAACTGAGAGGCACAGGAGGGAAACAAGGCAGCAATAATCTTGGTAGAGGGCACAATGGGTACAGGAACTTCGGGGCAGGAATCTTCAGGAGCAAAGCTTCTGGACAGAGCGTCAGCCTTCCTGTTTCTGGAGCCAGGACGAAACGTGATAATAAAATTAAAACGAGAAAAGAAAAGTGCCCACCTGGCTTGCCGGGGATTGAGGCGCTTGAGGGATTGAATAAATTCAAGGTTCTTGTGGTCGGTAAAGATTGTCACCGGAATAGAAGAACCCTCAAGCAAATGTCTCCATTCTTCCAAGGCCAACTTAACGGCAAGTAGCTCCCGATTGCCCACATCATAGTTCTGCTCAGGGGAAGAAAATTTTTTGGAGAAAAAGGCACAAGGGTGGAGTTTATTGTCAGAAGAAGATCTTTGAGATAGAACTGCTCCAGCTCCTACATCAGAGGCATCGACTTCAATGAAGAAGGGTTGAAGGGGTTCAGGGTGTCTAAGAATTGGAGCAGAAGAAAAGGCTTCCTTGAGGGTCTTGAAGGCTTCGAGAGCTTGAGGGGGCCAGCGTTGAGGTTTATTCCCTTTACGGATCAGGGCAAGGATTGGATGGATCTTGGAAGAAAAGTTTTTGATGAATTGTCTATAATAGTTGGCGAAGCCAATAAATCTCTGAACTGCCTTGATGCTGGTAGGAAGGGGCCAATCCAAAATTGCAGAAACTTTGGCGGGATCCATCTTAAAACCTTGTGGAGAAATGATGTAGCCAAGAAAAGGAATGGAAGAAACTTCGAAGGTGCATTTTTCCAATTTGGCAAAGAGATTGTTTTTCCTCAACCGGGAAAGAACTTCACGCACTTGGCAACGATGATCAGAAAGGTTTTTGGAAAAAATAAGAATGTCGTCTAAGTACACGACCACACACTGTCCCAAAAGATCAAGAAAAATGTCATTGACCAATTCTTGGAAGACCGCAGGAGCATTGCAAAGACCGAAAGGCATGACGAGATACTCGTAATGGCCATCACGAGTATTAAAAGCGGTCTTCCATTCGTCTCCCTCACGAATCCGAATAAGATTGTAGGCCCCTCGTAGATCCAACTTAGTAAAGAAACTAGCCCCCTTGAGCTGATCAAAAAGTTCAGAGATGAGAGGAAGAGGATATCTGTTCTTTACGGTGATTTTATTTAACCCCCTGTAGTCAATGCAGGGCCGCAGACTACCGTCTTTCTTTTCAACAAAGAAGAACCCTGCTCCGGCAGGGGAGGTAGAAGGACGAATAAAACCTCTCTGAAGATTCTCCTGGATATAAGACTTCATAGCAGAAGTTTCGGAGGGAGAAAGCGGATAAGTGCGGCCTCGGGGAGGCATGGAGCCGGGTAAAAGTTCGATAGGACAATCATAGGGACGATGAGGTGGGAGAGTCTCAGCGGACTTCTTATCAAAGACATCGGAAAAGGCTTGGTACACAGGAAGGAGAGAAGAACTTGAAGATACTGAAGAAACTTTGACAACAGGAACAGCAGGTAAACAGTTGTGTACACAAAATGGGCTCCAACGGGAAATTTGAGAAAAGGACCAGTCAATGACCGGATTATGAACACACAACCAAGGCAATCCCAGGACAACGGGAGTTGAAGGGCAATCGATAAGAAGAAAAGACAGTCTTTCCAAATGCATAGTGCCCACCTTGAAGGAGAGTTCCTGAGTAGACTGCGAGATGATGGCAGAAGAAAGGGGACAATCATCAATCGCCAGGACTCGAAGAGGGGTTGCCAAGGGTTGGAGCGGAATGGCATGGTTATCAGCAAAGGCACGATCCATAAAGTTGCCAGCAGCACCAGAATCGAGGAAAGCCTGAGAAGGGATCTTCTTGGAGCGGAACTGGATTTGAACAGGAAGAAGAAAGCGTTGAGCAGAGGAATGGGGAGGAGAACAAATTCCACCCAGGTAAGTCTCCCCAAGCTTACCTAGGTTTTGGAGTTTCCCGGCTTCACTGGGCATTCCTGGGCGAAGTGGGCTTTTCCCCCACAGTAGAGGCATAACCCAGCGGCCCTTCTTCGGAGCTTCTCCTGTTCGGAAAGGCGTGCCCGCCCGATCTGCATTGGTTCTTCAGGTGGTAAAGAAGAAGTAGCAGGTGCCGCAGGAGGAGGAGGAGAAAGGTTGGAAGCCGGACTGGGAAGTAAGGGTCTTTGGAAGCGTGGAGCCAGGGTGGGTTGGTACCTGGAAAACTTCCTAGCGCGCTCCCTGTCAAGTTCGACTTGGAACTCCCTCTGTCGGGTCTCAACCTTTACAGCCAATGCAACAAGGTCCTCCCATCGAGAAGGAATCTCACGAGATACAAGATCGTTCTTGATGCGCATCGCCAGGCCGTTGTAGAAGGCAGCATGGTATCCGTCATTATTCCACAAAGTTTCTGCCACGAGAGTTCGGAATTCGATGGCATATTCCGGAACAGAACGAGTCCCTTGCTGCAGCTGGAATAAACGAGCCGAGGCAGAAGTAGCCCGACCTGGAGCATCGAACACCGTGCGAAGGTCCCGGATGAAGGCCTTGGCATCGTCGATTACCGGATCTTCCTTCTCCCAAAGAGGAGAAGCCCACTCCAGAGCTTTCCCTTGCAGGCGGGTGATAATATAGCCCACTTTAGCTCGCTCCGAGACAAACTGACCTGGAAGCAGGGTGAATTGGATCTCACACTGGTTGATGAAACCACGGCATGATTCCGGATCACCGCTATACAGAGGAGGTGCAGGGATGCGAGGTTCGGAAACCTGGAGCGGAGTAGCAGGAACCGGCATAGGGACTGGAGCCACAGGAGATAAAGCAGATAATTTCTCCAGGATTGCTTCAAGTGCCTGGCCGAAGTGGGTTTGCTGGGCTTCATAGGTGTGCATACAGGAAGCCAATCCACGAACGGCTCTGCCGACATCAGTAGGAACTTGGGGCTCCTCAGAGGGGTCCATGGCCCAATTATACTGTCAGGGCCCGAAGGCTCTGTTGTAGTGTGGACCAAGGAGGAGACAACAACACCAAGTTCGCGGTACAAAAGGATTTATCAGAAGAATAGTCGTAATCAGGCAAATGGTCAGTACAGGCAGCAAGGATCAGAATTGATGAAAACAGGCAAGAAGTCAGTACACGAATAAGCAGAATATCAAGAATCACACCCAGGAACTATACAAGATAGACCTATAATTGGGCAAGGACAGAAAGGGCAATTGGAAATAAATAGTCCAAAGTTGGCGCCAAAACTTGACGCAGTGACGTCATGACGCCGACGCCGGCGTCCTCCCGTTGGCGTCCTGACGCCGACGCACATTCTGACGCCGGCGTCCATTCCGTCGCCGGCGACCAATCCTGGGGCGACACGTTTCTGACGCAGTCATATTACGACCAGGAAGAGCCGCATGGTGGAGCAGGAGGTCGCCATCTTGGATGTCCCGTGGGGTAAGTTCTTCACTTTCCATTACACCTGCTTACCCAATGTTTTATCCTGGAGCACTATAGGCCAATATTTCTTGACAATTGTTTCAATCTTCCTGCTTTGGAAACTGTATTTTGACAAACGGTATCCTGTTTATCTTAGTGGATAACGTTCTTGTTTCTTTATTAGTCACCAAGAGACTTTGTCTCTCTATAGGTTCCACTTGCATGGATATATTGGCTTTATGTTTTTTATTGTATCCCTTATCAACAAATCTTTGTGTTAAGTTTATTACTGCCTTCTGATACGCATGTTCTGTAGAAGAGATATGTTTTGCCCTTAGAAACGGACCCTTGGGGATTGCTCTTAAAATGTGCGGGCAATTGAAAATGTGCTGATACCTTCCTTTGTAATCGTCAATTTGACATCTAGAAAACTCTTCTCTGATGTTTGTATTGTGAATTTAATGATTGGGTAACTATTATTGGCCTCTTCCACCATCTGGTAAAACTTAGAGAGGGGGCCCCCCAAATCACCAGTCATCCACAAACCGTAAATATTTACTGATATTATGACTACATTTAGGAATAGACATTGTTCCAGTTTATGCACACATATATTTGCAAAAGATGAGGCAACTGCAGCACCCATCGACGTACCTTGGCGTTGCCAAGGTGTAAATAAACGCAATTTGCAGTGATTTCTGCTTGGATTTTTCCTACTTCATGAGTTGTTCTCTGTTAAGGTAATGGAGCAAGCCAGGGGACATCACTCTGGGTTCAAACTAACTGGGAGGAAAAAAAATAAAGTACTATAGAGGAGTTTGTTTAAAGTAACAAAAATGTCAGATCTTTTAGCCATAGTTAGGTGAACCTACTTTCTTTTACCTCAAGATATGGCATATTTGCATTGTAACCTCCGTAGTGTGTTGTCATATTGTACTTGGTAAGAATATCTAGGCTGTAGCTTCCTAACAGGGATACAATCCTGGAATCTAGGTTAAAAAAAAAGAGTTCAGTCATGTACGTGTTCCTTTCTGCATTTAGAGCAAATTGTCCCATGTCCGACTGATACTTTACCAAATAACTACAGCTTGGTTTGCAAAGCAAGCATTCTGTCTTTCTACGTTATCATATTGCTATAAGCAAAATTAAAAAAATAATGGGTGAAAAGAATTGTTGCTTATGAATAAATTGTCGCGCATCAAAAAAAAATGTGATGCTCATAGACTTCAATGCATTTTGGCGAACTTTCACAGTTTTGCAAACTTTTTAGTGATTCGCCCATCATTACTTGCCACTGGAGGGCTCTGGTTCACAGACATCTATGGTTTAAACTTTCATTCAGTCGGTAAAAGCAAGAATTATGGCAGTCCCCTCATTTAGAAATAAAGACAAAATAAGCAGATAGTCTTTATTGTTTGTAGAATAACTTGTAGAATAAGGCCAATATGAATTAACTGTTTACAGTCAAAGTGAATTAAATTAAGTGTTAATTTCCCCTTTAACCACTGAAACACACATATTTCAGTTGTTGAAGTGATGCTATCATCACCCCTACCCTTTTTTTGTGGTCACCAATAGAAATATATTTTTTTTTTTTAGAATGGAAATTCGTTACTTTTCTACATAAACAGTTGAGTTCTGTCCTTGTTTTTATCTTCAAAGTGAGATTAGGTTTGTGTTGTTTTCTCTGTGTGTTCTAGTTTCATGGGCACTCTCTGACTTTTTTTTTTTTTTGCTAGAGTTAGAACTGGAACCTGCTCTATCAGTGTCTTGTTCCTTAGGGAACCTTCACAGATATCCTCTGGACCAACGTCAAATGACTGGAAAATAAAGATATTTCTTTTGAACGAGGCTAAATTTAGAGATAAGCAAATAAAATGTCAGGAACGATCAAACACAATCAAAGCCTTATTAAATATAATGAAACATATTTCACTGTTATCAACTTTTTCTAAAAATAATGCTGTGGGGGCAGGGTTGCTATTTTATTGCAATGTTTTTCATTCCCTAGGTGTGTATACTGCAGTGTACACAAACCCTGATATCTCTTCCAGAGAACAAAAGCAATAGAAAGCCTTCAGATTGTTTCAATGGAAAAAGCCTATGTCCTAAAGCTTGTTTGTCACTTAAATTTTCTTTACTTTGTTTTATTTACCCCTTTTCCTTTCTACAGATACTGTTTACAAGTTTTTTTTTTAATTTATTGCTGTTGTACAGGTAAGGGACCTATTATCAAGACCCCCATTATCCATAGAGCTCAGAAAACAAAACAACAATTTTACTTATCATAGTGTCCTTTTTAAATACACAATGCCTATTTTGTATTGATTTATTCTCTCTGTATTAATAAAACAGTACTTTGTACCTGATAATATCTAAGCTAGCATAAATCCATGTTAATGGGAAAACAGTTCTGATGGGTTTAATGCTCAAATGTTAAAAGGCAGCCTAAGGGAACAGTGTTCCACTTTACAAAAAAGACTCTGTATCCAGAAAAATCCAGGTCTCAAGCATTTAGTCTGTTCAAACATATAAAGATTTTTTTGTTTTGTGTTATACTAGTATTCAGGATATTCAAGTTTTTTTTTTCATAAGAGCATATCAGGATAAATGACAGCATTATGGTGGCAGTCCTCAGCATTTTTAAAATGCTTGAACTCTCATGAGCTACAGTTAGATTTGTGCACACACACATGTGTGTGTGAATATATGAAGAATTGAACTTGATGGACAGTTATCTTTTTTCAACCCAATGTAACTATGTTAAATTAATGAAATATATTTCATATAGAGCAGTGTTTCACGCATACAGTCTGATATTGCTTATATTGCAGTTAACAGGTGGTTAGTCTGTGCATAACATTAAAGGGGTGGTTCACTTTTAAATTAATTTTTAGTATGTTATAGAACCATTTCTAAGCAACATTTCAATTGGTCTTCATTATTTATTTTGCCTTCTTCTTTGGGCTCTTTCCAGCTTTCAGATAGGGATCAATCTAAAAAAACAAATGCTATGTATAATTACAAATTTATTGTTATTGCTACTTTTTATTACTCATCTTTGTGTTCGGTCCTCTCCCATTCATATTCCAGTCTCTTATTCAAATCACTGCATGGTTGCTAGGGTAATTCGGACCCTTGCAACCAGATTGCTGAGACTGTAGACTGGAGAGCTGCTGAATAAAAAGCTAAATAACTAAACCACCAACAATAAAACTTGAAAAGCAATTACAAATTATTTCAAAATATTACTCTTTACAACATACTAAAAGTTAACTCAAAGGTAAACAGTCCCTTTAACCCTAGCATATTCTCTAACCGCACTGCACAATACCTTTTGTATGTTATTTTGGTGATAATATTGTAATTTTTGTGCATTTGTAGCAATTTTATTGCATGTTTAGCCATTTTATTGTATTTTCATCTCTGCATAGGTGTTGTTTGCTTGTTTCTGTCTGTAAAATCTATTTGGCCATGTTAAAATATTCAAACTGTAATTCTAATTTTTTTCTACACTAGGCAGAAAAAAAAGATGTTTGTGGTTTTATTGAATTTTAGCGATTTTATTGCATTTTGCACTGTTCTTTGTCGCTTCAGTTTGCCCATAGACATTTTGTCTGCTATATATCCATTTTGGGGTCTCTAAACGCCAGAAACTGTTAATCCTATACACAATGGGCATCAAACTGTTCCGTGGACCCCTGGCATTCATAGTTAGGATGTTTTTGCTTTGTACCTAATGCTGTGTGGGAGATACAAACTTGCAAAGTGAAAGTTTTGAGGTAAGTTTTCAGAATTTATTATAGTAACTGCTAGGTTTAGAAAAGCTTTGATGTTTGGTTCTTTAGAGTAGAAAGGCATGGTTACCCATTTTGGTTTTAGCAAAATGTGTACTTTTCAAAAATATATGGTTTTCTGGGGTAAACCTAATGTTCCAGGATTTTTTGGCTTTGGAATCTAAAGTATGCCATAGTCTACTGTAGTGCTTTGAAATTTGGTAATTTGCTGCTGGGAGTTTTTGATCTATAGAAGTCAGAAATATCCAAAAAACTATGCATATCTGGTATTGGCACATTCAAGACACTTGAGGCTTTCAAAATCAGTTGAATTTTTGTGCATAAAATAAACTATTTTTCTGTTATAAATGCCTATATCATGGAAAATAGCAATATTTTTTTTTGAATTTAGAGTTCTAAATCTTATTCCAGAAGTGGAACTATGCCGATTTAAACCTCTCCCCCAAGAAATGCCCCTAAAATGAGAGAGCACAAAATGTTCAAAAACCATCTGGCACTGAGTGCAAAGGTAATGCAAAATTGTGCTAGCACTTAAAGGGTTAAAGCAATTGCATTAGGCATGTACACCCTAGCACAAAGTACAACACAATATGCCAAATAAAAATGAGGTGCAGTTGATCATTGCAATATTACACTCACCTTGACTTGACATAAGGTGCTTGTGTGAAAGTGTTTGTGGTATCTGAGAAGTAAACCGCAGTGTGGGCATGCTTTCTGTTTTGGTCAAGCTTTCAGCCCACACACACTGCAAGATACTGATTAACCACACCACAGAAAAAGAAATCTATTTTTGAGGAACTTCGATGCATTTTTTTATGTTCAATAAAACATGAATGGTTTGTGCATTATAATTCCTTTTTGTTTTTTAAACAGATCTTATAGAACTAGGGCAGGATATTGTATATAGTATCAAAGAGAGATTATCATTCATTACCAAATGATACAAACATGAGTTATATGTAATGTTCGAGGGATATCTTGGTGAGAACTGATGTGTTGGAGTATGACAATGTGGTTCAGTTGAAACAGCAGCACCCGTTGGAGAGTAAGGAAGATTAATAGAAAAAGTAATACAGAATGTCTCACTCTGTATTATATACTGAGCAATGCTCTGTTCACTCAGAATCATTTGATCAGACTTATAGTGCATATAAACTCTTCTCTAACTTTATCCCTAAATTATTTTATATAGAACTACTGTATCACCACTGTACAGTCCCTAGTGGTTTGGCATCTTGAGAAATCAACCCTACTGATTGCGCACACTTAGCCACATGCAGAGAAATCGCTGATTTAAAAGGGGCATCTCCCAGTGTGTCACAATGATCTGGAGAGAAATTGCCGGATTGAAAGTGGCATTTGCCTGTTTGTCGCTAGGACAAGGACCCCTTGGGGCATGTACACATGAGATTGCATTTCAGTGTTTATTTATTAAACATCTCCACAACCATGCGACTTTGCAGAAATTGCTTTCTGACGTATAACTAAAATCATTCCAATCAGCATCTAACTGTTTGTACCATAACTTACTTATTTAACCCTGTGGGGGATGGCGTTTTTTTTACTTTCCCTGCTACTTCCACTGCATTTAGCTTATTGCATAAGGCTTTTCAGCACCTTACAGCTTATGTCTCACATTACAGCCACTAGGAAAGTTCATGTTTTAAAAAATAATGGACAGCACTCACTGTTAATGCTCAAATTCTGTATTAAAAGATAAAAAACTTTACATCACCATACATGTGCACATATCAATCAGCGACGTTTCGAGCCATTCAGGCCCTTTCTCAAGCCATGTGTAACATTGGTATAAAAGTATAGTCCGCATCCGTAATGGTATTTAAAGTCCAGAAAAGGGAGTGACGTGCTATGTATTGTTCTCACACTCAGTGCAGGGATTCCACCCCATAACCTCAATAAAATTAGATATAATTAATATAATTGAAGCTACTTCCACTTAAACAAGTTGCTTATAAGAATGTACAATGTAAACATGTAACTCAAGGAAAATTGTTTATACATCCAGATACCGGTGAGACAATCCAAATCAGGAGATACCATACCTGTCTGTCACAATATGTGGTCTACGTGATTGTATGCCCATGCAACAAGTTGTATGTTGGGGAAAACGTGCAGATAGTGAAATCGCGGATTTCCCAACATAAATCAACTATTTAATCAGGGAATCTAGCATTACCACTATCTAGACATTTTCGAGAACATGGACACACTAGTGACCAGCTACGATTCATGGTATTTGAAGCTGTACCTCCACTGAAAAGAGGGGGTATCGTGAGTTAAGATTAAAACAGCGAGAGGTGTGGTGGATCAATAAACTAAATACACTTCACCCTCATGGTCTTAACAAAGATTATGATTTGTATTTATTCTTATAGGCAACTTGATTAAGTGGAAGTAGCTTCAATTATATTAATTATATCTGATTTTATTCAGGTTATGGGGTGGAATCCCTGCACTGAGTGTGAGAACAATACATAGCATGTTACTTCCTTTTCTGGACTTTAAATACCATTACGGATGCGGGCTATACTTTTATACCAATGTTACACATGGCTTGAGAAAGGGCCTGAATGGCTCGAAACGTCGCTGATTGATATGTGCACATGTATGGTGATGTAAAGTTTTTTATCTTTTAATACAGAATTTGAGCATTAACAGTGAGTGCTGTCCATTTTTTCGATTGTACATAACATGGGAGACTAACCGGAGTACCCCGAGGGACATGCACCACAACCTAATACATTTAAGCGTGAGTGCTGTTACTAACCTTTTGTATATATCTTTCTATATACTGTATATTTATATGGAAAACAACATATATATATTCTTGCTTAAGTTTTATACCATGCTATCTCAATCATGGAAAATAATAAAATACTATTGATAACAAAGTTCTGTGTATAAATTTAAACACAGTTTGTTCAGGTGTCTTGGACCTATATTGTTTGTCAAAAGTTATAGACTTTGTTTTCTTTTAGACATGAATATTATAATAAAGCAAATAGGGTTTGAGAATACCCTCTAATTGTCTGGCATCCAAAACAACCTGTAATTAAATTTCAGTTAAACATATATTTTAGAAATCTGGGTTTGCTATGGTTACATATAAAATGTGCTTTTTTTTAGAAGAAGAAGAAGGCTGCTGCCATTAGATAAAGACATGTTTTTCTGCACAACAGACAGAACTGGGATATATGTTGTTTCATGTGTTCTTACATGAACAATCAGTTATAAATATGAATTTTTTCCATATGATGATACTAAGGGGCAGATGTATGAAGGGTCGAATATCGAGGGTTAATTAACCCTCGATATTCGACTAGGAACTAAAATCCTTCGACTTCGAATATCGAAGTTGAACGATTTAGCGCAAATCCTGCGATCGAACGATCGAAGGATTATTCGTTCGATCGAACGATTAAATCCTTCGAATCGAACGATTCGAAGGATTTTAATACAACGATCGAAGGAATATCCTTCGATCAAAAAATCTCAGGCAAGCCTATGGGGACCTTCCCCATAGGCTAACATTGACTTCGGTAGCTTTTAGCTGCCGAAGTAGGGGGTCGAAGTTTTTCTTAAAGAGACAGTACTTCGACTATCGAATGGTCGAATAGTCAAACGATTTTTAGTTCGAATCCTTCGATTCGAAGTCGAAGTAGTAGTCGAAGGTCGAAGTAGCCCATTCGATGGTCGAAGTAGCCCAAAAAACACTTCGAAATTCGAAGTTTTTTTAATTCGAATCCTTCACTCGAGCTTTGTAAATGTGCCCCTAAGTGTATACAGCACTGTACAATGATTATTAAAGTACAGCATACCACTATGTCAAAAAGCTTAACATGCATAACATACCCAAGTATCACCAGGAGCTGAACATCCTATCTGAGCCCAAGTCAAGATACTTAACCACTAAACCCAACTTTTTCAATGTATATTTATGCACAGTTTACAAACACATTTCTACACCAGTTATATAACAAACACTTTGACATTTGCATAAAGCCTGGTACAAGGGAGTTTTCTGCTTTACCTAATGGATGCTTGCATATGACTTAGATACAAGGCATAAATGTTACACTACAAAACATAAGGGAAGAACATAACAAGAACACAGGGTATTTACCTGTTTGGACCCCTATACCAATATGCATCCTGTGTCTACCTATTTTTGTGATATTATGTACACCCTAAGTAAAACACATAAGTAGAACACAGTCTGATCATGTCCTATACCGAGGGTGATGCCAAGGCTGCAACTTATAAGATTTATTTGTGTTCACACAATAAGGTTTGGTTTTATAGTGGGTAATGAAATATATAAAAATAAAAAAATATAAATATACTAACAAACACATATGTAGATACAATCTGTATTGTCAGCATACAGGTCTTTCAATATTGGCAGCTAAAGCATTTTTTTTCATCAGCAGGAAGTGATACCGCAGGGATAACCTATCCTCACAACTCTAGGGGGCAGATGTATTAAGGGTCGAATATCGAGGGTTAATTAACCCTCGATATTCGACTGCCGAATTAAAATCCTTCGACTTCGAATATCGAAGTCGAAGGATTTTGCGCAATTCGTTCGATCGAAGGATTTTAATTATCAGAAAAAAACTTGGAAAGCCTATGGGGACCTTCCCCATAGGCTAACATGGACTTCGGTAGCTTTTAGGTGGTGAACTAGGGGGTCGAAGTTTTTTCTTAAAGAGACAGTACTTTGACTATCGAATGGTCGAATAGTCGAACGATTTTTAGTTCGAATCGTTCGATTCGAAGTCGAAGTCGTGGTCGAAGTAGCCCATTCAATGGTCTAAGTAGCCAAAAAAATACTTCGAAATTCAAAGTATTTTTTATTCTATTCCTTCACTCGAACTTAGTGAATGGGCCCCTCGTTGTTGCCAAACTACAGATCCTTTTTGCAGACTTGGGAAGTTTATGGGATTTGCAGTTCCCCAAAAAATTTAAACTCTGAAAGTGTTCTGTGATAAAGCAAAAAAAAAAAAGTTTAGGTCACCATTACATAACAGAAAATATCAGACACTGTATTGCATTCTTCAGTGCTATTTTTTGCTGTTTATGTCCCTGTCAGGTAATGATTAAATGGGTAAAAAGAGATACTCGTGTGTGTGTGTGTGTCTGTGTGTGTATATATATATATGTATATATATATATATATATATATATATATATATATATATATATATATATATATATATATATACATACATATATATATAATATATATATAATAATAATGATTAAATGGGTAAAAAGAGATACTCGTGTGTGTGTGTGTGTGTCTGTGTGTGTATATATATATATATATATATATATATATATATATATATATATATATATATATATATATATATATATATATATATATATATATATAGTCGCTGATATGTATGTGGAGTGGTCACTGTTGTCTGGGTACAAAAAAGAGGTCACTGTTGCCTGGGTACAGTTCCACATGATGATGGATAAATAGTCGCTGAAGTAGCCGCACTAACAGGACTTAAAGTTTGATAAAGCTTTTTATTGCAGGTGAAAAACTGGAACACCAGCCTTTAACCAGCTGAAACGTCAGTTTTTCCCCTGCAATAAAAAAGCTTTTTCAAACTTTAGGTCCTGTGAGTGCAGCTACTTCAGCGACTATTTATCCATCATCATGTGGAACTGTACCCAGGCAACAGTGACCTCTTTTTTGTGAGTGCCGGCATCCACTCCACACACATATTTTACAATATATATATATATATATATATATGGCCAGATATGGGATGACTTTGACGTAGTTGGCCAGCTTAAATATATTGCAATATATGGACAAACAATCCCTGTTTTGTTTAAAGGGTAAGGCATTTTTTAGTAGCAGTATGCACAAAATGTCGCTGTCTTAAATATATTGATAATGGGTTGAGTGCAGAGGACTCTTGTATTTGACTATATGTATTTTGTGGTCACAGCCTCATTGCACCCCCGCCTAATGGTTTTAAAAAATAGTGGTGAGCACAACTTTCCCTTGTTTGTTATAGTTTATACAGGAGCAGTGACCAGCTCCATGTTGTAGCTCCCACCCTTCCCAGCTATAGTCAGGTGATCCCACTGGTGTCTAATAAAAGGGCAGCCAAGTATGGAGGTTTACTTTGAAAGCAGCAAGTTAAGTTGCAGGTAATACCTAGTCCCTTTGTAAAATGTATAATGAAGCAATAGAATTCTTAATGAATCAGATAAAATTGAGCATAGGACTGGCCAGATATGGGATGACTTTGACGTAGTTGGCCAGCTTAAATATATTGCAATATATGGACAAACAATCCCTGTTTTGTTTAAAGGGTAAGGCATTTTTTAGTAGCAGTATGCACAAAATGTCGCTGTCTTAAATATATTGATAATGGGTTGAGTGCAGAGGACTCTTGTATTTGACTATATGTATTTTGTGGTCACAGCCTCATTGCACCCCCGCCTAATGGTTTTAAAAAATAGTGGTGAGCACAACTTTCCCTTGTTTGTTATAGTTTATACAGGAGCAGTGACCAGCTCCATGTTGTAGCTCCCACCCTTCCCAGCTATAGTCAGGTGATCCCACTGGTGTCTAATAAAAGGGCAGCCAAGTATGGAGGTTTACTTTGAAAGCAGCAAGTTAAGTTGCAGGTAATACCTAGTCCCTTTGTAAAATGTATAATGAAGCAATAGAATTCTTAATGAATCAGATAAAATTGAGCATAGGACTGGCCAGATATGGGATGACTTTGACGTAGTTGGCCAGCTTAAATATATTGCAATATATGGACAAACAATCCCTGTTTTGTTTAAAGGGTAAGGCATTTTTTAGTAGCAGTATGCACAAAATGTCGCTGTCTTAAATATATTGATAATGGGTTGAGTGCAGAGGACTCTTGTATTTGACTATATATATATATATATATATATATATATACTGTAAAACACAGAACTATAGACCTATAGAGTAAGAAACACTAACAATTAGGGATGGGCCAATTTTTTCGCCTTGTTTCACCGCAAAAATGACGCCCATAGACTTGTATGGCGTTGTGCGTTAAAAAAACAAAAAAAACACCCATAGACTTTAATGGGCGTCAGCGACATTTTGCCGTCGGCTAATTTTTGGCAAAACTAAGCGGGTCAATTTCGCCCATCCCTACCAACTATGTAATGTGACTTCCAAAGTGCCTGACATGCTGTGCACCTGTGCAAAAACACACAGCTTGTGGCCAGATTTTAACACTTAATAAATAAATATAGCAGACACAATAGAGACTTAAATGGCTGTGCTGTTCTGCACTGTGGCTGTTACACTAATACAATTATATTTTAGTGCAGCCAAACAAATAATACATATTAAATCACCTGTAAGCTCTTGGGTTTAGAACATGCGTATAGCTGCTTTGTCTATATTAGATTGAATATATGTATTTCTAGGCTGTGTTTTCGATCACCCAGCATAAACTGACAATGATAACCAGTAAAACAACTTCAACTTACTTCATCCACTTTTCACAAAGTAGAAGCAATTTATTTAAAAGAAAAAAAAACAGTTTAAAATAAACCCACAAGCCCCAGGCTTTGTTTTGCTTCCAATTCAGACAGTTTTCTCCTAACTGGGTTCTTGCGAGGTGTTATGGTTGTGCTTTGAAGTGTTTGTGAATCAATAGACTAGAAATAGGAGGAAGGGAATCCATTCTGTGAGCGGTGCTCCGGGCCAGGTTTTTACACAAGCCAGTTCTTCTCTCCCAGCTGACTAACAGCTCTTGTTTACTGGTTGGATACTGGCTGGGAAAAGGAGGGGGGAGAGAGACTTTGCAAAGAACTAGTAACATATATGTTCATGGTTATTTTTCTGCACAAGTCTCTCGTTTTTTTACACTTTTTTCCCGTTTATAATCCCCGGGGCGGAGGGAAAACGGAAAAAGGAACGTTGTGCCAGGATTCCAGATCCTACAGAATAAGGAGTTTCTTGCGGCAGTGTCTCGGGGGCTGAAGACACACGGAGCGATCAAGTGTTTGAGGATCATGCACTGGGCCCCATAGAAGATTCCACGCATGCACGACCCCAGCAGCACAGCTTGGCATTGTCCATATTGCGGATACAGCCCGAATTAATCATCCTTAAAGGAAATATTCGCACCCCCTCCTTATTTTGGGGTGGAAACGCGGTTTTATAAGAACACAGGAAAGGAAAATATTTTTCCCTTTTTTTTAACCGATTGAGAAAGTTTTTTTATTTTTCTGGATTTTTTCACTTTTACAGGATTTGAAAAAAAAAAAAAAAAAAGTTCTGTGGCTTGGGGAAAACATACTATACAAGGATTTCTTAACAGTATCCCCAGTTGGATTTTACAAAGAAGAAGACTGGAGTGTTTCCAAACATAATAATATTGTATTTGGAGCGGAAATCTATATTTACATATAAGTCAAGGACTTTATTTTTTTTTCTCCCCTCTACAAGCTGCTTTTATAAACCATGCTTCCTCGGTATCTGAGCTGTCACAACAATCACATCATTAAATAGGGAAGATTCTTTTTGTGCTCTTAGAATATTTCGGTTTTTTTTTTTACCTTGTCCTTGCCCCTTTTTGGTAAGCCAGGCTCCCCCCTATCTGCTGGGAATATAGTAACTACTACTAGGTGGTGGAGCTGAGCTTGACACATTGGCATGGGACAGGGTGTATTGAGGGGTGAGGGGCACCCCAATAATAACCCCAACTGTAAGGTGGGCTGGAAGTCACTTGTGGGAATAGTCACCATTTTTATGCTCATTCTGTGCGACCAAAGCAACGGGAAAAGTGAGTATGATATTTGTTCATATATTACATGTGTGCGCAACCCTACTAGGGAGCCTCCATTTAAATAGCCACCTAGTGATAGGGGGGTTGTTTCTCTCCTTCGTTATTATATGGGACATAGAGACGTCTCTTGCCAGCTGTTGTCGGACTACTACACTACACAGCACCCCTTGTTAAAATGCGGCTCTGGTAGTTGTAATACGATAACAGCAGCAAGTTGTATTTCTGTATTTCAATATAGAAATGTTGCCTCTGCTGTTTTAAGTGGGTTATTGGTAGCACTGTCTTATAAAACAGCGGATTTTAGTGTCCCACTCGGTGAAAGGAAGCGCACGGCTAAAATGGAGGCGCGGTGAACTAGGCCTCCTCTGACTTGCTTTCATTTGATATTGTAAACATGTTGGGGGTGGGGTTGAGGCCTGCAACTGGGGCCACCGCCTACTTGGCGGCAGATAATCGAATTAATAGTGACGTCCCATTCATATACTAATGAGAAACCTTAGTAAATTGTCATCTACGCGAAGTGTTATTTTACAACGTGGAAGTGTTGCCAACTCATCCCGCCCATCCTAATCCGGACGCACAGACAATCCACATGGTGAACGGTTAAGCAGCAATTCGTGTGGATGTGCGTGCTGCTACATGATGGCATATGCTTTCCACGCGAGACACGTCCTGCAGGTTAACCCTTCATCATGGGGATTTTATGGTTGTCAGGTCTTGGTAGAATTCCTAAGGAGCCATGCTTAAAGAGAACCTTACTAGGAGAACGTCAACGTGTGTGTTTGTACTAGGAGGAATAATGCCATGAGGTGGAGACCCCACACTTTGCTCCACTGCATTTCCAGAGACTTTAAGGTCATTGTTTTAAACAACATGACCCAAATCACTTATTTTAGAATTTCCTTTGGTTGGAGAACCGCGGTTAACACTGGGCAAAAACACAACAGAATTATGTCTGTTCCTTTTATCAGATAGGGTTGCCACCTTTTTTTTGGAAAAAAAATACTGGCCTTCCTATATATTTATCTTTTTCCTATTAATAACATTGGGATCAACCATCATTTTTACCGGCAAGGACAGTAAAATACCGGCCTGGTGTCAACCCTAGCTATGGCTAGTATGGTTTACTGTTGCCCCCTTTATAGAATATCCTGTTTGAGTCAGCTGCAAAGTGTTGCTGGCAATCATTTTCAGATGTTGGCAGCTATGTATGGTCTGAGCCATATGTCTTCCTTTATTACAAGTAGGGATGCACCGAATCCACTATTTTGGATTCGGCTGGACCCCCGAATCCTTTGCGAAAGATTGGCTGAATACAGAACCGAATCCTAATTTGCATAGGGGTGGGAAGGGGAAAACATTTTTTACTTCCTTGTTTTGTGACAAAAGTCTTTCCATCCCCATCCCTAATTTGCATATGCAAATTCAGATTTGATTTGGCCGAATCCTGCTGAAAAAGGCAGAATCCTGGCCTAATCCCGAACCAAATCCTTTATTCAGTGCATCCCTTATTACAAGGTTATGTATCAGGAAAGTGTTCACTCGGTTATGTTTGCTCCTTTTATGCCATAATCGTGGGTAGGTCAAATACCAGCCAGCAGACTGATGGCCACAGCTCCTAAAATCCCTCAGGCTCAATATATGTTTATATCATGTTCCTCATTTTAGCGGCCAAAGAAAGCTCTCCTGTCTCCCAAAGTAGCCAATCTGGCTCCCTAGCTTTATATAATTGGCTACCTTGCTGCATAAACTTTTGTGTCCCATTGCTGTAAATCGTGTTATGTTTGAATTTCACGGCAAATGAGTACATAATATAAAATATGTATAATACGACTGATCACAACATTGTTACACGTGGCATCAATTCAGGATCCGTAACACAGCTGGTTACTTTGTGTTTACATCATGTAGGTTTCTGCACTGAATTAATCTTTTTTTTTTTTTTAACAATTTTACAACTTATATAAAAAGTCATTAGAACAAAAAAGCTCATATATTGCCATATTTATTATTTTACTTTGAAACAAGATTCTTTGTATTCCAGAAATTGTATTAAGTTTTATTGTAACAACGACCTGTGTAATTGCCATGAATGTCCTGAAATCTGAACATAGAGCTGACTGCTCAAATGTGATAAAGGGATTTTGTCCTATTCATCTAGTTCCTATTGATTTCTATGACTAAACCCATAAATATCCAATTATTCTCCCATAAATATTTGCTGCTCAATATGTCTCCCTGTAATTTCTTTTGTGTGTGTGTATATAAATTCACCATTAATCCCATTAAATATCTCCCAATAATACATCTTATTACACCTTCTCTGCAAGTTTTCCTGCAACAGCCCTCCCTGTACCCATCAAATGTTTTATATACTGTAGCAGTGTCCCAACAGTACTAAAGTTGTATAATTTATATATCTTTGATTGTTACATTTACATTCATTATACCTCACATTACTAAATTGTACAGACCCAATCAGTTGACCCGCAGGTTGATCAGATTACTTTAAAAAAAGATACTTTTTGCACAGGTTTGCCCAGTGACCTAAAACAATTGTTTGTGAGAGGTCACCAGTCAAAATTCTCCCAGAGGAGTTCCACGCATCCATCTTCCAGGGCCTTGGTAAGCTGACTGGGAGTTCAGTATGTTGGCGCATGAGCAGTTTGCGGGTTAGTGACAACTGCGCATTAGCCGAATTGGATGAAAATTGACGATCTCCCATTCAGCTTACCGAGGACCCGGAAGATGGATGCGTGGAACTCATCTGGCAGAATCTGCGCCGAGGGGTTAGTATAAAGTATGGGGCATTTCCCCGTGGGGGGGGGGCAGTTAGCATGGGGGGAGGAGGGAGGAGGGAGGGGGGTCCACCTGGTGTGGGGGGTACGGGTTTTTCTTATACAGGGTTGAATTCGCCTTTAAGGCAGTGCTATGTATAATGCACGAGGAAAGTTAAATACCTTCTGGTTTCAGAATGCATTATGCTGCATGTTTTGCACGTGATAGGCTTTTTGACTCCTTTTAGCCCATCTAACCCTAACCAGGCTAGATCATATAGATGGAAATCCCCTTTGACTTCAACAGGTAGTGAATGAATGCATCATGTGCACAATGTGAGCAGTTGGATTTTATTGATGGTAAACAATTTCATGTCAGCTGAACCCATATCCTAATGTTTGCAATATGAACACGTTCTCTGTTCCATGTCCACATGTAACATTTATCTGAACTTTGTAGAGAGTACTAAGAGCAAAACGTTTTACTTTTAAATCCTCCAAAGGTCATTTAAAAAACCCTTTTATGTACACTTAACCATCCATAGACGCACATACACAGTAAAAATGATGGATAATAGAACATAATCTATGAGAACAATTACTCTTTTGTGTTTTCCTGTTCTAGTATTGTGCTAACTTTGTGCTATGCTTATTCTTTTGTACTGGTTTATATGAAAGCCACTTTTGCTAGTATTCACCTGATAATCTCAAGTATGTTGGCATTTTGGGGCTCAGTGGTGACTGAGATTTAAGTTTTATGCTTTGGACTTTTAATTTACACTCGCCACAGCTCCACAGTTGATGACCTTGTCTGTGGAAATGTTATTTTTCTTGGCAAATATTTTTCAGCGGTGTCATTCTTTCAAGTTAAAATGTAAATAACTGCAAAAATATATGTATGCAGGTTTCCGACAGAGTAACTGCACTGGAATGTTTTTTTTCCTTTCCCCTTCTTTCTCCTCTATTGTATTCATTTTTAGAACAAATATGATACTAAACACCACTGTATACACCACTGCCTCCTGTTGATGAAGTGTTTGACTATTGCAGACTTAACGCAAAACTGAATAAGACACAAACAAATGCTAGTCAGAAAGGCTAGCCAGCTAAATAGCAAGTTACTGAAAGAATTTAATACTCATACAAACATACTTATGTTTTCACTTGACTTTTACTAAGCTAATCAGCTATGTGTGTCTGTGTGTCTGTTATCCAGAATGCGCGGGCCTTGGTGTTTTCCAGATAACGGATCTTTCCATAATTTGGATCTTCATACCTTAGGTCTACTAGAAAATCATGTAAACATTAAATAAACCCAATAGGCTGGTTTTGCTTCCAATAAGGATTAATTATATCTTAGTTTGGATCAAGTACAAGGTGCTGTTTTATTATTGCACAGAAAAAGGAAATCAATTTTAAAAATCTGGTTTATTTGATTGTAATGGAGTCTATGGGAGAAAGCCTTTCTGTAAATCATAACTTTCTGGATAAACATACAAAAGTCTTCCTCACACCATTAACTTTATATAAATGTCTCAAGTGCTACCTGCATAGAAATGTAGTAATAAATATCCGATGTAGACAGGTGCACACTGGGAACATTAAAAATGGTTAAAAAATCATAACATTTATTGGTTCAAGTTTAAAACAGGTCAAATATATATATATATATATATATATATATATATATATATATATATATATATATATATATATATATATATATATATATATATATATATATATATATATATTTATTAATGGAGGGCACTACCAAGTGTTAGTTCAGCAAGCACATCCACAGCAATGACTCGGCACTCCTAGGACATGCTTAAAAAATCCTTTTTATATACATTTATATATATATTAATTTTTCCCTGTAATATTTTGTAGGCTCTGTGTGCAAAAATGTTCTTTCTCACTAATGAAACATTATTGAATAGGGATAATTTTGCCTCCAATAAGGATTAATTAAATCTTAGCTGGGATCAAGTACAAGGTACTGTTTTATTATTACAGAGAAAAAAGAAATAATTTTTAAAAATTGGAATTATTTGATGGGAGATGGCCTTCCCATAATTCGGAGCTTTCTGGATAGCAGAATTAATGATAATTAGGCTTTTCATGTTTGTTTTCTAACTTCAGCAGTGTTTCTCAACCATTTTTTTTATTCAAAATAAGACCGAAGGTCAGACTTATTAACAATAGGATTTTTGAATTCGTTATTTTCTGTGCTGAAATGAAAATTGTTGTCCAGATCTTTTTACAATATGACAGAATGACATTCTAAAAATGAAACTGATATTGGTATCAAGTTTGATAAACATGTCAATTTGTTAAAAAACGTATCAGGAAAATAGCAAAATGCATGTGGAGGCTTATTTATTAAAGTTTGTTTTTATTGGTTTTAGAGTTTTTTCTTTAAACCAAAACTCACAAACCACGATTGTCATTGAATGAAAAAAAATCTGAAAACCTCTTAAAGTCCAAATTGATTAAAAGTGGTCCAATCAGGTCATCACAGCTCCCAAATTCGAAATGTTACTAACAAACATATTCGATTGTTAGTAAATGGGCCCCTTAGTAGTCTCAAATTCAGTATTTGATAATTGAACCCCTTACTTAAACATAGATTTGTAGACAGTACATAGTAGAAGGCAGTTACTAGCAGATTAAGGGGCTGATTCACTAAGCTCGAGTGAAGGATTCGAATGAAAAATACTTCGAATTTCGAAGTATTTTTTTGGTACTTCGACCATCGAATTGGTTAAATTCGTTCGAATTCGAACGAAATCGAACGAATCGAACGAAAAATCGTTCGACTATTCGACCATTCGATAGTCGAAGTACTTGCCCTTTAAAAAAAACTTCGACCCCCTACTTCGGCAGGTAAAACCTACCGAAGTCAATGTTAGCCTATGGGGAAGGTCCCCATAGGTTTGCTAATCTTTTTTTGATCGAAGGATTTTCCTTCGATCGTTGAATTAAAATCGTTCGAATCGTTCGATTCGAACGATTTAATCGTTCGATCGAACGAAAAATCCTTCGATCGTTCGATCGAAGGATTAGCGCTAAATCCTTCGACTTCGATATTCGAAGTCGAAGGATTTCAATTCGAGGGTCGAATTTCGAAGTATTTTTAACTTCGAAATTCGACCCTTAGTGAATCTGCCCCTAGATGTTGAAATATTGTTTTGTAACCATGAATTTGTGAGAAGACCTACACACACACATACATATACATACACGCATCACATATATTTACACACACAAGGCTTTTGCTTCTTTTTATGATTAGTCAGAACACATGTCCTTTCATTTAAGTGCCCATTCTAGTACGTTGATTAGTAAATACAGCTTTAAATCTGTGTATATAATTGCTAATGTGCACCTTGGACACAAGTCATAGAGTTCTCTGGGTCACAAAAGTTAATATGTATTGGAAATTGCCACCTCCTTTTTTCCCCTTTGTCGTTAACCTGTAAATCGCATAAAGTACGTAAAAATTTTTTTAGTAAGAAACCTATCATTTTATTACTATCTGTGAGAAAATTTGGAGTGATTTTCTGGTTAGAAACAGCATCGCAACTGCCTTTCTCAGCAATAATGTTTGTGATATTGGATGAAGAAGTTTCAGATGGACTAAAACTGTGGGGTGTGAGCAAAAAAATGTGTAATCTGCTGAATTATAGGGCATGTAAGCACATGGGGTCCTAATGAACTTTGGTATGTTTGAAGGTATATTCAACATGCAGCAAACATAAGACTTATATTGCTCATTGTGCTTGCTACGGCTTCAAGAAACCCTGCTCCAGCTTGGTGTGTATCTGCTGTTCTGGTTTTTACTCACTTAAACCAATTCCTATTTACATATCAATATTTTAAACTAGCAAAAAAGAAGCACTTACAGAACCCTATAGCTGACTGCTAGATCTGAATCTACAGTTGTGTCCTTTTCTGTTTTTTGCCTGCCCATGTTGTCCTATGAATCATGTGAAGGCATATCACACCATTTCTAACCCAAATAACACAGAAATGAAATGAAATGTTTTGGTCATACCCGATTTTGCAAAGGTAGCATACCCTTGGGCAATCTTATAATTTTATCGAATAACATCCTATGCTGATATTTATTCTATAAGATTTTTGAAATGAAGCATAAATCAGTATATCTATTTTTCTGTAATAATTGTAGTATGCCACATTGTCCATCAGTTGAGTGTAATGCAGAGTGCTTGATGTAGTTGACCCATACTTACAATGAAAGGTTCTGGTGGAAGTAGCGTGCATCAGCATAGCCTGTTGGGGCAAGGTCAAACAGGGTGACTTGATGTCTCTGGGACATCTATTGTGCTACCTGTGGGTGACAACCGAAATACCTTTTGCGCAGTGAAGGCCACCGTGGGTAAAATGGTGAATGGTAATTGCACAAACTTTCTGAGTACTCATGATATCCCATTATGCCATTACCCTTAGGGGCAGATTTATCAATAGTCGAATTGAAAATTTGAATTCGAAAGTAGAATTTTCGAGTCAAAACTGGCAAATTTGACTAGGGAGTCGATTCGAGTTTTTCCAAAAATTCAAATTTGATTTTCGAGATTTATCATACTCTGGCCCTAGAACTAAAACCTGCCGAATTGCTGTTCAAATTGGGAGACGTCCAGGGATCAATTCTGAGTTGTTTGCAGCCTTCCTGATGAATTGAGTTTTTAAAACTTGAATTCGATTACAGTTTTCGCGGCGATCCTATTCACCAAAGTTTAAAAAATTTGATTTCAATAATAACTTTCGATTGGTTGAATTTCGAGTTCATGGGAGTTTTAAAAAACTTGCATGAATTCGAAATGCGACCCTTGATAAATCTGCCCCCTAAAGTATAATGCAGAAATTATGGTGCAAGTTGCAAGAGAACCTTTTTCAGTCTGCTTTTTTTCATGGGGAAAAAAGTTAATCTTTCAGCAAAACAATTATAAGGCAAATTAACCTTGCCGTGACACAAAAACAAATAAATGCCCTACAATGACCTAGCCAAGCTGAACTCCGTCCAATTGAGAATATGTGGCTCTGCTTGAAAATGTAGGTACACAAGAGTCATTCAAATAACTTGAATAACATGGAGCAAATCTGCACATAACTGTATACACCCCCAAAAAGTGTTTTTAATTCAAAGGCAGCTTTACAAAATATGACGCTGTGGAAATCAAATACTTGCGCAAACAGCATATTTGATTTATTTCTTACATTTTTATCTTAACATATTTTTTTTATGTGACATTGTTTTAGTGCTTTGAAAAAAAATACCATAGCACAAAATTTCAGTAGAGGATTTTTGTATTCTGTAAAACGAGAGACTTATCCAAGGGTCGGAATACTTCAGCTAAGCATTGTAACTATATGCCCATGATAGCATATACTGACCTGGCACTTCACTGTGTCATTTCTGATAGAATCATTTGTTATTTTATATGCCTAATGAACCACACTGCTTTTTTTATCTGTGTGAACTCAGCACAGCTATCTGACTTGACTGCTGAGGGGACGTAATATACTGTAGTCTAGGTAAAGGGATGTAACACCAGATAGCAAGCTCAGTGAAAAAGTGCCCATACTTTATTAACACATACAATATATGTTTTTACTTCTAATAAAATCAAGATGTTTGATTCCTTGTTAGAAAGGCAATACACCAATATAAACAGGCTGCATATCAAACTAGTATAATTTGTGCTTCCTATTTCCTTATGCCTGTAACTACAAAGGGTTACATGAGCAAATGAAGGTGTTCTTTATCTGAACTTTTTTTTCAGTCATGCCTGCTATTTGGATTTTTTTTAAGGAGGGGGTCACTACCCAAAAAAACAAGTAAAGTTCAGTACACAGTTTGCAGTCCAAAGTTCTTCTGCACCCAGCTGTCCACAAACAGCCCGGAAATGCAGATTCACTGTATTGTATAGAAGAGAGGACAAAACTAAGCGCTGCATATTAAAAAAAAAAAGATTAACTGCTCATGCTGTGTTTTGGCATTAACGGATTAAGGAGAAGTATCAATTAACACCTTTTGATTTATGACCTCTTGTGGTTTAATGTTTTAGTTCAGGTTGTTAGGAAGTTTGATGCATTTGAAAGGTCGATGAGTTTTATTTTGCCCCAATCCCTTGCAAAAATTCAGATTAGAAATATTTATAGTGCTGAATGGTGTGTTTTAAAGGGATACTGTCATGGGAAAAACATTTTTTTCAAAATAAATCAGTTAATAGTGCTGCTCCAGCAGAATTCTGCACTGAAATCCATTTCTCAAAAGAGCAAACAGATTTTTTTATATTCAATTTTGAAATCTGACATGGGGCTAGACAGATTGTCAATTTCCCAGCTGCCCCAAGTCATGTGACTTGTGCTCTGATAAACTTCAATCACTCTTTACTGCTGTACTGCAAGTTGGAGTGATATCACCCCCTCCCTTTTCCCCCCCAGCAGCCAAACAAAAGAACAATAGGAAGGTAACCAGATAACCACTCCCTAACACAAGATAACAGCTGCCTGGTAGATCTAGAGATCTGAGACACATTTAGTTACATTGAGAAGGAAAAACAGCAGCCTGCCAGAAAGCATTTCTCTCCTAAAGTGCAGGCACAAGTCACATAACCAGGGGCAGCTGGGAAATTGACAAAATGTCTAGCCCCATGTCAGATTTCAAAATAGAATATAAAAAAATCTGTCTGCTCTTTTGAGAAATGGATTTCAGTGCAGAATTCTGCTGGAGTAGCACTATTAACTGATGCGTTTTGAAATAAACATGTTTTCTGACGACAGGATCCCTTTAAATGCAAATACAATCAAAGAAAAAACATAGAGGAAATGAATTTCTGGTACAATTTCTGGTACAAATAAATGCTTCTGGTTTCAAACTGGGAATTGCCCTCCTCGTTTCTCTGATAAGTACACTCTAGTGCTAGGAGGGGCCAACTGTTTAAACAGTTGTTTACTTTTTGGTTCAAAGGAAAGATTCCTTAAATATGCCAGTGTCACTTGGAGGGGCAGACATCTGAAGTATTTCACAGAAGAGGTCAAGCCCTGATAGATTTTAAATATTTAGGGGCATGTTTATGAAAGGATGAAAAAGCAATTATTCTCCACATAAGTGTCCAAAAATACTTCCATACCCCCATATAAATTAGTGGATTAATTTTCTCAGCCACAGAGCAATATGTTTCTTAATATTGTTAATGGGTCAAAATAGCTTATTTTTTTGTCCAATGTTAAAATACTTCTATAATTAAGTTCCTATAGTTTGTTTCTAGATAGTTTCAATTAAGGACCCACTTTGTAGTTTTAGTGCTGAGACTCTAACTTGGGTTGTGACTTAGAAGCCCAGAGGGCATGGTCTGGCATTAAGTGGGCATAACGACTCAAATAAGAATGTTTTGGCATCAAGTGTTTAATGGTGGGTAATCTATAAAAGTATGTTTTTGTGAGATGCTACACCCAATGAATTGTTTAGTTGCACAAAATGCATCAAGGAGTAACTAGTGAGGTTTCTGAAGAACCGCCCTGTAGTATGTGATATTGCATTTATAATTTGAACCTGACCCTAAATTAACCATTTATTAGAGGAACCACTTTGTTGTTATTTGTACTATTTTAGTGTTTTGGTTTCTTATTTAGACAAGTTAGTTTATTACTTTTGTTTCGCTCGTAATTTAGAAAAATAAGGATTTGTTTTTATTAAACCAAAAAAAAACTGGTATGTTAAATTGCACAAGCATTGGATAACAGTTGAAGCAAAATATTAGAGTTGCTGGATAGTAGTATGAGGGCTGGGTGTCTCCTCTTCTACCCTCCATGTTAAAAGCAGGCCAGTAAGAGGATCCATTAAGGTTATGTGTACATGAATCTTGTGTTTGATGTGTGATGAGGTCACAAATCTTTGCAACAGGGAATCTGATATTCATAGGAGAAATTAATAGGGCGACTACTTCTCAGAGCCTTTTTAGGTCTGTGTGTGGCTGTGTATGTTTGCAGATCAGTTAAATATTTATATGTATCTGTTGGTGCTCAAGAAGAGTTTCTTATTTTTTTCAGGTAGATACTGTATTCTGATGCCTGTGCACAATCTAGCTTCATTCAAGTCCAGATTTATATCAGTGGACATTTATTATTTAACCTCTGCTGGTAAAGATGACCTATGTCACTGTCCTTGAGTTACTTTTGAAGTGGCATTAGTTTCTTAATGATATTTGTTGCAAATTCTAAAACTGGCTTAAGAGTTTGCAACAGGAAACACAGTATATGTTAAATAAGCTGTTTTGTAAGTTTAACGAAAATCGAGCACCAAAATTATAACCTCACAATGCCAGCGTTTGTAATATTTCTACCACCAACCGGAATGAAAATGTCTCAAAACTTAACTATAACCCAAGCATCCTCCTGCCAGAGTGACTGGGGACAGCAACTACAGCTCATCAGTTGATATTACTGTTATTGTGTTGTCGTGGTAATGATGAAAGTAATGTTTACAGTCGGTTGTGACTTGCTTCCTTGTTTCTTCCATGGAACTGCTGTACTGAAAGGGTTAATAGGCCACTGCCAAGAAGAAGCAACATCTCATGTAGAGACTAGCTCAAGGGACAAGAGCCCGAAGGTGTAGGGCGAAGAGTAGTATATTTCAGAAAAGAAACTTTAGTAGAATCCCAAAAAACATGTTGTTGTTTTTTTTTTTATCCTAAGCACTTAACTGTTATACTGTCACAATTTTCTGCACTTGTCGCTTCTGAAACATGAAGCAAGCATATAAAAGGGTTGTTCACCTTCCAAACACTTTTTTTTTCAGTTGTTTTCAGATTGTTCACCAGAAACAGACTTTTTTTCAATTGCTTTCCATTTTTTTCTTTTTTACCATTTTCCTTAAGTTTTAAATGTAATGTTCCTCTCTCTGGGGTTTCAGTCTGGCAACTCTGTGATCCAGCAGCATTCTGTACTGTTACAATTTTCTACATTTAGCTGATACATTTCTCTGCAGTATCTGTGGAATATTAGCAACTATTGTATCAATTATATTTCTAACAGCTGCCTTTAATGAAGCTCAGGGATTTTGCTAAGCAGAAACAAATGTATCCACTAAATGTATCAATTTAGAACAGTTAGAGAGTCAGCGACCCCCCCCTCCCAGAGCTGCTTCAGAAGTTGGAAATTTTACTTTACACTTCAATATCAGAAAAACAATCACATGTAGAAAATAGAAAGTAACTGGAAAAAGATTTTATTTTTTGTTGAAGTCTGAAAACAACTAAACTGGAAAAAGTGTTTGAAGGTGAACAACCCCTTTAAGAATACAGAAGCCAAAGATGTTTAGGAAGCACCATATTACAAAGGCAGCTAAGGTAGCAGATATGTTCCAATGTAAACTTTCTCTTGCACGGACAAGAAGATTACTCTATATGTACTTGCTGTCTATGTAACAGAACTCTCCTGTACCTTCCCTGCTATGGGAAAACACAGCTTTGAAGGCGAGTGTTGCCAATAGGCATCTTAACTGTAGTTACTTGAAGATGAAATATGGACACAAAGCCATTCCAAAGGGCACTAACAGTTAACTTTTTATAATGCCGAAAGCACAAATCATTTAAGGACTGTGCCGCTTCATCAGGTGATGACCATTGAGTAAACAAAATGTACTTAAATACACCACCCCTTCATCAGTATACATAATGAGACTAAAATGGTCCACCAGTCCATAAATGCAGATTTTTTTGTCTATCTTATAAATCCAATATCCACATAATACAGACAAAATATTTGCATATATAACCAGTACTGTTCTGGCACATTTTTTATATAATTTTTCTATTGACCGAGACCCCAATTTAAATAGATTTTCACTGGGCCCCACCCTTGTCTTACTCTGGCCCTAAACATTTAGCTAAAAATGACAGCACGGAGTAGTAACGAGCAAATAGAGCACTGAGTAGTAAACTGAATGTGCAAAATATGTAGTTACTGAAAATACATCTGCCTATATACATGAGTACGCTACAATTATGGACAATAAATTAGCAAAGATACAAATGCATATTTAGTATTTTTATGTCCATATCACCACAAAGAAAAATAACTAGACAGATATTCAATTTGCAGCAAACACTTTTTTTTTTAGTATTTTATATGGCAAAATTAAGTTAACCTTTCACCTAGAGTAAAAACAGGGTTAACTCTGCTTCATTACTAAGTAGCAAAAATGCTTCTTGTACTTCCTCCAGCACTCCTGCTTTCCACCCACGCACTGTATTTCCTTTTGATGCACTTCTGTGTATACACTTATATGTACAATACACACACTATTTTCTTACTATGCTCTATATGTTGTCTTTATATGATGTGCTACACTTATATGTACAATATACACAGTATTTTCTTACTATCCTCTATCTATATGTTGTCTTTCTCCTGTGATTATGCTTGGATTTCTCTGTCTTATCCCACTCTGTTTTTTCTTTTCATCCTTCTTGTCAGATGCTTTGATGCCCGCGGGTAATAGTTTGTTATAGGTGGATAGAACACCTGTTGGATAATGAATTTCTGAATTTCAGTAAACAGTATTTCAAGACCATTAACTGTTTGGAGAGGTGATCGGTGTCAAAAGTTGCAGAGGGAATTTAAAACATTGATATAAAGAGGTGGGCTTTGGAATTTATAGAGGTAGGTCTGTAGTAAATAGTGTAAGTAAGATTTCATCTTCTAATCCCTACCTTATTTATTAAGATGGAAATAAATTAATGAATTAGAATTTTGATTAAGGAGAAAGGACTGCACAGACATAAAATTATTATTATTAATTATTTGAAGACATAAGGAATTAGCCATTGCCATTAGCGATGGGCAAATTTCTCCCATTAAGATGAAAAATTCACTAATTTATCGTGAAATTCCCTAAACGGCAAAAAATGCACAAAATTCGAAAATTGATGCCTGCGTCAATTTTGACACCAGTGGTAAAGTCAAAGGCCGTCCAAATAGTGTTGGCTTGTGCCAATTTTTATGTGAGCGCCTTTTCCGACGCACATCCAAAATTTTTTGACGTCAGTGAATTTTAGCTGGAGTTTCCCCAACGTCGAAACACAGAAATTCACTGCAAATTTGCGCCCAGTGAATTTATTTGCCCATCTCTAATTGCCATTTCATAAAAGAGCAAAGGGAAGAGTTGTAAGGATTTAATGAGAGATATGATAGATTTGACAGCAGTTGGTGAAGGTGAGAAGTGAACATTCTATAGCCAGTTTAGTACAGCTATGTTGACAACTAATGGCTGGCATTTTTACTGTATGTATTGAAAAATAATAAAATTCTGTCAATGCAGATTCCCCCAGGAGCACTTGACTTGGATGGATTCTGTTCTCAAGCTAGCCTTGGTCATTATCACCTTGAGGAAGAACCATTGGTTATAGGGGCAGTTTTGTTTTTCTGTGCTGTGAAGCAATATCTCTATGCTCAAAATTGTAAAGCCCTTTTATGCCCATACGTCATACGTTCCCAAGTTTATAAAAACTCAAACTATATCTTTTCACCTTGAGGGTAGGGGCACACGTGGTAAAAGTACATTAAAACATAATAATGTTAAAAATTTGAAATTCATTTGAAAGTTTTATATTAATTTTGTTACTATATATATAGTTGTGTTCAGAATAATAATAGTCCGACATCATCAATCACTGTTTTTGGTAGAAATTATATTTCTACATAGTAAATCATTTGCTAGTAGGTGTAGTAGAGTAAAAGAAAACCAACAAACCCAAAAGTCATGACATGCATGCTGCTGATTCTGTGTAATTGAATCATTAATTGAGTCTTGTTCAAAATAATAATAGTAGTTACAACTACTTGATTCAAAGGAAAGCAATATCTTAAAATATTTTTCAGTTTATACAGTGAATGTTTGAATTTGTAAAGAAGAATGCAGACACTACTTTTTTTTGGAACAGCCTAATATTCCCTTTTCTTCACTTTCTATAAAGGAATAACACAAATTTGATGCATTTTTCTTCATCTTTTTATTTGGTATTGAACGTGCAGTATTCCCAATGCATTTGCGTGTATGGAAATAAAACCTATTATAAGGATAATTAGAGTTATTCACTTTTTTTTTTTTTTAAACACACTGCTATTATTCTGAACACAACCATATATTTAGGAGGGTAGAAGTTCTGTCCACCTGTATTTTAGGTTGTTCAAGCTAATGCAGAGCATACACAAAGTATGGGGGGGGGTGCTGGGTAGTATGTTTCCACATGCCAGTCAGAAAGCAGGAGGGGTGGTGAAGCATGCTGGATGGGTGTCAAATCAGTTGGGGACAGCTTCTCTTTCATGTTTAATATTGTGCAGTGAGGGTGGGGCACAAGCTGTGCTGTTCAGGGAGGCTGGCTGATGGTGCACAGGATCACAGCAGAGATCCAGTAGGAGTGTGCTTTTTACCTGCCATGTTTTTGAGTCTGCCTACTGCTAGATACCTTTTCTGCACCTACATATTCCACAGAATGCTCTTACAGTAGAAAAAATTGTAGCATCTCCCACATTTCAGCATAGTTTAAGCCTACAGGGAACAGAGCTCTGTAACAGAAATCCCGAACTCTAGCAATGAAGCAGTGCCAGGTACTAGAGTTTCAGCACTTCAGTCTATTATTATTCTTATAGACCCATCAGAACTGCCTTAATACTTTTAACTTCAAGTTTATTATGGGCAAGCATTAGTCCTACGTAGTTGACCAATCAAAATTACTTATAAAATTGCTTGCTAGGGAATTAATATTCCAAAATAATATTATTTCAGGTTTGTCAAGCTCATTTCAGCTCCATTCTGTACAGAGAGCTATCACAGAACTATGGTAGCATAGGTGTTGCAAATGAGGTGTTGTACTAATTCAGCAGGAACAGCCCCTTAAAGCATTCATATCTGATAAGCTCATTTAAAAATCTCAGCTGTCATTCAAATATTGTCTGCCCCTCCTCTATGCCTTAGGCATAGAGACAGGGCAGACAGGTACTTTAACTTTCCATTCTGCACTTTCTAGATGTGACTGCTCTCCCCACATTCCCCCATTACTCTTACCCATTTAATTGTGTAGCCAGGGCATGGGGATGGATATTGGGTCCCCCATTCTGGTGCACAAACAAGATTCTGAGATGATGCAAAGCTTGTCTTAATAACAGTGTCCACAAAATGCCTCCAGCCTGCTTGCTATAATTATGAATTTCCAGACTGAAGGAAACAAGATTCAAATAATTCATATAGTGTAATTAAAGTTATTTTTGCTTGACTAATGTGATTAGCTCAGAGGGCAGGTGGCAGACTATTCAGAATAATGATGACTGAAGAGCAGGGGTTATATTTAAGCTACTTTATAACTATTTTTATTCTTTATTATAAAGTACTATGCATTTTTTTTAGATAGACTGACAGTCATTAACCTGTAACTACCTAATTTTGACCTATTAAATTTACATAGCAAATAGAAGGGTCTTCCGGAGCTTTGAGGTTGTTAGAGGCTACATTGGTTGCAGAAGCTAATACAGTGCTGATTGTTAATAAATTACTGCCCTGTAATGTACATTTGAATTAATTACAAATCAGCCTTGTACAAGGGCCGCTTCTCCAATGAGGCAAGTTTAAAAATTTGACACAGGCAGTAGTGCAGAATTGGTTACCAGGGGTGGCATAAAAATGCTCCTGGTACCTTAAAGGGACAAATTTCCATATTTTACACCAGAAATTCAGCTTTACTAGTACAACAACGGACCCCCATGCAGGAAAGGTAAGCAGGCGAGGGGGGCAGTACTGCAGGAGCCAGCTCAGAAACAGCCCTGGCCTTGTATCATGAATTTTATAATATATACTGTATATTGTATATAATTTTGAGTAAAATCAAATTCATAATAAAAAAATTATTTTGTTTAAACCTTTTATTGTCATGTAAAGAGACTAAAATACTTGGTATGTTGTTTCTCTGCATTGTAGAAACAGACATTTTTATGATGCTCCTTACAATACAAATATGTGGCCTTATGTTTTTTTTACATGGTGAAGAAATGAATTCTTTTTTAGTTTGAGTAGTGCCTTTTTTGTCTAAAAACAGTTCCCAAGGAATAAATAATTTTAAACGCATACTTTGTGAATGTAATGTAAAAATGTGACATTCAGCTCTGAAATGATCAAAGAAAAATATTTGAAACTCAAGAATGGATATACTGTTGTTAACAGATCCACTATAAATAATGAAAATTTATGTTTGTTTTTAATTGGGCATTCATAATCTTGCTATAGAATGTCACATACCAGCATTCTTCAGTTTTGTACAGTCATACAAATGTCTATGTGAGTACTTGCATTTTAAGATGGAGTTCAAGCTATGCCCTTGTTTATGGAATATTATCTCCCTGTTACTAAGGAAAATGTGCAAGGACTACCTGCAGATGCTTTGGTTTGGAAAAATAAAACAGTCTGGTATACTACATAGTAACCTTCTTGGTTGTGAGTATGTATTTAACGTTGTACCTTTTTTATTAGTTTTCGAAAAATATGGGAGGAAAAAATATTTTAATGCAGGGAAAAGTTGTAAGGACAGAGATAAGAGTGCTAAGTATGGGTGTCATCCAATTTAAGATGGTTGATTATATATTGAGTAATGTGCTGCCTATTGTAAAATATAAGGATATGTAAGTCACAATGAGTGATGTAACTAGAAGTCCCTGTCCTAAAATTGTTTGGGCCTCCCTCTCATTTTACAACTTTAACAGTTTTATAAAAAAGAGGCCCAGTTTCCAGATTTAGTGTGGATCCTGAAGGGGGACCATCACAAATTTACTTTTAAATTGTGGTACAGAATTCAATTAACCTACATTATCCTCCACAGTGTCTTGAGGTCCACAGCCCTGTCTGTTGCAGTCCATTTCCTAGTCCATAGTGCTTCCATTAATCCAGATAGTTCTGTCTGATTCCTGGGCATATACAGGTATTGGACCTGTTATCTAGAATGCTCACGTCCTGGGGTCTCGGATAACAGATCTATCCATGATTTGGATCTTCATACCCTAAGTCTATTTAATATTATTGATATTCTAATAAACATTTAATAAAAAATGAAATTAACCCATTAAGCTGGTTTTGCTTCCAATAAGGATAATATAATAAGTACATGGTACTGTTTAACTATTACAGAGAAAAAGGAAATCATTTTTAAAAGTTTGGATTATTTGATGGAGTCTATGGGAGTCAGCCCTTACATAATTCGGAGCTGTCTGGATAACTTGTTTCCGAATAACGAATCACATACCTGTATTGTAGATTAACAACAAGCACCACTGTAATAAATAGTTTATTAGCAAGCAGAGTATAAATGTGAAAAAGAAATTCCTATAAAAATACATACAAATCATAATTCTTTTTTAACCCATTGGGGGCTAATGTGTTTAATTGATGGATCCACCTGCTGACTAGGAATGCAATAAAAGTTGCAAAGAGAAAAACAATTTGCACAAATAAGAATAAAAAATTACATTTAGCAATGTAATATTCTTCCTTAAACTATTATTGCATTGCAAACTTTAATTGTGCACTTGAAGGTGTCATAATCTTTTTGAGCACACATAACTTTTTCAGTAAGAACTTTTATTACATAGAGAACTGGTGCAAACTGTAAAATTCACAATCTTTCTCTCGGAAGAGGTCGCTAAACAGTTTCTGGGTATATGAAATTCACGCAAAGGCATATGAAATTCACGCAAAGGCATAACTTTTGTTTGCGTTACCAACTTTTATTTTATTCCCCCATTTGTATTCTTAATGGAAGTTACTGAATTAGAGTGCACTGAAGGCATGAAGTCATAGAAGGACTTGATTGGCCATAGACGTAGAGGTCAGCTCGTTTGGCGATGTTGCCAAACGAGTGGATCTGTCCCCAATATGCCCACATTGAGGTGGGCGATATCGGGCTGATCCAATTGTGGGCCCTAGGGCCCAACGATCGGATTGGGATACTGGCGGTCGGATCGCATAAATGCACAGATGTGGCCGCAATCCGACAGGATTTTTTAACCTGCCCAATCGAGAAGATATCGATCGGGGAAGCCTGTCGGATGGCCCCACAACCGGGCCAATAAGCTGCCGACTCGGTCTGTCGGCAGCTTTTATCGTCCTGTGTATGGGGCCTTTAGGTACTCCTGCCCAGTAGGAAATAAGTCCAATGGAAAAAATCCAGTAGCACACCGGTAATGTTGCAAAAAATCTTCAGTGATTTATAAGCCCATATACAAACACACAGAAGGGCAACGTTTCGGGCCCTACTGGACCCTTTATCAAGCCTAATGTGATTTCTTTCTTTGGAAACATATATAGTGTCATAAGGGTGTGGTTACATCAATTTCCTCCTTTCAGCAATTCCATTGGTTAATCAAATTTACTCATCAATTAACTTTTAATGTGTTAACAATCATAGAAAAAAGTGAGTCCATATTCAGTCTGTTAATAGACAGTGTTAAAAAGTATGTCTAATAGTGAATACTGATCTCATATTACCTGAGACGCTGTCACGGTTTATATTGCACTGGGTACCCAGTCCAATCATAAGACTCATACCTTTGTGCACATTACGCAAGCAGCACTCAGTATTCATTGTAGATCAGTTAATAACCTTAAAGAGAAAAAAAAATATAAAAAGAGAGATAAATAAAAAGTAGGAAATAAGTGACCCTGTTTTTTTTTTTAAAAACGTTGCCAGCAATATTCATATAGGACTTGATGTAAAGCCAAAAGAGAGATTTCAGAAGGCGAGAAAATACTTGTGTGCAGGAGTAAAGACTCAGTCTGCTGTATCACAGAGTGGCCTGAAGATGAGAGATTCGGGGTATGCAGAGAGACATATGATGCAAGCCTGGAGAGAATGTAAAGCTGGAGTCACGCCTAAAGCACATCTTTTTTTAAGTTCTGTGTTTGCAATCCCTTTCAGCCTGACCTACCCTGGAATCCAGCTGATTGAATCACATCTAATAATGGCTTTTAAGAATCCTACAGCTGAACCAGAGCAGCAGCATGCCATAACTTTAGAACATTAGACAGAGATAAACAAGGATGTGCTAAATTGCATAGTAGAGTTAAAACAAATTAAATATACAAATACACAATCACAGTATAAAAACAAGGATACTGCTTGTGTGGTGCTCAGATCAAGCTGCCCTAATGTGCACCGAAATCATAGAAGTGGACTTGTCTTTCTTTCACTTTTCTTCTCGTATTTTGAAAGCCAAGAGCTCAGTGAGCTTGTACAAAGACATTGGCGTCTTTCTGTTTCACATCTAAATGCTTTTTGGCATTTGGCTTAGAGCAATGTCACTTGGGTCTGGCGAGTGCTTTAATGGCAGGTAATACACTGAGGGATGTTAATATGACAGAAAAAAATGCACCGATCTGGGACTTTCTAACTTAGTAACTTGAAGGAATAATTGCCCTACTGAAAGATCAACTTGTGCCCAAGCTTCAGTTTTTTGGAAGACTCGCTAAAACAAGTTTCCTTTATTTTGCACCTACCTTTATTTATGCTGTTTAAACTTTTCTCCCTTTCCTGATGATAAAAGGCAGCTGGTATGGTGCCATATTGCATCGACTACCCCTGGAAAAACATTTGGAGGGACCCGGTTCACATTACCTTGCACCGCTGTGCTGGTTGCTGGGATTTTAATACTATAAAGGAAGCTGTCCTCGGGGTCTGCTTCCTCTATAGTTATACCATTTGCCTGCACTGTTTTTCTGTAGTAGTGCCTTGTAATGTGGTCATATGAAATTGCTTCCATAATTCCATTTTATATGTCTTGACAAGTAGTTTGGTCCATTCTTTATATATACCATCTCAGTAATTTCTGTACATGTACATTTCTGTAAGAGCTGATATATCCACTGAAAATACTTCAATACCTGTATATTTTTAGAAATATATACAGAGAAAGTTAATAGTTAGTGTAGCAGAGGTGTAACCGCAGAGGAAGCTGACCCTGCCGTTGGGGGGGGTGGGGCATAAGTGTAGAGGGCCTAGTACTATGGCCCTAGTTAGTGGACATTTTAGCCATGGGGCTAAGTTCCATCTCTGTAGTGTAGGTGTTATTTGTTCTAATATTTAAAGATGGCACGTGGTATTTAAAATGTGGGGAAAATAGGAATCATCATTGTCTTTAGGAATGGCTCCACTTTAGTTAACTGTTCAGCCAATTGGTTTTGTCTCTATGTTTTGGTTGTTGCTTATGAAGTCGTCATTGGCCTGCTCTAAGCAGTTTTTTTTGTTGCCAATGTGTAATCTCTTAAGTGTGTTGCTCCATCTCTGGATGTCACACACAGACCATATACTTACTGTATCAGAGATTAAATTGTTGCTCAATGCATTGAAACTTCTATATTTTCTTTATATTTTCTCATTGGAATACATTTAGTAGACACCAGTTGGACATTTTATGTTTCCAGGGCCGATCCTGGCCCCTTTGCCACCCGAGGAAGCTTGCCTTCCTCCCCCTATACTCCCCTTTTTGGTGCTAGAGTGGTGCAGGGGGCCAGGACGCTAATGCTCACTGTGCCAGAAGAGCCGAATTTTCAGTTTAAAAATCAATTTGGCTCTTAAAGTTACCAGGAGCGGCATTTTTGCCACCCCTGCTAATTAGTGGGGCGCTGCTGTATGAGGCAAGTTTCTCAATTTGCTCATTGGCACAACCCCCTATGTGTTTTGATACTTCTGGGGGACACCTTGCTCTGTAAAATACATGCCTATCAACCCCCCTCCCCCCAGTTTTCCAGGTTACCCGATTTTAAAGGAGAACTAAAGCCTAACTTTAGTTGTACATTATGTTTTGGACTTCTGTACCAGCCCAAGGCAACCACAATAGCAGTAAAGATCTATGTCTCCAAAGATGCCCCAGTAGCTCCCCATCTTCTTTTCTGCTGATTCACTGCACATGCTCTGTGCAGCTGTTACGTACTAAGCTTGGAGACCCACTCACAATATACAGTGCACATAGAATATAAATGTCATGATATAAGGCTGATTAATAATGAATACAAATAATTACTACATGGCAGCACAGAACCAGCGCAACTAGCATGTAATAATCAGCCTTGTAGGATCAGCTTTTATTCTAGGTCAACCTAATTTTCTGCTTGATAATTTGCCACAACCACTAAACTTAGCTTCTCACAGCTGCTCAGAGCCCACTGAGCATGTGAGTGTCGCAGACAGTTTCCAAGATGGTGACTCCCTGTGACAAGTTTGAAGCCCTGCTATTGAGAAGCTGCAACTTTAGGCTGGTGCAATAAGTTCAGTATATAAAATATGGCATTTTTAGCCATATAGATTTTTAGGGTTTAGTTTTCCTTTAAACCCCCCAAGCTCCCATCTTTATATTTCCTCTTCGAGTAAGATGCGCACGCATATGCACAGTAAGCATTTAGTGGCAGGAGAAGCAGGGGATAAACACAGTTTATCAGTTGAAGAACCTTGCCTCAGAAGGCCCTAGTGTCCCACAAGTTACCAGGGGCAGCAAAAAAAAACAGCTGTGTCTAGGTCCAACATTTTGGATATAGAAATAAACAGATGAGAGTATAGAAAATACACTGTTTCCTTCTATATCTATCTTAAAGGCAACTTCAGATTTCAGTTTTGTTACTAACCATTGCTATTACAATTGCTATTACATATGAATTGGTGTTCTGTACTTCCTTCTAACAAGCTAGTTAAAGATGTATAGTTTTTCTAAATTGCTATGCTACCACTTGTAGTAAACAGACATGGTTACAAGTAATGTAACCTCGGGATTTGCAGATAAAGGGGATTTGGTTTGCTCTAAAAATAGCACTATGCAAACAAAGTTCAAGCAAAATAGGCAGTTGTTTGCCAATTAGTAACCATTTATCCTAAAGGAGATCACAGCAGATCTCAGAAATGTACTTACAGCCAGAACATGTTTCTTCTGTCTGCTTTGCATTCACATTTTCTGCTTATTGTCAGAATTCAGTCATTATTTGGCATTTCTATGTGCAAATGTATGCATTTTGAAGGACAAATGCTGTAACTTTTTTGTTTAATGAACTCAATATTATACAGTGTGTATCGGATGCATTATGATCTGTATTTACAGAATGTGCAAAGATTTGCATTGGTTTTAGCACATGGGGGGGTTCACAAATGTGTAATTATTTTATGTTATACAGGTATGGGACCTGTTATCCAGAATGCTCGGGAACTGGTGTTTTACAGATAACAGACCTTTCCTTAATTTGAATTGCCAGGCATATCAACAATGGTGGGCAATTGTTACACAGAAACATGTGCCTGCAGCACAATTTCAGAGTGACATTAGCCTGATATTTGGGGGCATCCAAGCGATTTCTATTCATATAAATGGGATGCCTGTAATCTCTATATGTGCTTTTGACCTTAAGGGCAGGGGCAGATTCGGGGAGATTCCATATTTTTCCAGTGAACTGTCTGAAATTTAAAGCGGCAACATTTAAAACCCTGCTGATAGCCCCAGAGATAGCACAGAAATCTAGACTGAATAGTAATGAAATGTTACTTAGAACAAGGAAACAAGTTGTAGACACCATTTTACAGATTGAGTGAGCAAACAATGTAGTAAAGCAGTAGGAAAAGCAAATAGAATGGTAGCAGCCAATAGCAGCCAGTATGACACCAGTGTGAAGTTTGCTTAAAGGGGCAATATACCCCTTTTTTAACTTGAGTTCTAAAAATTGTGCTTGAGAAAACTGTAGATTTTTTTGTAATTAAAGTAATTATTAGCACGTCCATTTTTACAACCACACCCCCTAATTACCATGTCCATTTTATAAAATTTGGCAGGTTATGAAAGTTTGAACATATTTCTGTGGATTTTATGTTATTACAGTTTTGTAAATTAAGGTGAATTGCCCTTTAAGCTGCAAGTCAATTTCCACAAGAAAAAGCCAATTTAGTTAGAAACTTTGTATCTTTTTCTGACTGTTGAGTGCAGGAGATGAAATAGAAAGTTGGGACATTTCATTATCAATCCGGGACTGCAGATTGAGCTGTCAAAATCGGGACTGTCTCACAAAAAACAGTACAGTTGGGAGGTATGTCAGAGACCTGGTTAGTGGGGTGAAACCCCATCAAACAGGCTATCAGTGCAGCCCAGAGTGAACTGTTATATCTGCTATTGCTTAAAACAGATAGTGTTTGTGGACATTTGAATGACTGTATGCCATTAATTGAAAACAGAGCTTGCCTTAGAAGAACAAAACAAATCATATATAAACAGAAAGTTGATTGCATCATTCTTTGTAAACAGACAACAAAATGTCGGGAAAAATAGCCTCTATGAAAGCTGTCTCACTTTTTTTGTGCAGTGGGGCACTTCCCCAAAGGTGGCCATAGACGCGCCAATAACATTGTGCAAAAAAAATTTCGTATGATATGCGGTGAGTGTATTGGGGGAGACAAGCCTTTTGAAGGCACCCGAACAGTGGCCATTGTTAGTGCTGAATTGTCACATACCTGTATAATTCTATTGTTTCTACCTGTATAACTGACAATTCAGCGCTACACGTGTGTATTGAAACAAATTATCTTACTTAGATAGATCTTTTCCTGGAAAGATCGTAATTGTTACGTCTATGGCCACCTTGACGCCTTTATATTTGCGGGTCAGATTGCACTGAAATGCTTTGACATGATAAAACACATAGGAATTTTGTAGGTCAGTACAGGTGTGTAGGTATGGGTATGGAGCGTGCTCTGCTTCATGAAAAACGGGTATCAGAAGGACTCTTTATAAAAATATATTTTCTGCGTCTTTGATGTTATAATAACAGCTTTTCGATAATGTTAATGCCACAGCCTCTGCGGAACAGCAAATTACTTTTCAACCTTATGGTAACCATCATGCCATCATAATGTTTAAGCTAAGGGACAAAACCATTGCTGAGTCCACTGGCTAACGGCCAGTCTATTTTTAATAAGTCAGACTGTTTCCCTGTTACAGGCAAATTAGTTAGCCCACAGAATGGAAAAGTTGGCTGGTGTCTCCTGTTAGTGCTTCAAAGCTCTGCAGTCATTTATCCGTAGTTCAAGCCTTTTTGCAAAAAAGATCAGTGTCTAAATTCATACTGTTTTGTCATTGCGTCTGTTGATCACATTGAAGTCTTGTTAGTAATTTTATCTGTCTACTTCCTTGTTAATTGCAATATATGTAATTCATCCCATTCTTTATCAAGACTGGCAGGAACATTTGTTTGGTTCCTTTTGGACTATGGATTAGGCCGGTGACACAAGCAAATTTCTTTCCTGCATATTTCAAAGACTGATTTGTTTTCTTTTGTTGTAAGCTGTGTCTGAGTTCAAATTCCCTGTTCTTGTTGACTCTTGCACTTATTGACTGCACTCTATACAGATCAAGCTTCTTGCTTAACAGAATGCATGACTGACTGCCATTGGCATTATTTCAGGTGTTTACAAGAGATCCCGATTATCTTTTCCATCAGAGTACTTGTCCACTAGTCAGAAGTCCAATTTATCAGCCCAACCCTTCTGTTTGATGATTAAAGTTTATACCATTATTGTTTATCTAATTTTATTATTTGAAAGGTATATAGGATAGATGTGGCTATCCAATGGATATACATTATATAGCACCTACACCCCAGGTATGACATTATTAAAAATCTTGTCCACATTAATGTGGCATTTTAGAGAATGTGCAAACTATATGGAAAAGGTCAAGCAACACTATTTGTAGAAGAAAAATATGTTCTTTTGTAAATTTGGGGTCCACTTTCAGTTTTCATTAATGCCATGATGTCTGGTATTTTTGTTGACTCTGTAGGGCATGCAGAGATGAGTAGTTGTGGGAGCACTTGTGTTATGGTATGCTTGAACAGGCCTTTAATACACAGCAGATGAAGGACCAATAGATTGGCCAGGTTTTGAATACTGGTATTCTAAAGGCATCATTGTTTTGGTTGACTCATCTTATTTTCTCATGCACCTATCCACATTCATGCAACATTTAGCATCCAAGTCTTCTGCTAATATCGGTCAGCTCATCTCCTACCATACGCGCACCGAATTTGCACCATGTTGTACAATATTATCTGTGCGTCTATGGCCATTTTTCGTGTGAATGTACCACTGACCCCTTTAAAAGTAAGAAGAAATTAAAATAATTTAAAAGGTAGTCCCCTTTGTTGTTGTTCATCTGTAAATCTATGAATAACCTGTAAAATACTTTCATTATAAGTCATGTATATACAGTATATCCTACTGTAAAATAAAAGATGTATGAAAGCTTTTGCTTTTACTATATGGACTATATGGCCATAGAATTACTTCTAAGTGACTACTTGTATCCTTGTATTTTACTATACAGGGTGTATAATTTCTTACCCATCCAAAACAATTTATCAATATAATGAAATGAAGTATTTTCTTTTTTTATTTTAAAGCAACAGTAACATCAACAAACGAAAGTGTTTTTAAGTAATGAATAAACAATGAAGCTTTGCCCTGCACTGGTAAAACTTGGGTGTTTGCTTCAGAAAGACTACTATAATTTATATTAGCAAGCTGTTTTGTAGCCATGGGGGCAGCCATTCAAGCACAAGACAAATAGTAGATAACAGATAAGCTATGTAGAATCACATTGTATAAGACAGGGCTTATCTGTTATCAGCTATGTAACCTGTGCCTTTTCTCCTTTTTTAGCTTGAATGGCTGCCCTCACAGCTACCCAGCACCTTGTTTATATGTACTATAGTAGAGTTGCTAAAGCAAACAAACCATTTTTTTTTACCAGTGCAGGCTAACAGTGCATTATATTTTAATTAATTTAATACACTTTCATTTGTTGGTGTTACTGTTCCTTTAACTATCCATTTAAACAGGTTAGTAACATTTAAACTGTAATAGGGTTGTGAGAAATGTTTTAGTTAACTGCTTACTTGCTTCCTTACGCATCCCAGCTACTGTGGGGGATTTTCACACACACAGAGATGCAGAGGTAACAAACCCAGAAAAACTGCTGAGAATACGTGGCAGATCTTAGAATAACAGACGTTCCCCCAGCTGTGAGAAGGAAACCCAAGATTTGTCTGTTCTAAATGTCTGTTCCTTTATTCTTGGAAAAGAGCTTGTGAACCACTCAAGTTAACGCTGTCCATGCCAGAGGATCCCTTGTTGTAAGATGTTATGTACTTTGGCATGTGATAACAATTGAGTTGAAGGATGATGTGCTTTCATGAACTGTGTGGTACATAATAAAATGAACTGCATTATAATAAAGTGGATAGAAACATTAGTCGTTCACCTGTAGATTCATGGGAAAGTTGTTTTTATTAGTGTTAATTAGATTAGTAGGGATAAACTTAGAGTATTATCCCTACTTTTCAAGAGTTCTTGTAAAGGATAGCTGTATGAGTTCATCTAACTGCATCACCAGTTGGTTCCGGTTAGAAGGTCATTTGCGGAAAAGGGATGCTGCAGAGTAGATGCTATGGATGACAGGAGGTTTAATGTAAGCGTGTGTTCCTGTCAGTAGTTTTCTGAAACAAAGTAGTGTTAATTTGTATATTTGTGCTAGTTGTAGGTCAAAGGATAAAGACACCCCGAGCTACTAGTAGCAGCTACTAGTAGCAGCTACTAGTCACGGCTACAAAATATACAATAGTGATAATTGGCTTTGCTAAGACACTGCATGTGTTTTATCATAGGCAATTCTCAGTATTGTCTATGGCAGGCTAGTTTCTTGGCATTTTGTAGCAACGGCAAGTGGCTGCTACTAGTAGTTCTGTGTGTCTTCAACCTAAGAATCAAATTATCCTCTCATCGATAGCTGCTCTAAATCTAATAGAGTGAAGGGAGTTAAGGCTGTAACCATTTGATTAAATTGTTGTATAGTACCAGTCCAGAAAATAAGCAAAACGTCCAAATGCCACAACTTAAAGATGTATGAACCAAATTGAAGGAAGATATGTTGATGTGCATATGCTGACATATTTAAATTAGTAAATGCTGGGGCAACATTAGAGCCCATACTGGCCCCACTCTATTGTAGATAATAGGAGAGTTCAAATTTGAAATAGTTGAAAATAGTGTTAAAAGCTAATTAGAGTAATTTTATGGACTGTATAACAGGGTTCCCAGTACTCTTCTTTAATAGTGTCCCCTCAAGGACTTTATTTTTATTTTTTATCTTTTGCTTTTTTTTTGTATTGTTTTCTATTATTCTTGTTTGTTCTTTAATCTTTATTTTTTATTACATTTTTCCTTTCCTTCTTTGGTTCATTCGTCTCTACGTGCTTTTCATTCGCACATACCAATATGTTCCTGTCAGATCTCTTACTATCTACTCACTAGGGCTGTGCCATACTCTTTCTATGATGACTACCAAGACAATCTGAAGAATCTTGAACCTCACTTCTATGTATAGATTAAACTTTGGTGCTGTTACTTTACTAATTCTGCTCTGCAATGAGACTAGACAGGCTGAGCTCCAACAGATACTTTGTATTCAAATGTTATTAATCTTGTATGTTACACAGAGATTACCTGAATGTTACTTTGTATCTCACTCGTATCCTACTGTCTTTTTGGATACTTTTCTGTATGCCCCAGTTTTACACTATGTACAATTTGCTTTTTCTTTTGTCCCTGCACAATTATGGAGTTCAAATGTCATTACAACTTTTCCACCAGAGTGTTTTTATTAGACACCTATTTGCTTGTTTTTATTAGACACCTATTTGCTTGTGTATTTACTTAGTAGGTCTCTATAAAAAGATATTATATAAAACAGCTCATGTGTAAAACCCTGATTTGTGTAAATAAACCATTTTCATAGTAATATAGTACATACTTTTTAGTAGTATGTGCCATTGGTTAATCCTAAATATAAAATTGCCATTTCAAAAAATAAGGGCCGTCCCCTGGGATTGTAGGCAGGGCAGCCATCAGGGGGGGACAGGGGGGGGGAGTTGTAGGAGGCCCGAGGGTAAGGGGGGCCCTGCCACGCTGCAATTTCATGATTAGCTGGACCCCCTGCTTTCTGAGAGCTGCTGACTTCGGGAAGGCAGGGTGGGAGCACAAAGGGCGGTATATTCTGTCCGTTACTTCCCCTTATTGGTCACTAAGTTTAAGTCCCGGTTGAGCTGCTCAGGGATTGGATAGCTGAGGTTTGAACTTCTCCTCCCGCTCATCCAATCACCATGCAGCTTAACCAGGACTTGAAATTCTGTGACCAATAAGGGAAGAAAATGCTGTCACTGGAAGAAGATGCAGCCACCTGTGCTCCCCTCCTCCCTCCCTTCCTCCCTTAGTTGGCAGCTCACTGACAGCAGGTGAGCCACACTAATTAAGTAAGTGTAACATGGCAGGGCCCCCTAAAGGTAACCCTTTGTGGTCCCTGTTGTGTGGTGTTTTTTAAACTTCTGGGAGAGCAAGTTTTTCTTATAACGTGGGGGGGGGGGGGGGCCCTGGCCACCAATTTTTGTTTCCCCATGTGGTGTCCTAGCCACCAATATTTTTTAATGGGAGGCCCTGACCACAAATGTTTTTTTTAAATGGGGGGGCCCTGACCACAAATGTTTTTTTCAATGGGGGGGGGCACTGACCACCAATATTTTTTTATTTTTAGTAGTAAGTGTATTATTATTAACACGTGGGAACCATAGCCACCAATGTTTAGTTTTTTTTTTTAGTGTGTGGTGGGGGGTGGACCTGTGGGATGTGGAGGGCGGACCTGTAGGTGGGGCTTGTGGTGGGCGCAGCCCAGGGGGCCCAGGAAATTTTTTTTGTATGGGGCCCTGTGATTTCTGATGGCGGGCCTGATCGTACGATTCACCGTGCACACAAACAAACCATACATGTTAGGTCACATGAGCCAATTAAAAGACAGAGTTCTGTCTTTTACTTCCATACTTCTTCCATTTACAGTTAGAGTTGTATTGATCTCTGAGGCAACACAGAGATAGGGTTGCCACCCGGCCGGTATTTTACCGGTCTAGCCGGGGCCGGTATTACAAATTCACCGGCAATGTAGTTGGATTCTTTATATCCGGGCAAGTATCTTTGCATTATGGCATTTAGTAAAGCTACAGACGCTTTGTTGTTTATTAGTTTTAGTTTTGGATATGTGTCTTATTTTTAAATGATGGAGAGGGAACAGTATTCATGTCTTGCTGTATCAAAGCATTTTAAAAGGGTACAAAAGGGTTTTATTACAGCAGGCAAGCAAGAGAGGCAAGATCCTACATTAACATTGTTCCAACTCAGCAAAGCTCACATCAGTTGGTGGCACTGCTAATTCAGTCAAATTACCAGCCTGTGATATAGCCAGCATTCAGCATAAGGGCTCTGTATAAATATTGCCATATGCAGTATTCTTTGGCAGGAGTCTAAGTTGACATGTGTCACTTTGGCTGCATCCATACAGGAACACTGCAGGACACCTCTGGAGACATTAATGTGGTGCTTAAAGCACCCTCAAAACGCATCAGTTAATAGTGCTGCTCCAGCAGAATTGTGCACTGAAATCCATTTCTCAAAATATTTTTTTTTTTTAAATCTGACATGGGGCTAGATATATTGTCAGTTTCCCAGCTGCCCCAGTTATGACTTGTGCTCTGATAAAGTTCAGTCACTCTTTACTGCTGTACTGCAAGTTGGATTGATATCAGCCCTCCCCCCCCAGCAGCCTAACAACAGAACAATGGAAAGGTAACCAGATAGCAGGTAGATCTAAGAACAGCATTCAATAGTAAAATCCAGGTCCCACTGCGACACATTTAGTTACATTGAGTAGGAGAAACAACAGCTTGCCACAAAACAGTTTCATCCCAAAGTGCTGGCTCTTTCTGAAAGCATATGACTAGGCAAAATGACCTAAGATGGCTGTCTACACAGCAATATTACAACTTAAAAAAAAATACACTTGCTGATTCAGGAATGACATTTTAGAGTAAATTATTTGCAGTGTAAAAAGTGTAATTTAGAAATAAAAACGACAACATAAAAATCTTGACAGAATCCCTTTAAGTTCAGAGGCAGCATTTCTGGTTCAGGCTGGCCTAATAGAGGAGATGTAAATCGGATTAAAAATGAAACTTAATATCAGTGTTATTAATAGAAAAAAAGATTAAAAATATAGGAAGGCTGGCATTTTTTCCAGAAAAGGTGGCAAACATATCTGTAAGGCACATTGCTTTTCATGCAGATGATTTTTACTAAAAAGGCCCAGTGACAAATTATATCTAAAAATGATTTCCAAATGTTGGCATTTGGTGAATTCATATGTGTCCTTACTGCACGTTTATCAAGTGGCAAGTACTGAATTCTATTAAGGATATAATACTGTATATGTTATAATTAATAATTAAGCATAAAATATGCCCTGTGTTTAAAGTGTGTGTATTTCTCTCTGAATAGTTCTGAATTATATTTTGGAGCACAAAATTCAAAGCTGAAATTGCATTGTTTGAAAAGCAAAAAATCTAAATGGATGTAAATGAATCATCTTATTTGAAGTACTGCGCTCATCGATTTTGGTTCATATTGGTTCTCACAACATTTTAGCTAATAAGGTCCATGCCATGAGAGGGGTGGGCCAGTGACATTGCAGGCGAAGTGAACGACGTCACAGAGGTGGGGCTACAACGCGGCAATCAGCAATTGGCTGATCGCCATGTCAATCAAGGGCGATCATGCCCAGTATTCCTTATTTGAAAAACTGGGCAGACTGTCTTGACCCGGGCAGGCCTTCTGAAACCTGGGCTGTCTGGGTCAAATCTGAACAGGTGGCAACCCTAGTAGGGCATAAAGGTACGACCCAGTCTCTGCTTTGGGCCACTGCGTCTGTTTCAGAATCAGTGCTGTATAGGGGGACTGCTATCTATTATGGTTAATCCAATGAAAAAAACAAAGCAAATGACTAAACTAGCTTATTGAATCCAAATTCTTAGGGCAAGAAGAGCCTTGCTGGCTTGAAACATAACTCTGTTCCATATACTGTGAATAAAGGTATTCTACTTCCTATTGTAGCACTGCCCAACTCCGTTCCTTTAGGCTAGATTTTAGAGCCATGTTGTTGTAAGAAAGCATTAGTACTTCATTTAGTTGTTATTCACCCATAAACTAATGAAGGTGAAGCAAACTGTGCCATAATGTTAAATCACTGTTTGCATGTATTTCCTATCTTATTAATTTGCTTGGATGTCTAGCATGCATAGTCCCACATTCTCAAAACTGTTGCTGAAGTACTCTTCTTACATTTTTTTGTTTTGTATGCAGACAAGCAGCATATAATAAATGTAATGGCAAACTATGCAATTATTTGTCCATTACTTTAGAAACAGGTGCATGAATCACTTTTTCAGCCACTGATTTATGTCAGAGATAATGGATATCTAATCATTTTGCTGGCAAATAGTATTGATGCATTGTGTTGCTGTTGACATACAAGCATTTTTAAAAACAAAAACAGTGCTGACTTAGAAAAACCGGATAGTGGTAGAATATTACTAATGTGGCTAATTACACAGATAATTCTTGTAATAAAAAATAAAATGTTTTTACTTAAGGAAAGTGAATCAATGGCAGCTATAATGCTGCATGGTATTTAAATGTTATAGTCACAAATGTTTAATATAATTCTTTCTTTGTTTCTCTTTTTTTTCTCCTGACCAGTTTGCTGCAGTATGGATATCCGAAATAATATCAGTCAGTTCAGTATGCTTGAGGACTGTACAGTAATTGAGGGTCACCTTCAGATCTTGCTTATGTTCAGCAGCAAACCAGAGAACTTCCGAGGGTTGAGATTTCCCAAGCTCACCATGATCACAGATTACCTCCTGCTTTTTCGGGTCTACGGCTTGGAAAGTATAAAGGACCTTTTCCCAAACCTTACAGTTATCCGTGGTACACGCCTCTTCTTCAACTATGCCCTAGTCATCTTTGAGATGGTCCACCTAAAGGAGATTGGACTCTACAACCTAATGAACATTACTAGAGGGTCTGTTAGAATTGAGAAAAATAATGAGCTTTGTTATCTTTCTACAATTGATTGGTCCATAATTCTTGACTCTGTGGAGGATAATTACATTGAACTTAACAGAGACAATAAAGAGGAGTGTGGAGATGTTTGTCCTGGCACAGTAAAAGGCAAGAGCAAATGCAAACAGACATTAGTTAATGGAGCCCTCGTTGAGCGCTGCTGGACACAGGACCACTGTCAAAAAGGTAAGAAGTAATAACAGGATTGCTTTAATTAAAATTAAAATCTTACTCCTTCAAGCTTGTTCTGTAGGGCAGAATACTTAACTAGTTGTTTTGAGATACATCACCAGAAATTACGACTTTTTCCAATTACTTTCTATTTTCTATGTCACAGTTTTTCTAATATTGAAGTGTAAAGTGCCATTTTTCACCACCTGACGCAGCTGAGGGGGGGAGGGGGCGCCGACCCTGTAAACTGTTCTAAATTGGTACATTTAGTTGATACATTTCTTATTTTTGTCCCTGCTGAATAGAGCTCTGGGTTTCATTAGAAAGCTGTTAGGATTGATACAATAGTTGCTAATACTCTGGAGATGCTGCTGAGAAATGTAACAACTCAATGTTGCAAAATTGTAACAGTTTATAGTCTGCGTTTAAATTACTGAGCTGTGAGGCTCAAACACCAGAGACACCAGAAACTTAGATTTTGGAAAAACAGTAAAAAACTTATAATGGAAAGTAATTGAAAAAAGTCCTTATTTCTGGGGAACAATCTAAAAACAACTGAACTGAAAATAGTGTTTGGAAGGTAAACAACCCCTTTAAGCCAAAGGGATGTGCTCAGAAAGATATCTAATGAAGCAATTTGTAAAATGTAATAGCCTCTCTGATACTAGCCATTAGCTAATACATTTTTTGCTTTAAGCCCCACTTTCCAGGTCCAATATTTATTCAGAGCCAATAATTGGTCAGAACCTTATTTTCCAGTTCCAAAAATAATTATGCCCAAAATACTGTTTGCATTGTTTTACTGCTACTGGTGAAACAGATTTGGAGAAATTGCCACATTTATTTTGCTTTTTGCCTTCTGGATTCCTTAGTTCCATCTCTAGTAAATGTCTTGATATGTCCTATATACACCCAGAGCTGAATAATGATAATGCCATAAATCCATTTAAGATACAAGTATAATAACAAGAGTAGCATGTTAAGGACTTCATGTCCCAGAGTCTCCTTATTACCATAGGACTTCAGCTCCTGAAATCCTATTATTGCATTAGCGGCTTGTGTGTGTGGTATTGGTTTTGCGATTCAGCATATTTTATCACATACTTTTTGTTTTCAAAGCTCTCTCTCTCTCTCTCTCTCTCTCTCTCTCTCTCTCTCTCTCTCTCTCTCTCTCTCTATATGTGTGTGTGTGTAATGTGTATATATATATATATATATATATATATATATATATATATATATATATACACTACTTTCCACAGACCAAACTACATTTCTGTGTACAAGCAGGTCACACAGACATTATATCCTAATGTCAAAGGGCAGTAAAGGAAGTAATTATGATAGGAATTGTGTTCTAGGAAATAGCAGTCTTAAAATAAAAAGTATGATACTGAATCAACGAGGCGTGGATAAGGTCAATTTCCTGTTTAACTTTAGTGATGTCGTATTAATGACATCCTGTTTAGGCCACACATCTTAAGGAAAGGTTGAAGATAAATTCAGGAGACCGCTAGCTCAAGCATATGGAAAGTGATTGGGTTAGACGGGTTGTGGTTTTGTCAGCTTTCTAGAGACCTCTCACTTTTGGAGTATGTCTTACCTATAAGTATGTATTGAAGAAAGAGCAGTGTGTAGTAAGAACCCCATTTTCAGTTTAAAATAATTTAAATTGGAATGTCTAGGTCAAAATGTATGTATTTGGTTCTAGGATGGATGTCTATCATTGAAAATGCATCTCATGCAATATAGGATAAGTAGGATAGAGAGTTCTAAATCTAAATGAATTGTTATATATCAGTTATTAAAGATAATTAGCCATCTTTGTCATACAAAGGTCACACAATCATACAGTATTGCAGTACATAACATGAACAATACACAATATTAAATTTGCTTCCTGAATTGCTTTTTTTATGTGTGTGAATATGTGTGTGTGCGTATGTATATTTATGTATACACATATTTGCTTATAAAGGTGGTGAATGTTTATTTTTTCCTGTTGAGAAAGATAAAGCCTGTATCCTGTACCAACAGTACTATTTGAGATTTGGGATCATGAGCATGTAAAGCCTAAGCAGACAAGTGAGTGATTAATATATGTGACTTAAATTAATATGATTCACCTGACCTGTAGAGGAGGAACGAATACATTTGGACATGGTAAGGTACAGTTTAAGCTGCGAGAAATATCAAACTGCTTCTTAAAAAGCTATTAGTGTTTCTGGGTCAACAAGCAGATCTCTGGATTTTACTATATTTGTTCTTCCTTTCATATGGATTATTAACATCTCGGGTCTGCTAGTGGGAACCATACGTTTTGTGAAATAACTAAGACTGATCTTTGTAAAGCACTGCATAAATGTGTCAGTGCTGTGTAAATAAAGGATAATAAATAAAAATGCTGATTACGAAAGGACAGAAACCTACACTTCCATGGTTTTGACGTCTGTGTGTGCGTGTGTAAAGGGAGAAAAGCCCATGCTTCTAAAGTTCTGACGTGTGTATCCACTCAGAACTGAGAAAAGTGCGAATGTCAACTGAAGGGAAGATCAACTGTGTTGAAGTGGCTCAAAGTTTAACTAAATGAGCAAGTCCTATGCAAGTAATTTCAGAATTGCAGTGCTGTCTTAGGCTAAATTCTCCCATTTTTACTGTTCATACTGAAAATATATAGTTTTGATTTTCCTGCACCTTAAACCTTTTTTTAATTACATGCCATTAATTATTAATTTCCCTGCCTATAAATCATGCCCTTTTGGAGCACAGAGATCTGCGGCTGCTTTGATGGGTTTAGCTCTACTTGCATTATAGGTTATATTCATAAGGAATGGGCTGGCTTGGTCCCCCTCAGGCTATTGTCTGCTCTCGCACCTGATTTATTTTTTACCAAGGTGCCCCCCCCCCAGTCTTTTTAAACGTCCCCTATATTCTTTAGCTCCTCATCCAGAGGTCTGTTATACAAATCCACATCTTATCTATATTTTTTCCAGTTCTTCCTGTTTCTCGTGTTGTTCTAGCTTTCCCCTAAACAAACAGGGCACTTTTTCTTTAAAAGCAAGGTTCTTGCATTTTTCTAATTTTCACCTTTTGGTATGCATTGTCTTACATCCACTTTGCATGTTCTGAAGTATCCTTTTGGCTAATCCAACTCAGGGGTTATTTTGGCTTCTGAAAAAGTGCAGGCTGACAATCAGACCCAATGCTGACATTGGATTTCTTCTTTCCCTGGAACCATTGTGCCAGCCCAGGTGCATGCACAAATGGCAGATTACGGCACCAAAATGCTAGAGTTTAAATTTTGTTGCTGAAATTAGGTGTGTGTGCATGCACCTGCATTGGGCATGATTCTCTGACTGTGCTTTTCACCCCCTGTGTGGCATTAGCCTTTAATCTGTGATTGAGGAATTTGTTGCCTAACTTCCACTGCCTTTTCCTCTACCCCCCATCAACCGCCAGTCCTTAGGCAGTTAAGTAGATAAAAATGCAGGAGTGACTCACAGTTTATGACTTAATGGGTAGGTGCTCCACCCTCTGAGCCTCTTCCCACGCCTGCCACATTCCATTAAGACCTGGATTCCACCTGCAATTTAGACCTTAGATATGTCATACAGATTTTGATCCCAGTACAACCAATTTATTATCTTTCATTATTCTACCATGTTTGTTTCCACTTTAGTTTGGGGTATATGTAGTTATGTAAAAGAAAATAGAATTGGGGGTCGGCTGAAGAAATTATTCATTTAATCAAACAAGCATTTTCTGCAGAGATTATACTTTTTTCTAATGGTTTTTATTTATAAGTTTACAACATCAAAAACAACAGCAAAAACAAACCAACACAAAGTAATTGCATTTAGTGAAGGCAGTAAAGTACAGTATACCACTAATCACATTATTGTACTTATGTAGTTCAGTGACCAGTGCATATAGCTCATTGAGAATAATTTCCGAATACCAGAGGGGGTGTGTGTCATGTTGGGTTTCTAGATGAGTCTTGGTCTCTACACGTTTGGTTCTGCTTCTGGGCAGGTCTCAAGCCATGGACCCCACACCGCATCAATTTTTTGTGGACATTGCCTAGCCATATACATTTGTTTTATCATGGGGTGTTTACTATTTACCATCATAATCCATGCCTTCACTGTGAGAGGAGTAGGGTTCATCCATCCAAGTGCTATTAGTTTTTTCCCATAGAAAAGTAAGGATCTTAGTAATGTTCTAGTTTTAGATCATCTACTAGTCCAAAGAGGCAGATTTTATTGGTTAAAGTTTCTGGTAGTAGAGTAGGTGGGTTGTTATATATTTGAACAGGTTAGTCCAGTATTTATGGATTGCCGGGGAATGTCCACAGCATATGAAAGAGACCCATGTCTGGGGCTTGGAACTTAGGACAATTTGCATTAGTATTTCTACCCATAGCTTTCAGTCTCAATGGGGTAATGTATGTTCTGTCGATAATTTTGAACTGTACCATTTTGTTAATGGTGGAAATGAGGGAATTGTATAGGTTTGTCTTTACATCTTCCCAAACATCCTCGTCCAGGGAGGGAATATCTACTGCCAACTTGGACCTAGCTTTCTCAATACTATATATAATTTAGAGATAAGTTTCTTGGGGTTGGGGTACCATAGTCTAGTCTCACAGGGAACTATTTTTGTTTGGACTCTCACAGAACCAAATTGAGCTACAAATGCATGCTGGAGTTGAAGATAGCGATACAATAAAACATTTGCCTGATTTAGGGTTACTCTGAGTTGGGCCATATTAGGGAAATCTCCGTCTATTTGTGAGGTAGCTAGGTGTCTGAGTCCCATGATAGGCCAGTATTGGAAGTCTTGTAGGGAACTTAGATGGGGGTACTGGGAGTTCCTCCACAGGGGTGAGTGGGGTGACAACTGGGGGGAGGAATTAGTAAACCATCTGGTGGCCATTGGCCATACTTTATGTGGGGTTACTAGGACAGAGGGGAGTTCAGGGGTATCTCTAGCTTTCTGAAATGGTGCGTTACACAGGGCTTCTAACAAGCCAGCCAGGGTAGCATGGAGGACTGTAAGGGAGCTATCGGGATCGAACCAATTGTGAATGAATGCCAACTGGGATGCATAATAATAGAGACGGAGGTGTGGATGTGCCAGGCCTCCTAACTCCTGAGGAGCCATTAGTGTTGACCTGTGTTGTATTGCCTTGAAGTTTTGTATTTTAGGTTCTATATTGTTTGGGTTGTAATCACCAAGTTTTAAAGACACATAAGTCCCCAAATATTTAAATTTGTGTACCCATCTTACACCTAGTGTGTCTCCCTCAGCTCTAGGGAGTTCCATGGAGAATAGGGTAGATTTATTTTTGTTCACTGTGAGGCCACTAAAGACACCAAATTTATCAGCTAGTTCCAGTGTGTGGTGAAGGGAGTCCTCATGGTTGTCCAAAAATAACAATACATCATCAAGTATAGGTCAATTATTTCTTCCAACCTACCACATTTTAGGCCTACCACTCGGGACTAGGGACTGGCGGATCATTATAGCATATGGCTCACTAGCTAATGCAAATAATAAGGGAGAGAGGGAGCATCCCTTTGTCTGGTGCCACGGAAGAGGGGGAATGGTTTGGAGAGGATGTTGTTGACCCGGATTTGTGCGACTGGCGCCTGATACAGGAGTTTAATGCATGCTATAAACTGTGGCCCAATCCCAAATTTTCCAGTGCCTTAGCAGCGTCTAATGCCGCCTGGCTTCTGGATCCAGTGTTAGTATGTTGAGTCTGTAGGTGAGAGAATAAGCGTCTGAGGTTAATTGCTGTACTGTTATTCGGCATGAAGCCTGATTGGTCGGGTGTTTTGGTTGGTGTGGAGATGACTGATCTTAAACGACGGGATAGCAGTTTTGCTGGGATTTTAACGTCTGTAATAAATAGTAATAGGCCTAAATGAGTCGCACAGATCTGGGTTTTTGCCCTCCTTATAAGTTATTGCAGAGTAATAAGATTGGGCCCAATAAAGGTTGGGTGGAGTTTGAATTTGGGAGTGAGGTCCTCACTGAGCAGGAGGTACCACGCTGCCGGTAGGCCATCTGGGCCTGGGGTTTTCCCAGAAGCCAGGCTACCTATTGCCTCTGCAAGCTCGCCCACTGTTACAAGACTGTCTAAGTAAGAAGCCTCAGCCTGCCCAAAATGTGGGAATTCAATGCCTGACAAGAACTGGTCTAGCTCAGCGTCTGTACACTCGGCCCTGGAACTGTATAGAACTGTATAAAATTGGCAGATTTGTGGGCTGTTTTCCTCAGGCTCGGATGTATATGCTCTTGAGGCTGTTTGTACTCTAGGAATAAGTGTGTCAGGAAACCCACATAGACATGAGGAAAACATATTAGACAATAAGCTTGCTTGCCCTTAAACACGCAGTCTGAACTTTTAGGCTCTGCTAATACTTCTAAAAGTATGAAATTCCTTTCTCAAAAAGAAAACCTTAATCCTTGGCAATCCAAGAAAACAAAATAGGCAGTGCATGCAGTGCTAGACTTCAGCTGAACAGGAGTTGAAGCAGTTAACCACCAAGCTATTTAGCCTCAGGAATTTTGAGGCCCTGCTTTGCTGCCTGTCTTCCTCTCTCCCACCCCTTCCCTCTGGCTCCTGATATGGTGTTGTGGTGATGTCATGAGGGTCAGCTCACTGCTAGATCAAGAGAGGGGAAACAGCCTCTATGCATGTGCCATAGGGAGCATGAAAAGGGAGGCAGAAGAGCGTAACACAGCTATGATGATACGGCAAGTAACAGACAGAGTGGAAATTGCATAAAATAAAGTAACAGAGTAAAAGACAGTGATATAGAATACAGCCATAGGAAAGAGAAATCAGCGCTGGGCAATGCCAGGTCTAATTTTCAAAACCAGTCAAAGTCAGCTACAAAACCAGCCCAAAACTAATCAAAAGGCACTTTAAAAGTAGCCCAATATGTGCAGGGAAAAAAAGTCTTAAAAAGAAATGAATATATGTGAAAATACGCCTTTTTCAAACTTTCACTGTTTCACAAATTTTTCCATGAACCAAAATGGCACAGATTTGCCTGTCACCAGGTCGGGGCCCAGAAGGTATAGGGGCCCCATAAGGCCCTAATACATATACAATTTCAGTAAATATTAGTAAAACAGGTCAACCTCTAGACATTTTGTGGCCAGCAGATTTTTCCCCCCGAAATTGTCTGAAATTGAGGAAAGGCACCGGAAAATGCAAGAATGCTTAAGAATGACGGGAGACTGGAGTACAGAGCCCAAAATCTGATAACTCCTGACTTCTCACAAGTCAGTCCCATTGCATGTTGGGTATTGTAGTCTTACATTAAACTTGGCAGTGGGCACATTGTTTAACAAAAACTACGTTGCCCAATATGCATTGGGAGATTCAGGCTCGGCACATTAGGGCAAGAAAAAAAGCTAGTTTGTACTCTAAATAACCGTCTGGGCTTTAAATTAGTAGCCCAATTTGGGATGGAAAGCCACTAACCTGGCAACCCTGGACGCGTGCATGGTTTGTACAAACAATGCTTTTCGCAACCGAGTGGGTTAATGACCTTTAAACAGAAAATGTTGGTTGTAGGCATGGAATGTTAGCAGCAAAGATTACTAATCCCAGTGCCCCCTCCTTCCTTCCCCATTACTGCACCTTGCAGCGTGTACCTTTGATGTTGCATTTTCTCTGACCATGAGCCTCACTAACTACAATCTGTATTCCTATACTTCAGGCATACCTCCCAACATTTTGGAAGTAAAAAGAGGGACAAAAAAATTTTTCCCGCACGTAGCGCATCTTTTTTTGACCACACCCCTTTCTGTGGCCACACCCCCTAAGTACCATGTTTGTTTTTACAAAATTTGTCTGGTTATCAAAGTTTGAAAATATTTCTCCTTATCTAAACTGTGTTTTTGTGTCTCAAAATTGTTACAAAGTATCTTATTTGCACCCGTTAACTGTTCTGGGCTCTCTGCTAAAAGCCAATTAAGTGAGAAACTTTGTTTCTTTTTCTGGCTGTTCAGTGCAGAGAAAAGAGGGACTTTCCAGTACAAATGAGGGACTGCGGGTTGAGCTGTCAAAAGAGGGACTGTCCCTCCGAAAAAGGGACAGTTGGGAGGTATGCTTCAGGTACCTCTTTGTACATCTCTATCCACCTTCTATCATTGCTTCATCGGTTCCTGCTACACCACTGGTCCCACCTTTCCCCATGTTGGTTATTGCTTTGTTGTCATTTACTAAAACTTTTTTTTTTCTGCTGGCCACATTTGCAGCCTAATGAAGGGTACCATATGATAGTCCTGTAATAATACAGTTTAGTGTAAAACAGATATTTTTAAACCAGTGAAATATACAGAAACAAAAAAAACAAGGATTTTACAAGGTAGTCTACTTACACCTCTGAATATCCACTTTGAGTGTTATTAACCTGTAATACTTACACCTCTGAATATCCACTTTGAGTGTTATTAACCTGTAATTTTTATGAGGAGTGGGAGAGGTACTATTCCTTATTTTGAATCCACTCTCTTGATTTTGTATTTCCTGGAGAACTTGTTTTTTTTGACTTGTAACAAGAAGTAGAACAAGATTAGAATTACCATCTGTTAGCATCGCCCTTTGTCTGTTAATAGTTGTATTAAAGATTTCCTATAGAAGGGTTAGATGCAAAATCGTGTAAAAAACAGTTCCCTATGTTCGAGACTCTTTAATAGAATTTAATTTTTTTACTATTAAAACAAGTTGCTATGTGAATATAGATGAATCAGCAAGCCTACTGTTAGCAGAGTCATAAAACTATTTTACAAGTATTTTATAAGTCAGAATTTTCTCCTGTTCTCCTGTTTTTAGCTTTTTATTTAGCAGTTCAGTTTGCAATCAGGTTGCTGGGGTCCAAATTACCCTAGCAACTATGCATTGATTTGAATAAGAAACTGGAATAAAGATAGAAAGGTAAAATAATAAGTAGCCATATACACTTTTAACTTTACCGAGCATTTGTTTTTTAGATGGAGTCAGTGACGCCCATTTGAAAAACTATATATATATATATATATATATATATATATATATATATATATATATATATATATATATATATATATATATATATATATATATATATATATATATATATATATATATATATATATATAAAAAATAATGATCAACTGGAAAATTGCTTAGAATTCTATAACATACTAAACGTTAACTTAAAGGTGAAGCACCCTTTAAGGACGTAGATATAAATTCTGCTTTTCACTAGTAAGACCTTGATCTTTAAAAGTCACAGTCAGGGTATTGACTTCTTGAGAAGGGGCTGGGATCCTAGGCATTCCAGCTGGAGGACTAGTTTGGCATCCCTGTGTAAAAACACCAGCACAGATTAGTTTTGTTAAATAATCATGCATATTTGTTTTTCGGTACATTCTCATAAAACTTTAGTGAAATTGCACTCGTTATAGATTTAGCTCCCCCCCCCTCAGCTAGGGCTCTTTTTAATACATTAAATTAGATGTGCAGGTTTCTATTCTGGCTGGTTGTATTCTCTAATAACCAGCATTGTTTTAAACACAACAATATACAGCTATGGGATCCATTTTCCAGAAACCAGTTATCCAGAAAGCCCCGAATTACGTAAAGGCTGTCCCTCATAGACTCCATTATAATCAAATAATCCAAATTTTTTAAAATAATTTCCTTTTTCTCTGTAATAATAAAACAGAGGCTTGCACTTAATCCAAACTAAGATATAATGATTCGTAATTGGAGGCAAAACCAGCTTTTTGGGTTTATTTAATGTTTACATGATTTTCTAGTAGACTTAATGGGGTATATTTATCAAAGGGTAAAGATAGAGATTACTACAGTCCTCTAGAATGAAATTCCGCCACTCTCCATTCATTTCTATGGGATTTTTAAAAGAGTAATTTTGAATGGGTGAAAGGTCATCCTTTAATAAATTCGCCTTTCAAAATCCCATATAAATGAATGGAGAGTGGCAGAATTTCACATCTAGCAGACTGTGGTGATCTTTAATTCACTCTTTGATTAATATACCCCAAAGTATGAAGATCCAAATTACGGAAAGATCAGTTATCCGGAAAACCCCAGGTCCTGAGCATTCTGGATAACAAGTCCCATACCTGTAATAGAGAGCTGCGTGTTGGCCTCACAAACCCCAATTAGTTGCATTTTTGAAAAGGCACAAACACAATATTTGCTTTTTGATGACATCAGCATAGACTTTTTAGGCGCCAGTGTGTAGAGCCCTTAAGGGTAGTTTATGTACCAGTTGACACATAACAGGAAGTAAAGCATATAAGTGAAAGAATGTTAAAAATCAGACCATGCAATAATGTACATGTGAAGCTCTATGAAAGCACTGTAAGCAACAGCTGCTGCCTGTGAATGATAATGTTCTACTGTGTCTCCTAAATTCATCAAAATATTTTGTGTCTGTATTTTTATTAAATACCTCCTTATTTTTGTGTGACTGTATCTATAAGGGCTCCATTTTGACGTTTCAGACTCTCCTGCCTTTGGTATGCAGCATGGCTGGAATTACCAGCCTGTCTAGAGGCCCTGGATCGGGTTACTGGGAAAAAGGGGGTATTACCATTTATTTTTTGTAATCTTTTGAAGAAATAACTGCTGTTAAGCTGTGGCAAAAATGTTCAGTTATTGAATATACTGTGATGACTAGATAACGGTTAAATATTTGTGCAGGTTTTGAAAGATTTCATGGCGATAGCCATGCGGCTAAATTTGGGAATCTCTGACCTATGATTCCATGATGTTCCTTAATTATAATGGGATTTGTGGCTGCCGGAGCACTTGTGCAGAAGTTGTAGTTTGTTGCAGACATGTACTGTATGGGGCATATTTATCAAGGGTCAAATTCTGAATTGAAAAAAAACTTTGAAATTCGAATTCAAAAAGACCAACCGAAATTAAGTTTTTTTTTTTTTGGTTGAATAGGTCAATTTTATGATTGAATAGGTCCATACTCAGCCAAATTCAAATCATACGAATCGAAGTAATAGCGCATTCGATCGAATTCGATTCAAAGTTTTCCACCAATTGACTCCAAATAGGTTCTAGGAGGTCCCCCATAGGCTAAAACAGCAATTCTGCAGGTTTTAGATGGCGAATGGTCAAAGTCGACAGTACATGATAAATTTCGATATTCAAATTTTTTAATTTTTTTCAAATTCGAATAGAATTTGGACTATTCCCTAGTCGAATTACACAAAATATAGCTCGAAATTCCAATTTTTTCATTCGAAATTTCACCACGACCTTTGCTAAATCTGCCCCTAAGTATTTAACCACACAGGTCACAGTAGTTCAGGCCACAGACTCAAATGGGCCGGTTTATTTATTTTTTTAAAAATAGAATATTTTCATGTTAATATTTCCAACACACTTTACTAATTAATCATCATGTAAGGTTCCAGATCATGCTGATAAGGGTTAGAATAGAGGGTTTTTTTGTTTAAGTAACATAGATAGGATTTGTTTTTCCCAAGGGGCAGTGTCTTCCATAATGAAATTTCTACCTAGTCTTATCTGGGGTTGTTTGCTTTTTATCGATTTATAGATCAGAACAGCTGATCTATAACTAGATTGTCATTTTGTAGTGTAGAATCATTTTTATGTAGCTGGCAACATGAAAGAGGATACTGGGATTTGTAGTTTACAGGCTCACAGCAGCTTGAAGGAGTTGCTACTCAGCTTGAATTGTTGTTCCTCAATCTAAGAAAACAAGGAAGGTGAAACAGCAGCACATTCACTTATGATGAGTCCGTGTCCGTATCAGTAGTCACTTTGCATTTCCTAGGAATCATTCTAGGCAGCTCTGCAGGCTGAACCACATGTCACTTTGTGCGATTATTTGTTGCTTTGTGTGTTCTGCAGCAGTAGCAAGATGAACCCCTCCCGTGTGTGAAATTTAGTTTAAAAGTGTTTAGCGCTATGATGAATCAATTTCTGCCAGTGAAGAACTGATATTTTCTAAATCTTTTGCAGGCATCGAAGGGGTTAATCGCGTAGTTTCTTTTCAGTTGATGTACATCCAGCATTTGGGGGGGGGGGAGCAGCTGAGGAGAGCTGGGATGAGAGGGGGGAGAGGGCAGATCCGAGGCTGGTCTCTTTCCAGCTGCCATAGGATTGGCTAAGGGTGAGGGCGGCGCTTGGGCAACAACTGAGTCCTGGAATGGAATAAGCCAGGAGCTGGAAGAGAATTGTATGTGTTTCTGTAATCATTGCTTATTTGTATATATTAGTGTGTGTTTTGTGGAGCAGAGCGTGTCTATGTGCCTGCAAGAAACTGCCAGATAGCAATACCTATATATTTCTGCAGCGTCTCGACCTGCCTTGATAAATATGCCTAAGAATAGCTACAGTCCCTACTATAGCTGCACCTGTGAGACATTGGACACCTGTTACTAACATTTCCTTCGGTAAGCTCATTGAGGCAAGCTGCTTTCTCTATGTAACTATGTAACTATGTTACTAACATTTCCTTCGGTGAGCTCATTGAGGCAAGCTGCTTTCTCACCTGAAACATTTTCAGAATGACCGGTTTTAGTCCTGGTTTTAGCAGGATTTCTAAACAATGTGGTTTATTTAATTGACAAACCCACAACATCTCTGTGTTACCAGATATTTCATAATTAATATAGTGGCCATGAGAATAGTGCATGAAGCACACACACATTATGAACTGGAATTGACTGTAAATTTTAACAGAGGTTAGGAAAGTGTTTACTGTGGCTCGTATGCTGCATGTTGTTGAACTACAACTACCAGCATGCCTTGACAGCATGCAACTATCATTGTTCTGTGAGCAATTGCAAACAGGTATGGTATCTGTTATCCAGAAACCCGTTATCCAGAAAGCTCTGAATTACAGGAATGCCATCTCCCTTAGTCTCCATTATAATGAAATAACTTGATTTAAGAAAAAAGAAATTCTCTTTTTCCCTGTAATAATAAACCAGTACCTTGCACTTGATTCCAGCTAAGATATTTTATCCTTATTTGAGGCAAAACAATCATATTTGGTTTATTTAATATTTGATTTTTAAGTAGACTTTTGCTATGGAGGTCCAAATTATGGAACAATCCCATATCCAGAAAACCCCAGGTCCCAAGCATTTTGGATAACCGGTTCCATATTGTACCTGTACTACAGCACATTGGAGGGCTGTAGGTCGCTCATTCTTTGAACAAGAACAGTGGTTGCCAATGTTTTTTCATGTAGTGCGGCTAGTTATCTTGCACACCTTTGTGTATAAGGACTATATATGTAAAGGTCTGTGGAACTTGTGGGCAGGGTCACCATCATAAATCACAGGGCCCTGTAAAACAAAATGTTCTGGGTCCCCAGCCCAGCCCAGATCCTGCCCACACCACAGTAAATAAAAACACACATTCATCCGTCTAAGCTAAAACAGTAACCCCCCCTCCACACACAGGTTATAAAAAGCCATTATTGGTCAGGGTGTCCCCTCCTACAAGTTAAAAAAAAAAAAACATTGGTGGCCAGGTCCCCCTTCCACAAGTTATAAAAAAACATTTATGGCCTGGGACCCCCACAAATTAAATGCCACTGGTGGCCAGCCCCCCCCCCCACAAGTTCTAAAAAGCCATTGGCGACCAGGCCCCCCATAAGTTAAAAAAAACATTGGTGGTTAGGGTCCCCCATAAAAGTTAAATTAAAAAAACATTGGTGGTCAGGGGTTTAAAAAAAAAAAAAAAAAAAAAGACCATTGGTGTTCAGTGGAACTTAACTTTCTTGTTCAGCTCCATTCAACTCCTTCTCCTCTTCTTCACCAGTTTTGTGTCCTTTCTGCGGCTTCTGGACCTTTCGGCAGCTTTCCTTTCCTTTCATTGGCTTCTGGTCCTTTCGACGTCTTTTTTTTTTTTCAGCGGCTTTCGTTTCCATTCGGCGGTTTTCATTTCCTTTCATTGGCTTCTGGTCCTTTTTGCAGCTTTCGTTTCCTTTCAGAGGCTTCTGGTCCTTTCGCCGGCTTTCTGGTCTTTTCATCGGCTTCTGGACCTTTCGGCGGCTTCTGGTCCTTTTGTTGGCTTTGGGGGGACTCAAGGGGAGCCTGGCTAATCCAGGAAGTGAAGCACCACGGGGCCCCCATCAAGCTTAAAAAAATGTAAAACAACTGTAACTGCTATGCCCTGCTTGTGGGGATCTATAAGAAAATGCTTGGAATGGGTTTTTAACTTGCTGTTTGCATCCTTTACTTGTGTATATTTTTGGTAACATAATCAATAACACTTAATACTTTAGTAATGTGTGTGTACAGAACAATTGGTTTGTCACTTGCTAAGCAGCTAATAAGAGCCTTGGCACAAGAGGCATATCTGAAAAGTGGCCATTACAGCTGCCTCCCATTCTATTGTATAGGAAAAGCCTGCTATTAAAGGGGTGGTTCACCTTTAAGGTAACTTTTATTATAATATAGAACAGCCAATTCTAAGCAACTTTTCAATAGGTTTTCATTATTTTTTATAGTTATTTGCCTTTTTCTTTTGACACTTTGCAGCTTTCAAATGGGTGTCGCTAACTCCCTTCTAAAAAACAAATGCTCTGTAAGGCTACAAATGTATTGTCATTGCTACTTACCTCTCCTATCCATATTCCAGTCTCTTATTCAAATCAATGCATGGTTGTTAGGGTAATTTGTACCCTAGTTACCAGAATGCTTAAGATGCAAATTGAAGAGCTGCTGAATAAAAAGCTAAATAAATCAAAAACCTTCAATAATAAAAAATGAAAACCAATTGCAAATTGTCTCAGAATATCCCTCTCTACATCATACTAAAAGTTATCTCAAAGGTGAACAACCCCTTTAACTAGAAAATAAATGCCAGTTTCTACATACTGGAAGTAGTGGTTGTATATACTCGCTTTCTTACAACCTTTCTCTGTTCTGTGCATAGTGTGCCCTTCAGATTGTAAGGGGAGTGGTTGTTTGCCAGATGGACAGTGCTGCCACCCAGAGTGTCTAGGAAGCTGCCGCAAGCCGAATGATCCGTCGGCGTGTACCGCCTGCCGACATTTCCAGTATGAGGATGTGTGTATCAATGCTTGTCCCAAAGGGTCTTACAAGTTCCAGGGTTGGCGGTGCATCGACTTCAACACCTGTCAAGAAATGCACAGCAGGTGCCAAAATTCACGGGATAACTCTTCTCCTCCATACGTCATCCACAAGGGAGAGTGCATGCCAGATTGCCCATCCGGGTATATTGCCAACTCAACTACGTAAGTAGGATTTTCTTTGTGGCAGTGTGTTCATTGTTACCATAAAAATGCATAAAAGTGCACAAGAAATCCATGACAGTACATGTATGGGCCTGTTATACAGAATGCTCGGGACCTGGGGTTTTCCGGATAAGGGGAATCATGTAAACATTAAATAAACCCAAATAGGATTGTTTAGCCTCCAATAAGGATTAATTATATCTTAGTTGGGCTCAAGTACAAGGTACTGTTTTATTATTACAAATATAAAGGCAATCATTTTGAAATATTGGTGAATATTTATTCTTGGGGAGATGGCTCCCCAGTAATCCAGATCTTTCTGGATTACTGGTTTCTAGATAACGATGCCATACATGTATAACGTTTTGGGGTGGTTATAATAGCTCCAGTATTTTCTACTAATCTGAATTTTAAAAGGGCAGTGTTGTTTTATGGGGTCTATTTCCATAAAACCTTGTGCACAGCATCCTGTAAGATTTTCATACCTAGAATAGTGATGAGCAAAATTTTTGGTAAAGTTTCCCTTCGAAAATGACGCCCATAAAATCAAATCAAAATGGGTCAAATTCGCCAATCACTAACCAAGAAGTGTCATTGATGTGGGGATGTTTATAGGGCTATTGATTTTAGGGACAGGTGTTATATACTGTTTTACCACGCATCTATCAATATATTTGTATAGAATTATACAGTAGAACCCCGGTTTCCCAAGGAGCATCATCAAGACTGCATCAGTTCCGCAAAACCTTAAAATTCAGGAAGAAAAGGGGTACTGGCCTTTATGGGACTGCAAAAAACAAAACAAAAAAAGTGTCAGTTCAGGGAAACTGTAAAATCAGGATTCTACCGTGTGTGTGTGTGTATACTGTATTTATACATAGGATAGTCATAATATGTGCACAGTTGTACTAGCCTCTATATGCTGCTGCCATGATTATTATGCATACGTCTCCTTTGTGCCTCTAGGATAAAGAGCTGACCTGCAGCTTAAAGGAGAAGTAAAGCATAACTAAAGAGTAGGCTACAAATGATGTACATTATGTTTTGGGCTTCTGTACCAGCCCAAGGCAACCCCAGTCCTTTACCAGGAAGATCTGTGTCTCCAAAGATGCCCCAGTAGCTCCCCGTCTTCTTTTCTGATGATTTACTGCACATGCACTGTGCTGCTGTCACTTACTGAGCTTAGGGAATGACTCATAAATATACAGAACACATAAATGTCACAATATATGGCTGATTTGTAATGAATACAGATAATTACTATATGGCAGCACAGAAACAGTGCAACTAGCGTTCAAATTTAATAATTACAGGTCAACCTGATTTTCTGCTTGATAATTTGCAACAACCCCTAAGCTTAGCTTCTCAACAGCTGCTCAGACCACACTGAGCATTTGAGTGTTGCAGACACTTTCCAAGATGGTGACTCCCTGTAACAAGTTTGAAGTCCTGGATCATTGCTGCTATTGACAAGCTGAAACTGTAGGCTGGTGCAATAAGTTCAATATATAAAATGTGGCATTTGTAGCCATATTCATGTTCAGGGTTTTGTTCTCCTTTAAGGTGCATTGAACATTTTAGGTCAGTAATCAAAACACACTATTATATGATATTTTGTGGAAGTATGATTTTTCTGATTTCTTAAAAAAACTTCTCTCTACAGCCGTACTTGTACACCCTGTGCAGGACCTTGCCCCAAAATTTGCCCCATCTTACAGAATGTCAAGACCATTGACTCAGTGACATCTGCTCAAGAATTAAGAGGTTGCACAGTGGTCAACGGTAGTCTTATTATCAACATTCGTGGAGGCAGTGAGTATAATTCTATGTTAGATGTGTTTTGTATAGAATTATTGACAAGCTCAACTACTGAACCACAGTGCCACATTTGTTGCAGAAATAAACATTATTTATTAAAGGTAAACATTTTCTGCACTTTGGGCCTGCCCAGTCTGTTCAGATGAATTGAGCCCAAGTGCTCCTATTGGCACATGATTCCCGCTGACAAAATGCACAAGTTCTATTTGTCGAATGCAACTGCCACTGAATCTGCAAGTACACTGCAGTTCTGGAGGAAATACATGGCTACTTATGCCCCAAATTGCACTTTGCAAACTGCACTTTATCCCACGGTCTCCTGTTACGAGGAGATGGTAGTTATTTTTTTCAATAGTATTAATGGAACAAATTTCTGATATATATAGAATAAATGAAAAAACCCTAATTTTGTAGGCAATTATAAGTAGTTTATGGTCTTGCTTTTACATGGTGCTAAAATTTAATATTATCTTTAAAAATAGCCCCTTTATTGGAGCTCCCTATAGATGTTCTCTGGTCCCTGTTTCAAATGAGTGGTGGGCGTGTCCTTATGGCCCCTGCCAGAAGCACAGTAGGAGGGGGACAGCCAATCACAGCCCTGCAGGCACACAAGCACAGACTTCTGCTAGCTGCTGATTGGTTCCTGTCCTACAGTGCAGTGAGCTGAGTGCCGCCGGCTCCCCTGCACAGCCTGGGAATTCAGGGAGCAGGAACTGGAAGAGAAGGGAGGGATTCAGGGCCGCCATTAGAAATCACGGGGCCCCGTACAACAAAATTTTTGGGGCCCCCTGGGCCCCGCCCACACTGACGACCAAGCTCCGCCCCATATCCCGCCCACATCGCAGTTAAAAGACCACACAGACATCAGCGCTAAAAAAGTAACCCCCCCCCCCACACAAGTTGTAAAAAGCTATTGATGGTCAGGGCCCCCTTATAAAAAAAATTGGGGCCCCAAAAAAAAAAAAATTAAAATTTTTTTTTTTTTAAAAACATTGGTGGCAGGGGCCCCCTGTTAAAAAAAACTTGGGGCCCCAACAAAAAAAATGTAAAAAAAACTAAAAAATAAACAAACATTGGTGGCAGGGGCCCCCTTCTAAGTTAAAAACAAATTGGGGCCCCAAAAAAAAATTTGAAAAAAAATTAATTTTTTTTTGAAAAAAAAAAAAACATTGGCGGCAGGGGCCCCCTTATAAGTTAAAAACAAATTGGGGCCCCAAAAAAAAAATTTTTTTGAAAAAAAAAATTTTTTGAAAAAAAAAAAATGGTGGCAGGGGCCCCCTTACAAGTTAAAAACAAATTGGGGCCCCAAAAAAATTTAAAAAAAAAATAATTTTTTTTTTGAAAAAAAAAAAAACTGGTGGCAGGGGCCCCCTTACAAGTTAAAAAAATTTGGGGCCACCAAAAAGAAAATTAATTTTTTTTTTTTTAAAAAAAAAACCCAAAAAAAAACAATGGTGGCAAGGGGCCCCTTACGAGTTAAAAAAAAAATTGGGGCCCCAAAAACAAAAGTTTTAAAAAAAGATTGGTGGCAGGGCCCTATAGAATATTAAAATAATACATTGGTGGCCAGGGGATTAAAAAAAAAAAAACACAAACTGGTGTTCAGTAGAATTGAACTCATGGCTTCAGTACTTCAACTTCGCCTCCTTTCGTGACTTCGGGTCTTTTCACCGCTTCAGGACTTCGGCTTCGGCTGTTTTCGTGACTTCGGGTCTTTGCGCTGCTTCAGGACTTCGGCTGTTTTCGTGACTTCGGGTCTTTTCGGCGCTTCGTGACTTCGGCTTTTTCCGTGACTTCGGGTCTTTTCGTCGCATCGGCTTCGGCTTTTCGGCACTTCCGCATTCGGCACTGAAGAGGCAAGACGTACGGCTCGGGCGCTCGTAAGGGGGGCCCGGATCTTCAAAAAATGCAGCGCTGCCGGGCCCCCCTTCATGCCCGGGCCCGGTACGCTTGTCCCCCCTGTCCCCCCCTGATGGCGGCCCTGGAGGGATTATTAGGGTTTTTGCAGGAATATTCAATAAATCAGCCTGAAACATTCCTTTTTTAGCACAACTCTTCTATATCTAAATGAGTATAATGCACCGGTACATTCTTATTTTTTACACAAAATGTCTCCTTTAAAAGAATGACTACATAATGTAGTGGTGCCCTGCACCTAAAATTTGTGTGGTTGCTTCAGAAGACCTACTATAGTTCATATAAATAAGCCGCTGTGTAGCTACAGGGGCAGCCATTTAAGCACAGGATATACAGTAGATACATTTTGAAGAATCCCATTGTATAGTGCACAGTTTATCTGTCTTATCTTGCCTTTTTTCCTTTTTCAGCTTTGAATGGCTGCCCCATGGCTACATAGCAGCATGTTTACAGTATATAAACTATATAGAATTTCTGAAGCACCAGTTGTAGCAATGCAGCATTATTTTTATTTATACATTATGATTTCAGGACTTTAAAACACTTACATTGTTTGATGTTAGTGTTCCTTTAAGTCATTTAATATGTGAGTTTTTCTGTGGCCTCGTCTTACATACCACCTGTTTGTGGGCTGGAATATATGAAATAATAATGTTATTCATATAACTGTGTGGGCAATAGATAAATATATACATATAATATTCATATTCTCAAGGAAGCTTCAGAAAAACAAAGCACACACATGTTTTCCCTCTGGCTATTTACATTGCTGGTAGGAAAGCATTTGGAGGAGATTAGTCTCCCGCAAAGGGGAGATTTATCGCGGGCGACTAATCTCCTCGTCTGCCATTGCCCTTGAAGTTCTTCAACATAACTGAACCAAGCTTTTTGTTCCAAGTTTTAAGTTCAGTGTTTAACCAAAGGAGCCGCTCCCTTTCTGATACTAACAACCACCAACTGTAAAGGTGGGTCAAAATACATCTTATCAAGAAGGAAGTGGCCCAGGATACTTGTAGCATTAAGCAACAAGGCTACCCTTCATTCATATAAAGCCCCTTTAGCTGTACCTTATCACTAACTTTGTAATGTGCTTTTGCACTTACTTAATAAAGGTAGGCTTATCCTATGGCAGCACATATTAAGAGGCAGCCGCACCTTGCATTTGCCCAGGGAATTTAGGTCTAGGCGCTCCGTTTTTTTGGTGTGAGGACTGTATGAAGCAACGTTAACATGGTCATTGTATGAATGCCATTCTGTGGTCTTTTTTTGGAGGAAAATCTCCCATGCATTGATTTGAATAAGAAACTGGAATATAAATAGGATAGGACCTTACTAGAAAGATGAGAAAAAAAGTAGCAAGAACAATACATTTGTAGCCTTACAGAGCATTTCCTTTTTAGATGGGGTCAGCAACGCCCATTTGAAATCTGGAAATGTATTAACTTGCGGGTGCACTGCCACTTTGTACAAATTTCCTTGTTACCCTACAAGCAAGAAATCTGGAAAGAGTCAGAAGTAAAATCCAAATAATTATAAAACTATGGTAAATAAATAGTGAAAACCAATGGAAAAGTTGCTTAGAATTCTATTACATACTAAAAGATTACTTAAAGGTGAATCACCCCTTTTATCTATAGAGAGAGCTGTTTTTTTGACAGAAACCATGACCCTTACAACCACAGAATGTGAAGTCTGGTCATTCAAGAGGCATCAAAAAATAAATGAACATCAATCGAAAATGTATTTTCATTTAATGACATATTTATAAGGATATTTAAACTTCCATTTTGTTTTTAAAAGATTCTTATAGACTTAAGTTTGAATTTTGAAATTTGGAGAAAGATCTGTTCATTAGCATTCTGCTTTCTCATACCAGACAATATTGCAACAGAATTAGAAGCCAACCTGGGACTAATTGAAGAGATTTCTGGATTTCTTAAGATCAGAAGATCATATGCGTTGGTGTCTTTGTCATTCTTCCGCAAGCTACGTTTAATTAGGGGAGAAGTGTTGGAAGCGGGGTGAGTTTCATGAAAGGGTGCTTAGATACGGTTTACAAATTTGTAAAGCATCAGATCTCCATTTCTTATTGAGCACCCATAATATAGTACTTAAATCATAGAAATCTATGTAACCTATTTCTAACTTTATAGTATATATATATTGCACACGGCATGGATAAAAACACATGCATGACCATGGATAGCCTGGTATCGAAATAATGGGCCTTGCTGGGCCTCAAGCATTTTATAATGCATTCATATTTGTACGTTGTTACCTGTCCAGTATAACAACATGTTTTGGGTATGGTATGGAAACATGCACTGCAGAATGAACTGTTTCCTAACATTTATGATTATTTTATTTTTCAGCAACTATTCCTTCTATGCTTTGGATAATCCCAGCCTACGCCAGCTTTGGGACTGGCATAAGCACAACCTGACCATTATACATGGCAAACTCTTCTTTCATTACAATCCACGACTATGTCTGTCTGAAATTCACCAAATGGAGGAGGTTACAGGAACAAAGGGCCGGCAAGACAAAACTGACATTGCCACGAAGACCAATGGAGATCAGGCATCATGTGAGTGCTTCCTTTATAGATGTTAGCTTTTTCAAAGACATTCTGCAGCCGTACAGGTTGTAAGATTATGATAGAATCTAATTAGATCATTGTGTCCTGCACCCTTGCCCGTAGGTTGTTTGTTTGGATGTTTTTTTTGTCCTTCCCCACAAAGCATATCTGTTTTCATAACATAAGCATCATTGTTGGGCAAATTGTTGCTTTACAGACAAAATTGGGACATAAAAGTGGAACTACAGACACTTCTTGTATTGTATGCTCAATAAATCTTTGCTTCAAGAAATTCTTCACCTTAATAGTCCTACCAGCTGGAATTTTTTTTTACTTTTCCTGTAGGGTAACTATTGATCTTACCAGTAACCCCTGACCACTCCAGCCAAATGGCAAGATCTGTCTGAACTTAATTACAATGTAATTCTCCTACCGCACACCTGTAGTTCAATCCTGCAGTTGGTGGTGCGTTCCTTCCGTTGACCCGGCCGGGTCCCTTAGCAACCAATGTGTATAAGAAACGGATCCGCACACACACTGATTAATGCAGTCGGGGAATATCCCCTTTTATTCAGCCACCAAACATCAGATGTTTGGTGGCTGAATAAAAGGGGATATTCCCCGACTGCATTAATCAGTGTGTGTGCGGATCCGTTTCTTATACACAAAGATCAGTCTGAAGCCTATGCAGACTGACTGACTGATGCCCATATTAATCAGATGATGTGATCTTCAGCCACTCAGATTTGCCATCATATTCGGATAAAATTCAGACAGTCCACAGCTTATCAGAAATCACCTTAAGTTGATAAATGCCACAAGTCCCAAACAAACTTTGCGATTTTTATTACACAATTTACTGTACTCTGAGGCACAACTGCTAGAGCACTTATGGGGGCAAGTGCGTGCCCCATAATGCTCACCCCCTGGGGTAAATATTGCTTTGCTCTTATATCCGGATTTTTTTCCGAGAGCAGCATCAGGAGGCACAACTAGCCCCTTCCTTAACACCTGTCTTTGCCCCCTTATACTCCCTAACATGGTCAGTGCTGCTATAGGGAGATAAATTAATATGGGTGTATTATTGATGATGAATAAGGGTGTATTATTGATTGTGGCCTTTGATAATTTAAATTATTACCTTACAGGCGAGGACAATTTGCTGAATTTCAATTTTATAAAGACATCGCATGATATGGTGCTATTAAGGTGGGATCCGTACTGGCCCCCTGATTACAGAGATCTCTTGGGCTTCATGGTGCATTATAAGGAAGCGTAAGTATTCAGCTTTCTACAGGATAAATAATTTAAATAGCTACACTTGAGGGGTATCTTTTTAACCATTTATTTCAACCCATGTCTTTTTTATGGTGCCTTTTATTGTTTATGTTGGTGAGGTTTCAAATCATCTTTATAAACTAAATTAACCTGGTTTAATAACACCCACAAAGCTCTCATCGGCAGATCCATGATTTATTTTTTATTAATGAAAAATTAATACAGACATTAATACAGTGAGGCATCTTTTATATTTCCAACTAAACTTTCCCTATTTGTGACCTCAATTCAAAAGCTAGTATCCAGCCCTAACGCTGCTGCTCTGAAATAAACTTATTGGCAAGTTTTGGGTATAAATCTGCATGTGTATTTATCACAAATAATTTTATATATTTTTAGAATTTAAAGGGGTACTCTATTCAAAAACTGTTTGTTTGCATAATGAAAGAAAACATACTTCTGAGCCACTTATCCGATTCCGATATTAATTACAAATTAATTGATTACAAATTTTCAAAGATTTAAAAGTTATTCGGATGTGTTATTACCACTGAAAACAGTAAATCTGGACACACATGGTGAAATCCATTTGTTTTATCCACTATGGCTACAAATAAGCCAATGCGCTTCTCACCCAATGGGATTTCAAAGCCGTCCAAGCGATATCTTGCCAAAATTCCACCACATGTTAATCATGTGATTTATGAAGGGTTACCTTGAAACAAGAAAGACTGTTTAATCGGATTTTAATTTACACAAAAAAAGTGGTATATAATATATTGTTATATATTTTATTACAACGAAATTTGTGACAACAAAAGATGTGGCAGAAAGGGGTCAAGGCCTAACCAAAATTTGTCTTTCTCCTCAGATTTTCCTTGGAAAATCTGGCAGATTTACATTGCATACTATATTGGGAATTGCTCACCCACCTTGGTGTAGATACAAACATGAATAACTTATATCTCTTCCTAACGTTCATTTTTAATATTGGTCAGCATGAGCCGTTGATTTCTTTTTCAGGCTGACACACTAAAATGTTTGTTTCCTTATCCTAGCCCCTACCATAATGTCACTGAATTTGATGGTCAGGATGCTTGTGGCTCCAATAGTTGGACAGTGGTAGATATGGATGCCCCAGAGCGAAGTGCTGATGGCAAGACTCAATCTCCAGGATGCTTGCTCCGTAACCTGAAACCATGGACTCAGTATGCAATATTTGTTAAAACACTGGTGTCCGGATCAGAAGAAGGGCGAACTTATGGTGCAAAAAGCAAAATTATCTACATTCGTACTAATGAAACCAGTGAGTATTTAAAGGGGAATTTTAAAATATAAGTGGATGCTAGTGTTTGTGTAATACTTCTGTTTATCTGCCATACCTTATAATATTTCCTTACACAGTCCCCTCCGTCCCTCTGGATCCTTTCTCTGTGTCCAACTCAACCTCTCAGATTATTTTGAAATGGAAACCACCCTCTGAGCCCAATGGAAATGTCACCCACTACCTTGTGTACTGGCAAGAGCAGCCTGAGGACAGTGATCTTTATGAGGTGGATTACTGCAATAAAGGTAAATCATCTGGACCAATCTCCTACTATATCAGCCTTTAGTAATTGGAACATTTTACTCCTGACAGCATGTATTGGAAGTATGCATTCTGCTGAGAATGCTTAAACTCTACAGTAACAGAAGGGGATTATACTAATCTAATTATTAGAACTGTAAGGATGTTTAATGAGAGTGGCTTTCAAATACAATCAGTTACAACTAGGGTTGCCATCTTTTCTGGAAAAAAATACCGGCCTTCCTATATATTTATCTTTTTTCCCTATTAATAAAATTGGGATCAACGATAATTTTTACCGGCCAGGCCGGTAAAATACCGGCCAGGTGGCAACCCTAGTTACAACCCGTATACAAATCTGCTAACTAAATGCAGCTCTGCAGGGAGGAGCTGTTGTGTCTAAAGGTGGTCATGCACAGAGAGATCATAAAGCGAGCGGATCTTTCACCGATATGCCTACTTTGAGGTTGGCAATATCGGGCTGATCCGATCATGGACACTAGGGCCCAACGATTGGATCATAATGAAAAGTATATGGGCGGTCAGATAGTGGTACCGCATCAACGATTAGATGCGGTCCTCGATCCGATGGGATTTTTACCCCTGCCGGCCGATGGAGGGCCCCATACACTGGCCAATAAGCTGCCGACTTGGTCTGTCACCAACTTTTATCGGCCCATGTATGGCCACATTAAGGCTAGTGCCAGATTAAGTGGATCTTGGCTTGCAGAGAAACGCATAAACATTGACTCAAATCTGGTGCAGGAAGATGTGCCCTGAAATGTGAGTGTTTGCATTTTGACGCCAAAATCCGCGGCAGCTGTCTGCACCCAAGCCAAGTCTGTCCGTGTGCAGGCACATCAAACAGCGGAGGAGGATGGGGTTCTCTGCCTGATTTTTTCCCCAGGCCGAGATTTTCTACATCTGGCACGAGCCTAAAGGTTGGCATAGACGCACAGATAATATCCAACAAAACTAATTTTCGTACGATATTCGGTGTGTGTATGGTGGGAAAAAAGCCGACCGATATCGGCAGACTTGGATATCGGTTGGCTCGTCGATCGGGCTGGACGGAAAATTTTGATTGAAACATCTGCCATTGTTAGTGCTTAATCGTCAGATACAGGTAGAATTCTATTGTTTCTACCCGTTTATCTGACGATTCAGCCCTACACGTGTGTATTGAAATGACCGATCTTTCTTGGAAAGATCTTTTCGAAGAAAGATCTTAATTGTATCGTCTACGGCCACCTTAAGATCTCTGGTTACACATTCTGTTCGTTGAATTGCATAAGAAGCTAATTTGCTTATCGCTTTCTGTAGGTCTTAAGTTGCCATCCAGAACATGGACTCCTCCCACAGAGACTGATGAAAATGGAAATGAAAATCAGACAGAACCCACTTCAGGCAACAAGTGCTGTCCATGTCCCAAAACTGATTTCCAGATCCAGAAAGAACAGGATGAGTCAGCATTCAGAAAAACATTTGAAAATTATCTACACAATGAAGTTTTTATTCCTAGGTGAGATAAACAAATGGTGTATAGAAGAGAAACTTGAATATTTTATATGTTGAACGAGCCTAAATCTCTATAGTAGTAATGATTCAGGCTTTCAAAATTGTAACAGGCGTTTCCCATCTTTGATTTATAGGAGAGTCTGCGACACACAAATACTCAGTATGCTTTGAGCAGTTGTTCAGAAGCTAAGCTTAGGGGCAGGCCCGGATTTGTGACTAGGCTGCCCAGCTGCTTTCTGTGGAGCACTGGGGACGCGCAGCTCCCCAATGCTCCTGTGCTTGCTCGTGTGCGCTCAGTGGCAGTGAAGGAAATCCGGTCCTGCTGAGGGGTCACTGCAAATCATCAAGTAGAAAATTAGTTTTTACAGTCATATAAGCTGATGCTACAGGGCTATTACATTCTGATGTTAATTGTGCTGGTTTCTGAGTTGGCAAGTACGTTGATTAGAAAGCTTACCAAGTAACAGCAGCACCGAGCATGTGCAGTGAATTAGCAGAAAAAATAAAGATGGCGGGCTACTGGAGCATCTTGGAGGCACAGATATTTACTGCTAAATATCTGTGGTTCTCTTAGGCTGGTATAGAAGTTCAACACATAATGTACAACATTTATGCCCCATTTCTTTAGTTACGCTTTAGTTGTACTCTTAAGAAACAGCCTCATCAGCTTCTGTATCAGATGAGTACAATTTAATGAAGATATGTAATGTACAGGAAACCAAGAATAGTTTTATTTGATGTGTCTGTGTCCCTTTTTCATATGCATCTGTAACTGAGATCGCCATGTGTTTTGCAGACCTGTTCGAAAACGGCGTGACCTCTTTGGAGTAGCCAATGGAACTCTGCCAGACCCTGTGACAGCCCCTTCTCTCTTCAATGCTTCCTCCACCCGTGCTCCTGATAACACAGAGCCCAAGATATATTCACAGAAAGTTTGGTTTAAGGAATCTGTGTTGATCTCTAGCTTAAAGCATTTTACTGGTTACCGCATTGAGATCCATGCGTGCAATCACGAACTCTCTATGGGATGCAGCGTGGCAGCATATGTTAATGCAAGGACAATGCCAGAGGGTAAGCCCTTCACAATTGTATCTACTGTTGCAGTTTCTAAAACTGTGTAAGTCTTGTAAATACATTCTATACATTTATCAAACTTCCTGGTGCATCATGCACTGTGTATTAAATACATTAATCGTTGCATATACGTGTACGTGCTGTTAGAATTTGAGGTCTTTATTAAAGGGATCCTGTCATCGGAAAACATGTTTTTTTTCAAAACGCATCAGTTAATAGTGCTACTCCAGCAGAATTGTGCACTGAAATCCATTTCTCAAAAGAGCAAACAGATTTTTTTATATTCAATTTTGAAATCTGACATGGGGCTAGACATTTTGTCAATTTCCCAGCTGCCCCTGACCATGTGATTTGTGCCTGCACTTTAGGAGAGAAATGCTTTCTGGCAGGCTGCTGTTTTTCCTTCTCAATGTAACTGAATGTGTCTCAGTGGGACATGGGTTTTTACTATTGAGTGTTGTTCTTAGATCTAACAGGCAGCTGTTATCTTGTGTTAGGGAGCTGTTATCTGGTTACCTTCCCATTGTTCTTTTGTTTGGCTGCTGGGGGGAAAGGGAGGGGGTGATATCACTCCAACTTGCAGTGCAGCAGTAAAGAGTGATTGAAGTTTATCAGAGCACAAGTCACATGACTTGGGGCAGCTGGGAAATTGACAATATGTCTAGCCCCATGTCAGATTTCAAAATTGAATATAAAAAATCTGTTTGCTCTTTTCAGTGCAGAATTCTGCTGGAGCAGCACTATTAACTGAATCATTTTGAAAAAAAAAAAAAAATTCCCATGACAGTATCCCTTTAAGAATTGTAGCTCATTTGTTCTTGTGAGCAGCAGTTCCTGTTGGAATACCATTCACTGGAATTTTTTCTCACCTTGACGTGCCATGATGAGATCTGTTATAAAAATTTGCTAGATGAACCCTGCTTAAATTATGGTTTTGTAGAAAAAAGCGAGGTTGGAGTGTCTTCCCCTAAAGTTATGTAAATTAATAGATATGTGTCAGAACTCTCACAGTTATGTTTCTTTCTACAGCCACGGCTGACAATGTTGTGGGCCCCATCACCTTTGAGTATATTGAACCCAATATAATCCACTTAAAATGGCAAGAACCAAAAGATCCAAATGGGTTGATAGTCTTGTATGAGGTGCATTTCTCCCGAGTTGGGGGCACAGAGGTAAGACTTCTGGGCCTTTTTCGAGACATGAATTTCATTGTAGAATGATTACTTTTCTTGCATTATGCCCCTATAGTAGTCAGACTTTCTTTTGTATTCTGCTCTGCAGGAAGTGATTACTTGTGTGTCACAGAAGCAGTATAACACAGACAAAGGGACAAAACTCAGGGTGTTAACTCCAGGGAATTACAGTTTTAAGATCCGTGCAACCTCCCTGGCAGGCAATGGATCATGGACAGAACAGGCCTACTTTCAAGTGCCAGACCACCGTAAGTAAAATCAGTTTTCGTGTTTGCTGACAATTTTCTCATGTTTGTGACTTGTTTATTCTGGTTTTATTTCCCTTGTTATTATTCTGTAGCATTATTTTTCTCTTAGAGAGGTAGAGAAAAAATATTTGTCAGATTTTATTAGTCATAATCAAACATGCAATATGTGCAATAACCATGACTGACTGCAATGATGAAGAAACTGTATTATCATGCAAATATAATAATACTTGCAATAGCCTTTAATGTAAGCATTTTTATTACATGTTCATTTGTTCTTGGAATTAATATTTGGTTAATATAACGACCTTTTAGAAAAATAAAGCTAAATAGCTGTAGATAAAGCATGGGCTACTTGTATGTGACAGAAATGTGCAAAAATAAAGATAGGTGCCAAACTTTGGTTTTTCAGAACTTGTGGTACACAAAATATGCATTTTGGTTTTTAACTCTTTGAACACAGGCTTCCTTTTCATCCCTAACTTTCCATTCTCTTGCAGTAAAGCTATCCACAATAACAATATTATCACCATTTGTTTATATTGTGCCAGCAAGTTATGGAGACCTTAACATTACTTTATAAGAAACAAGGGTCTTAGAATATTTTAAAGGAGAAGGAAAGGTATAATCACTGGGTCCAATTTGTCCATTCGAAAAACAAAGCAGTGTCATAAAGCATTTCATATCTCACTGCAGAGGATATAGAAATGCTCAGATACAGTAACAGAAGGGCACAACTGGGCAGCAGAGAGAGCGTTCATTGTCAGGACTCCTGGACCCCAGGACTAGTGCCACCGTATGTTACTGAAATAGTTGCATTGTTTCTCTAGCATGTATTGCTTTTCTTCTTTAGGCTACTGCCACACAAGGCTGTTTCTCTGCCTGCATATGAACACAGGTGAAGATACAACTAATCTGCTCTCATCAGCTCCTTCCTTTATCTTCACTGACAGACACGGTGGCAGCTTGTGTGCAGACACATGGAGCAGATTTCAAAGTTTCCACAGGCCAACGCTTTGCATCTGTGCATTTATGCACAGGTGGAGTAACAGCCTCACGTGGCAGTAGCTTTAGACCTTATTTGTGTTTTTTGTTTTGTTTTCAAATTACACAATATGTCAATATTATGGCAAGCAGTCCACCACAAGGTGAGAGTGTCAGGTATTCACATGACACACAAATTTTAAAGGACCAGTAACATCAAATTTTTTTTCTAAAAAAATTGTTAGAATACAATGAAAAAAAACACCAGGACAAGTTAAACTTTTAAATTGCAAATCCTTTATTAAGGAATAACTTACTGAAACTCGACTTCCTGTCCCCTACAGAAAAGGCGACACGGCGACCATCCATACTGCGATGCTCGATTTCTCCTCCCTGGGTATTGTAGTGACAGCGTGTGAAGGAGGCTGAAGCTGTAGGAGCGTTGGCAGGGTTTGTTCTTCTCCCCAGTCCATGTCTCCTGCACTCAGCCCTCATGGTTCAACATAGAGTTCGGACAGCAGCAGCATGTCGAGCGGCAGCCCCCACAGTATCCCGTCTAACAGGTCCGTCAATCTGGAGATTGCAGAGACTCACCACCCCCACCAGCACCACAGCCACGGCTTCAGCGTGAATATGCCTCTTCCTGCAGTGTAGCTTTCCTGTGAAGCACATGCGCTGCTGCGCACCAGTGACCCGTCTAGTCTTACACAGGAGCCGAATACTCGGGAAGATGCACCAAAGTACTTGAACAACTATACATTGGTGATATAATAACACTCGCCCCCGTCAACCACCAATACCGTATCACCCCGTTTCCGCCCCAGAAGGGCCCGCGCCCTACAGGAAAATACTATTAATGAGGCGCCATGGTCACCAGGTACCTGTAAGGAGCGCTTACATAGTGCTAACAGAAGCGCCGAGTGGCGGGGGAGCTCTAAATAACGGCTGTGTATCGGTGGTTGATGGGGGGCGAGTGTTATTATTTCACCGGTGTATAGTTGTTCAAGTACTGGGTGTTATCTGCACTTTTGTGCATCTTCCCGAGTATTCGGCTCCTGTGTAAGACTAGACGGGTCACTGGTGCGCAGCAGCGCATGTGCTTCACAGGAAAGCTACACTGCAGGAAGAGGCATATTCACGCTGAAGCCGTGGCTGTGGTGCTGGTGCGGGTGGTGAGACTCTGCAATCTCCAGATTGACGGACCTGTTGGATGAGATACTGTGGGGGGCTGCTGCTGTCCGAACTCTATGTTGAACCACGAGGGCTGAGTGCAGGAGACATGGACTGGGGAGAAGAACAAACCCTGCTCCGCCAGACAACGCTCCTACAGCTTCAGCCTCCTTCACACGCTGTCACTACAATACCCAGGGAGGAGAAATCGAGCATCGCAGTATGGATGGTCGCCGTGTCGCCTTTTCTGTAGGGGACAGGAAGTCGAGTTTCAGTAAGTTATTCCTTAATAAAGGATTTGCAATTTAAAAGTTTAACTTGTCCTGGTGTTTTTTTTCATTGTATTCTAACGAATTTTTAAAAAATTTTTTTTGATGTTACTGGTCCTTTAAGGGAATTCAGGGTTTTCTCAATAAGGGATACATACACCAGTACAACACAGGAGAAGGCTGCATAGGTGTCTGTTGTCTTCCCACAGATGAAATCATGATCATCTGGTCACCTCTACAGGGTAACCTTTTGGAAGGCTGAGAAACATATGCGTCTTGAGTCTGATAACCGTGTTTTGGCTCGGACTGGCCTGCCGGTGCACTGGGTAAAAACCTGGTGGGCCTTGGTAGGCCCTAGGCCCTCTAGTTTCATTGGTGGTGTGGTACAAGCAAATGAGTGTTACTAGTTTGCAGAGCCAGAAGGAGCAGTGAGCAGGTCCGCTGACTGCAGGACAAATAGGATTGTCGCCTGGCCGGTAAAAATGATGGTTGATCCCAATGTCATTAATAGGGATAAAGGATACATTTTTTTTCCAGAAAAGGTGAAAGGAGGAAGCAAGGTTTCCTATTTCCCCCATTCTCTCCAAACAGTGAATGCCCCGTGTTGGTTGTAGGGGTTCGGCGCCTCTCCCAATTTTACAGAAGTAGAAAGGATACCAAAAACGAAAGGCCGGTGTAGCGTGAGAGAGAGTCAGGCTTATGGGATTGAGGTCTTTTCAGAGGACCGTGGTTAAAAACCCATGGGGGTCAAATTGTTATGAGCACAATTATGCAGGCATTTAAGGCCATTTGTCTGAAATAAACTGTTCTGATCTGTTTTACAAATTTTTGAAATTACTAGCAAATATAGTTCCCATTGGGTAATCGTGGATTTTGCTTGCTTGACATTTTTAATTTATAAATAAATGCCCCATGTGCATAAATGATTAATCAGTGAGCACTAGTGTTGTTAGTAACATATTTACTAATGTTAAGTAGATGTAGAAGGTATGACAATATTTTTAGTAGGCTGAATTGGGCTTAGGCTGAATTTGTGAATCATTCATCAGAGATTTGACCGAATCCTAAACTTAATTGAAAACGTAATTTGCATATTCAACATGCTGAGTTCCATCTTCTTTAATTAGAATTAAATCTTAACTAAAGAAGTAGGCTAGAAATGTTGTACATTATGGTTTGGGCTTCTGTACCAGCCCAAGGCAACCACAGCCCTTTAGATCTGTGTCTCCGAAGATGCCCCAGTAGATCCCCATCTTCTTTCTTGCTGATTCAATGCACATGCTCTGTGCTGCTGTCAGTGGTGTAACTAGACCCCTAAGGGCCCCGGTACAGAAATTTACAACTGGGCCCCTCTAAAGGGGTTGTTCATCTTTGTGTTAACTTTTAGTATGATATAGAGAGGGATATTCGGAGACTATTTGCAATTGGTTTTCATTTTATATTTCATATTATTTGTGGTTTTTTAGTTATTTGACTTTTTATTCAGCTGCTCTTCAGTTTGGAATTTCAGCCATCTGGTTGCTAGGGTCCAAATTACCCTACCAACCATGCATTGATTTGAATAAGAGACTGGAATATGAATAGGAGAGGCCTGAATAGACAAATGTCATTAAAAAGTAGCAATAACAGTAAATTTGTAGCTTTATAGAACATTTGTTTTTTAGATGGGGTCAATGACCCCCATTTGAAAGCTGGAAAGATGTAGAAGAGGAAGGAAAAAAAATCAAAAACAATAACAAAAGAAATAATGAAAACCAATTGAAAAGTTGCTTTATATAACATACTAAAAGTTAAAGGGATCCTGTCATCGGAAAACATGTTTTTTTCAAAGCGCATCAGTTAATAGTGCTACTCCAGCAGACTTCTGCACTGAAATTCATTTCTCAAAAGAGCAAACAGATTTTTTTATATTCAATTTTGAAATCTGACATGGGGCTAGACTGGGAAAAATCATGACTGGGGGCAGCTGGGAAATTGACAATATGTCTAGCCCCATGTCAGATTTCAAAATTGAATATAAGAAAATCTGTTCTCTTTTGAGAAATGGATTTCAGTGTAGAATTCTGATGGAGCAGCACTATTAACTGATTCATTTTGAAAAATTTTTATTTTCCCATGACAGTATCCCTTTAACTTAGAAGTTACATGTAAAAAGGACATGTAAAATTGAGGTTTCACTGTATTATAATGGTATAAGAAATAATGTACCCCCTACTGAAAATGATAAGGATATTAGAAGTCACTGAGGGGTTGTTCTGTGACCATATAAAGACACAAGGCTGCAGGCTGAGTTATACAGGGAACTCTGAGTATCACTCATGTATTGTAAGGGATAATGTACCCCCTACTGTAAATGATAAGGATATTAGAAGCCATATTAGAGGGGTTGTTCTGTGGCCATATAAAGGCACAAGGCTGCTGGCTGAATTGTACGGGGAACTTTGAGTATCACATCATCTTCAAACCTCCCCCCCATAAAAGGCATGTGGATAGGCAGCATTGTCTGTAGTGAAGTGACTTTAAATATTTCTTTCTCTGTTCCTCCACCGCCCCCCCCTCTGTTCCCCACGCATAACTCTAGCTCTCTCCTGCTTCAACCCCCCCCCCCACCCCCAGAAAAGCCTGAATCTAAGTTTCTTTCCCTGTTCCGCACTGCACTTTCCTTTATCATTTAGGAGTCTTAGGACTCGCGAGTCTCAACTCTCATGTACTGTATGTGTGGTGGGGGAGGGTTAGAACAAGGAGCAAGGAGCAGCGTGGGACACTAAGAGAACAGACCACCAAATCTGCATTTTCACATACCATTCTGGGGGGGAGTCAAAGAAGGCAGGTGATGTGAGAGGTGATGTGAGTCGTGCCTCGTAGCCTTAACGCCTCTGTAAATGTTGAAAGAGCAGCGTGGGGAGGAGAGCGCACTTTTCCAGGGCGAGTGCCTGCAGGCTACTGTAAAGTATAGGTGCTCATGCAGACCAATCCTCCTACACTCTGTGCGGTCGGAAAAAAACCTACAGGGGGGAAAAAAAGCTCTGGTATTCTGTCCAGCACTGCCCGTACACAGCAGTGCGGGCCCCATCAGGGGGCATGGACCCTGGAGCAGCTGCACCATTGCACACCTGGTAGTTCTGCCACTGTCTGCTGTCACTTACTGAGCTTAGGGACCCACTCACAATATATAGTACACATAGAATATAAATGTCACAGTATAAGGCTGATTAATAATTAATACATATAATTATCACATAGCAGCACAGAAACCCGTGCAACTAGAAATCAGGATTTAGTAATCAGCCCTGTAGCATCAGCTTATATTTCAGGCCAATCTCATTTTCTGCTTGAAATTTGTGATGACCCCTAAGCTTAGCTTCTCAAAAGCTGCTCAGAGCCCATTGCGCATGTGAGTGTCACAGACACTATCCAAGATGGTGACCCCCCCCTGTGACACGTTTGAAGACCAGGATCATGGAATTGCTGCTTTAGGCTGGTGCAATAAGTTCACTATATAAAATATGGCAATTTTAGCCATATTTCACAAACCAAATCTTGGATTCGGCGCATCCCTAATTTTTAGTTAGAAAAATGTGGACAGTAAGGCAGGAAATTGGGGTAAATGGGGCTTTAAATCAGCCCCATATAATTCTACAGTTATATGTATTTTACAGTAGATTTATACTGGATCTGAGTGGCCCACCTGTCTTAAAGAGCAGGAGTCCAGCCCCCCATGACAGACATAGTGTAGCCTCCCAGCATTTAATAACAGACACAATACCGTATATACTCGAGTATAAGCCGACCCGAGTATAAGCCGAGGTACCTAATTTTACCTACGAAAACTGGGAAAACTTATTGACTCTAGTATAAGCCTAGACACAACTACTATTGTGTTACTATTCTTTCATATAACCAACAGAGGGCGCTGTGTGATATTGCAGTCACTGTTAATCTTTCATATAACCAACAGAGGGCACTGTGTGATATTGCAGTCACTGTTATTCTTCCATATAACCAACAGATGGCGCTGTGTGATATTGCAGTCACTGTTATTCTTTCATATAACCAACAGAGGGTGCTGTGTGATATTGCAGTCACTGTTATTCTTTCATATAACCAACAGAGGGCGCACTGTTATTCTTTCATATAACCAACAGAGGGCATTGTGGGATATTGCAGTCTCTCCCCAAGTGAACTGTTGGTATAGGAATGATTAAAAGTGACTGCAATCTCAGCTACTTGGGTCGGATACCGCTGACCCGAGTTTAAACCGAGGTAGACTTTTTCAGCACATTTTGGATGCTGAAAAACTCAGCTTATACTCGGGTATATACGGTATGTGCATCTCAGCATTTCAAGACAGACACAGTGGGGGTCATTTATCAACACTGGGCAAATTTCCCCACGGGCATTAACCCATGGCAACCAATCAAATGGCTGCATTCATTGTTCTACTTGAAGCTGGCTTTAAAAAGCTAATCACGGATTGGTTGATATAGGTAACTGCCCATGGGCAAATTTGCCAGTGTTGATAAATGACCCCCAGTGTGTAACCCCCCCCCCAGCATTTCAAGGCAGGCACAGTTGGTGTCCTCTAAGCAATTCACAGCACACTAAATGACTCCCATTTAATGGCATTTCATGACAGACACAGTACTTGACCCCCAAGCATTTCATGACAGACACAGTCATTTCGTGATAAAAAAAAACCTATTATTTAGTTTTTTTAATATGACAGGCAGGTTTGAGGGCTCCCGTGAAAATGGGTCCATGATGTTACTTCTATGTAGCGCTGCTTAATCCATAGTGAATGCAAATGAAAATGTATGCTTGCACATGTGTATGTTATATTAATTTCACCCTGACATGTACATCCTCAGCTGCTAAAGGACCCTCCATAGAGGGTTTCTGCACATGCGCACATTTTCAATATTAAAATATATAAGGATATGGATATATGTTTATTTTTTAAGGGTGTGTGCACATTTTTGTGTCTGTATTTCTGTATTTTTAAATCTCTGCATTAACTGTGCCCATGTTATTAGTGGTGTAATTGTAACAGATTGGGCTGCACCCGTCAGTCTACCATGCTTGCTTGTTTTCAGCATACAGCTAGGAGGGGCTGGGGATTATTATACAGCAGACTCCACAGTCTAAACCATGTTGTTTATTGGTCTCCTTTTACTGCTGTATGGTATTTATGCACCTTCATATAATCCGTGTTTGAAGTGTTATTTTTGTTAAATACTATTATATTAATGACATTCTATGTCTTTCTTAGCTCACAGCACCATAGTGAAGATTGTCACTGGTCCAGTAATTGCAGTCATTCTTCTCCTTATCGTCCTGACGTACTGCGTTGTTCAGAAGAAAAAGTAAGTAATTAATTGCAAGTGTTAGTTCACCTTGCAGTGCTGTTAGCTTCCCTCTAACAGTCTATAGCAGTTTTTAGGGTTTCAATACTTTATTAAAAATTAATCTCATTTAAAGGGGAAAGCCACGTGAAAATACTTGTGGCATAATAGAAGAATATATGTTTGTAAATGGTTTTAAAGGTTGTAAAAAGTGTATTTTTTGCACTGGATTCTGACTCTTGAAATAAAAGTCAGCTCTTCTACACACAATACTTTTTAGTTCCCACAATACCATGCATACACTTTCACAGGTCTGTTAATCAGCTGATTTCTGCAATATTAGTAATTTCTAGGATCGGTGCGCTGGTGATTAATTTGTAAATCCCCAGGTACCTAGATGTAAGAAATAATGGATAGCGAAATACGTTCCTTTCAGGATATTGTACGAAATTACCAGATCTACTCATAAGGGGTTTCTTGGTTGATTGCCTTTCAAGGGGTTAACGCGCACAGCAGGGAAGGCCAGGCCGGTATTTGATACACCTGAAAAAGGATCCGCAATAGTGCAATATGGTATAGGCTCAACTGTTTATGCGGGTAGTAACACTTACCGAGTCGCATACAAAATGAAAGCCGCAATGATCTAAGACTCGCTGTGTGCCGATGTCTCTCCCCAGGGAAGGATTTCTCACAGCCGCAGGGGATCAGGAAATATCACAACGTAGATCTCTCGTAGCAATGTAGTTCAGCAGCTTTCATATAAGGTTGCACTGTGGTCATAAACTGGGGGTCACGCAGTCAATTAGACTCAGTTGATTGTTTTAAAATTAAAGGTTTTTATTAAACAAAGTCCAACACGTTTCGTATGTAGTATACTTCCTCAGGGGCATATCACATGTCTTGTATCGTCATCCTTTATGTAGTGTTCATTGGTTCACATTTATTCAATTAGCTTAATTAATTGTTTACCAGCAGTAGTAGCTAAAATACTTTAAAAACCTAATTGTTAACAAATATATTTTTAAACAGTATATGTAAAGATAGGGATAAAACATAGTTAATTTATTCATGTAATGCACTTAAAAACAAACAATTCATATTTATCATTTAAAAAACATTTTAAATCAATCTCAATGTTTAGGCTCCCTGGTGTTAGTGTTTTTAACCTATGAATCCAAAGAGTCTCTTCTCTTGAAATGGTTTGTATAATATCACTACCCCGCCGGTGTGCTTTTTTTTGGACAATGCCTGTGAATTTTAATAGGGACGGGTCAGAGTTGTGATGTATTTTAAAATGTGCAGACACACTGTGGGTCATTAGTCCTTTCTTGATATTATTCATATGTTCTCTATTCATTCTGGGGATTTACAAATTAATTACCAGCGCACCGATCCTAGAAATTACTTGTATTTATTTTATTACCGAATCCAAAAGGACTTCGCGCAGAGCCTATATCAGACTGTTATTTATATTGATTTCTGCAGTATTGTTTCATGAATCAGAACCAGCAGAGAATATAAAGGGATGGACAAACACTGCTTTAAGTAGCAATTGTGGACGGAGGACCCCTTAAAACACAGTTCTTTTGTGCTTATTCATGAGAGCAGCCATAGACCCTTAGGCTAATGCACATAAGGGCTGGCCGAGAATGAGCCCCAATGCTGACATTAGCTTTCTTCTTTGCCTGTACATGAAACCGTTGCGCTGGCTCAGGTGCAGGCACACGTGGTGAAAAATACTCCACCATTTCCACATTGAAATCTGCCACATGCCCCTGAACCTGGGACTATGCAATGGTTCCAGGTACAGGTAAAGAAGAAAGGTAATGTCAGTGTTGTGGCTGATTCTCAACCTGATCTGACCTGTTGAGAACAATGTGCTTTGTTTGGCAGTTCCGTTCTTCGATGTAGATAGGAGATCATCTTTTAAGACACAAATGTGTTTTTATTTTTAAAATACAAGTGCCAATAAGTGTATTGCAGGAATGAACCAGATATCACCCAAAAAAGATTTTTTTTAATTAAGTTTCTTAAATGCTGATGTAAAAAGCTAGATAATTAAATATATTAGAATACTTTGCACACATGGATACATACTGTACATCAGAAATCAGCAGGGGTGCTACGCCAATGAGGCGAGTTGAGGCTGTCGCCTCAGGCGGCAGCGCCCCACTAGGTACCAGGGGCAGTAAAAATGCTGCTCCTGGTACTTTAAGAGCGAATTTCTGGGGGGGGGCAGCAGCAACTGCTGCTGCCTCAGGCGGTGGAGGGGCCAGGATCGCCCCTGGAAATCAGACTAAATTTAGTAAATACAAGTGGTCTTTATGACATTCATTATGAATGTTAATCTTTTATCTTTTTAATATTTGCGTGAGGCAAGTACTTTTACTTCATAATGAGCTTTTATTTCTTCTATAGAGATGCAGAAGGCCCAGCTGGACCACTGTACACCTCCTCTAATCCTGAATATCTGAGCGCAAGTGAAGGTGAGTACATAGACTTTTTTTTTACTTTTTTTTTTATTTTTTAAGTGTTAGCATAACAGGTCAAGACCTTGTCAACACCAAAGAAACGTAAAAACAATCTGCTGGTACAAATCCTGAAAAACAAGTTTATAGGGGGCCAAGTTTCATTATAACAACAGCCAGATATTTTGATTCTAATAAGACTTTGATGTTTGAAATGAAACAAATTATCTTGAAGAAGTGTGGAAGAGTTCTGGAGCATATGATTCTTCCCATTCAACTATCCAATTAAAAGCATTAGCAACTATAGCTTTGTAGGAATATATATATATATGCCTAGCACCTGTAGTAGCAGAGCCAAGCCAAGATTCTTTGGCACCCAAAGCAAGGGTGACGATCTCTGCACCTTCCTTATTACTAACACACCATTAACCACTGTCTATTGTAATTGGCAGTGCAAATCCATGCTCTACGGGCACCCTAAACAAGCTTAGGCAAGCCCTGGATTTTAGCCCGCTTCCCATGCATGTAGTGCCTAGCCAACATGTTGTAAACATTTTAGGGGCTGTCAGGGCCAAGGACCAGACTTTTCCTTCTTCTCATCCAGGGCCTGTAATAGGCATAGGTAGACAGAAGGGATATGTGCATAATGCTTGTCCTCACCCACCACCACCATTGCGCCCTAGGCACTTGCCTCTTCCGTTCACTGCTAATTCCGGCCTTCGGAATAACACAAGGAAAGGAAGGACATTGATTCTACCTTTCCCAAAATGTCTGTACCCTGCTAAGTTGCCAGGGTACTCTATACATGTTATCAGTTGACTTTGTCATAATCACAGTAAGCATTACAAGCCAAGTGGGATTATAGTCATTTAACTTAAAAAAAATAAATAATTAAACTCTGTTTTGCGCACATTTTATGAAAGTGTGCATCACTCTAGGACACTCACCAGGCTTCCCTTCCATCTGCCCCCCCTAGCAACCAAGGGGGTTGCTATATCTATCGTTATACCCATACTTAGTGAAGTGTACAAAAATGTGCATTTAGGGAGTTCTAGCACAGAGAATATTTTTTGCTGTAACAATATTGGATGCACTGTTGTGGTATATGCGCGTGTAAAATAATACTTTAAGTACATCATTTTACAGCTCACATGAGCTTTTATGTAAAATCACTGAGAACTCTTACTTATTACAGTCTACATCCCTGATGAATGGGAGGTACCACGCGATAAGATCAACTTACTGCGAGAATTGGGCCAAGGCTCATTTGGAATGGTGTACGAGGGAATCGCCAAAGATATTATCAAGGGAGAGCCGGAAGTTCATGTAGCTGTGAAAACTGTGAATGAGTCTGCAAGCCTCAGAGAGAGGATAGAATTCCTTAATGAGGCTTCTGTTATGAAGTCATTCAGCTGCCACCACGTGGTAAGGAATCATTAAAAGTACTTATATCCTTTTTTAAATTTCCAAATATTCTTTATTATTTTCCTAAGAGAAGAGAAAAGCAGGTTGGGTATACAACAAATTTTCAATCAACATACATTTTCCTCTATGTTTTACCAAGTATACCGTTGGGAAAGGGAAAAGAGGGATGTTAGTGAGGATGGGGACAGTAGAAGAAAAAAAAGAAGGGGTTATGTCCTTTTTTTAAATTGTTGAAATCTATCAGGATTCCACCTCAGACCTGGCTTTACCCATTCAAGTCAATGCGAAAAATTCAGGCAGCAAGACAGTTTCAGTGAAAGAATCTTTGTGAACAACTGCAGTAGGGATACGGGTTTTTATAAAGTAAAAACAAACACTAATTTTAATGCTAGTACTGTACACTGCACTTTGAAGCTGGCTAAAATCAATACATACCTTTATAAATATGCTGGATATTACACTGAATGGCAATATGGTGAATTTGCTGTTTTTACACAGCTTGATAAATATGTTTATATCAGTTTTCAGAGTATAAATAAAGACACTTGTGTAAACCTAGTTACTGTATACTTTTCATAGCATTAGATGTCAATATGAAGTCTTTACTGTTGTTCCTCATTGCAGGTCCGTCTGATTGGTGTGGTGTCCAAGGGACAGCCAACACTTGTCATCATGGAGTTGATGACACATGGGGATCTCAAGAGCTACCTTCGCTCACTGCGACCTGATGCAGAGGTGAGCAGGCTATACTAAACATTATAATTGGCTGTGGTGGTGTACATTCAAGGGCTTAAAAAATGAAGCGTTTTAGGCTTATAGGCAAGAAAAATGGTAAACAAATATTGAAACAGCTAAGTAATATAGATATTGCTACTAACTAGCTGTTCTCCTCTCAACCCAATCTTTAGAATAACCCAGGACGTCCTGCGCCCACCCTTAAGGAAATGATCCAGATGGCAGCAGAGATTTCAGATGGCATGGCCTATCTCAATGCTAAAAAGTTTGTACACAGGGATCTGGCTGCTAGGAACTGCATGGTTGCTGAAGATTATACTGTGAAAATCGGTGGTAAGTAAAATGTGTGCTTTATGAACTAATCTCCGTAGAATAATCCAAAACATATTTCCAAATAACAAGCTTTGATTAACATAAAGGGAAAATGTTGTGGGGACATGGCCACATATTTTTGCAAAACTACTAGTAAGCTTTGGTCTGTCTAGAAGACCTTTCTGTGCAAATTAGTATTTGGTGGCAGTCTAGCACAATCTTTAAACAAAATTCCTTGCATTCTTTTAATTGCCAGCTTCATAATTCCATGTTCTTCTTTCAGATTTTGGAATGACACGAGATATCTATGAGACTGATTATTACCGAAAAGGAGGAAAAGGACTCCTGCCTGTTAGGTGGATGTCCCCGGAATCACTGAAAGATGGGGTGTTCACAACTTTCTCTGATGTCTGGTAAGTCCTCAGCATCATCATTTAAGATCAGTTAAGAATAAAAGCACATGCAAAACTATTTCTTTTTTTCCTTTTTATAAACCCACTCCAAAGCATATTACATATTTGTGTAGATGTAGATGAGTCTACTTGTGCTTAGTACTTATTTTCTTCAATTTTTGACCTCTCTCCCATTTTAGGTCGTTTGGAGTTGTGTTATGGGAGATAACGAGTTTGGCGGAACAGCCCTATCAGGGACTTTCTAATGAGCAGGTCCTGAAATTTGTCATGGACGGAGGTTCACTTGAACATCCAGAGAATTGCCCGCCAAGGCTGTACGTATTAATGATAGAAGGGATAATATGTCACAGTATTAAATGTATTGTATTAATGTTGCAGCCCATGCATTAGAGGAATTGCCAGTACCTGCTTTGCCTCTCCTTTACCTAATTTTGAGCCACCTTAGTGAGTCCCTAATGTTTCATTCACCTTTTTACTTCTGTTGACATGGCTCACCGTGGACTTGCTTTTCAAGACTGTTTCAAGATTTCTAGCCCCATTTAATTGCTGACAAAATCGTTCGGATATTTAGAAAATTCTGACAAGACAATAAACAACATCTGTGTACATTGCAGGGGAGAAACAATAGAGACAAAAGCTTTAATGGCTGCAGGTGACTTATGGATATAGAGGGCCCAAGTTAATCCTAACTGAAGCACAATTTCAATATATTGATGCAAATTATCATATCCAAGTAAAACATTTTGCTTTGAGGTTAAGCAACCAGTACATTATAGAAAAATTAAAATACATTTAAATCAGGGTGTTAATAGCAAAAGACATCCTATGAATTCATCTTCCATTAAGACTTTTCTTCAATAAGTTTCCATTGTTTATTTTTTACCATTTTCCCAGAATGAATGTTTAAAGTTTAATGTTCCTATCTCTGGTGTTTCAGTCTGGCAGGTGTAGATTTTGAACTGTTACAATTTGCTACATTAGTTGATACATGTCTCAGCAACATCTATGGGAATATTAGCAAATTTTGTTTCAATTCTAGCAGATGCTTTTAATTCCGCTCAGCAGGGTGAATTGTAAGAAAAATATCAACTAATGTATCAATTTAGAACAGTTACAGAGTTGGTGACCCCCTCCCCCACCCAGCTGCTTCAAACGTCAATATTAGAAAAATGGTCACAAATAGAAAGTGATTGAAAAAAAATCTTTATTTCTGGTGGATGATCTGAAAACAACTGAACTGAAGACAAGTGTTGGAAGGTGGCCAACCCCTTTAAGGGGAAACTACTCAAAAAGAAAATGAACATTAGCTTGGCCTATCTCAGAGATGCTGTGATATCATGGCTTGAGGTTTATTGAATGTGTAGGTGGTGTCTCTAGTGTGATGCCTTTTTGCATACTACTGCTCTTTGTTCCTTGGAAATTTTAGAACTGTACTTACAGCCACAGGGCATGAGCAGTTCCTTGCAGGTCCATCACTTTTGGGTTATGCCAGCAGTCTGGCAATCCATTGCTATGACTCAATTACCTTAAAGGGTTGGTTCACCTTCAAACAACTAGTTGTTTTAAGATAGATCGCCAGAAATAACGACTTTTTCCAACTACTTTCTATTTTCTACTTGTCACCAATTTTCTAACATTGAAGTGTACAGTGTAATGTTCACCTTCTAAAGCAGCTCTGGGAAGGGGGGTGACTGACCCTGCAAGCTGTAAGCAGTAGCTTATACTGAAAAAAAACCACTTAAAATATAGACAATATATTGCAAAACGCTCAGAAGAATATATACCAATCTTTATAATTATTGAAAGCTATTTTGTATCATGCAGTGAATCAGACTCTCACATATATATTTTCTTTCTCTTCACACCCCTTTACCATATTTGTTTTCTGTTGTTCTGCATACAGCATATAAATATTTCTTCATTGATTTGTGTTTTGCAGGCATAGCCTGATGCAGATGTGCTGGCAGTATAACCCCAAGATGCGCCCTACTTTCTTGGAGATTATCGACATGCTAAAAGATGACCTTCATCCTAGTTTTCAGGAAGTCTCCTTCTACTATAGTGACGAAAATAAGCCACCTGAAACAGATGATTTGGAGATTGATTTTGAGAATATGGAGAGCACACCCCTGGACCCTTCTTCCTGTTCATTACGGGATCTATCGAATAGGGGAAACCTCTATGAAGAACACATCCCCTACACCCACATGAATGGTGGCAGAAAAAATGGACGTGCACTGTCTTTGCCACGATCCAGCCCATCCTAACATATAGTGCTCTAACAGTCTAAGCATCTTAACCCTCCGTCAAATCTCAGGACAGAACAGTTGCCCATGGCTAGAACATCAAACCAACAACACCCTCTTCAGGTTTTGGATGTTTCATTGTCTAACTGGGTTCATGATTTTATTGTCGTGTTTATTTGTTTTGTTTTCTGACAGTTTTGACAGGCTGACTAAAAGGCAAAACTGTGAACGGACAAACAAGAGGATGGTCTCCAATCTACACTAGAATGCCTATTTATTTTCAGTGGCTGTTAACTAGCAGTTTCTCAGTGTGGCAATGATATGGCAAGAGGATGAGGAAATGTATCCATACCAAATTGCCGTAATGCAAATGAGTGCACACCAAAAGAAGAAAAAGTTCCTGCTAGTTCAACAAGATATTTTTTTATGTGGCGGATTAGCCTTTGATGATCTTGGCCTCCTCTTATGGGTTGACCAAGCCAAAGTGAAGTTTGGATATTCATTGACCTCTGAGTATTTTAATCCTGCTGCTTTGGGTGGAAAAAATGTTAAGACTAGACTTGTGTAATAAGAGAGTCTGGGAATCTAGGACAAGCCAGATATACCTCACAGGGGGAATATCTTAACTCGGTGATAATCAGAAGCCCTCTCTGTCCCATTCACGTCTTCATTAACATGACCTGCTGAGAAGTTTTACCTACAGTAAAGAAGCCTCTGCTATACTTAGGGTGCAAAAACCGGGCTTCTGATTCGACCCCTCGCCCACAGGTATGGCTTTCCAACTTTGTTTGAGACATGGAGGCCATAAAGGACATGAAAACTACAGTAGCTGTCCTGAAGGCTAACACAGATTTGGGGGGTAGGTTTTATGTTTGTTTGTCAGGTATGTTATTGATCAGACCAAAAATGGAGGAATTTCTCAACATACTCCTCCTCCCACTTATTCAATCTCGATATCACTGTGTATGATTTTAACTTTTTTTTTTTCCCTTTCATATTGTACCTTTATGGAGTCACGGGGTTGTTTTAGGTTAACTGCATTAAGTGGCAGTCATCGTGCAATTAGTCTTTTCTACAGAACCCCACCAAACAATGGACCTCTGCAGTATGTAGAGGGTTACTTAGGTAAGCTAAATTCTTCAGTAACAAAGACCATGCTGCAAATTTCTCTGGCAGAAATAGGGTTAACCTGTTGCTAATAGCTTCTGTGGTTAATTCAAAAACTTGTTTCTGAGATCAGGATTCCTGCCTGGTGTGCATAATACTACAACTAAATATATAGCAGTTGCTTCTTTGCTATATATATATATATATATATAGATATAAATATATGTATGTATGTTTTGTTTTTTACTGTTTAGGTTTTGTCTTAAGATATAGTATTGGTCAGAATTCCTCTTATGTAAAGTCTAGATTTATACACAGCTCTGTCAGGTTAATCTCGTTCCCCTGATAACAATATTTTACAACTCAGAATCTTGGTAAAGCCATTTTCAATTATCAGAAAGAAAGTATGCTAGGCCATGCTTTGCTCGCTGTCGATTTGCTGCAAAACTGGTATCCGTCAGATCAGGCTCTTTGCAAGGTGCGCGCTGACAGTTTTCGTAACTGCCAGCGTTAGTGGTTTTGCTTTCTTGTCATACTCTTCATGATCACAGAAGTAGGAGGTGGAAAAGTTGGCTTCAATGCTTTATATAGATGTGACAGCACAAAAGCACAGAAATATATTGTTTCACAGAACTCTTGACCAACTGTAAATAATTTTGTCTTATTGCTCTTTATAATCCAGGGCTTTAGTCCTGCAACCCTTCGTCTGTTTGTTGTGCTCCGTTTCCCAGCACCCGTAGCCACCTGTCTGATAGTTGCAATTACAGCTAGAGTGCAACCCGCTTAATATACAAACTCTGGAACATAACCACAACGTGCCACATTTTAAAAACCCGCGGTAACTTTTTCTCCTTGTGCCAGACTATCAAATCCACTTTAACTCATTTTGATAAACTGGGACTTTTTACTCGACAATTCGCTTTTAAACTGAGATTTGCATAAATACAGCCTTGGATTACCTGACTGAACTGGTCAGTTTATGGTAAAAATGTAATGGGTAGAATTAGTGTTTAGTTTATGATCAATCCCAACCCATTTATACACGTTTTGGGAGGCTTCTAAGCAGCCACCCCTGAATGATTTGTCTCTGTAATTATGCCTGAGGTGCATCATTTTGTATGCACACAGACTTTAACTGTGAAAGGAAGCAGGACTGCAGCCTGGTATGTCCGAAACGATCTATATTTATAAGTGTGTGTGTATGTGTTTGTATTTATTTGTTCATGTCTTTTTTTCCCCTAAAATCTAGATGCCCAGAAATGAATAACCGTCCTCACTGCCATTCACTTTTATGTAGAGTTGTATTCTATAAGTAAGCTTCTGTTCTTCTTTACAAACCATCTTTTTATCCCACTTACTAGCCTTGATAACTTTCTATAATCTGATTTTAACTATTCCCTATAGCACCACAGAACTCCCTACAAAATTCAGTTTAACTTCTTCATAAACCTTCTCCTGCAACATCTTTGTTATTTATATATTGTTTTATTTCTAAAAAGCATCCCAGTTTATTTGGTTTATGTTGAATACGGGTGTATCTTGCAGCTTTAATAGTGGCCACCTAGAAAATGCCCATGCTGCAGGGCTGATGGCGAATCAGCACAGAGAATCTAACATAGTCTACACCATGGATCATTGCAGATGACTAATCAAGCATTAACCTGTGGCAATAAGAACAAGGGAAATAAAAAGGTGTTTATCGGCTGCTATTTCAAGCTTCGGCATAGTATTATGTCTTGTTTTCGAATCATTTGTTGTTAATACAACATGTGCAATTCAATTTAAGGCAGTTTGCCTGCTGCAAGTTCTCTCGGGCCATATTAAAGACTTGAAAGTTAATACAATTCCATTACTGCCCAAGGGGCTAGCTGAAACCTTGTTGTTTTTTTTTTTCTTCTTGGCGCAAAAATGTAGCTCTAAATGTAGCTTTTGTAAGAGAAACCCAGAAAGCAGGAGCAGGGATATTTGCTACATTCCTGCAAGGGAGACAAATGTCCAGTGAATATAAATTTGCCGCCTTGTTAATAGTGGCAGAAATGTATTAGCCAAGCAGTACAATGAGCATGGCGCCAAATGACATGGTTTCCATTTTTGTTTAGTCAAGAATTACTGAAATCGTTTTACCTTCATGTCAACCCATTGAATTAACAAGCAGTTCCATTTTAGCTTTTTTTTCATCCCTACAAACCCACCCAGGGGTGCTTCGCCAATGAGGCAAGTTGAGGCTGTCGCCTCAGGCGGCAGCGCTCCACTAGGTACCAGGGGCAGCAAAAATGCTGCTCCTGGTACTTTAAGAGCGAATTTCCGGGGGAGGGGGGCGAGCAGCAACTGCTGCTGCCTCAGGCGGCGGAGGGGCCAGGATCGCCCCTGAACCCACCCCAAACGATTACTTCACTTACCCTGTTACACAGTGCCTATAACAAGGGGTATTCAACCTGCATCCCTTGAGATTTTCATATTGTGCCACTTCCTCGCCTGGGGGTGAATGAAATCATGTTGGGACACCCCTTGATCTAAAGTTCCTATTTTAAATATTGTAGTCTGACCATTTAGCCAATTCCTTTGCTCCATTTAGAATTAGAAGAAAAACAAAAGATTATATATATATATATATATATATATATATATATATATATATATATAATTTTTTTTTTTATATATATATATAACACTACACGTGTAGAGACAAAATTAAAAGGAGTAAGTTTATGTTTTGCTGTTTTGTTTGTTTTTTTTTTGTTGTTTTTGTAACTCAACAAATATTTCTTAGTAAGAGGAAATTGTATTTATTTTAATATAATGAAGATCACTGTACAGACAGTTAATTATCTTTGTAGTAACAATAAATCTCTCTCTCTCTCTTTATATATATATATATATATATATATATATATAGATATATATATATATATATATATATATATATATATATATATATAGATATATATATATATATAGATATATAGATATATATATATATATATATATATATATATATATATATATATACACAGCAAGAGCGATATGAAAAAGGCATGTACATTTTATATGATTAATGAAATTTAGGAGCAGGAGGTGCGATTTTAATTATTTTTTTTTAATTGTGTTTGTGTTAGCACACTATCTACCTCAGTATATTGCATAAGAATAGGGTGAAATCCTGCTGGGCTGGGGGACTGAAGGGCAAATGATGAACTCACCTCTGGTTTCTCACAATACTGCCTTGTGGTGGTTAAATAAAAAATTGCGCTTTCATTGAAAAAGTTTTGCAAGCACTCTGCTATGTATGGCCTTTTGTTTGACGCTAAATCCATCTTTTCAATTTGGTTATTATTGGGAAGGCTGCATATTTGACCTGGTGGCATGGGGTGTTAGATATATAATCTGTGGTAACATGATCATTCAATCCTGGACTTTAGTCACCACTAAAAATGAATAAGTTCATACCTAATGACACTCCTTCTCCCCCCTTGCCAGCCTAGCTTCTAATTGCCCCTGCTAAGGCCTTGTAATTGAGTCTCTCCCTGCTCACTCATAGCTCTGGGCTCAGATTACAGCAGAGAGGGCTGAGAGAGGCGCTAACTGAGCATGCTCAAGCCCTAGCCCTGGAGGTTTAAGCTGAAGGCTGAAAGTCTGATACATAAGCCCGTGTGTACACAATAGAAGGAAAGAAATGCTGTGTTTCTTTTGAAATAGGACCCAGAGCAGCATTACTTTGAGGGTTTACTGGTATATTTATATAGACCATTATGACAAAGCTTACTTAGTTTTAGACTTTCCTTCTCTTTTAAAATTAATTAATTAAAAAAAACTATTTGGAATTTATTTGAAATCTGGGATGTGGACAGTTCTTGGCCACAGGTGCCAGGGATAAATTATTTGCTAATATGTTTTTGGGGCAGACTGTTAACCCTTTAATTGCTTAAAGGTCTTCATAAGTCAATGCAATGCAGGTTCTCACACCTCACTAGCAGTTGGGTGGTTAAATTGGGGGCACAGGAAGATATGAGAGACCTTGTAACTACTAGAATGGCAATATTGCTGTTACCTGTGATAACAGTGTAAAGGGAAAAAGGTTCATATAGTGATTCTTGTTTGTTGCCCACGTTTAATCTCCTAATAAAACACCTGAAGTTACCTGCCTACCAGCATTAATGTAAGTAGCTGGAGGTAAATCATATATATATTGTGGAGTTTTCTTGTGAGGCAGCTTTGTGCTACTTTGAGATGGATCCGCAAGGAGGAGATTGCCTGTGGGCAACAAAATATCCTGTCAACCATAGCCCTAACTGGGTGTGAAGCTTTGCAGGTTTATGCTTCTAAAGGTGGCCATACACGGATAGATCCGCTCGTTTGGCGATGTCGCCAAACGAGCGGATCTCCCTCCGATATGCCCACCTTGAGGTGGGCAATATCGGGCTGATCCGATCGTGGGCCCTAGGGCCCAACGTTCGGATCCTAGCGTTCGCCAAACGGGCGGTCGGATCGCGGGACCGCATCAACGAACAGATGCGGCCGCGATCCGACGGGATTTTTAACCCCATCCGATCGAGATCTGGCCGACTTTCGGCCAGATCTCGATCGGGGAAGCCCGTCGGGGGCCCCCATACACGGGCCAATAAGCTGCCGACTTGGTCTGTCGGCAGCTTTTATCGGCCCGTGTATGGCCACCTTAAGAATGTTATAGGGAAATAAAAAATAACAAAAGTAGTAAACAGGTGATACCTTTATTGGCTAACTAATATAATCATAGCAAACTTTCAGAACATTTTAGTTCATTTTTCAAGCTGATTACAATGAAGCTGTGGTGTTCTCTTGTATATTTATACACAACATTCAGCTCATAGGTCAAATGACCAACAAAAAGGAATATCAATCTGCATGTAAAGGCCCCATACACGGGCCGATAAAAGCTGCCAACAGACCAAGTCGGCAGCTTATTGTCCCGTGTGTGGGGCCACCCGATGGGCTTCCCCAATCGATATCTGGCCGAAAGTCTGGCAGATCGCGATTCGGCAGGTTTAAAAATCCCGGCGGATCGCGGCCGCATCTGTGTGTTTATCTGATCGCCGTATTGGCTGCATTATGACCCCTAGGGCCCACGATCGGATCAGCCCGATGTCACCCACGCCAATGTAGGCATATCGATGAGAGATCCGTTCGTTTGGCGACATCGCCAAACGAGTGGATCTCTACGTTTATGGCCACATTAAGGTGTCAAAGTCATTTACAGATTCATTGTAATCAGCTTGAAAAAGGAACTAAATATTCTGAAAGCTTGCTATGATTATATTAGCCAATAAAGGTATTACCTTTATACCACTTCTGTTATTTTTTATTTCAAAAGGGTTGTCCTATAACATTTTTACTGGCTAACACGGTACAGCAACTTTACCTGCTTCTAAGAAAAAAATACTTCCCAGTCTATGACACTTCTCTCTCTCTCTCTCTCTCTCTCTCTCTCTCTCTCTCTTTCTCTCTTTCTCCCCATTATGTGACTTACCCTTACTGTGCCCTAAGCTTCCTTTATTACTAATTAAAACATAATGGGCTGCACTTTACCCGGCAGAGGCTCCTGCTAATATGCAAATAAACGAAAGCACTTGTGCAGGACTCTCAATGGTATAGCCCTCTCATTTCCTTACAGACTCTGCATGAAATGACTATTTCATGGTCAGCTCTCCGTTCCCAGAATTGTCGTTTTTTAGATGTCTGTCAGTGCCCCATTGGCCAGTTTCCCTTGAGAAGTTTGGACAGCACTTGTCTGGTCTATGTTGGTATTAGATGGCACCGGTTTAAAGCATTCTGGGACAAAATATTCTGCAATCTTGAACAATCAAGGTTTGCTTCGAGACTGTGAGCTTCTGATCTGGTTTACTCAACAATTTCACAGTTATTCATGTGTAACTGTGAATACAGATTTCCACTTAGTTAATATAATCATCATATACAGCAGCCAGAAAAGGTCTTCTCATTCAGTCTTGTTACTTGGACTAAGCTAAAATGTATTTTGTGTACCCACTAAATCTGAAAATATGCTCAGGGGGGTAGGGGGTGGATTCCCTGGCATTGCAACTTTGCAGTATTTGCTTCAACATGAAATGGATGAGGGAAAAGACAAAATGTGCCAGATACAATATTTGCCATCCCTCGGAAAGTCAGAGATATCAATGGACAGGGCTTTGTGGGAAAGAGGAGGGCTGTGGCAATTATAGGACAGTAGGCATGGCCTTGGGGAAATGAGCCTAAATGCTTCTGAATTAGGAGTGTGAAACAGAAGGTGCCATATACTTGTAATAAATGTGGAAAACTCTATATTGATCCATCTGTGTATTGCAAAGTAGCTCTCTGATTGTATTGCATTAAGATCCTGTCCATTATTATCTTTGCTATATTGGTTGCATTTGTCCCCCATCCCCCATTACAGCTGCTTTGTCTTTTCACAATGATTGTGCAGTTTTTCACAATGATTGTGCAGACCCCCCCCCCCCCCCCCCCAGGTGTCTAACAGAGATCTTTTATATGCTTGTGTTGTTCTGGTATAATGTGAATGTATTTTTTATTTTATTTTGCTCCGGTTGATATTAGCTTATTAGAATATATAAGAGAGAAAAAAAACTGATTACCTCTTTTTTAATCAAAATCATAAAGTTGTTGCTACTTGTATATATTATGCTGTTCAATGGAGGTCACCTGTAATTATGGTCCTATGGAAATAAAAGGCACTTACTGATGCAAAGCCGCTCACTCCTCTGATAATATCTGTCAGCAAGGCAGCATGTGGAGAGCTAGGCTGCTCACCCCTGCTTTAGCTCCTCCAGTTGTAGCCTTACATGTTAAAGTGAGACTTTTGAGCCCCCTTCCCTACTATGAATTTATGTATTTAAACATGCACCTTATTGGACTCTTGTTTTTTCTTTTCTATCTGCTTTGTCCAAGAAGCTTTGACTACATGGATTCTCACCAGATACATTAACCTCGTTATAATGTGACAGGGGTTCCCTTGCAAAGTTCTACGGGTAGAACAGTCTAAAGAAGTGCTTCTAAGCCTCTCATCAAAAGACCTGCTCCAGTCAGTATTGGCATGGAGTTAAAAGCCTCTACCTTGATCAAGGGTTCATAGTTTGAGCCAGTCATAATGTTGGACTATGGTTGAGTAAGTTCTGACAGTGGAACATAGTGAACATTCTAATTGGTCACAGCTTATGATTCTTAGCACATTATCTCAACTCACTATCTCTTAAAGACTCGTCACTTGGAAGCTTTGTAGCTGCTACCAGCCTAAGGGCAGAGACACGGGCTCAGATTTGCCCAGCGACAAATCTCCTCTTCTTCAGGGGCGACTAATCTCCCTGAACTGCCTCCCGCCGGCTAGAATCTAAATTGCTGGTGGGATGACACTCGGATCACTTAGTTTTCCGAAGTCGCCCGTGAGGCAACTTCAGGCGACTTCGGAAAACAAAGCAATCCGAGTGCCATCCCACCAGCAATTTAGATTCTAGCCGGCGGGAGGCAGTTCAGGGAGATTAGTCGCCTCTGAAGAAGAGGAGATTTGTCACTGGGCAACTAATCTCCCCGAATCTAAGCGTGTCTGCCCTAAAAAGGTTTTATTGTTTCCAGAATGCCTGAGGAACAACCATGCCTTGTTCTGTGCATCTTTCCATACATAGGCTACAGAAAGTTCATTGTGGAAATAGAGCACCCTTTCAAGTTTACAAGAGTGGGCTGTCCCTCAGTGCCTGCCTTTCTGAGCCAGAAAATGGCTACAGGGACGTCTGATTTGCCAATCCTAGTTGATTGAGACATACAAAGCGGCTCTGGATGCAGCCCCACGCTAATTCTGTCTTGGCGTCACTAAGAAGCAGAGCAGCAGCTTTGCTACAAGGGATGACATTGACCATCTAACGTGATACGTGGGGCCACATTTATCAAGGATCAAATTTTGAATTCAATGCGAGTTTTTTTTTTTTTAATTCGAAATTCGATTTAGGGAAATGTATTAATAAAATCTAATTGTGAAAACTCGGACGAATGTAAGCGACCCGAAAACTCAAAACAAACTCGATTCAAGTTTTTTCTTCGAAAAAAGCCAGAATGTCAGGAAGGCTGCACACATCTCCAAATTGCTCACTGGACCTCTCCCATTGACATAAACAGTAATTCCGCAGGTTTTAGGTGTTTAGGAGTTCTTAAAGGGCCAGAGTATGAAAAGTCTCGAAATTAGATTTTTTTTAAAAAACTAGAATCGAATTTGAATAACTCCCTAGTTGAATTTGACAGTTTTGACCATAAAAAAAATGGAAAATTCAAACTTGAATTTTCAATTCGACCCTAAATAAATCTGGCCCATAGTGTTATCGGTTGTTGGCCCTATATAAACAAGTGATGATGGCTCCAGCCCACAAGTATGACACTTGAGTCTGCTTTGACTAGTCCTCGTTTGTTATTATTCTCCTCTGCCTCCACTGTGGACCTTCTTCCCTCTATGGAGCCAGTCGGCGGCCATACACTGGCTGATACTTATTGGAGGAGCTGCAGCTCCTCTTCCCTCTCTCATCTGCCCGTTCGGTTATAAGTTCCAAGAAACATTTTGGTAAAGTGCCTCCTAAGGGAGGGTTCTCACCTTGCCTCATGGCAGAAACAACACTGGGTGCAGCTCTAGTAGAGCAGAGGCATTTCTCTTACTGACTTTCCTGTATAAAAGACCCTCCTGGAATGAAGCTTGTTTTCTGAGCAGAGTATATAAAGAAGAGAAATTCCTACCCCACACCTTGCCCTTACCCTTTCCACTCCAGGCGAGACGCATTTGCAAGGTGGGGGGTTTTGGAATCTGGGGTACAGCAATTTTTTAATCAAATCTCACGCTCATCAGAAAATCCTTATTGTATGAAGTTTTAAGGGTGTATTTCTCCTGTCTCATTTAGAAAGTGGAACCATTAACACGAGAACTATCCAAGGTTCAAACTATTTTGAATTTATTTCCTACTAGCTGGCAGTTGTAATGCAACAGCAGCACTTTGGGCACTCTTAGCTCTCATGATAAAAGGGCAGTGCACTTCTTTTTGCAGCATGAGTTTAATGCATAGGGCTTGCGCTGACCATACTTTTGGTTTATGTTTTTTTATTTCATGCACATGCAGGGCAGAATCGGAAATTGAAAGTAAAGTAACCTTCTCCTTCCTGTTCTTCTGAGCACAAGCAATACAAATCAGCCCTCCGCTGAGAAGACCTTTGTATAATGAGCTACTTCCTGTCTTACAGCCTAACATGCTGCCAACGGGGGGAAGGGTAGGAATGTCAGCTGACTGCATTTGCTTTGATTTAGCTCCTATGGACAAGGAAATAGAACGTGACTTTGCTTTCAGTTTCCCTGTTTAGTGCAAGAATAATAAACACCCATACATATTTGTTCATTAAAACACATTGATGAAAAGTAAAAGTGCTTCTGTCCATATGTGTTATGGTGAAAGGAGCTACTACGCATTGCTGTTTGTTATTTCTGAATATTTTTTCTACTTTCTAGAAAGGCCTCAAAATACTTCTGCCTCAAATATGTGCCCCTATATATCTGTCCTTTCCAATGAACAGGGCCAGCTCTTCTATCACTACATCCATAGTGTTCACTAGAAATATTTTCTTAGGAAAGGGTACCACTCCATCAGAGACCGCTCCAGCCAATGCAAGGGAACTGGAACTGTTCAGCGTCACATCCATTTGCTTCTTTCATTCAGCCTACAATGTCCCATGCTAATGTCACTTTGTGTTGAACCTTTATCTGGCAATTAAGAGATTACGTTCATTTGCTGCTTTTATTTTTTTGTTTCCTTCTTGTCAATAATATGATTTTACCACCTTCATTTCCCCAGCCCCCCTTATCATATACCTCAGTTTTACCCTTTAACACTGCCAGAAAGGGTGTCAGCTTTTTTTGGCTTGGCCCCTCTCTCTGGCAGGGAAGGTGTTAAAATTAAAAGAATTAAGGATCAAATATATAAATATCTATATATATATACATATATATATATATATATCCTATGTGCCATGGTTTATGAAAAATGAAAAAAAAAAAAATCCTAGAAATTCTAAGAAAAAAAATTTTTTTTAAAGCTAAAAGAAAGAAGAAGAAGAAAAAAAAAAAGCTCGGTTTATTTTTTCAATGTTTTCATATTAGAGCTAAAACCGTAATGTACAGAAAAACTATCTTTGACTATTAAAAGAAAACTTGCTGTGTGTAAATTATTCAACAATTAACTGTTTATATAAAAATTATGAAATAAATTTATCCAAGAGTATTCTGCCTAGAGGGTTTCTTTTGTGTGGCGTTGTAGAAACAACATTCCCCCTACATACATTACACTGCCCGATACTTACAATATATGGTCTGATCTCCTTACCCGTTGTACAATCCAAAATCTCAGATCTTTCCCCTCTGTACAGTACCTGTAATATAATGGTCTGATATCTGCACACACTATAGACTAAAGGGTCTTATCTAAGACTATCAAAGTCAGAATTGATCTCAATATTTTCTGCAAACTACTCTGACCAAATCTGCACGGGTTTTTTCCCCTTATTTATCAATACATTTTCCCAAAAATTTCCTGTGTGGGGAAAAAACCCGAAAAAATTGTGAAAAAAACGAATCATATGAATTTTTTGGATTTTCCACCCGAAAACTATTCCGATTGTTGCCGAAAACCATTATTGAATGAAACCCAGCACAAATCAAGATATCTTCGGGACTTCTCCCATTGACTTATATGCAACCTCAGCAGTTCTGAGATGTCGGATTTTCGGATTCCGACTTTTTCCATCCTCAGGGTTTAATAAATCCAGATCTGCTTGGCCGTGCCATCTAGTGAAAAGTGAAATCAAGCAGCACTTTGGGTACAACTAAACGAGTGTCTTCAACGCGATTCTGGCGGATCCGTTGCGATGCACCAAAACTCCTGCGCTCGCTCATGTAGTTGTACCCATGGGCATTTTAATGAAACGAGTATTTATTCAAATAACATTAAATAATGAAAGTTTCTCAGGACTAGTTCTGATTTGTTTCAGGAATATTTGCCCTTAATCATTGTCACAGCCAACTGATCCACAGTGCAGAATTTGTTAAGTACAGGGTGTGATCTTGTCTGATCAGTGTAGCAGAAACTAGCTTTAATCAGGATTAATAGACCTGAAACTATAGATACTTTGTGACACAAGATGATAATGACCTTCAACGATCTGATGACACTTCCCAGTGCATGTGCAAAAAAAACACAAGGGAACGTTGTGACACTTTAAAAAAGGTATTTGAGCCTAAAGATTGCTCCTTAAAGTAAAGTCTAAAATAGACTAAGGCTAGAAATGCTGTATTTTGTATACTAAATATACACATGAATTTACTGCACCACAATCCTAATCAAACAAATAATTTATGCTTTCAAAGTTGGCCACAGGGGGTCACCATCTTGTAACTTTGTTAAACATCTTTGCAAGACCAAGACTGTGCACATGCTCAGTGTGGTCTGGGCTGCTTAGGGATCGTCATAAATTATCAAAACGGCACAAGTCAAATAAAATTTGTCAGAAGCCGATACGGCAAGACTTTGGATTTTATAGTTTTTGCATTGTTTAATACAAACTTTCTTCAACTCTCCAGAACCAGTGGCTGCAACAAAATAATCCTCCAAATAGAATCCCAGTTTATCTGTTTAAATCTGGCTCCATGATATTTGTCCCTGCAGCTGGAGTTGGAAACAGTAGGAGATGTAAAGGCAAAAATAAAATCCAATACAAATTTCTACACAGTCGCCGACTGCTCTACAGGGAAACAAACAAAGCTGCTTGAATTCTGCATGGCTGGAAAGTAAGGCGGGGGCTCCCCCTGCTGTTCATAATTATGATTGTTTCCCTGCTCAGCAGTTAGGGACCGTCTGACAATTCCTATCCACAGCAGTAAATGAAGGGAGAATTTCACTGCATACAGTCAGGTTTCTTATAAAAAACTAAACACATTTTTTTAATTAAAGTATATTGGAGATAGGTTTCTTTTTCATTAAAGAAAGTAAAAATTGGATTTTATTTTTTTGCCTTTACATGTCCTTTAACTTGCAGAGGGGGGGAATGTGCCTGTTACGCCTACTCTGATGAACTTTGTGCAATTACAAAAACACCACTTGTTAAAGGAGAAGGAAAGGCAAATCTTACAAACAGTCCCATTCAATAGTCCTCAGACTGTACACCAAGATCGCTATGTTTTTTTACCTCAAAAACGTTATCTTAGTAAAATATCATTGTATCAATTTCACAAGCCGATTACTAGAACAGCGACGCCATCTTGCTAAAGGATGTGTGTCTGCCTTCTGCCAGTAATGCGCATGTGCCGAAAATTCCCTACCCCAGTCACGTGGCATAGTTACAAAGCATTATACACGGGCTCAAAACCACCCATATATCATCATTAAAAGCCTGCCTGCAGCCCCTCTCCTCTGTATGATCCTGTCTGCAGCTCCTGCTCACTAGAATCCTGGTCGCTGACATGAAACAATAGTGTCGTCATGGCAACGAAAAAAATTCCGTTCCTGTTGGCTGGGGGGCGGGCTCACTGTGCCAGTATGATGTACATGCAAATGAAGACAGGAGTGCTTCAAGCAAGAAGATAAGGGAGAGTCGAATTACAAGCATGCGCAGCAGTACAGAAAATGCCAGAGGCAGCGGGGGAGGAACAGAAGAGGATTTTAACCAAGTCACCCAACTTGTGACTTGGATCATGCAGGCAGCACGTTTACGTCTTACGGAAGAGAAAGAGATGGGATTCGCTCTGCACAGTAGGTGCTTAAACAGAATGTCTTTGTTTTCAGCCAGCATGATTATTAACTTTTCCTTCTCCTTTAAAGAGTGTTTTATGTTTTAACCAATGACACAACAACGCCGATGAGGCCACTGGAACGGGAACGATTGTTTTAACAATACATAATTAATTTGTCTGCTACATTTAGGAACAGGTTGAAGCAAGCGTCTCCAGATGGTTGCATGAGTATCCAATCATGGGTTGGGCCCCAGTTTAGAAGCTGGCTGGTGTTAGACAAAAGCATGGCAGAACCAGAAAGCTCTACTAATAATAACGGTTTGTATGTGCCATAGACACAACTGTTGGGATGAGTCATTAGCCAACGAGAATGTGGCGTACATGGATAATGTTACTGTTTGACACACTGTAGGCATAAAAAATAAAACTTACATTGTAAATGATATACTGTATGTATTTATAATACACAAAAGCCTGTAAATGATATCCTTCTAAACGGATCTTAGTGATGTCATCAGTTATAAAGGGAGCTTAGTGATGTCATTTTTGTCACATTACTCACTAAAACTTGTGTATTATAATAAATAAATTACCCCTTGTTGGAAAATACAAGGCTATTAGAAGTAAACTTGGCGTTCCATGACCTGTATTAATATGGTCATGGAACTCCTCTGTGACTTTTAATATATATAATAGTTTACCATAGGGGTACTTTCTTCACTATATAAATTGGTAGGCCAACCCTGTGAATGAAAGTTTTCAGGCCCAGATCATACTAGCTGCTGCTGACACTGTATATCATTGCTGTCTAACTGCAGGGATATCACTCATGTAAAGATTTAAAGTCATACACATAAATATACAATAAACATACCCTTAAATCCATATGCCGCCTCCTCCCCTGTGGATAACACAGCACCCCCCCAGCACATGATTAAACACCTAAGGGGCCCCTAACCGCAATCTCCAAATGTTTACAAACCCCCAGAACAAACCTCTACCAGGCTAACATCCCACAGACTACAGAGAAAGGCCAGGTAGAATATGACACATACAAGGAGCATAAGTCAGGAATAGTATGACACACACTGGGAGCATAGGACAGGCACAGTATGACACATACAAGAAGCATAGGGCATGCAGAATATGGCACACGTAGCATTGAGCGTGCAGAGTATGGCACATACATCTACCATAGAGCCGGCAGAATAAGGCACACACATGTTGCATTGAGCAGGCAGAGAATAACATAGTCAGCATAGGGCAGGCAGAGTTTGACACACACAGAGTATAGTGCAAGCAGAGTATGGCATACATGGAGCATAGGGCAGGTAGAGTATGGCACACACAGGGAACATAGGGAAGGCAGAGTATGGCACACACAGGGAGCATAGCACAAGCAGAGTATGACACACACAGGAAGCATAGGGCAGGCACATTATGACACATACAAGGAGCATAGGGCAGGCAGAGTATGACACATACGAGGAGCATAGGGCAGGCAGAGTATGGCACACACAGGGAGCATAGGGCAGGCAGAGTATGACACAAATGTAGCATAGAGCAGGCAGAATATGGCACACATGTAGCATTGAGCCGGCAGAGTATGGCACACATGTAGCATTGAGTAGGCAGAGTATGGCACACACAGGGAGCATAGGGCAGGCAGAATACAGCAGGAAACAGGGAAACAAAGCAGCACTCTAAGATGAACAGTTCATAATGTGCTACATACAGTGACCCAATGCTGGTGCCCTTCCAGCAGTTGTAAACAATAAAGGTGTTACATGTGTGAACAATGCAGAAGTTTATAGTCTGACTTTGAGGTGTATACAATGCAGGGGGTCAGTTAATCTCTGTAGCGATACATTTTAAATCGTACACATGGTAAGCAGACACAGCAGGCAGACTTTCATGTGTGGCAGTTGGACAGCCCTGCTGTATATCATGTGTGGAAGGACATTGGAAAGACCACCTTCAATTTGTAAATACATTTACCATGACACTATTTAAAACTCTGTGGTTGATTGTGATAAACCATAAGGGTGGATTACATTGGTGATGTAGAATACATTCATAAGTACAGAAAGGGTCATATTTGTTTACAGCATGTTTGCAGCATGTTTGCAGCTGGCCCCCTGACTGCACTCACTGTGCTGCCAGTATACTCAAAGCTACTAGTGCACTTAAAATAACATCTTATGGCACATTTACTGTACATTTTTGAGCATTGTAAGGTGAATAGAGAGTGTAGCTGCAGCACTACTGTATTTTCCAACTGGGCCAGCAAAGCAGTTTGAGGGCTACACAGATCCTGCATCCTTCTAACTGCATATAAACTATACCCCCAAGTATCCTCTCCTCCCCGGGGGAAAGAAGAATTGTGGGGGACAATGGAATACTATGTAAATCATTTTCATCTTTTCGTTTATTTAACAAAATCATAAGCACACTACTATATACACGGCATGAGTTTGAGGGATGAAATATTGAGCTATATTTTATTTATTAATGGATATCGCTTCCTTCAAACTTCGCTCTCAGGCTCTGGTCTCTGGAGTGGGTGAGCAAGAAGCCGGACCATACAGTTATGGAGTTCCAGAGATGGACCTGTTATTGAGACTTCATATTTATAGCTGGTCCCTTTGGAATCCAGACTGCTGAAGAAACCAAAAATATCCTGCGAAAGAACAAATGATGTAATGGATATCAGTGCTTTGCCAGCTATAAAATGCAATGTATTGTGGTGTAAACGAAAGACTGTATATGCGAAGGTTGCTGACGAATTACAATTAAAATAATCCCCTATACATTTCTCTTGAACTATTATATTATTTAACTGTTAGATGTCTGGGACACACCCCCTCCTTCCTCAGATATTCCATAGCTTATACATAAATGATATTTCAGACCTTAATCATCCTGTGGATCTCAGCGCTGAGTCAAAAGTCAAGCCCATCTCAGCAGAATCCTAGATGTTTTTGGAAAACCTAATTGACTCCCAACCAAGAATAAGATTTTTGATGCTCTGTTTGAGAAGCCCAGAAAGACACTTTTTCTGTGATGGGCCCTTTTAGATGGGTCAAATATAGAATGATAGAACTTATAGCTGTCCTTTTTAAAACAGTGGGAACCAATCAAGTAGAGCTGGTCCCAGATGAGTATATATTGTAAAAGATACTGAACTTGGTACGAGCCGCAAAACATGAATGGGATTTTTCTTTGAGGAATCCATGGTTTTATAAAGGCCTCAGGTGAAGGATGGAGGAGCTCATCCCCATATCATTTTCATAAGGGGAGCTGGGCTGAGGTCTTTTGCATTAAAAATCAGTTGGCCATGACCAAAATCAGGAGGGGGGGGGGATTTGGAACAAAGGGGCTGCTATCATGGAAAGGGCCCAGAACGCATTGGTTTTCCTTGCAGACATCTCCTACGCAGGGAAAGAGTGAATAATAGAACCAGAGGTGTCCTAAGAGGGATTTAAAGACAAATTGCAAACTTCAACAAAATTTCATGGCCTGAAGGTGGAGATGAGGAACCTAAAGGAGTATGAAAAGCCTGATTCTGTAATAAGTAATGCCAGAAGAGAAAATACACCTGCCAAATATAATAAAGTCTGGGGTTGTTTTTACTCCTGGTCATCCCAGAGACACCACAGTCCGCTATATATGAACCAATGGAAAACATTCCTCTTGGCTTTTAACTATAATAAACAATTTTCTAGTTAAAATTACTTCAACCAGACCAACCACTGAATTCCAGGCCCTGTTTACAAATGCCTCTAATTTCCATAAACAGAATGTGGTTCTTAGGCCTTCACTAATTTTTCTGCCAAAGGTATTTGCTAAATTGCATGATAATTAACCAGTTGTGGTTTCAAGGAGGGAAGATTGTCCTGGAAATCAAAAGATGTTTGGAAACCTACATATAAAAACTGACGGATTTAGGAAATCCATGCTGTTTATCATTGCAGAAGAAAGAAGAAAAAGTGTAAACTGGGTCTCAATCTACTTTAAATTCCTGGACTGTTTGATCCATGAGAACTTATAAAGAACACGACTGAGGGAGTAAAGGCTCCTTCAGCTTGTTTATTTATGACCTGGAGGTGGGCATTGAAAGTACTGTTTCTATTTTTGCAGATGATACTAAATTGTGCAGAACTATAGGTTCAATGCAGGATGCTGCCACTTTGCAGAGTGATTTGTCTAAACTGGAAAACTGGGCAGCAAACTGGAAAATGAGGTTCAATGTTGATAAATGCAAGGTTATGCACTTTGGCAAAAATAATATAAATGCAAGTTATACACTAAATGGCAGTGTGTTGGTGTCACACTGTATTATGCAAAAAAAAATGATAATGAGCTGGAAGGATACAAACAGTCCCATTGTTACCCAATGTGATAATTTAATCAATAAAACTCTCCTGTAACAACTCACCCTGGTGGTCTAGCAGTGGGCCGGCGGGGAGGCCCACCACGCTACTCCTCTATAGCTGAAGTGCCGGTTTCCTAAGGCGTGCGCGGCGCATCTCCCGGGTTTATAGGCGCATTGGCTCTGGCATAGTGACGTCAGCGTGCAATGGCGCGAAATTTAAAACTATTTAAAGGGGACTTAGTGTTTATTTGATTGCCTGTTATAGCTTCTATTCTGCGAGTTCCTTGTGCTAATCCTGTTCAAATCTGTTCATCTGATTCCTGTTTTGACCCTTGCCTTCCCCGACTTCAGCCTGGTAACCGACTATTCTGATATCTGTATTCCGACCCATGCCTGTCTCGACCATTCTTGATTGATCTTCCGGCTTTGACCCCTGCCTGTCTGACTCCGTTTGAATTCTGCCCGCACCGACCCGGCCTGATTTGACTACACTTTCTGTTTACTCCTTGAACTGTGACCTTCTGCCCAAAGACTTTTTGCTTACAATCGTGCCCCTCTGCTTGTCCAGAACCCTTAGCTTGGCTCCTCTCTTTATAAGACCTGGCGGCATTTAATTAGTCGAGGGCTCCTCCCGAGGTGAAAGGTGGCTGTTAAAGGCGGAAGCAAGAGCCGAGACCAGGGAGCCTAGCATTGGTTCTGGATTTAGTGTGTCGATCGTGACACCTCCCCTCCAATAAACTCACTTATTTCGCATGGGGGTGTCCGGATAAATTTGAAAGAATATGGAGCCCGTGGCTGGACATTAACCTGATAGAGCTTCCTGATTCATGATACATATAACAATGGCTCAATTTGGTGAGACAATAATTTCCAATAGTTCAAAGGGCTATGGCTATATTATGGTGGTGCTCTATCCAGAAACCTTGCTGCTTTACTTGGTTCCCTTGTTACATACGCTGAAAAAATAGGATGGCACACACAAGTAGCAAATGTGCTAAAACCTTACTGCTTTTATTTCGATCTCCAACACAACGTTTCGGAGGTACAACCTCCTTTATAAAGGAGAACACTTGATAAAGGAGGTTGTACCTCCGAAACGTTGTGTTGGAGATCGAAATAAAAGCACTAAGGTTTTAGCACATTTGCTACTTGTGTGTGCCATCCTATTTTTTCAGCGTATGTAACAATTTAGTGAGACAACAGGACAGGATGTCGCATAAAGCATTGTAGGAGTGTACGGTGCTGTATAATACAATGTATTTATGGACCTCTTTGGCTATTCCTCCTGTGAGGGCCTCCGGAGACATCACATTTCTTTACTCAATTTCAATTGTGAACCAAGTTTGTGTTGGTTGTATATCTCCCCTTCCCTGTATCAAAATAAAATAAAGACTTTAAAAAAAATGGCAGTGTGTTGGGAGTTTCCTTAACTGAGAAGGATCTTGGGTTTTTTTTTTCGATAATTGTCTAATTCTGGGCAGTGTCATTCTGTTGCTACTAAAGCAAATAAAGTTCTGTCTTGCATAAAAAAGGGCATTAACTCAAGGGATGAAAACATAATTATGCCTCTTTATAGGTCCCTGGTAAGGCCTCATCTGGAGTATGCAGTGCAGTTTTGGACTCCAGTCCTTAAGGGGGATATAAATGAGCTGGAGAGAGTGCAGAGACGTGCAACTAAATTGGTTAGAGGGATGGAAGACTTCAATTATGAGGGTAGACTGTCAAGGTTTTCTCTGGAAAAAAGGCGCTTGCGAGGGGACGTTTTCTCTGGAAAAAAGGCGCTTGCGAGGGACAAGATTACACTTTACAAGCACATTAGAGGACATTATAGACAAATAGCAGGGGAGATTTTTACCCATAAAGTGGATCACCGTACCAGAGGCCACCCCTTTAGACTAGAAGAAAGGAACTTTCATTTGAAGCAACGTAGGTGGTTCTTCACAGTCAGGACAGTGAGGTTGTGGAATGCACTGCCGGGTGATGTTGTGATGGCTGATTCAGTTAATGCCTTTAAGAATGGCTTGGATGATTTCTTGGACAGACATGATATCATCAGATATTGTGATACTAAATTCTATAGTTAGTATAGATACGGGTCTATATAATTTATGTAAGGCTATCAATGTCATTGTGTGTATGTATGGATGCTGGGTTTTATTTGGAGGAGTTAAACTTGATGGACTATGTAACTATGCATGTGACATATTATAGCCATTATGGACAGAGATGCATGATAACCTACACAACATATTTGTAAAGCAGCAGCAGGAGTCCCCTTCCGCGAAAACTGTAGGTTTATAAAACGCTATAGATTGGTAAACCAGATATTGTGTCCTCTTCTCAAGCCCTGTTGGGCAATCAGTTATTAATTCAGCAACCACTTTGGAAAAAAATATAGCATCATTTTTATATCTGTTTCTTTTCCAGTCCTCTCAATAGCATTTCTTGGGTAATTTACCCATTAGTGCTTTGTATTCATGTTGTCAGGAAAATAGATTTATCTATTATAATAAATGTATATTGGTTTGCATGCTTTCCCTGTGTCTGTGTCCAGGTACTCCAGTTTCCACCCACACTCCAAAAACATACAGGCAGGTTACTGACTCCTGATAAAATTGGCCTAGTGTGTGTATGTGATTGGGACCCTAAATTTTAATGTCTGATGGGCAAGAGACTCATTTGAATGATATAGAATTTTTGTAAAGTGGTGCATAAATGTGTCAGCACTATATGAATAACAGATTAAAACCTACTTTTTCTTTTCCTGGGAAACCTCTGCATCAACTATTCCTTCCTTTGTATTTTATTTTTACAGCCTTATAACCAGAGTAATGAGGACAGGAAAGTCTTAAAGGCTCTAAATGTTACTAGGCTAAAAGAGAATGAGAAATACCAAATAGGGTTGTTTATTCATGAAGAATATTCATAGTCCTCCCCTTTGCTGCATTTACTATGGCGTGATTGTGGCATAGAAAATTCAGTAGTAGCTCTGTGTTGCTGTGAGGGTTCCAGAGCATGATTTTATCTGAAATATTTGTTAGGATTCCAGACTTTATTGAGAGATGGATTTAAAAACATTCAGGGGCCCATTTACTTAGTTCGAGTGAAGGAATAGAAGAAAAAAAACGTAGAATTTCGAATGTTTTTTTGGCTACTTCGACCATCGAATGGGCTACTTCGACTTCGAATCGAACGATTCGAAGTAAAAATTGTTTGACTATTCGACCATTTGATAGTCGAAGTACTGTCTCTTTAAGAAAAAACTTCGAAACCCTAGTTCGCCACCTAAAAGCTACCGAAGTCAATGTTAGCCTATGGGGAAGGTCCCCATAGGCTTAGCAATCTTTTTTTAGTTGAACAAAAATCGTTCCATCGATGGATTAAAATCCTTTTAATCGAACGATTCGAAGGATTTAATCGTTCGATCGAACGAATAGTGATAAATCCTTCGACTTTGATATTCGAAGTCGAAGGATTTAACTTCGACAGTCGAATATCGATATTTGACCATTAGTAAATTTGCCCCTCAGTCTCATGTTACCTTCCACTGTAGCTCCTCTTCCTCAGCCCCAATGTGGATATAAATCACATCAAAGAAGAAATAGGGGCACTGCAGCATTTCTGGCAAAGAAAATATAGATGGTGGTCATACAGGCAGCCAAAACAAAAAAAAATGTGATCCAGGCTTATATGAACATTATTCTAAGGAGCCTCAATTTTTAGGAGTTTTTTGAAGGATTGGTAGAGACTCGTCTGGTTGGCTGCAGCTGTTGGGGATTCCCAGCGTTCCACAAAACCTTTAACATGCTTGTAGTCCACAAGAGCTGGTAATTGCGAGCCTGATATATCTGAATTAGCCCTTATTGCTAATGAAACAGTCCCTGAAATTTGCAGAAGAAGCAACGACTCAATGTGCAAGTGCTACTTCCCTCTTTCTGACTTTGCCCCAACTGGAATCCAGTATTAGAAAAGAGAGGAGCATTCCAAGAGCAGAAAAACAGAACATTCTTTTATTAAAGGGATCCTGTCATTGGAAAACATGTTTTTTTTCAAAACGCATTTATATTCAATTTTGAAATCTGACATGGGGCTAGACATTTTGTCAATTTCCCAGCTGCCCCTGGTCATGTGACTTGTGCCTACACTTTAGGAGAGAAATGCTTTCTGGCAGGCTGCTGTTTTTCCTTCTCAATGTAACTCAATGTGTCTCAGTGGGACATGGGTTTTTGCTATGGGTTTCACTATTGAGTGTTGTTCTTAGATCTACCAGGCAGCTGTTATCTTGTGTTAGGGAGCTATCTGGTTACCTTCCCATTGCTCTTTTGTTTGGCTGCTGGGGGGGGAAAGGGAGGGGATGATATCACTCCAACTTGCAGTACAGCAGTAAAGAGTGATTGAAGTTTATCAGAGCACAAGTCACATGACTTGGGGCAGCTGGGAAATTGACAATGGCTTTCTCCTTTTCAAGTTGTTGTAGGCAACCTATCACCTTTTTCTTGTAACCGCTGGTTGGGTCTTTCCTTAAGGGTTCATATGTATTGCTATCACTGAGTAGAGTGGTTATCTTGCAGTCATAGTCAATTGTGTTGAGCACAACTGTGCATCTCCCTTTATCTGCTGGCAGGATAGTGATGTTCGGGTCCTTACTCAGAGAACCGAGTGCTCTCCTCTCTTGTGTACTAAAGTTAGAGGGAGGTGTTCTGGCACTTGCCAAAGCAGCTGACACTTTTAGCCGGAGTTGTTCTGCTTCTTCCTTGTTCAAGTGATTATTTTTGATAGCAGATTCTGTGGCTGTGATGAGTTCAACTATTGGGATGTGTTGTGGTGTCACTGTATAGTTTAACCCCTTGGCTAGCACGTCCTTTTCCGGCTGAGTTAGTACCCTATCTGATAGGTTCCTAACCCACGTGTCTTTGGTGTTCTTTGGTGTTCTTTGGTGTCTCATCTTTCTGCCTCCAGGTTAGTTCTTCAGTCCTTTTCCAACGTGGTGAATTTGCTTATTTGTCGCTCCTTATTCTTAATGTGTTGGGCAATCTATGCACATTCAACAAACACAACCACCCTTTCCAGGGTTCCATCAGGCAGTTCTTTTGCCAGACTCAGTTTCAGGTGTTCAACTTTCTGCTTAAGGGCATCAATGGTAAAGTTGATCTGTCTGTTCATTTAGTAGATGTTTTTGGGCTTTTTGTAAAATCTGGTTGGCTCTGTGACTTTCTACGGTGGAACCCAGGCGTAGGCTACAAGTGTTGAGTCCCTGATGACGGCATCTGAGATTAAAGCGTAGATGGTTTTGATAGTCAGCCACTTTTTTTGCTGTTCTTTCATATTCCCGAACCAGTTTTAGAGTATTCTCTCCAAAATTAATGGCAATATGACTATGAAGATTTTCATTCATCGAGGTCGGATGCTCGGATGAGTAGTGAAATGTCTTCATTGATTACTCAGCAAGTCCAGTTGTTTTTAGATTGACCTATACTAAGATATACCATGACCTGGATGAATGAAAATCTTCATAGTCATTAAGTCCCTCTACTATTCATAGTGGGTAGTGAACAGATTCTCTGGAAAGCAGAAGGAATACAAGTCCCAGAATGCATCACTTCACAATGGAACAGGGTCAGGTAGGGGTTGGTTTACTTTCAATCTGTGTTTCTACACCTCATAGGCTCAACTGAATAAACATGTCAAAAAGGAGGTATATTTTTTCCTTAAAAGGGCAACCATTATGGGAAAAAAAATTTCACCCACCGGAGACATGGGCTAATAGAGCCAAGACTCTGGTAGCAGGGAATAGGATTTTTTAAACAAAAATGCCCCAATCCTCCCCTAATACAGGTGGTCATGTCTGGAGACTTTTTTTCACTTTTGAGCATTCCATTAGCCACACCCATGGTCGTCATTTAACATGGCCTCATAAGTGGTCGCATAGTTCCCCAGGTGGAGTGAAGGCTCTATTATTATTTTAAGTGGAAAACATTTTTTTAATTTTTTTAAATGAATATTGCATTAACACTCCTGCAGATTTGAAAAGCTCTCAGCATTTACATCGAGCATAATGCAGAAAAGGTACGTGTTTAACCCAACACTGCACTATCATCATGCCTGTGCCCTGCTATGATTAATGATCAAACCTCCCCAAAGCCCCACTGTGGCCAGAATTGAATGTAAGTACTGTTTTAGTTACTTACATGAGGTTGCAAAGTCCTTCTAAATCTGAAAACTATAAATTATCTTACAGAGTCTCCGTGTTTTTATGGAATAAACAACAACGCTGGGAAACAGATATAGTTACAAGAAGATGGCAGAATTCAACTGGATGTGCTCACAGAAGAATATTCTTGATTTTCATCAATAATGGATTTTATGCTGTTAGTAAATTCTCTTCACATATTGTGCCATTAGCCTCCAAAGTTTCATGAATTCACCTTAAAGACTATGAGAATGCTGTGCTGTCTTTAATCATAAATACAAACACAAATAGAAGAGGAATTAATATTGTAGTTTCCAAGTATTTGCCAGAATGCCCGTCAACACTTATTTTATTTGCTAGTATGTTTTGAATACAGGAAATATCAAAATGATAAAACATGGACAGCAATTGCACAAAAAAGTGACATAAAATATCACCTGTCTACGCTGTGCATTGCCCCCTGTAAACTGTTCTGGGAATGATGGGGCTTTTATACTATTCTCTATTATCATCCTTGTCCAAACTGCATAAGAAACACTACAAAAACAGTTCATACCAAGATACAGACAGCTCTGTACCTGGGTTTAGTATCTGAGTCTTATGAAATTGGGAAAAGGTTTCATCCCAAATTAAGACCTAATATGTGAACCTTGTTCACTGGATTCTGGAAATACATGAACAACTTTATGTGGTCGTGTAATCTCTGTGCTTAAAAACTTTCCAATATCAGACAGATTTTGTTGTTCAGTACAAATGAGGATTCTGTCCTGTCTGGTATGATAGATATACAGTAGCCTGTCAACCAACAATGTTATGAAAAACAACAATCATATTTGTAATGTTTTGGTCTGTGTGTATACAAATATCAGCTGGTTAAAAGTCTGAAAAGTCACAAAAGATAGCTATGGGCTCTGTGGTTAACAACTATTTTGTTAGATTAGAAGAGTATTTCTAAATGTGATGTTACCAGTTAAATGACAGAACAAGTACAGGAGAGAACTGCATGCAGATTCTGTTAAAGATTGGATGAATAATTTTCTCAGCCATAAGGATACTGAAGGATTCACAGACATTAGTCTCCATGTCATACAGGCAGCTGCAAACTTCTCGAGGGTCTGAAGTAAATCCAGACAGCTCAAAGAAAGATCAAATCTAGACAATATGGATGGCACACAGATTACTTTGTAAGGATAATAGCTGCAACATGTTTCTAATTAAAACTACTGTATACAGTCATATGAAAAAGTTATGTATGTCTTTCATTTCCCAGGAACATCTGAGTACTGGGGTGTTTTCTGAACAAAGATTTTTAGTGAAGTAGTATTCAGTTGTATGAGATTAAATTCAATTTGAAAAACTGGCTGTGCAAAAATGTGGGCACCCTTTTAATTTTGCTAATTTGAATGCATGTAACTGCTCAATACTGATTACTGGCAACACCAAATTGGTTGGATTAGCTCGTTAAGCCTTGAACTTCATAGGCAGGTGTGTCCAATCATGAGAAAAGGTATTTAAGGTGGCCAATTGCAAGTTGACAGCATGGGATCCTCAAAGCAACTCTGAAAACAAAGATTGTTCTGTATCATAGTTTAGGGAAAGGCTACAAAAAGTTACATAAAGAGGTTTAATGTAATCAGGAAATGGAAGGCCACAGGCTCAGTTGCTGTAAAACCCAGGTCTGGCAGGCCAAGAAAAATACAGGAGCAGCATATGCGGAGGATTGTGTTACAGACGACCCAAAGATCACCTCCAAAGACCTGCAAGAACATCTTGCTGCAGATGGTGTATCTGTACATTGTTCTACAATTCAGCGCAATTTGCACATAGAACATCTGTATGGCAGGGTGATATGAGAGAAGCCCTTTCTGCACACAAAAGCTCATTTAGACAAGCCACAGTCATTTTGGAACAAAGTGCTTTGGACTGATGAGACAAAAATGGAGTTATTTGGTCATAACAAAAAGTGCTTTGCATGGTGGAAGAAGAACACTGCATTCCAAGGAAAACACCTGCTACCTACTGTCAAATTTGGTGGAGGTTCCAACATGCTGTGGGGCTGTGGGGCTAGTTCAGGGACTGGGGCTCTTGTTAAAGTCGAGGGTCAGATGAATTCAACCCAAATCAACAAATTCTTCAGGATAATGTTCAAGCATCAGTCACAGTTGAAGCTACGCAGGGGTTGGATATTCCAACAAGACAATGACCCTAAAAACACTTCGAAACCTACAAAGGCATTTATCATCGAAAATCTATGGGATGATTTGAAGCAGGCTGTCCATGCTCGGCAGCCATCAAATTTAACTGAACGGGAGAGATTTTGTATGGACGAATGGTCAACAATACTGCCATCCAGAATCCAGACACTCATCAAAGGCTATAGGAGGCGTCTAGAGACTGTTACATGTGCGAAAGGAGACTCAACTAAATATTGATGTAATACCTCTGTTGGGGTGCCCAAATTTATGCACCTGTCTAATTTTGTTATGATGCATTTTGCATATTTTCTGTTAATCCAATAAACTTTATGTCACTGCTGAAATACTACTGTTTCCATAAGGCATGTTATATATTGAAAGGAAGTTGCTACTTTGAAAGCTCAGCCAATGATAAACAAAACTCCAAAGAATTAAGAGGGGTTCCCAAACTTTTCCATATGACTGTAAACAAATATGGTCAAATGGACTACCAATGTTTGCATAGTTTGTCTAGGCAGATCTCAAGCCACCATAAAAAAATCTATCAAACTACATGTATATACAATATATATATATATAGCTGAATATTAGCACTCACCAAACAGAAGGCATAAGCTGGTTGGTAACCAAAATATGAATACATGCACCATAGAGAGCACTCATGGCCAAAATAAGAAAAAGTCTTTATTGCACCATGCTCACATCTACACGTTACAATCCACTGGGGATTCCATTGACGACGATCCCCAGTGGAATTATTACTAATTATTACTGTCTTTCCATCAATATTGCAGTAGAAAATTAAAATGTACGGGTATAAGTATCTTTTCAAACATAGCTAGAAGCCCCTATGAGTAAATGATCTATTTAGAGAATATTTAGATAATATCTGCTCTTTGCTATTGTAGCCAGTCACAGATGGTCAGTCCATCAACTCTAGAAGGTCTGTTACTTATCGCCACCTGCACTGCTCTTCCCTTTACTTACCCACACTGCCTCATTGTTGGCAACCACAAGGGCAAGTTCATGTCTCTTGTCAATCTTGTGCTTGGTTCTGACAAACATCTCAATCATTTTTTGGGATGAATTTAGGGCATTTGCTTTAGATCTGGAAATTAATTAAAACAAATAATTAATGTTAAGTTGAAAGATACTTATCCCCCCCCAATTCATCCCAGTATAAAACCAATGACCATAATGTATCCATCCACCAACATACAACCAGAAGTTAAAAGATAATGATGGTGAGGGTCCTACCCCTCTAAAGGTGGCCATAGATGTAACAGTTACAATCTTTCCTGTGACAAAAATTGTTCATTTTCAATACAGAAGTTTAGAGCTGTATCGTCAGATATACAGATAGAAACAATAGAATTCAGCACTAACAATGGCCGATGTTTGGGTGACTTCAAAGGTGCCAGATCAAAATTTTACGACCAGCCTGATCAATGAGCTGACCAATATCCAAGTCTTCTGCCGATATCTGTCAGCTCATCTTCCACCAGACGCACCAAATATCGTACAAAACAGGGAATCTATGGCCTTTACAGTAAAGTCTTGAACTGAACCAATAAAATCTACTTTGCCTACACTAATTGATCTTAAGAAGCACAGAACAGAAACCTGAAACACAACACACTGTTCTAGCTACAAAATGTCTCATTCATCTCAACTCTCAGCAAAGTCAGACTTTTTCTCACTGTCCCAATAACCTTGGATCCAGACAGTCTTAAATTGATATTTATGGGAAACAGATAATGATGCCATATTTTCCATTCACATATCTCTCTCTGCAAATACGAAAAAAAATATTTATTTGGCTTCCAGAGACCTCATCTCTGGATTTACCTAAGTGCAGAGATTTTTGCCACACAGATTTTTTATTTTGCATATTTTGCTTTTATTATTTATAGTGGCTGGTGTGAGCTAGAAAACATACTTTTCATAATCTTGCCATCTCTTCTCAATGAACAGTCTGCCTGCTCTGAGTATTACATACATACTCTGCATTCCTCTTTTCATCAACATTATTTCTTGGCAATTAAAGGGAACCTGTCACCCTTAGAAAATATTCCAAATTCTTTTCTATCATGTTAGTTGAGCAAAATAAAATTTGCCTACACTATATTTATTATTTACATTTTGTTTCCTTCAGTCTTGGAAATACACAATCACAGCAAGCAGGCAGGAGCCATTTTGTGAACACTGTTATTTAGACAAATTGTGTATCACCCCAAAATCTTGTGTATGCACCAGAATGCGGAACCTAATGCCCATTCCCAGTGCCCCACATAATTATAGTGTGAGGAGGGAAGGGGAAATATGAGGAGGGCAGTGACATCTAGGGATAGCTAAATCGAAAGTGAAAGTAACTGACTGTTCCAACTCCACTGACTGACTGTCCCAAGGCATAGAGGAGGGAAAGGTAATATTTGATTGACAGCTCAGATATTTAAACACCTTTATAACAGGTATGCATGTTGTAATGAAGAAAATAATTTTGGTTCCTTGTTAAATTTGCAAAGGACATCCATTATATAGCTTTTTACGTGTAGATGACAGGTCCACTTTAATGTGCTGTATATAGGAGAAAATGTTCATTCTCCAGCCCTAAAGAAAGCCATGAATGCTATTTGACCCCTATTTATCTGGCTGTGTAAATTACATTTTTTAGTGTTGGGTGCACATTTACCTAGGGTCGAATATCGAGGGTTAATTAACCCTCGATATTCGACCGTTGAAGTAAAATCCTTCGACTTCGAATATCGAAGTCGAAGGATTTACTGCTAATCCTACGATCTAACGAGTAATCATTCGATCAAATGATTAAATCCTTCGAATCGAACGATTCAAAGGATTTTAATCCATCGATTGAAGGATATTCCTTCGATCAGGAAATTGTTAGGAAGCCTATGGGGACCTTCCCCATAGGCTAACATTGGCCTCGGTAGGTTTTAGGTGGCGAACTAGGGGGTCGAAGTATTTTTTAAAGAGACGGTACTTAGACTATCGAATGGTCGAATAGTCAAACGATTTTTAGTTCGAATCGTTCGATTCGAAGTCGAAGGTCGTAGTCGATGGTCGAAGTAGCCATATTCGACCATTCGAAATTCAAACTATTTTTCCTCTATTCCTTCACTCGAACTAAGTAAATGGGCCCCCTAGTGTTCCTTTAATTATAAGAGATTAATGAACTACACCTCATTTATCTAGCTTTGCATGATAAATGCATAAATATCCCTAATTAAAAACTGTAGTTAAAATGAATTCAGTGAGGGGTCAGATTATCTCTACAACAGAGGACACAAAAATAAAGGAAGACTTTAAGAATTAGCCAAAATTGAATGATTGCATAGAAACGGTTTCAGATGGCAGGATGTATGTGATTTTGTTGCTAATAATACACAAAGCATGTCTGTTCTACAATTATTTTTAGGAAAGGTATAATCTGGATACTTTACCAAAATCCATTGAGATATATTAATTTCTCATGGGTGGTATGGGGCATATTAAAGAAACATAAGTAGGCTTCCTTTGGAGTGAATGTGTAATCTTCTAGCCTAGCTAAGCTCTAGCTTCCATAGAAACATCACAGGCTTACCTTGTCACTTAATTACAGATGCACCAGCATTTATTGTATGCATGCATTTAGCACAGGATCTGGTGAGCCTATGGCACTTCTCTACATATTTCTGCTTATATTACAATTTTCATATTAAGGCATTATCAGCCTATCATGTTTGTCTCTTTGAGAGATCAATGGTGCAGTTGTTTAAACTGATTATTTCAGGAGCCCTAAACATGCACTACATATACTGTACCTGTCAGCAGCTTTATCTTTATAGAAATAGACTTACCGTATATACTCGTGTATAAGCCGACCCACGTATAAGCCGAGGTACCTAATTTTACTTACGAAAACCTGAAAAACTTATTGACTCGAGTATAAGAATAGACACAACTAAGACCGTTGGACAAGCAGGTATAGCCAGTAATTTTTGGCAAAATTAAACTACATTTCATTCCTTTTATTAACAGAAAGTTGCCATGTATAATATACATTGTGCTGCAATCACTACAGCGCAAAACTAAATCACTGAAAATTTGTCCCCCCCAGTGGATTTATATTACCATACAGACATTTTTCAGCTGAGACAAAATATACTGAAAGAGATATATTAAGAAGACAGCTGCCTTACCGGTAAATTTGCTCTAACGGGAGGGGAGAGGAAGCTGCTCCCTGTAGTAGGCGCCAAGTGCCTTCAAAGATTTTTCGCCGGTGGTGCCGGGTTGCCCAGAGTTTTTATCGGGTGGGAGGGGAAGCTGCTCTCTGCTGCTGGGCCCATTCAAAGATTAATCAATTCGCTGGGGTAGGGGCGACCCGGAGATGCTGGCAGGCGGAAGGGGAGAGCCGGGGATACTGCTGTCTGCAGCAAGCGCCTGGCCCCTTCAAGATTTTTAGTCAGGGGCGGCCCTGAGTTACTGGTGCGCAGGAGGGGAGAGTCGGGGATACTACTTACTGCAGCCGGCGCTGTGCCCCTTCAAGATTTTTCGCAGGGAGGTCCGGGCCCAGAGTTGTTATGTCGCTGATGTCGCATGATGATGTCAGCGTGCGCACCACCGCGACTTCAGCCGGCAGCGCTCCACGCACTTCTTGTTTAAAGTTCCGCACTGCTGCTCCTCCTGCGCTGGAAATCAACGCCATTGTTTCTGGCTGGGAGGGGGGTGTTCCCCATTGGCTCCTAAGGATCGGGCCCAATGGATGGGTTGCGGGCCCCATTCGGGGTGCAGGGGCACGGGACTCCAGTCAGTAGCACAGCTACAGATCATGTGGGATACAGATTCAAAGTTCCTTCAAAGTTCTCTGCAAATTTACCGGTAAGGCAGCTGTCTTAATATACCTGTTTCATGTACCAGAGTTTTTTTTTATTGACCCGAGTATAAGCCGAGGTAGGATTTTTCAGCACATTTTGGGTGCTGAAAAACTCGGCTTATACACGAGTATATACGGTACCCATTAAAAGATTCCAACTTCTGCGTGAACATTTCTTCTGATAAATCCAAGCAAATAATCTGAATTAGAATAATTCAAGAGTAAAAAAATATTGGATACCAAAGGCTTTGCCCCTGACTTGAACAATTGAGACAATTTTATATATAGTATTATATTACCCTTAATTTTCTGTCATATTTTAATGTGTTATACAGGTATGGGATCTGTTATTTTGAAATCCGTTATCTAGAAAGCTCTGAATTATGGGAAAGTCATCTCCCACAGACTCTGTTTTAATCAAATAACTCACATTTTTAAAACCAATTTCTTTTTTCTCTGTAATAATAAAACAGTACCTTGAACTTGATCCAAGCTATAATATAATTAATTCTTATTTGAGGTAAAACACTCCTATTGGGTTTAATAGTAGACTTATAGAGACCCAAATTAGAGAAAGACCACTTATACCGAAAAGCCCAGGTCCCATACTTTATATCTCATTCTACCCTTCATTTTTAATTTGTCCAATTTTGAATTTACACCAGTGGCTCTACATTTGCCCCACCAATATAGGTTAAAGCAAGCATGGCCACATGAAATTTTGCCCAATCCCCAAAACCAATATCCAAAGTACATGCATATCTGTCAGGATTAAAAGATAAAAATATAGTGTACTCAGATTGTGGTTTAGAATTTACTATAGTGGCTTTTTCACACTGCGGGCTACAGTTCAACGGCAGGTGGCTGGGTGCAATTTTTATTAACACTACAGGGATGTCTAACCTGTATGTTTACCTCTCAAGGGATGTTGGCAGTTCCAGATCAAAAAACAGGATACGTTTACAACTTGGTTACAAACACCCATATTCTTGTTTTTTTAGGTGGAACAGAAAGAAACTGCCCACTTTTTCTGGGCAGTTCACTCTGGGGGGTCTTGAGCTGGAATTCCAGGGTTGGAGGTGGGGTACTGTTTGTGGGTACAGTGGTGGTGGTAGGCAATGGATCCTCTACCTTGGCCGCCTCACCCTCTCCCTCACTTTGACTACCGACTCCTTGGAGGAGAGCATCTTTATCCACTGCTCCTTCTGGATTGGAACGGGTATGAAGCTGTTGCTCATGCGTTCGCTCCCCTTCCTCCAGGGGCTCTCAAGTATTCATGCTGAAAGTCTCTTCTGTTGAGTTATCCAGCTTCGTGTTTTTTTCCCAAACAGAGATTATGTTGTTCTAATGAAAGCAAATGGATTGACAAAGCTAATGACCGTGGTAGGAACTAAAAATGTTGGATTGTTTCTTGTCTAAAAAACACAAGATAATGCTCAAAGGTATTTTTGATAGAATAAAAACCACCTCAATTAGCCAAAATGTTTAAGATTAATCCCACCTGCCACCTTTTTTGTATGAATAAGCTGGTTTAACATTCAATAATAAGAATGCCATTATTCAGCAGATGGGCAATGTATCACCTGCAGTGAAAACCTTTGTTCCCACACCATTAGAATTTATGTATGTATGTGGTAATCTTGGGTATATACACAAAAAATGATTCTTTCTATTGCAGATGGGGATTGAAAGTATCATTTTGGAAGAAAGGCTTCACAGTCCTGTTATTTATGTCCAGGTTCAGTACGTGCAAGAGGACCTAAAGAACTCTTCTAATTTCCCTGAGTTGATGGCACCAGCACACTGAGCTATGGGCACAACTCACTTTTAGTCAGTACAGAAAGAAATTGTATATACAGGTATAGGATCCGTTATCTGGAAACCTGTTAGCTAGAAAGCTCCAAATTACACAAAGGCCATCTCCCATAGACTTCATTTTATCCAAATAATTGAAAATTTTAAAGTATATTTCCTTTTTTCTCAAAAATAATAAAATAGGAACTTTGCAAAATGAAGATATAATTAATCCTTATTGGAGGGAAACCAATACTATTGGGTTTATGTAATGTAGAATTGATTTTTACTTAAGGTATGCGAAAACTCCAGGTCCAAGCATTCTGAATTACAGGTCCAATAGCTGTATTTCCATTAATTCAGATGCAGGCTGTTCTTCCCGTCTCCCTCCCTCCCTGATACACTCCTCTGTATAGGCACTTGCAGGTTAGCTGGTCACATGCTCCTTCTATGGAAGCCTTACTGGGACAAAGCTTTCAGACATGCACAATACCAGGGACAGAAAGTATCAGGATCAGTGCAACAATACATGCAGCCAAAAAGGAATTTTTTATCAGTTATTACAAACAAATGAAAACATATCTTACTTACACATTGTTAAGCAGCCATTTTGTGTACTAAATACACTCCCTCAGAGGCTCATAATCTGCTCTCTACTACCATCTAGTGGCACACACACTATATATATATCTAATTACATATCATGTTAGGACCAAATAAGGTGTTGCTCCAGTTTTCCTATTTAACATAAGAAATAACAAAAAGCATAGGTTTATGTTTAAAGGGGTTGAGAGAGTGTGGAATTCCAGAGGCAAGTCAGCCATACTTTTTGAGCAATGACTCATGAGCAATCTTTTTTTTTTATTATTTCATCTGCTAAAAACAAGCAAGGTTGATTATTTGATTGCCAATGCACACATAACGCACCTGCATAATGGTTTCCTCCTATACAGATTCAGGCAACACACACTTCTCTGCACTCTTGACAAATTGGCTGCACCTCCCCCACTGTCCTTCCACAGGTGGAATTACTTGTACAGGGGCAGCACTCCAAACTTTCTTTAAAAAGCCTTTATTCTCATCAGCAGGGCAACATTAACAGCAACATTTCGAGCCTGTCACAACTCTTTATCACGCTAACATACAAGTGTATGACACCTACTTCTGTCCTACTTTGATACAGCAAACATCATAGATGCCTATGATTAAGGGAATGTTTTCCCGAAACACTTAAGGCGGTGTTGTTACCTTGATACAATAAACCTCCTCATATTCATCCAGAGTGCCGCCTGCATTGCTTATTTGGATTCATATTACAGCCGAGACGCTGGTGGCTGAGCACCCGGAGTTTACGGAGCTGATTGAAGGGACTTGCTGTGGTGGGGTCATTGACCATCTAGTGTTACTTTAACAAAAATTAAAGATACAATGTTTCCAAAAATTACTACACTCATCTGTTACACTTTCATTTAGAAGTCCAAATTTCACATGTAGCCAATTGTATACACATAAATACTGTAAAAGAACACAATAAAACAGTTAAATCATCTAAAAATAGGAGACAGGTCATATTTCATGCTTAACCCAATAGGATTAAGACTGTCCAATTTTTGAAAATTTAATTGATGTACAGTGTCCTGCTTCTACAAAATGCTTAGCTACAGGCTGATCCATCCATCGCCGATTTGTGTTCCCTAATCCTATCCCTGCCCGTATGAGATGTCTGTCCCACATAAATCATACCACAAGGGCATTTAATTGTGTATAACATCAACATAGATTTACATGAATAATGGCCAGAGATAGTAATAGGGATCCCATTCCTAGGATGATAAAACATCTCACCTTTTTGCACATTGCAGCAACAATTACACATATAACATGGGAAAGTACCTTTCTTCACTGGACATAATACCGTTTCTTTCCCTGGACAAAAATCTGCCTTTACTAGCACTGAAACAATAGTTTGTACTCTTTTAAAAGACATTACAGGTGGATCTTGAAATGCTCCAATTTCTCCTAGATTCACTTTTAAAATATGTATTTTCATGACTTTACTAATTCGACCACTCAATGTTTTAAACGCTGAAATAAAAGGAATCCTGGAGTTTCTCACACTTTTTGTTAATTAACCATCCCGTTCCACCTTTTCCACCTCCCTCTAATTTGTAGGAAAAACTCATTCATGAACATAAAATAATTCCACCGCAGTATTACCTCAAGGCTACTGAATACTTAATACTTTTGTGCCCCATCCAGGGTTTCCTTCTGCTCCAGACAAACTGCCTCTATACCCCCATCATGAATGGCTCTCCACATCCATTGTTACCAACCACACCTCTCCGTCTAGTAAGATAAATAAAAATCACTGGTATCCTGAACATAGGACTATTGTGAGACCACATATGGTCTAATAATTGTATCAACAAAACTTGCCAAGTGAAGCGAATACCAAATTGATGCCAGCCAGGCGATTGGTTCAAATCTTTATGGATCTTTGGCAGGATATAGAACACACGTGTCACAGGGATGGTTGGAAATATACAGTGAGACAAGTCATGAACTATAGTGAGAAGCAGAGGAGTGAAGGGCTTTTATTGTTAGCACAGGTTTGGGTGGAATGACGAGATCAGTTTTAGCTAGGTTCAGTTCAAGGTGGTGCTAGTTCAGCCAGGAGGAGATAGCTAGGAGACATCTAAAAAGCTGGGTCTAAATGTCAGTAATTATTGAAGGGGTGTCTAAAAGTAATGTGTGGGCAAGCCCGAAACCTGTGAGTCAAACAGGTTCGGGCTGGCTCATCAAATCTTTAGTATGTCATTGTTGGGTGGCAGGCTGGGCCCAGGGCCCACTCTACCCCTGACATTACCATGTGCCAAACTGCCTTAGCAGCCATTTGCTGTTGGCTTAAATATATGTAGTGAGCCCATCACTGTTGCAGGCAGGGGCGTAACTCAGAGCTGGGCCAACCCGGCCATGCGCCCTAGGCAACCTGGCCGGCTGAGTGCGCACTCAATTGCGCATGCGCAATACTGCGTTCCAGCGTGCATGCGCGAAACGGCATGCACAGGAACCCATTTATACAAAGAATAGATGCAGCAGTTCGGATAGACGGGACCAGACATGGGGTAGGCGACTGAGTGGGTACGTGCCTGGCGCCCCCACAGCTTTGTGCCCTAGGCACGTGACTACTCTGTCTACCCCTAGTTTTGGCCCTGGTGTAACTACAGAGGAAGCAGACCCTGCAACTGCAGGGTGGCCCAGGAGGTACAGGGGCCCCATGAGGCCCTAATTCATATAAAATTTCAATTAATATTGGTAAAACAGGTCAACCAAGACATTTTGGGGGCTTGAAAAATAACATGCTGTGGGGCCTGGTAATATCTAGTTACACCACTGGTAGCAGGTATTTATTTGCATCAACATTGGCAAATCCCATGTCAGTCGTGTATGATTGTGACTATGTCAAGCTTTGTCTTCCACACAAAAAGTACAATATTATTTCAATCTAAAAGTGTTGTACTTAAAGGAAGTAACATCAAAAAATTAAAGTGTTTTAAAGTAATAAAAATATAATGCAGTGTTGCCCTGCACTGGTAAAACTGCTGTGTTTGCTTCAGAAACACTACTATTATTTGTATAAATAAGCTGCTGAGTAGCCATGGGGGCAGCCATTCAAAGGAGAAAAGGCTCAGGTTACACAGCAGATCAGCTCTGTAGATCATAATGGTGTTATCTGTTATCCACTATTTAACCTGTGCCATATAGTCTTTTTCAATTTCCGCCATTGTTACACGGCAGCTTGTTAATATAAACTATAGTAGAGTTTCTGAAGCAAACACATCTGTTTTACTAGTGCTGGGCAACACTGCATTATATTATTATTACTTTAAAACATTTTCATTTTTTTATGTTACTGTTCCTTTTAAGGAGAACTAAAGTCTAACTAAAGAAGTAAGCTAGAAATGGTATACATAATGTTTTAGCATAATGTTTTGTTGCAACAACCCTTAAGCTTAGCTTCTCGACAGCTACTCAGAGCCCACTGAGCATGTGAGTGTTGCAGACACTTTCCAAGATGGTAACCCCCTGTCACAGGTTTGAGATCCTGGATCATTGCTGCTATTGGCAAGCTGAAACTTTAGGCTGGTGCAATAAGTTCAGTATATAAAATATGGCATTTTTAGCCATATTAATTTTTAGGGTTAAGCAATAATTATTATTTCTGCTAGTTAAATTTACTAAGAGATGTGAAATAAAGAAAAAAAACATTAATCCAAGTGTCTGTACTCTAGAACACTGAATTTGCTACAACATACACGGAGTACTTTAATTCACTTGTATCTGCACAGTTTTATTGGTGGATCTGTCTTTGCCAGTTCATAACCTCGGCCATTGTTTTGAGCTATATCAGGAAATTGCTCTTATCTTCCTGTTTTTCCAACTTGGTCACCACTCCCAGTAAAGCCTCAAGTTCCTGCTTGACTCTGTGCAAAATCTTGGTGAGGATTTTAGAAATAACTATTCCATATGCTGATTTTATAATTCTGCATTATTGCTGGTAGTGGTCAGCTCTCATTTTTGACACGACTCCTTCTTGCATCAGTACTGTGCTTGCCTGGCCCCAGGTATCTCTACAGCACAACGTGATGGATGAATCTCACAAGAAAGATCAAGTCTCTGACACATTACTGTTAAGAGATGCTGGTAATGGAGGTACACTTTCTTTTCCTTTAATACTTGCAAAGTTTCAGTACATTATATAAATTATGTCTCTCTGCTATTTCTATATGTATTGTTTTGTCGAAGAAACTGCCCTTTTGTTTCATCTAATGACATTAAGCATAAACTTCTTTTTATACACTTTTATCTTGTCTAGACATGTTGATTTCAAAATGAATACTCAGTGCATAATAACAAATAAATGTATTTATAAACCACATTCTAATATATATTATTAATAAATGTTCAGTGGTTTTAATGTTATTTCTAAATGTAATTGCTGCTGAAAGCAGTATCTGGCAATCCCGTGCTATCCTCTGCATTGCTGGCCCTGACTATTTGTACTATTAAAACAATGTAGCAAAATTCACCTCTTCTCCAGCCAGTAACTATTATGTCTTGCACACTTTTGTGATTATTCTTCTATATAGAAGCAAAGTCTGCCAGCAGAGTTTTTTTTAATTTTTAAAGGAGAACTAAAGCCCAACTAAAGAACTAGCTACAAATGTTGTACATTATGTTTTTAGCTTCTGTTCGAGCCTGTGGCAACACAGCCCTTTAGCAGGGAAGATATGTATCTCCAAAGATGCCCAAGTAGCTCCCCATTTTCTTCTCTGCTGATTCACTGCACATTCTCTGTGCTGTTGTCACTTACTGAGCTTAAGATCCTACTCACAATACACAGTACACAACACATAATATAAATGTCACGATATAAGGCTGATTAGCACAGAAACCAGTGCAACTTGCATCAGAATTTATCAGCCTTGTAGCATCAGCTTATATTACAGGCCAACCTCATTTTTTGCTGATAATTTGCGACAACCCCTAAGCTTAGCTTCTCAACAGCTGCTCAGAGCCCACTGAGCATGTCAGTGTCGCAGACACTTTCCAAGATGGACCCCCCTGTGACGTCCTGGATCATTGAAGTCCTGGATCATTGCTGTTATTGAGCAGCTGGAAATTTAGGCTGGTGCAATAAGTTTAGTATATAAAATGTAGTATTTTTAGCCATATTTTTTGGTATGGCACACAGGGAGCATAGGGGAGGCAGAATATGGCACACAGGGAGCATAGGGCAGTCAGGTTACGGCACACACAGGGAGCATAGGGCAGTCAGAGTATGGCACGCACATGCAGAATAGGGCAGGCAGAGTATGGTACATCTGAACAGAGTAGGGCAGGCAGAGAATGGCACACGTGAGAAGGAAAGGGAGGCAGAGTATGGAACACACAGGCAACATAGGGCAGGAATATTAGAAAGGTGTGAACAGATGAACAATTCTGAACAAATAGGGGAAGTTCACTTTTAAGTTAACTTTTAGTATGTTAAAGAATGGCCAGCTCTTAAAAACATTTTGAATATTTGCCTTGCCTTGAAGCTTTTAAATGGAGATGGCTGACCCCATCTAAAAATCAAATGCGTGTAAGGCTAAAAATTTATTGTTATTGCTACTTTTCATTATATATTCTTCTAATCAGGCCCTCTACTATTCATATTCCAGTCGCTTATTCAAATCAGTTGCAAGGTTGCTAAGGTAATTTGGACCCTAGTGACCAGATTGCTGAAAACTGAAATGCCATTTGCATTTAGTTTGTTCATGGTGCTATTGAAACAATAAACCTCCTGTTATATTGCATTTGAACCCATTTAATACAGTATATTGAATCTTCCTCTTCTGATAGTTGTTCACTTTTTAGACACTTGTGATTACAAAAGACAAACATAAAGCGTATCCAAAATGTTGAGAAGTGATGCTGACCCCATAAATTAAATTGGGTTCCAAGGGGTAAAAAAATTCTAATCAGTACTATTTTTGATTTGTACTTTGCAGGTACTCAGTGTGACCTGTTTCTAAAATTGCATGAAGTAATTTCCTCTCTGGAATCTTGTGCATGGTCCTGGAGGAGTCCGTCTGGAAGTGGGTCTGTAGATGGGAGCGACACCCCTTCAGGGAACACAACACCCTGCGGTGCCATTATGACTTTTCCTCTCTTAGCAGGGTTAACTGAGGTACATTATATTTAGAATATTACTTGTGGTAGATTAAGGGCAAGCCTAGGAGGCAGGGGGCAATTAAAGCTCAAACCAGTACTGTATTAATTAGTGCAATATGAATAAACGCATTCGAGGAAAAAAATTTCTATAATTTTTTGAAGTGGGCTTTAAAACAAATAAAAAATTCAAAAGGATAAGGGCTCAATTTCAGTCATATAGTACTAGCATGTTAAGAGGCACAACACTTTGTTGCACAGGGCTCTGTACCTTGTGTTTTTGATGGCAGATCCAGTGCAAGGCACAGTACACAGCACAAGGGAACACATGACGTGCATTAAGTACTGACCTGTGGTTGGATCTTTTAATCTAAAAACAGAGTGTAAGGGGATACCCAGTGCCATTTGCAAAACTTTTCATCGTGGCTCTACTAACAACAATTTTTCTTGTATTTTTCTCTGTCCAGCATATGATGTACATATATTGCTTCAATTTGCATACTCATTCTGTTATATTACAGTTAATATGGTTTTTAAAGCTATATATGTTTGGCATGATTTTTAACTTTTCTGTAGCAAGAGGAAGCATATGTTGGGTTTCCATTCTCTAGGAGCTTCAGAAGGTGTTTCCGCATGATGACAAATGGTTACAGTCTGAAATCTCAAGATATCGCCAGGAGAACGCAGCCCTGAGAGACAAACTAAGGGTTACAGATCGAGAGATTGACAACTCAAAGCTCACCCTTATGGAAATGATGGAAGAGAAGGACACACTGCAAATACAAGTCAGGATTTGTGTATATCTACTATATACAGTTGTACAAGACTAGAAATGTAAACACATACAGACTTATACAGCAGTATAATTATTTTAGTCTTTTTTTTGCTATTCAGAAACATTCTGCATCATAAGAGGGTTTAGAAACCTAAATATAAAAAGTGAAAGAAAACATTTCCCAACATATATTAACTAAAATGCATTATTTAAAGAGTACTTAAAGCAGTATATGTATGTCCTTTACTATTTTCTGCTCTGCTGGTTCTGACTATATGTACATTTGAGTAACGTCAGCTCTCCTCCACCTTAGACTTCATTTGCCATATACTGTCACCTGCTGCTGCTCCTTTATTTTTTTTAGAATATTACACTTGATTTTGATTGTTCCCCTTAGTGTTGGCACATATTCCATGTCAGTTTGTAACCCTGTTGACTGTCCTTTCTCTGGCTCATTCCTTTAGCTGTTTTTATTAGATGTTTTTTATTCTCCTTTTCACCTTGAAACTTTCCCCCACTTCCCTCAGATAAGCAAGCTACAGGGATATCTGCAGGAAGAGGCAGTTTTTTCTCTACCCACCTCAATGTCTTCAAGTCCTGATTGTGCTGAATTATGCAACCCAACTACAGAAACTCCCCTTGCAGTGAATGACCCACTTTTCAGCAAGGTAGGTGAAACACTTGTGGTCATTGACTAGGATAGGATTTTTAAAAGATCTTTTCGCTATCATAAGACCAAGCTTATCTTGAAACTTTTGTTTAAATGTATGATTTGTCCATCAACTAAAAAGACCATTTCAAGCAATATCATCTAGTTGAAGCGAGGAAACTGTGTTTACCTGCCTGCTTGGCCCTGCAAACAATTGATTTCACTGTAAGAAAATTTTCTGACCTGACCGATCAATTAGTGCCCATTAACCTCCCAATAATTTGATTTTAATTCGCACAAGAATTGGTTGTTCTGGAGAGAAAAATCTTAATGTCTATGGCCAACTTAAGGAAAAAGTTAAACAAGGAGCTCACAAAATGAACCTAAGGGCTGAGTTAAATTACTTCCCACGTTTATCTAACTTTGCACATGCACCCACTCGCTGTTAGACACAACTGTCTCTTGCTTCCTTTAGCAGGCTCCCATTTCCACACTGCAAAATATGATTCAGTATCTTCAGGATCTCTCTGGTATCCAGCCTTCATTGCCATGTACGCCTGAGCTTCAACCTAGCAACATGGAAACAGAGATAGAATGGCTGAAAGGGTGAGAGAATCTATGTCTGCATGCTACTTGGTTTTCATAGGAAACATTCAGTTGGAACTGGAGTAAGCTATAGCTGAGGAGACAGTTAGCTGAGAGCTCCTAAGATACAATACAATGGCTTTACAAACTTTTTAAAGAATATATGTTTTAGCAATAAGAGATTCTTTCATTTTTTTCCTATTTGTGATAACACATTGTTGCAGTCTGTGGTATGTTTATTACAAACAATATCCTTTACATATACTATATAGCTAACGAGTGTGTGGATGTAGTTATGGACACATTGAACAAAGCGTGTTTGTTAAAAATAACATTTCGAATAGGTGTGTAGCTCAAATAAGTTTAGCACAAAAATCGCTATTGTTTTTATCTTCAGGATGGAATGCAGTACAACAGAAAAATTCACTGCATGGTTCACTGTGGCTGGAAAGATTATTAAAATGAACTGCGATTAAAAAAAGTACTGCGATTAAAAAAAGTCAAATCTGTAAGCTAAAATATATTTGAGAGTGATTAGACAGTTTGAAAAATTGGATTTATCTATAGTTTAAGCATTTATCACTTTTGCTCTCCCTAATCTGGTTGTTCAGAGATGTGGTCAAACAAAAGATTCTTTAACATATAGTTAGTTTCAATGTTCTGCCTTCCTCACCAAAATAAACCAATTCTCACGCTTTCACTGAAAATGTGCAACGTCCCAGTCAATGTCTGGAAATAACAACTGAGAGAAGAGATGTGTGGAAAATACCATATTGGACAGATACTGTTGATATTCCTGGCCTGTATTTCATACAGTCTAGAAGTTCCAAACTATATAACATGATCCTCGGTGCCTATCTTTGCCACCCTACAAGGCAATTTGAACAAACTGATATATTTGATGAGTACTTGGGGTTGCAATAGGTCATTTTAGTGTTCTGCCAAACTGCACTAACATTTGCCTGGTTGAATAACTGTCAGTTTGGCCCTTAAAGGAACAGTTCAGTGTGAAAATAAAAACTGTGTAAATAGATAGGCTGTGCAAAATAAAAAAAGTTTCTAATATAGTTAGTTAGCCAAAAATGTAATGTATGAAGGCTGGAGTGAACAGATGTCTAATAAAACAGCCAGAATCCAACTTCCTGCTTTTCAGCTCTATAACTCTGAGCTAGTCAGCGACTTGAAGGGGGGCCACATGGTACATTTCTGTTCAGTGAGTTTGCAATTGATCCTCAGCATTCAGCTCGGATTCCAAAGCAGCAGATATGACCCATGTGCCCCCCCCCTCAAGTCTCTGATTGGTTACTGCCTGGTAGCCACGGTAACCAGTCAGTGTAAACCAAGAGAGCTGAAAAGCAGGAAGTAGTGTTCTGACTGACATGTTATATATAAAATCACTCCAGCCTTTATACATTACATTTTTGCCTAACTAACTATATTAGAAACATTTTTTATTTTGTACAGCCTATCTATTTACCCAGTTTTTATTTTTACACTGAACAATTCCTTTAAGTGAAAGCTGTAAGAAATATTAGTGATGGCATTTTCATAGTAAAGCTACACACATTTTACTATTGTGTTTCAGAAAACTTGACTGCTTGAAGAGGCTAAACGCCCAGCTCTGTGCGACCCTAGAAGAATGTAAGAGTGACTCTGGGAAACTCAGCATGCAGCTTGGAAAACTGGAGTCCACTTGCACTGCTTTTCGTCTTGCCCTTCAATCTAGGTAAAATTAAAGAATCTCTGTGTAATCACTGCATCCCCACATCTTTATGTCACAGCCAGTAGATGAAGGGCAGACAGTTCAGACTCAAAAGCACAATATATGTTGTTTTATTTTTTATTAAAATTTTACAGTTTTGCAGTTTTTATGCACTTCACAGATGTACTAATGTATTTCAGAAAATAATTAATATAAATGATATGATCTTTCAGGCTTTGCAGTAGTAATGTGATGATCTTTTCCTGACACCCTTAGGTGCCTCCCCACTTTTGCCCCTCGTGAATGAAGAGCCACAGAACACAGGCAGTGCTGTATTTAGCACCTACAAGTCTCAGTGCTCTGAAATGGAGTGCAGAGACCTGCTGTAATTTATTACCAGATGAAGGCAGTGTGCAAAATGGAAAAAAGCTGGAGTATTGTAGTTTTTTGTTTGCACTTTGTACACTGCCTTCACAAAAGTAAATGATCCCTTATGTCAGTTTTACTAGTGCCAAGTAAAATGTCTCCTAACTGAAATTGCAGTGAGAAGTGTCTGAAGGCATACAGTGTGATGCTAGCTCTCACAGAAGCAAAAGGAGACATTATCCTAGGACAAATGTCAGATGGAGACATCTTGAACTCAGGTATGATTCCATGCAAACTGTGAAATTTCAATGACCCAACACAAGCAATGATTCTTCACATTGATATTTTGGCTCTTCAGATAGATCAGTTTTCCTCTAATTATTGCAGGCTCTGTGATGAAATACATTTCTTTAGAGTACACTTTTCAAAAACTCTGTGCATAGCTGGTGAGTTGGTTTGAGCAAATATAAATAAAAGTATCTGACTGTATGAGAAATTTTAATTACAACATATGCTTTTCTCATCAAACTGAGTCTGCACCTAGCTCATAAGCAAAAGTCTTCTATCAGTATATTCTTGTACAAAACAAACCAGGATTACACTAAAACCTCAACTGGGTGTACACTTAGGAAGTACACATTTTAATATCTTAATTTAATTGATGTGCCTCTGAAAACAACACATTTACAACACAACCAAAATAAGGGTCCATTCCTACTTACAGTGAATTCGATTGATAAAGGTAATCTAAGTTAAAAGGTATTCTAAGTTAATAGTTAATACAATTGAAGTTACATTAGTAGTGAATTTGTGACTTGAAAAGAGGTTCCTGCCATTTCTTTCCATTTTAGTCCTTTTTTTTTTTACTTAGGATGGAGTTCGCTACCAAAGGATTTAGAGATTAAAACCAAACTATTCATGATGGAGGTGAAGAAAACATTCAGGCAAGATAGAACCAAATTGGAAGCAGACAAGGGAGACGCCAGAAGCCCAGCATTGCCTAGGTAATATGTTCCTATATCACAGTGCGTAGAAATCAAAATATGTGTGTATTTTGTAATATTTCAGTGGAAGAAAATGTTCTGATATATCAGAATCCAAACCAAAACATACTTGCTGTATCAATTTAAGAATTTCTATTTAAGAAAGTATAAGTGTGCCTTCTACAATTATCCACATAAACTTGTCATATTGATCCGTGAAATAGCAGTTAGAGGAGAGCACTCATAGACAGGGCCGCCATCAGGGGGGGACAGGGGGGACAAGCGTACCGGGCCCGGGCATGAAGGGGGGCCCGGCAGCGCTGCATTTTTTTGAAGATCCGGGCCCCCCTTACGAGCGCCCGAGCCGTACGTCTTGCCTCTTCAGTGCCGAATGCGGAAGTGCCGAAAAGCCGAAGCCGATGCGACGAAAAGACCCGAAGTCACGGAAAAAGCCGAAGTCCCGAAGTCACGAAGCGCCGAAAAGACCCGAAGTCACGAAAACAGCCGAAGCCGAAGTCCTGAAGCGGTGAAAAGACCCGAAGTCACGAAAGGAGGCGAAGTTGAAGTACTGAAGCCATGAGTTCAATTCTACTGAACACCAGTTTGTGTTTTTTTTTTTTTAAATCCCCTGGCCACCAATGTATTATTTTAATATTCTATAGGCCCCTGCCACCAATCTTTTTTTTAAAACTTTTGTTTTTGGGGCCCCAATTTTTTTTTTAACTCGTAAGGGGCCCCTTGCCACCATTGTTTTTTTTTGGGTTTTTTTTTTAAAAAAAAAATTAATTTTCTTTTTGGTGGCCCCAAATTTTTTTAACTTGTAAGGGGGCCCCTGCCACCAGTTTTTTTTTTTTTTTCAAAAAAAAATTATTTTTTTTTAAATTTTTTTTGGGGCCCCAATTTGTTTTTAACTTGTAAGGGGGCCCCTGCCACCATTTTTTTTTTTTTTCAAAAAATTTTTTTTTCTCCAAATTTTTTTTTTGGGGCCCCAATTTGTTTTTAACTTATAAGGGGGCCCCTGCCGCCAATGTTTTGTTTTTTTTTCAAAAAAAAATTAATTTTTTTTCAAATTTTTTTTTGGGGCCCCAATTTGTTTTTAACTTAGAAGGGGGCCCCTGCCACCAATGTTTGTTTATTTTTTATTTTTTTTTTACATTTTTTTTTGTTGGGGCCCCAAGTTTTTTTTAACAGGGGGCCCCTGCCACCAATGTTTTTTAAAAAAAAAAATTTTATTTTTTTTTTTTTGGGGCCCCAATTTTTTTTATAAGGGGGCCCTAACCATCAATAGCTTTTTACAACTTGTGTGGGGGGGGGGGTTACTTTTTTAGCGCTGATGTCTGTGTGGTCTTTTAACTGCGATGTGGGCGGGATATGGGGCGGAGCTTGGTCGTCAGTGTGGGCGGGGCCCAGGGGGCCCCAAAAATTTTGTTGTACGGGGCCCCGTGATTTCTAATGGCGGCCCTGCTCATAGAAGCAGATACTAGTGTCACTTGAGAAAGGGCCATGCCCGAAACATGTTGTGTGATTTGTAGTCAATAATAAAATGTTTTAGCAGTATCTGCTTCTATGAGTGCTCTCCTCTAACTGCTATTTCACGGATCAATATGGGATTGCGGTAACCCTTCATTGAGGATTGAAGCACTAACAAATTGATCCTAGCACCGGCAGAGCGAAAGAACAATCTCCCTGTTGTTCATAAACTTGTCATAATTGTTTTTGTTGCAATAGGGTTTTTGCTTTTCAGTCTTTAATTAGCAGTGCGATTTGAGCATTACATTTAATGTACCTACTCTGTCAATTGAGTCTACAGGAAACAAACTTTTTTATAAGCACCCAAAACAACAATAAGAAAAGATTGGTGTCCATACCTTACAAAATACAAATTATTACAAGTTGCTTAGTCTCATTTTATTTTGTGTGACTAGTTTGAAATTTTTTGTGAAGCACTAGAAACAGTAAAGGCAGGGCTGGATTTACATAGCGGGCACCCCTAGGCCCACTGCCGTTCATCACCCGTGCCCCCCCCTTTACTCATGCAAATTTTCATAATTGGGACCTGAGCAATGTGGATTGGGCACAGGAAATTAACAAAATGATTGTATCTTCTGCGCATCTCCAGTGTTTTTGAACCAATGTGGGTGTGGTTGGGCAGCATGCCGCCCCTGTAAAATCCTGCCGTCCTAGGCCCGGGCCTAGGTGGACTTTCCACAAAGCCAGGCCTGAGTAAACGTATCACTGCACATATTCACCTACATTTACAAATATATGTGAATATGTTCTAATTTCAGTATACAAAACCATGCCAGTTATTACCAGTTAATTGTTATGAGTTTCTGCATTAGGTTAATGCCAGCCTTCAGATTCAGGACAAGAAACATTCCCTACATGAAGAATCAGATCCTTCTCCACTATCTGTCTGGGAGCAGGTACATATGGCGGATTTAGGTGCTTGCACCTCGACAGTGGTTCTGGGTAGGCAAGGAGGTGTCTGATTCTTGGCCCACCAGCTCTGGCATTAGCCTTAGTATCAATCTGCACCTGGGTTAGCACATGAGAACCAGTATCTTTAGATATATGGGAAAATATCCTTTGGTGGCAAGAGCTGTGTCTTATTACTGTCAGTGTCTTTGGTATCATTATTGATATGTTTGACTTTCTCACAGATTTTATTCACCTTGGCTCAGTGAAGAAGATGAGCAAATGTTAAAAAACTATGTTCAGCACCTAAAGCAAGATTTTGCATCCATCAGTGTTATGGAAAATTTGCAGATGGGGAAAGGTGTCCATTCAGAAATTGCTCATCTTGCTGACATCATCAAAACAAAGGCAGACAATGCCATTAAGGTGTCATCAGAAACTTCAACAAGCTGCCCTGAGAGACTACTCAGAGCCCAAATTGTACAGGATCTGTTTGATACCAAAGTAAGTTCATGTATTTTGCTAGTTATTGGGTCTTTTTTTTTCTTTTAAAGTCTACTGTTTGCCCCCATATCACCGATTATGAGGACTTTTTGGTTAAATAACATTGCTCACAATCTGGTGACTTTGATATTTAGGCATTGTTATATGTGTTAGATAGCTTTTTATGTAACAGGGCAAAGCATTATCTTGTGAAGTAATGTAAAGAACCAAACATAAGTATACAAACGTTGACTTGAGGTGCTTTATTATTCAGTCTTTGTAGAAGCATTTTTGCAGTTTATTGTTTTTGCCTTTCTTTCCATGTTACTCGGTTGCTGAATATGATGTTGCTTTGTAAATGAATGGTATAAACAATAAAGCATAGGCATAATCTATAACTTTCCTAGGAAGGGTTAGCTGAACTCAAAGCAAGCATTCAGTTGCTACAGACAGAGAAGCGAGCACTAGAGCTGCAGAGCTTGTCTTATCTGGAAGAGGAGAAAGCCTACATGCTCATTAGAGATCAGCTTCAGCAAGAACTGAGTGACTGGGCACAGAAAAAGAAAGATGAGGATTCTGGGTTGGTGAGTATAAAGATATATGCAAAAGTATTGGAAGAAGACTTATATTACAGGGAGAAGGTATGTTAATAATATAGTTTCCTGTATCAATCAAACTCAGTTAAATAAGCAATGAGATACAGTGACGAAAGTTACAAGAGGGATTATAAGCAGCAAAATGATGTAGTTATTGTTTATCCCGTTAAAACACTATTTTGTTAAACAATTACAATGCTATTATAAGTTAAAGGTAAGGAAATACCTAAATACAACTGTCTCAACCACAAAAAGCCTATTGTATACATCTAAATCAACTGGACTTGCTGAGTAATTATTAAAGACGTTTCACTACTCATCCGAGCAGCTTCTTTAGTTCATGCAACTCTCACAAGTAACACCTGTTTCTAGGAGTTGCACGACACATTGGATAATCCTATCACAGTAACTACACAGAATCAACAGCTCTGTAAATCTCAGAAGTCACCTCTCTGAAGAGTTAGGAACGTGCCATTGTGATTGGATTAGTGGAAAAGTTTATATGCCGAGAATTTCCCACACCAGTCAGTTAAACTGAAGAAGCTGCTCGGATGAGTAGTGAAACGTCTTCAATAATTACTCAGCAAGTCCAGTTGATTTAGATTTACCTATATTAGATATACCATGACCTGGATGAATGAAGATCTTCATAGTCCTATTGTATACAGTTTATATTTGTAACATTTACTGTCAGTTTTTTTAAAGGCCAGTAATGCTTGCAATGCTTACCATGTGCCAACATTACAACATTGCCTTAAATGGTGTAATGCAGGGGTGTCAAGATTGATGGGCTTCCATGAAATATAAACATTACTTCAGCACTAATTATGATGTATACTCTCAAGCATGGATGTTTCTTCCATCCAATAACTGGGGATTGGGCTGGCCAGGTTCTGGAGAAGCTAGGCTCTACATCGTCAAGTGGCAGAATGCCTTGTATCCCTTTCTGCTGGCAAGGTGACATATGGGGGCTGAGCAGAATCCATTAAAAAAAAAAAACAGAGAGGAAAACAGGATAGGTTCAGTTCATTATAGTATCTGGTTAATATTTTGAATTTTCATTGGTCTGCAATGGGCAAAGAGTGTGAATGGCAACATATAGTTTTTACACTTAGCCAAGCTTATTGTTTAGCCATAAATATGTTTGAAACTTGTATTGCATGAGTGAACCTGTCTTATGTTTTGCTTCCAAAACAGGAGCATCCAGGTTATGGAAGAGCAGCATTGGGTCACTGTGAGCAGTCTGTTCCTCACACAGATATGCAGCGTCTATTGGAGTCTTTAGCACGGTAATATAAGCATGCATCTGCATTCTTATGCCTATGTATACCTTAGAATGGCGTGATTAATGATTGATCTGAAAGATCTATATTTATTTATTCATTTATTTAACATCAGTTCATATAACCCGTTTTAAAAATTGTGGCCACCAGTCTTAAAGATCAAGTTATGCAAATAACGTGTCTGATTTAGTGGAGAGTATAGAGAGACTCAGGATTGGGCTCAACAGGAAGGAACTATGACCTTCCTCATCTCATCAGCAATAGGAATGATTCTCAAATGCTGTCACAGCAGATACTGTAGATCCCTAAATACATGTCAACAATTTTTAAAGAAAGAAAAGGACTGTCTTCATATCTCTGAAAGCAGCAGTTCGGGCCACAATGGGGCTGTCTAATGCTAACCACATACTTTACATTTTACTGAAACTATCCCCACATCCAAACCCAGTAATGCTAACTTTTGCATCTCTACTAGTAATTGTCAGAGGAGCCTGGCATGAACTGTCATTGCAGCATGTGCTTTTGCAATACACTCAAAAATAATTCATTGTGTTATATTCAAATTGAAAGCATCCATTACTTAAAAATTTTGTTCTTTAGTCTGTATCCATCCATTGTTTGCAGTACATATTTTGTATGTGAGATAAGATGCTGTACTCATACCATTATTCCAGGGGCAGTGAAATGAAGGTTCATGTGGAAGTTCTCAGCAAAGAATTGGATGAGCTAACCTGTCGTGTCCATGCTCAGAAGGCTCAGTCTGCTAAAATTATTATAGATTTCTTCAAAGCCCACAGGTATTTTTTTAAAGATTGATAGTTTGATACATTAGAGTTTCCAGGACATTGCAAGGTATAATAGCCATTGCGCGTAAGTGTGATGATACACAGGTGCACAGGTGTCTGTGTGTTAAAGATGTGCATTGTTTCTTGGCACATGGTATAAGATTTTAACTCCATTTGAGAAGCAAATACACAGGTGTCTGTATAATGGTTACAAGGTAGGCACATAGATACTCTGGTATTAGAGAGAACGATGGACTTATGGGATTTGTGCTTGAAAAGATAATGTGACTGGTGTGTCAGGAAGAGATCTGGACTCAAAATAAAAGGAGAGGGTTGATATTGTATTTAAATGACTGGCACACTTCACTATATAAGTGTGGGCAGTGAAAGATGACTATTTGCTTGGATAGATCAGTAGGACAGGACCCATACGAGGCACTAACTTGCTGTTTTCTAATTGCAGGAATCTGTTCATTACATACCAGAATGCTCAAAGAAAGTACCATGAACAGCAACGCAGGCTGGAATCTCAGGCACATATGATGTCACAGTGTCATATACAACAGCTACATGATCTAATGCAAAATATCCTAAGCCTGCAAGCACAGCAAACTGCTAGAGAAACAGGCGAGACATCCCTCTAAGCTGCAGTAGATCTCCTCCTCCCAATCTGCAAGGTGAAGGATGCCATGAACATATTTTACATATACGAAAGAGAATTGTAGTAAAGTCATTGGGGCTCATTTATCAACACTGCGCAAATTTGCCCATGGGCAGTAACCCATGGCAACCAATCAGATTGCTGCATTCATTGTACTGCTTGCAGCTGGCTTTAAAAAGCTAATCACTGATTGGTTTTCCACAATGATCCATTGCTACACCAGTTATGAATACACCCCCAGACAAGGGGGCATAAAGGTAATTTCTGTCCCACACAGTATATGATAGCTCAATGGTTTCCATTTTTTCTCTTGCTTGGTGGGCCAGGAAACCAATGTACATTATGTATGGGGGTCAGACTATAATGCAACTTTTTAGCAAATATGTCAGATGTGTGCAGCCTAATGCATTGCTTGGGCTAATATTTCTACTTATAAGTTGATCTAAGGTGGAAAAATTTGTTATTCAGATTTATGCCCATACAGTTACCCATCATAAGTATACAGTCAGCATTCAAATGCGAGTTTCCTAGTTTAGGGATGTTGCTTGGAGAATCTGTAGACAAACCCCATGTTGACTTTTGGGCATGATTGCCCTACATAGATATCCCTGTTGTGGGAATTTAATTTTATTTAATCAAAACAATCAAAAAGCATTCACTGTTATGTGTTATATAAAAAATGATGTCACACAAACCAGTAAAAGAAGAGCCAAATTTAGGCATACCTTAAGGGTAAGGTCACACTGGGAGATTCGGGGAGATTAAGTCGCCCGGCAACTAATCGCCTCTTCTATTGGACGATTAATCTCCCCGAACTGCTTCCCCTTGTCTTTCGCCTGCTAGAATGAAAAATCGCCTGTGGCATGGCACTCGCGGCGATTTGTTTTCCGAAGTCGCCTGAAGTTGCCTCATTCTAGCACGCGGAAGACAGGGGGAAGCAGTTTGGGGAGATTAGGCACCCCAAAGAAGAGGTGATTAGTCGCCGGGCGACTAAATCTCCCCGAATCTCCCAGTGTGACCTCACCCTAAAGGGGTTGCTTGCCTTTAAATGAACCTTTAGTATAATGTAGAGAGTGATATTCTGATAAAATTTGCTGTAGGTTGTCATTTTTTATTATTTGTGGTTTGTGAGTTATTCAGCTTTTTATTCAGCAGCTCTACAGTTTGCAATTTCAGCAATCTGGTTGCTAGGATCCAATTTAATTTAGGAAGCATGTATTGATTTGAATAAGAGACTGGAATAGGAATAGGAGAGGCCTCAATAGAAAGATTAGTAATACAAATTAGCAATAACAATACGTTTAGTCTTAAAGAGCATATGTTTTTAAGATGGAGCCATTGACCCCAATTTAATCTGGTAAGAGTCAGATGAGGGCGGCAAATAAAAAAAAAATTTAGGCCAATTGAAAAGTTGCTTAGAATTAGCCATTCTATAATTTACTAAAAGTAACTTGAATATAAACCACCCCTTTAAGACAGTGATCCCCAACTAGTGCTCGTGAACAACATGCTGCTCCGAGTGGCCTCAAAGCTTGTGCTTATTTTACAAATTTTACTAAAAGATCATTTAAAGGTGAACAATCCCTTTAATAAGCTTCAAGAGTAAATTTACAGAATAATTGTTATTTTATCCTTTGATAAAAATGCCCCTAAGTGTAAATAAGAACAGGGTACATTTTTTCGCGTCACTGCCCCTTACTATACTAAAGGCCGCATTGTGATTTGAATCCAGCAGGGGGACTCAAGATAGTAAATGTAAAGGTTAGGAATAAATATGTAATTTAAGTTGTGCACTGCAGTGATTTCATAAACATATGACATATGTATTTGTGGTGGGGATGCACCGAATCCACTATTTTGGATTCGGCCGAATACCGAACCGAATCCTAATTTGCATATGCAAATTATGGTTGTGAAGGGGAAAACAGTTTTTACTTCCTTGTTTTGTGACAAAAAGTCACACGATTTTCTTCCCCGCCTTTTTGCATATGCAGAAGGATTCGGCTAAATTTGAATCCTTCTGAAAAAGGCCGAATCCAAATCCTGGATTCGGTGCATCTCTAATTTGTGGCACCTTAAAGGAGAAGGAAAGCTAAGGAGGCATTTTATTGCCAATAGATTAGCTGCAATAGTGCAAGCTAGAATGCTATATTTATTCTGTAGAATGTTTTACCATACCTGAGTAAAAAGCGCTAGAAGCTCTCTGTTTGTTTAGGATAGGAGCTGCAGTATTAATGTGGTGTGACATCACTTCCTGCCTGAGTCTCTCCCTGCTCTGGGCTCAGATTACAGTAGAGAAGGGAGGGGTGGGGGGAGAGGAGCAAACTGAGCATGCTCTTGCCCAGGGCAATGAGGTTTAAGCTGAAGGCAGGAAGTCTGATACAGAAGCCCATGTGTACACAATAGAAGGAAAGAAATGCTGTGTTTCTTTTGACAGGGGACTCAGAGCAGCACTACTTTGGGGGTTTACTGATATATTTAGATGGACCTTTCTGATAAGGCTTACTTAGTTTTTACCTTTCCTTCTCCTTTAATAATGCAAAATGGACCAGTAGACAAGGCAGAAACACAAAGAAAAACATGATACGTTATTAAAGTTGCAAAAAAAAAACAAAACATGATTGTAAGCTCTTGTGAGTGTGGCGCTCCTATGCTTTTTTTTTGTAAAGGTTGTCCAAAATGGGCCAGTAGGCAGGGCAAAAGAAAAACAGGATGAATATTATTGTTAAAGCTGCAGAAAAGCAATAAAACATAATTGTAAGCTCTTGGGAATGGGGCCCTCCAAACGGTTGTTTGTTAAAATATTGTATATATATATATACATACATATAATATATGTTTCAGTGTGTTTGTAAGCATATAAAGATAATTTTTTAATCTGAAAAACATCATTATTAGATTTATTATGAACACCAATAACTGCTGTGAACAAATATAAAAATGTGATACCAGCAACAGCCTCCGAAAGACAGGGGTGGAACTACCGGGGGAGCAGAGAATGTCATTGTACCAGGGCCCGCCGGCCATTCTTGTGCCCGCGTAGCTGCCAAGAAGATCGCTTCCGTTCAGGGGTGTTTCGCCAACGAGGCAAGCTGAGAATCTCGTCTCAGGCGGCAGTGCACCACTAGGTTCCAGGGGCAACAAAAATGCTGCTCCTGGTACTTTAAGAGCCGAATTTCCGGTTTTCAAATCAGAAATTTGGCTCTTCTAAAGCAGAGAGCGCAGTTATGCTCTCTGCGCTAGCATCCTGGCCCGCTCTCCCATCCTCGTGGACCCCCCCGGACCCCCTGGCGCAAAAAGGTCAGCGGATGGGGGAGGGGGCGGCAGCAACTGCAAACTGCTTCAGGCGGCGGAGGGGCCAGGATAGCCCCTGCTTCCGGTGGCCCTGCTGCACGGCCTGCACCTGGACCCGATGATGCTTAGTTACATTACTGCCGAAAGATAAGCTCACCTTTAATCTAATGCATTGTATAATACTATTGCATGTATTGAAAATTTTCAAAGTGTTTGAAAGTTTAGGTAGGTTCAGTAGCATATTGAAGCAGAACATTTGAAGCAGAAAGAGCAAATAAATTGGCAATTGGCCATAGATCCCCCGTGAATGTTGCCTTCAAAAATGACAGAAAAGAACAGGGGTCCTCTACAAAATATTCTTCTTCATCAATGCAAGACTCAGCTCACTCTGAGGCTTTACCTCCCAAAGGAATAGTATAATTAGCCTTCTCTTCATGTTGTCAGGTGCTTCCTTAAATAATGGGACAGTGGCAAACCTTTTACATAAATCAAGTAAAACATTGAAAGAGCCATTTTCACCTTCATACCTTTTAATTGACGAAAGCCATTCGGCAGAGAGTTGTAGTTCAGACTGCATAGTAAAGGAGTTACCAGCAGACTCCTTGTTATGTGGCTTGATCATTTTGTCAGGTAGCTAGCAGGTAGGAGCCTATGTGCTGTGTAATGTGGGTAATATAAAATGGAAACTTGAAAGGCAGCTGACATGTTGTAAGAATGACGATTTTAGAGAAGAATACAGCAGTAATTAATGCAGACTCAAGGAAATACACAAATCCTTTAGCAGGCCAATAGTGGAAGGCAGGCAGCTGACAAGGAAAATCAGATAACCAGAGGCAGGCCAGGCCGGCCAGGCGCCCTAGGTCGATATGTGCAGAGGGTCTGGGCAGGTGGCTGACAAGGAGAGGTCTGGCCAGGCGGCTGACAAGGGGAGTCCAATGACAGGCCGAGGTCAATATCAGAAGATCCAACAAGCAATAAGAAATGGCGCGGAGGAACACAGGCACAAGTATTAACAGGGAACTCAGGAACAGAATAACGCTATGTCTGGCTCTGAGGCTTCAATGATCAAGCAACCAGGAGTTGCTTCCAATGGGCTTATAGAGCCCCTGAATTGAATAATTGAAAACACTTGATGTAAATGAGTTGGGCAAAGGAAGAGACCAGCAGGAAGAGAGCAATACATGGCCATAAGGATAGTTGACCTACATCCATTATGATGGAGATGGAGTGGCAGAGAAGGTTAATGCAGACATAGTTCATAAAGCAGACTGCGGTTCAGGTAAGTTCTGACACATGCACTATGGTTATTTTCATCAGGAGTCAGTTAACCTGCCTGTATGTTTTAAGAGTGTGGGAGGAAAGCAGAGTACCCAGAAGAAGGTGTGTTTTACTTGGATTTCCTTTAGATACTCCAGGTTTCCTTCCACACAAAAACATACACGTAGGTTACTTGGCTTCTGAACTTAGTTTGTGTGCTAATGGACTAATTGACTGTGGACTAATGTAAATTATATAACATCTGTAAAATATATTTACAATACTATAAATAATACATAGATATACTGTATAATACTGTAAATAACTGTGCAAACATGTATGGAAACATTGGCATGTTAATGCAGTCAACTACAGATCATAGGCCCACAGTACCAGTCCCAGTGAGTAGGTGGCTAAATGGGGCTAGTTTGGTAGCCTCCGTGGCCTCTAGTCGTGTGTGTATCATCAACTGAAAACATACTATTTGCATTAAACAACAAAGATCTGATGCTAACCTGCACATATCAGCTGATGATTTAAATATTAGGCATTCAGTCTTAAACTCTACTTGCAATATCGCTGGATGGGTTGTATTCAACTAAATAGAGATGATTATTATTCATTATTGGAGTTGCAAAACTGGGCCCCCTTATATGTGTAATATATAAAGCTTTACATCCAAGATTTATAGGCTTAGCTATATTCCTCCTATAACACTGATGTATTATTAAGCACTAGCCTAGAGATTTAAAGAGACACACGCATTTGCAGCTACCCTCTTTAATTTGCCTATTCCCAAACAATATCTGCTGGGGTGGCCTCTCTGAGGTCAAGTGTTAAACCCCTTGGGTCACTGAGCAGCTGACCAAGGTCACAGACCTGTCACAGGGGCAAGGTGGGGCTCAGCTGGACACATGGGTGACGTATGACAGCTAGCATGGCCCCTTTGTGTTGCCTATTGAACAGTACAGATTTATCTGGAGGTGGATGTGCCAGCTGATATGACACCAGAACAGCTGAAAGTTTACTGAGGTATTTGTCCTGCCAAGTGCATTGCCAGGAAGGAGTTGTGCCGGTCAGATACCATTCTATTATTGTGCCATATAATTAAGAGAACAATGTTGGTAAATAAACCTTCTGCATTAGAATTCAGGACAGGATCACACAGTGCTATATCAGGGTAGGGTCATATAAATAAAGTTTTCTATTTAATAGATGGCGCCAATGTGATTGCAGGCCATAACAGTGATGGGGTTCTATCTGATGTCAGATTAATTGGAGGATTACCTAGGTTATTCTTGAATTACAGTAGACGTTAAATTTAAATGGCCCCTCATGCAGTTATTTCAGGTTGGAATGACTGAATAAAAAATGGACAGCATACAGATTCCATGTTCAAGAAAAGGCTGTCAAAACAATGGACAACAACTCAATGAATTTCAAGAGAAAACAAAAACTTTAAAGGGGCTACATAAATAATCTTGTAATATCACTTACATTGTAAGCAAGCCGCTGTATTATTTTCAGTCATATTACAGCAGATTTCCAAGGATAAAGTTCCCCATTGCTGACCAAACGAGTCCTGCCATCAGGGGTGTACAGGGAGTACTGCAGTCAGTGGTCTAGTGACAGAGGGTACACTGAGAATTTCACCAAAGCCCCATAGAAACTCATAGTCCTGATTTGCTTAGATTGTAAACTGCATTGGGGCAGACATTAATATGAAAGATGGATAGCTTTTTAAATCTTTGTAACAATCTAATATCAAGAATTATGTAGTGGAAAATCAAGTAAAATAACTGGGACAGAATACCTCAGATCATTAGTATACACAGGCTATTGTCATAAATAATGTACAAAATATAATCAGCTCTTTTTTGTCCGATATCAAATGTTTCTTAATTACATAAAAGGAACATAGCTACTGTCAGGGCCGAGCCAAGGTATTTGGGCACCCTAGGCAAGGGCTTCAATCAGTGCCCCCTCCGGTCCTGCATTATCATTTCCCACCTTACCATTCATATTGCCCCCTTTACCTGTGCCAGCGCCTATCATATTGCCCCCAATTGCACCTGTGCCAACAGCAGTCAATCCCTCAGATTGCCCCCAATCTGTACATGTGGCAGCATAAGACAAAACATCCATCATAGTGTTACCCCCAGTCTGTGATTATGCCAGCGGTGGCCAAAAAATCCATCATATTGCCCCTAATTTATACCTGTGCCAGCAGAAGCCAAGAATCCATCATATTGCCCCAAACATCTGTGTACCTGTGCCAGCAGCTATCCTACTACCCCCATTTGTACCTGTGCCAGCAGCAGCCAATCCCTCATATTGCCCCCAATCTGTACTTGTGCCAGCAGCAGACAATTCACAATATTGCCCTCAAATATTTACTTGTGCCAGCAGGAGCCAAAACTCCATCATGTCACCCCCAAATATGTATCTGTGCCAGCAGGAGCAAAAAATCCACCATTTTTTCCACAAATATGTACCTGTGCCAGCAGCTGCCAAGAGGGAGGTGGGGAGTGCCAGCAGTACAAATCACGGGCAAGAGGGGGTTGGAATAGGCGGTTTTTTAAAATTGAAAAACTATTAAAGGCCAAGCAAACCAGGGTTTAAAAAAAGAAAGAAACCAAAATCCCCTTTAAAGTGCGCCCCCCCATCATGATTGCGCTCTAGGCGGGCGCCTACTCTGCCTGCCCCTAGTTCCGGCCCTGGCTACTGTAACATTAGTGACAACTACTTATTATATTGCTGCTTTGTTGTTAGTTTGTTACTATTCTTCCAGAATTGGCACAGAGGCTTAATTTGATTCCAGTCAAGGTTTTTAACGCACAGACAGAATCCTAGTTTGAAAAGATTTTTGACCATGAAAGCACCAGGGATTGTAAAAGCTACAGAACCAGTATTCGAATACCAGCATGCCAGCACAATGCATTTTACATCCCCAGTTTGCAAAATTATCTACAGCATGCTGAACTCCTATGTACAGTATATGCAATGTTTTCTAAATGCAGGTGTGAGCTGAGGCTGAAACGTGCTCACACCTTCTATTCCATAAGTATCCAATCAACTCAGTTGGAGCTGTGTGAGGCTGAAATATGCCAGCTGAAATGTGCACCATGTGCCATGAACCCTGTTAAATTAAACTGAATTGGTAATGCCCACATACCTTTTTTAGGAGTGATAATTAACACACTAATTTCTCCTGCATGCTAATCATGTTAAGACTTATGATTGCAGTTGAAACTAGAAGGCATCTATGGAACCAGAATGGTTGGAAAGATATTTGCACAGCAAATTTCCAAATGCCTTGGGGCATTATCTTCTTTTATCGTCTAGGGCAGTGATCCACAAACAGTGGCTCATGAGCAACATGTTGCTCTCCAACCCCTTGGATATTGCTCCCACTGGCCTCACAGCAGGTGCTTCTTTTTGAATTCCTGGCTTAAAGCCAAAATGTAACTTCATAAACTTCCAAACAGAGCTTCCTGAAGGCTTCCAGTCCACATAGGGGCTTCAAAATAGCCAATCACAATCCATTTTTGGAACCCCCAGGAACTTTCATGCTTGTGTTGCTCTCCATCTTTTTTTCACATTTGAATGTGACTCTTGGGCAAAAAGGTTGGGAACCCCTGGTCTAGGGCATAAATACACTGTTGCTTAAATGCACAGACCACTCTGGAAACAGGCCTGAATTTGTGGTTCCTGGGCCTAGGGCAGGGGGAAGCATTGCGCCCGCTGGCTGCATCTGAAATGAGTTGAAATAACAGTTGTTTGAATCTCCTGCCTGCAATCATGGGAACAGCACTGGGGAAGCAGAGGAGAGTACATGATGGAGATGTGAATGAGTGGGGGTGTGCGAGGGGGGACAGGGGGGGTGCAAGTGGCCTAGGGCTTTAAATCCGGCCCTGGCTGGAAATATCTAATTGCTGCTGTTTAAGATAAGAGCAATTATGTATGTGTAGACACTTGTATTTACATTTCTGCTTTTACAAAGTAGTGCATCAAGGTCAAAATTTCTATTTGTGAATGGTTTTAGTTTGTGAAAAATTCCCAGGGGTGGTCATCAGGTCAGGTTCAGACCGTAGATCAGCAGACCCCACTTTAAAGCTGGCCATACATATCCAGATTTGATAGGGCAGTTGGTTGACTTTTACTATATTACCTGGCTGTCAGCACATGTATATTGATTTGGGGAAAATTTCAACAGACCTTTTGTCAAAGCTAAATAGTTCATTTGCTGATGAGCCTTTATGGGTGCATTCAACTTCAGTAGATGTCCTTCCATGTGATTCCTGGGTGCTCTTTTAAGCAGTGGCATACATTTTTGTACGTGATCAGATATTTTAACTGACCAGGCATGCAGGATAGAGTTGCTTATGAAGTAGTATGCAATTCCAGACTGTTAGACTGCAATCCACCTTATCAGATCTGTAACCTTCCATAAACGCTAATGGCCATGCAACTAGTCCTGCACATCATGCAAACTACATGCAAATGTAGGTAACTTAGGTCCAGTCTGTAGCATTGCATCCTGTTCATGTTATTGGTGTCAGGAGGGTGTTACATTGTCATTTCTCAGCTGTTAAAAATAGTTTTCTGCTTTGGAGGTGAGGAAAATGCTATTTTCATTTCAAATTGCATGTTAGGTCACTAGCCATCCTACTAGCAAACACTACAAAGTGTTTCTGAAATCAGATAAATGCAGAAGTCTAAAAATGGCCATACATGGGCAGATTGTAGCTGCTAATTCAGCCCCTTTAGACCAAGTCATCAGTTTATACAGTATGCCCATGTATGGGGCCACTGATGTGCTTGTCCGACTGATAGCTGGTCAAAAAATGGCTAGATATCATTTGGCCAGGTGTGAAAATCTCATCAGTTGAGGAGTGCATTGCTATGCTGTTACGGTCCTCATCTTATGAGTCTCCAATGGACACTGTTGGGATCAGCGCCTCATTTGGCCCAGCATGTTGGTGGTCAAAACGGGCCGTATATAACTACCTTAAATTCCATTGTTACCATGACAATATCTGCCAGGATGTTGGATGTTCTCCCAGTGTCTTGTGGGTTTTCTCCTGTAAGGTCATGGCATGGGTTCCTGAATAAATGAACCCAGTGGTGTAACTGGATATTACTGGGCCCCACAGCAAATTAATTTTAGGACCCCATACATATACAGAAGTTGTAATTTTTTATAAAGAAATGTTGAAATTGCTCATTAATTAGGGCCTTGTGGGGCCCCTACACCCCTGAATAAACCCTATCGAATGTGTGTGAGAATGTGTCAGCTTCAGTAAAAGCTCGGTGTTCCCATAATTGCTTAGGTGGCATCAATATAGAATAAATATAGAATTTCTGGTTGCCTCTTAGCAACAAGAAGTATGGTTGCTACCTGGCTAAAACAACCTCTGATGTCAAATCTCTATTTAGGTTTTTATCCAGTAAATAACATGGGCGACTGTAAATAGGGAAAGCTGGTATCTTTTATTTATATTTTATTCCAGAACCCTTATAGGACAGGAAAGACTACTGTATAACAGGCTGAAAGGTGACTGTGTGCTGGTAATTCCATGGAGTGCTGGAGCAGTCAGTGAGAGAGAATTCAGCTGTGTGGCCTGTAGGAGAGGATCCTGATAACAGAATTCTGACCTTAAAATAATGCTAAAGGTCATTCCACTGATTCAGCTTTAATTTGCTCTGAAACTATTACTAAGTGTACGCTGAAAAGTAAAGCACACTGGATAAAAAAAATATAAAATGATGCTGGGGAGGAGAAATTTCTGTGGTGACGGAAAAAAAACACTGAATGAGAGTGATGATTTAAACATGTTGGGCTTGTCAGTGAGGTGAAGGGGTTAAAGCCTATCAAAACAAAGGTGACTGCAGGGTAAGGACTTTCCCAGGCTGGTAAGAGAGTGCCAGATGTTATTATTGCCACCAAAATATTCCCAGCATCCTCCAGCCTCCATTTTCAGTGTTCCCCGTCCCGCCTTCCAAACAGAGAGTGAGGTCACAGGTTAATACCAGGGAGGGAAGGGGAGAGGGGATGGAGCGGCTGGGTAGAGCTAAAGAGGGCAGAGGTTAGAGCTCTGAGGGAGGAGGGAAGCGAGGGTTTTATGTACACGGTGGGAGGGTCTGCGTATAATAAAGGTGCGCCTGGTTTTTAACCCCTATTTTTATTACCGTCACTAGAAAGTGAAGCACAATTCGCCGACTGCCCTGCAGTTCTCTTCTGGCATACGAGCACACTAGACGTTCAATGGTAGTGGCTGCTTCATGAAAAACTCTGGGTGGTGTCCATGATTTCATTTTATGACGTTGTAATCCTCTCGCTCCTGATCTTAACCCAAAGGTCATGGTGCGCTTTGTTTCTCGTTGTCTGAAACAGTCTCATGGTGACAGCAGCTACACTTGCACAGCCTGCCCAGTGCTACATTATATATTCAGTGTCTTAAACGTGTAGGTAACTTGCTATTTCCCATTTACTTGAATGGAAACCCCTGACAGCTGCAGCTTTCCTGAAGAAAGACTCACTAGATGCATTTCTACTGGAAAACCCCTGGTACATCAGCTTAAAATGATGCACAACATGACAGTTTTCCATTTACTATGCATTTTAAAATGTAAACAGTCATCTATGAGCTTTACGCGCAGTGCTGTATTTAGGTTTTGCGTCACCCTAGAAACTGCACCAATGTGTTCCCCAAGCTTGTGTGCCGTCACTTCATTTGCACATGACATCCATGATCCAAGTATTCCTTGTGCTCAGTAGACACATACGTACATAACCACCATCAGGGGGGCACAGGAGGTACAGCTGTACCGTTCCTAGGCCTGAAGGGGGGCCTGGCTGTGTTTTTGAAATAGCCGGGCCCCCCTTAACAGCGCCGAAGTTCATGTGCCGAAGACTCGAATCCGCACTGACGACCCAAAGTTGAAGTCCTGAAGCCGCGAAAAGACCAGTCTAATATTCTATGGGTCCCCTGACCACCAATGTTCTTGTAAAAACTTTTATGGGGGGCCCTTGTGCAATTTTTATTTTTAATGTATATTGGGGGCCCTGACCACAAATGATTTTTTTTAACTTGTAGGGTGCCCTGACCACCAATGTTTTTTTAAAAACTTGTAAGGGGCCCTGATGACCAATGTTTTTTTAAAAACGTTTATGTGGGACCCTGGCCGCCATTTTTTGTTTTATTAAATTATAAGGGGCCCTGACCACCAATGACTTTTTTTAACTCTTGAGTGAGGGGATTCACTGTTTTAAGCATTGGTGTCTGTGCGGACTTTTTACTGGAGTGTGGGCAGGATCTGGGGTGGGGCTTGGGGGCAGGATCTGGGATGGGCGGGGACCAGGGGGCCCAGAATATTTCGCAGTATGGGGCCCTGTGATTTGATGGCGGCCCTGTCCATGACCTTTGCTGAAAATGTGCCTGGTAAACCCTCACCCCACCCAGAAATTCTAATGTTGACTACTGGAAAATGAAAAAGTGGGATTCAAATAAATGATCATATAATTGATTAATCTGCCACATCAAAACAAATTGATTACAATGCTACGTTATATTCCCCAGCAACGCCAGGGAAAACTGCTCCAAGCTAACCCAAGCAGCTGTTATGGCTTCAGCATTCCAGGAGAGGTCAAATGTTCACAATAAAGCCTCTACCGATGCAGGCTATCTTCATATAATAAATAAAGCATGAATAGAAAATGATACAGCACAAAAATGCTCATGCATTGGATCTTCCCATATTATATAATGAATATGGTTTTCATTTAATAAATGCTGTATGTACAGAGACTTTAAAACCGCTAAAACTTTTGAAATTCTAAGTACATCTTTTAGGAAATACAATTGTTATTTATTTCCATCTTTTGACATTATGAACCTATTGGAGAAAGGTTTGTTCCTCGTAGTTGTTTTGTTCTGTTAATAATGTATTGTTACCAGTTGAGGTAAACACAAAAACTGAAAACCACTGTAGGAGAAATGCCAGTGACTTTGAAGGGAATTGCGCAGAAATGGTGGTTTAAGCACATTTCCACTTAAAACTGATCATCAGCATATTTCCAGGTGGAAATTTAACTCAATGGGAACTTTTGGAGGCAGCTAGGGTTGCCACCTGGCCAGTATTTTACCAGCCTGGCTGGTAAAAATGATGGTTGATCCCAATGTTATTAATAGGGAAAGAGAGAAATATATAGGAAGGCCCGTATTTTTTTCAAGTAAGGTGGCAACCCTAGAGGCAGCAGAGGCAGCAGAGGCAGTCTCCAGCAGCATGAAAATGTGGGTGGAGAGTTCAGTGCGACATTAGCCTTACATTTAATGGGGACCACCAGCGGTGTAACTATATGTTACTGGATCCCACACCAAATTAATTTTAGGGCCCACAAAATATCCAGGTTGTCCTGCTTTACCAATATATTTTGAAACTGCTCATTAATTAATGACCACTGGGGACCACTGACTTCGTTTACCCACTGATTTTAAAACTGTTCTTTTAAAGAAGTTTAGAAGTGGCTACACTTTGTTTAAAGATAAGCATGTGGCATTAGGGTTATGTCACACAAGAAATTATCTCTGCTGCCGAAGAAAACATCAGTATCAAACTGCCCCGTGCCTGTTAACAGTGGCCTGAATAACAAAAGCCTGACCGTGATTTTGGCCTGAAAATGAACATCGTTAGTATTATTGAGCTGAAATCTGCTGCTGTATGTGACATAGTTAAGTTAAATTATATAATGCCTTTCGTGACTCACCAAATACATTGCTCTATTTTCATTCACTGTCCTTGAAAAGCAAAGTAAAACTGCACATTGGAACAAGGCACTGATATTTTGTGTAGACACAGCAACAAAGAAAAGGAGATACGCAGTAATAATATGTAAACAAAAACTTCCAAATGGAGTGTGATCAAAGGTAAGCAATTTGGAACTGTTCTATTAGAAGCAGGGTGTGAGAAGTCTGAAAGTCTACTTTCTAATTAATTACCTCATTTGAAGAGGCATAAGTGAAAGATCCAGCTACACTTTAATTATGCTGTTAGTTTGGTACAAGTACTTCCTCTGCAGAAAAAATGTATGGCCTTGGCTCACACCCTTTATGTTTCTGAAGTAGTATAATGTGCATTCTCTTAGTTGGAACAGAGGTTGTTTGAAGCTGGCTATATATACAAACAAATATATAAAACTAGGCAGGATCTACTCTAAAACAAAATTATTCTAAAGATTTGGCTATTCATATAGTGACCAAATGTAACAGTTACCCAGCTGATGATTCTGCAGGTCACCAGGACAGTATTGGTCCCCCCCATGTAACTTCACAAAATGATCTAATTAAATGTGACATATAAAGCTTCTGTAAGTCAGTAGGCCAACCAACAGATTCCACAAAAAGTTTCACGATTGTTTGTCTTGTTGGTCCATTCTGCTAGCTATCTGTGAAAATGTTCCAGTGAAGCGGGGTTGGCCTTAAGGCTAAGGCCATATGGTTGTGGATTTCGGTGGATTTTTGTAAGACTTTGCATTCTCACACCAACATACAATTCTTATGCCTGTACCCGGGCTGACATAATTGTTCTGGATGCATGCAGGACAGACTCATGCCAGCGTAGGGGTTGATTCTCGACCTGTGTATTTCTGCCCTGTCTGAGGGCACACAGAGTATTGGCTCTGTTACTCTCTGCCCGCAAAAACACAGGCTGAGAGCAGTGGAGCCAATGCTCCATGTGCCTCAGCCCTTAGGGTAAATGGGACCTTTTGTGAAATTTTCCATTGGGTACTCCATCAACAGCAGTCATGGGTCAAAGCTTACCAGATCTTTTGATTGCTACAGTTCTCTCTCAGAGGACTGTGTGATATTGGGGGCATTGTGCACTATGCAAAGTTACAGCCCAATATGTCCTCCCCTGCCCAATTCTGCCTGTCCCTACCCATGGTTTAAGTGAGAATTATGTAGTATGTCCCTATTTAAAGGCTGCCTGTGATGAAAAAGTAGGGATAGCAGAGAGAAGAGAATGCTTGTAGGACTAGCCAGAGGGATATATATTTAGTTGCACTGGAATAATATTGTATAGGTGGGACCTTGCTACACTGTCTCTTCTTTATGCATCTTTAAACAACCTTAAAGATGCATAAAAAAATGCATTTATCTGTAGGTTCAGTGTATACACCAATTATTGGTGGAATATGTTGGAGCTTTATAAATACGCTTTATAAATACTGGTTAATAATAATAATAATAATAACCCTCACCGCACCACCAATAAACTCTGTATTCTGATACTAAGAACATCACATGTGCACGTAGTAATAAAGTTTTTAGATTCTAACAAAAGGAGATGTTCCATATGATTGGTTGTTATTGCTCTGCATTTTAGGACCTTGTTCCTAGGTATTTTTGTAGCATTGTGAATGAAACCATCAATTACTGCTGGATGATTTAGAAAAGTGCCCCTTAGAGAAAGAACTGTCCTTAGTGCCCGAACAGGTGCCAGTTCTATACTCATTTATGTGCCCTAGTGTGCTATTACATATTCCAGTTACAAGAGAACTTGTTTTTCTCCTAGAAAAAAGCATGATTAAACAGCAGGTTTTATTTTTGAAATTAAATTTCCCTGCTTTTAAAAAAATACTAAGGGCTCATACACACTGATGTTTTTTCCTGCGTTTATCATGTTTAAATACAAACGCATTCACTAATTGATTCCATTATGTTCTGCCTGGATGTACTCCATTTGAGTTTCAGTGCATTTTTGTAGACACAGCATGCTGCATTTTCTTGTGCTTGACGCACATTTAGCTCTCAATAGAATAGCAGGGATCCGCAACCTTTTTTACCAGTGAGCCACATTCAATGTAAAAAGAGTTGGGGAGCAACACAAGCATGAAAATGTCCCTTGGGGTGATAAATAAGGGCTATGATTGGCTATTTGGTAGCCTCTATATGGACTGGCAGCCTACAGGAGGCTCTTCTTGGGACTATACTTAGTTTTTATGCAATTAAAACTTGCTTCCAAGCCTGGAATTCAAAAATAAACACCTGCTTTGAGGCCACTGAGAGCAACATCCAAGGGGTTGGAGAGCAACATGTTGCTCACATGCTACTGGTTGGGGATCACTGGAATAGAGGGTTGCACATGGAACGGGAAAAAAACAAGCTTAGTTGCATTTAAATAAAATGCCTCTATATGGACTGGCAGCCTACAGGAGGCTCTTCTTGGGACTATACTTAGTTTTTATGCAATTAAAACTTGCTTCCAAGCCTGGAATTCAAAAATAAACACCTGCTTTGAGGCCACTGAGAGCAACATCCAAGGGGTTGGAGAGCAACATGTTGCTCACATGCTACTGGTTGGGGATCACTGGAATAGAGGGTTGCACATGGAACGGGAAAAAAACAAGCTTAGTTGCATTTAAATAAAATGCGGTTTAATGCAATATGCATTTTTTCGTGTGTAAGAGCCATGTGTAAGAGCCCTAAAAATGTCCCCAAGACCCCAGATAAAAGAATATAGAAACTTAAGATAGATCTATGCACATTTGTTGACTTGGTGTTGCCGAGCTTTAAGCCTATGTAATATTTTGTTATTAGATGCATTTTGACTGCACAGACAGCCTATGTAATATTTTGTAATTAAAATGCAATTGACTGACTGTACATTAAACCAACAAGTGATTAGGAGAGTTAGTCCTTCTGGGACTGTTTGTTCTTGTCGATCCTCTCAGTCTCCCAGCTATATATGCAGGTAAAGTTGCTGTATGAAATCCCACTATGCAAAAATAGATCAGCGCCTATGGCAACAGAGAAATCAAGCGCAAATATAGTGTAGTAATTTCAATCACTTAAAACACCCTTTAATTTTTATAACTTCCAGAAAAAATTCGTAAGTTCAGATGTGCTTTTGACTCATTCTCTGATCAAATCCTGATATTCAATCCATAGCCTTCACCATATAGCAGAAGTGCCTACTTATAAACCAGTAATTAAAGGTATTGCCTGTAGCAGGGTATGATACTAACCTGGATTTTGTATCTTTTCTGTTGGAGTCTGAGAATGTACTGAGAGTAGAGAGAGATTTGCTTGACTAAGTACTACAGTGGACGAGTGCCAGTTTTCTGGGACCTGCACCACCAGTGCAGGATTGTGTAAAGCTAAGCCATGGCTTTAGAGGGAACATTTGTGTGGTGATACACCTTAGGTTATATAGTCAACTGAAGAATGTAATATGAATATCCAATAATATAATTCTATATATAAGGAAAAAGCCTTATCTGTATGAAATTTGTATGTTTGATGTGTAAATCCTTCTGTTGTACAGATTTGCAGAATGTATTGGACCTTTATAAATATATGAAAGTAATAATAATACTAATGCACAGGGCCAGAACTAGGGGTAGGCAGAAGAGGCACCTGACTAGGGTGCAGCGAAAGGGGGGATGCTGGGCAGGTACCTGTCTTCTACCTACCCCTAGCCGTGTTCGGTACTCTCCCTGTGTCGCTCTTCCCTTTTGTCACTCTTCCCTGCCTACATTGCATGCGTGTGCAAATGTTACGGTCTTGGGTGGTGCACACATTCATGGTCAGGGCTGCGCACATTCACGATGGGGGGGGGGAAGGGCAGTGGACGGCTGCTAATGCATATAAATATTTGAAAAAGTCTATAGTCCTGGCAGCACTGTGTTAAAATAGAGGAAATTAGGGAAGCCGCTCTAGTGCTAGGAATGCATTTACCTTTAATTCCTGCCTGAGGTTGGTTCTGTTGTGATAACCCTATACCCCTTCCTTGGCTACTGAAATGACCTGTGACCCCCCCTTGTATTAATAAGTTAAAATAAATTATTAACACTCCATGTACTTCTTTAATTGCAGGTTGTTACTCTTCAAGCTAAATATATGGGTGCAGCATTTAAAAAATAAAATAAGGCTGCTGGGTTGAGCATTCAACCTGCAAAAAATAGATCTCTAAGCCACATCTTTTCAACAGATCCAACCATTGTTGGACTGTTTCCATAAATCCAACTGTTATTGGAATGTTGGACTGTTTTCACAGATACATCTGTTATTATACTACAGCTACCAGCTTTTGGCTGTAGTGAGGATGCTGAAAGCTACAGTTCAAAAACTATAGCTGGGCTGTTGGTTGGACAGAGCAAACACAGAAAAACGAAACCTTAAAATGTAAGAATAGATTAGATAAAACAAGTACAGGTCATAGAACTCTGGAGTGACTTCTAATACCCTCATATTCTTTGAATATGTACAAAAGGTACATTACTTTTTATAATACACACGTTTCAGTGAGTCATTTGCTGCAAATTACACCACTAAGCTCCAATTATAACTAACTAAGTATAAAATGTACAGGAAATTAATTTGCAACACACACACATACATATATATTTATATAGTGAAAGTAACAACTTTTGCATTTCCCTCCACCCCCAAACAAAAAGAAAACACAGTGATTGAGTATGTCAGTACACTCTTATGACAACTAAAGGGATAGCAAAAGGGAGCAAGCTTGTATTTAAAATAAGGGTCAAAGTTCAACCAGTATCTGGGGGGTAGGCTGTGAAATATCAAAACAAACAGGCATTCCCTTCTGAAAAAAGAGGAGTGTTGGGGGAGATCATGTTACTGAGATGTGAAATGTTTGCATTAGATAGGACAGCCAAGGATAGAACTTCATCCTAGGACTGAATGGGATATCCACAAAATCCAGGTTGCAACTACTGTAAATAACATAAAGAGGCCCATTTATCAAAGTCCAAAATGATCTCAATATTTTCTGAATAAAAAACTCTGCATGGGTTTTTTCGCCTTATTTATTAATACACTGTTCCGAAAATTTTGTTTGCGGGAAAAAACACGAAAAAATGGTTATAAATACAAATCGTACAAATTGTCAGATTTTCCACCCTCGGTGTACAATAAATCCAGAAACATTTGTGTGGTTTTTTTTCACTAAAAATTCGGATTTTATACTACAAAAACCACAAATTTTTCAGGTTTTTGGCATTTGGAGTTTACACCCTTAATGATCTGTTACCAACAGTATTAGAGCATAAGAACTTATTTGAATCATATTCCTGCATCTCCTCTTTATATTAAGGTCACATGTTCTTGTGCAGCACATTGTTGCACATCCTTGCAACATCAAAATATTCACTTTGAGGGTACAGTGCATAGTCATATGTTGTGTGTCCACAATGACTCTCCCCCCTGGTAGTTGTGTCTATGGCTGTTAGGTATAAATCTTTATCACACACTATTTGCGCAATACAGAATGGGTGGCTAAAAAACGTGATGTTTGTCTCCTGAATTGTCATTTCTATCATGCCAGTAAGGTGCATGATGCACTAAAGTTGCAAGAAACAGAGTGCAGCTTGCATTGCTAATGGGTGCAGTACAAGTACTTAATGTTTCGGCTCTAAGGTTTCGTGCTCCATCACTTATGCCCTATGGAATGTTTGAACTCTAGGTATTTACTTTTCTGGCATGAATTTTCTCTACCCAGAACAGTAAAGTAAAGAATTCATCCCAACTTATGCTTATAGTTCCCCAACCAGCGCACAGTTTGGAAACAACTGAAATTGAGCATGAGTATAGACCTATGGAATCAATATTGCCCAAAACATGCCATAATCTTTGTGAAGTTCTGTTTATGTGGGTTATGTTTGATCATCTGGAAAATGCTAGCCTTATTTAGAATTATTACATCCATTTAAGTAAATATTGTATGCAGTGACCTTTTACACATCTTTAGTGTAACCTTTTTTTTACAATGTTTTGCTATTTAGACCTTTAAACCATTTTTTCTTACTGCACCCCCCGCCTGCCACTGATAAGAATGGATAACCTCTGGACATGTGCAGGAACACACTCACCACGGGAAATGGTAAAACGACTGTAAAGTTTGTAGCCAAGTGTAATCCTTGATGATGCCAGCATTCTCCTTTGAAATTATTCCTATGAAGTTAACTTCCATTTAATGAGACTTCATACTGTTCTTCTAGCATACCTCCCAACATTTGGTAAAAAGAAAGTGGGTGAAAAACATTTGCTGCACGTAGCGCGGCAACATTTTTTTGGACCATGCCCATTTATGGCCACATCCCTAAATACCACATCCTTTTTACCAAATTTGGCAGGTTACAGAAAGTTTGATCACATTTCTGGGGGTTTTAGGATTCAGGTTTTACGTGTTATAACAGTATTGCTAATGAAGTGAATTGCCCTTTAAGCTGCACATGTTTATCTTAAATTGTTACAAATGTATCTACGTGCACCTGCCATTCTGGGCTATCTGACAAAAGCCTCAGTTTTAGAAACATTGCATCTTTTTTCGGATGTTCAGTGCAGGAGATCAAAGAGAAAGTCTTGACATTTTAATAACAATCCAGGACTGCAGGTTTAAGGGATTCTGTCATGATTTTTATGATGTAGTTTTTATTTCTAAATTACACTGTTTACATTGCAAATAATTCAATATAAAATTGCATTCCTGAACCAGCGTATTGTTTTTAGTTGTAATATTGGAGTGTAGGCAGACATCTCAGGTAATTTTGCCTGGTCATGTGCTTTCAGAAAGAGCCAGCACTTTAGAATGGAACTGCTTTCTGGCAGGCTGTTGTTTCTCCTACTAAATGTAACTGAATGTGTCACACTGGGACCTGGATTTTACTATTAAGATTAAGATGTTCTTAGATCTACCAGGGAGCTGTTATCTTGTGTTAGGCAGCTGCTATCTGGTTAACTTCCCATTGTTCTGTTGTTAGGATGGTGGGGGGGGAGGGGTGATATCACTCCAACTTGCAGTACAGCAGTAAAGAGTGACTGAAGTTTATCAGAGCACAAGTCACATCACTGGGGGCAGCTGGGAAACTGACAATATGTCTAGCCCCATGTCAGATTTCAAAATGAAATATAAAAAAATCTTTTTGCTCTATTGAGAGATTTCAGTGCAGAAGTCTGCTGGAGCAGCACTAGTAACTGAACATTTTTATGTATGTTCTAGGCTTTATAATAGTTTCTATATGACACTCTTTGTGTAGTCTACAATTATATGCTCTAACTTGTCCAAGGGGCAAACATGGCCAATACTGATGAACTATGCATTATGAATGGTATGTTGATTGGGCAGGTTTGAAAATTTAATTTGATGATGCACCATGTTGGCATGTACATCCGCTGATCATTTATACACTCTGCATGAAGGATAATAACTATTCCCCTTGTTCTCTCTCTTGTCCATTCGGTCATAGATCTTGATTGACAGAAATCAATCTGCATATTTAGCCATATCATTTACCCTAGGGTTACTGCCATACTGGGCCTTCACTGTGTATTGTTTGTTTAAAATTATGCTTGAAAGTGACTTTATTACATTGAGTAGCTACAAACGACATGTGAAAATCATCCAACTGAAACAGGAACCCTATATTTGGGTCTGGAGTGCAGTCTCTTTTTTGACTTGGTGATGATCATTTTTAAAAAGGGCAGACATTACTGTTACAATTCAATGGTGGTTAAATTATGCCTGAATGAATAATTTGTTTCTTTTAGGGCAGAGAAAGCAACTGTGCTCTCTGCACTAGCTGTGATATAAACATGCGGAGAAACTATGCAACACGCAATTATGTTAAAGGTAGAACATTTCCGTTTCCTGTGTGGGTGGAGAATATAGCATGTTCTATAATGGGTTATGAATCGCTTGGAAGGTGAAATAGCCAGAAATCTTGCCTTGCAGAAAGACGGTCGACTTGTTGTCAAAACTTGCTTTTTAAAAACCCGGGTGACAAATCTTCCCGTGTGCCACTACCCTGAGCCTCAAGCGGACCCCCTCTGGTGCTGCAAAAGTAACCATGTGGGGGGCAGTATGTTTTATTAGTACAAATGGCTAATTCTATGCATCTTTTTCAAGCCTTTATTTTTTGCAGTTTTTGAATTATTTGCTGCCTTCTGACTCTTTCAAGCTTTCAAATGGGGGCCACTGACCCAATCTAAAAAAAAAGATGTCAGGCTACAAATTGATTTGCTACTTTATATTACTCATCTTTCTATTCAGCTTCTCTCCTATTCATATTCCTGTCTCTTATTCAAATCAATGCATGGTTGCTAGGGTAAAGCTGGCCAAAGACGCAAAGATACGATCATACAAATCGAGGATTCGTAAGATTTCCGGACCGTGTGTGGAGAGTCCCGACATTTTTGTCGCCGGCGGAGATCGGTCGTTTGGTCGGTCAGACAGGTTAGAAAATTTCTGTCGGCTGCCGATAATATCTCTGCATGTATTGCCGATCGTATGATTTTCAGTGGGAGACTGTCACTAGCTTTGGTCAGACATGGATATTGTACGTTTGCTGTCAGGGGCAGAACATTGGCTGATCTGTTCTTTAACTATTTTATTTGATCTGAAAGGTAAGACTTTGATCTGAATAGTTAGTGGCAGGTTGGGAGAAGGATGGAAGGAATGACATTGGATAAATCCAATTGATTACTAGCAAGCAAGTATTTTGCTTCATATTGACATAACAATGGTGCCAAAAAAAACCCACTGGTGTTACTAGTAGATTGTTAGCTATCTTGCCTAATAATGCTCGGCCAGTGTCGGACTGGCCCACAGGGATACCAGGAAAACTCCCGGTGGGCCCAGGTGTCAGTGGGCCCTCCTGCTTCAAAACATTTGGCATATTTCATGGCCATTCCCTATTTCTAGGAGAACAAAGACTAAATAGATTGAATAATAGATTATAGCATGTAAAGATAAGAGACTAGCAGAATAGAGGTTGCCTGAGGAGAGGAATAATAGTACCGAGAGTGGGCCCCTGATCTAAGGTATTTTGGTGGGCCCCTGGTGTCCTAGTCTGACTCTGTGCTCGGCCATTCCAAGTTGACATTACCAGGTTTCATGTAGACAGTAGGGGTGGGGGTGGCAACTCTAGTCGACAGTGACTTATACACGTGGGATGTTATCACCAGATAGCTTGCATTTTCATTGTGGCCAACCGGTGTTGGTGTGTTTTTTCTGTCCTAAATGTTTTGAGAGCCATAAGCCCATTACACACAAAAATAGTGAAAAAATGAAAAATTGACTGAAATGTGTGCCCCGGCCCGCGCATGCGCCTGCAGCCTTTGAAATCAAAGAGCGGGACGAGGGGTATCTCAGGCTGTTTATTAGATACGTGCATCTTCTGCCTACCGCTAGTTCGCAGGGACAAATGACTTGGCAGCAGCCGCTTGTACGAGGCTTCGCGGAAGAGGAAGCAGCCGACAAAGAAGTAGCACAATTTGCTGGCCATGATTACAGTCGCCGTTCAGCAACAGTTGGAGCACTGCGTATTTGCTTTCCCAAGTCGCCTATTAACAGCACGTATATGTACAGCAGGCCCCACAAAGTTACTATACTAATAATAATAATAATACAAATGTGCCCTAGCTGGGCCACAGTCGTCCCACATGGCTTTCTCAGCTCACGGCCTGTGACTCGTCTCTCCTCCCTGGGTTAGGATCCTCCTCCCCGGTGTCACAAGCTGAGGAGGGGCCTGCAAGTCTCCGCCCTCTATGCTCTCATCGGCCTCACTCCGGACCGGGCGCTGGACGTGGGGCGATCGAAGATGGGTTTCACCGGGTAACTGCAGCCTTTGGGGCGGGCTGAGGAGCAGCCGATCCTGCTGCCGGTGGCCATAGGTATCTCTCCTGTACAGCAGGGCTCACTGTCCACATTTCCCCTAACTCATTCTATGCACGATCCTATGCTCGGCAAGTAGCACGCACACCTCTGAACTAGAGCGATCAATCGCACGGGCTTTGCAAGAGCCGCCTCAAACTACACATCGTCTGTACCACTTCTCCACAGCAATCACTGAATAACCAGTATACTGTCCCTCTCACAAACCCCTCATACTGTCTGCAGCAGTCACATGCCTGGCAACTCGCCCCTCCACTCATCTGCCTTACCCTTCAACTCCTTTCCCTCTTATTTCCCTTCCTTCGTCTCCTTCCCACCTAGGCCTTGTACATACACTGCTTCCCTGCTGCAGCTGACCCTCACAGCACATAACCTGCCATTTATTGTGACCTTATATGCCAAAGACCTGGAACTCTCCTTAAATTCACATTTAAAAAAAAAAGGAAAAAGCAACTTTTATTCACCCTGGAGACACCCTGGCTTTTTATACTAAGCCAGCTCTGTCGTTTCTCAAAACATCCCTCAGGGCTGCTCTATTCCATTCCATCCTGTTAGACCTCACTCAACCGGTCTTTCTTGTTTCTGTAACCCAGGCAGTCCAAACAGGGAAGGGCATGGGACCTACAACATCCATGACCTCTTTCACAAGCTGCTCCAGTGTCACTTTCTTTCAGCACAACAGCTTTATAACACAAGCCGTAAACCTCTTTCTCCAACCTGTCAACACTCCATATCTCTCATACATGTGCTGTGAGACTCTAAGGAGACTTCTCTTTCTATGTGCACTCACATTCTGCTCTAAACCATACATTAGTATCATAGATATTCCTCTAATGATAGTGTTGAATTGAATATTTTGGTGGAGTTTAAAATATCTAATCCTGTTTTCCTCCTTCTCAGTTTCCAGACATTTTTTTTATTATTTTTTATTTTGTTTATTTGGTGCTGGTATGGCCATGGTGTCTGGGGGCTGGGGAGACCCCAACGGAGACACTAATGGTGTGGGGAAGGGATACCCCAGGAATTCTGAAGAAGAAGAGGCCTCACCTCAGGGAGGAATGAGTGACCCCGAGCAGGGTGATGAAGAACGCCCAGGGATCCAAGTGGACTGCGTGGTTTGTGGAGATAAATCCAGCGGGAAGCATTACGGGGTTTTCACCTGTGAGGGATGCAAAAGTTTCTTTAAAAGGAGTATCCGCAGGAACCTCAGTTACACGTGTAGGTTAGTATCCTTATGAATTGTCGTATAGAATGTTCTTGCTGCTGTATTACTAATTGTCAATTTCTCATAGCAGTGCTGCTGAATATGTTCAACCATTTATTTTTAAATTATACTATTAAGAGTAACAGTTATATAGATACTGTGTTCCTGCTGTGGCAGGAACACCATGCTATCTCCGTTAGAATGTATAATGGATGGTGTGGAGTAATAATTCTACATTAGTTCTAGTCTAGTCAGGCCTGTTTTTGCTATTAGGTCATTGGCTTAATATAGAGAATTTCCCATACATCTCACTTGCTTTTTTTCTACAGGGTGTGAAAATAATGTTCAGTAATATTAATTATTTATTAATATCATTGTTTGTATAACATAGCATTTTGAAAAGGTCATTGTTACAGTGTAGAACAGGGCTCCCCAAAATAAATATAAAATATTTAAAATATTTCCATATTCACAAATATGAACTGTACTAATGTAATAGTATGGTTGAGAGACATAGGAGCTGAAGTGGTCTCAATGGCTGAACTTGAGAGGGTTGTGTCATCACTCAAAAATATGCTAGAGTTCAGAATAATTTAAAGCTGCCACTGGAAAAATACAACTTCGTACATGAATTGCAGATATCCACTAAGCCATATGTTTGCAAGCCAAACTATTCTAAATTAATGATATCATGCAAATACGTTTGTTATGGCTAAGGGCCTTGGAATTATATGGCCACATTTAGTCCTGTCCTGGATTGTAAGCTGTTGTGCTAAGGACTTTTTAAGGTCTGTTATCCTGCTGTAGTTGCTGTCTGCTGGACTTGACTTGTGCAACTTGCCGTAGAGAGATTGTGCTATATGACTATGTGGTTTTGATATTTCACTTGGATTTTGCTTTGTATTATAAACAGGAGAAATAAAGTTACATGAATGTATTGTAGCCTTATACAGAATTTAAAAAAAAACACACAAGTTATTTGTAGTGATGAACACATGATATTTGAAACAAGAGATTGTACAGTAGTTTTGGTTCAATCAAGGGATTTGTTCAAGGACTTGGCAAGAGACATCAAACCAAGGCCTCCCTGAGTCATAGTCCAGTGACTTAACAACTGAGCCATCACTTTTTATTTCCATAACAGGTCTTGAAGGTCAGGAAAAAGTTAGTTGTCATCTGTGTAAGGGCCAGATTAACATACATCCTGCAGAGGTGATTGTGATAAATCATGTTAGAATAATGATGTCATATATTAAAGTCTGTTAAGCCTTTTTTTGTGTGAAAGTTCTTGAAATATACAGAGTACAGTAAGTTTTTAAATATTCAGCCCTAAACATGCATTGAAAGGTAACACAATGTATTTAGGTTTGGTCCGTGTGTTTCAATGAGGCAATAGATTTATATATACAGTATATGAATGTATACTGCTTTAAAATTGCGTGTGGCACCCATTGCACGCAAGTAAAGTTAGAAAATGGAAAAAAAAGTGAGTTGATATCTTATGTCAGCTGGAAGTCCTTCAAGGTCATTTTATGGCCCCTAGCCTGCATGAGAATTCAATAGCATGACACCAACTTTCAATAGGGCTGGTCAAGTGACGTGTAGATCTAGATAAATGGACCATTGATGGAAAAGGTTGCACACCAGTGTCTTATTTGTATAGTCAAGGCCAGTGTTGTAGAACAAAATAAACCATGTAATGAGAGAGTGACTAACTCCTGCTCTCTGTCATTTGTTTTATTTATATAAGATATAATGGTCTCAAAACAATTGAACATGCTAAATCAATCTCTTTAAGAATATTTCAGCCTGATAGGGGACTTGAGAAATTTTGTCCAGTTTAAAGTGGGGTATGTGTGTAACATTAAACTATAAGTTGTTTTATGGAAGCTGACCATTTAAGGGGTGAATTTAATTTCCACTCCTGAGCGAGTTGGCCAATGTATAAAACCGTGGGTCTGCCATATATCTATTTATAAGGTTTTCCAAATTCTGTCATTTGATAACTGCATTGGAGCATTGATATTTGTTAGTGGATCTTTTTGTGTGTGGCCTGCTGTAGTTGCATCTCTTTACACAGCTTTGCAGAAATGTTTTTTAAGTGTTTTCTTACATTAAAGTAAACTTCTTGACTTAAAAAATAGATGTTAATGGCTTGATAGTCGACAGTAATCAAGGTGATGCTGGTGATAGCAGTGGGGAATGGCAGGGATTGATTTGGGGTGTTGATGTGATTTTGTTAGGTGCTGAAAAAATCCCATTTAGTATTGCATAATAAAAAGGTACTGGTCTAGGAACCTATCAAGGTAACATTACGGACAGTGCTTAGGTATGTACCAAGTGGTTGATTTGGCCAAATAGGGAGGTCTTCTCTACAAATTTACATTAAATGTAATGGTTTTACCTTGTCTGGTCTACCTTGTTTGGTTTATGAGTATCTTGTTTGCAACCTGGATTTTCAGTGGTACTGGAACTGCAACTATTATGCTCTGAAATAAATATAAAGAGATCATCGCGCACACATTCAGGCAGTTGGTAGTGGAGTATTTAACACTAAATACCTTTTTATTCGGTAAACATTTTTACTAAACCGTATAGGAAACTAAACCGTAACATTTTATGGTAGTTTGGTGCACAGCTTGTTACAATTTGTTACATTAGTTGAGCATGTTCAGTAAGGACTGAAGCTACCACTGCTGAGAAATGTCAGTATCAAGTTATGTATAAACCTGTACAGCAGCATGTATTTGGGGCTCATTATAAACTGCATCCATAAATTTAGTGCACAATGAACCCAAGATTTATCAATATTTTTTTATTTACCAGTAGGTCTTTCCAGCTGACACAAGGTCACCCATTCCGATTAGAGGAAAAGAGGTTCCGCCTAAATATTCGGATGGGGTTTTTACAGTGGGAGCTGTGAAGATGTGGAATTCTCTCCCTGAATCAGTTGTACTGGATGATACATTAGATAGCTTTAAGAAGGGGTTGGATGGCTTTTTAGCAAGTGAGGGTATACACGGTTATGAAAGATAGCACATAGTACAATTTGATCCAGGGACTAGTCCGATTGCCATTTTGGAGTAAGGAAGGAATTTTTCCCCCTCTGAGGCAAATTGGAGAGACATTAGATGGGGCCTTTTGCCTTCCTCTGGATCAACTGGCAGTTAGGCAGGTTAAAAAAAGTTAAAAGTTTGAACTTGATGGACGTGTGTCTTTTTTCATCCTAACTTACTATGCTACTATGATTGGTGCAACACGAAAAGGAGTTTACCACTTGTATATAACATATTACAAACCCACTGTATATGTGCCCCATCCCTTTAAATAGCCCTCACTGATATTTAACTACTCCACTTGGCACTCCATGTCATTTGACACACCTGGTTTAACCTTGCTTATTAACTATTGGGGGATATCAGAGAGGAGAAAACCATTCAGGTTGTGGTTTAGTACAAAAATGGTAAAAATAAAAGAAAGCAATTGACAAAAGTGATATTTTTGGTGTACTATTTTAAAATAAGTTTGGTAAAGACGAACTGTGCTTTGTTAAACTTATTTTTATCATTTAAAAGATAAGCAATCTCTGTAAGGGTTGGGGCAGAATCGGGGAGATTTAGTCATCTGGCGGGGCGACAATCTCCCTGAACTGCCTTCCGCCTGCTTGAATGAAGAATCGCCTGTGCTAATGCACTCGTGGTGCTTCGATTAGCGCAGGCGATTCTTCATTCAAGCAGGCGGAAGGCAGTTTGGGGAGATTGTCGCCCCGCAGAAGAGGCGATTAGTCGCCAGGCGACTAAATCTCCCCGAATCTGCCTGTCTGCCCCAACCCTTAAACACTGGTGGAAAAGATGGTGCTATATAAGGCATAATAATCTTCTCTTTGCTAATTACAGCTAAATCCTGCAGTGATCTAAATAATGGGTTTCAGATACAATCTCTGACCACTGGGGTTTGTATGTTTTTTAAGGACAATAATAATTGAGCTATACTAGTTAGCCATAATGCATGGCAGAACTCTAGTTTCATGAATGTAAGGAGGGATCTAATTGGATGACTGTTTGTAAGCAAAAGAGCGAGTTTATTATTTTAAAATGTAAGTTAAATCTATTATCCTACAAGCTAATCTACATTACTACTTATCACATATTATTCTTTGAAACAAATACAAGATTATTTTTAAAAAGGAAAATATCTCCCTTTATTGACATGAGCCCATTCAGTTGGTCTTCTGTTAAAAAAAAAAAAAAAGGCGCATAAACACTATCTAAACTGCCACATATAAATGTATATATATTTTTACACAGACATCTGATTACATATATTGAGAGGAAATGATAAAAGTCTACCTCTGACTGTTTCAATGTTCTCCTGGCTGAACCATTTACCCCTTTTACAACTAATTCCATGTTGAAGTTATGTATTCTGGGACTTGAAGTCCCTCTGTATTCGATGGTGGGCAGTGTAAAGCATAGAGACTTATTATTATAATATATTATTTTATAAATATTTAATATATATTATTTATTCCTGCAGTTTATATTCACTGTGCTAATTTGCAAACCTACTCTAGTTGTAACCTTTTGAACCATGGTGAGCCATTTTGAGAATGGTAAACAGCATGCAATGACAAAAAGATGCTAGAAAATCTATAATGACCAGGTTGCACCTATAGATGCAACTCCAATGCCTTTACATGTATTGACACATATACACTGGTCATTGCAGCCTGCATACAATTCATGAAAGTATTCTAATTTGCCTGTATTTGTATACACAGATTTGCCACATTCTACTTAGCAGGTGACTGATTTAGTTGGAATTCTGGGGGGAAAAAAACATGGCAATTTGTATTCAATTAATACACTTTGCACTGTTTGTTAACTTCGCAGCTGAGACACCTAGTGATAATAAATAGATGTAAAGATGGGATGTAAAAAAGGGACACTTAACCATAAAGAGAAGTTGTGAAAAACATATAAAACCAGTGGGCGTGAATCAAAGCTACTGGGCACATTCCTATTGAGGATGTGTGAGACTCTTATATGGGCAAATTTGCCATCCATGCATGTTCTGTCTTTAAGATATAGGAAGTGCTAATTGCCAGGGTGATCATTCTAATAATTACATGTATCCATATTTTGGAAATAATAGCAACCTTAATCCTGGGGTTTGTCAAGCTTTTACTCTGCATTATGCCAACAGTCCCTTACTGAATCTCTACTTTAACTTCTAATGGAATGCTCTAAACAAAAGTAACCTTTATGATGCTTTAGGGTCAAACTGGCAAGCGACAATTTGAGCCAGACACAAGTAAGTGGGCGTGGTTTAATGACTATGCATGCAGTTTGGAACTATCTTGCCCTTGCTATACTTTTCCAAGAACAAAAATCACCTTGCTTTCCTATCTGCATTTATGTAACTGGGGTGCCATACTACTGCCTGTACATTATTTGATGCTAAATTGCTAAATAAAAATACCTTGCCAACAATATGACAGCTTCCACATACATGTTGAATGCAGATATGCAAATAAGTGTTATTTAATGTCCACAGTAAGCTACTGTAGTTTCTAGGTCAGGGAATTTCAAGGGATTTCAAGTCTGCTTGAAAATTAGATTTTGGAGGGTCTTATTTATTTTAGCTCAGTGGGTTGATTCCCAGATCATTTAGTCCCTAGCTAGTTGCTGTAAATTTTACATTCTGACATAACTTCTTGAGCTTTCAGGTTCATACATACACATCATTTTTCATCGACAAGTTACTTAGCACTTTACTGTTGTTTAGAATAAACAGGATTTTATTTTACAAACAAGGGTTGCAGAATAAAAATAGAATCAGAGAGCCCTGCTCACAAGAGCTCACAGTTAAAAGGACTCGTAAGTGACCACCAAGATGGTCATTATGCATAGAACATATTTGTTCCCAAGGACACGTTTGGTGCCATTTTATTGTGAAATACTATATGCGCTTGATAACTTTTAATTGAAGCATGGCACATAAGCATACCTCAATATACTGTAGATGTTTTCTTATGCACACAATTGTAGGAATCTTCTCAGTGATATATGCATATTGCTTGACATACGTGTAGGACAATATGCACATAGAGGTGCCTGGGACCCTCTGGGACATCCCTATGGCCCTTCAAAAGCCATGACTAGCCAATTGCTTATCACTAGGACTGTCCAGTGTTATGGCTACAATTTATTTTTTTGGTGTAATTATTCAATCTTTAGGCATGGTCCAGATATTGCAGAGTGTTCCTGTGACTGCAGCAAAATGAGCAAGAATGTCAGCTGAGACTCTGGAAGGAATGCTAACGTTGGCGTTCCTAGGAAAATACTTGTTGAACTATGGCTTAGTCATCCATGTGTGGCTGTGGCCTTTGTACAAATTCTTGTAAGGGTCACAGTTTGACTTTATCAGTACTCATGGCTCATGTCCTTGAGATTTTATTTTTTGGATAACGTTGTCTCTAATTATTATTATGAGAACTTCTCATCTGTTTTGTGCATATTAAAAGAAATTTAATTCCAAACAGCTTTCCAATCTACATCCATAAAACATTTTCAGCTGTTTTTTAAGGTAATTTGTAAATCTCCTGGGGGAGAGCTATATGGTTTGAAGAGTCCCAAAAAGAGAACAGATAAACAAATCCTTTTAATTGCAATTACATTTACAAATAATATTAAAATGTTGAAAATGCTAAACTAAAATCCAGTGTCACATGGTCACAAAAATGCCAGGTTGGAACAAGGAGGTGTGGCAAGAGAGGCAGCTGTAGGTGGGGGAGAGTCAGGCATGCCACCCACCGACATTCTCCATTTCTGTTGAAGCAATTTGTTGGCCTGAATCTGACTGACATGCATGTTTTGGGCCAGTAGAACACACTATTTTGCAACTCTGTCGCCCTGATCAGAGGCTGAACCACCATGACAACCATTGCCTAAAGCTGGCCATAGACGCAAAGATAAAAAGATACAATTTGCTTCCGACGACTTTTGGGCTTTGTGTGGATCGTCCTAACATTTTCTGTACCATGGCGATCAGTCGATTTCTGTCGGCTAATTATAATATTTCTGACAATATGAATGGATGACTGTCACGATTATTTGTCCACCATAACTTTCAAGATTGCCGTCATGGACAGAACATTGTCTGATTTGTTCTTTTACTACTTAATTTAATCTGAACGGTTATTTTCAAGATGGAAGGTTGCGATGTACGATCGTTTGTCGGATATGAGGCTAAAATCTGCACATCTATGGCCAGCTTTAGAGAGCAGTCATCTCCACTGGAAGTACCACTGGTCTTGTCTGTTGTTTTCATGGGTGCTGTTAAGCCAAAGGTGACAGGGTGCAGAGGCCCAAAAGCATCATTTGGCTTCCTAGTCTTTTGGTCTATTCATTTCATTTATTAACTGATATAAGTAATTTTTCTGGGGTCTGTCATCACCACATGCATATATTTGGTCTTATTCTACAGGAACAAATTGAGGTGTCTCATCTGCCCATTACATACTGCCTGTTTGTTCCTTGTTTCTTAATTTTTCAGTTAAGATGTGCCTTTTTGCATTTTTGAATACGCTCAGCTTGTTCTCTGCTCTTTGAACCTACCACTTATTTGTACAGCTTGTTTGAATTCTTGGCCAGGAGTTCATTATTTTTTGACCTTTGCACCCTTTCCCAAGTTTCATCAACACACTGTTTTATTTAACTTAACCCCATATGGATGAAGAGATTAACTTTTTTTTTTTATCTGATGTGTGACTTTTTTTTTTATATATAGGAAAACTATATCCCCAAAATGAATACCTGAGCATTTTGGCTCATGTGACCTAATATGTATGGCTTGTTTATGTGCACTGTAAATCATACAATCCCAGGGGGCTACCCTTATTTTTTTAAAATGGCAGTTTTTTATTTATGATTAATCAATGGCACATTCTACTAAAAAGTATATTATTATGAAAATAGTTTTTTTCACATGAAGCCGGATATATATATATATATATATATATATATATATATATATATATATATATATATATATATATATATATATTTACAGAGACCTACATTGTTTGAGGGGTATAGTTTGTCTTTAAGCAAAGCACTGATATCATGATCTCCCAATAAAAAATTAGCACAATTGTTTTTTTTTTTTCATATGGAGCCTATAAATGCGGTGTTCTGGAAACATATTGATGGTGTTGTGGCAACCCCTGGCTGGTCCAGGATACTGCAAGGCAGCTGGGGTCTGAGTCTTAGCAGATTTTTACATCATACATACAAACATCAATATTCCTGTAGCATACAAGCCAGTCAGTAGAGGGAATAAGGAATTTTTAACTCTTCTCTTATAATATGACTGTTTAGTGAACCATGTTATAAGTTTATATGTCAATAAATATATTGGGCACACCTGCTATTCTCTAGCTATCATCTCTACATGAATTTCTATTCCTTATGGAAGCCCAAATGTCTATCAGGTGTTAAGCCAGTAAAAGTGACTTCTGTTAGCTGTCAGCAGTCTAGTGCATGCCATTCCCAAAGGAACATATTGAAACAGTTGTCACTGACTATAATCATGAGTTGGTTAGTTCTTCCTATACAGCCTCAAGTCTTGGGCTAAATTTGTTTTTTCACATTTGATAAGAACAGCTTGGTGGATTTACCAGGGTTGCTTTTGGGCCAGCTAAGCAAATGCTTCTTGGTTCTTTTGGATTGGTCAACTTTAACAACAAACAGAGATCTACTGATCGTGACTCCCCATGATCGAAAGATATTTTCATTTTGAGACATGGAGTCCTGTTTTCTCGCCACTACTAGTTTTTGAAAAAGGTGGCTCCTTATAAATAAAATACTCTGTACATATTGATATGTTCTTGCAATAATGACTTGTGTTTTTCTGTTTTTTTATGCAAATGTACACTTTAAAGATTATTTTAAGTATGTATTCCAAAACTTGTGCCATAATATTTGCATTTACAAAGCTTGGTGTTCTTGGGGTCTTTTAAAGTGGTTTATGTCTGTATAGGTCAAACCGGGATTGTCAGATTGATCAGCATCACCGAAACCAGTGTCAGTACTGCCGACTGAAGAAGTGCTTCAGAGTGGGCATGAGGAAAGAAGGTATGTTATAATTAGACTACATTGCCATCAAAAGGCATTTATATGCACCATATAGCCTCCTGTTCTGACGCCACCCTTTTATGCTTAGGCCATGTTTACCTGGCTCGACAGCCACACATAAGATAGGCCAAACTAGACATTTTGGAGTTACGGTTAAAACTGCATAATCTTACATAGTACTGACATATGCGTGAACTATTTTTTGGGACATTAGGTGTCTCTGCCTATGCTTATTTTCTATCTGGCAAGGCATGAAGGGTTAAAATGGAGATTAGCAGGATTAGCCGCCAGGGACAGGTTGTGTATGAGAAGAATGGGCAGGTGAGAACTGGGAACAACTTGTCATGTGATCTTGTGACCTCCTTCCAGATAAAGGTCACCGCTATGAATCACATGTTGAATGAATGTTGTGCATGTAACCACATTTTTTATTTCTGTAGGGAGGGCGAGTTTGTTGAGTGTGGAATTGGGAGGGGGGTGAAGATTAGAGGTGAGTTGTATGGTGGTTCTTTTATTACAATCTTTTGTGACAAATTTACACTTCCAGGTTTAATTTTTTTCATTTCGTTTTTTACCATGTTTCCTTTGCCTCAATCTCAACAAAATTTTCCTCCACGGTATTCTGCCTCCCCAGTTACTTTCTGGGGAATACCTGTTTTTCTAATTTTCTTTTTGCCTGTTCATTTTTCTGTCCGGTTTGTAACCCCCCAACACAAATACCCTGGTGCCTTTCCCATTTGCTTTTCCTCCTCTTCTGTGTTCCTCTACACTTATTTGATAAGCTTTGACTGTGCAATTTTTTCATGCTTGCATGAATCTTAAGCACTCAGGCATCAAAAAGTAAATAAAAGTTCCCCCCCATCCTTTCTGTTGCCATATCCTTAGTTCAGCACATTCCAACCAGCCATGGATTGAACCAAGTTTGAGAGCAGGGGGCGGGGAGAACCAACACTGACCTAAATCTGGCTATAGACATGCAGATTTTATCTTTATACAACGAACGATCAGTTGTTTCAGTCTGCCAATTTACTACTAACCAGGTCACATAAGTAGGAAATATAATAAATCAGATTATGTTCTGGCCATTAATTGACAGACGGCAATTGTACAAAAGTTATGTCCGACAAATAGCAGTAAAAGTCACCCATTGATATCGTCCTATAAGCAATACATGCAGGTTGGTAGCTGACAAATCTTTTAACCTGACTGATCCACTAAATGACTGATCACCATGACACGAAAAATCAGGACGTTCCACAAACGATTCGAAAATCGTACGAATCTTTGTTTAATACAACTGAATTTTTGCATCTATGGCCAGCTTTAGGGCATTGAGGTGGACTGAGATAATGAGTGGAGGGAGGAATGTTAAACCACTGCTTAGGGAAATGGGGATAAATTCATGTTTGGATGAGCAAAGAAATAGTGGGATACAGAGGGAAGGTGCACAGTTTCTATATTGATGCCTTGAACAACAAAAGCTGTAATTCAGTCACTCATTGCATTTCTGCAAATCATCTTCACTTTTAGACTGGCACTTAATAATTTAGCTTAAAGGGGAACTATCGTGAAAATAAAAATTTAATATAACCATCATACTGAAATAAAAAACTTTCTAAATACTAAAGTATCGTTTCTGAAATAATCAAGTTTATCATCACTATTCCTCTCTCAGCATCTGATTTTCATTCTTCATGCAGCAGTTGGATGTCAGATAATCATTGACAGTTAGATCAATATATCTTTTATTGGGGGGCTCCTTTTGCCTAGAACAGCGATCCCCAAGCAGTGGCTCGTGGGCAACATGTTGCTCCCCAACCCCTTGGCTTTTGCTCCCCCTGCCTCAAAGCAGGTGCTTATTTTTGAATTCCAGACTTGAAAGCAAATTTTGGTGGTTTAAAAAAACAGGAGTACTGCCAAACAGAGCCTCCTGTAATGTTCTAGCTCACATAGGTGCTGCCAGATAGCCAATCAAAGCCCTCATTTGGCACCCCCAGGAACTTCTTTCACGATTGTGTTGCTCCCCAACACTTTTTAGATTATAATGCGGCTCATGGGAACAAAAGGTTGGGGCCCCCTGTCTTAAATGATGTATTAGAGCTCACTGTATTAAAATCACCAAACATCATGTCTCTCTACATGCAGGATTTGTGCAAAAGGCAGTTATTTTGTTAGATTTTGTTTGTACTGGAATCAGTGATTTGAATGAGCTCTAATGCATCTGCTAGGAAAGGGAGCCCCCTTTTAAAATATATTGGATCATTCATCTGACACCCAACTCCTGAATGAAGATAGAATGAAGAGAAACTGATGCTGAGAGAGCGATTGTGAATATAAAGGTGATTATTTAAGAAACCATACAGAATTTTTAATTGCTTGTATTTAGAAAGTTTATTTTTTCAGTATGAGGAAGCTAATATTTTCATTATAGTTCCCCTTTAAAAATGAGGGTGCCACCGTGTGACAATCCAGCCGTTATTGACATACATGGCACAGCTTCTCCAGCCAGCTACAGCAAAGAAGCTCTTAAAGGAAAATGGGAAAATATAGAATTGCACTGGCTAGCAAATCGTAAAACTGTTACCCTGATTCCTATGCCTTTACATTGCACAGTGGAGTTGCTGAATTAGAGAATGGAAGCATCAACACTTCAGCCTGTTGTGGGGTCTTGGCCACTACTAGTTTTGTACAGAAACAATAGATACCAGCATGGGGCAGTGAATTCATAAATGGGATCTTGAAAAGCTCATGCAGTGTTTGTGTTGAGTATGTGGGGCTGGCCAGCTTGGTGTGTGTTAGTGCTTGCACAAATACAGAAGGAGTCCGAGAGGAGAAATAAGCACTGCTTATCTAGATACAAATAGAAGAGATCTGTTTGTGTGGGTTAGAGGGAACAGGGGGGAGGGAGACCGGCACTACCAATGCTGTTGTCTGGCATGAAGTGGTGGAGCCTAAAGAGGAAGGACCAGTGCTGTGTGTGTTAAGGGTCAGAGAGAGACTAAAATTGCCTGAATAGGTTCAGAGAGGAGGAAAAAATCTGTAGGGTGGAGAGGGGCCATCAATGCTTTACTATAGAGAGAAAACTCTTTATACATAATATAAACAGGAGTAGTGGGTGTTTGTATGAGCAGAAGGTCAGAAGTTATTTATTGCAGAATGGTTAGAGAAAAATTATGGAGGAGGCAGCATAGAAATGAACAGTGCATGTAAGTGAAAGATAACACTTACTGCAGGAGAAAGGAGGTTATACCATTGTCACATCATAGTGAATGTCTGGGTAGCCACAATAATTCAATTGGTAGTCCAGAGAGAAAGTGTGGTCAAAGCAACTTGTTTAAAAAAACAGCAAAGCTGAGGAAAAGATGGAAAGTCTGCACGTTTTATATAAATCTGTTTGGGGTGGTAGTCAATCCAAATTTACTCCAGAATTTTATTTGCTTGTGATGTATCCCAGGAATTCATTTAAAATGGGGCAAATTAAGGCTGCTAGACTAGAGTGTTCACTACAATCAGGCATGTTTCCTAGGAAACAAAGTTGAAAAGTAACCACTCTGGAACTGGCAATCAATTGTGCATCTTTAACTCCTTAAACAAAAAAAGTCAATTTAAATGTTAATGGATGAAAAATCATGCAAAAACAGTATAGAAGAGGTGGGCCAACAAATACTTTAACTAGGACATTAAGAAATACATATGAATATGTATATTTATATGGCACTATTGTGTAAGCTGCCCTTTACATTTTCAAAATACAATAATAACACAAACAGGGGGACAATAAAATAAATATAAACAGAGACAAAAATAAGTGTACACAGTAACAAACTGGCACATGGTCAAGAGATGCAGGAGGGTTGAGCCCCCTTCCTTGTAAAATCTGCAGTCTAAAGCTGGCCATAGACGCAAAGATCTGATCGTATGAATCGAGGATTCGTACGATTTTCGGAACGTGTGTGGAGAGTCCCGACATTTTTCGTCCGGCGGAGATCAGTCGTTTGGTCGATCGGACAGGTTAGAAAATTTCTGTCGGCTGCCGATAATATCTCTGCGTGTATTGCCGATCATATGATTTTCAGTGGGAGACTGTCACTAACTTTGGTTGGACATAGATATCGTACGATTGCTGTCAGGGGCAGAACATTGCTGATCTGTTCTTTAACTAATCTGACTGGTAAGACTTTGATCTGAATGGTTAGTGGCGGGTCGGGAGATGGGAAAGTCCGATCGTACGATGATTCGTACGAATGGATCTTTGCATCTATGGCGAGCTTAAAGGCTATTACTTTGCTTTTGAGGAGTGAGTGAACACCATCTAATTTTGGCTTAATCCTGGGCACAAGAATTCCTTTAAGAACCTGCACATTGTAGTAAGGGATGGGGTCTTCAAGAGATGCAGGAGGGTTGAGCCCCTTTCACTGTAGAATCTGCTGTCTGAAGGCTATTACTTTGCTTTTGAGAAATGAGTGAACACAATCTAAGTTTGTCTTAATCCTGGGCATAAGAATTCCTTTAGGAACCCGCACATTATAGTAAGGGATGGGTTCTTCAAGAGATGCAGGTGGGTTGAGCCCCCCCCCCACTGTAGAATCTGCTGTCTGAAGGCTATTACTTTGATTTTGAGAAATGGGTGAACACAATCTAAGTTTGGCTTAATCCTGGGCACAAGAATTCCTTTAAGAAGCCGCACACTGTAGTAAGGGATGGGGGTCTCCATAAGTGTCATGGCAGATGAAGAGACTAGTCTCCTGAAAATGCTTTCCCTTAGCAAATAATATGAATCACCATTGGTCCCTGATCCCCATTTGTGTCCTCTTCATGTACCCTCAGCCTCAAGATGTAAAGTTGTAAGTTCTGTGTTCCTCTAGCCAATCCACTTCATGTCAGTCTGCTCATTTCCTCTGTGCATACGCTGCACTTTGTTCCATCTTTTGCATAAGGTAATAGCATTGACACCCTGGGGATTAATATGCCTTCTTGTCCGTTTATATGATCCAAGTAGTTGCCAGTGTAGACACCAAAAACATCTTAATACACAACTTCCACTTTCCCCTGTCAACCCAGGCAGACTGATTGTGATGATAGATTTGTATATTCATACATGTACAGTATCTTTGCTTCAACATGTATAACAATCTGTCTTATACACCACATCCTGTATACCTAGTAACCTGGTAAATTGCAAAAAAGTTAAATAAATAATAGTTATCATTTGAAAAAGGCTTTATAATTCCCCATGCTCTCTGGATACCTTTATGACATTGAATCCATTTTTATCTTGTGTAAGTTGTGCTGCATAGTGTTTTATGTGGTCTCTATGGGCTCGCTAAAAGAAAGCAGTGCTACTGTTGTAAATTCTAAAACTAAAAGATTCTTTTTTTTTCTGCAGCTGTCCAGCGAGGTCGCATCCCACCTTCACATTCCAGTGCCAGTCCCACTTCTGCTCCAGGAACAGGCGAGTACTTCAACGGACAGCCAGTCTCTGAACTAATCTCTCAACTTCTGCGAGCTGAACCATATCCCGCTTCCCGCTATGGTTCCCAGTACACTCAACAGGGTAGTGTGATGGGCATTGATAATATCTGTGAGCTGGCAGCACGGCTTCTCTTCAGCACTGTTGAGTGGTCAAGGAGCATCCCCTATTTCCCAGAACTTGCAATGGCTGATCAGGTCTCCTTGCTTCGACTGAGCTGGAGTGAACTGTTTGTACTAAATGCTGCACAGTCTGCTCTTCCACTTCACATGGCTCCACTTTTGGCTGCTGCTGGATTCCATGCTTCTCCAATGTCTGCTGACCGAGTCGTCTCATTTATGGATCAGATTCGTCTCTTCCAGGACCAGGTTGAGAAGCTTAACCGCCTGCAGGTGGACTCGGCTGAATATGCTTGCTTAAAAGCCATTGCACTCTTCACTTCAGGTGGGGGTTTATTCCATAATATCTGGGTGAATGTTTGTTGCTTTTAATTTTTTCCATTTTTAAATCTATATATGTATTCACAGCTCACTTCTAGATCTAAAATATTTTTTTCATAATCTTAGATGCCTGTGGCCTCACAGATCCAGCTCATGTGGAAAGCCTTCAAGAGAAAGCCCAGGTAGCCCTCACAGAGTATGTTCGAGCCCAGTATCCCTCTCAGCCACAGCGCTTTGGGCGTCTCCTCTTAAGGCTGCCTGCACTCCGAGCTGTTCCTGCATCACTTATATCTCAGCTCTTCTTCATGAGGCTCGTTGGCAAGACCCCAATAGAAACACTTATTAGGGACATGCTTCTCTCTGGGAGCAGTTTTAATTGGCCATACTCATCTGGTCAATAGCATCACCAGATGCTTGAATGCAATAATATTGACTTGGTCCCCACCATGGACACTTGGTGGCAGGCCTTTGCCTGTTTCTGGAGTTCAGGCTCGACCTCTTTTGCAAGTCACAAGGGCACTTCCAAATTTCATGAGGAGACAACATGTCTACAGACCCATGAATTTTCTCTCTGTTGATAATGTGTTTGGGTTATTTCAAGGCTAAGAAACTTACTGGCAGAATGCCTCCTACATTTCCTACTTACCTGTATAGATAGATTACTGTAGGATGTTCTAAAGGTGCTCTAAAATATACTTTAAGCACCAAGATTTTAGATCACCACAAGTGCTCATCTATAAGGATTTTTCTGCCTCTGAGAATACATCTTAGTCCACACCATGTCTACCTCTTGAATGAACACTAATTTCCCAGAAGACAGATGATTTGTTCTTTGAATACAGCTTCCAGGATTTTCTTCCACAATATGGAGAGGATGTTGATTTCGAACATATTTTATGGTCACTTAACTCTTGTTAAATCCAGTGTCAGAGAAGTCCATTTAAAATCTTCTGGTGTTGGAAGGACTAAATGAAGCTGTGTATCAGGGGCATGATTGTCTTGTAATATTATTAAGAAATCAACTGCCATTTTTTTTTTTAAATGCATATCTTTCCCAATCCATTTTTTTTAATTTGCCCTGATGTACAGGTCTTTTAAAGGTTTGAAACACTGAAATAATACTTATAGAGTTTATCTTTTTATCTTTACTCTGAAATTGTTTGTTCTGAAATATTTTTCTTTTACTAGCTCTAACCAAATTGTTTCCTTAACATCATTTTTGATACCTATTAGTGCAAGGTAAGTCACTGTCCTTAATTACCCTGCATTTTCTCAGTGTGGTCAAAAATCAATTTTGTCTTCTCTTTTTTCTAAGAAAAAACCCAAAAAACAATGATGGCTAAATTCCTTCATATGAAGTCTTTTTTTATAACCGTGTAGTACAAAATCTTTGGGAGCAAATCAACCATGTAAGTTGGAATTGAAACAGTTCTTGTTGTGCAGTAGATGGTGCATTACACGGGTGAGTGCAGGGTCAGCGTTTTTTTAACAGCCAAGATAGAGTTCTGTTTGGCCTTGCATCAACACCTCAAGAAAATCTTCTGCTATAGTTCACATGACCATTCTGCAGGTCATTGATTATTGTCTATGGCCCATAGTTCTTAAAATAATTTGTGCGTTTGTGCTGTCATATTGTTATTGTCTGATTTCAATCAGAAAAGGAGAGTAAGATAAAATAAAACATACCCTTTAGGGTCAGGGCACACACTCAGATTCAGGGAGATTAGTTGCCCGGACGACAAGTCTCCTCTTCTTCGGTGCGACTAATCTTCCCTAACTGCCTCCTGCTTGCTAGAGGAAACTAGGGCGGCTTTGGGAAACGAAGCACTCCGAGTGTCATCCCGCGGGCTATTTACATTCTAGCCGACGGGAGGCAGTTTGGGGAGATTAGTCGCACCGAAGAAGAGGAGATTTGTCGCCGGGTGACTATTCTCCCCAAATCTGAGCATATGCCCTGACCCCTAAAAGATTATAAGGGCTGTGTCGATAATGGTACTTAAAATGCATCACTTTATGTGTATACACTAATCTGTTGCTCTCTTTTATCTATGTTAACTTTTTTTTTAAGAGACTTTATATCTTCAGTTTCAAATGTGTGTGAATTCAAAGAAACAAGCTTTGAGGTCTTAAAAAATCCATATAGTTTTAAAGTGCAAGAAGGTCATTGCAGGACCCCCCAAAAAAACTAAAATGGATTCCATTTGAAATAATCACTTTTATGGATATATCCATATGTATCGCGATTTACTTGTAGGAATAGGTGAATATTCATTAGTTTAGTTCTTCATAAAACGGTTAAGTACACAACATTTTTTGTAAAGTTCAAAGTCTGTATCTGTCACCACATGGCTGTCTCCATTGTGTTCACATCACATTTTCCTGTCTCTGTGCTGCCCATAAATCTTATTGACTTGCTTGCCAAAACCCTTTTTTTTTTTGCTGAACATTTCAAGATCGATATGAGACTTCCAGACAGACACCTACAAAAACAGGAATCTATATTTGCACACACCAAAACACACTACTAGCAATATAACAAGCTGTTATATGATGGAGCCTAAGTAAATGTGCTTTTTAAACTAATGAATAGCCAGTTATTCTGCACAGAAATCTCTCTCTTAAATATGGAGGAGAAAAATTTCTCTCCCCTTCTCACACACACACACACACACACACACACACACACACACACACACACACACACACACACACACACACACACACACACACACACACACACACACACACACACACACACAACACACACACACACACACACACACACACACACACACACACACACACACACACACACACACACACACACACACACACACACACACACACACACACACACATATAAATATTTAAAAGGCTGTTTTGTTTCGTGTTTTGTTTCTACTGTTGCAAAATTGTATGTCTATATAGTCTGCTAATGCCAAAAAAAAAAAACGGGTGGAAGGTAAAATTGCCAAAGAAGGATGTAGAAATAAAACTAAAATACAATGAAAAAAAATATTTATCTTTTTTTCCTGTAATTTTTGCCAAATATTTACATGTACTAAACTGTAGCTGTAAATTAAAGAAGAAGGAAAGTCAGTATTTATTTTATGGGTGCCAAAAGTTAGGCACCCCCAACTGATCATATATACCTGACACCAAGGCTAGTATCCTATCAGCAGAAAACTGCACCGGTCCTGGGTTCTTCTAGCGAGTCTTCTTCTACGAGCGGATGCACATGCATATTAGTGAGAAAAGCCGCACTTTAACGAAGAAGTCGGCTATTTCGTTAGACTGCACATGTGTTTGCCCCGGAAAATTTGAAGAAAGAAGGACAAGGAAACTGATTGCTCCATGGTGCTCACTGGAAGAGTCCTGGGACTGTGCCGTTTTCTCCTGATAGGAGCACTGGCCCAGAGTTTCATGTAAGTATATATAATAACTTGGGGTGCCTAACTTTCAGCACCCCCAAGTAAATAAGCCTTTCCTTTTCTTTTAAACCTGGGAAGCCCTGTTGGGGTGAGCTCCTAGCATGAAAGCTGCTTAAGCCAAAGCAGCGGATCTCTGCTTGCAGAGAAACGCAGGTTGAAAATCCCCTCCTAAACTTCTTGCCTGTATTGGATACATTACATCCGCCCATGTGCAGTCGCACACGGTAGATTTCGGTGCTAAAGGAAAAGGAGGTTGAACGCGAACATTTGTGGTTTCAGACACATACAGGCCCTATGTTACAAAACTACAATTCAGTGCCTTAACAGATTGGGAGTTGTTAACTGAAAATTCTGAAACAAATGGAGGACAATTTTTTCCCCACTCATTTAATGGTGGCCCTTCAGTAGTGCAGTTGTAGTAGTTGCAGTGTTGTAGTTTTATTTTGCTTTTTCACCCAGAGGAACAGCAACTCCCAACCAGGGCCATGACACGACAAAGTAGAAGACTCAGGCACACTATAGAACAACTCGTGAGCAACATGTTGATCTCTGACCCCTTGGATGTTGCTCCCAATAACCCTAAAGCAGGTGTTTATTTTGAATTCCTTGCTTGAAGACAAGCTTTGGTTACATAAAACGTACGTGTACTGCCAAACAGAGCCTCCTCTGGGTTGTCAGTCCACATAGGGACTACCAGTAGACAATTATATATTTGGCATCCCCAGGAACTGTTTTGCATGCTTATCTTGCTCCCCAACCTTTATGTACAGTTGAATGTGGCTCACTGGTAAAGAAACGGTTGGGGCCCCTGCTATAAGACATTAAATGACCAGAAAAAAAAAAGCTGCAAAACAAATATTTTTCCAACAGATGTTTAACATGTGCTAGGATGGGACCAATACATGGTTTTCTTTGGGTCCCTGTATTGGTTTAAACGCAGTGTGATATATATATGTATATATATATATATATATATATATATATATATATATATATATATAATTTCACAGTTAGCCCAGAATTTTGAAAATTAGAAGGTTTCTGACTTGCCAGAAACACTGTATAAAGATATTAATCTCTAATGTATTTCAGGAAAATATATTTTGTGAATACAGTATGTATAACTTTCCAGCTTCATTGCAACTTATATCTCCCATTAGGGGAAAAATTAAAGGCAAAATGTACTTTCTTATAGTCACTTGCAAAAAACATATAAGTACATAACAAACACAAGTTCTTAATGCTTTAAAACCAGTTCTGCAAAATGCCAAATCAGCACGCTGCTTTAAATAGCATGTGACCTATATATTAACTTAAAGGATAAGGAAAGTCTTTGTGCACTTGTGGGTGCCAAATGTTAGGCACCCCCAAGTGATTGTAGTTACTTACCTGAAACCCCGGGCCGGTGCACCTATCGGCAGAAAACTGCACCGACCTGAGGTTATACAGTAAGCACCACAAAGCAATTCGCACACACAGTAGAACGAAAAGACGAACTTTAAAAAGTCAGCTATTTCGCTCAACTGTGCATGCGTTTGCTCCGGAAAATTTGAAGAAAGGAAAAGACGGAAGAAGATCAATCCGTGGTGCTCGCTAGAAGAACCCTGGGCCGGTGCAGTTTTCTGCTGATAGGAGCACCAGCCTGGGGTTTCAGGTAAGTAAATACAATCACTTGGGGGTGCCTAACATTTGGCACCCCCAAGTGCAAGATGACTTTCCTTCTCTTTTTTCATTCAGTGTGGTGCCCATGGGCAAATATAAGGACAGTAAATGATTACCCTGTGCGGTGGGAGGCTGCAGAAATACAAGATTGTTTTATAAAGTACTGCATGGAAAATATACCTTTATAACTTCAACTTTTATTCCTAGAATGTTCATGACAACAAAAGACCAAATAAGTTTATAACAACTTTCTTTCATATGTAAGTGCAAATCGATAAATGGTATCATATAACAGGGCTCTTTTTAATTACATCAGGTTCTGCTTTTGCCTCATTGCTTTCCCCCCTTTATTGGAGACTACTGCTAGACCCAAGAGCTGCTGTCTGTTGCAACCAGTGGGGTAACTTGGAAGAACTGGGCCCTCTGTGAAGAAAATGGCTCCCCTCCTTCTCCCAGTTGCCTGCCTACACTTGAACTAGGGTTGCCTTCCTATTAATAACATTGGCATCAAGCATCATTTTTACCAGCCAGGTGGCAACCCTAACTTCACCCCATCCACGATCATTTTCAGCAGGGGCAAACTAACTGGCAGAAGTGGGGCAGACTGGGGAGATAAAAATCCTATGGAGAGCTATATCCAGGTCACAAGCCTTCAGTTTGACAGCCTTGCACTCGGGTCATTAGTTTTGTTATTGCTGATGCAGAGTGGTTATTAGCACCGTCTTTATTTTAAAATCAGTGTTCTTTATTATAGCAAAAGGGAACCCGTACAGCTCAGTCTGATCCCAACAAACTTTTATTCCCCAATAGGAGAGTCTGGGAATGGCTGCAGGCCAGAGATTTACTGCTGTGGCAATCTTTTTACCTTTTAATGGAAAATTTAAGTTCATGTTGGCAGTTAACACAGAATTGTGCATGCTAGATATAAAAGTATTTGTTTAGATCTACCCTCCATCTGTTACTGACTTACATCTTGTATACAGTATGTAAACCATGAATTTTCATATCAGATCATATAATTAATGATTATCAACTGTATTTCACGTTTTGCTTCCTATAGCTTTATTCAATTTTTTTCAAAAGTCTATCCCCGTCACAAAATGCCAGTCACAAGTCCTCTTCTACTTCTCACCTTCCTTTCTACCCGCAGAATAACTGTTATAAAGTCACTTATTATTACATTCATTTATAAAGGACCAACATAAAAATAACACATGGGTAATAGGTGTTCTTTTTTCAATGGCTTGTTCCCCTTGCGTTTCTACATTCTGCAACCGATCAAACATCCACGTGCTTTAAAATGTATTAATCCCTTCAACGTCCAGCTTAATGTAACAATGGTCAGAGATGGAATACTTGGTAGCAACATGCATTTGGATGCAGTTTTGTACTGCTTGATAGAACAACTAAGGGCAGATTTATCAGGGGTCGAAGTGAAAATTTGAATTTTCAAATTGAAAAATTTGAATTTTACAAACTCCCGTGAACTCGAAATTCGACCCTTGATAAATCTGACCCGTTGCTTCAAATAGTCAGTTGAGCAAAAATTGGGCAATATCTTTAGTTCAGCAGGACTGTTTTATTTTTATAGGCCATTGGTTAAAAGACCTGGTCAGCTTTACTATGAAGAATTTCCTTAGCATCTAATTAAAGTAAATCAGGCCTGATCACATCCATAAATTCAGCAGCAAAACCAACATTTGATTAAACTTTAGTTTCATGTGTGTTTTTGGTGCTGTTCAAGAAACTTCTCCTAATTTTGGTGCCTGGCAGGAAAGATAGCAGATAGCATTTTGAGGTCTGGGAAACTTATTTGCTACTACTAATGAGACAGAAAGTAGTTTAACAACATAAAAATGTCCCTTACAATATCTTCAAAGGGTTATGTGATTAGGAAATGCTATAGGTGATGATAGTTGCTACTTTACTAGGACTGAGCATATTTCAATTCATTCCTGTCTTGATAAACCTTTCCTAATCTCCAGGAATGGTGCACTTATTAACTTACCAGGCATTGGTGAGATACTGTATATGCAGCATTGCATATAATAAACACTTTAATTCTCACTCACCAAAGCCCTCCATAACTAGTATGTAAAAAATATAATTTTGTGCATGAATGAAGCCCACACATCAAGATGAGTTGACTAAAATATGCATTCCACGTAGTAAAGTTCATATGCATATATATAGGCCATGCTGCCCTCTTGTGGGTGCCTGTTTTTCTGCTTTTCCTAACTCCTTGACTTGTCATAGTCATTCACCATCCTTTTTATGTGAAACAGCTTGTTCCGAAGTTGTTTTGTCTCCATTTTCTTGGTTTGATAATCAGGGGTCTAGAAAAATAAATGAAGATTTAGAATATATCAATTGGTTAACAAGTGACAGTGCTCTACATTACAATAATGTAACCCTAAAAAAGACGTCTCCTTGTCTGTAAGCTTTTGCAAGCAAAGCTACAATCCTGTTGCATTCTGTTACCTTTGTTGGATAATTTATTGTGTGTCCCCATCTGCTATAATACTATACTGAAGTGCTGTGTGGTAATCATGATGATGATAAAAGTAGACTGTATGGTAACCCTGCTTTTTAGTCAATCAAAAAGCAAGAATGTATTAGGGCTCTTACTGATGAGCGGTTGAAGCTGCGCTCCCCTGCGTTCCGTTTTTCTGCATTCAGCCGCAGGGGAGTGCAGGAATAGACGCATTACATTTTTCCAATGGGGCTGTACTCACACAGGCGCGTGTAGGCGACAAACACAGGTTGAGACACAACATGCTGCATTTTTCCTGTGTTCGGCGCCTACACGTGTCTGTGTGAGTACAGCCCCATTGGAAAAAATGTAATGCGTCTATTCCTGCGCTCCCCTGCGGCTGAACGCAGAAAATCGTAACACAGGGGAGCGCAGCTACAACCGCTCGTCCGTAAGAGCCCTTAATGCATCTCTTGTAGAGATATGGGGAGCTATTCACATTACTCCCTTACTCCAGGAAAAGCACTAACTCGCCCTCATATTCATACAACTGCCTTAAAAAATATCACCCTAAAACTCACATTATCTCACTAGCTATCAGTTATTCCTTTCACCAAGTTCACAAAAACACTCTAAAGGTGGCCATACTTTGACCCCCTTGTTTGGCCCACTGTGACAGGCATAAAGGCTGTTGGGGATTGATTAATGTGCCAATAAGGTCCTCTCCCCTTTGGGATTTTCACATCTGCCCGATCAATATCTGGACAATTTTACGCCCGATACAGTATCTTTTGGGTAGGCCTGTCGGGGATCCCCATACACTGTCTGATAAGCTGCCAACTTGGTCCTTTGGCAGCTTTTATTGGCTCATATATGGCCACCTGTAGTCACACCCTGATTACACCCAAGCTTGCAAAATCACTCCAACACAACTCACATCCTCACCCACCCAATTGTAATCACTAAATCTCCCACATGCTCAGATACCCTTTTACACACAGTCACTCACTGCTTTAAAATCACAGACTCACACAATTACTTATACACACATTATTCATAATGTTTTTCACGTCTTGAGACACTTTCTGAAAGACACATGATCACACTTACTTGCACTTTCATCCTCATTCCCTGTCTCCACTTTCAAACACATATTCCATGTCACACCTAATTACTCACATTTCCAGCCACACAATTATACAGTATATATATTTTTCAAAATGTTTTGGGGCCCTTAAAAATAATTTCTTAGTGGTCTAGAAACATTACTGAAACACACATCCATGAAGAAGCTCTATTCGGTATCACTACACCCTTAAAGGAACAGTAAAACCAACATAATCCACCCCCCCCATCAGTGTGAAGCTGACTTCCAGTTTAGCATACAAAGTAATTCAAGCTGCCTTTTTGCTATGAGGCACTTGTATAGTTGCGTGTCCGGTTTTCCAAATTCCGGGCAGGATCACCTGAGACTGATGCAGTGATCGGCCAATCAATGATAGTTATGTCATAGCCCCACTTCTCACATCACTGGAACACCCCTAGAGTGTCAACCGCTTGATGTCATAGTGAAGCATACAATCTACCACTTCCAGTTTGGCCACTTGAGACACTGTTTCTTTTGAGTCTCTGTCCTCTATATTAAAGTACTAGTTCACCTTTTGGAACACTGCATGCAAATACTTTTTTAAAATAGCTTTGTTAAATCTTTCTAAAGTTAAAATGTACATAAAAAAGAGGTTTGTTTCTTCTTCCCTCCTCAAACAGAATCCCCTTATATAACTTATTTCCAAATAGTAGACCAGAAATGTACATTTGTCCCCTAAAATGTACATTTAAAACATGGATTTCTTTCAACCCCACCCCCATCTCAGTAGAAACTCAGTAAGCCTGGTCACCAACTCCATTATTTCCTAGACTACATTAGAAAACAATAACCCCTATTTCTGGCCTTTGTGACATTGTTAGATTCTGAATTATGAAATTCTAAAGTATTAAAACAGGTACTTACACCTGGATTAAGAATAACCTGCCTAATTTCCAAAACCTAATATACTATTTGTCTGCCTAAATTCCACATAAAATAACCTCTTACATTATAACAGGTTATTTTGCTTTATTAAAAAAGTCTCATGGCTTTTGTGTTTCTGCAGGTATTAAACCACTCGCCTGTCTTTGCACCTGATTACTGATTGGCTGAGAATGATGGGATAGAAGTACAACAGTCTGAGTCCTTTACATGATTTACCCTGACTTTAGGATTGTCTAAACTCTAAACGTATGTCAATAAGAACTGCAATAGTAGTGACACTAAATAATTGACAGACTGGTCCAGAGGTTAAAAAATATTCCAGAAAAGAAAATCAGGTGTGATATCAGTTTATACAGACAGATGATTTATTTACATCACTAACCAGTGGCTACCTTTGAGTTATCACTGTCCTTTTATACAATCTTTATTGTTAAACTGGGGGAATGAATCTGCTCTAATCTCCTGATGAAATGTTGATTTATCGCCTTTAAGACAAGTGCACCAAACTCTATCTATAGGATCCTAAGACCATAAAAAATATCTGGGGTAATGGATCTGCTCTAATATGATGAAATGTTGATTTATCTCATTCAAGTCAACCAAACTGAATAGGATCCTCAGATGAGGGAAAAAAGTTGATGCCTGATTTACTTCATATGGTACCGATAGCATCAGCATAGAAAAATTGAGCAGGCACTTCTAAGGACCAATCTTCCAGGCAGACTTTTTCAATTAAAAAGTATTTTATTTATTCCAGTGCACTAGGATACCACTTAATGCGTTTCGTATCAATAGGATACTTAATCATAAGACGATACGAAATGCGTTCGGTGGTATCCTAGTGCACTAGAATAAATAAAATACTTTTTAATTGAAAAAGTCTGCCTGGAAGATTGGTCCTTAGACGTGTCTGCTCAATTTCTCTATACGGTTATCCGCTCCCTCAGCTGAAGGTTCAGGGTGGTGCACCAGGACCCCTTCTCTAAACTGGTTTTTCACGTTGAGACCTGAAAGATTTACCTACTAGTGTTCATGATTTAAACTGATAACATCAGCTCAATAACCCACAGCAACTGCTCAGCACTTAGTTATTTCAGGTCATCTGTACTTATGCTTTTGCCCAGCCCGTGTTAACTATTACACATGGGGGAATTCTTTACTTTTCAATGTGCCCCGTACACAATTGAATTCATTCCTTTTTGTTCTGCATTTAGAGACAGGTTTAGAAGATCAAAACTAAGACTTGACTAATTGCTACTAGTAACTGCAATTTAGCACCCACAGTGCAGATAACCATGGACACTTCTGGGCCTGCTGCCACTTGAGGCCTATTTAGCACTTTTTCTTGTGTGAGGGGTTCAGTTAAAAAAACCTAGCCAGGTTTTTGCCGCCCCTAATAAAGAGCTGCCAGGGGCAAGGTTCCCACCTTACCTCATGTCAGAAATGGTGCAATCTACAAGGGGAGCACCAATAACTTTATACAAAAGAAGAACTTAATTTAAATTACTTAATATATTCCGTTGGAGAACCTGAACCACTATTATTATTCTTTTTTATTTATATAGTGCTGACATATTCCATAGTGAATCACAAATAACTCACTCTTTTAAGATCCTTCAGTCTGTTGTACTCGTCATCAACCCCCTGTAATAAAAAATGAAAAATGTAATATTACTGCCAGAAATCCATCACATTTTCAAACAGCAAGTGAGATAGCATATGGAAAAGAGTATAAGTGCACAGCGGGGAGGTACCTGGTACTGTGTGGTACCCTCTGTAAGTCCGTCCAACTGTTTGCTGAGTTGCTGCAATTGATTGTTGATATCATCCATCTCCGCGCACATCACTTTGTAATGACGCAAATCAGAGGCAAACTCTTTTTTATACTCCTGGCGTTGACTGTCTGACTCAATTGGAGGGTATAGACTAAAAGCAGTAAGAGAAACAGTCATTTTAGATTGTTGCTGAATATTAATAGTTGTTCTTTTCTCCATTATGTCCATCAAGCCTATAGAAAATATCTTCCATGCAACCGCTAAGCTCAGCTCCTGTTATCATCTGCTCCACAAACTGCAACCTTACCTGTCCCACTCTCCAAGATCTCTGTCATCACCAGATTCCACAGCTGTAGTATAATCCGTCTCATACTGAGATTCATCCAGCTCTGGGTTACGCCTCCTTCTTCTGCCCCTGTGGACTGGAGGTCTGCTTCTGCTCTGCTCCTGGAGCTCACTGTCTGACACAAGAGAGCTGCAAGCAACATATACCATTAATGCTATTATTGACAGAATCATGCTGGGAGGTATAAATCAGGAATATGTCTGAATTATTTAGAGTCTCTTTATATGACTTAGGTGTCAAGGATTAGGTAGGGGGCACTGTGGAGGCAGCAGGAGTCCTTTAGGCAAGAGCTGGCTGAACCCACAGGACACGGACAGGAAAAGGGAAGGAACAGGGTGACAAGGGCGATGAGTCAGACTGAAACAGGTGCAGAGCGGAACAGGACTGAGAGGGCAAAGATCAGGACTGGACTAGGATGAAGAGGGCAATGAGTCAGGACAGGAGAAAATTAGAAAACAAGTGAAGCTCAACAAATGTATTTGTCAGGAGCAGACTGGGTAGGAGCGGGATGGAGCAGGTGTAGAACAGGAACAGATGGAGAGAGACAGGACGGTGCAGGAGTAGAATCAGAACAGGATGGTGCGGGCGTAGAATCAGATTAAACTGGGGATAGGGGAGCAGAAAGACTGTAGCAGAAGCATCTGGAAAGCAGAAGAGGACAGGAAAGCCTGAGAGGGGACTGGATATCTGGAGAGGGGACCGGATAGCCCTAGAGGGAACTGGATAGCCGGAGAGGAACAGAATAAGTAAAGATAAGGAGGAAAGGTTCAAGGTAAGGTAAGACAGGACAAGGCAAAGCAAGGAGGCTAAGGCTCGAACCAGGGCCGCCATCAGAAATCGCAGGGCCCCATACAAAAAAATTTCCTGGGCTCCCTGGGCTGCGCCCACCTACAGGTCCACCTCCTACCCCACAGGTCCACCACACACACACAAAAAAAAAATTGGTTGCTATGGTTGCCATATGTTAATATTGGTGGTCAGGGCCCCCCATTAAAAAAACATTTGTGGCCAGGGCCCCCCATTAAAAAATATTGGTGGCTAGGACCGCACATGGGGAAAAAATTGGTGGCCAGGGCCCCCCCCACGTTATAAGAAAATTGGTGGTCAGGGCCCCCTTAAACGTCCATGTAAAAAAAACTTGCCCCCCCCAGAAGTTTAAAAAAAATTTGGTGCCCAGGGCCCCACCACACAACTGGGACCACAAAGGGTTACCTTTAGGGGGGGCCCTGCCATGTTACACTTACTTCATTAGTGTGGCCCACCTGCTGTCAGCGAGCTGCCAACTACAGAAAGGAGGAGGGGAGCACAGGTGGCTGCATCTTCTTCCAGTGACAGCATTTTCTTCCGTTATTGGTCACAGAATTTCAAGTCCTGGTAAAGCTGCATGGTGATTACATGAGCTGGAGGAGAAGTTCAAACCTCAGCTATCCAATCCCTGAGCAGCTCAACCGGGACTTAAACTCAGTGACCAATAAGGGGAAGTAATGGACAGAAGATACCTCCCCTTGTGCTCCCGCCCTGCCTTCCCAAAGTCAGCAGCTCTCAAAAAGCAGGGGGGCCCAGCTAATCAAGAAAGTGCGGCGTGACAGGGCCCCCCTTACCCTCAGGGCCCCCTACAATTCCCCCCCTGCCCCCCCCCTGATGCATGCCCTGGCTGGAACCCTTAGCTAGGGACAATGCCATACTGTTAAGCCAGAGTGTTTAAAGCATTGAGCCAAAAACCCAAAGGTCCCTGGCTTGAATCCCAGCAGAGCCTGACATTAGGGCAATTATAACCCGTTTAGGGCAAAAGGAATAGAATACATTTTAATTATAAATATATTTTCTTTTATAATCTTTGTGCAACTGAGGCTTACTTACAATGAATCTGAAAAACGAAACTAAAATTAATATTTTCTGATACAAGAAAAGCTAGAAATCACACATGGTTATCCTGTCTATTGCAATGCAGTCTGATGACAGCTCTCTTTAATTACACCTTGGCAGAGCACTTCATAACAGATAAATACTCCCTGAGTTGTAGTGGTTAAGAGATCACTTCAGTAGTTGTAATTCTTAGGACATCATTCCCTGACTCCCTGAATTTAACAGTTTTGAACTGCTCATGTACCTGCTCATTGGTGGCGATTCTCTTGCTTCAAAAGTATCTACCGGTGGTTTGTAGATACTATTGTTGCTCAAAGCCTTCACTGGACTTTGGGGTTTCTCTGAATAAATTAGAGTTGCCGTGTCATCTGGGGGCCCATCTGGAACATTCTTAACCTGTGGATGAGAGTCAGATTAGAGCTACATGTACAATGATGTCAGGTTCACCTTTAAAGTAACAAATGATTTTCTAAATATTTGTTGCACGGATAGCATGCCCATTGTTGTAGCTAATTCACTGCTTGAGCAATACTAATATTTCCTCTTCGATAGCATTATGAACGAAACACAGTACTATTCATTACTGTATTTGCATTAAACATTCAGTGACTAACTCAGTAGAATGGATGCCTCTGGAAACTTGGCATCCCTCTATGAGAAGGATGCTTACGCAGCAACAACGTATGAAACATGGTTACAAACATGACATCATGGCATGACATGGCATGACAACATGACAATCATATTTTAATATTCCACCCATTACTAAAAATACAACTTTACTTGAAATGTTTCAGTTCAACTGTTTTGGCTTGCTTTGGTGTACATTAAAAGGACTGTGCCAGCCTAAAATGATTACTCCCGGGATACCATATGATTACTCCCGGGATACCATTGTTTCTTATGGAAGAATGAAGAACTTCTATTTGGCAAAGTCTTAGATGAAGTAGCAATACAGACAGGTCCTTCTCATTATGACATATATTTTTATACCTTGATGAGATTTATTGTACTACTTTGACAGTATAACACTGCATGATTAATACACTCAGGACATTTACAGGCGAGGCGCAGAAAATATGACAACCTGAAAAAAATGTTGTGACTATTGCTGCTAATGCATTTTGTCAATTGGTGCTTTTCAAGGGATTGCTCTTAAACTGGGATGAGAGCACTTATTATAATAATCTTTTTGTCTGTGTGCATTCAGCTTTAAAGTTCAAAAAGCTAGGGAGTTATACCATTAATAGGATTTATGAAGCACAAGGAAGGAGGGTGTCCCTTGTGTCATGCTCTGTATCTGGCACTGGATGTATTATTACATTCATCAGGCACAACGCAGCAGAGGGCAACTCTTTGTTTTACATACAGGACAATACCAACCTCATTGGTATTGCACTGTATGTAAAACTAAGTACACTTAATAAAACAATAATAAATCAAAAAAATAACAAACACTGAAGTGTGTAGAATCAGTTTCCAAAGACAACCAATAAGCCAGCGGAAACAACGTCAACCCTAGGGATGCTAGTGGGCAGAAAGGATGCCTAGGATTAGAGGAAGATCCCAAAGGTGCCCCTGATAGACCTCATTCTAAAAGAAAAACTATATAATTTAAGTATGGCCAACTCCTAATCATTCGGCAATTGTTATTACTTTAGCTTCCTTAATTCAAAACTCCAAGAATCATTGGTACAGTGTTCAGCCACAGGTTGAGCAACTCTTACTGAATTTATTTTCAAAGTGTCCAAATTACTAGAAATTTAGGCTCACAGACAACCAGGTAGTGATTAAAGTTGGATCAAAACAACTGTAAAGATCAGTCTTTTGCCTGACTGTTCCACCCAAATTATATTAATCTGATCTTGTAAACTTCAACTAGCTAATCACATGGGGGCCTTGAAAAACTGACAAGGCCACAGACTGAATCCACAACCTTACACAAGCCTCAGTCAAGGGGATCATTCATGCAGCCTCATCCTTATTGGAGTAAGCTCCAACAACATGTTGTTCATGAAGGCAATCATTCTGGGCCCATGACAACTATTGCCTAACCATGTAAAGGCACCTTTTGCAACAGAGCAGAGTTGAGGTTTGAGAATGAACAGATTTACAAAAATCTCTATAATCATGCATTTCTGTGAAAAACCTACAAGGAGTGTAGGGTAGAAAACTCAAAGACCAAATGCACCAAAAGTTTTAGTATTTTGGAGAGAGAGATTCTTCCTACACAGCTGCCAACAACTGATGCACTATGCCACTGTTGTGTGCGAATACAGATTTATAATAAATTATTTATATCATAGCCTTACCTTTATAACCAAAAAAAAAACTGGAAAATTATTTTTAACCTAAAATGTATTTACTGTAAACAAAAACTGGTGTGGATATATCATTTCATACATTTTGCGTGTCTTAGACTTCCTGATCCTATAATATTGTGTTACATGCTATATATTTTACATATTAGGCTGTTAAACAAAATGATGAGCAGACTGTACTTTAAGGAAGAATACTCATAAAATATTCATCCCTAAAAGCAGGGTCTGTTTGCCTGTTTCCCTAGCAGAACCAAATGACCCATTTAGCAACCCTCAGCTGTTGGGCCGACCAAACCTGGAGGCAACTTCACCTCTCTTCTACTAGACTCTAGTTTCTTTTATTTCATCTCTATACTTGTATAAATGTATATAAATGCACATGCAAAGAAGATAAGGTATAGGTAAACACACGTAGAATATAATTCTATATATTCTACACGTGTTTACCTATACCTAATCTTCTTTGTGTGTGTATTTTGTATCAAGTTTCTGTATACAAAAACCTTTCTACCTCATTATAAGCTAATCACATGGTCAGATGTAACTGGATTGGGCTAAACCTTTGCTGATTGGCTATTTGCCTTTAAAATAGTGTGTCTGTGTGAACTATGTTTGTAGCCTATGATTAAAGGGGTTGTTCACCTTCAATGTACAAATCTTATGAAACCACTAACAATGCTCTCAATGTGTTAGAAAAACCATTTTCCATAACAAAAAGTAAAAATGCCATTGTAAAAGCTAATTTTTATACCTATTAACTCAGTCCTTCTCCTGTCTCTCTGACCAGTTTTCTGAAGTGATGGGAGTGGCCTATTTTGAACCTGACACACCAAGAACTTCCTATATGATGACATCATCATGCCCAGGCTTTGCCCTTACTTTTTTCCTATTGGATGTTGATACTGCCCTCCTCCTAGTAATTTATTGGGTGCTTGTGAACTGTAACCGGTCACATAATTTGAATGGTCATTGGTTGATTACTCAATTGTAATGGCAGAGGTTAACAGACGTGGCATATAAACAAACCTGCCTTGTAACAAACAAACAATCACACAGCCATGCAGACAAATACTTGTTCTCCCAATTCTGGCACTCTCCTTCTGCCTAGACTAAAACTGAATGGAGTGCCAAAGGGGTGCAACCTTTTCTGGGAATAAATACTGGCTTTTCTATATTTTTATCTTTTAATACCTTTGGCATTAAGCATAATGTCAGTTATTTACAAAATTACAATAAAAACCAGCACTGACTTGCTTAGAAACGCATGTAACTTACACATCTAGCAGGGACAGTAGGGCTGCCACCTCACCCTTTTAAAACCAAACACATATGAAATCCACAGCCTGCATGGCTAATTATCAACTCATTTAGATGCTGCAGACTGAACTGATTTCGGTGCAGCCATGTATCAAGCATCTAAATTAATTGCTAATTAGCCATGCAGGCTGTGGATTTCATATGTGTTTGGTTTTAAAAGGGTGAGGTGGAAACCCTAAGTGATTTTGTGCGCTCTCCCGGGGGGGGGTGTAATTTACCTAGGAAAACGATACCTTTTTTAAGTGTTTAAGTGTTCTACTTCTGGAACAAGATTTAGAGTTCTAAATACCAAAAAATTAAAAAGTTATATTTTTCATGATATAGGGATCTATACCAGAAAAATATTTTACTTTATGCACAAAAATTCAACTCATTTGGAAAGCCTCAAGCTCATACAAATAGTCAGCTGCTGAATAATGATTTTTTATGAGGTAAATACACAAAATAATACATGCCCCCCCCCAAATAATATATTTATGGAAAGTACAAGTGTCATCTCCCATAGTATCCATTTTAAAAATGATTTATTTTTTCTCTGTAATAATAAAATAGTCGCTTGTACTTGAGCCCAACTAAGATATAATTAATCCTTATTGGTAGCAAAACCAGCCTATGGGTTTATTTAATGTTAACATGATTTTCTAGTAGACTTAAGGTATGAAGATCCAAATTATGGAAAGATCCATTATCCGTAAAACTCCAGGTCCCAAGCACCTCGATCATCTGCACAGTTGAAGTCTCTGCAGTACACAGCCCATACTCCCCCTCCCTCTCACAAACTTTCTCTTCAGTACCTGAATGCTGCTCAAATTCCCCAGCACAGCCCAGCACAGGAAGCAATGGCAGATTGACAGCAGACATAGCCAATAGGAGTTAAGTTAGCTGCCAGTACAATGTGTGATGTCATATAAGGAAGAGGAAGTGAACACTGTAGTGTTTTTGGGGGTCAGTGACCCCCTCCCAGCACAGGGTCTGTGTGGAACTGAAGGATTAGTACAGGGACACTTCTGAGGTGAATATCTCTTGAATTGTAATTTTTCTGTTAACTATTTCTATGGAAAAGTTTGTTCCATTCATGTGAACTGTTAGATTTGTCATTTTGTTACAAAGGTGAACAACCCCTTTAAGTGTTTAGGAGGGGCATGAAATGCATCAGGCTTTTTTTGTACAACATAATAAGATGTCATTTTTGATAATAAAACAGTTTTAAGCGGCATTTTGGTTTGTGCCATCACTTTTTTTTTTTACATGGATAAGTGTAAAATCAAATAGAAATAGAAAGATTTGAAATCACTGTATTTACTGTATTTTACTGCTGTTTCCTTATATGGCTTTAAGGCCCAACAAAGATTTTGAATAAGAAGCACAATATGGGAAGATAGATGGAGGCATATGAACATTGGAACTCTATTAAAGGGGTTGTTCACCTTTAAGTTAACTTTTAGTATGATGTAGAGAGTGATGTTTTGAGACAATTTGCATTTGTTTTTCATTTTTTATTATTTGCGGTTTTTGAGTTATTGAGCTCACCAGTTTGTAATTTCAACAATCTGGTTGCTAAGGTCCAAATTAACAACCATGTATTGATTTGAATAAGAGACTGGAATATGAATAGGAGAGGCCTAAATAGAAAGATGAGTTATAAGAAGTATAAATAACAATAAATCAGTAGCTTTACAGGGCATTTGTTTTTTAGGTGGGGTCAGTGACCCCCCATTTGAAAGCTGGAAAGAGTCAGAGGAATAAGGTACATAATTCAAAAGCAGTAAACAAAAAAAAAAAAAAATAACGAAGACCAATTTGAAAAGTTACTTAAAACTGGCCATTCTCTTACATACTAAAACTTAACTCAAAGGGGAACCACCCCTTTAATGAGGGCTCCTAAAAAGACCATGGAAAGAGTCAGCCTATACTTGCCTAATCTTTGTATGCCTGTGGCACTAAGAAGGTTCCACCCTCCCACACTGATATGAGAGCGAGGTGTGTGTTCACCGATACCATTGGGAAGTATGTTAATAAGTCACTAGACAGAAACCAACTGTATCAGAAAGCAAATATTCACAAAGAGTTGCTTTGGCAGCAATACAGAGATCAGAGCACCTGCGTACACCTTTTTACACCTATGCGTTCACCACGAAAAAAACCAACCACGACATGCACATTCTCATTTATCTTATATAAAGGAGGACGTAGCTAGTTTATACAGTTTTGTAGCTATTATAAGAAACAAACCTAAATTAGGGTGCAAAACTGAATGTTATTCGCATTGAATCTAAGCTACTGCTAAAGCATGCTCTGTAATGAGACATTTTTACTAGTGGTAGACTTCAAAATATGTGCAAATTATTTAACCTTAGCTTCGTGGAAAATGTACTTATTCCCTGCACACACCCTTCATAATAACAACCCTTCTGAATTAACTGTTTATTCCCTTTCAGTGGCCTTTAAACTGGGCTGTTAAAGATGTCACATATATACATGTATAGAACAGTAGATTATGTTGTGATGTATATGTATTGAAAACATGTGTGTAAAGGTGGCCATAGATGTTAAGATTTTTCTCTCCCTAAGGACCAATTTTAGTGCGATCCAACAAATCCGTCAAATTATCGTGAGGTTGGTGAGCACCCAACGATCATACATCTAACAATTTTTAGACCGACATCGGTCAGAAAATTGATGGGTCAGTTAGAAGTTTTTCATAGCTCACAGTGATACATCCATTGTCCAATTGTTTGGAGGGTCAAACAGGCAGCTAGCCACAGTTTTCCTAGGTTTAACTACACAATATCGTTTGACATAGTCATTTTTGTTGATGGACAAATCAACTGTTTCAAGATAAGCATGGTCTTGCGATAACGAAAAGAGTTTTTAAAAAACATTAACGTCTATGGCCACCTTAAGTGAGTAAGAGAGAAGTAAAGAGATGGAGTGAGTCTGTGTGTTTAAATAAGTGTGCGAGACAGAGAGACACGGTGAGAATTAATATTGAGGTAATGTAGCATTAAGGAGAAATCTCTTTAACAGGTCTCAAGCACACCTTAAATCCCCAACAACAAACGTAAATAAATAATGAAAGGTGTAGTTAAAGACCAAGTTACTCTGAAAGTCTACAAGTTTTATTTTTCCTTTACATTAAAAAATTTTCATTAAAACCTGGCCAGCCTGGAACCAGACATGTAACAATATAAATACATAAAAAATGATTCTCAAGGTGATTCAGGTGAGTGGTCACTTATTTAAAATCACAATAATAGGAATTTTTCTAAAGATCTCCTAGGTTGTATTAAGTGATTCCCCCAGTCTTACAACAACAATTATGCAAGGCAAAATTGGTGTGAGTTATTGTTCTCCAATTTGGTGATCAAGTGAGAGGTAATTTTCCAAGACGGGTTGCCAAACCTTATTGTGTAGAGAGATATGTAGAGTAAGTCACAAAGGGGTTAAATGGGGCGTCCCCCTCTCTTTCCAGCCACACATGCCCCCCAATAATGGACTGATCTTACCAGACCCTGTGTTCCGGTCTCTCCTCAAGGGCACAGTTGGGCACGATCATTTTGTGACAGGTAACTTAGCGCTGGATCAGATAGCCGCTTCGTGATATCTCCACGTTACGAATACCTCTCTGTCAATCCAAAATGACGCTTGAAGTGTCCCAACGCGTGCGTTCCACTGCGGAACGCAAATCTACAAATTTACTCACACTGAATCCCAGCAATTTGTTGATTTTTACAGTTTTAGGATTTCACGATTCACAGAGTCCCAGCAGCTTGCTGATTTTCACGATTTTGGGGTAAATTTACCAATAATGTTGTTTCAACCTTAGGAGTGACACACCACCTTGATATTGCAACGCGTTTCGCCTCTATAAGGCTTTATCAAGCAGTTACAAAAACAGGGGCAAAATTACTATTAGGGGCAGATTTATCAAGGGTCGAAGTGAATTCGAGGGAATTTAGTAAAAAAATTCGAAATTCTAAGTAATTTTTTGGATACTTCGACTATCTAATAGGATACTACGACTTTGACTTCGAAGTAAAATAGTTTGAATATTTGACCATTCAATAATCGAAGTACTGTCTCTTTAAAATAACTTTGACTTCAATACTTCGCCAAATTAAACCTGCTATGTTAGCCTACATGTCTGGTTTCTGCCCGCCAGGTTTTAATTAAAATGTTTTAATATAAAGGAAAAATAAAACTTGTAGACATGGTGAGAGAAGGATTAGAAAGTAAAGGATAATATGCAGACACTCCTTACAGAGATACTGACACCAGAAATTGCTATTTTTTTTATCATGATATTGCCTTTGAAAGATACTTATAACTTTGCCATAAAGTATTTGCACAATGCTTTTACATTACCTGTCTAATGCCCCATGTTCCTGTATGAGGGGGCTGCCATATTTGTGCAACAGGAGTCCATTAGCATTAGAAACTATAATTGACAGGCTGAGCTGGGACAATCAGGTTGGCAAAACAGTCAGGTTTAGGAACTTCAATTACTTAAAAAAACAAACCTCTCAGCAAAAAACAACATGACCTATAGGTAACTTGAGGGGGCACATTTACTAAGCTCGAGTGAAGAATTAGAATGATAAAAAATTCGGATTTCGAAGTATTTTTTTGGGTACTTCGACCATCGAATGGGTCAAATTCGATCAAATCGAATGATTGGAACGATTCGAAGTAAAAATCGTTCGACTATTCAAACATTCAAGTACTGTCTCTTTAAAAAATACTTTGACTACATACTTTGCCACTTTAAACCTACCGAGGTAAAATGTTAGCCTATGGGGACCTTCCCCAGCACTTTTCTAACCTTTTTTTGATCGAAGAAAAATCCTTCGATCGATCGCTTTAAATCGTTCAAATCGTTCGAACGATTTTTACTTCGATCAAAGGATTTGCGCTTAATCCTTTGAATTCGATATTCGAATTAGAAGGATTTCAATTCGAGGGTCGAATTCGAGGGTTTATTAACCCTCAATATTCTACCCTTGATAAATGTGCCCCTTAATGTACATTCATATTTTAAAAAGTAGTTTTTTAGTGTCAGATTCACTTTAACTAGAGATAACTGAATGATAATGTAGTACATTTGATATACTGTACCGTATATTGCTCTTGCTAGTCAATGGAGAGAGGCTTATAATACTAGCCCAACTATGCTAAATATTAGCAAAAGAGGCAGTATTTTTATTTACACTGTGATTAGATTTCTTTGTAAAGAATTAGAGCTCGTTATATTTGGCTGCCATCTGTCTCTAACAAATTATAGTTCTTGATTTTTGTGCAAAGGTATAGCTAATGGGTTCCTCACACTGTGCTTCAAACGATATATCGTGTTAGCTATTGATCATCCCCACGTGTTTTGCTTTTGAAATATTTGAGTTTCACAAAAACTACAGTACCTTCCCGAAACAGTTTCACCTACTGTTTCGCAATAACATTCTTAAATAGTTTTATGTTGACTGGAAACTTGCCATGACTACATCGCTAACAGCGTGCACTTGTATCATTTGAAACACTAAAGAGAAAGTAGGCACACTATTTAAAGTGAAATAAATTCAATCTATTCTATATTATAGAAGCTCAAAGGTGCCCAACAACACAACATAAAGAAGGAAAGCAATATTAGTCACCAGTCTATTCATTTAATTCACCCAATAAAAGCCCATGGATGTGATTAGCAGATGACAGCTCTGCACAGCACCCCATATAACCCCGAGCTGACAGCTGAGGGCCAAAATACTCATATTAGCCCAATATATAGCCAAGTCAAACAAACAAATAAAAAATCTCCTTCAGTGATCTGTTGAATCAAGTTGAATTTTATGGGTATAACTCTCATCTCCAATCTAGCCAGGTTCTTCTCTGAACTTCAGATTTTCCTTTTCATTCTGCCTTCACACAAGCGCACACATTTTTTTCTTCAAAGTCTAGTTTTATGGGTTAGGTTAGAGTTACTGCTGTCTTTTAACTTCTGATATGTATTGTACGCTATTGAATGTATATATTCTAAGGGGCCTAATTATCATGCTGTGTAAATAAATACACAATAAATTGCCATCTGGATGAAAGGCATTGTCACAGATAAAAATGGCATATTAATAAAGTTGTGTATTTATTTTAGGCAATTGTGTACCTCTGCATACCAATCTGGCGTGAAGAGCATCAGCACTTAAAAAAGCTGTGTAACAAAGATATGCTGCTTTTCCACCATTTATTATGCCAGAATTTGGCATCTGAATTTTTTCCTATTGAAATGAATTGCTTATGCCAGTTCTGAAAAATAATATTATAAGATCTGGTGATCAGGTGATGTAAAAAAAAACAACCCCATTTATTTCACTTAGCTGAATATTTCTGAATTCTTAGCTTTCTACTTACAGAAATCCCCTTTACTTTTACTTATTAGTTTGATGGGCCGGGCAACTGAAGCCAAGAAATTAGTTCTCACTTAAACTTAAAGGAAATTGCCCTTATGGAACTCCTCAGTGACTTCTAATATCCATATATTTTACAAAGAATGAATACAAAACCTTATAAACAGTAGAGATGTCGCGAACTGTTCGCCGGCGAACTTGTTCGCGCGAACATCGGGTGTTCGCGCTCGCCGGAAGTTCGCGAACGTCGCGCGACGTTCGCCATTTTGGGTTCGCCATTGTTGGCGCTTTTTTTTGCCCTCTCACCCCAGACCAGCAGGTACATGGCAGCCAATCAGGAAGCTCTCCCCTGGACCACTCCCCTTCCCTATAAAAACCGAAGCCCTGCAGCGTTTTTTCACTCTGCCTGTGTGTGCTGAAGAGATAGTGTAGGGAGAGAGCTGCTGCCTGTTAGTGATTTCAGGGACAGTTGAAAGTTTGCTGGCTAGTAATCGTTTTGATACTGCTCTGTTATTGGAGGGACAGAAGTCTGCAGGGGTTTGAGGGACATTTAAGCTTAGGTAGCTTTGCTGGCTAGTAATCTACCTTCTACTGCAGTGCTCTGTATGTAGCTGCAGTGGGCAGCTGTCCTGCTTCTGATCTCATCTGCTGACTGCTGCAATAACAGTAGTCCTTGTAAGGACTGCTTTTATTTATTTTTTTGTTGTTTTACTACTACTACTACTACTACTACTATAAGAGCCCAGTGCTATTAGTCTAGCAGTGTTGGGGAGTGGGACTGGTGTGCTAATCTGCTGCTCCTAGTAGTTCAGCAGCACCAACTTTAATTTTTTTTTTTTAATATTCATTTTTTTTTATTTTACTTTTTTTTATTTTACTACCGCTGTAGTAGTGTATAAGTTGACCTTTTAGGCATTATTTGCCCTGTAGGCATTATTTGCACACTGTTTTCTTCAACCCGCCATCGAGCTGTGTGACCTTGTTCACATTCTGTCTAAATATCCATAATATTACCGTCTCCAGAAAAAACACCGGAGTCACTTTTTTCAAGCAGCCATAATATATTTTACGTAATCCGTATCCACCGCTGTAGTAGTGTATACGTTGGCCTTGTAGGCATTATTTGCACACTGTTTTCTTCAACCCGCCATCGAGCTGTGTGACCTTGTTCCCATTCTGTCTAAATATCCATAATATTACCGTCTCCAGAAAAAACACCGGAGTCACTTTTTTCAAGCAGCATTCATATATTTTACGTAATCCGTATCCACCGCTGTAGTAGTGTATACGTTGGCCTTGTAGGCATTATTTGCACACTGTTTTCTTCAACCCGCCATCGAGCTGTGTGACCTTGTTCACATTCTGTCTAAATATCCATAATATTACCGTCTCCAGAAAAAACACCGGAGTCACTTTTTTCAAGCAGCATTCATATATTTTACGTAATCCGTATCCACCGCTGTAGTAGTGTATACGTTGGCCTTGTAGGCATTATTTGCACACTGTTTTCTTCAACCCGCCATCGAGCTGTGTGACCTTGTTCACATTCTGTCTAAATATCCATAATATTACCGTCTCCAGAAAAAACACCGGAGTCACTTTTTTCAAGCAGCCATAATATATTTTACGTAATCCGTATCCACCGCTGTAGTAGTGTATACGTTGGCCTTGTAGGCATTATTTGCACACTGTTTTCTTCAACCCGCCATCGAGCTGTGTGACCTTGTTCCCATTCTGTCTAAATATCCATAATATTACCGTCTCCAGAAAAAACACCGGAGTCACTTTTTTCAAGCAGCATTCATATATTTTACGTAATCCGTATCCACCGCTGTAGTAGTGTATACGTTGACCTTGTAGGCATTGTTTGCCCAGTTTTTTTGGCCACAGCCACTGAAGCACAGAGGCCAGAAAAAATATGCCATATAAATGCTGAAAATAGTCATTTTTTGCCATACGTTGACTCAACGTATATGGCAAAAAATGACTATTTTCAGCATTTATGTGGCATATTTTTTCTGGCAACTGTGCTTCAGTGGCTGCAACCAAAAAAACTGGGCAAACAATGTCTACAAGGTCAACGTATGGCGAAAAATTACTATTTTCAGCATTTATATGGCATATTTTTTCTGGCAACTGTGCTTCAGTGGCTGCGTCCAAAAAAACTGGGCAAACAATGTCTACAAGGTCAACGTATGGCGAAAAATGACTATTTTCAGCATTTATATGGCATATTTTTTCTGGCAACTGTGCTTCAGTGGCTGCGTCCAAAAAAACTGGGCAAACAATGCCTACAAGGTCAACGTATGGCAGTTGTTTAAAGAGAACAGTAGATTACTAGCCAGCAAAGCTACCTAAGCTAAAATGTCCCTCAAATCCCTGCAGACTTCTGTCCCTCCAATACAGAGCAGTATCAAGCAGATTACTAGCCAGCAAACTTACTATCATCTGTCCCTGAAATCACTAACAGCTCTCCCCCTACACTATCTCTTCCAAGCACACACAGGCAGATTTTTCAGATACATTTTTGCCCTTGATCCCCCTCTGGCATGCCACTGTCCAGGTCGTTGCACCCTTTAAACAACTTTAAAATCATTTTTCTGGCCAGAAATGTCTTTTCTAGATGTTAAAGTTCGCCTTCCCATTGAAGTCTATGGGGTTCGCGAACCGTTCGCGAACCGCTCGCATTTTTGCGCAAGTTCGCGAATATGTTCGCGAACTTTTTTTCCGACGTTCGCTACATCCCTAATAAACAGGATACATATTGTGTAGTGTCCCATGTTCAAAGTAAAACTCTCTATATTAGCATATTAGTGATTCAGTACTACAATATATTAGCTTACTCCACAATATAATACCACACTCCAAACATAAATCAAGGAAAATAAGCCACAGGCATAAACAAGGTCCGAGAGTATGATCTTTAAAATTACAGCACACATAGTTCTAAGATATATATAAGAAGCTCATCAAAAAACTGCTCTGTAGGCAATATGTTATAACAGATATTGTTGTATGGTTTAAAGCAGCCCAGCCCAACAGGAGGCTGGGCATGATTAGGCTTCTTTTATGACACTGTTATGATGACAACAATTTAAAGGCTTAACTGACGTCTATGTATGACATCATCAGTTTCGTATAATCAGACTGTGAACATGTGCCCTATTGGACAACTGGTTGTAAACATGGAAGTATCAGATAAAATATAGTACAGCATTGAATTCCTTTAATTGCATCTCTTACCCATTCCTCCACATTGGGCCCTTCCTGAAAAGCAGTAACAGGTTTATCCCAGTTAATGTTTGGTTGTCCATACTGCCAGATTTTGCGCCTTGTCTTTGAAGCGAAGAAGGATGTAACACACAGCAAAATGACTATGATAAAACCACAGACAATCGCAATGGCCTTAGGAAAAGATAAAGGTACATCAATACAAGGTACAGAGACATAAATATAAAATAAATGTTAAGCAGAATTGTTAAAAGTTTTGCTTCATTTGTCTCACCTCCTGTGGATCCACCGTGCAGTAGTGATAAAGATACTGATTTGTAAAGTCTACTCCAGAAGGAGAGTAAATCTGGTTACACATCATTATCATTTGACTGTTATAGTAGCTGCCACCCATCTGGGACTGTGGATTAACCCCAACTACATAGACTATTGTGGCAATGAGCTCCATTATAGCTAGAACAGCACTTAGCACTAGTATAATCATAAAGAACTTTCGTGATCTGGATCCACTTGTTTTGGATACACTTGCTATAAATAGCCCAAGGTTAGCAATGAAAGTCAACACAGCCATGGCCATCATAAAGCCACTTGCAGCTTGAGGATTTGTCATCCCATAGTTATAACCATAGCCATTTCCATAACCATACCCTCCATAACCTCCATAATAGCCCCCCATCCCTCCCAGAGTACCCAACCCCCCATAGTTATATTCCCAAGCCAAAGTGGAAGCCACACAGGCAAAGATTGCCACACAGAGAAAAACTATAGTTCCCTGTAGGATTTGTACTATCCCGGGTGGTGATTTCCATTTGTAGAAATTTTGTTGAGGTATATCCTCCTGGTAGAATGAATGGGGATGAGGAGATTGGATGGGGTAAGCAAGAGATCCAGGAGCATAGCTGTTTTGGTGATGATTAGCATTTGGGGGGCTGTAGACTGGAGGGCTGCCGTATCGGCTGTGATTGTACATTGTTGCAGCTGGACCCTGTAGGAGAGATACAAAATTAGCAAATTTGCTTCTATAGGTTTTTCCTTTCTGTCTCCTTTCCTTGCTCACACCAGAATCCTTCTCACTCTCCCACACCTTTATTTCTTTCTCCTTCTCCATTCAGTCTTTAGCTTTCTGTACCTTTCCATACTGTCTTAGTACACACCCTAACTAGTATTTGCTCTCTTTCTTTGGCTTTGGCATCTTTATATCTTTCCCGCAGCTTACTCCTTATCATTCCCCTAACACTTGCACTGCTTCTTTTCCCCATTCCTTTCCTTCTCTTCTATAAGAGATGCACAGAGCAGCAACAATAACCATGTACAAATATATCCACTTTCTTCCTACATAAAAATGTCATTTTCCAACAGCAAACAGTATGTCCTTCCACTCAATTATATCATGTTACTTTTTAAGCCCGCCCCAACAGAAGAACCTGATCCTCACCTGTGTCTCAGAACTAAATAATTCATGGGTCCTTCTGTTTTTCAGTATCTACACATCATACTTTCTAATCCATATAGTGCTTTTTACAGTTTTAGTGAGTTATTTGAATGACAATTTCCAGTATTCTATTTTTTGTGGTCTTTTCTTCCTCTTGAATTATGGGTAAGTGAAATTAAGCTAAATTTGACCTACCTGTCAAACCGTACTCTCTTCTCAATATTCAGTCTGTGTTCTAATGATGAAAAACAATTGTTATAGGTGTTAGTATTATGAACTGTTATCTGGCAATGTCCTCCTCCCTTTCTTCACACTGACTCGCCCCTGCTCCGCCTCTTTATGCTAACTCTTCTTTACGTCTCTGTCCCACTGTGTGTTTTGTTGTTTTAACAAAATTATAAATTATATTCTGCTCTGCACCATCCTTTGCATGTGTCCTTCATACTTTTTCTGTCGCTGTCTGTTCTTTTTTCCTACTACTCCTGTTCCCTTTCCTGTTTTTCCTAAAAACACTTCTTGCCTGCTCAAGCTGCACCTGCTTCTCTCACCTTCTCTCTCGTGTCTACATGCTTTCACACTACTCGTGCTTTTTAATTCTGTTAATTCTTACATAAAACTCCATCACCTCTTACCTGTGACATTCTTGTCCTTTTTTTCTTTCACTCTGTTCTTCCTTTCTGTCTGCTTTCCCTCCCTGCCTGTTTTTACTCTTTCCTCTCTCCCTCTGACTTTTCTACCTTTCTTTGTTGTCCAGGAATGGCGTTCATAGGATTAATTATTAGAATCCAGCTCTGCCCACAGTCACACTTTAAAATCCTCCCCTTAGGGCACAGCTACAACTGAGAAGTTCAGGACTGCAGAATTCCCAGTGTGTTTGCACAGGGCTCCCTGATAAACACACTTTTAACTTCTTCCCCGCCAGCAGAAAGTTTCTCTGTTTCAAGAACTAGTATAGCGCAAATTTAGTTTATAGCCAAAGCAGGCAATAGCAGGTTATGTTATCTTTTAACTGTAATTACCTGTGGAGGGCACCAGACTCCACCTCTCTCCTGTTTGGTTTAAAAAGATCAACGACCATGTAAGGGTTGCCTATGTGGGCAGTTGGCACATTTAAAACTTGCAAAAGGAAAAAATAAAGCCCCCTGCTGTATATTTAGAAGTGGGCACAAGGGAGGACTCTGTATATCAAAGAGTAAATGTACCTTAAACTAAAGATAAACTATTATATAGATTAATTTATTGTAAGACAATTTGCATTTGGTATTTTTTTTTAATTTTTCTAGTTTTCAACTTTTTTTACACTTATTGTGAAAAAAAAGTTAAAAAAAAAAAGGTAGTTCTTAAGAAGCAACCCTGACCACTAGATAGCATTTTTACTTTGCAGTCCTAAAAAAGGCAGAAAACTAACACATGAAATAAAAAGCTACCGTAACGTTTAAACAGCTTAAACAATGGGGCAGTATATTTTAAAGGGGCAGTATATGTTCATGTTGGATTGTTAGCATGAGAAAAAAATGTTTTTGAGATTAAAATAATAGGCAAGAAGTATGTTCGGCACAAGCCCTATTCATTGAACAAATAGAACAAAGAGGCATACTGGGCTTTTGAGGGCAAATATATCTCTTATTTACTTGCATTGATATTTATCTTAAAACAGCAGTTTCTTTATTTCAAATAATGAATACTCAGTTCCTCACTTTCTACTTTAGTGAAACACTGCATTTTTGGTAGCTCCTTATAAACTTAACTCAAATATATTTACAGGTATGGGATCTGTTATCCAGAATGCCCGGGACCTAGGGTTTTCTGGATAATGGATCTTTATGTAATTTGGATCTTCATGCCTTAAATCTACTATAAAATCATGTAAACATTAAATAGTTTGGATCAAGTACAAGTCACTGTTTTATTATTACAAAGAAAAAGAAAATCAGTTATTTTATTGAAATTAAGTCGATTAGAGACTGTCTTTCCGTAATTCGCGAGCTTTCTGCATAACAGGTTTTAGGATAATGGATCACATAAATTCTTGTCTTTTCTCAGGTTTAACAAATCACTCAAACAAGTCAGAAAGGTCCCACAAGTATATTGCCCAATGTTGTACAATATGTGAGCACTTTATAAATACATAACAATAACAATAATCATAAGATATAAATAAATAGAGTAGATATTCTAAGTATTGCCATTCATGAGTGCTGCAGGATTCTGTTCTGCGCTTCCATCCATCTGGATAATGTTTTTTTTTTCATTTTACTGTTTGTGTCCCAGAAAAATGCTGCATTGTTTTCTACATCCTACATGCTTTACAGTTTTAGCATTAAGCAAAAGACTGCCCACATTCTAGAGGCTGCTGAGAACTATTAAGAAGACAAACCCATACATATTATATTATCATATTTATCACATATAACAGATATGTGATAACATATGTGTTATATGTATTAACACATATTTTGAGGCCAACAAATTGTGGTGTGATCAGAGAATTTTGTGTAAAAAACACAAATCAAAGCCACTTTCTTTTTTGCTCACATTAGTGCCATCCACTATATTGGGCCTGAATTTATATGCAGCTGATTGGGGAATCCAGAGCCTGATTAAGCAATTAATGAGTGATCAAAACAAGCAGGCTGTGTAGGAAAGGACATAGTTTTCAAAATGTCCAGATCTTCTCATATGCTAATCAGGAAAAGCAGTTTTGACTCGAACAGCAAGACAGCCCTGTTCAGGTCAAAACCAGACAGGTGGCAACTCTACATCAGCTGTTGCTGTCTACTTTTATGAAAAGGGTATTAGCTCTTCTGCCATTTGAATGAATTTCCACAGGCCCCTAAAAGGATTTTGCTGTGGGGCCTAGTAACTTCTAGTTGTGACACAGGCTGTTATATTAAAAGCTTTCTTAGGCAAGTCCATCTTTACCTTATTTGTATCATTCTGCATGTTGCTCTGGCTAAAAATAACTGCCACGCATGCAGGACTGGCCTAGGGGGGAGATATTTTAGGGATGGCACACCGCCCAGCCACATCCATAGGAGCACTGGGGACTTAATCGCTGTCACTAGGGCCCTGTGGCGGCAGGGGCGGCGCAAGAGGAAGTGGCAGCGCAGGGACCATGCGGCCTCGGGGCGCAGTTTCATCACATCTGGCCCTGCGCGCATGCAAAGTACAGCATGTGCAGGCCAGCCTTGTAAAAGAAAGGGCTTGTGGACTCCGTTGATTGCCGGATAACCCCATTTGTTCTATTTGACTAATTTGGTTGCCTCTTCCTGAAGCTTGTAAAGTGGGAGCAGGCAGGGTTCTACAAGTGGGAGCTCAGTCAGTAGGAGCAGGAATTATAGAAATCAAACTTGGGTAGCCAGGTAGTTCTGTAGCACTCTAGGCAAGTACCCCTTCTGCCTACCACTAATTCTGACTTCTCCTTACTGCCTGTGTCCTCTAATGCTCTCTATCTTAATGATATGCAAGTTAGGGTACAGATAGGGGTTGGAAATATGGGGGGGGATTCAGAATGCAGGCAGCACTATATTCATGGTGCAAGACACAGGTTTTTTTTAGTCTGAAATGGGGCACAGAGACCATCAGCAGTTTATTTAGGTGGGAAGACAGGGTACAAAATACAAAAAATGGCTCATTGCATCCATTTTTGCACTATGCACCTTGACATCCAATTTGTAAATGAGCCCTTGTGTCTCTCTTGTGCCATTGACACTTGGAAGCTTTTTTTTTGGACTACCACCCCATTGAATGTGCTGGTAATGCCAGGGTACCCATAGCAGGTTGCATCAATAGACACAGCATACTTGTGATAAATGAATCACAAGCTAATGTATTTTGCATTTTGTACACAGTTCTTGTAATAGGGTAAAATGGTTATGGTTTAATATGTTTAAGAAATGGTTAATATATAGGGGGGAGCTAGAGGATAAAAGTTGTAAGAGAGAGGCCCTAGTGGTAGTAGGTTATAAGGGAAGGTTTTAGGAAGTGAGTTTTACAGATGCGTCATGGGAAGCAAGATGAGCAGAGGGTACTGCAGCAGTAGAGTCATCTCCTAGAAGCAGTACTGAGCCTAGGTAGTGTCCTAGTGGTGTAATAATACTCTCTAGGAAGTGTAAAGCTGGCCATACACAGGCCGAAAAAAGCTGCTGACGGACTTGGCAGCTTATCGGTCCGTGCGCGGGGCCCTCCGACGGGCTTCCCCGATCAATATCTGGCTGAAAGTCGGGCAGATGTCGATTGGGTAGGGTTAAAAATCCCTTCGGATCCGACCACCCATATTGGCTACATTATGATCCGCTTGTTGAGCCCTAGGACCCACGATCGGATCAGCCCAATATCTCCCTCCTCAATGTGGGCATTTCGGGGAGAGATCCACTCGTTCGGCAAAATCACCAAACGAGCAAATCTCTACGTGTATGGCCACCTTTAGTTAGAGAGGTAATTAGCATGGGCAGCTTTGGCCCCAACTAGGAGTGAGTGGGCATAGTGTTCCTAGCGAGAATCCCACCAGCCAGGGTTTAAGAGGAAAGGCTAGATAAGGATAGAGCTGGCCAGGGCCCAAGAGGGGGTGCCTGCGAGAATGTCCCCTCTGGCAATGTGCTGTTACTGGCAAAGTTCTGCAAAAGGCTATTGAGCCCTGTGAATGTGCTGCTGTTCTACTGAGGGCCGTGACAATAAAGAGCATGTGTATAAACTGCAACTATCTGCATCGTGCGTTTCACTGAAGGTTTCCCCTACACAAAAGGTCGGTGGTACATCAAGGGTTAACAATGGGTACAGCACAGGAGATATTTGCTCTGTTACACTAGTTTTGCAAATTACCTTGTATTTTGATGTTATAAAAAAGGTTTCATAGAAGAAAAGCTTTTAGGGAACCCTTGTAACTTATATAATGTAGCATAAAAACAAAGAGGCAAAGTGTGCAAAATTTTATATGACCATATATATGCCAAAAATAATATTTTGCTTCTGTTTTTTGAGCATTTCTCCATCACAACACAAGTAGGGTTCCTGTAATTTCAGGGCAGTCAAGTTATAAAATACTTATGAAATGCTTTGAAAAAAATAGCTCTCAAATTCTGTTAAATAGCTGTTTTTCTGTATTTATCCTATAAAGTAGGCAGTAGTAGGTGTTATACGAATGTTATGCACAGTTATATTATTCACATTATCTTAATGAAAAACATATGTGAGTGCTACCATTAGGGTAGGACTACACAGACGTTTTCGGCGTGATCCGACACGCTGCGACAAATCACATGCAACGAAAATAAGGTAAGAGATAGAAATGTCGACTGAATTCGCAGCATTGATCAGGTGCGTCACCACTGTCGGATGCAGATGCAGTGTGCAGCGTCTGCATCCGACAGTCGCGTCACGTCGGATCAATGATGCGACTTCATCCGACATTTCTATCTCTTACCTTATTTCCGTTGCATGCGATTATTTGCCTCGTTTTGTCGCAGCATGTCGGATTGCGCCGAAAACGCCAGTGTAGTCCTACCCTAAGGTAGCAAAAGCAAAGATCTGATGGATTGTTATAGGCAACATCACCAGTGATGTTTTCTTCCAGTGTTTTATACAGCATGATAAATAGGCCCCATAATGTATGATTTTGGGAGTAAGATTTGTCTCAGTATCTGCGGGAACTGCTAATTTAACCCCACGTAATAATATGTAAATCAAAAGTTGCAGTTGGGCCACCCTAGAAGTTGCCATTTTGTGAAAAATTATTTTAACTAAGGTCAGCTATTTAGCTACTCAACATTTAGTTTAATCACATGCAAACATGTAATGTTTTGAGCATTTGTTGTGCTAAAGACAGGGGCACTCCACCAATGAAGTGAGTTGAGACACTCGCCTCAGGCAGCAGCACCCCCCTGGTTGCCAGAGGCGGCAAAAATTCTGCTCCTGGAAACTAAGACCCGAATTTCTGTTTTCAACCTGGAAGTTCGACTCTTCTAGTGCAGCACTAGTTAGGCAGGAAGTGACGTAGACTGCCCCAACCCCCTCAGGCCCTGAAAATGTGAGTGCCGTGGGGAGGGGTGTGGCAAAAGGAAGGCCGCCTCAGGCGCCAAAATGCCCAGGATCGCCCCTGGCTAAAGATGTAGCACAACATACTGTAGGTCCTGTAATATAGTTGTGGTTTATGGAGAGCTATCTGGGTCAGATCGTAGAGATATCAGTAAATAACCTGGTAGGCTTTGGTCTTTGTGAGCTCTCTGCATGCAAAATGTGTTGTTCCAACTGCACTTGTTTGTTCTGCAACAACAATGAAAATTGCATTTTTATCCTATTCAGTACCTTGCAATGATGTCTGCACATTTCCACCTCAGTAAGAGGCAGATATAACAGTGCCATGACTGGACCTTTGTAACTGCTGCCTCTTGGGCCAATCAGAACTCTTGTTCAGGCCCGCCGTAAAGTGGACAGTAAGACATGGTTGCATGGGGATACAGTATCAGAGATATTACAGATATTGTGAGTTTATTCAAGGTTACAGTATCATTTCTCACTATGGGGTCCATATTTTATTAAATTCGATTTGAATACTTTGAGCTTCTGATGTAAATTTGATTAGCTAGACTGCTTTATTGACCAACTGTTTTAAATAAAATATATTGGGAAGGGATTGTACCCCCCCCTCCATAAGTCCAGCAGAATTGCATTCTTGAAGCAATGTGCCTGCTGTTGTGGCTGATGCTCTATAAGCACATTGTGCTGAAAATGTTCTGAAAATCCAAATTGTATCATTTCCAGTGCTCATCTTAAAAATGGCATATGTGTGATTCTTTAGATAATTTGCAACGGGAGGCATTACTGCCAAGAACAACCATACAGAAGTGTAAGGAGCAGCTATGGATTTAAGAATCTTTAATGAATGCAAAGATTTAAAGCAACTGTGCCAAAAGTAGTGTGAACGCAACAGTGTTTTACGTTTTAAGTGAAAAATTTTTTATGTGTAGTTCCAACATTCCTCACAAGATGGCAATAACAAGTTACCTAATCAAATCAGTTATGCAGCATTTAGCAAGCACTGAATCCATTATTTTTTGTGCAGCTGCACACGGTGAACAGTGGGCCCTGCACGCACATTGGATTACCATTTAATCTAGTGAGATATTTCATTTCCAAATCATAGATGCATGTTGATTCTTAATTCCCTCTCCTGGGCTCTGCATTTAAGTAATGGAAAAATGGTCAGTGCCCCCTTCTTCAGAGGGTGCACCCATAGGGTAAATGCATAATTCCGCTGGTAACAAAAAGCAATTTTTTGTAAAGTTTCCTAAAAAAAGATTTTGAAAGGTTTTTGAAAAGATTTTGAATGGGTCAAATTTGAACCATTTTTAGGGGAGGTTCACATATGGCTGAAGCCAAGAACCTGGTAGAACTGAATCCAAACCCTATATAATGGAATAAATCTGCCATATGCCAATAGATGTATGTTCGCTTGTCAGCAATTTCTGCCTGGCGTGAGGGTTTGGATTTGGTTTGGTATTCAGCTGAATCCTGACCCTGGGATTTTGGATTTCGTCATACCCAAAAAAGAAGGATCTGGTGCATCCCTACTAATAATGCATTAGTTCATTATGCAGGGGAGATTATCTATTAATTATCTATGTCACAAGAACCAAACTTTCAATTTTTCTGTCGACTTTAAATTAACTTTTAGTATAATGTAGTGAGAGATATTCTGAGCCAATTTGTCATTGGTTTTCATTTTTTATTTTTTATGGTTTTTGAGTCATTTAGCTTTTTATTCGGCAGTTAGCAATTTCAGCAATCTAGTTGCTAGGGTCCAAATCACCCTAACAACCATGAATGAATATAAATAAGAGAATGGAATATGAATAGGAGAGGGCCTGAATATAAAGTTGAGCCAAATCACCCTAGCAACCATGAATGAATATAAATAAGAGAATGGAATATGAATAGGAGAGGGCCTGAATATAAATTTGAGCCAAATCACCCTAGCAACCATGAATGAATATAAATAAGAGAATGGAATATGAATAGGAGAGGGCCTGAATATAAAGTTGAGCAATAAAGAGTAGCAATAACAATACTTATGTAGCATTACAGAGCATTTATTTTTTAGATAACCCCCTATTTGAAAGCTGGAAAGAATCAGAAGAAGACAAATAATAAAAAAATAAGCCTAGCATGGACTTGCAGTGAAATTCCGCATATGGCCATCTGCAAAAACTGTAGCATAAATATCTCACTGCAACAAAAAAGTGGCCAAGACAAAAAAGTCGCTGCAAGAAAAATGTCCATTTACTTTTATACATTTGGAGTGAGAAAAAATTGTTGCGCATAAATATAAAAAATTGTTACCTATTGACTTCAATGTGTTTTGCAAATCTTTCGCCATTTGTGATTTTTTTCTCAGATTTGCTCTTCACTAATAATACCTTAAAGCACGTGACAAGTTAGAGCACCCATATAATTAATAATATATCCTGGAAAATCTGGAAGGATAAACAGTGTCAGTTCTGTGTGTTATAGGTTGGATAAATGCCTTGCAAATTTTCAGTAAAATACCTCCCAGGACACATGGAAGGATAAGTGAAGTGCCAATTGCAGGTATACTAAATCTGGCCTGAGTTAGTCAAAGTTTACCCTAATTTTATAAGAATTAATGCTTTCATCTTGTGTACAACATGTGTGTTTCAATGCTCTTTCTGCACTAGAAGGGTCAAAATTCCAATTTAATATTTGGAATTTCAGCTCTTAAAGTTACCAGGCCGCTCCTGAAACCTGTATGGCGCTACTGCTTGAGCCAAGTTTTGTCAACTTACCTTATGGCTGGTGTGCCCCTGGGTATTTTGAACTTTTAAATATTTCTCAAAATACCAGCACTGGATCATTTCCTCACTGAAGCAGCTGTTTTCAGCACGTGTCTGCTGATTTCTGCCTTAAATCAAGACATAACATGGGATGGATAATGTATATTCAAATTATAGATAACTATAATTTTCTAAATGTTTGGAATTCTGTATCTTAAAGGAGAAGGAAAATACTTTTATACTTGGGGGCATGTGATTGCATTTACTTACCTGACACTCCGGGCCAATGTTCCTATCAGCAGAAAACTGCACTGCCCCGGGGTTATTCCAGCGAGCACCACAGAGTGATCGGCTTCTTCTTTCCTCTCGCGCCTGCGCATGCGCAGTAGAGTGAAAATCCAAACTTTACCAAAAAAGCCAGCTATTTTATGCTACTGTTCAGAAAGAAGAATGGAAGATGATCGCTCTGTGGTGCTCGCTGGAATAACCCCAGGCTTTCCTTCTCCTTTAAATACAAACCCATACTGAAAAGGAATATCTAAATAGTACTCCATTTTGTTGAGTTCTACAGCCCTTCTAAGAGCCAAGTTTAAGAAGTTTAAGCCAACGCAAACATATAATTTAGAAAAAAAGCAAATAATATTTCTATATTAATACTATTCCAGCACAGGAAAACTAGTCCAGTATATGTCCACCATGTAAATAAAGGTGTACTTACAGTAATTGATCCCTGTAGCTATGACTGCAAACTGTATGTTTACAACTTACAAGGGTTATGACTTCTTCTATATATTCTAGAATGGTAAGCATTACTGACCTGTCTGTATCTGAATATGTGTGAAAAATATGTGCAAAAATATGTGGTGTGTGCAGGGACATGGACCCCACAGCACTACTTAAGATGTTGGACCTGCCACCAGCCCAACTCAGTTATTTATATTCTCCAGAAAGGTGAAAACTAATGACAGCATAGCTTGGTCCTGTTGGTAAGAAGGTGTACACTCTACAGAAGAGTGCAAAGGTAGAGGGACCATTACACAATCCTGCACAAGGATCTGATATATTTTTGAATAAAAGAGATCAATATAATTATAGGTTATTGGGGAAGGGGGGTTCAGACATGAAGGGGCAATCATTTTGCCCTGGGACATCTAATTAGACTACTGTAATGAAGTCCATTAACCTTTGGCTTGACTTATTTTTGCACCAAATTGGATTTCTGGGCTTCTGTAGAATACACTTTCACTGGGTGTTTGTGTGAGGCTGCATTTATTTCCCAGTGACTATTGTTTACAACATACAGTACATGCTTGGTGTGGTGAAGTTCATCAGTAAATAAAGATACACAAGCCATATTCTCTTGAACAGTATTTATTTTATTTTCCTAGATCTGTGGCATTCAGACATTTTCTAGAAAACCGATTATAGGTTCTACGTGTCAGTTTATTTATTTATTTTTTAGTTTGTTTAAAATAAAAATCTAGAAATGAGATATTACTAATGAGGGCCAAACACCAAACGGTGCCAGCCGTCTCTAAGAGGCAGGGCTGCCTTACCCCCTCCCATGCAACAGGGCCCCAAGCACACTGCACAGCACAGAAGGGGTAGATGTTTTGCAATTTGAGTCCCAGCATTGGAGTGAAACTGGAAGCTGACTAGATTCTGGAAGGGATCTCATGCCCCCAATGAGATACTTTCTAAACATGAAATACCAACTCACTCTTTAAATAGCAGGGCTACCCTTTTAGTAACATGCTTGCTTAATACTATTGCCTTTGTGTAGCTATTAAAACCAGCCCCAATCTGGTACCTTTTGGTTACAGTCACTGGCAGTAGCAAATCTGTTCTCTCTTTTCTAGTATTATCTTTTGTTATTCCACTAAGAACTCCAGCCTTACTGGTAAAGTTGAAACCCATGTTTTCCTTCCTTGTCCTTGTAAGGAATAGGTATTATAGCACTTTTTATTGTCCCAAGATTTGATTGAATTTACAAGCTTGATAACTTCTGAAGGTACGTTATCGATCACAACATAAATGTCTCCTTGTAAAAATAACTTTTGGCTCTTCAAGGTTGTACCGGTAAATTAAATTAAATGTGAACTGTTTTTACATTCTTTTTATGTCCATTAACATCTGTTATAATACTCGTACATCATGAGAGTAAAAAATGTTGCATGGCAATTATTACCACAATGCAGGACACAGCAGATTCCCTACTAGTGATAACATATACATTGATCCAATAAAAGGCGTTATATTTACCTATTTGATAAAATGAACATATTACATTGAAAAAGTCATCAAATTACAATCCATTGTGTTTACCTTGTAAGCATAGTCTTCTACTTTATATTAGCTGTGTCCCATAATAGAATGTCAACATCTCTTGTACAATGACACTTTCCTCTGCCACCAAGGTGCCCCTACATATTCAGTATTTTTAAAAACACTCTCCTTATTTGGCAGTGAGGGTATTTTCCATGCATCACCAGCACCCTGACTCCATTCATGCTAATTTAAAAAAAAGAAACTACCATCCCCAACACTTCCTCCAGTAACATTAGAAGTTCATTGCATGATAAAACGTCTCTCATGGGAGTATAGCTGCTAGTAACATCTGCCTGGTTCTTATGCCAAAAGTTTTCTCCCCCTGTCAATTATTTGCCACTGGAATGTATTGTACCAATTAGGCAGACATTGTATTATAACTATTTAAACCTTATAACAGTGACATTTAGCATTCTTCTTTTGCACTTCATTCTTCCTTTAAATAGTATATTTCAACAGTTTAAAGTGCTGTCCCAGTATAGGACTAGACCATTATTTTAGCCAAACATGTCCTTTGGAAGACCTTAGCTTTCCAAAGGGGGCATCACAGAGCCCTACACTGCCCTATGGGTGCAATAGGGAATCCATGGGCAGGGTGGGTGCTAGATTAAGAACCAGTCTCTAGAAGAAAATGTCAGCCAAATAAAAATGCCACCTGTAGCCTTTTTTCAAACTCATGCTAATTGCAATAGTATTTCTGAGTAACATCTGCCTGGCTGCCAAGTGTGCACACTGCAATTAGTTAGGTGCAATTTTGAGTATTTTGTCACCCACCAAAATGTGCACTGTGTGCCATTTTAAGGCCCACAGTAAAACATTTTACATAGGCTCACAAAGTCATTTTGGGATGGAACACTTTAAAATACAAGCTGGCTTTGAAATGTAAGTATGGCGGACTTCTTCAAATTAGAGTTATTAGTATTTAATAGAGTAGGTAGTAGACTATTAGGTCTATTGTTATTGGTAAAAAGGTTCTGTTGCATACATTTCGAAACCTACCCTTTTCTGAAATATGACCAAAAATTATTGTTAAGCTCACAGTATAGTTCTTATTTATTAACAGTACTGAATATTGTATACTCAGCAAGCCCAGTTTTTTATATTGATCAATCAAGGCTAGAGTTTGATATTCTTCAGTAGAGGGACCACATGTGCACTGGCAATCATTTACATGTATGTAAGCAGCCTGAAACCCAACATACCACATTGTTCAGCATAAACAAGGGACCTTAAATGTTCCTGATGCATAGATCCTTTGAGGGAAAGTGGGATTTTGAAGGTGGATTTAGGTTAACTTAAAAGAAAAGCACATGGTGGATTTGGAAGATTAATTTGTGCTCATCTATTAAATAGATAAGCTTTAACCAACCCCTCCCACTTCCATTTTGGCTGAATAAAATTGATAACATTGCGGTCCATGTTTTATAACAATTGGCAAGAAATTTTCTATGGCCAGAAATATGATGAAGACATGGACACACACACACATTACATTCAGAAACCCACTCTTCCTTTGGGGAGCCCATGACATTCAGGAAAGAATTAAATATTGTTTTGTAGAGCTCCTGCAATGCTGAGGTACCCTACACATATGCCAGCTATACTTACCTGATGGCTTCCCTAGCACAGGTTTATGCTTGATGTTTTGGGCCTGAACTTTCAGAAGCACCAGGAAATTACCCAATGTCCTTTTGAAGAAGATGTGTATACGTGCCAGTTTTTTTAAGCCTCCCATATTAAATTGGCAGGTTTTTTTTTAAATAAATTAGAAACAGATTCTAATAACAAAAGCCACCCACCCTTGCCTCTCTACATAAATACATGCCATCCAGTGGGGCAGTACACTTGTATATGTCATATTACACCACTCCAGGCCGTTAGATTAAAAAAATACAGTTCTGATCTTTTTTAATAGCTAAATTATCTATATATAAATATATGCATGTATATTTATATATACATATTTATGTATGTAAACACACACACGTACAGTCCAAAACCTTACTTAAGGACCATATTCACCATAACCCCTTACTACCAGGTGGGCATTCCAGGCTTTTCTGGTAGCAATGGGGCTAAAAAGGACCCTGCCTTCTAGGCGTTTATTAAAATATATGTGAAAACATTCTTTCTTCTTTATAATGGGAGTTATGAAAAATATGGCCAATAACTTACCAATGGAAGGCTCCTGAAAAGGAAATAGGCATTGAAGACATCCTTAAAAATCAGACTTTAAGAAAATAAACAATTTTTTTTTCCTTTAAAGATTTGGGGAGATTAATAAATCTCAAATTACTGTTCATGGTAAGCCCTGAAGCAAGGAGGAGGTTAATCGCGCCACTGCGCGTACACACGTGTGCGTGTTTACACAAACATTTTGTTGTTGTTGTTTTTAATAGAACTTTCACTCCAGCATTTTCAAAGAACCCGCAGGGGTTAACAAATATCCAAGGCTTTTAAGAAAAAAAGCTGACATAATCAAACCACACAGTGGCTATGAATAATTAGTAATAATAAGTGAACTCATTAAGTCTTCACTCCACTACTCCCACTCACACTGTTTTCTCTTCCCTGGCACTCATTCAGCCGCTGTCTGAAGAGGTGTGGGGAGCGGTGGAAGGAGAAGTACGTCGACGTGGTGGACTCCATGAATTGTCTGAGCTGTTTGAAGGGGGAAATGGGCGATGGGAGCGTAGAAGGAAGAGCTCTCCCTGCTCTCGGAGCAGGGTGTGAGCAATCAGCCCAGGCAGAGACTGAAGGGAGCTGTTTAAGGAGTCTACCTTTGTCTCCAAGGTTATAATCCTCTTCTCAAGGTCTTCATTGCGTTCTTGTAGCTCAGACATGAGGTCATACATTACATTTTGGGTCTGAACAGGAATACATAAACAACTGTTAACATTCATGACACTATGGGAACAGATTGATCACATTTTTTTTTTCACTTTTTTGTCAACAGTGAAAAGTCAGATTTTCTCAAATGTATAGTTATTATGCTCAGAATGAAAAGATATGGAAAAAAAAATATAGATTGAATTGCTTAAGTCACCTATAGACATGTAACAAAAACATTCTTCGCCTTGTCCATAACATTTTGCAGGCTTCCACACTTTTGTCCCATAGGATAAAATAATGTTTACATGCTGTAAATAAAGTTGGGGAGGTAACTTTATAGAAAAGTCGTGAAAAGCTTTCACAAATTAAAAAAAATTGGACCTGTGGGAAAAAAATTTTGGTCTGTTCCCCATTTGTTTCAGAATGAACTCTATTGATATCTAATAATTTAAGAGAGAAGTCAATGTCAAACAGTTACTGTGATAGCTAATTATTAATTACTATCTTTATGTTGTGTTAGAGTTTCACAGATCTTTTGAAGTCTGAGTTCCTGGGTTGACTGGAGGAGAGTCAAACTACATTCAAAGGGATGCTTAAAGGATCCTAAAAATGGATATGGCTAGAAATGCTAGATTTTATTGAACCAGCCTAAGGGTTCAGCATCTCTATAGTAGGAATGATCCAGGCTTTCAACGTCATCACGTGACAAACACATACTCAGTGTGCTTTGAGCAGCTGAACAACTTGAGCTTTGAGGTCGTCACAAATCTCAGAAAATGAGATTGGCATGTCATATAAGCGGATGCTACAGGTTGATGATTCAATTCTGATGCTAAGTGTGCTGGTCTCTGTGCTGCCATGTAGTAATTATCTGTATTAATTACTAATCAGCCTTATAATGTGATATTTATATTATAGATGTGCAGTATATTGTGAGTTAATTCCTAAGCTCAGTAACTGACAGCAGCACAAAGCATGTGCAGTAAACAGCAGATAAGAAGATGTGGGCCACAGATTTTCCCTGCTAAAGGACTGTGGTTGACTCGGGCTGGTACAGAAGCCCAAAACACAGTGCCCTACTTTAGTCAAGCTTTAGTTCTCCTTTAAAATGAAAGTTCTTAAATCTGCAGTATGTTTATTGCTGCAGCCCAAGCAATATGTTTCAGTCTAACATTTGGAAAATTGTGGTGACCCCAAAACATGATCTGCATTCACTTTGTCATTACCCTTCAGTAATAACTTTATTGACTCTATTTTTCTAGTTACATCCCTAATGAGCTGCAGTCCTCTTAACAAGAACACTGTATTTGAGCTGTAAAGTTGGTCAAGTAGTACGGGGCAATTCATTCCAGAGCAGGTTAAAGAATTCACTCAAGTTATTTTCTGATTTTGGATCTCCCAAACCAGAAAGGTAATAAAGGTACCCCTAAGAGTTATTTAACGTCCGGATGCACTGATTCCTGTGTTTTAAATTTGAAGTTGAATTTACAAATTACGAGTTTAGATTTGGAAAAATTTTTGTGAAAAAGTCTGTATTATTCTGAATCCAAAATAACGAATGACCAAAATATTGGGCAGTGACATGGGGGGGAGGCGGGTGACAACTAATGACATGGCAATCAGCGATTGTCTAATCGCCATGTCATTCACATCAATGTCCTGTCTGGATTTCCAAATTAGGACCCTGCCAACCCTACTGCAGCTTACTTTCCAGTCTGGCCATTGCAAAGATATTTGCTTATCCATTTAGATGGTTACATTGGATGGTTGTGTACAATCAGTTTGGTTGGGAATTACAATTTGGAGATGCAGAATCCAGAACAGGGGATTTAAAAAGTATATCCTTTTTGGGCACATTTTGTTAGGTGTGTACCTTGTGTAACAGCACCCAAATACTTGGTAACAGCAAAGATCAGGGCTGGTCCCAGTCAACTGGGCAGCTTGGCAATTCAGCTGGCCACCATGCTACCCCCGTGCAGACATGCACCTGCGCTGTAGCAGATGGGAGGGGAGAGAGAGCAGCTGAGGTTAGGGTTGCCTCCTGTTCGGTTTTGACCCAAACAGTTCGGTTTTTGTAAGGTCTGTTCGGGTCTGAACTTTCTGTTTGGTTTTCAGCCGTATGAAACCCGAACAATAATCTGGCCAATGCATAAAAAGCATTTAAATACCAAGATACTCACCTCAACATGGCTTAGTTACCATCAAGTACAGTTCATTTCTTCTTAATACAGATACAAAAAAAAAAGCAAATCAATCAAAAATAAGAATGTTTTTTTCTAAATTAGCATTGCTGTATTTCAAAGCTTTCTGGATAACTGATTTCTGTATAATAGATCTCATACTTGTAATTAAAGGATTGGGCTTAATCATCAAGCAGAATATATCTAGAGATAGGGTTGCCTCGTGAGTGGTTTTGAACTGGGCATCAACACTTAAATATTGAGAATACTGGATAGAAATCCAGCCAGTTGCATCTAAGTGATGCAATAACTTTGCCCTGGTGTCATAACTCCACCAACATCATTGTGCCCACCTCTGATGTCATCATGCCTTTTCCTACATCACTGCCCCACCCCCAATGTTATCTGCCTTGCCCCCCATGTTCGTGTTTAGCCATAAACAAAGGTGGCAACTCTAGCTAAGGTAAAGGGCAGGTAGGGGCGAGCATGACAACTAGGACTAGGGGTAGGCAGAAGACCCTTTAACAGGTATCTGTCCAGTGTCCCCCCCCCCCACACTGCATCATTTCACCCAAGACAAGTGCCTCTTCTGTCTATCCATAGTTCCGGTCCTAGCGAAGATGTAGCTAATATTTGGGTTACAGAAAACCTCATCAGTGAAGATAATTAACAATCAGCTTGTGATAAAGATAGCTAAAGGGCTAAAACTACCACCATGGTGACACCAATGTTATAGTATCCTTTTTTAAAGAGATACTGACACTAAAAAACTACTTTTTAAAATATGGATGTACATTAAACGTTACCTATAGGCCATGCTGATTGTTGTTTGCTGAGAGGTTTGTTTTTGTAAGTAATTGTTAGTTGAAGTTCCTAAACCTGACTGTCCCATCTCAGCCTCTCAGTTATGCTAATGGACTCCTGCTGCACAAATATGGCAGCCCCCTCATAGGCGCTCACATGGAGTCAGATAGGTACTGTAAAATCATTGGGCAAATACTTTATCTCAAAATTATAAGAAGCATGCAAGGTAAATTTTATGGGACATGTAAAAAAAGGTTACATTTCTGGTGTCAGTATCTCTTTAAACCAAAGCTATTTACATGTTCCTTGCTAAGGTCAATGACACATAAACAGCATTGCATCACAAACTAAACAGCAGATGCCTTCTCATTCACAGATATAGAAAATATATTTTGCACATCCAACACTGGGCCAAGATAATATTTGTGATCATGTACAGTATATACAATCCACAATTTTTTACTGCTCTGATGAATTTCCCCAGTAGAGAAATGCCTGAGACCACCCATGCCACTCCCGATTGACCTTAATGGAAAAGGTGCTTATTGACCTGAAAATGCTCTAATGCATGTCTTTGGATGAGAACAGTTTGTACCTTCCGCATCAGAAGGTTTCCAATAGAGTCAATGAGAAGTGGCACAAGCAGTTTAAGAGAAAGCCTGAATAAACCTACATTTCTCTTGAAAATATACTTGGAGGTAAGAGAGGGGAGGTAGGGGGGTATAAAGTGGAAGCACTGTACTACTGCATCAAATGCAGAAGGGTACTGGTCCAACAATGGACACATGATGGATTGGTAGGTGTGACCAATATTTGGTGATATTTGGAGCTCTTTAAAACCTTTGGTTGAACTTTTCTCTTCTCCAATAACTGCTGGCTACATAGATACATTATTCAATAAAATATACATTGGTGAGTATATAGATTACCCACCCTGGGTATAGGCAGAATCAAGTGTTCAACTGTAACAGCCTGTGGTCCAGATCCTAAGAAGCACCATATATGGTATTTGCAAGAACTAAATCAATGCCCACTGGTGCATGAAAATGCATTTTAGGGCCCCCCAAAGCTTTTTAGCCCAGCCCAGGTAATTTCCATTTCATGGCACAGACTTGTTTTACCTATACAATATGCTCTGTGCTATTCACAATTTGAATTATGCACTGATGCCATAACATCTCATATTGTACAGCTGGAGAGATATTGTCAGAAGTAAAAGATAAGGCAACAGTATGAGGGGTTTGACGGCTTAGCAGACTAAAAATCCTAAAATGTGGACGAAGAATGAATGGGGCCATGGATTATGCATTGATTAGTGCTTGTTTTGTAGTTGCACTGAGGGATTGAGTTATGAAAGAGAATAAGCAAGGCAAAAAGAATATTACTGCCTCTTTGATTAGCTATTTGTTTAGTTCTACAGAACCCCCAGAAATGTATTTATTAATGAATCCATTTATAAAATAGAGGAGAAAATGCAGTTGTCCAATCTGCAGTCCTTTAGCTTTATTATAGCTAGCAACCTCCCCCAACAGGTAATGGCTATAAGATGTGCAGTTCAGCAAAGCAAAAGGGCCACAGTTGGACATCATTAGACTAAAAGGTTTCCTTGAAAAAATGTTCATATAAATAGCCCAAACCCCTGCTCCTCCCATCTGTGGGTCTAGTAGCAACATCCTCTGCAAAGGGCACAGCCACCCATGTCTCTCATATTAGCAGGGCTGTCAGCTGGCTGACTCTCGCCAATAAGCGAATCACAGAGGGGGGGTCCAAGCATCACAAGTGCCTTGTTACTATGGAGCAGCTGCTGTACATTCATGAAAACTGTCAGCTGTGTTTGAGTTGAGTGAGCTGGATGTGGGATCTGCAGTGCGTGCTGCTATAAATACACAGAAAAAGCAGAGACCTTGCTGTGCATTTCTCCTACCATTATATTTTCCCTTCCAGCTAAATATTAGATTCAGCTAACAAAATTATATTTAATAACAGAAGATTGTAGCATGTGGTAAGGCCCCAGGACATTCTGGGGCCCTGGATTGGTTAAGCAAGGAGGTGATGCATTGAGCCAAGTCTTGTCAAACCTCGTTTAGCTTTAACTGAATCGACAGTGCCACAATTGAACTGCTGCCTTCCCCTTCAAGATGGGATTGTGCTAGCATTTTCTGCAGGTAACATAGTGAAGTCAAATAAAGGGCCACTTTAAGAAACACTGCAAGGACACATTTTTCATTGTCTTTACCTCTGTTGAACAGTAACACCTATATATCCACACCAAACACCAAAAAACAAAATGTTGCCCACTCTATTTGGGACCCAGCACCAAGACCAAACCCAATCACATATCGAGTTGGCAACCAGAAATTTTAAAACACTTGCTCAGTGGCAGTGGTCAATTCCTGGAAGTGGGAGCTAGTTTCTTACCTCACTGAACGGGGCATTTAGCCTCTCCTCTAATTGATCTCACTTCCATCGGTGGCCAAGGAGTCACCTAGACGAGCTCCCAGTTGGAGGGCTTCTATCCACACTGCAGGAATTGTATAGGTGTTCCAGATATTTCACTCTTGCTGCTCCAACACAACCCACTTTAATTTGGAGTAAATGGCAGGTGGTCTGCCCCACTTACACTATTACAATTTATAGGATGCTTAAGTGGCTCAAAGGTCACCTGTTTCTTTCCCCCCAAAACTACTGCACTCCAGTCTTCCCACCATGCACCTGCTTTTCAAGAGCAGTTGATCAACAGGAGCTGCTACCTTTACAAATTTAATTGCAGTGAAGGGCTCGGGCCACTGTTAAACTGCTTTCACCTTGCAAGAATCATGAGCTAACCTTTGCTCATTGAACACATGGACCATGTAGGTCTGTTATTTCACAGCAGGCATCACTTTCCCTGTTTTATCTTAGGCCCAGACTGCCCCAACTTGTGAAACAGTGTGTCCATGTAATGAAGATATTTCTCATATGTCAAACTACTCCTTGATGGCAACTGCCATAAAGAAGGCGTGCCCCAAAGCAGCCAATGATTCTTCCATCCAAAGGAGTGGGCATTTCAATGCATGCAAGCATTTGCTTATCCAACACCTTCCTTGTTTATGGATATCATAGTAATTAATCAAAAATTGCTTATAATTAAAGGGGTGAGTCACCTTTTCCATTAGAACGCACAAGTTTATTTGCCATCGCTTTATAAAAAATTTTTTATTTGCATCTACCTTTCTCTTCCTTTTGCCTTCCAGTGTTGCATCATATAAAAAAGAACTTGCTACTCCACGAATTATTTGATGCCTCCCTGACTTAAGACCTACCTGACTACATTTCTTATGGAGCTTTCAGAGCTGTGCTGTGCTCCAAGCAATTTCTTGGATCGAAAAGCCATTTGTACTGAAGCTGATACTTCTGAGATGAGACAAATGCTTAAATTTATCAAATGTTTAAATATACAGCATATGTCAAAAGTAATCATGCAAGCCTGGCACTTAAACAAGTAGCTTCAAATAAGGCACTATTTGGTTTAAAGCATAATAATATCAGAGATGGCAACCTTCCAGAGGTGGTTGCCAGAAAGTTTTGGATTACGCCTCTGGAATGCTGACCATGCCCAGCCACAACTCTGGCTCCAATCCCATACAAAGACAAAGTGTCAATTCAGATCTGCTATCAGTTGGCCCTTGTAAATATCTGGCAGCACTCCCCCCCCTACTGAATGCTAATGTTAAATAGTGATGTATATAAAAAGTCCTGGGGGCAGATTTACTAAAGGGGCGAAGTGACTAACGCTGGCGATGATTCCCAGCGTTACTGCTTTCAGGCACCAAATTTAATAATGGGTACAGGGATAACTTCGCTAGTGAAAGAGACAGATGCTAGTGGTCATTCGCACTCTATCGCCAGGCGAATTTTCACTCTGGCAAATGGACTTTACTCTGCAAATTCACTAATATGCGTATTTTACTGAACGTTACCTCTTTCGCCAGACTTGCCTTTGCCAGTTCAGACCAGTGGAAGTGCATTGGAGTGCATAGATCTTCCTCAATCTTCTGTTACTTACATCATATTTGTAGTGGAAAAAGTCCCAAAAACCACTGATAGGCTGCAAAAGTCCTTAAAACTGTTTTTGGGTAACCGGGTTCCTCCATACATTTTCTAACATATGGAACATAAACTAAACACTGGGCTCATGTGTAGGGTATTATAACCACTTTATTTTAATTATTAAGGCTCCCTGGACTTAGATGTAATGTATTTTCTGCAACATATAAGTCCATTCAACTTATAATATAATTAATGAAGTTGTGCTAGGCATAATCATTGCTTTGATTGCCGAAATAATGCTAGTGAATATTCGCCAGTGTTTCGGCGCCCTGGTCGCAACTTCACATTTTAGTAAATAAGAGTCGTCTGAGCAAATTTTTGCCTGGCGAAGTGCTGCAATGGCTGTGAAGCCATCGCTGGCGAATTTTCACCGCTTAGTAAATTTACCCCCTGGTGTCTTAAGAAATTACCTGACTCAATTCCTTTTGCATATGCAATTTAATAAGGATTTGCCAATTACATTGCTGCCTAATTATTCAATATGTACTTTAGTGAGATAAAGCAACTAACAGACCCTTTTAACTTGTGCCCAGTGCTGGAAAACAAGCAAGCAGAAACTCACACTCTTACATGTGACTCCACAAGTAAACTGCTTAGCTAAAAATGGTAAATGCTATTAAGCTATTTTTTTTTTTTTTTATAAGAAACATCCCTTAGGAATATTAGTTCCAATAAAAGTTTGAGTGTGGTGACAGTAACATGCAGGTCATGCAGCTCTGTGGCTCTTACAGCCACTGGCAGTTTGTACAACTATAGGTCCCAAAGCTTTTTTCTCAGCTCAGTAGTAAAAAATTGGATGTTTGCTTTGTTTATTATGACTGCACTATACCAATATATGAGACTGATTTATTGGATAAGTGCAAACTTTGCCATCCAGCCCATCCTTAATACACAACATGGATTGTTTATAAAAATCCCCTGCCATAAGCTCTCACTTAGATCTCATTAACAGAGGTAAGGGATTTCAGCTCAGCCTGCACCACATGCTGAATGCAGCTTAAGGTGCAAGACACAGCACTACAGGAAAAAGAAGCCATGTACTTATCACCTGCAATAGAGAGCTTTATAGCACTTGGCAAATGTTTACACTTCCTATCTACCTGTGTTGAAATAAGGCTTAGATAAATATGGTGCTGCCAAACTGTCAACCCTCTCTGCATATTATTTAAAATTACCATACTGATTCCCCCAGTGTGGGTGTAGTAAAGGGCATGGCCAGGATATAGAGGATAGGCTGAAACTAAAACCATAGATTTATTTCTTGAGAGGCTGACATTTCTAAGACATTCAGTCCTGGATTCCTACTCTCAGGCTAGGAGGATTTCATATCTCAGTCAAAAACCTGACTCCTCTAGCAGGGAATCTTTGACTGGAAATCTAGCTGTTCCCAAGTCCTGCTTGTCTCTTGGGAAAAATAGGTTGAAGGCACTGGGCATGGGGAAGGAAGCAAGGCATAGCAACATCATAGCAAGCCCTTGGGCAGTTGTTTTTGAATACTCAAAAATGTTTAAGGGATCAGTAAAATCAAAAAATGAAAATGTTATAAGTATTAATGGTAAATCAGGTGTGTTTGCATCAGATACATTACTATAGTTGCTGTGTGACTATAGGGGCAGAAGTCACACATTCATCTGTAACCCCCTTACATTGATTGACATCAGTAGAATTTTTTCGTACCCATAAGTATAGACAGGTCAGACCATCTGCCTATAGTATCAGCTGGATGTGATTGGTCGGATTATCAAGAGCAAACACATCCAGTGGTTTCTCAGAAGTTATATACACATCCCCAATGTGTGAAACAGCAGAATCCAATATGACTGGTTCTACCAAAGCTCAGACATAAAGTCTGGTGTTTCCCACTAAAGCAGATCCCACTGCAGGATCACACAAATGGGACTCACATCTGAAATCTGTACAGCTATGGAATCCGTTATAGAGAAACCTGTTATACAGAAATCTCAGTTTTAATGAAATAATTCACATTTTTTCCCCTTTTTATCTCTAATAAATTCTAATAAGTTCCCTTAATATCTATAATAATAAAGTACCTTGTACCTGATCTCAATTCAGATACAAGTAATCCTTATGCAGAGTTAAGGTATGGTGATCCAAATTACAGAGAGATCCCTTATCTTGAAAATCCCAGATCCTCAGCATTTTGGATAACAGACCTCATAACTGTAGCATGAAGAAGGCAGTACAGAAAAACATCTGCTTTAGCGTGTGGCGAAGTACCACAAAGTTACCAGCAGGGGGAAACCTTTACATGTTGATATGTGTGTGTGAAGCTACTGAGGATGTAATTAGAGATGTAATTAGGATTACACACTGAGGGGAATCCTAGTGATATCATTGCCAGCGAGAGATGCCTTTTAAATTATTGAAACCATGAAAAATGCAAAAGGCAACTTTAAACACAGACAGACAGAGTTTCTCCTGAATATTATACAATGTAAACAGAGACCGTGGCTTTATCATCCGCCACATTGACGTTTCTCCTGCCACACGGATAATGACAGAGCATTGGAGCTGTAATTTGCTCACCTTTGCTAGATCCACCAAGGTGTTAGCCTGATCATTGAGCTTCCTCTGCTCCATTTTCATGCTGCGTAGCCTGGGGGGGGACAGGACAATGAGAATGACTTGGCAGAGCCACATCCCGGTTGGCCAATCACATGACACATGCAAAGCCACTGCCAACTTCCCTTCACTCACAAAAAATATCTTATACATATTAACCCCTCCAGAATTCATGAGATTATTCCTGTAGACATCACCGGCACTGGCAGGGTTAATAATCCGCTCGATGTATTGTATGCATTTGGTCATGCGATATTAATTGTTAAAAATAAGCGAGCAACTGTCTGCATAGCACTGATATGGAGAAGGGCCACATTCTTGCAAGAGAGGCCTGCCGAGCATTGCAACCCTAGTGTAAGGACAGAAACTGCAAATACATTAAACATCTTTGCATGCGTCGTTATGCATTGTTTTGTTCATGAGCACTGCTACTGGCATTGTGCAGTGGAAATTAAATGTCTGTAAGAAGCCCAAGCAGCCACTGCAACCCTTCCTAATAATGAGCATGCTGCTTTATGCAATGATGCATTCATCTCATGCACTGACATGGGATTGCCAAGGGAGAGCTCTGGGAGTTAGTGCTTTGAGGCCTACAGGCTTGAAATCAGTTCCTGTGTCTATCCTATGTAGTTAGAATGGGCAAATTCATCTAGTATATATATATATATATATATATATATATATATATATATATATATATATATATATATATATATATATATATATATATATATATATATATATATAGATACATACAGGAGAGCACACCTATACAAATCAAATGCCCCGCACTCAGGTCCACAAACATATGCGGTTTTATTGAAAATCCATTTTGGTCACCTTCCTCTGGGACAAAAAAGATTACATTATGTGACCAACAGTTGACTTTTCAATAAAAAACACTTTTGTTTTGTTGTTAAGACAAAACAAACAACTCTTAAAACATGTTTTATAAAACACAAGAGCCCTGAAAGTCCTGTAAATTATATTCTCATAAATGGTGTTTAGTGATGTCATCAGTAATAATCCGTGCTAAGTGATGTCATTTCTATCACATGACTTGCTGAAACTATTGTATTATAATAAATAAAGTACCCCTTGTTGAAAAAAAATATATGAGGGAATTCAAAAAGTTATCTCTCAGTTCCAAGACCTGCGTCTTGTATAGTTTACAATAGGGGATACTTTTTTCACTAGTAAATACATGTTAATAATAATATATAAAGGTAATTTGTAATAAAATCAATTCTAATCAGTGCTTAGTGATGTCACTTTGTCTCGTTTTATTTAAACTTGTGTAATATAAAGTCTACCCCCTGTTATAAAATATGAAGATATTAGATTAGTTAATTTATGGTTCACCAACCTATGTTTAAAAGAAAATAAATATATATATAAGCTTGCAACCATGTGCCTTTATAAGATCATAAAACTCCTCAGAAGGGCTTATTTATGTCTGCAAGCACAGTGAGTACAGTGCAATTTCAAGCACCATGTTTTTCCCTATAATGCAGTGTTTTTTCCCAGAATTCCAGCATTGTTGTGGTCGCTTGAGCTGCGCGGAAAATTTTTGAAGTTCGGTTGTCATTATTTCTGGTGTACAGTGTGCAAGTGATACATGCACCTATTTTTTAGACTCAAGTGAGCTGCAGGGAATCCTTAAGCTGAAGGTGGAGGTAACTCCAGGTTTTCTCTGTGTCAATAGGTACAGCAGTGCTCAATTCAGAACAAAAAGTGTGCAGCTGTGAGCACAACTATACCGAGCTACAATGAGAGTATTTTGACATAAGTACCTTGGTGTGAATGTGAACTGTGTTTGCAATCATAAATTCGCCCTAGTGACATAATATCCTTTTAATTTACAATAGGGGGTTATTATTTAATAAGTTAAATAATAAGAAAAGGCTATATTCTGTGCAACACACAACACTGTACTATAAAGGTGCACGATATAGTCCAGCACTAGAGTCCTCCACTGCAATTCTGGCTACTTTCTTGCTGCACAAATACAAAGATAAAGTAAGTTACTCATATTATTACAGTGACAACTGTTAAAGTCACCTGTGTCATGTGTGAACTGCTACACGAGGAATAATGAAAGCTAAGTTTGGCAACCAAAATACAGGCATTTTACTATTTTACAAGTTATGACACTTTTCAAAGTGTTGTAACTTTGTCTAGACACGATCACATAGTTTTGTGTATCTGCCTGATATGAGCTGTTATGTAGTTTCATGTGAAGCTATTTAGTGAAGGCCAGAACTAGCTTTAGAACTATTGTAGGGTGATGTTGGTTTTAGCCTTATGATGTACAGTGAATAATTTTGTTCATCAGTCCTCCTTGGCAGTCTGGACTCTAAAACCAGTCAGCATTACTATATAAAGCAGCATACTCTTCATAAAGAAAGCAGGAACACCATAAAGAAAGATAACAGGATTTCTCATTCATCGTTGAATGAAAAACCACAGAATGATCTTAGAGATGAAAACCAGAATTATACAGTTAGTTGAAGTCCCATGCAGGCAAGCACTGATACATACACCTGAGGAGGGTATTTGTAGAGGATGAGAGGGTGTTAGAGGGAGAGAGGAACTTACTTCTGAGCCCTGGTGGGGAGGATTTAGCAAAACAAAGACAAAACACAATAGAATTCTATTTTTGTTGCTGTTAACAAACAGGACAAAAAACACACAATATAACACAGCTATTAAAGGACTTGGGGTTACACAATTCATTCCAAGGATTTACAGCAATAGTTGTCAAGCCTCCCTTGCTAGTCCAGTTTTTGGAAATGGACCCCCTGCAGATCCAACCTTTGGTCATGGCCTCACAGATATGATAAAATGATAGTGTCAGTCATTTGGCCATAATTACAAGAATAGCTAGGACAGTAAATACAGTCACCTCAAATCTCAACCTAAATCTCCTTCATACTAAGCTTTCAGGTGTATCTACATGAGCAAATGGCCATGCTTGCCAGTTTTAACTGGCCTTCAGTCTAAATCTAACCTAGCTCCAAGCTTCCTAGGAAGGCCAACTCCACAGTTTGGGAACCACTGCTTTAGAGAAGTCGGGTATTCTCAACCAAATACTATAAATTCTTTAAAAAATTTGAAATAGTCATTTCACCCTTGTAAGTGCTCAAAATAGCTACTGTTCTGATCTTTATCTGATTAGTTGTGGTTCAGATATTGGGGGTATTGAGAGCATCCTTAGGAAATCATTGTATTGGGTCCTTTGGAGCAGTTTGTCAGTTCTCATTCATTTTTAGATTGGGCAGGTCCCTCTGTTGCATTAGTGATTGGGGTCTGATGGTCTATATACAATCTGGTGTGGGTCTAATGGCTGATGTGTAGTCTGGAGAGGGCAAGTCTTATGACTTATGTGCAATCTGTAGTGGGTAGGTCTAATGTGTGATGAGTGATGGAGGAAGAATTACAACTAATGGTTTAGGGTTGACAGAAAAGGGCTGTCAGTTGTCTATTGCCTTTCTATTTATTATGATGATCCCCTCATCCAATTATAATAATACTTTGTGAGTAATAACAGATGTTTTCAATATCTTCTTTTTCTCATACAGGTATGGGATCCATTAACCGTTTATTCAGAAAGCTCTAGGGAAAGCTATGGGATGGCCGTCTCCCATAGACTTCATTTTATCCAAATAATCCAAATTTTTAAAAATGATTTCCATTTTCTCTGTAATAATAAAACAGTATCTTGTATTTCATCCAAACTAAGATCTAACTAACCCTTACTGGAAGCAAAACCAGCCTCATGGGTTTATTTAATGTTAATATTTGATTGAAAGATCAATTATCTGGAATGACCCAAGTCCCGGGCATTCTGGATAACAGATCCCATACCTGTATTTTGCTTTCCTCTCCCCCATTGCCCCCATTTAAAGCAAAACTTTCTGTGTTTGCCTCTGTCTCTCTTTTTTTCTTCCTCAACTCGTCATTCGTTTGGTTATTATGATTTTTGCCTGCATTGCTGCTGTATTTTAGTGCTGTCATGGCAACCATTTAAAGCGTTAGCTAAGTAATAAAGATCAGGGACATAGTACTAGAAGTTTTAAGGTAGACAGCAAAAATCTGCAGAAGTATGTAAGCCTTAAACATTTTGCATATGTGTATTAAACAGATGGATGTTTAAGTCTCACCTTATCATATAAGGTTGTCTTACCAAAGGCCATGGTCCCAAGGCCATTTCAGCCATAGTTTGCACACCAATATGGTGAATGTGGATTGTCAAGTGGGTTTATTCCAATACAAACTAGACAGGCTGTTTTTTATTATCTTTGGTGTTTGTAGGTAAAAGTCTGATCCTATTGATCTAGTAGGCACTGGCCATGTGTGCATGGATATCAATCGTCAGATTACTATTCAGCCCCTATTGTATCTGTGAGACTGTGTGGTTTCTATGGACAGAGGAGCACCTAAGTTGCTGGATGTTTCCACAGTGCTCAGATGTGTCTCATCTGTCCATAGAAACCACACAGTCTCACAGATACAATAAGGGCTGAATAGTAATCTCCCAAACTGGCAAGGCAGGGGTTAAGGGTGACTCACAGTTCAGAAGCAACTCTGCTCCTCCTCTCACTGTCCTTCTTCCTTATCAAAATGGCTGGAAGGCTGCAACCCATGATCACACAGGCAACAACTCAACTCCCAGCAAACTGCAGCGTCTCCCTCTGCAGATTAGTAGCAGTCTCTCTCTCACTGGCTGGTCACTAAACTGGTTGCAACTCAGCACTTCCAACACAACCAACTCTGCTGGCTGGGCCCCCCCTTCCTCTTTCCTTCTGGTTCTCTTGGCCTGGACTGCTATTGGCCTTCACAGTCCGCAAACATGGTAGGGTTCTACACACACACACACATTAGTAATGCCCTAATATGCTGCCCTTATAATCCATTAAAGCGCAGGTGCAGGACAGGGAAGAAAAAATGGTTTGAACCAACCAGCACCTTTATTCTATCCTTAAATCATCAAAGTTCAGACACCCCTAACTGCATTCATCCTTTGGTTAAATTTAGGACCTAGGGGCCCATTCACTAAGTTCGAGTGAAGGAATAGAAGTAAAAATACTCGAATTTCGAGTAGTTTTTTGTGCTCCTCGACTATCGAATTGGCGTAAATTCGCCTGAGTAGAATCATTCGAATAGATCGAGCGCAAAAACGCTGCGACTATTCGCCCATTCGATAGTCGAAGTACTGTCTCTTTTAAAAATACTTCGACTGCCTACTTCGCCACCTAAAACCTACCGAATTGCTTTAAAAGCCTATTCGAAAGCCCCATGAGCTTGTTTTCTAAGTTTTTGATCGAATAAAATGGCATTCGATCGAATATTTGATCGTGCGACTATTCGCGACTATTCGACTATTCCCCAGTCGAATTTCGAGGGATTTAACCCCTCGAAATTCAACCCTTGATACATCTGCCCCTTAGTGTGCAATAGAAAGAATGGAGCTGCATTTTAATGATAATCATAGATGAGAGAATTAGTTATGCTGTAATGCAGGAAGATATGTGACTAAATAAAAACCAAGCAACATATTGGTATGCTGTCCACTAGGGTGAGCAGCAATGTCACTTTTCCTTGTGAAAGAAGGCAGGGCTTAAGTATCTGCAGTATACAGGGTCAGTAAATAATGAAGATAAATCAGTAATTAATGAAGATGAATTTACTGCATGCAGGCCCAGATTAAATAAAATACTGATTACACGGTTCCATAGTACAGACCTGGAATTGTGTATTTTTTTAGCAGATGCTTATTATAGGCCCACTTTCATTTTCCCCTGCATACTTGTTAGGTTATAAACACAACTCTTTTTCAGTTCATTAGTACTGTTTAAATTAAATTATTACAGCTGGAATGTATATGACATGAACTAGCTACTAGACTGTTGGCTTTTCCTTTTTGCTAAGACAGATATGACTGCAACACACCTGCCACCTTGGTGTTTCAGTGATATTTTATGGATTCTCATAGAAACCCTAATTATTTATCCAATTATATCTAGCTCTATGTCTAAAGTAGCTAATTAGATTTCTTAACAAGACAACAGCTTATTAAAATAAAAACAATAAGACAAAAACATTTACAGTCCTATAGAGCAGGCTGTTTGGCTTCTTGAATTTCCTAACATAGGTACCAGTACAACAGCAGATAGTCAAAGCAATCAGTCACACCTTTATAGAATTTTGTAGCTTGTGGTCAGTCTCATTGCTGGTTGCTATAGGGAACTGCAGTTGTGCTGTTGCATTGCTGTTGCATTGTGTTTGTACATGAGACATATGGTGTTAATAGATTTGAAAAGAGGGTATGAAGTTTGTTCATGTTCATAGCAACATACTGTATGTACATCAATTCACACAGCTATATAATATTAAATTACTGATAATCCTACCAAGCAGTGTCACATTACTTTAAACCCTGCTTACCTTTTACTTATCTTAATCTTACCAATACATTAGAAATTATACCCCATAACAGATAAAGGGAAAAACAAAGTGAAATGAAGAATTGATGGATGGATGAAATGTGACTTATCTTTGTATAATGGTGCAAAGTTTGCTACTAGACTAGTAACCACTAGCAACCAAATCAGCAGATAACATATACTGGTCTCCTGTTTGATAACAAACATCTGATTACGTTATTCGATCTGACACTCTGTGAACCTTTTATTACATTACTATAATGAAAGGGTACTGGGGAGAGAGGGAAGAGAGAGAGACATGGAACATATGTAGAAAGGAACGTAGATTTGAAACTTGCCAAGGAACTTGAGTTAAATTGGAGGAGAATTAATAAGTTTGAGGATAAACAGCCAGGGCAAAGAAGGAGATAGTTATGTATGAGGTTATAGGTCGTACACAACAACAAACACATACTGTAAGTGCAATCAAAGCATGCTGGTTAAGGGTAGATACTCAAAGGACACAGACAGCAGTTACCAGGCACTCGCCAAAGTGTACTATCCATTGTAGTAATTAAGGCTAAGAAGAACCAAAAGGTAAATAAACATGGCTAGAACCACTGCTGGTTGAAGGGATCCTGTCATCGGAAAACATGTTTTTCTCAAAATGCATCAGTTAATAGCGCTACTCCAGCAGAATTCTGCACTGAAATCCATTTCTCAAAAGAGCAAACAGATTTTTTCATATTCAATTTTGAAATCTGACATGGGGCTAGACATTTTGTCAATTTCCCAGCTGCCCCCAGTCATGTGACTTGTGCCTGCACTTTAGGAGAGAAATGCTTTCTGGCAGGCTGCTGTTTTTCCTTCTCAATGTAACTGAATGTGTCTCAGTGAGACATGGGTTTTTACTATTGAGTGTTGTTCTTAGATCTACCAGGCAGTTGTTATCTTGTGTTAGGGAGCTGCTATCTGGTTACCTTCCCATTGTTCTTTTGTAGGGATGTAGCGAACCGCCGCCGATGTGTTCGCGAACGCCGTTCGCGAACACCGGCATAATTTGCGAACTGTTCGCGAACTGTTCGCGAACTTCGATCATCCGAAAATCGTTCGATTCGAACGATCGAAGGATTTTAATCGTGCGATCGAACGATTTTCGTTCGAATCGAACGAAAATCGTTCGATTTTAGCGATCGAATGGTCGAATGGGCGACCGATTTTGACGCGAACGCCTATTGGCGAACGTCGCGCGACGTTCGCGAACTTGCGGCGGACGCGAACAGTCGAAGTTCGCGCGAACTAGTTCGCCGGCGAACAGTTCGCTACATCCCTATTCTTTTGTTGGGCTGCTGCTGGGGGGGGGGAAAGGGAGGGGGTGATATCACTCCAACTTGCAGTACAGCAGTAAAGAGTGATTGAAGTTTATCAGAGCACAAGTCACATGACTTGGGGCAGCTGGGAAATTGACAATATGTCTAGCCCCATGTCAGATTTTAAAATTGAATATAAAAAAATCTGTTTTCTCTTTTGAGAAATGGATTTCAGTGCAGAATTCTGCTGGAACAGCACTATTAACTGATTCATTTTGAAAAAAAAATGTTTTTCCCCATGACAGTATCCCTTTAAATAGGTGAACATGACCTGGGATCTGGATACATGTAGGGAACCACCATGTCCTAGAAGTGGAAGCATTCATTGATTTATGCATGAATGTTCTTTTAAATCCCTGAACCAGGGTCTAAAAATGATCACTGTACAACAGAAAATCATTGCCTGTTGCACTCTTGGACTGGGTTCCCAATAAATAAATAAACAGCATATGTTGAAGTAGTATTGGCAAGGCATAACTCCTCTCTCTTTTCCAAAAACCCACCAAGTTCAAAGATCAGCAATGCAGTATAAAGTGTCGACCCTGTCAAGGGACATTTACAAAATTTATCTTGAAGAAGCCCATAGAGGCAATATAAAAAGTTAAAGGAATAGTTCAGTGTGAAAATAAAAACTGTGTAAACAGATAGAATAAAAAATGTTTCTAATATAGTTAGTTAGCCAAAAATGTAATGTATAAAGGCTGGAGTGAACAGATGTCTAATAAAACAGCCAGAATCCAACTTCCTGCTTTTCAGCTCTATAACTCTGAGCTAGTCAGCGACTTGAAGGGGGGCCACATGGTACATTTCTGTTCAGTGAGTTTGTAATTGATCCTCAGCATTCAGCTCAGATTCAAAAGCAACAGATATGACCCATGTGCCCCCCCCTCAAGTCTCTGATTGGTTACTGCCTGGTAACCAGGGTAACCAGTCAGTGTAAACCAAGAGAGCTGAAAAGCAGAAGTGAGTAGTGTCTGACTGACATGTTATACATCAAATCACTCCAGCCTTTATACATTACATTTTTGGCTAATTAACTATATTAGAAACATTCTTTATTTCGCGCAGCCTATCTATTTACCCAGTTTTTATTTTTACACTGAACAATTCCTTTAAAGGCCTGGAACCAGCTGTGCTCACAGTCAATTGTTTGGCACATTCACCATTATCCATATAGTTACAGTTTCGATGTTTGATGGAGAAATCGAGATGGAGAAATTACAAAGTATCCATTTTAAGTGTAGAAATGTTTAGTTAAGTTTGAGTCATCATTAGACATGACATTTACAGTTAAATTGCTTTTTTAAGTGTAGAATTTCATCTCTCAGTCTTGTAGGAGCAGTTGCTATTTAAATGTTTATCCCTGGATTGGAACTGTAAAGGAACCTGTAGCCTTAAGAAATAATTCCAGACCCTTTCCAATCATGTTAATTGCAGTGGAAAGCATGAAAGAGCCACCACACTGGAACACATGAAGAAACACTCATCTGTAAGAGTCCTTTGAATGGCCACACCGCATAGCCCCAGCACCCATACCTCACCATGGAATTCAATCACATGGGCTATCTGCTCAGTAGTCAGACTTATAAAACTTGTTCCTAACAAAAAAGGTGTCCTCCCTTTGGAAGCTGCTTTTAGCCAGCACTAGCTGCATGTTGCCTGTTGTATCTGTCCAGTATAACGTGGCTTGAAGCCTTTGTGCTTACAAGTCTCACAGCCACGACTATGGAATTAATCATTCAATTAGGAAGCAGACAATCCTAGTAAGATTGTCAGGGAGAATATAACCTTGGCTGGGAAAAATGGAAAAACAGAACAATGTGAAAAAGAAGGATGAACAAATGCAAGGGGCAAACAGGATGGATAAAGAATTTGATAGAAAGGATAAAGGAGATGTGGAACATAAGCCATGACAACCAAGATCCATTATGATAACTAAAGAGAAATAACAAATTCAACATAAAAATGAACAGTATTATATTAAACAAGCATGGCAAGCTTCTGCGCTCACTTGCATGTTCCTGGTGAATATGCAACCTAAATAACCCAGTATTCTGAGAAACAAAATGTGGCAAGCACCAGCTTTTTCTATATGGATACATGCTTTTGCCTTGCTGATATGTTATTTGACATAGCTAAGGTAAACAATAATAAAACTCACACCGACCCTTATTCAACAGTTAAGAACACAGGTGGTCTCTACTCAGTACTTGTTTCATTCTTTTTCAGTAAGCAACATTTATAGTTTTTAGCCACTGCCTCCTGCAGCTACTACCCTTCACTGTCACAGCTATTAACACAAACAACACAAAGAAGGTAAATTTTCACTCCTATTCTGTTAAGAAAAGCAAGTGGTATACAGTATAAACTGCTAAATCTTACTCTTTTGGCAGCTACTGACCTCCAGGCAAAAACATATCCTTGAAAGAGGAAAGACACAGGTATACACAGGTTAACTTGAGCAAAATTTCCCTTTATCTTTATGTACAGACTCATACACTGTACGGTATATTATTCTGTATCCATGCACACACACATTGGATGTCTCTCTGTATCTATGGACTCAAACAGCAGGTTTTCTGTATCCAAGCATGCACACCAACTACATAATTCTGTATCTATGCACAATTTCTATTAGCATTATACTTTATCAATGCAGGCTCAAACTTCCTCTATCACCATGCAGACACATAGGCTAGGCCTAATGTTATATCTGCAAACACAGATTTTATTTTCCTTTACTGTGCACACACATATTGCGTGGCTGTTTATGTCTACAAATGCATTAGCTCAACACTATTTCATATCTGTATTGCTTCACTCAAAGAAAACTTTAATCTTAATTCTATATTTATAGATACAAGCACATACATACCCACAGGCATCATTCTCTAAGTATAGCCACATGCGCACAGACTGAGCATTATTCCTTATTCCTAGAACAAAAGCCCAGTGGATGTAGACACAAACTCACTGACCATTATTTTATATGTGTTTTCCTGCAACTGCTATACATTTGTGACTTTTATCTGCAATAATGCTATTGTATGCCACATACTAGCTGTAATTATAATATGCCAAAATGCTGTCATGCTACCATGTTTCTTGTAGCCTGCACATTTTAACAGATCAGGGTATGGGATCCCTTACTTGGAAATCTGTTATCCAGAAATTCCAAATAGTAGAAAGCCATTCTTCTCTATTATATATACAACTTGTACTTGATGGTGGCAAAAGAATCCTCTTGGGTTTATATATTTTTTTATTAAATGGTAATCTAACAGATCCCCTAATCCAGAAAACGTCAGGTCCCAAGCATGCTTGGATACTAGATGTAATACCTGTACTTTAATTTATCGATTACACAGCGTTTATATGAGGCTGTTGGCCATCATTTAGTGATCGTCCCTAAGAGCTGGTATGTGCAGTCAAGTGACATCAATACTGCAGCTTGGAGGGTTGTGTTACCACTTGCGTTAATTGTAGTTATTGGATCATACTGTATCATTGTACCGTACATGGATTAATCATTACTGATGGGCTTTAAATGAAGCCTATTATCTCACAAAGTACAAGACTAAAATGTAGTCTCCTATCATGTCATGCCATTACCGCTATAACCTATTAATAATAGCCTTACAATTCCCTCAGGTACATTAGCCTTATGAACTGTACTCTACTACTCCTAATGGTTCCCCAGTGTCCTATAATTGGTGTTTTTTAAAACCTTAAACAAGTCTGCTGCTCATTGTATCTGCTTTTTTTTACTTTTCTAGTCTTTTCCTATAGCTCACCGCCATCTCTATTGTTATATTATAACCATCTTGGATTTCTAGGTTTGACTATATTTGAATTTCATATTATACCTCCCTCCTAGTTAATATTTTACTTAACAACACAATAAACAATATTTCTAAAACTTCTCACATCTCACACACTAATCTGTACCTGTAAATAATCTTTCCAGGTCTCAGCACAGTCACATCCCTTCCTTTTCAGAGCCTTCTGGCATGCACAAGCAGCACTCTTCACACACAGCTCAGTACAATAAGCATATCCAACTGCAAAACACAACTAGTTTCTCATTCTTTTTTTCTACAAATTGTACAGCCTAACTGCATCTCTCTGTTAATTAAACTACACTCCCAGTGTCCTCCACCCAACCATTATGCTGCTTCCTTTCTCTTCCCTTTTAATTTCACACAGTCATTGCTGCAAGATGTTTAACAAATCTTTCTTTTCCTCTTGGAGCTTACCCTTTTAGACGAAATTCCAAAACCTAACTACATCCAGTTAAAACTCTTTCCTCTTTTTTGCAATCTCAGTATTTTCTCAATAGTCACACTTGTTCCATCGTGTAAGCACAACTGTCCACTGTGCTATCCTTATCAGAGCTATAATATGGCAGGAACCAAACTCCCCCCACCAAACCAACCCTGGTTTATACTATTTTGCTAGGTCTCACACACTTACAGGTGAATGGCTTGCAGGAACTTGCGCTGATGTTTGCGTACTTTAGCATGGTCGATCTTTCTCACGAGCTTGGTGTGTTTGTAAATTAGCCAAGTTTCCCTGAGCACGTTGGCAGCTGCATTTTTCACCTGTAAAAACAACAAACAAAAGCAAAAGACACAAACAAATATAAAGAGTGAATAAGGAGCTGCTGTGCAGGTTCAATAAGCAGGAAGACATGGGGTAAAGATCAGGAAAATGTCAGTTGTGATGGGAGATGTTTGGGCATGTTTGAAAGCAACGGGGAGGAAGGCAATGATAAGAAAGGAGAAGCAAGAAGTAGAGAAATGAGAAAACAGCTGGTAGAGAGAGCATCTACAGAAGTCGAGGTAATCCTATGAGGGATATTGCCCCATGAGCTGAAAGGTCTGTAGCTACTCTTACTTTTCTTGCCTGGAGATGCCTCATCTACATTGGACTGCTAGCAAGCTAAATGGGATATTCTGCCCTGCCAGACCAACAGAAATGTAATGGTTTTAAAAGGTAATTTCCCCCATACGGCTAATTGAACCATACCAAAGTGTGGGGAAGCACAGGAAGGTGCATCCTGCCAGAATTCTTCCCAGTGTTTCAGATTAATGTGGGATAATACCAAATTGCTTAAGGAAGTAGGTAGTATTTTGGTTGAATGTGGGGGCATGCTTTGGTTTCAACCAAGGTGAATCGGGGGGGGGCGACCTAAAATATTTTAAAAATACTTAGATATTGTGAGATCACTGCCTGACTGCCTGACCGTAAAATGATAGACTGTATTGATTGATTTTGGTGCCTGAAAAATGTCAGGAGAACTTTTTGCAAAAGATGAAGTTGGTGTCTTTTAAAATTCAACTACAATGTAACTTTTCTATCATCATTTATTCTTTGCTAGGCAACTGCTGGTGAGGTTCCTTTAAGTTATAGTTTTCACCACCTGAAGGTCACTAGTCCAACAAAATATATGAGATGTCTTTATTATTTAACTGACTGGCTTTTGATATATTGTGTCTATACTATTTGCACAAGAGATAGTACAACTTCCCCCACATGTATGTTTGCCCAGGAGCAGTTAAATCATAGCAACCAATACGATGTTTGTTTTTACAGGTGACCTGTACATGCTACCTGCTATTTGGTTGCTATAGGCTACTGCTCCTGGGCAAATTTAGTGACTTTTATTACATGTGCATTCTTAGCAGCTTTTTTTTATTCCAGCCATTTTCTAGCTTCATCAACCCCCTACACACCATTAGTTCTTCAATTTGTCTCCTTTAATTTATCTCCTGTAAAACATTTATTGGTTGTTTCTGTGGAATGTCACTGTGATGTTAAAGTAAATAAAAGAAAAAGAAGGAAGAAGTCTGTATGGAAAAGATATAAGCTTGAATCGAAAGAGGAAATGCTAGAGTGGCTAATGGGTAAAGAAAGAGGAAATGTGCAATGCTTCAACATTCTCAGTGACACATACTCTCTGCCCCTTTGCCACTACTCTGACTCCCTTTCCCTCATCCCTTCCAGCAAATTTGTACCCGCTTTGATAGTTGTGTGTCCATCATAAAGTTGTGTACATGTTTCTCAGCTTTGGTAAGTTCCAGTTTTCTTGCAACAACAGCGACAACCAGAGCTGTGCAGCCTGCCCCCTGCAGAAGGAAGTCAAGCAGAGTAGAAAAACATGCTCTTATTAGCCAACAAAATACCAACCAACCTTGAAAGATATCATTTAAGTAGGAATAAATGGCAAATTATGACTAACAAATAAACACTTTGGTCTGCGGTCAGGGCTGAGGAGAAGAAGTCATTAAAAATTAAATAATGTAATAATTTTTCCCTGTTGCCACCTGTGAATTTTCTTCTAGTATGCATGTTTAGAATTTTTAGTATTTGGTGAATACACATTATTTTGTTGTTAGCATGAAATAGGTAAGCAAAGAAAACCAGCTGGTATAGTGTGCAAATAATGTGCCTTTAGCCATTCAGTTCTGTAGACCATACAGGGGAATAGGTACAAATGTTGCTCCAGGTTCAGTTACCCCATGCAGTCAATTTACCTTTACTACTGCCACTCCAGTAGAATAGGTTATCTTAGCTACTGATTGATGCAATAGGTTTATAACACTTTGTCTTTATTGTTACATTTCAGTCCTAACCATAGTATTGAAACATGATCCAGTCTAAAGGCAAACTGCATTTCTTTGACTCGTTAAGTAGTTCATATGTATAATAGATATATTAAAACAATAGAAAAGCTGGCAAATGTGAAAAACAGAGAGAGAGATTCCATTCCAATGCCATTCTTACCATAATGCCAGTTAGTAGACAGACTCCCTTGCCACAGTAAGTGTTGGGCACCATATCTCCATAACCAATGGAAAGGAATGTTATAGAAATAAGCCACATGGCACCCAGGAAGTTACTGGTGATCTCCTGCTTGTCATGGTACCTGCCAGAGAAAAAGTAATAGAAAGAAACCAGAAAAAGGTGAGCTTGGTAAAGGGGTGATTTCACTGTAGTAAATGCATGCCAACCTATGGTATTGAGAAAAACCCTGATTAATCCAGCTCCATGCCAAGTAATTCATTCCTCACAGTTTTTTTCTAGGACCTAAGTGCACTAAGGGTAAAAACTTGACTAAATGATAGTACTACAATAAAAATATACGAATAACAAAGAAAATTGCTTTGCCTCTGATCTGTAGTGTTAAATATTTATACAATCTATAAACCTAATTTATCTGATCATATGAGTTCTGTGTCCATTGGTCCACAATTTGAGTATTTAATTTGAAATTTAAATCATCTATGATATTGTTTACAGGGTTCTATAAAAAGAACAGAGGCGCCAAAAGAATAAAAGGATATAAACGAGTTTAAAAACCAAAACTTGGTAATCAGAGGAGGCAGTAGTGGACTTACCTCCTCCAAGCAGACACAAAACGACTGTAATTAAGCAGTCAAAATTTATTAACGAACTCCAATCAGTGCAATGCGTTTCACGGGCTCAGACCCGCTTCTTCAGGCAATAAACTTAGGAGTTACAGCTGTGAATTTCAGAGACCAAAGTGACAAATAGTATGCTGTATGCTTATTCATCAAAACAAAAGCTTTTTTAGTATTACAAAAATATGTATGGTAGTCATTATTCTGGGATAAAGGTATGGTGCAGGGATTGGTTAGCTATTAAAAAAATGGTGGGGTTTTGGGATATACCAACGTAAAGGTTGATAGGTATTAGAGGATACAACAATTATACAGGTGAAGTGCAGTAAATAGGGTAAAAAGGAAGTGCAGTGAGCAAAAACATAGTGGGGCTGCAAAGTTAATATAAAGTCATAACTAACAAAACAGATAAGGCATAGAGTGGTGTGTGGTAATAAATAACAAGACTCACCATCTGGCAGTAGTATACACACTTAGCGCCTCTGTGCCGGCGAAGGACGCCTGAGTGTCGTTTATAGTGAGAGTTTGGAGGGGAACCAGCATCTTACAAACAGGAAGTGCATCATAGGGGGGCGGGGTTAAGGCAAAAGGTTCAATACTATAGTATAGGAAGTAAATAGTCACCATGTTGGGAGCGGCAGTGTGGGGGTTACTTAGTCGCCATGTTGGATGGGACAGAGTAGTGAAATAGGTACATAAAAGTGCGTGAGGGTACACATATAAGAAATAGGGGAGTGTTGATCATATTGATGTGGGCAAGCGGCTATAAAATCAGGGCAGGTTATTAAAATGGAGTGTCATAGTGCATGATGCCTGAATAATAACCATATGGAGCAAAAACAGGTTGCTTATACAGAATAATAAAAACATTATCTAAAACATATATTAAAAATTGTAATCAAAAACATCCATCCATAAAGTATCAGATACTGTGATCAAATATAATACATTGATATATAGAATATACGATATGCCACCTTATTTATTATTCCAATGTTCTAAAACATTGGAAGTTTGAATCAAAAATAAAATATATGTTGTTTATTCACAGTAAAAACATGAGACTGTAGGTCGTAAATACGTAAAAAATTTGTTAAAAAAATATATAAAAGAACCATAAAAGAGAGGACTGACTAAAAGTGTTAACGGAACAGAACGGATATGATTATGGGGGTTGATATTTAATAAATTTTCTCTAAGACCTCGTTGAGTCCTTCAGGAACGAGTGTCTTTAGGGTTTGGATCCAATACATCTCAAGTTTTTTAAGTTTTTCAAATGCCGCCGGTTCTGTCTCATTGATATTATCTATAAGGGTGATGGAGAAAGTGTCGGGATTGCTCTGGTGTGCTGAGTGAAAGTGACGTGAAACACTGTGCATGGGGAATTTGTTCAAAATATTCCTTTTATGTTGACCTATCCGGCTCCGGGCCTCTTGTGTGGTTCTGCCAACATATTGGAGATGACAGGCACAGGTGATGACGTAAATTACAAATTTAGACTGACAGGATATGTGTTTTTTTATGGAGTACTGGATATTGGTAACCGTGGACATGAAATTGGAGGTATTGGAAACAAAAGAACAGGCTAAGCAGCGGGGGCGGTGGCAGGACCAGGAGCCCAATGTCAGTGGTACTTGATCAGGTGTGTTGTTTTTGGTCTTGGGATTGCGGAGCCTGCTGGGAGCTAATAAATTCCTAAGGTTTGGTGCTCTCCTGTATGTGATTAATGGTTTGTCGGGTAGTAGGGGTCTTAAGTATGGGTCCTGAAGTAGAATTTCCCATCTTTTGTTAAGTATGGATCTGATTCCCTGGTGTTCTTTACTGTATTGAGTAATGAACCGGGGGGGGGTGGATTGAATTGGGTATTGATTATGGTAGGTATTGGGATCAAGGGGTTGTTGTTTTGCTTGATGACAGGCGTCTTTGATTAATTCTTAGCAAGAAAATACCCGAGAAAATTAATCAAAGACGCCTGTCGTCAAGCAAAACAACAACCCCTTGATCCCAATACCACTACCATAATCAATACCCAATTCAATCCACCCCCCCGGTTCATTAATCAATACAGTAAAGAACACCAGGGAATCAGATCCATACTTAACAAAAGATGGGAAATTCTACTTCAGGACCCATACTTAAGACCCCTACTACCCGACAAACCATTAATCACATACAGGAGAGCACCAAACCTTAGGAATTTATTAGCTCCCAGCAGGCTCCGCAATCCCAAGACAACAACAACACACACCTGATCAAGTACCACTGACATTGGGCTCCTGGTCCTGCCACCGCCCCCGCTGCTTAGCCTGTTCTTTTGTTTCCAATACCTCCAATTTCATGTCCATGGTTACCAATATCCAGTACTCCATAAAAAAACACATATCCTGTCAGTCTAAATTTGTAATTTACGTCATCACCTGTGCCTGTCATCTCCAATATGTTGGCAGAACCACACAAGAGGCCCGGAGCCGGATAGGTCAACATAAAAGGAATATTTTGAACAAATTCCCCATGCACAGTGTTTCACGTCACTTTCACTCAGCACACCAGAGCAATCCCGACACTTTCTCCATCACCCTTATAGATAATATCAATGAGACAGAACCGGCGGCATTTGAAAAACTTAAAAAACTTGAGATGTATTGGATCCAAACCCTAAAGACACTCGTTCCAGAAGGACTCAACGAGGTCTTAGAGAAAATTTATTAAATATCAACCCCCATAATCATATCCGTTCTGTTCCGTTAACACTTTTAGTCAGTCCTCTCTTTTATGGTTCTTTTATATATTTTTTTAACGAATTTTTTACGTATTTACGACCTACAGTCTCATGTTTTTACTGTGAATAAACAACATATATTTTATTTTTGATTCAAACTTCCAATGTTTTAGAACATTGGAATAATAAATAAGGTGGCATATCGTATATTCTATATATCAATGTATTATATTTGATCACAGTATCTGATACTTTATGGATGTATGTTTTTGATTACAATTTTTAATATATGTCTTAGATAATGTTTTTATTATTCTGTATAAGCAACCTGTTTTTGCTCCATATGGTTATTATTCAGGCATCATGCACTATGGCACTCCATTTTAATAACCTGCCCTGATTTTATAGCCGCTTGCCCACATCAATATGATCAACACTCCCCTATTTCTTATATGTGTACCCTCACGCACTTTTATGTACCTATTTCACTACTCTGTCCCATCCAACATGGCGGCTAAGTAACCCCCACACTGCCCCTCCCAACATGGTGACTATTTACTTCCTATACTATAGTATTGAACCTTTTGCCTTAACCCCGCCCCCCTATGATGCACTTCTTGTTTGTAAGATGCTGGTTCCCCTCCAAACTCTAACTATAAAAGACACTCAGGCGTCCTTCGCTGGCACAGAGGCGCTAAGTGTGTATACTACTGCCAGATGGTGAGTCTAGTTATTTATTACCACACACCACTCTATGCCTTATCTGTTTTGTTAGTTATGACTTTATATTAACTTTGCAGCCCCACTATGTTTTTGCTCACTGCACTTCCTTTTTACCCTATTTACTGCACTTCACCTGTATAATTGTTGTATCCTCTAATACCTATCAACCTTTACGTTGGTATATCCCAAAACCCCCCCATTTTTTTAATAGCTAACCAATCCCTGCACCATACCTTTATCCCAGAATAATGACTACCATACATATTTTTGTAATACTAAAAAAGCTTTTGTTTTGATGAATAAGCATACAGCATACTATTTGTCACTTTGGTCTCTGAAATTCACAGCTGTAACTCCTATGTTTATTGCCTGTAGAAGTGGGTCTGAGCCCGTGAAACGCGTTGCACTGATTGGAGTTCATTAATAAATTTTGACTGCTTAATTACAGTTGTTTTGTGTCTGCTTGGAGGAGGTAAGTCCACTACTGCCTCCTCTGATTACCAAGTTTTGGTTTTTAAACTCGTTTATATCCTTATAATACACAAAAGCCATGAATATCTTGTAAATTATATCCTTATAAACGGTGAGTAGTGATGTCATCAGTTATAAACGGTGAGTAGTGATGTAATTTCTGTCACATGACTCACTAAAATTTGTGTATTATAATTAATAAAGTACCCCCAGTTGTAAAATATGAGGATATTATAAGTTACCTCGGAGTTCCATGACCTGTATAAAAACACTCGGCCTTCGGCCTCGTGTTTTTATATGGTCATGAAACTCCTCGGTAACTTATAATATCCTTATATTTTACAACTGGGGGTACTTTATTAATTATAATACACAAATTTTAGTGAGTCATGTGACAGAAATTACATCACTACTCATCCTGAGTGGGGTCAGGACAATCTCCCCACCTGCCTTTACAGTGGTTGCCTATTGGTAACCTTGGTTTGTGAGTATATGTTATCTACTCTTATTTCATTATCCCTTACCAATACATATTACACTATTGGGGCTCTTGGTGTTCCTTTTGTTTATTTCATTGTTTACAGGGTGGTCATAATAACCAATCACTTTTCCAGCTGGAAAAATTTTTTCTAGCTCAGAGATGATTTGTCTACATCCTTAATCCCAATTTTCAAGCTCTGCCTCTGAACTCTATTGCCCCATAGTAAAAAAAAACATTCTGCCTAACTGTCAGAAGTCTCAGTTTGTTGAATACTTTCTTAGCAAATGTGCTCAAGTTCATGACACTGGGAATCCTTCAGGACTTTCTAAGTGTTATAAACTTGAGCACATTTGCTATACATTTTTCATGCTAAGAAAGTTAAGGAAGTTTGAGTAAATCTGCCCCGAAGTGTTTTAGGAAAACAATTGCCCAGTGCAACCAGCTCTTTGATCAGTGCAAGAAATGCTAAATATGTCCAATAGTAATGTCTGCAGAACCATTCCCAGACATCTGGAATGTGAATGGAAGTATCAGGGACCACTTAGTAATACAACAGAAGCAAATATCTAAGGGGCTAATAAGGTTTATTGCATTGGAGCAAGTCTGCACCATTGTTAGCAAATGAGCCATACAGTTACAAACTGAATTTTAAATGGGCTATATGTGGCTGATGTTGTTGACACAGTCATGGATCTTCTACATTGGAACCCTTAAACCTTATTGCCATTAGCATGTGTTGGTTCAATAAAAGACGTATCGTTCTAGACATTAAGACCTAAACATGCCCCAGTCAGTAATAATACACTTAAGTCCTAAACATGCCCCAGTCAGTAATATTGTTTGCAGCTTGTATAACTGACATCATGAACATATGCCTGTCATTAGATATTCTTTATTCATCTGTGTAATTGGGGGCCTAAATGAAAATCAGCACACAAATGTCTTTGTAGGTTTAGCCGGGATCTGTTTGTTTGAGGCAAAGAAGATCTGTACAGGTATGGGACCTATTCTCCAAAATGCTTGGGACCTGGGGTTTTCCATATAACAGCTCATCAGAGACACTATGTTATCTACTGATATGACGTATTAAGTAACCTGGTTTTAAAACCTCATTTTACATTTTGTATGTATTATTCAGACAGGTCTAGGACTAATAAAGCCACCATTATGATGGCAGAGAAGAGTTTACTTTATTTAGAGAGACATGGAGTTAGTGTAAAATTTAGAAGGGATTACCAGTTACACAGGCATTTGTCGGAAATCATTCAAAATGTAATAGAGTGAAAAGTGTATGAGGTGTGAGATTCTATTGTGGGTGCTCAGCGGGTCTCATGTGTCAAGTTTGCTCAATAAACATTTTCAATCAAGGGAGGTGGAGTGATGCTACAAAAGGGTCAATACAGTTTACAGTCAATGTGACAGTATGTAGAAACATACATGAAACATACCTGCAATGCATGAACACACCATTATTTCAGTATTAGACATTACAGAGAGTCATGTGACACAAATTACATCACTAAACACAAGGAGAAAGGCCCTAATGTGGGGCGAAACTTTGGATATGCATTAATAATAAACACGAATAACGGAGGGTCCTTCTGCTAAATTATTTATATATATATATATATATATATATATATATATATATATATATATATATATATATATATATATAGAGCAGAGCAAAGAACCGGCACTCACGAAATGGAGGTCAAGCGTGCCTGGGTGCAGTCCTAGATCGGTAACATCAATTAGAAGTAGTGAAGATCGCACTCGCAGGTATTAATGTAGAAAAGGAAATATATATATATATATAGTCCCACAGTACCCACACTCAAATCTTGGCGATTCCAGTGGTGCCAGATCAAATAACTTGTATAGTAGAAAGGAGGATCGCCACTCACTGTAATTGTAGTGAAGAAAGTTGCTATTATTTTTCAAACAAGTTTACATCTTAATCCGACGTTTCGGACCCGCACGGGGCCCTTTCCCAAGAATCGTGTGGGTCCGAAACGTCGGATTGAGATGTAAACTGTGAGTGTCGATCCTCCTCTCTACTATATATATATATAGAATGGACCAGCACACCGTTTTCTTCAATCAAACGTGTTTATTCAATACACACTGTGCATCCAACGTTTCGGGCCCGCATCCCGGGCCTTTATCATCCTTGATAAAGGCCCGGATGCGGGCCGAAACGTTGGATGCACAGTGTGTATTGAATAAACACGTTTGATTGAAGAAAACGGTGTGCTGGTCCATTCTATGCATATATAAAGACTTTGACCGAGCACCCGGACTGGAGAAAAAAGAGGACAGAGTGCAGGTGTTTGTATTATAATATATATATATATATATATATATATATATATATATATATATATATATCCAGAGATCAATGGTGCACACCGATTAACCATGTCTAAACCAGGGTGCCCCCAATAATGGTATATAGAATATGAAGAAAGTTGCGGCACTCACGGGAGCTTTGTGTAATCAGAAACAAAAATGATTTATCTAGCTTAACGTTTCGAACCCTCACAGGGTTCTTCGTCAGGAGAATACAACAAAAAAATATGAAGAACCCTGTGGGTTTGAAACGTTGAGTTAAATAAATAATTTTTGTTTCTGATTACACAAAGATCCCGTGAGTGCCGCACCTTTCTTCATAATATATATATATATATATATATATATATATATATATATATATATATATATATATATATTCCTGCCAGACTGGTGCACTCAAAACAATCCACAGCTGCCTGGGTGCTGGTCAAATCATTGATACATAATAATCAAACAAACCGCACTCCAAGGTCTTGTAAAGTGATCAAAAAAGACAGTGCTTTATTCTGAGAATAAATCTTGGAGTGCGGTTTGTTTGTTTATTTTATATTTTATATATATAATAATTTTTTTTTTTTTATTACAAAAAAATCCAATGTTTTGAGCACAAGCAGTGCTCTTCCTCAGGACAAACCAAAAGACTGAAAAGCAGCACAAACATTCAAACCCTAACCAAACAAATGTGGTAACCAGTGAAACCAATGTAAAACAGGTGCAGTGATCAGTTGGTGGAAGGAAAAGAGAATAGTGAAATGTACACAATTAGGTGACCATTAACATTATTTGACGCGCAAAATGTGAAATGTCAATGTAAATTATCAGTAACAAAACATAAACAGTGTTGTAATCTTATTAAGCGGGGGGAAAAAAGGCAACAGTGTTCACTGTACGTAAACTGATACTAAATAGGCAAAAGTGAGCAGAGCTCCGAATCATTGGGTGAACAAACCCAGAGGTGTCCCTGTATAAGACCACAGTCCCACATGGGCGCCCCAGCACCCGACCTTCAGTATGAATCATCAGTTGGAGTAAAAGCTACTATAACTCCCACCAGGATGATATGGCATAAGTTATAATGTATATGTTATGACATGCCGACCTGTTGAGACTTATAGTTATACTACTCCGACGTGTCTTCGGTGGCACATACTGGACGCTGCTTCCACTATAAATGCCTTTGCATGCCAGCTGATTGGCTTTATCGGCTGAAAAGGTGACAGTGATTATCACCTGTGCCCAGGTTCAGAGTACATCTGACCTTATACTGAGCTCACTTGCCAGCTCTCGTTTGATCATGCATTGATAATAAATGCTTTCTGTCTTCTGTCTTTGACTGTCCCTGTTTTTACTCATTTGAACTTAGCTGTGCCCCCTTTGCTTTTGAGGAACATTTGTCTATTCTACAACCTTTAGACTTTACGTTTTATGCCACTTATGCCATGTACCACGAACCACTTATGGTTTTTGTTTTTTTGTTATTTAGTATTTCATTTTGTCTTCTTTTGAGGAACATTTGTCTATTCTACAACCTTTAGACTTTACGTTTTATGCCACTTATGCCATGTACCACGAACCACTTATGGTTTTTGTTTTTTTGTTATTTAGTATTTCATTTTGTCTTCTTTTATTTTCCTTTGTCTTTTCTTTTCTTATGCACCAAACAGACTGGATACTGTTTGGGTTGATACGTGCTTTGAGTATGTTCACTCAAGTTGATTGTGTGTATTTGAACTTGTTTTCTCTCACATAATAAACATACAAGTTTCAAATTATGATTCATACTTAAGATTCTGCATTGGATGGGTGCTGGGGTGGCCATGTGGGACTGTGGTCTTATACAGGGACACCATGGGCTTCCACAAAATGGGGCAAGGGAGGGCACTTGCCCTGCCTTGGAGTCTCTGATCTGAACTCAGGGTTGTCAGGTAATTTTCAAAACCAGCCAAAGTCAGCTATAAAACCAGCCCAAAACTGAAAAAATCTAAAAAGATAAATGAATATATGTGAAAATTCGCCTTTTTCAAATTTTCACTGATTTGCCCGTCAGCAGGGGTGTAACTACAGAGGGGGGCCCAGGAGGTATAGGTGCCCCATAAGGCCCTAATACATATACACACCGCGGGTTGGGCAGGTTCGGGTCGACTTCGCACTGCTCCTCGCGGTTGGTGGGCAGGTTGAGCTCTTCTCCTGCTCTCCCTGCCACCTTCAAATGCCGGCATCCGACTTCCGGTTTTATAGGCTCGCGTCTGCTCGCCCCGCCCCTTTTTTGATGTCATTGTGACATCATCGGCGGGGCGGTGCGGGTCTATAAAAGTACCCCCGGAAGTGCGGGTGCGGGCAGGCATGGGTTGCAGCAGGGCGGGTTAGGGTCGGGTGCGGGTCAGGAAAACCCTGACCCGCACATCACTACTACTCGTGTAACTGGGCCTGTTACATCTCCCTATATATGTGTGTGGGTGTGTGTATGTATGAGTGTGTATATGTGGGTGTATATATGTTCCCAATGTTAATTGGGAAAAGTTTCCGTGCACAGAGCTGCAGTGTCCTACTGGCAGCACGCTGAGCTGAAATCAAGTAAGTGAGCATGGTCGGGCCCCCCCCCTTAGACAGAAAATCCTGCGGGCCCAGGACATCTGTCCCCTCCTGTGACCCCCTGATGCCGGCCCTGTATGTGTCCATCTCAGGCTAGTGCCACAGGTGATGTTTATTGGCTTAACACCACTTACTTATGTCTCTGCAATGAGAGGGCACTGTTTCAGCCTGGGTAAATATACACAGAATGAGTTTCTGCACAAATGCATGTTTTCAATCCAAAATCTGCTCAGTGTGTATGCACCCAGGAGACATTGACTGTGTTAATGAAGAGGCAAAAGTGAGTTCGTTTCAGCAGATTAGTTGTTTCTTACTAGTCTAAAAGTGGCCATACATGGGCAGATCTTGGCTTCCAATTCAGCACTTTCAGTCCAACATGCCTAACTGAACTCGCCGAATAATGTCTGTCTGTGTATGGCCAGCTTTATGTAAGTGCAAGTGTGTGAATCAATGCAAATGTGTAAGTAAGTAAAAAACTACGGTTACTGACCATTGCATCTTATGCACTGATTCACCTGCTAATATGTGTGTGCCCAAGGCATGATTTGCTTGCAAAGTAGATAAAGATGGCAACATTGGCTCAGAATTATGACTCATGTTTTATTATATCATTATAATGCATTTTTTTTCACCATCAGGCTATTTAAAAATTTAGCTGACTAATAGTTCTGTCTTAAGTGTAGTAACAATTCCATTCCTAGATATCTGTCTTTGCCATAAAAATATTTGTAGACATTTTGCTTGTGATGTTTTTACCTACTTGCCCCCACACCTTTGGGTTTGTTCACCTAATGATTCGGAGCGCTGCTTACTTAGCCTAGTTAGTATTAGTTTACTTATACTGAACGCTGTTTCCTTATTTTTTCCACCTAATAAGTTTACAACACTGTATAAGTTTTGCTACTGATGATTTACATTTCACGTTCTGCGTTGGGTTGTCCCTGAAAAGCACTGTTTGTGCTCAAAACGTTGGATTTTTTGTAATAAAACATTTTTCGTTATAAGTCCCAGTGTGTGCGCTCTCTCTCTCTCTCTCTCTCTCACTCTCACTCTCTCTCTCTCTCTCTCTCTCTCTCTCTCTCTCTCTCTCTCTCTCTCTCTCTCTCTCTCTCTCTCTCTCTCTCTCTCTCTCTCTCTCTCTCTCTCTCTCTCTCTCTCTCTCTCTCTCTCTATTAGTATGTATGTATTTTTATACATGTGAGTCAGTCCCTAAGCTCAGGTATGTGAGAGCAGCCCACAGCCTGTGCTATGAATCGGCAAAAACGAATGTGATGAAATTTATGGAGGAGCAGATCTTCATTTACAGTATAAAGGTCTGTGGTTGCCTTAGATGGGTACAGAAGCCCAAATTATAATGTGTGGTATTTCTAGCCTAATTCTTTGTGAGCTTTTGTGCTCCTTTATGAAAACAGTAAATCAAGAGACCATAGTATGGTATGAGACTATATTTGATTGATAAGTATTCCTTTAAGTCTGGGATTCAGGCCTGTGACCTATCCCTACATAACTCATTTTAATTACTTGACTATAAAAGCAGGAAATTAATGCATTAACCCTTTCTGGTTGATTGGGGGCTACACAATCTGGACAACAATTTTTATACCCATTGGATTAACCTGTAACAGAAGCTTTGTATTATATTGAGCCGTACATATATTTATGCTGTACATAGAATTGTTGCACAACAGAGGTCTATGTTCCTTGAACGTACAATTTTTTGAAGCTATGTGCTAGATGAAATTAAAACATTTTGCATCTTACAATTAAAATTTACAATTACAATTTTTTATTTCCCCTTAAAGAAGAAATAAAGTCTAAAAGAGAACATGGCTATAAGGTTTATTTCATATACTAATGTGTACCAGTTCAGAGTAACAGCAATGATCACTGCCTTTAACATTGTCTATAGCAGCTCTCCAACTTGAATCTTGTTCAGCCATCTTTTTCATGTCAGTGACACTGCACATGCTCAGTGTGCTCTTGCCTCTATGGAGAAGCTACACTTAAGGGTCCTTGGCAATCTTCAAATTGATATTTTATAAAATAAAATAAAACCAACATTTGTGGACACATGCATTTTGCATTTACAGTAAATAGATATCCCGGTGAATGTCAAAATATGAACTTTCATATAAGGAATACTACGTTTTCTCTTTACTTTATAGAGTATCAACAATACATAGACATACATAAGTATCATTCTTTTTCCTTTTGGTTATAATTAAAGTATATACAACACACGAACCAGGAATAGAGGCATCAGAATCTACATGCTTACATGCAAATAAGCCTAAGATATTTTCGATTATACATACATCCTAAACTGTGTTTTATAAACTTTGGTCTGAAAGAGAAAGGGCCACAGTAATAATGAGCATGCCAGTTACGGCAGAATGAGTTTTTATGGCTGAGTGAGTTCCCATCTTACTGCTCAGTGAGTAGGGCTGAGCCTTTAAATGAGACCATGCTGCTTGCATGCTTTTTATTAAGCCTCTCTGCATGAGGAGATTAATGGCTGTCTAGTCCAGAGCAGGGCAGGCAATGGGAGCCTGGCTTCTCCCTGACATGCATGTCTCAATGCTGGTATCTAAGGGACATGCTGTAGCAAAAAAATGACAAGATGTGACTCATGCTGTATCCATCCAACTAAAGTTCACCTTTGCAAAAATTCCCTCATCCCCCTTAAGAAATGATTAATACCAAGATATAGCATTGTCTGTGCGATAGCCATGAGCTTCTGCACTCATTAACTCCAAAGTGCAAATTGTTTTGACCAGCAATTATATATTATATATACTGGCTTCAAGTTGTCACTATCTGTTTATCAAGGCAAGTATTCACCAGCATCACTGCACCCAGAATTTACTTGCGAGTCAAGAATTTACTGCGAGTCCCTCGTGCCGGGACAGCAGAAATCCAAGAAGCCTTTTCAAGCCTTTGCTTGTTCTATCACGATTTGCCAAGAGGTTAAGGGCTACCTCACTTTGACAGAAACTTTCATGCTAAAAACCCTGTTTTAAAGATGGTGTTCAAGAGCTTATAATGTGGACCAGTCTCACAACTATTGTGTGGATATAAAAAAAATCACGTGTTTGGGATTGGGCAGGATAAGACTGGGCCTGATAATATTGTGTTTCAATTTTACCTATCTCTACTCCCCAATAAAGAAAATTGCAGTTAAATTTGCTGCCTTGGATTTGTCCCACAACAACATACCTCTATTTAATGACTCAATTTGGGATATCAATCACAAGATAACCCGTGGGACAAGCCAATAAGAATATTTTCATTTTCAATTTTACCTAACTAAAATATGTATAACGCTCTCCCCAAGAAATAATCATTAAAAAACATTTATATAAATCAGCTTCCCTCAGCAGTATAACTTTTGCCATTATGTTGTACTGAACGACCCGTACAGAAAAATAAAATTGTAGTTAAACCTATATATATATATATATATATATATATATATATATATATATATATATATATATATACTGTATATTTCAAAAGGACCCGCACTCCAAGATTAGTGAACCATCAACCATTTATTTTCAAATAAATGTGCATTCAACATCTAGTCCCTAATTTAAATTAATTTGTATTTTGTCCTTGATAAAGACCCTAATGTGGGCCAAAACGTTGGTTGCACAAGTTTGAAAATTAGCATTGATGGTTCACTAATCTTGGAGTGCAGGTCCATTTGAACTCAATGTTTTGACCCTGCACCCTCATCAACAGAAGGTTGGCTCAGAATACAAACGTTTGATCCTGTTTATACATTGAAAAATTACCCTAAAAGTGTTTTAATGGGTAAATACAATATATATATATATATATATATATATATATATATATATATATATATATATATATATATATATATATATATATATATATATTGTACAGTATACATATATATATATATATATATATACTGTACCAAAAAAACGCACTCACAGGTCTCTCCTTCAAAAAAGCTGCAAAGATTATGATTTATTTCTTCGACGTTTCGGCTACAAAATTCTAGCCGTCCTCAGGAAGATAAGAGAAGTGTCATCTTAATTTAATCAAATCTTATAGTGAACTTGTTGTCAACATCTGTGACAAAACCCATATGTCCAGTTTCTTGTTTCAGTTCCAGCGGATAGTGACAACCCTGTGACAAAACTATTGAAAAATATGCATAACCAAACCCGATGTCATGTAGTGAGAGTCATCGCGCTAGTTATATACTTACCCCCAGCTAGCGGTCGCAGCCCCATCGCGCCCTTCAGTACCAATGTGTCCCTCTTAGGGGAAGTTAAGCTGACACTTCTCTTATCGCATGACTCTATGTTGTGGTGGGCACTTGATGATGATGTCACAGGCAGATTTGGTGCCAACACTGCATGTTAAATATGACCACACTTGAGTAATGTTGTTCTTCCTGAGGACGACTAGAGTTTTGTAGCCGAAACGTTGAAGAAATATATCACATCCTTTGCGGCTTTTTTGAAGGAGAGACCTGTGAGTGCGGTTTTTTTTTTGGTACAGTATATCATACAAGCATTACCAGCACCCAGGCATTTACGATCTGGGAAGGTGTGCACCATTTTGGACTCATTATATATATATATATATATATATATATATATATATATATATATATATATATATATATATATATATATATATATATATATATATATATATATATATATATATATATATATATATATATATATATATATATATAAAATATATATATATATAAAATATATATATATATATATATATATAGTCAACTACAAAAGGTCCTCTGCACTCAACCCATTATCAATATATTTAAGACAGAGACATTTTGTGCATACTGCTACTAAAAAATGCCTTACCCTTTAAACAACACAGGGATTGTTTGTCCATATATTGCAATATATTTAAGCTGGCCAACTACGTCAAAGACGTTGTAGCTCCCACCCCTCCCAGCTATAGTCAGGTGATCCCACTGGTGTCTAATAAAAGGGCAGCCAAGTTTGGGAGTTTTACTTTGAAAGCAGCTAGTAAGTTGCAGGTAAAACTTAGTCCCTTTGTAAAATGTATAATTAAGCAATTGAATTCTTAATGAATCAGATGAAAATTAAGCGTAGGACTGGCCAGATATGGGATTTCTTTGACGTAGTTGGCCAGCTTAAATATATTGCAATATATGGACAAACAATCCCTGTGTTGTTTAAAGGGTAAGGCATTTTTTAGTAGCAGTATGCACAAAATGTCTCTGTCTTAAATATATTGATAATGGGTTGAGAACAGAGGACTTCTTGTAGTTGACTATATGTATTTTGTGGTCACACCCTCATTGCACCCCCGCCTAATGGTTTTAAAAAATAGTGGTGAGCACAACTTTCCCTTGTTTGTTATAGTTATACAGGAGCAGTGACCAGCTCCATGTTGTAGCTCCCACCCCTCCCAGCTATAGTCAGGTGATCCCACTGGTGTCTAATAAAAGGGCAGCCAAGTTTGGGAGTTTTACTTTGAAAGCAGCTAGTAAGTTGCAGGTAAAACGTAGTCCCTTTGTAAAATGTATAATTAAGCAATTGAATTCTTAATGAATCAGATGAAAATTAAGCGTAGGACTGGCCAGATATGGGATGACTTTGACGTAGTTGGCCAGCTTAAATATATTGCAATATATGGACAAACAATCCCTGTGTTGTTTAAAGGGTAAGGCATTTTTTAGTAGCAGTATGCACAAAATGTCTCTGTCTTAAATATATTGATAATGGGTTGAGTGCAGAGGACTTCTTGTAGTTGACTATATGTATTTTGTGGTCACACCCTCATTGCACCCCCGCCTAATGGTTTTAAAAAATAGTGGTGAGCACAACTTTCCCTTGTTTGTTATAGTTATACAGGAGCAGTGACCAGCTCCATGTTGTAGCTCCCTCCCAGCTATAGTCAGGTGATCCCACTGGTGTCTAATAAAAGGGCAGCCAAGTTTGGGAGTTTTACTTTGAAAGCAGCTAGTAAGTTGCAGGTAAAACGTAGTCCCTTTGTAAAATGTATAATTAAGCAATTGAATTCTTAATGAATCAAATGAAAATTAAGCGTAGGACTGGCCAGATATGGGATGACTTTGACGTAGTTGGCCAGCTTAAATATATTGCAATATATGGACAAACAATCCCTGTTTTGTTTAAAGGGTAAGGCATTTTTTAGTAGCAGTATGCACAAAATGTCTCTGTCTTAAATATATTGATAATGGGTTGAGTGCAGAGGACTTCTTGTAGTTGACTATATATATATATATATATATATATATAATAGGGATGCACCGAATCCAGGATTCGGCCAAATCCTTCTGCCCGGTCGAACCGAATCCAAATCCTAATTTGCATATGCAAAAAAACATGTTTTCCTCTTCCCACCCCTAATTAGCATATGCAAATTAGGATTCGGTTCGGTATTCGGCCGAATCTTTCACAAAGGATTCGGGGGTTCGGCCGAATCCAAAATAGTGGATTCGGTGCACCCCTTATATATATATATTGTTTTTACCCATTAAAACACTTTGATGACCATTTTAAATTGCCTTTAAATTTCAAGTGCTGGTGATTTCCCCGGCTAATTCACAAGATGCAATTTCACCTTGCTAATAAATGTGTCTCTGACCAGAATTCCACTCACAGATGGATCTGTACAGAGCTCTGTATCAAGCCTCAGTATGACATATCATAAAATACTTGTTGACAGCTGCAAAATTTGATTTTTGTTCCTCACAGTCACTAATTTATTGGCGACTATTGCTATATTCCCTTGAGCTGCAGGCTACAAGATGCTTCTCCTTCTGATTCGGGGATATCTAGACACAGTACACTGGGAGGAATACACCACCTCCAACTGGACACAGCAGCAAATATGATTCCCTCAAAGTCCTTAGTTCAGTACAAGGCTATGTGGAGCCTTGCATCAAGGAAAAATGTTGCATTGTGGGTAAGAAATGAGCAATTTGTGTCCAAAGTTGGACTTGGCACACTGGTTTGCTTGACCCCATATCTGTAATTTAGCAGACTCTTTTCCTTTGTATGTCTTTTTTGTAAATAAAGGCAGCCTTATAACTGCTATTGAGCTACAGTATATATTTCATGTGTCTCCCACTAGAGTGGTGAAATAAAGCACTGCTGAATGGATATAAAGTGACATTGAGGGTGCCTTTATCTCCACCTCCAAATACCCACACGTGGAAAAAAGGGAAGACTGGACCATCGTCTTACATTGTAATAACAAGAAAGTCTGATTAACAGGCTGATACACTAACAGAAAATATTGCCTTGATTCACAGACACTAACAGCTGAGCAAAATATTTTGTGAAAACACTGTTGAGGAATAAGTACACAGAAATCACATCAGACAGCATTACAATAATATTTTCTTAATATGAGTATCCTTACTGACAAAGGTTCAACATTTTAGTACTTTGATAGCTAAATAGTGAATTTCATCAAAAACTATATTGCCTAAGAAATGCATGCTGGGTAATTGGGAATGAAGGAACCCCCAACCTTTCTTTTACATAAAGATGTATAAAAATGGATCACAGTCCCATTGTCTGCCATGAAAACCAAGCAGTGATAAAGAAGGGAGAGATATGGAGACAGCAGGGGCAATCAGAAGGGAGTTAGAGGTTGCTGCAGTCGTATTCCTAACCAATATTATATCTGTCATAACTTTTTAATTTTTCTAAACGTTGCCACTAATTAAAGAAAAGCTTACTACATTGAAAATCAGAACATTTCGGATAGTAGCTGTGATTTCTTTTGCAAGTATTGCCTAGTTATCTGCATGTGTCCTTTGTCGGGTTTTGGATATATCATTGTATGCAGAGATTAGTTATGCTGCATGCATATCATTAACCGTGGAAGCAACAACTTGGCAGCAATGAGAGACTGCTGCAGATATATATACAGTATACAGTGGCATAATAACTAGATGTCACTGGGCCCCACAGCAAATACATTTTAGGGCCCCCAACATATCCAGAGGTTATCTTTTTTTTTTTTTTACCAATGTTGAAATTGCTCATTAATTAGGGCCCGTATACTCCCTAGGCCCCCATGCAGCCACAGGGTCTGCTTCCTCTAGGTTACGCCCCTGTATGTGTGTGTGTATATATATATATGTATATATGTATATATATATATATATATATATATATATATATATATATATATATATATATATACAGGGTCGCCATTAGAAATCACAGGGCCCCATACAACAACATTTTCGGGGCCCACCCCAGCCCCCAAGCCACACCCCAAATCCTGCCCACTCCACACAACAGTTAAAAGACCACACAGACATCAGTGCTAAAAAAGGTAACCCCCCACACACATGCACTTCCCCCTTTTATAGGCGCATTGGCGCTGGCGTGATGACGTCAGCGTGCAATGGCGCCAAATTCAAAAATATTTAAAGGGACTTCAGTACTGAGTTCTTTGCTCGTTGTTAGGTTCATCTTGTGAGAGTTCCTGGGTGCTATCCTGAGTAATCCTGTGTTCTGATTCCTGTTTTTGATCCTGCCTTTCTGACTTTGAAGATTTCTGTGATCCTGAGCTCTGCCTGGTATTCTGATATCTGTATTCCAACCTGCCTGTCTTGACCATTCTGATTGTACTCCTGGCTTTGACACTTGCCTGTCCGACTTCGCTTGAATTCTGCCCGTACTGACCCAGCCTGTTTGACTACGCTTTACGTCTATTCCTTGAATTGTGACCTTCTGCCCAAAGACTTTTTAACGATCGTGCCCCTCTGCTAGTCCAGAACCCTTAGCTTGACTCCTCTCTTATTAAGACCCGGCGGCATCCAATTAGCCGAGGGCTCCTCCCAAAGTGAAAGGCGGCTATTAAAGGTGGAAGCAAGAGCCGAGACGGTGCCGATCATGACAGATTAATTCTTGAGTGATCACATCCTACTAACCACCTGGTTATGTATGGTATCATGGGGGGAAGTTGTAACAGATAGTTTTCTGGTGCAGATGTGAGATTGGCACATCTGAAAGTCAGAGGAGCCACACCTCATTTTTGCTGATACAAATGGATGGTCAAATTGCACAGTATTTAGAAGTCTAATTTTACTGGCCAGTCAGATAACAGAGAAATTGTTGCAGCCCTTGCATTAATTACCTTGACTCAGAAATAGATCCTGATCTATAATGGAGGGAATTCCATACCCTTTTTTTACCCATGAGCACATTCAAATGTAAATAATTGGCTATTTGGTAGCCCCTATGCAGTACACCTGTTTTTATGCAATTAAATCTAGTCTCCAAGCCTAGAATTAAAAAATAAGTGCCTGCACTGAGAGCAAAATCCAATGGGTGGGTGAGAAACATGTTGCTTAAGAAACACTGGTTGGGGATCACTGGTATACAAAAAGCAGACAACATATCACTGCCACTTCATTGTGGTGAAAAGGCATAACAAAAATCTTCTGCTATGATATTTAGTCATGATAATACATAGCAGTAAAAATCAAGTTGTCCTTGTCTTAAAGAGATACTGTCATGGGAAATTTTTTTTTTTTCAAATGAATCCATTAATAGTGCTGCTTCAGCAGAATTCTGCATTGAAATCCATTTCTCAAAAGAGCAAACAGATTTTTTTATATTCAATTTTGAAATCTGACATGGGGCTAGACATTTTGTCAATTTCCCAGCTGCCCCAAGTCATGTGACTTGTGCTCTGATAAACTTCAATCACTCTTTACTGCTGTACTGCAAGTTGGAGTGATATCACCCCCCTCCCTTTTTCCCCCAGCAGCCAAACAAAAGAACAATGGGAAGGTAACCAGATAACAGCTCCCTAACACAAGATAACAGCTGCCTGGTAGATCTAAGAACAACACTCAATAGTGAAAACCCATGTCCCACTGAGACACATTCAGTTACATTGAGAAGGAAAAACAGCAGCCTGCCAGAAAGCATTTCTCTCCTACAGTGCAGGCACAAGTCACATGACATGTCTAGCCCCATGTGAGATTACAAAATTGAATATAAAAAAATCTGTTTGCTCTTTTGAGAAATGGATTTCAGTGCAGAATTCTGCTGGAGCAGCACTATTAACTGATTCATTTTGAAATTTTTTTTTTTCCCATGACAGTATCCCTTTAACCAAAAATTATTCATAATGCTACCCTAAAGTGGAACCAGCACTGAGCCTGCACTTAACAAGAACTCACTGAACCATAATCTACCATCAGAGCATTTCCCTACATTATATAGGAACACAACATTATCTAAACAAGTCACAATAATCTACAATGAAGATAATTATTCATAATGCTACCCTAAAGAGGGGCCAGCATTGAGCATGTTTATGATCTTCTGTACTGAGGCGATCATAGGAGAACTGACTGAACCATAATATGCAGTCTACATTAGGAACACACCATTGTCTAAAGAAATCACAATAATCTGTAATGAAGATGTCATCATAATAATCTTCATTGTGCACCAGATGGAATAAACACTACAACATGTTACCGGATATCACAGATAAGACGTCACACTACATTAAACAGAAAAATCACCCTGTCCCCTTTGTTCCCTTTGTGCCAAACAGCATTGTCTGAACTGCATATAGACATCTGCGACAAAATGTGCACGCCAGACGTTAGCTGTCTGCAACTACTATATAAAGCATTGCAACAGACATTTTGTTGTCAAAAGGTCAGTTTTAAAGAAATAAACAAGAAATGTCTTTGATTCCAGGCAATGTGCATTTTAAAGATCAATCTATACCTGCACTGGTAAAGTGAAGGCCGCACTGGCTGTGCTAGCCCAGTCCAGACAATGGGCAGTCGATGTACAGCTAGATTGACACACTATAAGAGATACAATTCCAGTACTGTCTATTCGTGTACAACAATCTACAATAATGAGTTTAAGGAACATTAGAGGGGAAAACCAGAACTGCTTCAAACTTAAAAAATACCTGACCTTTGATTATCCAGAAATATAGAACAGTCTAAACCAAAATCTGCAGTCATTAGGTCACCCTGTACTATACCCAGATCTGCCAGTCATTTGTTCAGTTTTACTTGAATAAAGCAAGTTATTTCTGAGAGTGTCGTAACTAGACTCTAGATGTAACTAGAGGTAAGATATTTATAAATGTCTATCTCCTTATCCTGTTAACTGCCTGTTAGATAATCACCCTGCAACAGATCAAAAATCAGCAGGTCTGTGTGAAGGTTAACTTGCATAAGAAAAATAAAACCATAATATTGGGCAGACATTACTACGTGAAGGTTCAGAAGACCTGTCGTTTGTAAGCTGCATAAAAGTTCCCTCTTTAAATAAAGTTCCAGAACAGCTGCAGCAAGCCCTAAATCCCTATAATTTGTCAGAGCAGGCGTGCATTTGGAAAATGCCTGGCGTTCAGTTGCTTTTACACTCACAGTTTCTCCCTAGGAGCAGCATTAGACATTAGAAAGAGGGGATACAACGGCAGGTTAGGGGGCATGTAACAAACTGGAATGAACGGATAAGGGAACAGCAGAAAAAGAGATTGGGGAAGCAGGAAGAAAAAATATACAGAGCAGAGAAAGGTATATGTGGCACAGTTTAAGGAGGTAGAGGGGCTGAGAGGTTGGGGGTTACAGGACATCAGACAGGGAGAGGCATTAAAATGTAACAAAGAACAACTCTCACTGAAAGAGGGTCCCCATTCAGGTGTATTCATGGAGTCAATGTAACTCATCTTCTGCCACTGGGGACCCCGACAAAAATTGGGTGCCAGAGGAACCAGTAATATTTTCTCTTTAGAAAGCAGCGGAAAGCAGCGGTTTGGGTGGAGATGCTATTAAAAGGGTTAACACTCCATGAAAAAGTAACAGCAGTTGGAGGTCAAATATAAAAGATGAGCACCAGGTATAAAGCAATATTACCAAATATATATATATGGTAATGGTGATGTGGAGCATAAGTTCAGATCTTTGCAGCCCTGCTTAAGTTAATGAAGAGTGCAGACGACGACATAACAAAGCAGAAGCAAATGACTGGCAGGATGGTGCATATGGAATGACGTTTATGTTAACATGAAGCATTGTATAGCTCCCTTCTGTTTGTGGCACTGCAGTGGCTGATATTCACTCATTGCCCGTTAGCTCTTTTAATGCCACAGTATCAATCTGGCAAGATAAGTAGATTCCAGTCTCATAGCTCCTTCAGTCTGTGTCATTGCGATACATTATGAAGGATTGATTCCTTATCATAGATCTCCCTCTATGTGGCTAGTGGGTTCTTAACGGAGACGCCCCATATGCATAATGGGCCCTTTTATCAGCTGGCGAATGTTTAGGCATGTGAAATGCTGTTAGTTGGTGCACTGCCTGGTGAAGCCTTTGGGAAAAAACATCTGCTTAGTAGTTAATGAACATTAAAGAGGCAATATACATCTACTCTATGTTCTACAAAAAAAACCTCCAAAATATTAATAAATTAAATAGTTTTCTGCTTATTCTTCACAAAAAACCTTTGGGCCTATGGCCTTCAAAGAGCAATGCCCCATTTTGTACTTTGGAAAGAACTGTGATTTTTGGAACAGCATCTCCCACTATGAGTTTTTCAACACCTTTTGTTCCAAAAGCAAAGTGATAAAACTTCTTTATAGGTAATGTTCTCACACAATGTAAATCTTTGTATACTGTAGAGCAGGGGTCCCCAACCTTTGTTTATCCATGAGCCGCATGAGCAGCCTACAGGAGACTTTATTTGGCAGTGCACCTGGTTTTTATGCAACCAAAACTTGTCCACAAGCCAGGAATTCTAAAATAAGCTCCTGCTTTGAGGCCACTGGGAGCAACATTCAAGGGGTTGGTGAGCAACATGTTTCTCACAAGCTACTGGTTGGGGATCACTGCTATAGAGAATGGTAGTCCAAGAAACTGATGACTGGTTGAATCATACTAAAAGTAATTGTTAATATCAACATTCCTTTTAAATAGAACTCAAAAGAAAATGTAAAATGAAATCACTGTTTGCGGTAAAACTGTACCTTATAACTTATTTTAATTGGAACAGTAGGCAGAACACACTATAGGGATTGTTTACTGGTTTCATGTAAAACATAAGTATATTGCCACTTGAAGCCCTGCTTTCCATGTGTATGGGCAGCTAATGACATCAAGCCAGAGAAAGAAAGAAGACATTTTAAAAAAGCCTTGCAAACAATAACACTGACTGAAATGGCTTGGTGGACATGAAGTCTCTCATCTGTTGTTTTTAAAGACTGGTATGCTATATGGCAAAATAGTTATTGACCTTGGGTATCTATGATGAAAGATTTGGGAGCTATCATTGCAAACACATTTACTCCTTCAGTGAAACCATGTACAATGAGGCGTGAAGAGAAAAACTCACTTTAATGCCTATGATTAAAGATTGCATCCCCTCTGGTTAATTCCTATACACCTCATTATGCTCTTGCAAATGGGTATGTTTGTTGTTTTTCTTCACATATTCTTGTATTTCTTGTGTTTAAAGACTTAATTTGAAAAAGAAGAAAGAAATGCTAGTGAGTGGTAGTCTTTAGTATATGTTAACACCAAAGGTAAAGTCTTAGCTGCCCGCGCAGAGCTAAAATATAAATTTCTACTATATGCTTTATCCGCATAATAATTCTACAACAAATCTCTGCTATGGAGTCTGCAAATCACAGTCATCTAATCTAAACCCCTTGGATTTCATTCAACTTGTCTATTTAACATGAAAGCCAGATAGATGTTTTTATGTGAGGTGTAACTGAATTAGTAGGAGAGGGGCATGCATCTACATACTCATGCAGACACAGCAAGTTTCCTATTAACAGGAAATTGAAAATTGAGAAACAGCAGACAGAATTAAAAACCCTACCTCTCACAAACTCGAACTGTCCAAGCTGCAATGATCCAGGATGAGATACTGAAGACCAGTAAAATAGTGCCAGGACAGATGGTCATCAATGTCTTCATTACAAAACGAGTGTTGAAGTTGATTTTGTTGAGTGCACCAATGCTTCTGGAGGAGGCATCTGTAAAAAGCTTGCTGTGTAGGAGCATGACCCTTCCAATCAGGTAAAGTCTCAGGAACATGGGGATGGAAAGTATGATATCTATGTCAGCGTTGGCCACAGAGGTGGTATAAATGAAGGCCAAGCGAGCTGTCCATGTGAAAGAGTACTGCCCAGGGATTGGGTGGATGGCACACACAGTTAGTTCCAAAGTGATGAAAAATATCCGTTCATAGGTCATGGCTATTCTCCAGTCATCGGCTCCGTTGTCCACCATGAAAAGCTGGGAACAAAAGGTAATACTGTGAGATACAAAATGAGGAAACCTCCGAATTCACTACGAGCTTCACTAGAGCACACACACCAGGATACAGAACATAGACAGTTTTATAAGCTATTGCTAGATCGATAGATTAATAGACAGACATATAGATAGATAGATGATAGACAGATCATCTCTTTCCAAAACCAAGTTGGCCTCTACTATTCTAGAGAGGCTTGATGTTAAATCATTAGGCCTGGCTTGCAGACACCATCTCACAGCTTTTCAAACCCCAGATCATTTTGCTCTTACACCAAACATTATGCAATATAAGCAGAATTATCCTGTTATTCACAAAAGTCAGGCTTGTCCATCAGACAACCAGATAGGACACAGGCTTCCAGAAATCACACTCCAAAGTCCATTGGTTGGATATTTAAACCCCTCCAGCCACCGCATGGATTTGTTCATAGTGATGTTAGGCTTGCAGCTTCTTATCCAAAAAGTTCATGAGGAATTATTCTTGTTTGAAGAGACTTTTTGGAAAATGTCAGTGAAGATTCCAACAGAGAGCAAGCTATTTTAGAAAAGGTGATTTTCCCATACACTATGTTCATATTTTTGGCAATATACTGTACATTCCTGTCTTATTCAGACCATTTAGTGTAATCACTGTAACTGCATATTAAACAAAACACAGAGTTATTGCAAACTTGTATGTTTATTGCAAACTCAAATGATCATCTGACTACCAAGTAACTGCTCACAACCGGGGGTCCGAAAATGACAATATGATGAAAAAAGAACCCCTTATCACTTTTTATTTATAGCCACAATACTTATATGACTCATACAACATCATGTCCAAAGTATAGTAGATGTATCAGTGTAATCGGTTCACTCAGGCAGACAGCATGAATCTACTACCACGTATGAAGTTTAGTTCAGTAGTAATAGCAGAGTGGTTAATTTCAAGCTCAGAGCACTTGATTTGCTCATTCAAGTCTGGATGTAGGTCATTGTACTGCCATTACTTGATAAAGATTGAAAGGTTATTCTGCTGGAATAAAAGATTTTAAACTTTGATGCTGAGAACTGGCACAAGCTATAGGCAGCATGAAGGACATTATTTACTGCTTGGTTTTTAAGCAGGAACAAAGGTTGGTGCAATGCAATCATTTATTCATATTGTGAAATAAACAAGTTATCCTATATCTAAAATATATTATCTTAGGGGAAATTATTCACAGTTGAAGAGAAACCTGGTTGAAGGCCAGGGAATAGGGATGGGCCTTTTCGTTTCGCCAAAAATTCGGCGCCAGTGAAATGTCGCCGACGCCCATTAAAGTCTATGGGCGTCATTTCTGCGGCGACACAAGGCGGAAAAATTCGCCCATCCCTACCAGGGAACAGAATGTTATTGAAAACCTTTCAAATTGCATACATGCTGCAAGTAAGGTACTTCAAGTACTGACTACAACATCCTGAAACTATTTTTTAATTCAAAACAGTAGCCGAGGTGGTCTATGAAATATATTATATACTGGTCTAGAAATTGTAGAGAACATTAGACTTCGACTTTTCGCAATGACTTGCCCTCTAAATGTCCTGCACACATCATAGAATAAAGGTGTAATAATAAGTAAGCAATGATGAAATGCTAGGCAATAACAAATTTCATTTTGAGAAAAACGCTGGTGAGCAGTGATATCTCTGCAAATGTAAATACACTTTATTTAAATTATGTAATTGTACATTCAGAGAGCTTAAAGAGAAAATGACAGAATTCCAATGGAATTGAAAATTTAGATATGTTTGACAAGAATGTTGTGTAATAATCGAATTTCAGACATTTTTGGTTCAAGACCTGGCATCTCCAGCACATTACATTTATTCAGATATGGACAAGTTTAAGACCGGAGTCAAATGCAATGGAATAAATAAAACTTTGGCAAAAGGACAGAGTGATGTGGTTCATGGGATAAGTAACAAGAAAACAAAACCATAACTAAATATTTAATGGACAGACTACATAGACTGGCTATTTTCCACCGTAATCTCTGTTTGGGCAAAAGGCATATTGCCTTAGTTCGGAGGAAAGCACATATCCCATGAATACACCATCCACAATTGCCTTTCAATCTGAAGTCGAGAAAAGCAAATGATAATTTAGCCTAAATCCCACCCTAACTGCCTGGGCTAAATCCGCTACTTGGGATCTGCCTGTTGGGGTTTATTCCCATATGTTTGTACAGGTATGGGACCTTTTATCCAGAATGCTTGGGACCTGAGGTTTTCCAGATAATGGATGTTTCAGTAATTTGGATATTCACACCTTAAGTCTACTAGAAAATCCATGTAAACATTAAATAAACCCAGCAGGCTGGTTTTGCCTCCAATAAGAATTAATTATATTTTAGTTGGTATCCAGTACAAGCTATTGTTTTATTATTACAGAGAAAATGGAAAGGATTCTTTAAAATTTGGATTATTTAATAATAATGGAGTCTATGGGAGACGGCCTTTCCATAATTCGGAGCTTTCTGGATAACTGGTGTCCAGATAACGGATCCCACACCTGTACTAGTCACCACAACAAAAGTATCCAGATTTTATTTTGATGATATCTGATGAAAGTAGTCGCCAGACTTGTGACTCTGAACAATTGCTGCTGTAGTTTTCATCCATTCTTTCATCCTGCCACTGTTTTTGCAGAACATTACAATCTGCTGTATTTCCACATATAATTATTGACTTGGTCATCTTCAAAAGCAAATCTCGCGATTCACTTCTGGAGCTCTCTCCCCCTTCACAAAAGACCCTACTTTATAATATTAAGCTTCCACACTCATACTGAATTTCTTGAATGACTTGCTATAAGTCAGGGGGGTCCCATTTTGGCCATTTCATCTATTTTTGAGTTTCTAGCACTGTATCCAGTAGTGACACTTGGACCCAAATCTCTTGCACTAGTGCAATAAATCAAACACAAGTCCTGCACCAATATATCAAGTATAAAGTGCTTAATTCAGCAGCCTCTGCTTTTTAGAGCATAGGTCACACGCAGAAGTAACTTGAAATACTGAACATTGCATGCCTATGTGTAAATGAGGTACTTAGGTGGCAAAGTGATGTCATTAGCAGGTATATGTTTGTGTTTACTATGTTGACAAGAGCCTGACAGCTGTGGAGATGAGCAGAATAGGAAGCCTAGGAGATAGAATGACAAGTTCACCTAAGGTCAAGCAGAAGGTTCCTGTGTTTCTTTGGCCGTGTGTGCAAAACGTATGTCACCTGAAACGCAAATCCTTTACAAGAGGGAGGCACCTTGTGATCAGGCCCGGATTTGTGGAAAGGCCACCTAGGCCCAGGCCTAGGGCAGCAGGATTTTAGGGGGGCGGCATGCTGCCCAACCACACCCACATTGGTTCAAAAACACTGGGGATGCAATCATTTTTGTACATTTCCTGTCTGCCAATCCCCATTGCACGACGAACGGTAGTGGGCCTATGTAAATCCGGCCCTGCTTCTGATTTCTTCCTGATAACTATTTTTCCAATAAAACTCTTCTAATAAAACTTGTGTAGAGTCAATTATACCTTGTAATGTTTAATGTTGCAGTGTATTTAGTTTTGAAAAATACTTGATTTGTGTTAAAATGAGATTATTAAGACTATTGTTTGTTTATCAGTACGCAGGACCTTACACATTACCTGGATCTCTCTGGCGTGGTACATGACGATGAGTCCAAGCAGGATAGCAGTTGAGAGGCTGATAAGGCATTTCAGTGCAAATGAATAAGCGGATTCCTGCAAAAGATTTAGAGTGGTAAAAGCAAGCCCTGCCTTAAAACAACAACAATGGCACTTAAACCTGACACCAGTATAAATGTCTTATTTCACATACTAATTCCACCTAACCCACTTCATCCACCCAGCTTATATTTGCATAATATTCAGTATATAAACCTTGCAATATTAGCTCCTACTTTTCTCTGTTTTATAATACCCTAACGGTAATTTGTCAAATACTGTAATTCCATTTAACCTACACACATTATTCTGCTTCATTTAACTCCTCCCTATTATTCTCTCAGTAATACACCCCATTACTTCACCTCATTTTCCTCCATCAGAGATCTGTTGAAGTCTCCTGTATATGATATATCTAAAGAAAATCAATAATGGGAAACCTCCACAGAGCCACAGCTTTGTCAGTCGCATACATTGGGTTCAAGAGACGTTTGGTCTTGGCAGTTATCCCTGCTACCTATTACAGATTTAGAGATATAGCTGTTGTCCTATTAACTTATATAGTAATATGAATCCCATAGCTCAAAATGGTCCAATCTGAGTTGTTGAGGTGCTAACTGAATGCCCAAACAGATGTTGGCAAACTGAAATACAGAACAAAAAATGGACAGTGCACTCCCCTTTAGGTTAATTCCAATTAAAAAAAAGGAGGTTTCCCAATATTTCAGTCCTCACAGGAACCTTCTTCAGGGGTCACTCTGAGGCAGGCAAAAAGCTGAATATTCTACAAAGGCTCAGTCAAAGCCCTGATCTCAGTCCAAATACCAATCTATGTCCAAATGTTACCGCATATACATCATCCAACTGACCTGAGCAAAACCTAGAGCAAACCTCACTCTATCATTGCAGCTTAATACTTCTACAGAAGACCTAGTACTGAGGACAAATTGAAGAACTGGGAGGTCAATCTTTATCTACTAGGAAATTCTGGGAATCATATTTTAATATCCCAAGACTAATAACGGAGCAACTTATTATCACACACCTCCAGGTTGGGAAAAATGAAAACACAATGGCAGGAAGAGGTCATGAACACATATATGAAATAACTGCTTCTGCTCCTTTAATACATCCATTTACCAAATCTCTACTATTCTTTGCTTTTGCATTTGAGGACTGCCCTCAGTACTGCCTTTTCTAGTTACCTTGGTGTAGACACCCCAAGACAGCTCAGTTTCCGTGACCATAACTACGATACCGAACATCCCAAATATGAGAGCGTAGTCACTGAGCCGTTTCCTCTTTTCAAACAGTGCTCGGCGGTGACCCAGCTTGTATCCTACGTTCTGATTCTTCTTCTGCCCCCTTGGAGCCTCTTGGCTACCCTCTTCAACCCCTCTTAGGCTACGGTGTGATGCCTTAGTTGGATCGTTTTTGGATACCACCACTTCAACTCCCGGGCTGTGCAGGGTTTGCAGGGGTTGGGTTTCAGGATCCTGCTCGTGAAGGTTTCTCCGGGAGGAACTCAGGCTGCTGAGGGGTCGTGGGATACCCCCGTTGTACCTGCAGCTGTTCATGGCTATGTCCAAAAAATTGTTGGACTCTCTGAAGGATGCACCTGGACCACCATGACTGACAGACTGTAGTTCAACGTTCCCCTAAAAGAAACATTGAAAGAAGATATTTTACAGCGTGGTACTGTGTTAACTCAATTTGGTTGCTTCACAAAATGTTTAGCTCATAGGTTGAGCAAAAAGTTTAAGAGAGGTGCTAAACTTTGAGGAAACTCACTATTTTCCAAATACCAAAAATGTAAAGGGATTTTTGTTTTTTCACTGTTTGGTATCAGCTCTTGGACTGGTAATTTGTGCAAAAGCACACTGATGAGATATATGTGTTTTACATGTAAACGGTGAGCCTTGGGGTATGAAGATTTAACTGGCTCTGTATACGAATAATATTGATGGAGCTGTAGGCATATGTAGACATAATTGCACTAATGTGATTTAGACCCTTAACATTTTCTGTACTTACAGTTACATAGACATAGTCTGTAAAAAATAAATGTAATTTAGTTGTTAACACTGCTCCCTGCAGTCACTTTCTACCCCCCATCACCAAGGGAAAAAAATACCTACAATGCTGCATGTATTATTATATGCTGGACTTTTAAGGCAAAATCATAGGTTATATCATTAAACACAGGTTCATGGGACAATGGATCCTAAACATTATATTTCATGTCCCGGGAAGGACTCCAGACTCGTTATTTTTAGTGATGGGCGAATTTATTCGCCAGGCGCGAATTCGCAGCGAATTTTGCCATGGTCAGTAAATTGCACACAAAGAGGAGCCAGGCTCTGTAGCTTCCTTGTGGATGATTATAGGTACAGGTGCACTATATAAATAGATAAAACAAAGTCCTGTATAGCACAATTTACAAGATATTTCCTTTAATAAAAAAAACAATGTAATACTATATCTACCAAAACTACCTGCAGGTTTTTTTTATGGTTTTCTTTCAGCAAATTAAATTTTTCTTTACTTTTACTTTAAATGGGTGGTTCTCTTTTAAGTTAACTTCTAATATGTTATAGAATGGCTAATTCTAAGCAATGTTTCAGCTGATTCATTATTTATTTTGTATATTTTTATTTTTATATAATTATTTGCCTTCTTCATCTGATTATTTCTTTCCAGCTTTCAAATGACGGTCACTGACCCCATCTAAAACAAATGTTCTTTAAGGCTACAAATTTATATTTATTGCTACTTTTTAATACTCATCTTTCTATTCAGGCTTCTCCTATTCATATTCTCTTATTCAAATCAGTGCATGGTTGCTAGGGTAATTTGGACCCCCAGCTTACTGAAATTGCAAACTGGAGAATAAAAAGCTAAATAACTCAAAAACCACAAATAATAAAAAATGAAAACCAACTGCAATTTGTCTCAGAATATCATTCTCTATGTCATACTAAAAGGTAATTTGAAGGTGAATCAACCTTGAACCAACATCTTTTGCCCAGACTTATGGTCTTATTTTTCAAAGATTTAATTTTTTTTTTATACTTCAAATAAACCCTCATTTAAAAAAAAACATAACTGTTTGTTTTTTATTAATAAAATCAGAATAGAAAAAACTTAATTGAATACAATAATGGAAAAAAACCTTGAATATCTCAAATTTGTGAGTTTACAAGCTCAATAAACAAACTCTAGAATTAAAAAAATTTAAGCTTGAATTTTGCTTAGGACAACTCCAATTAACTTTTACATAGACTCACACATTTTTAGATGCCAAGTTTTTACTTTCAAATTTGTTTCATTTTTTGTGACGAGTAAATACGGTACCAAACATTCGAGTTTTGGAAAATATAGTCAAATTTTTTTGTGCAAAATATTTGAATCATGGCAAAATTAATTTGAAGGTTGATAAAGCACCCCCTTCTTTCTCCTATATATATATATATATATATATATATATATATATATATATATATATATATATATATATATATATATATATATATGTTTGATTTTTTAATGTGCTTTTTTAATACCTACCCCTTTGCATGTACATCTTAAAGGACCAAGAGTAAGAAGCTGTAGGAAGCACAACAAAAATACTCTAAAAGAGATCTTGCATAATTAAAGTAAATGTAATTCTTAGCAACTTTCCAAAATAAATTAATTATAATGGTATTTGTAAACTGCAGTTCAAAGCGGCATTTCTGTTATTGGTTTCAAACACTGTTGGTCTCCTCCAGGTCTGGTAAATCGCTGATTTATGCCAAATTATTGAGGAGTGAGAACTTTAAACCATTTTAATTCACGTACATGGGAAAACTGCCTAGACTTACATTTGCTTCCAATATGTAAAGAACAGGGTTTCTGGTGGCAAAGCCCTTTAAATCTGTGATGACAACAGTGTTACAACAGTTATACTTTACTATGGAGGGGAGGATGATCAGAAAGCAATATATTGATACAATGTATAACTAATGACTATTTTTATTGTAAACTCTCTTATTAACATTGTCTCCATACACACTATAGAGTCATCCTGCTGAACAAGAGTGCATTTGTATTTCAATCTCCTTGAATATAATTTTAATGAGAAAACATAGCTTATGTTGTACTGATAAAATTTGACTCCGTATCTGGAGTGTTGCATACTACCGAGAGCTGCCACATTGCTTACCTCAACAAAAGCATTCATTACAAACATTACAAAAACATATCCTGCTTCTCTCTACTTATTACCACTAGAAGCAATCTATGGAGAATACCTATACCTAGACAATCAACTTACCAACTACCACTTTTACCTGCTGCATCAGCTCCCCACTGATGCTAGTGAAACTTGTGTGACCGATACACAATAAGCAGACAACTGCTAAATGAAGCAAGGCACAGAAGTAAAAATGACTCTCTTGTGATTTCGCTATTCCAAAATCATTCCTTGGGAATGAAGTACTACCACTGGTGCTCCCTTGCACAAGTGCAGTTACACTTAGCAGCCAATCATCAGTTCTCTCCACAATTATCTGTACATCAGGTACTGTAAAACACAACTGGCCACACACACATATAGAGCAAACCTGTATTGTATTTATTAATTAACACTCCAATATAGTGCAACTGTGGCACCATAAATATGGGAGCTGTCCAGTTTGAGACCTACAGTATAGGGCTGATGTGACCCTTTAAGAGATTTTTATGGCTGCCAGACTGCCATGGGCTGCATAGCTTTTCTCATGTGATACAATCATTTTATTGTAAACAAGCTCAGTCGTTTGTGGTAAAGCAGATAACTGACCCTGTACATGGAAATATTTGGATAGCACTGGTGCATGGAGAGCATGGTGCAAAGAGTATTGTACTTTAATACAAGAAGGAAAAACATGCAGTGCATACTAACAGTGGATCACACTAAAATAGATGTTTCAATGACTAAAGTATAAAGACAACAGGGGAACATGCAAATGCGTACACCGTAGAATGCTAAGATTAGGTAATACAGACAGTGTCGTATTGTATGGTATAGTACGATAAAATGTATACAGATGAGAGCAGCTATGATTCAGATTTTTTCAGACACTGAATGACTGCAGCATTAAACCTCATCACACGGTAGCAGAAAGACTGCAAATCATCTTGTATATTATGTGGGCTCCAGCCCTCTGCACTCTCTCTCTCTTTGGCTGGGAAAGCAGCTCCATGGTAAAATAAATAAGGTCCTCTATGCCCATCATGTTCTATCTACCCGTGAACATATTCCATAACCCCCCATTTTACAATCTGCAGCCACATCTATTAACCATTGTACTATGGCTACCTTCACTTCTTCTTTCTCCCCTTTGTTGGTTTTATTTTTCTATGCTTCCTCTGTATTTGTCTCTTTCTCCCTCTTTTCTACACACTCTTTTTACTGCCTCCTCCTCTGCATGTGCTGTGCAGCAGTATGAATGACATAGTTGCAGGCAGCAAGTGTTCCTCGCAGAGACTGACAGTTCTTGGTGCAGGGGTTCAGGCCAAGAAAAGAAACATAGCCATTACTGTAACCACTACACTTCAGATTTTTTTTTTTTTTATAGAAGACTGAGGTATACACTGCAGGCTAAGATTTCTTTCATAGATCAGGAGAAATCAAAAGTAGAATAAGGGATTATAGTGCAGAAAACACATGGTAATTAAGGCTCCATATTGATTTTAAAGTGTAGGGATTGATAGGACTAAGACAGAGAATGTTGTGAATCGTAAGACATTCTTTAATTCATGAAACAAAGCAACACAGAATGGCAACAGTGTACTAAAATGGAGCATTACTTTTAAATAAAATAAGTAAACAAGCCATAGCTGGCTACTGTATATATATTACATTTATTTAGATATATATTCCTAGGCTACATAAGGTTAAGGATTCTATATCAAGGCTTGCTAGGACTGACAGCATTAGCTGTTAGTTGTTTAATGTTCCAAAAAAAAAAAAAAATCGAGATAGGCCCCTGAGGTTGAAGTGATACACCAATCAATGTTGTGTCCAAACAGGGGTTAGTGTAAGGCTGTGCATATGTGTTTAATGGCACATAATCCGAATAACAGATTTGAGATTTTCATAGATTTTCTCAAACCAAACTAATTCAGTCTCTGATTTGTGTATATATAATGCAACCACCATAAAGTAGTGGAAAAATAAGCTTTTCTTCACAAAGGGAACCTGGTCTTCAAATGTTATTTATTCTATACTGCAGTCAGGTCCAGAAAAACATTTTAAAGACAAAGTGCAGGGTTTTGCGTCCTCAGGTAGCAAAAACTGAAGAAATGCAGCAATACTGTGGCTCTATGTACCCACAAAGGAAGAAATATTTGATTATCAGTATTAAACTAAACATTTGGCAATTCACACATGTTATCACTCTTGCACTGATATACACACAGCTATCAGACACATTCTGGATCATAAACCAGACCCACACAGATTCAGTGACTGTCAGAAACTCATACACCAAATCACCTGCTGATGAACGTCAACCAACAAACTGACACACCAACACAAATTCACACATTGATAGCCTGTGCTGATGTTTACAATAATGCACATACACTTTAAATTGCAACATGCAAAAAATTCCTCTGTAGTTCGCTAGCACACAATATTCAGTACTAGGAAATGCAAACCTAATAATTTGAATATTGTTGCACAACATTCAATCTTTTTCACCCTGTCTCCCCACTTACAATCTTTCCTCCTTACTATTCCCTATGTCAGTAAGACTAGCTTTCCTTTCTTATAATCTATACATTATTGATACAGGATGTATGCTTAGACTTCTATGTTTCAAGTTTCCATTCAGATTATATGGAACCCTAAATACTGAAGACCCAACCACCTGGTTGTTAATATTTTTGTAGGGCCATAGAAAGGGTCTGCATGGAGAGCTGTCACCAAGCAGTTATTTTCACGGAGGCCTTTTTACTGCAATTTTTTAACCCCTCCGTTTCTAGAATTCCAGAATTTTGACATATAGAAACCTAAATTATACAATGCATTTATATATATATATATATATATATATATATATATATATATATATATATATATATATATATATATCTTTATATTTAAATATGAAATACTTTCTGGTTGATAACATACAGGGTTTTTGCTCAATCAAGCCTTCATTAACTTTTCTCAATTTTATGAAACAAACATCTTAATACATGTTATATATATATATATATATATATATATATATATATATATATATATATATATATATATATATATATATATATATATATCTCACAACAGTGCCATTCTGTCATAGTTACATAGTAAATAGCAGCACCCCTTTATCTAGGAAGATGGCTAAAGAATGCTTAAGAAATATTGGGAAACCTACACTATAATACACCAATTTCATTTTTAAAGAGCCAATTTACTCCAAAAAAACCTTATAATTTTGGTGGCCAGAAGCACTTTCCCAGCATATGTGTGTGCCTCAGACCAGCTAAGCCAGGTGCTTTCCCATGAGAGGCACAGTCTAGGAGTACATTTGTTTGGTAGTGATGATCGGGTATGGGGGGGGGAGACCATAGGAGAAGTTTCAGAGGCATTAGCCGCACTGCTGCAGCCAGAGGAGCCCACCCTGGTCTAGAAGCCTGGTCAGTGCTCCAGTGATCAAATTCCCTCCCTAGTCATATTCAGCAGGTAACATTGCTTACTTGACATTCAGCCATGCTGCAGGACAAGCAGAGGTTTAGTAACCGATCATGCAGCTGAGAAGAAGGAAAAAGGCAACCAGAGTGGGTCGCAGACAAGCAGTGCTGGCATGTGGCAGCAAAGGAGAGCTTTAAGATATAGATGCCTATGATCTGCCACTTAGGTATAAAGTACTGATTAGCACCATTCCACCTGCATGCATTGGTGACAGCTTGTGCTGTGTTAGTATGTTGTGAGAGCTGAAGGACAGTCTTGTCATTAAGGGAGACAGGCAGTACTCCTAACCTGTTATATGAGCAACTGATAGCCAGCTCCTGTTCACACACTAAAACATGGGGAGAAAACAGAATAGTGGGGCTCTTGCTGTGGTGCTGAAGGACAGCTCCCCTCTCTCTGCAGAGCTCGGGATGGAAGCAACCATGCAGCTATACCAACAGAAAATGTGTGGTGCTGAAGGACAGCTCCCGTCTCCCTGCAGCAATGGGGACAAGAACCATCTGGAAAGCCCTTTACCTGTCAGCTGGTCCTGATGAAGGGCTGGTGCCAGCTCCGTGTGCTCCGCAGCTGCTCTGCAGTGGGACAGCCCTGCGCTGCTGCAGCATCCCCTCTCTGCTCTGTTGCTGCTGGTGCTGCTTCTCCTGGAGGTCTGTTGGATTCCGAAGGACCCCCTCTGATTGGCTGCCTGCACCACAACTATCCTCATGATGTCTTCAGTGTACTATTACCCCCTCCCTTGTTTAAAGGGGAAGCACTGCAATGTACCATGAACGATTGCTTGTGTTTCTCCAGCACACTACAGCAGTACAATAACTTGCAGACCTGCAGAGCTTGAAATCCTTTTGACAAGGAAGGGTTAAACCTTTTAGGATCTGAAAATCATTCGGCCATTCAAAATTTTGTATGTAAACAGCCTTATAAGAAGGGTAGCACCAGCTGCTGTGTGAATGTGGCATGTGTGCTGGTCAGAGAGGTGTGTGTTTCTAAGATACGACGTGTGTAATTAGGCATATATGTTTAGCTTGCACTACCGGATGTGATGTTACACTGCTGGATGTGGTGTTTGTGTGTGTGAGAAATTGTTTCTAGCCAAGGAGAAGATAATTGTGCTCATGAATGGGCATTACATGTACTGTGGGGTTGGAATGTGTGAAGGGGTGTTTATATACATTCTATGGAGGTATTCCTTGGAAGGAAGAATTGACACTATCCACTGCATACTCCTTCTGCTGAACCTGAGAGCTGTTCATGCAGTATCAGTGCACACTTGTGGCAATGCACATTCTGTCTGCTAGCACTCTCTTCTGGTCTCACACATCATTTTGCATGGCCTTGCTCAAGGGAAAAAATCACCTGGTGCATTTTTATGCATTCCACCCCCTGGCAACCAGCTTTTAAATAATTTGATTCTGTGTATGGGTCTGTTGCCATGGAAGTGGACAGCAATATAGAACAATGAAATAAGTTCATATCAAAATTATGAACATTGCCAGCCCCATGGCTACAGAGTAGTGATTTGCAGGCTGACCGGAAACCACAGGTCAGATGGGTTCAGGCCAAAATTTGGGTGATCATGGTGGGTTGGGGTTTGGTAAGGGTCAAACTCAGGAATTTTTCTCATTGAACTGCTCCTCTGCTTCAAAGATTCCCTTTCTTGAAATCAGAAGTGCATGCAGAAGTAGCACACAAAACTGAAAGATAGCTATGGGTTCAATGGAGGTCAAATGGCAACGTTTTTTTTTTGCAGGTTAAGGTTTTGTATGTTAGGGTCTGTTTTCCTGACCTTCACATCACTACTAAAGAGCCTTAAACCAGGTGCTTGGGCTATGGCTTTCCAGTTTATCTCTTTCGTACCTTGCATGTACGTTATTCACCTTTGAGATACGTTTTAGTATGATGCAGAGCAGTGATCACCAACCAGTAGCTTGTGAGCAACATGTTGCTCTCCAACCCCTTCGATGTTGCGATGTGGCCTCAAAGCAGGTGCTTATTTTTGAATTCCAGACTTGGAGGCAAGTTTTGGTTGTATAAAAGCTAGGTGCACTGCCAAACAGAGCCTTAATGTAGATGGACAATAGCCAATCACAGCACTAATTTGACACCCCAAGAACATTTTTCATGCTAGCGTTGCTCCCCAACTATTTTACTTCTGAATGTTGCTCATGGGTTCAAAAGGTTGGGGATCCCTGATGTAGAGAGTGATATTCTGAGACAATTTGCAATTGGTTTTAATTTTTTATTATTGAAGGTTTTTGAGTTATTTAACTTTTTATTCAGCAGCTCTTCAATTTGCATCTTAAGCAATCTGGTAACTAGGGTCCAAATTACCCTAGCAACCATGCATTAATTTGAATAAGAGACTGGAATATGAATAGGAGAGGGCCTGGATAGAAGGATCAGTAATAAAAAGTAACAATAACAATACATTTGTAGCCTTACAGAGCATTTGTTTTTTTTGTTTTTTTTGTAGAAGGGGTTCAACAGCGCCCATTTGAAAGCTGCAAAGAGTCAGAAGATAAAGGCAAATAACTAAAAAATTATAAAAAAAATAAATAACGAAAACCAATTAAAACGTTGGTTAGAATTGGCCGTTCTATAGGATAATAAAAGTGAACCACCCCTTTAAACCTTGTCTGATGTTCCAAATTTGATATTCCAAATCAAACTACAGCTAGACAGCAATGCTTTAGACTAATGTCATCTAAGTAGTTGTTTTATTGATATATATTGATCAATGTCTTACTTCCAAGTAAAAGTTTAGGTGAATAAAAAAAAATGGAAAGGCCTGTATACTGTTCCCAGTTCCCTTTCACTAAATCCCTCTTATAATTGTCTCACAGGGCAAGGATTCAGTTATAAAGCAGAAACAGATACTTCACAGGATTCATGTTGACTATGGCACATACCTATGCCAGAATGTATGAGCATTCCCAAGTGATGCACACCTACATGTATACACATTACCACTTAAGTGGATGAGAAGTCATGTCTACAGGAAAGGGCTTTGCTGTAGCCCTTTTGTAAAATATAAGGATATTGTAAGTCACTAAGGCGTTCCATAATCCTCATATTTGGCAACAGGGGCTACTTTAATAATTATAGTACATATGGTTAAGTGAGTCATGTGACAGAAATTACATTACTAAGCTCCACATAGTGATAACAACACCATTTATATAGTGAATAAAGAACCCCTTATTGTAAAATATAAGGCTATAATAAGTCACCGAGGACTTTTATACAGGTCATGGAACTCTGAGGTTATTTATAATATATTTTCCACTCACAGCCATGGATCAATCGCAGTATAGTATGGGCTTGATCCATGGCTGTGAGTGGAAAATAAAACAAGGAAGCACTTATGTCAAGTGGGAATGGCTGGGAACCCGCAAGTATAACGGGAGTTAAAGGTGAGGAACTCCTCGCAATACCTCAATACCGGAGAAATAGTAACTTATAATATCCTTATATTTATCAACAAGGGGTACTTTATTTATTATAATACACAAGTTTTTGTGAGTCATGTGACAAAAATGACATCAATGCTCACCGTTTATAACTGATTACATCACTAGTCACAGTTTATAAGGATGTAATTTACAAGATATTCATGGCTTTGTGTATTATATAGTGATAAATGTAGCCCATATTGTAAAATATAAGGATATTATAAGTCACAGAGGAGTTCCATGACATATAAAAGCCCAAAGCTGAAGGCAGAGTGACTTCTAATATTCATATATTTTACAATAGGGAGTTTCAGTGAGTCATGTGACAGAAATTACATCACCAAACAACAACTGTAACTGGTGACATCAGCACCATCACCAAGCACCATCTATAGGAATATAATTTGCAACAAAAGGGACTTGAATATTTAAACATTTTCTATCATTTTACTGGTTACAAGTTGTGAAGAGTAAAGAACATGAAGCAGCTTGAAAAGCATGAATTCAGAACTGCAAAAGACATAGGTGTATTGCTGAAGCACACCAGAAACCCTTTAAAGGAGAAGGAACGTCATCTTGCACTTGGGGGTGCCAAGGAATTTACTTCGCTGAAACCCCGGGCTGGTGCTCCTATCAGCAAAAAACTGCACCCGCCCGGGGTTATTCCAGCAAGCACCACATAGCCATCCTCTTCCAGCATCTTCTTTCTTCAAATTTTCAGACGCATGCGTAGTTGAACGAAATAGCCGACTTTTTAGTTAAAGTCCGGCTTTTCCTTCTACTGCGCATGCACAGCCATGCAAAGAAAGAGGAAGCAGGAAGAGGATCGCTCCGTGGTGCTCGCTGGAAGAACCCCAGGCAGGTACAGTTTTCTGCTGATAGGAGCACCGGCCCGTTGTTTCAGGTAAGTTAATACAATCACTTGGGGGTGCCTAACATTTGACACCCCCAAGTCTCCTTTAACTAGAAATTACCAACATCTAAAGACCCAATTTTAATCAAATAAATGACATTTTTAAAAATAAATTCCTTTTTCTCAGTAATAATAAAACAGTACCTTGTATTTGATCCCAGCTAAAATATATTTAATCCCGATTGGAGGCAAAACAGTCCTATTGGGTTTATTTAATGTTAAATAAACCCAATATATGTATGGAGATCCAAATTACGGTAATATCCCTTATAACATCCCCAGATACCAAGCATTCTGGATAACGGGGCCCATACCAGTATTCAGTTGGTATTGCAACATTTGTTTTCCCTCTAATTTATCAATCAATTTTTCCAAAAAAATGTTTTGTGTGGGAAAAAAACTCGATAAAATTGTGAAAAAATCCGAAATCATCCAATTTTTTTGGATTTGTCACCAAACACTCCAACTATTTTGGATATGACGCCCAAAACTTCAGACTTTTTCGGATTTGACCCCAAAACCACAAAATCTTTGGATTATTGAACAAAACCCAGCCCAGATCAGGATATCAGCAGGACTTCTACATGAACTCGGCAGGTCTGAGTTGGAGTACTTTTTTTAACACCATCGGAGTCTAATAGATTTTTTTTTACCGAAAAAATTGTGGTTTTCCCTTTAAAGGACCGATCAGAAAAAAAATCAGACTTTAATAAATAACCCCCTTTGTCTGGATGTTTTTTTGTGCCCAGCAATTTGGCTAGGGTTATAGAGACACTGTAAAGGAGATATTTATTTAATGCCAAGTCATACAGACTGACTTTGATGCCGATTAACAGTACCCCTGGAAACTACTTCCTAAAGGCACCAAATGACACCATTTAACAACAACTATTAAAAAAAACATCTAAAAAAACGAATTCTCTGTATGGCTACACATTTAGAGGCATATTTATTAAGGGTTGAATTTCGAATTTATGTTTTTTTTTAACTCAAATTAATTAGATTTTACTCGAAATTTGATTATTTGATTTAATTTAAAAAAATCGAATATGTAAAATTTTACTGACTCAATACTTGAATCGAATTCGGCCAAAATCGATTCGAGCTTTTTCTCTGAAAAAAACTGGAATGTCAAGAAGGCTACAAACAACTCCAAATTGCTCTCTCATTGACTTATACAGTAATTCGGCAGGTTTTTGGTGCCAAATAATTAAATTTGAATTATTAAAGGGCCCGAGTTTTATAAATCTTGAAAATCTAATTCGAATTTTTTAAAAAAACTCAAATCGAGTTTGAATAATTTCCTAGTCGAATTTGACAGTTTTGACCATAAAAATGTTTTAAAAATTCGACCCTTGAATGTGCCCATTAATAAATCTGTCCCTTATTGTTATTGCTACCTTTTATTATCTTTCTATTTATCAAGTTGTCGCCCGAACAAAAAAACAATGCAAACAGCCTGAAACTATAGAGAAACATGAAGGTAAAAAATGATGTTCTAGTTGTTAAAGGGACCATCTGCCATTGACTTCTACGTGATTTTGACAGGTTTTAGCCAGAGTATTTTCGGATTACGATTTTTAGCATCTTTGGAGCATAATAAATCTCTAAAAATGTTTTTTTAGATTTTAGGATTTTTTTCCCCTTTAAAACTCGACCACAAAAATTTGAGGCTTCAGAAATAGGCCCCTTGGTGTTTGGGTTGAGGTTATAAATAAGGCTTTCTGCTAATGACTCTTGATGACTGTTCCATGCAGATCATGTTCGCAACAAACAACATTGCTTTGTGAAATTCTGCTACACTACTCCAGTGTCAGCCAAACCTTCCAGCTGATCCTTTGCAATCATATGATGGTTTCCCTTTGCCTCTCTGGTCAGTATACAAGCAGTTGTCTCTGTAAATTTATCAACTTCATTGTCAGATTCTCATTCAGTTGCTTAGGGGGAACCAATGGTTGTTAAGTGACAACCTAAAGTTTGGCGTATCAGAGATTTTATTAATTCTGCATTTGCCAACAAGTGACCACTACTAATGGCTATTAAAGCCCATTGAATTAACAACCAGGGCCTTGCAAAAACAATTGCAAACTTTTGCACATCTCATTTACTATTTTCTTTGTTCCTGTGTTTTATCGTGCATGAAATAAAATATAATTGTTTATTAACATTTTTTTTATCTATCAAATATTTATTATTGGTTTCAGCCTAAACAAGCAGAAGATCAAATTATAATGCCGACAGTCACAAGCAGCAGATATGGAATCGGACAAGTAGAAAAATATACAAATGACAAATAAATCACAGTCTCAAGTGAATATAAAAATGTAGAAACAACAAATATATAACCAGTTTCTCTTTGTTCAGTAAAGCAATAAATAAAAATTAAACATCAAATAAATGGTCTGAAAATAAAATATGAGTATTATATCCTACCTGGACACAATAGTATTAATACAGATTATTATATAAACATACAGTATATGTTTTTTAACAAGTTTTTTTTACTACTTAAATTACAAAATTAACTAAATATGTAATTTTGCAAGGGGTACCAAGACTTTTGCATTCATCTCTATGTGCGGAAAGTTATTTGAAGGGGTTGAGCTTGATGGACCTAACCTTTGGAGCACAAGAACAGTATCAGTCTCAGTCCAAAACTTTATGCACTGTTGCCCCCCTTCTATTTGTGCCTGTAAGTAAATCTACTTAGACTATGAATTCTATAGGGCAGCTTCTTCCCACATGGTTTTACATATCTCTCTCTCTCTCTCTCTCTCTCTCTCTCTCTCTCTCTCTCTCTCTGCTCTCTCTTTATTTATATATATATATATATATATATATATATATATATATATATATATATATATATATATATATATATATATATATATATATATATATAGACAATTACAAGAGTCCTCAGCACTCAACCCATTATCAATATATTTAAGACAGAGACATTTTGTGCATACTGCTACTAAAAAATGCCTTACCCTTTAAACAAAACAGGGATTGTTTGTCCATATATTGCAATATATTTAAGCTGGCCAACTACGTCAAAGTCATCCCATATCCGGCCAGTCCTATGCTCAATTATCATCTGATTCATTTAAGAATTCTATAGTTTCATTATACATTTTATAAAAGCGACGAATACGTTTTACCTGCAACTTACTAGCTGCTTTCAAAGTAAAACTCCCAAACTTGGCTGCCCTTTTATTAGACACCAGTGGGATCACCTGACTATAGTTGGAGAGGGTGGGAGCTACAACACAACAACAATATATATATATATATATATATATATATAATACACAAAAGCCATGAATATCTTGTAAATTATATCCTTATAAACGGTGAGTACTGATGCCACCAGTTATAAACGTTGAGTAATGATGTAATTTCTGTCACAAGACTCACTAAAACTTGTGTATTATAATAAATAAAGTGAGTCTAACAATAGACACACTCCAGGATAGAGTCCTGCAGCGGGTCGGGTACCAGTGGGTTACCCGCAAAAATCTGCGGTACCCTGCGGGTTGCGGGTAGAAGCTCCGGGTGTGGGTAAAGACGCGGGTCGGGCTGCGGGTCTTCTCAATAGCGATATTTACTCCTTTTTTCTGGTCACGTCTACTTCCGATGGCGTCACTTCTGGTTTACAATGACATCACTTCCTGTTTTACTCCTTTTTTTCTGATCACGTCTACTTCCGATGATGCAACTTCCGGTTTACAATGTCAGCACGTCCTGATTCTTAATGGTCAGTGGGTCGCGGGTCTGGGTTGTGGATAAGGTACTTGCGGGTAGGGTCAGGTAGCGGTTCCAAGCGGGTAAGAATGCGGGTTGCGGGTCTGGGTTGCAGATTGCAGGTTGTGGGTACGGGTCCCAAAAAATGTACCCGCGCAGGACTCTACTCAAGGACTCCTTTTTGGAACTTTCCACGTCCTGAGAAAGGGACTGAAATGTTGACAATAAATACTTTACTTTTCACCGCATTTGGGAGTCCTGGAATGCATCTATTATTGTAATCTCTCTCTCTATAGTTAAGCACATATAATTTAGTTGATCTGGCACTTATAGGCTAATTAGACAAAGAGAAGCAACAGAAATGAAAGACTGGTGTAGCCACAGTTGTGAGAATAAAAATAGGAAAGTAAAAAGCATACATTATTAAATAACTTAATGTGGCAAAAAGAGATAAAAATACATAAAAAAAAATAAGAAGCAATAAGCAGAAACTGAACAATAATGAGATATCTTGAATATTGAAGGGGATGTCTAGTATAAAGATAAATTGCCCAATGAGCTGATGTTATTGGTTATCTTACACCCTACTTTGGACAAAAGGTAACCCTTTCATTCCCCAACACAGATATGTTTTCCACATATTTTGCGAACATAATTGTGAATAATTAGAATGTTGACAATTGTTTCCTACCTGTTTGGCCTTTATATTATTGTATTTTGTAAATATATAACACTACTATAGGAATACCCCTTGCAAAACAAAAACCTTTTAATTGCCCCATGTACCTAACCCTTTATGCAGAGGTTTTAAGACATTTTGTTTCAAACCACCCTTTGAGGCCCAACATCCTTTAATGAAAATATGTATTTAATAATTTTATTTATAAAGTGCTACAAGGATACAGAGTGATGAACAAACTACAAAATACACACAAGTATTATAATAAGTACAATAAATATAAATACACAGAAATTATGTGCTATGTGGTATGAAACACGGGGGCAAATTCACTATTTGCCAGTGTGACATAATTTCATTACTTCGCCAATTTACTAACGGGTGCTGGTGTAAATTGGCTAGCGAAGTGGACCTACTCGAGCGCTACTTTGCACCCTTACACCAGTCGAAGTTGCGCTATGATGAAGGGACGTAACTACGCTAATTCACTAACTTGCGCATTTTACTGAACGTTACCTCTTGCGCCAGACTTGCCTTCACCACCTCAGACCAGGCAAAGTGCAATAGAGTAGATAGGACTTGCTTCAAAAAAAAGTTGACATTTTTTCTATGTCCCAAAAAACACTGACGTTTTTTACTTTTTTAAGGGGGATAGGCTGAAAAAGATTGTAAATTTTTTTGGGGTACCCTCCTTCCCCCCTACATTTCCTAACATATGGCACCTAAACTATACAGTGGGCACATGTATAGGGCAAAATAACAACTCTATTTTATTTTATGAAGCTTTCCCAGGCTTGTGTAGTGTAATGTATTTGCTGCTACATATACGTCCATTTTACTTTAACTTGGCACCGTATGCAAATTAGGCATCACTATCGTAACTTCGCTTTGCTTGACGAATTAACGCTAGTGCAACTTCACTACCTTTCGCCTCCCTGAGCGCAACTTCGGATTTTAGTGAATTAGCGGCGCACTGGCAAAACTTCGCCTGGCGAGGTGCGGCGGAGGCGTCGCTAGCGTATTTTTGCTGCTTAGTGAATTTGCCCCACAGTAGGAAGGAGGTCCCTGCCTAGTAGAGCTTACAATCAATGCTATCATTAAATATGCTTTATGGAATTACAGTTTTTGTAAGACATAATTTATGCATATGTACATATTAAAGCACAAGTCACAATCAAACCCAAGGCCCCAGTGTTTCAAGGCAGCAATTGTACTCACTGAGCCAATGTACCATACAGCAACTAAGCCACCACCTTCAATGTTTTCAATCATGGTCAGCTTTTGTCTAAAAGAGCCTTTGTCAGCTCAAATATAAACTCTAATGGACAGCCTTTAAAAAGAAAATTCCATTAACATCAATATATACCCAAGACGAAGTTGAATTAATAATTTGGGTTTCATTTTTTAAAATAGAGTGTATAATTATTTATTAGTCTGCTCTCCCAACATATGAACTATATGAACTCCTGTATGTTACTGGAATTGCAATTGTTGACTCCTGCTGGAATCAAACACTTAGGGGCCGATTCATTAACTTCGAGTGAAGGATTCGAAGGTAAAAAGCTTCGAATTTCGAAGTTTTTTTGGGCTACTTCGACCATCGAATGGGCTACTTCGACCTTCGACTACGACTATCGAAGGATTCGAAGTAAAAATCGTTCGACTATTCGACCATTCGATAGTCGAAGTACTGTCTCTTTAAAAAAAATTCGACCCCCTAGTTCGGCAGCTAAAAGCTACCGAAGTCAATGTTAGCCTATGGGGAAGGTCCCCATAGGCTTTCCTACGTTTTTTTTATCGAAGGATATTCCTTCGATCGTTGGATTTAAATCCTTCGAATCGTTCGATTCGAAGGATTTAATCGTTCGATCGAAGGAATAATCCTTCGATCGTACGATTGTACTATCTGCGCTAAATCCTTCGACTTCGAAGTCGAAGGATTTTAGTTCCTAGTCGAATATCGAGGGTTAATTAACCCTCGATATTCGACCCTTGATGAATCGGCCCCTTAGCGGCCGATTCACAAAGGGTTGAATATCGAGGGTTAATTAACCCTCGATATTCGACTGGGAATTAAAATCCTTCGACTTCGAATATCGAAGTTGAAGGATTTTAGCGCAAATAGTGCGATCGAATGATCGAACGATTATTCCTTTGATCGAACGATAAAATCCTTAGAATCGAATGATTCGAAGGATTTTAATCCAACGATCGAAGGAATATCCTTCGATCAAAAAAACTTAGGAAAGCCTATGGGGACCTTCCCCATAGGCTAACATTGAGTTCGGTAGCTTTTAGATGGCGAACTAGGGGGTCAAAGTTTTTTCTTAAAGAGACAGTACTTCGACTATCGAATGGTAGAATAGTCTAACGATTTTTAGTTAGAATAGTTCGATTCGAAGTCGTAGTCGTAGTCGAAGGTCGTAGTAGCCCATTCGATGGTCGAAGTTGCCCAAAAAACACTTCGAAATTCGAAGTTTTTTTACTTCGAATCCTTCACTCGAAGTTAGTTAATCGGCCCCTTAGAGAAGAAACGTCTGTCAATGTGTTGTTGGGCTGATAAATTCCCATACTAAACTTTAAATTATCAAGATCTCATCTAATAATAGCAATATAAAAATGGTAAGTATTTTTAATATTTTTTTTTAAATAATGTATTAAATATCTACTACATTTTAGTGGATTTTTAATACAGGTATGGGACCTATTATCCAGAATGCTCGGGACCTGGGGCTTTCCGGACAATGGGTCTTTCTGTAATTTGGATCTTCACGCCTTAAGACTACTAGAAAATCATGTAAACATTAAATAAACCCAATAAGCTGGTTTTGCTTCCAATAAGGATTAATTATAACTTAGTTTGGATCAAGTACAAGCTACTGTTTTATTACTATAGAGAAAAAGAAATTTGTTTTTAAAAATTTGAATTATTTTATTATAATGGAGTCTATGGGAGACGGCCTTTCCGTAATTTGGAACTTTCTGGATAACGGGTTTCTGGATAATGGATCCCATACCTGTAGTTACTTAACTATCAATATACAATATAATACATACTTTTAGGATCTTATTAGGATCTTAATTTCTTTAGCAATTTTGTCTGAACAAGACATATTGGGGCAGATTCACTAAGGGTTGAATTTCGAATGATTCGAAGGATTTTAATCCAACGATCGAAGGAAAATCCTTCGATCAAAAAAAGGTTAGCAAACCTATGGGGACCTTCCCCATAGGCTAACATTGACTTCGGTAGGTTTTACCTGCCGAAGTAGGGGGTCGAAGTTTTTTTTAAAGGGCAAGTACTTCGACTATCGAATGGTCGAATAGTCGAACGATTTTTCGTTCGATTCGTTCGATTTCGTTCGAATTCGAACGAATTTAACCAATTCGATGGTCGAAGTACCAAAAAAATACTTCGAAATTCGAAGTATTTTTCATTCGAATCCTTCACTCGAGCTTAGTGAATCTGCCCCTTAGGGATTTTTTTTCCTTTGTGGTTGATGATTTCTAGTGTAGTGTTCTAAGCTGCCCCAGGAAATAATTACCTGTAGCATGTAGCAAACACATGCTGTCCCTGTAAATGTACATACTGTGTGTTTTGCTATTTGCTGCTTTTTGTATCTCTTTAAAGGGGAACTGTGGCTTCCAAACCAAAATTTGATAGAAGAGGCCCACATAACACAGAAACCCCTAATATACCCATCACAGTTACCTGTTTTTTCAAAGAGTATGAATAAATGCCATTTTTCTATGCTGCAATCCAGCTGTTTAACAGTTCTTCTCTCTCTGCTTCATTTGAAATCCTGGCAGGGAAGGAGGGACTAAACACTGATTGTAACAACTTCTCCACAGCATGCAGGAACTACATAACCCACAATGCATTGCACTGTTATGTTCTGTTCCTTATTGAAATCACGTGTGCAGGGAATTGTGGGGTTTGGAGGATGCAGACTGAGGACAGCTGGCTGTTGATACAAAGTAACAGTAGTCAGCCAGCTCAGCAAAGTAGTCAGAGAGATCAGCAAAAGAGCAGGGGGCTAGTCTTAGGGAACTGTTCCAAACATTACAAATCATGAAAATTCTGCATATGAACGCATATATTGTGGAGTTCCCCTTTAAAGAAAAACACAGGCATGCCGGGTAAATTTGCTTGGCTCTTGGTACATCAAGTGAGGCATCCAGCACAGTTCTGCAGTTTTTTGTACTGTAAAATATCCCAAGATCTTTTTACTTGGAAAAATAAAATAGCAAGTGAGCAAATGATCTATTAGTGCCTTCAATTAATTTCCAATAATTCTGAATATTGTTATTATGGTTGTTTATCAGATTATCTGTGAAATAATCTGATAGCACACCTACACCTAAAGAATTGGGTGCAGACATCACTTGCACACCAACCACCAGAAATTACATCAGACGCTGGAATTTTGGAAAAAAAGCTGCATTGTGGGAAAAAGCATGGTGTTTGCACTCCAAATCGCACTTTGCTCACTGCACTTGACGATGAAAATGAGCCCTATTGTTTATCTCAGTGCAGCAATTGTACCCACTGATCCAATGTATGGGTATTCTGTTTGCGCTTGTAAAAACATGTTGGGTTGAAAAATGCACATGCAAATCTTTAAATATATAAAGTACTATAAAATAAAAATACTGTATAATTACAGTTATTTTTCAAAGTGATGCACTTAAAAGGGTGGTTCACCTTTAAGGTAACATTTATTGTGTTATAGAATGGCCAATTCTGTAACATTTAGGGCCTTATTTTGAAAGTCCCTAAATTAGCAATGGTGTCTAAATAAGACATTTAGAGAATTTTTGTTGGTGTTGATTCCTAATCTGGTGTTCTAAGCCGCCCCAGGAAAAAAGTACCTGTAGCATGTAACAAACACATTATGTCCCTGTAAATTGCATTCTGAGTATAAATACTGTGTGCTATGTTGTTTGGTGCCTTTTTATCTTTATAGAAATACAGAGTCATGCATTCCTTCAGTTTAAAATGTTTCTGCCTTTAACTTCTCCAAGATTTCTTGAAACAAACAGCCCCAAATGAATGAATGCACAGAATGCCAGAGATCAAACGGGCTTTTGCTACATCAAGTTCAGTTCTGCAGTTTTATGTACTGTAAAATATCAAAATATCTTTTTATTTTGTGGGAGAAAAAAAAGCTGGCCTGCCCCAGTAATCCAGCACTGCCTCGTATTCATTCCCAATGATTTTCGATATTTTTACCATTTACCATCATTTATAGTAATGGCAATGTTCCTTTCTACTATGATTGTTGATCAGATTTTCTGTGAAGTAATCTATCATCATTTTACCAAGAACTATTTAATGCTAGCAGTAATGCTCATTGTCACACGTTCCACCTAGGGCATTCGTTTTTAACTTTGTTGCTATTGTTTTCCAAAATATTCTAGAGCTCTGTTGAATCTGAGAACAGAATATGTCTGAGATTTGTTTCCACTGAGCAAAGAAGCATCTTTAGGACTTTCTTTTACAGATTCACAGTTAGGTCTAACTGAGGGATTTGCTGTCACAGCTGGGATTTTTTTGCCTGGCTCCGTTAAGCATTTTTTCAACATCCCATTACATTTTGCACTTTGTTATATTATCTGCACAAGCATGTTAAATAATATCACATATCTAGATATTTATCACTGGATAAATCCTTGTGGAATCATGGTATCAATATTCTTTTGATATGATTTCTTAAAGGGATCCTGTCATCGGAAAATATGTTTTTTTCAAAACTCATCAGTTAATAGTGCTACTCCAGCAGAATTCTGCACTGAAATCCATTTCTCAAAAGAGCAAACATATTTTTTTATATTCAATTTTGAAATCTGACATGGGGCTAGACATTTTGTCAATTTCCCAGCTGCCCCCAGTCATGTGACTTGTGCCTGCACTTTAGGAGAGAAATGCTTTCTGGCAGGCTGCTGTTTTTCCTTCTCAATGTAACTGAATGTGTCTCAGTGAGACATGGGTTTTTACTATTGAGTGGTGTTCTTAGATCTACCAGGCAGCTGTTATCTTGTGTTAGGGAGCTGCTATCTGGTTACCTTCCCATTGTTCTTTTGTTTGGCTGCTGGGGGGAAATAGGGAGGGGGGTGATATCACTCCAACTTGCAGTACAGCAGTAAAGAGTGATTGAAGTTTATCAGAGCACAAGTCACATGACTTGGGGCAACTGGGAAATTGACAATATGTCTAGCCCCATGTCAGATTTCAAAATTGAATATAAAAAATCTATTTTCTCTTTTGACAAATGGAATTCAGTGCACAATTCTGCTGGAGCAGCACTATTAACTGATTCATTTTAAAAAAATAAATCTTTTTCCCATGACAGTATCCCTTTAAAGTTTCTGTTAGGTGATACAGTCCTCTCTTGATGATCAACAGTGCCATAGGTACAGGTATTGCTCATGTTCCAAGAAATACATAGCAGCCTTAAATTTGTTTTCATGTATTTTGATTCGGCCCTCAAAGAAATCCTGAAAATTGTCACAAACTAGATGCTTTGTCAGTACTACAGTAATAAACCTTGTATGTCTATGGAGCATCCAGATCATGACATACAGTAGTACACTCAGTACTATTATTCTTCATCTCCTTACTCAACCTCTATTCTCTTAGTTTCTTTTCTCTACATTACTTAATGTATTATTCCATCTACTTAGCCTTGTTGTTCTCATAAAAATAGGGAATGGTAATGAAATAGGTCAAATGTTTAGCAGCATGAGGGCCCACTGACACCTGGGCCCACTGGGAGTTATCCTGGTATCCCGGTGGGCCAGTCCGTCACTGTATCTAAAGCAACTGGACTTGCTGAGAAATCTTAAAAACCATTCACCTCTAGCCCAAGTGGCTTCTTCCATGAGCTAACACCTAGTTGAACTGAAGAAGATGCATCATATGATATTTCCAAGATAACTCAACTAAAGTGCAGTTTCCTTATGAGAGAATGCTAAACCTTGTATATGCTATCTGTAGCAAGTAACAATATAATGAAATGTATTTACTTAGAACATGCAAGAACACCATAACGTGCCAGTTTCTTTCATTTCAGCAAAGTATATTATTATAATGTAATGAAAGATACCAAGATTACCAAATCATCTGAGAGCATTAGAGAACATGCAGCATCCAACTACTCCTGCTATATTCTAGGTTGCTAAATTCCAACAGGAACTCAACAGATTCTTCCCACTTAAGGATTTCTATGAGTGTTATTCCAATGGATTGTCCAGCACCATATTTAGTCTATACGCCGACAAAACTCGTGCAACTTTTTTCTCAAATGCTATCTTATTTTGAGACTAATCCACAAAATCATCTAAGGCAAAAATTTGCCAAGTAAAAGTTGTAGAGGTGCTATAGAAGTCAATGGGACTTACTGAACCACTTTTAATCAACTCGGTACTATTATAGGCGCACCATGTCACAATCTCCCTCTTCCGCTTCTTGTTTATACTATTGCTCTGTGCCGGCACATGTGAGTAGAGTAAAAAAGACAGCATTTTGCTTAAAAGCTCAGCTTTTATTTCTACTGTACGTGTGCACTCACCAAGAAGAAGGAAGCAGCAACATGGTGCTTGCAGAGAAGTACCCACAGACCAGCCCAGTGTTGTTTTCTGTTAACAGGAGTATCAGTCCAGTAATCAATCTGGCAAGGGATTACAATCATTTCATTTTAAGTTTCTTCTTCTTTAAGTGCTAAGGGGGAAATGTAATAAAATTAACAAAGAGAACAAATGTGTAAATAAAAATTTTCATGTTGCAATGTATTATTCTTCTTTAGACTTTATTGCATTGCGAATCTGATCTAGAAAGAGCTTTGAGAAGAGTGTCGATGTGGGAGCTTTCAAGTAGACCTGGTTAGGATGAAATAGGCTAAAAGTCAAAAAGTCCTTCCAGTGTCGGACTGGGACACCAAGGGCCCACCAAAAACCCTTAGACCAGGGGCCCACCCAAAAACCTTTAGACCAGGGGCCCACTCTAAGAATTATTTTCTTTCTCTCCTGACTCAACCTCTATTCTCCTATTCTCTTTTCGTTACATACTATCACCTGTTATTCAATCTATTTAGCCTTTATTCTCATAGAAATAGGTAATGACCATGAAATAGACCAAATGTTTACCAGCAGGAGGGCCCACTGACACCTGGGCCCACCGGGAGTTCTCCTGGTATCCCGGTGGGCCAGTCCGACACTGAGTCCTTCACAACACAAGAATATGTGTCCAACTATGCATCCAGAACTGTTGGGTTTATAGCACAGATACAGCCTAATAGTTCAGAGCCATAAACAGATTTTTTTTTTAATTGAAAGCCCAATGTTATTATTTATAGATAATAGATGTTATGTTTTCTACACTGTTAACTGCAAAGTGCAGGGTGCCCTGAGTCCTATTCGAAGGCATGGGCTCCAAGTACTAGAGAACCCCAGGCCAAAAGGTGCTGAAAGTGTCAAGAGTCTATAGCCTCATCTTTGCTAAAGCTACGGTGAGCTGTTATAACTCCCCCCACACACAAAAGGCACAGGCAGGGGGACAGGGGTCTTCAGACTCTCCTTTACCTCACGGCTAGGCGGAGTCCCTTTAATCCTGGTATCTGCCAAAGCTTCCACCAGGGCACCAAAACCCTGGGATAGAGCCCAAAGATATATCTGCACCCCTACAGAAAAGATAAACGTAAAACACATAAAAAGATAAATAAGTGCTATAAAAATAAGTGCATAAAATAAGTGCTTGGGGTGCCGTAGTACAATCACAACCTGCAGCCGAATTAAAAACTCCTTGCTGACCAAAAGGCTGGAGCAAAGAATAAAATGTGAGATAAAAGCTATTATGTGCATAACTCAAGATCACCATAGTGAGCCAGGCACCCCCCATAGGGGGCACAGCACTTCAGGCTTTCATCAAGCTTTGGTCCCTGGCCAGAGGATCAAGCTTCATACCCATTCCACCAGAAGAGGTTTTTACCCCCCTCCTGATAAGAACACATTTTTTTATATATGACAGCCCGAGGTCATGCTTTCTTCCTACCACCCTTAAGTGCATAGTGCAAGGTGCAAAGTGCAGGGTGCTGGAAGGTGCTGAAAGCATCAAGAGCCTATGTACTTGCCTTCACCAAAGCTAGGGTGAGCCCCAACCCCTCCCTCCGGCACAAAAGGCACAGACGGGGGGGGAGCAAAGATCTTTGCCTCACAGCTAAGGAGAGTCCCTTAAACCCTGAGTTCTGCCGAAGCTTCAACCAGGGCACCAAAAACCTGGTGCAGAGCCAAAAGGACTGCAGAAAAGATGCATGTAAAAATACATAAAATTACGTAAGAACAGATACTACACTTGGGGGAAGATTTATCAAAGGTCGAGGTGAATCTTTGAATTAAAAAAATTCGAATTTCAAGCTATTTTTTGTGTACTTTGACTAGGGAATAGTCCAAATTCGATTTGAATTTGAAAAAAACGAATATTCAAATATCGAAATGTATCATGTACTGTCTTTTTAAAAATTTGACTTCAACCATTTGCCATCTAAAACCTGCTGAATTGCTATTTTAGCCTATAGGGGACATCCTAGAACCTATTTGGAGTCACTTGGTGGACTTTGAAAAATCATCAGTGCAAGATATTGGATCATGGCTTCTGAGTGGGAAGGACTTAGAGGGCAGTTAAGCAGAGAAACTGACCTGGTCAGGGTGAGACGGGCTAAAAGGAGCCAAAAAGCTCTTCACAATGCAAGACATGCATTGTAAAGCCTTCTGATAACAGAAGGTATTTACATGTCTCATGCTACACACATAGCACTGCCTAAATAACAAAAATGAAATTTTCATATAAGGCATTATGAGTGGAGACATGCAAATCACTCTTTTATGTCCTTGTGGCCAACTATGCAGAAACCGCTGGTTTTATAGCACAGATACAGCCTCATAGTTCAGAGCCAAACTTGCAGACAGCCTTGTTCAATCTTCCTCAGTCTAAAAGTACCAGGAGTGGCTTTCTGCAGCCCCTGGTAACCTGTTTGGCTCTGCCGCAGTTTTTCAACTGCTTTGGCACAGTGCCCCTGTCCAGATATTCTTGGTAAATGTATAGAATGTTTAGTGTCATGTTGCAAGGTCCACTTTTGGTTGAGCTTCAATCCAAATTGTCTCACATTGCTCTCAAACACTCTCAAGTACTCAAGTACAATGAAGAATTGAAGCAAACATGGGCGTTTCACAGTACCTAAGAGTTCACAAAACCACAGAAAATTTCTCAAAACAGATCAGCTGACATGCACTGTCTATAGGAATGCAAATTACATTGCTATTAAGGCATTTTTATCTGTAGGTGCAGTAACATTCACATTTCCCAACCTTGATTAGAAAAATTCTTTTTACTATGCAACAATTGTTCTTCATAGAAGCTTCAATGTGGTGACTTTTCCATCGATATTGTCTTACCATAGTCTACCTGTTCCTCAGCCCATAAATTCTTCAAATCATGTTCCAAACCCATTGGTTGATGTGGAAGGAATTGATAATGATGTCTGCTGGTCTGTTGAGAGTGTTTTTTTCCCGAATAGACAGACCACATGGAGAAATTCTAGTGTGACTTCATGAAAAAAATCTCCACTGATTAAACTGCAAATTCCACTACAAAACTATACCAGCCTAAAAGATTACTCATCCTTAGTAGATTCTACAAGGTTGAGCTGCCCTGATGCATAACATTTCCACTGCCTTGCTTTACACTTGGTAAATGCCGACATAGCAAATTCATTTAGCACCTTGCATTCTTCTTTTAGGCTAAACTAGCAGGGATAGCCTGGCCTGGGCAAGCTGGCAGTTATTAAAATTCCACTAGAAGATGATCTTTCAGAGGTTAGAATGATTGCTGTTCAGTTATTTGGTAATTCTTTTTTTAATCCCTACCTAGACTTACTATATATATAGGCATCTAAAAGGAATGCTGATGCCACGCACTTCAACAGCAAGAGCAAAGCAAATGAAATGTCTGAGGCTGGAATTAGACCCGTTTCTTCCAAGATCCTTTCTTATGATGTTCTATTGATTTCTACCCAATCTGGTGCACCTAATTCTTATTTTTGGTATTTGAGCTAGTGATAAATAGAAACGAACTTTTGCCACATGTAAAATTTGCAACCATCTTTATAAAAACTATGGATTAAGAAATGTGGTGCATGATATGTGTTATATTATATATCACCTTTATCAGTATTGTTGAAATCAGATATCTGTACAATGAAAGGTCAATGTACAATGAAAGGTCAAATTGCTGGGGGGTGTACCTACGTTTTCACATCACTGTATCTCTTTTCATATTTTTCATAAACTGGCTTCTTGGATGAATTTCTTAATAAAAGTGTCTCTTGGCCAAAGCATAGATGCATGCCTATAAGTAGAGGCCACCAAAGGTGGAAGTGGGGACATACTAAGGTTGCAGTGCTGAGGGTGGAAGGAAGAGCTTGGCTTGAACACACCCTGGATCCTTAAATCTTGTGTGGATGTTGACCTAAACCTGCCCAACCTGCGAGTAAACCTACAGGTCCCAGGGGGTTTTCAGCTGACCAACACCTACACTTCATGTCAGCACTCTAGTTCTTTCAAAAATACACTGTCCCAGCAAATTTTGGTAGAGAGTGTGCTGCCACCTTCTTCAGTGCTCCCAGGTGTCTTAAATGCAGCCCTGGGCAGGCACATGTGGAGTACAAACAACTAAAAGTACTTGAAATGTCCCACAATAACTTGTTTAAAAAGTAAATCAGGCTAACTAAATCTAACAAGACAACTCCTCTCTTTTACGTTGCCCTCTGGAGATGTAAATTTTTCTTAGCTGTAAGGGCAGAGACACGCTCTATGATTCGGGGAGCTTAGTCGCCCGATGACAAATCTCCTCTTCTTCGGGGCTACTAATCTCCCTGGACTGCCTCCCCTGCCTTCCGGCCGGCTAAAATGAAAATCGCCAGCGGGGTGGCACTCGGAGCGATTCGTTTTCCGAACCCCCGAATCACAGCATGTGTCTCTGCCCTAATGGCAGATATTATCAGTTCTTTATTAAAACTTCTGTATTTTTCCCAGTACCTTATAGGACTGAGCAAGGATCTGGTTTGGGAATGTGTTACATTAAGCTTCTTCTCCCCCTGAAGTTGGCCGTGCAAAGGGTGAATTTGTATTAGGACACCTGTGGGGGTCTAATTTTCTCTTCCACCCTTGTAGAACTTTCTGTCCAGACTTTCTGTTTAGACTTGGGGTGCAGGCCTTCTGGCAGGAGGGGTTGAGGATAAGGGGCCCAGCCTAGTCTTCGGAAGGAGAGGTGGGTCTGAAGATTTCTCTTCATTGTGGACTTTCTGGCTGGATGGCCAGGAGTTTTCTAAAGCTAGCCAGACTGCACCCTTTGTTCCTTTTGCACGTTTTACTCTGGCTTCAATAAAAAAAAGAAAAATATGTAAACATTTTGTGAAATCTATGACTTCTGAGTTCTATACCTCTTTGCTTCTTGGTGCTTACAGTTATCTTTAGGGATGCACCGAATCCAGGATTCGGCCTTTTTAAGCAGGATTCGGCCGAAAAAGGCATTATATAATATTAAAGTATTTTATTCTGCTGCATGATTATATCAGCATCAATCTGAGTGTGACTGTGTTGAAATGTGGCTTATTATTATTTATTTGTAAGAGAAACATGTTGTGTTTTGCTCCTTTACCATTATACAAAGATGACCTACCCAGTGTTTGCCTCGAAATGAGAGCACTGTTAGACTTACATCGTCCATAAAATGGAGCCCATCCTTCACACACATTTGGAGAAACATTAGAAGTGCTAGTAAGCGGAGAGGGGGTGCAGGCAGAGTGCACCATATCAGCTCCACATACTATCTGCTGGGATACCTAAATAATTTAATGATCCTTCACCTCCCATCTGGGGAACAGGTACAGGAGTTGCTGGCAAGACTGCAAGAAACCTGCCGAAGGGTACAGTGATAGAACATACGGCACAGACATGTGCTTTTAATTAATGAGACCACCCTATCACTGTTACTTGTGGATTTTATAACTCTTCCTGTTCTTCTGAGTTGCGGCACAGTTTAACTGTTTCTTTATACTGTTTCCTTTTGATCCAAGTACCTTGTTTTTATAATCTCCTCCAACCTTTTCCTCCCTATATCCTCTTTTACATTAACATCTCCTAATAACATTTTTTATTACTATCTACAGTCAACCAGTAATCCCTGTAACATCACCCTTTAACCATAAATGACCACATTTTCCACCTGTGAGAATTGGAAAATATATATATATATGATCTAGTACCTTCCCAAATATCCTTGTAGAAGCATAATACATACATTATCTAAGCAGACTGTTTATACACTCACAGTGAAAGAGTACACTAATCGATACCCAAGGTGAGCTGCTCACGCTGTAACATGGCTAAACATGCAGTCAGCATTCCTTTTAATAAACCAGAAAATATTGCAAGACAGATGTTCTTTCATACAAATGCTCTATTCTGGAGGTACTATCTGCATCACAACAACAAAAATGGCATGGTCTACTACAGTCTGGCTTTGTGTGATATAATATATAATTATATAATTATATATATATAATATTTTGCTTGGACATATTGAAATGTTCAATACTGGACTACAGTATATTGCAGTGTTATGCACAAGCTAATTTACAGAATTTTCAGTGCCTAATACTGCCACAGATGTTTGAAGACCAAAAGGTCTAGTCAATGAAATGGACAAAGTATATGGTCCCTGATGCATGCAGATGGGTTTCATGGTCAAATTGGTTCTCTATTCCAAGTGATTAGAACTGGAATATGATTGGTCACAATATTCAGTATAGGGAATTTTCCTTTGGCACTCCCCTGGCTTTTTTTGTACACCCATGCAACTCACTGGGGGAATTTATCACAAATAATTACAAAGAAAGATGCATGAATCTTTAAAATAATTGTTCTCCTAGCCCCCCCCCTTTATTCACTGTACGAAATGTCTATATCTCTCAAGTAAATGAATCTCCACACATTCCACATGTTTAAACACCTACTGCACATCTGCAAATCTGCTGAAAGGGGTTCCCATTGCAGTATTCCCTGACACCATCCTTAGAAAAAAATATTAAAATCATGGACAACCAAACTGTGAACTTGTAGTACATCCATTTCTGGCTAGGTTGCTGGGAGTTGTAATTCAAAAAAAGACAGTGGGTCACATTTTACATTGCCCTTGCTTAATAGAATTACAGCTGTTCTATAAATCTTAGGACTGATTAAATTCTACCTACAAACCCTCTTGCTTTGTTCAGTTGCTTTCAGAGGCTCCCGCCCAACTGAATCACTTACCTTTGTGTTATAGTTCCCGTCACAAAGCATAATCAGTCGTGCTTCGTCTGGGATCCCTGGTATGTTTCATTTACTTCCCCCCAACCAGCCAGCATCCCATACATCACTACAAACTATTTTTAGCATCAGTTATTCTCCACATCAAACCCAGAGACAGCAAGGAAATACCCAGCCAAAGGGGGGCTGCTGCATGGGGAGGAAGGAAGGGGGAATATGTAAGGAGGTGGGGAAAGGAGGACATGAAAGAAATACATACAATTTGGAGATATCCAGATTATGAAAGGACGAAAGCAGTGACAGGAAGCAAAGAGAAATGTCATGTAGATCTTACAGTTCATTGTCTCTTGCTTCTTAACTTCTCCCTGATCTGCAGTCAATTAAACCGCCCCTCTCCCTGCTCTTTCTTCCCCGCAAAATCACTTTCACTCTTCCACACTGCTGCTGCATGCATAACTGCAGAAGCCAGGGCTAAGGGTCTTGCACCATGCACACCAACATACCCCACACCTACTTACTATCTGGGCCCAAAATGATCCCCATTGGCACATGCTTGGTGGTTGGTACTTTAAGGAAAACTATTCATAATAATGATTCATAATGTTTTTGTTTTGGAATTGGATACAATTTTAATGCTTGGAGCAAAGTTTGAACCCAACCCAATATTTGTACGCATTAATATTATAGGGAATGAGCACATGCTTGAAAAGACAAGAATTCATAGCAGCCACGGCTACTATAAAATGATGCCTAAAGTGTGCAAATGATTAAAAGCAGAATGTTTAAATGTACTTCACAGACTTAGGAATACTCAGGAAGATCAACTATATAATACAGGTATGGGGCCTCTTATCCAGAATGCTCAGAACTTGGTTTTCCACTTAACAGATCTTTCTGTAATTTGGATCTTCCTTAAGTCTACTGGAATAAAATTAAATAAACCCAATAGGCTGGTTTTACTTCCAATAAGGATAAATGATATCTTAGTTTGGATCAAGTACATATTACTGTTTTATTATTACAGTGAAAAACGAAATCATTTTAAAACATGTTGTTTATTTGGATAAAGTCGAGTCTGTGGGAGATGGCCTTTCTGGATAACAGATCACATACCTGTATTCATTTTATAATTTTTCTTACTGGACATGTGCAAAAACAATGTACCCTTGTGCATTGCAGACACCACGGCCATTCCTTCCTAGCCTGAAAGCTACTACTCTGGCCAAGTCTTTTTTTTTAATTATTTGCATTCAGTTTTCTCATCTGCATTGCTTGGAAAAGGCTCTGTAAACAGGGTATTTATTGTCTTTTCATTTTATGGTGCATTTGCTTTGTGTCTTTAGGAAAAGGATGCCCAGCCCTGCAGGGTTTCTTTATTCGCTAAAGGATTCCTAAAATGGCATGTCACGCTAGTGTGGGGGTTTGTTATAATAATTTCACTTCAAGTTTTGTTGAATGAACGTATTGTGGCAATTGCTTGAACTCCAACAATAATGCCCTGGTGTTTTACTAAAACTGGTATTATAGTTGGAGTACAGGAACCGTTACTGTATATTTATGTGTACTGGATATTTGGTTTATACCGTATATAAAATCTTACTGAGTTAGTCAGTCCCTTTGTGTTTTCTAAAATGTTTTGTGTGCTATTGTTCTGGTGCACTAAATTTAGTCTGGCTCCCTGAATAAAAATGTATGACTGGCTGATGGTCAATGCCTCTGTGCCAAGGCCGCACTTTAATAGATTTTATGGTCATAATGTGCATGTGTGTGTGTAACCCTCTCCCTGCTACACCCTCAGAGGAATCTCTCTGTTCTGGAGCTTTTATAGAGTGATTGATTCACTGCCTCTAAAAATCTTTCCCATGCTTTTAACCCATCATTTGCCGGAACACAACGAGTAACGTAACAGCACAATTTGAAAGGTATCTGAAAAAAGGGGCATCTGGAAACAGAACCCTAAAAATATCACAGCAATCCAGACTTGTTACACGGATCGTGAAATGGAAGATGTCTGACACACCCAGCTTGGAATGACCTTGACAAAAACTCATTTTGTTACATAGAAGCTAGCAGTGAGAACTGTAGGCATGGCAGAGAAATGCCACAGTGCCGTGGTAAGACAAAGTGAAGGGATTGTGACTGGGTATAAAGACGCAAGTAGGTGAGACACGGGTAGGCAGTTAAATGCCAGGCAAAAGTGAGACAGAGGCAGTGATATCAGACATAAAGGTCAGAGGTACCACTGAAAAAAACAGACATGTTAAAAACAGAGAGGGGCAGGGCACATTGACATACGTATGGGGAAGAAGGGACAGTGAGATGGGAATACAATCAGACAATTAAAATGATTGATCCCAGTGGAGAAATAACAAGTTACATTTGCATTCACTGTAAAAGCCTTAGTGTTGTTTTAACCTGTTCTTTCATCCTTCATAAACAATTCTCTTAGATCAGTACCTGCCAAATACTGCAGCTCAGAATCCACAAGGGGTGCACTGAATACTACAGAAAAACAAGACAGTAATTTAAACGGAAAGCCAACATTTTCATATACTCCCACTCCAATACTCTGGCCCTCGCTTAGTAAAGTGCAACAAAAAGCAAAAAGCCCATGGTCATGTACTGATCCAGAGGATAACACTGCATGAGAAATATTTGCCAGTAAGTCAGAAAAGCACCATTGTACTACAGATACCAGGGTATAGGGATGTGAGGAAGGAAGGAAGGCAGAAACTGAAATATCAAAAAATAAGAGGAATACTTGGATTGATCTACATAATGTTACACTGAGTGCTACTGTGCTGACAGATTGCGTGGTTCCCTTGAGGGAAAATATGCCATATTTTTTATTGTTATTATGAAGCATTTGGAAAACCCTAACACATTTCACATACAAATACTAAATCACGTGATCATGTGGTTTATATTCCACATATTTTCTCTAACAAGACTCCTGTGGTCCATCATTTCTTTAGACACCCCATAGCTCATAATAAGATGTGTAGTAAGACAAAAATACATTTAATAAGTTCTCAGTGTATACTAGACTGTGAATTAACATTCATCCTATTGCTTCAGGTTAAAACCCCTCATTATCCTTTTTGTCCGAACTGAGAGTTAAAAACGTTTTCCAACTGCCAGTAGCTTCCCTTAACTTCACTTATCTCATATAAGAATAGTTTTTCAGCAATGTTCTCTTCTGAACATGGAGTCTTAACTAGAGAAGAGCTGACTCTTGCTACTTGCTCAATGGTACATGTAGTTAGGACCGGTAGTGGACAGACTATCAAAGGATGTGGTTTTCGATAGCAATTAAAATAACTTTAAAATCATTTTTAAAAATTAACTTGTGCAAAGTTGCCTAGAATGTTATTTTACTATGCAAAATTTAAACGTTTGAGCATTTAGCTGCTTTTCTCAATTAAACCTATTATTAATGGAATAATAAATACATGAAATTAAATATGTTGTATCTGTGCACTTAAAAAGATGCGTTCATGTTAGCTGTGACCCTTACAGCCACTTATTTTTAGTTATAACCCTTAACACAGCAATGGTTCACATTGCTACTTCTACTCCTCACAATCAGTATGGGCAAGGGCCAAGTACATTGCAGTATTATCTGTACCAGTACAGCAACTGATTCCCTAAGATGTCTCAATAATGTTGGATAACTCAGCAAATAAGATTATATGAAATAGTCACTATATAAAGCCTGACCGTGTTAACACAAATATTCAATAGCTTTTCTTAAACAGAAAACAAAAAATCCTACTTTTTCTAGCACTTTTAGTATTTCTCAGCAGTTGCCTTATAGTAAATATGTACTTATTTGTATAGACTTGTAGAATTTAAACATATTGTATTGCATTGTTGTGTTGCTGTCTAGAGAGCAGCCTTCTTAGCATGCTGTATCTGATGGCAGCCCTGAAAAAGATGGACGTTTAGTGAAAGGGGTGACAGACCTATTCCGTTTAGGTGTTAGTGGCTAAACTGTTTTTTGAATTTCCTAAAAAAAATACATGGCTGGTGAATTTATTTTGGGAATTCATATGAGAGCCACTACAGTGATCCCTTAAAAAAAGGACATCCAGTCTTTGCTGCATGTCAGTAAAAGCAGTTGCAGATTACTCACGTATGGATAGCCATGCATTGATATATCTATAATTCATTGCTTTTTTCCCTATGAAAGGCTACCAAATGTAGGGACTATTTTTTTTTAATTCTGCCTGGGTGTGGCTGAAGGAACCTCCTGCAGAATGAATGTTCTACTGACCAAACATAGGCAAGCTGCTTGCAGTCTCTTCCATGTTTGTACAAGCATTTTAATTTATAAGGAGGCAATCTATTCTTCAAGACTTTTGCACTTTCTGCCGTCTGAAAACACAGTAACTGGACCTGTGCCATAGGCATTCTTGGGTCAGATATTACCTATGTGATCTCACTCCAATTAGATTAAAAAAACAGATAAAGAATCATATACTGTATTCTGTGAGCTCTGTTCTAACACATGATCAATTCTCATAACAGGACAAATAGAGAAGCATATAGAAAATTCACATGTTTAATGATCCACACATTTAATATATAAAATCAATAAACAATAAACAATGCAATGAAAGATGATATTTTTCCCTTTAACTAACAGGCAAATTGACTATACAGGCAGGCATATCAAGCAGATTCATTCACAAAATTCAGTCTCGTCTTTGATCTGCCCCACAAAAATCCCATTTTTTCCCATGGCACATATACATCATGTCTACAAATCTCTCTGACTAGGAAACCCCTGACGCACAAACCCATACTAACCCTGAGCTTGCTGGACTCCAAGTGGCTGAAGATTCCAAAGCAGAATGCTGCTAGCAAAACCCAGTGCTGGCAACCTCTTCCCCTCGCTCCTGCAATACTGCCTCCCTCCTCTGAGCCTTAGCGCAGAAAGCCCTTTTGGATTGTGGGGGAATCCTCGGAGCTGTCACTAACACGTTGCATTTCCAAATAACATTGGAACGGATGTGCAAAGTCGTGCATACTAGGCTTTCACAGGTTTTCTCAGTTATATCTGATGTATTTTTGTAACCAAAAAAAAAACTGGAAAGAAAGACTGCACATTTGCTAAATGACACCATAAACATTGGATTGATATGCTGCTGTTGCACACATCATCTTAGGATGGACAGTATCTGTAAAATAGATTGCCATCAGTTACATTACAATGTCAATGTTCCTGTTTATCGCTAAAACCTAACATACATGCATTTTTTCAAGATTATGCAATTTTAACCATTTCTGGGCAACCATATAAATGAATGAGCTCCCAGCTGCACTCTGCAACCTGAAATCTTTCCATACAAATACTTACAGTGCAGCAGAAGCACATGTCCTTATACTGATTCTGCCACAGCTTCTGCTATACGTATATATTCAACAACATAGCCTATTGGCATTTCACCATCCTATTATATATAGTGTTGGAACTACTCATGGGCCCCATTGCAAAATGTGATCCTTACTTGCCTGAAAATAGAAAATATCACCAATCACCTTGAGTTTCTTAAATGAACTGTACCACCAAAGACGGAAAGTGTCTTAATGGAATGACAATATAATGTCATAGATTGGCAGAATGAAAACACTAGTTCCACAAGCTTAATCCATTGTTCTAAACCCCATCCCCCTTCCAAAAAAAACCCAAGTGGGAAATAAATTCAGCCAGGTGGGGGAGAAAAACGAATAAAAAAATACTGACTCCCTATCCCCACTGACTCCCCATCCCTACAAATACCAATAGGACTGTGCACTTTAGGAAATACAGCTACTGGCCTACTGGCCTCTCTATGTAAACAACTGGGTATGGCGCCCAGCTAAAACAGCCTGGGGAGAACAGTGTTTTATCCCCCACCACATGTGGCTTTTTAAACAGAGAGTGATTTCCCAGACCACCGCCCATTTTTAAAGGTATAAGACCACCATTTAAGTGATAGCTTTATGGCTTATCAATTTTATGATCATAACTTGGTAACTAAAAACCCCTGTTTTTGGAAGCATACATACGTGCATAGATACTTAATTATTAATGAAAAAGGGGACCAAGATATGTGCATTGATCAAACCCTTCACTTTTGTATGATACAGTGATATAGTTGCTATAGTATAGCACCCCATATTCCAGCAGTACCACTAGTGGAGGAATTGGGATAACATCCTCTAAGTATATATTTACTATTTAAATATAAAGGATAGTGTTCTATAAGGTTTAACATAAAAAAGTGATCTCTCAAAAGAATTGCCAAAAATGTTTTACCAGATATGACCAAATGTGCCTTTTGTTCTCTCTTTTACCCTGTGGATCATTTTATTAGGAAAAATATGTATTATTCATACAGGCATATAAACCTCACTCATGTTACTCTACTAAGATTCATTGTTGGCTAGCTACCTTCCTCTCTCTTGATCCTACTTCAGTTTCCCTGGTTGAGTAGCTACTTCAACACTTGTTCCAATATTGATGCATCCGTTGGCAGTACAAAACAAGAAAACTTACTGCAAAGGGAAAATAAATGCACTAGACTGTAGAATAAAAACAACAGGAATGTGAAGATTCCTGGTGCTACACCTCAAGTTTCATGGCTAAAGAGTGCTGGTGGTTTCTGTTTGTGTTTAATCACAGCACCATCCATAGTCATAAATAAAGAGATGCCCCCGATATTGCCTTCTCACATACGGCACATAAATATGGTGGTGATAATGTGAACAGCATTACATGTATTACAGTGTGGGATCCATTATCTGGAAGCACATTATCCATAAAGCTCCAAATCACACAAAGGCTGGCTCCCACAGACTTCATTTTATTCAAATAATCCAAATATTTTAAAATGATTTTATTTTTTTTCTGTAATAATAAAAAAGCAACTTGTACTTGATCCAAACTGAGATATAATTAACCTTTAAGGAAGGTCTATTTAATATTTACATGATTTTCTCGTAAACTTAAAGGGGTTGTTTACCTTTAAATGAACTTTTAGTGATATTCTGAGACAATTTGCAATTGCTTTTCATTTTTTATTATTGAAGGTTTTTGAGTTTTGTTATTTAGTTTTTATTCAGTTTACTCAAGTTTGCAATTTCTGCTATCCGGTTGCTCAGGTCCAAATTACCCTAGCAACCATGCATTGCTTTGAATAAGAGGCTGGAACATGAATAGGAGAGGCCTGAATAGAAAGAGGAGTAATAAAAAGGAGCAATAACATTGCGTTTGTAACATTACAGAGCATTTGTTTTTAGATTGGGTCAGTGACCCCTATTTGAAAACTGGAAAGAGTCAGAAGAAGCAAGAAAAATAATAAGAAATAAGAAAAAATGAAGACCAATTGAAAAGTTGCTTAGAACGAGCCATTTTATAACATACTAAAGTTAACTCAAACGTGAAGGTATGGCTCACGAGGAAACTTCCGGAAACTTCGGAAAATGATGCACTCCGAGTGCCATCCCGCCGGAGATTTAGATTCTAACAGGCAGGGGGCAGTTCGGGGAGATTAGCCCCCGAAGAAGAGGTGATTTATCGATGGGCGACTAAATCTCCCCGAATCTGAGTGCGTGTCTCTGCCCTTACTGTGGAGGCTGTGTGTTCAGCCTTCAAAAATATGTTTTTCCATACTGTTTTAATTGGGGTTCTATGAGTCTCTCGGAAGTAAAAACTCCTATTAATACATTCCACCCTTTGGCTCCTGGTAATACACATAAAATACACTTCTTGTTCCCCTTTTTTTTAACTTCTCTAGCATTATATCATGCTTTGATAATGAATTGAATCCTCTGGGCTGTTAATCTCATTATTATAAAGAAATGTGCCGTCATTATAGGTGACAGAACTTTCATTGGCAAACATATCATGCAACACATTCATAGCCTAAAATCAGGTAACCACTCAAATAACAAATCCCACAAACCCCATGATTATGTCCTCTAACTCTAGGCATTTATCAGTATTAGAGTAACTGTACCTATGGACAAAAGCTGTCTTGAAATCTGCTGCTTTACTTAAACTTGATTTATATATTGGAGCAGATATATATTGGAAATTATTATGACTAATTATGAATATTAGTTTCCACCCATTGATTTAGAAAATATATACTGATCTGATCTCATTGGGGCAAATTCACTAAGATTCGAAGTTGCGCCAGGCGCAACTTTGCCGCGCTTTGCTGCACTTCGCCAGGTGTAGTTTCGCCAGCGCTCCGCAAATTCACTAAAATCCGAAGTTGCGCACAGGGGTAGCGTAAGTTTGCGAAGTTGCGCTAGCGTTGATTCGCAAAGCGAAGCGAAGTTTCGCTAGCGATGGTTCATTTGCATACGGCGCCAAATTCAAATTTCATTGGAGGAATACGTATCAGCACTACAAATGCCTAGAAAACTTTCAAAACATCAAATAAAAATTTTATTTTGCCCTACACATGTGCCCACTGTATAGGTAAGTTGCCATGAGTCAGGAAATGTAGGGGGGAAGGAGGGGAGCCCCAAAAAAATTTCGATCTTTTTCAGCCCATCACCCATAATGTAGAAAACACGCCACCGTTTTTTGGGACTTAGAAAAAATTTTGACTTTTTTTGAAGCAATCCCTATCTACTCTATTGCGCTTCGCCTGGTCTGAGGTGGCGAAGGAAGTCTAGCATAAAAGGTAGTCTTCAGTACACTGCGCGCGTTAGTGAATTTGCGTAGCTACGTCCGTAGTGAAAATTCGCCAGGCGTAAGGGTGCAAAATAACACTAGCGAATCTACACCAGCGTTCGTTAGTGAATTTGCGAAGTAACGAAAATGCCCAACGCTAGCGAATTGACGCTAGCGTTCGGCGCTTCCGCGCTTAGTGAATTTGCCCCATAGACTGATAATATTCCCATTATTCTAAGGAGATAAGCAATTATTGTACTGAAGTGAGCAACTAATTCTGAGTGAAGGACATCACTTTGAACAAAAGATTAAACAAATCTCACGTACATTCCAAGTCATAAAATACTTCTACAATGATTCCTGTCCAGTGAGAGAATCTGTGTCCACAAATAGAAATTTATTTTAGGCAAGCGCGGCAAAACATGTATAAGCATCCCTTTTGCTCTGCATTATTTTATTATCGGCTATAAGCTGGTCTAAACAATTAGGCTGAGGGTTGGTTACATTGGAGGCGTTACAGAGTTAAACAGTGCTGTCTTAGAAAACATTCTGTTTACCATGTTATCGCCATGAATTTTTGTAACAAACCTGCCTTAATACAGACCATTGCCAAGTGGGTTTATTCCAGCAGTTTTAGTATAAACACACATTCTGCCACAGCTTTTCAAAAACACCGATACTTGACCAATATCCACAAACTCCAACCCATAGGGCACAAATCACCCAGAGCATTCAAATCACTTGGGATGATACTATCAAGTCTAACAGTGAATTCTTATAAACCACTATGTCCTTCAGCAGAATTATATACTTTCAAGCATTGTCTAGGATTTAGGTATTCCACTCCTAATTTGTTTGGTTGTATGGCTCTGCACTTTCTTAATCTGATTAATATTCCTTTTAAGGACTAACGCTTAAAACTGTCCCCTATCCTGAAGGCAAGGCTGTAAGAGGGACATACAAAAAGGCAAAATCATATATTATCCTATGAGTTAATCCACCCCATGTTCTTTTTTACAAGACATGATATATTATTTTTATAACCACAGAATGACACTGCCTAGAACTTGACAACTTGTTATTCCATTACATTAAAGATGTTCTGTTACCCTATTCCCACATATGCAATACTTTTTGTACCTTAATATTACATTTTTGATATTATATTGCATTTATGGCTAACATTACGTTTCCTATAAGATTATGAATATCTGTAACCAGAGATCTTTATGAACTGACCTTGTAATGTCTGTCATATAACAGACTATAACAACTCCGTTACGAATGATATAATAATGCTTTTGCATTCCAATTTATAAAACCAGTTGGACGAAAAGACTTTGAAATAGTCACTTGTAAAGTCCATGTTGATGACAACCCTCCAAAACAAAAAAGGAACATAAAACGAATCAATGTCTATTGAAGTTCTCAATCCACCTTGATCTGTGGAAGATAAACAATGTCCATTGAAGATAAACAATGTCGGCATTTTTGTTTATTGTCCATTGAAGATAAGCAATGTCCGAATCTTTGTTTACAGTCCATAGTTTGGCAATCAACTTGTTTGTTAATACAGTTATTGCAGCCATATGAAACATCTATAAAAGAAAGCATCAAGGCAGCATCAGTTCTTAGCATTTAAGATCTGATTTATAACTTTATATCAACTTATAAATTTTATCAAGACTTTTATGTCTCTTATTTTGCATCACATTGTCTTAAATCACAAAGACAAGACAAAACATATAAACACATAACTCATTCATGTGGGCCCACTCACACTCAGAAACATACAAAACAAAAATGTTTTAGTAACTTGCAAGTTTCATCATTAGGTATTTTACCGTGCTTCTGCCTCTTTTTTCTTAGAGGAGAAAATTTTTTTTTTCCAAAAACTACCATGTCTAAAATTTCCTAAAATCACCATGTCTTAAATATCTTACACAAAAATGTGTAAGCTTAAAACAAAATAATGGATCCAAGCAACAAAAATAAAACAAAAAAAAACTTTTTTCCTGTAATTGGAAACCTTATTAACACAAAATGATCAGATTCATCAATCTTGAAACATGAAATGAACGAGGAGAAAGGAAAAACAAATTATTAATCATTACATGACTATACACTAAACTGTAACACAATTTAACATTTCTTTTTGTGTCTCTGTCTGAATCTGGAATCACTCCCTCAGTAGACTGTGAGGGGGGGGGGGAAAGAATCCTGTGGGGTTTTTTTGGGTTTTTTTACAGAGAGAGCTCTCAGCATGCAGCTGTTCACTCACCAAACTTGTTCTTACAATTACAGTTGTACTTTTGTCTACTGGGCTAATTAGGGGATACCTTCTGAATGTTCCTATTGCAGCCAACATTAACAAATTAGTAGATTGTTGGCTATTGTATGCTCTAAAAGCATCTTGAACAGTAGAATCATGAGTTAGCTGCACAAATTTAGGTGCATCATCTTGATCTACAGAGATGCCTGCAGCTCCCATGTCATATAAGCGTACTAACCAAGTACTTAGATGTTCCCCTGGCTGTTGCTTAAATCTTGCATGTATGTCAATAATCTCTTGTTGTGAAAAATCCTCTGTGATATACTTATAATCGATGGGTTGATTTGGGATTTACACTACCTTCCGTCGAGATAAAGGTCTACACGCTCGATCGGAATCAGAGGAATTTTGTTCATCAATTGAATCCCAAATATTTCCATCCCAGATTTCTGGGTCCCAATCTGCAGAAGCAACTGCAGCCTGCACTTTTCTCTGACTGATCTTCCCCTTTCTCTTTTTATTTTTATAGCGTGCTATTCTTACAGCAGCTTTTTCAGTATGACATTGTAACTGCTCCAATCTTTTAGTTAACATTTTAACCTCAGCTTCAGAAGTATTCAGCTGAGTTTGAGCAGCTTTTAACTGAGTTTCAGTATAACCTAACTCTTCCTCAAGCTTTACTTTCTGTGTTATTATATCAGAACATTTTTGATGCATCTTTCTGTACCCAAACAAAAGGATCCAACCTCGTCTGGATACTGTACTAACTTCGTTACCTTTTTCAACATTTACCCTCTGCAAACATTGCACTACATCAGTAGGTTCACCACTTTTTACATCCCAAGACTCACATGGTCCTGTACAGCATGCCCACTCGTTAGCAATGATCCTGTATGGCGTTTCATCCCAACCAGGAACACACACTCTCGTCCCTGATCTGGGTACATCAACCACGAGCTTGGGTACTCTATCCTTAGATTTGCGAAAGAAAGCCATGTATTAAATTATTTCCAGAGACCCCACTCCTGGTACCACATGTTTTAATTGGGGTTCTATGAGTCTCTCGGAAGTAATTCAAACACACCAGCTATGTATAAGCAAAGGTTTATTACATACATAGAATGAAGAAGATATACATTACCGAATGAGTAAAAGAGCGAAGCAGACAATCTACAACCGAGACTGGGAGATCCCGGAACAGTCAGCAGATTGAATCCCTCAAACGGTGCACGGAAGGTCCTGTGGCGGAACGCGTCAACCCCACAAGTGAGATCTCAACTGACAGAATGGAGACCCCCAGTTTATATAGGCTTAGCAAACAATGAGCTCATATTGTAGTTTAATCAATAGCTCATATTATTCATATCATGGTTTGTTTAATAACAGATCTTGCTTCCCATGCGCTCATCAGGATCTGGCCAGACTCCCAACAAGCACATCCGAAGCAGAGATCTTATCTTAGCTAGCTGGTAGCTGAATAGCATATTGTGCCCCTAGCTACAATAAAGGAAAGTCTGACAAGGGCTTCAGAAATCATAAAACATAATACATATGAGAATAATGAACAAGTATTAGGTCATCGAGTTGATTACTTCCCATGATTTCTCTTGCACAACACTTCATTATACAGGATTATGGATTATAAGGCCACTTTATATACTATCATACAAAGCTTTGTTATGCACAATTCTAAGTCATAAACACTATATTGGGAGCAACATACGACATCGGGTTCAACAGTAGAACAGTTCTTTGTGTTATATTTTATACAGTTCTTTATCAAAGTATTGCGATGAGCTATTGGGTTTAATCAGAGTATTACCATGAGCCATTATTGAAAAAACTCCTATTAATACACATAGAGATTTAGCTCTTATCCCTACTTTCTTTTCTCAAGAATCTCATTCTCTTTTGTAATAAACAAAACTGTAGGTAGGGTATATAGCCCCCATGGTAGCCATCCTCTTATATGGCACATTTTCAATATAGGTTTAGTACTAACTCATGAGCCTGAGCTGTTTGCCTGATCTTCTCATGTTCTCTTTAATAAAACAGATGTACTGTACAATAAGGGGCATGTTTATAATGACATAAAAAACTGTTTTGAAATACTGTATATCAAATACCATATATCAAATATCAATATGTCTTTGTTGTGGCATCACATGTAGTAATCAGCTGAGATTGGTTGCTGTTCACTTTTGGCTATTGAAAAACATGAACCTTAAAGTGACACTGACACTTAGGGGCAAATTTACTTACCTCCGAAGTTGCACCAGCGTTGGCTTCGCCACACTTTTCGCAGTTTGCCAGGTGTAGATTCGCCAGGGCTGCGCAAATTCACTAAGATCCCAAGTTGCACACAAGTTACCGATCGTTTGCAAAGTTGTGCTAGCGATGTTACGATCAGCGGTTCGAAGTTACAGTAGCAATTCCTAATTTGCATGCGCCAAGTTAAAGTACAATGGAGGTATATGTAGCAGCAAATACAGTCAAATCAGTAAAGGTGCCACACTAACACTGAATCGCCTTTTGAAGCATCGGGTGCACAGCTGTGTTCCTCTCTGCCAAGGAATATATTCACAGTAAAAGCAATAAATCCAGCAGCAATCCGATATGTGATTCAATTATTTATTCATGCCATTAGCAAAGCAACGTTTCGGGCTATTCCAGCCCTTTATCAAGCTTTAGTAAATTTGCCTCTTTAAACGTTCTTTTTTAAATATTAATCTACATTAAAAGTTACCTATAGGTCATGTTGATAATTTTTCGCTGATAGTTCTGATTTTGTAAGTAATTGTCACTAAACCTGACTGTTTTGCCAACCTGACTGTCCCTTCTTAACCTGTCAGAGTTTCTAATGCTGACAGACTCCTGCTACGCAAATATGGCAGCCCCTCATACAGGAACAGGGTAGTAAGAAAGGTAATATAAAAGCATCATGCAAATACTTTTATAGCAAAGACAATGTTATGATAGATAATAAAAAAGGTTATTTTCTGATGTCAGTATCTCTTCAAAGTCTTAAAGAAGTTGCACTGACAACAAAAATGTGCTCAAACTTTCATAACCTGCCAAATTTTGTAAAATGAACATGGTAAATAGGGGGTGTGGCCACAAAATGGGCGTGGTCAAAAATGCAGAGAGGAATGTTGGGAGGCATGTGTATAGCTTTCTTTACATAGCACTACTGTATAAAGCAGCACTGTATATTTTTACAATACAGTTATAATACAAACAGAGGGATTAAACATTGCAATAAAAATATAAATATACAAGTAACAAATTGGCACATGTTAAGGGACAGAGGAGGATGGAGGTCCCTGCCTCATAGACCTTACATTGTAAGTAATGCTGTCAAGTTTGCTCTAATGCAAACAAGCCTACAAGAGATATTAAAGGTCATTTATAACCTGCAAATACAGTTGGAATTGCGAATATTCGGTGCAGTTGTCACATGCAAAATTTAATTCAGTAACGATAATTGCATCTGATGCCAGCTCTCACACTTCTGCAGGTTACAGAGGTTAGGCTGTCTTAAAAATTTAATCTGACGATGCACCTTTGGCCACTTCATGTGCTTCAGCAGCAGATAAGGAAGTAAAGGAAATGTGGACATAGGCCCACTGTGTAAGGCTCCTTATGCTCTATCCGTCCATTAGGACTGCGGGGTGATTGGTTGGCTAGCGCACAAGGTTGCAAGGTGTATGGCAGCCTTAGCATCTTCCTCTTGAATTTAATCTGGTTGATATAAAGAAAGGGAAATCTGAGGGTTGCAGTATGTCCTTAATATGTTTGAGGAAATGGCTGTGAGGCCAATGATATTTTTGGTAAAATATTTTGTTTGTTTTCCTGCTGACATCTTTTAAAATTAATATAAATTACCAGAGTATAGAGTTTTTACCTTGACCACAACCCAAAGGCAACTGTAAGAGGGCTAAACATTTAAAAACTAAATTAAAAAAAACTATATGAACACCTACAATATTGGCTTAGAATATCACTGCTTACATAACTGTGAACTATCCCTTTAAACTGCTATCTCGTTGCTACCAGGCAGTGATTTGAATGGCAGAATGGAAGATGAATAGGAGAACAAAAAAGTGAATGTCCTTGCCCTGCAATGGCTCAGATAAGAAGCAAAAGCATGAGTTGCCCACACGCGTGGATCAATGAGTGCTTTGTCCTTTTATTTATAGCCACGGAGTCTGACATGCAATATAAAATTTCAGGGGGCTAACCTCCCTTTATCAGATGAAGTGCAAAGGTTTATGAAAGTTCACATGGCCCCTCATAACCTTTAATTCAGGTGGAGATTTATAATCAACTAAAATAATTACAAAGATTATTACCTATTGGAAAGTATAAAGGGTCCATAATCCATGTTCCAAATATTGAATATGACCAGGAACTTAGATGGATAGTGAATAATCCCCACTATTATAAACATAGATACACAATATACAGTTATCGCAAATGGCTCAGGGCTGCCAATGTGTATACGTAAGCAGTGTCAGACTGGCCCACCAGTATACCAGGAAAAATCCCGGTGGGCCCAGTTTTCAGTGGCCCTCCTGCTTCTAATCATTTGGCCTATTTCATGGTCATTCCCTATTTATTTATGGGAATAAAGAGGCTTAATAATGGAAGAATAGAGAATAGTATGTAGAGAAAAGAGACTAGGAGAATAAAGAAGTTGAGTGAGGAGAGGAGGTATAATAGTTTGGAAAGTGGGCCCTCAGCCTAAGGTTTTCTGGTGGGCCCCTGGCATCCCAGTCCGACACTGTACATAATGGGACAGGCGAGAGTCCTGTCCCAGTTGCAGACCCTGAAAGGGTGGAGATTGACTTGCACCGACCCTAACCCGCTGCTCCACCACCTGCACCTAACCCTTTGAATTGACAGACCCTCGCCCACCCAGTTATGAAGTTATGGAAGGAGTGGGGACATAAAGGCACAAGTCTATAAAAAGCCAGGTAGAGTGGAAGGAAGAGCTCAACCCAAACCTGCCAGCGACCCATGGGTCTGGTGGGTGTCGAGTCGGCCCACTCGTTAATAATGTAGATAGCTGCAGGTTGGGGAAGCTCAAGTGAGATCAGGGAAGATTGGGGGTTGTATCAATATAAAACCACTTTTAAATGGGCTCATTCTAACATCTGACCACAATCAGATTATAACAATCAGATAATCTGTGGGATTTATTGAATATGAAGGTGCACAAAGGTTATGCAACCAACCTGGACAGAGAAGATCTGTCTGGAATGGAATGGGCCAATCTCTCTATTTTTTGGACTTTTTTGTTTTGTCTTCACCATAAAACAATATCCAATTAAAATACTATTTTCTAGCCCTGCAAAGCATCTGTAAAACCACTGTAACCTTGCCAAAATACTTTCATTATCTTTATCTGTCAGACTGCAGGTTCTGCAAAATTGGTATCTGTTATGCCTAATGGGCAAAATAAATAGAATACACAGTTGAATAGAAAAAAATCCTTGTGCTATTAGCTGCTATGCTCAGTATTCACTGTGCCAACTGATGTTTGCCACTGTCTTATAATATTGGCATCAACCCAAGTTCTACCTAGTACAGTGGATGCAATGGAACTGCCACAAGGCTTTTCCAACGTGCTATAATGTCACATGAAACAGGGGGACACAATATACACAGTCTTGAAAGAAACACAGGTTGTGACAGAGCATTGGATGGTAAACTGAAGGCAGAATAAAGCACAGAAAGGGAGGGGGAGAGTTTAGTGAAGCATGAAAAAGAGGGAGATGGAGAAGGAGAGAGGGTATGTGGTTGAATAAAAGAGAAATGTGGGGGGAAAGAGTAATAATACAGAAAGACAGAAGAGAAGAGATGCATCAGGGAGATACCAGCCAGTGATAGAGGGTGATTTAAGAATAAACTGAGAGGAAGAGCACATTGGAGAAGAGGAGGGGGCAAGGGAGAGAAAGGAGATTCCATGAATATGATAAGGATGACAGAGAAAAGTCACACTAGAAGAAATAAAGATGGCAGGGTGAAGGGGTAAAAACTGAAATGAATGCTTCTAGGTTTCCCTTCATTATTCTCTAGCATACCTTGAATTATGGCTGCAGAGGCAGGGTTAATACCTACTCAGCTCCCCACCACATACATCCCCCCACAGACTCAGGGAATCCCCTCTCTCCCCGCCTCCCTCTGCTTCCTTTCTTTCCACATCAAAGGCTGCGCTCATGCTCCCTGGTTTCCATGGTGATTGGCCATTTTCCTTGTACTGTTGTGTGTGCCAAAGACTGTCAGGTGTTTTGTCAATAAAGCTTTGTAAAAAGCATTAACCCTTGGATTCCTTTAATGAAGAATGGGGGGGGGGTCGTGACTCAAGGATTCTTAATAAACCCTTTTCTAAATGATAGGGAAGGAGAATGAAAAAAACGGAAGCACTGTGTAATAACAGAAAAGTGAGACACAGAATGTAGGAAAATGGAATAAACAGTTTTATACTCAGAAAAATGAGGCAAAGGAAGAGTAAAATTGGATCTGTCAATAACACGACTGAGTGATAATGAGATAAGAGAGTGAAAGATAAGTATGGAGAGCCTTCTATTCATCTTCAAGGTCACTGGGGATTTCCTAGATGCTGACCAGGGGCTTCCATGCTTACCCACAGGGCGGTCATTTGTCGTGAGGGAGCTGGTTGAAAACATTCCGCATGGGGCTTCACTATTTATTTTGGGGTCTGCAGCTTTCCAGCCTTGACTAAACTACAACTTCCAGTATGCCATAACAGCCACTGACTGTAAGAGGATGATAGGAGTGCTAGTTCAAACACAAGCAGGAGGCTGTAGGTTAGACCACTATAATATGAAGTGTCACGGATGCTAACCTCCCGTTGCAGCCTCTTCTTTAAGAAGAAATTCATGGAAAACAACATGTTTAATGCACTTTCCTACTGTTTATAAAATATGGGAGCCCTGAGTAGCTCCATTTTGCATTCAGTATATATATGCTACATCCCTACTTACCAACATCGTATTCCACTTCAAGGAGCTTTATTACCAAAGGTAAAGGTCACTATATCCCCATCAACTCCCCCCTCCTCACAATCCCACCACACCATCACCCTTGTCTGGAAGAAATGATTAAGACACAGACCTGCTGACACAGGAAGGGTGAGGACACACAAGGAGCTGGTCTAACGATGAACTGCTACAATAATGTGCTGCCATGCATATTACAATAAACATCATTTTGCAGTTGTGCCTCTCCCCTTTGTACCCTAGGCAAGTGCCTCTGCTACTGACCTTTACTTCAAGCCCTGATATTCAGCCCCATGACCCCCACTTCGATGTCACCCTCTGTCCCGGCACCACATTCCCTTCAGTGTCCTCCTGCTACTTCCTCCTCTCACGTGATCTGGGAACCTAATTAAATCTCTGGACCAGCTGCTGGGAGAATGAAGCGCCCCATTTATCTGCAGTTTAAAGGTTAATTACTAGCTCAGCTCAGGGGAATTCTAATGCTCCCTATTCACTTTGCCACAATAAACCGTTTCAATGCTCCCATTGGAGCAGGGACAGCTAAAAACCTGCAGTGATACACTATAAAAACAGTCCCCAGGGGGCTCCTCTCATGTAAAATGACATCGAAAATGGATAAAGGAAGACTTTCTAAGAGTTTTGTTTCCTTCTACGGTAGCATGACATCCATATCATGAATTATAGGGACTGGTGCTTCTTTCTATATAGTTTTCTGCTGACTATGGGGCACTCTATGCCGTTGCCTCTCTACATTAATGACTACTGACTTCAGATGATAGTCCCACTGCATTTCTTTTTTATAGTCCTAGCCATGGAAATTTATGGCAAATATTCAATCATGTTTATGTGATTTTCATTGTGGAGTGATGTAGGCATTTTTGGTTAGATACAGTAACTACCAATGTAGAATCGTTCACAACTTCAGAATTGCGATGGTTCTTATATTCTGTGTGATTTTCCGTTCTCCAGAGTAACAGGCTATGTAAGAGAGGACTTGGTTTACTTACTGCCAACAGAGAATGAGATCTGAATAATGCTTGTCTAATACAAAGAACAAGGCTTTATTCTGCAGTTGAATATTTACATGTAGCCTCTGAATTGCAGAAGATCCATGAGTGGCATTTTTAAAATTACTGGTTGCTAATCACTGGAGATCTCGTATAATTCAGGTATGAGACCTGTTATCCAGGATGCTTGGAACCTGGGGTTTTCCAGATAATGGATCCTTTCTTAATTTGGATCTTCATACCTAAAGTCTACCAATAAATCATTTCAAAATTAAATAAACCAAATAAGCCTTATATAAAAATTAAAGGGGTGGCTCACCTTTTAGTTAACTTTCAGTATTTTATAGAATGGCCAAATCTTAACAAATTGGTCTTCATTTTTTTTTTATTATTTATTTGCCTTCTTCTTCTGATTCTGTCCAGCTTCGATTGGGGGTCACTTACCCCATCGACAAAATAAATTATGGCTACTTTCTACTACTCCGCTTTCTATTCAGGTCCTCTCATATTCATACTCCAGTCTCTTATTCAGATCAATGCATGATCAATGCATGGTTGCTAGAGTAATTTGAAGCCTATCAACCAGATTGCTGTAATTGCAAACTTCTAGCTGCCGAATAAAAAGCTAAATAACTCAAAAACCATATAATAAAAAATGAATAAAAATGAAAACCAATTGCATATTTTCTCAGAATATCACTCTCAACGTCACACTAAAAGTTAATTTAAAGGTGAACAACGCCTTTAATTATATCTTAGTTTGGATCAAGTACAACGTACTGTTTTATTATTACAGAGAAAACAGAAATAATTTTTAAAAATTCAAATTATTTGTTAAAAATGGACTCTATGGGAGATGGCCTTCCCATAATTTTGGAGCTTTTTCGATAAACGGTTTCTGGATAATGGATCCCATACCTGAACGTGAGTGACATCTGCATCAGTTCTATTGTTAGATATATTTATAACTGTCTGTCATTGATATCAGAAAGATACGATTAGCACATGCAAATGCATTTACAGTAAGGCATAATTTTCTATATACCTTATACACAGACATGATGGGGCCGATTCACTAACTTCGAGTGAAGGATTCAAAGTAAAAAAACTTCGAATTTCGCAGTGTTTTTTGGGCTACTTCGACCATCGAATGGGCTACTACGACTTTGAATCGAACTATTCAAACTAAAAATTGGGGAAGGTCTCCATAGGCTTGGCTAACTTTTTTTGATCGAAGGATATTCCTTCGATCGTTGGATTAAAATCCTTTGAATCGTTCGATTCGAAGGATTTTATTGTTCGATCGAAGGAATAATCCTTCGATCGTTCGATTGCACTATTTGCGCTAAAATCCTTCGACTTTGATGTTCGAAGTCGAAGGATTTTAATTCCCAGTCGAATATCAAGGGTTAATTAACCCTCGATATTTGACCCTTTGTGAATTGGCCCCGATATGTCAATGATATACTGTGCTAAGCTCTCCAACAATAGCTACTCTGATGGCCATCTGCATTTGCAACTTTGTTCTCTTTGGCAAGATGTAATGTCAGTTAGCGTTTATGGAAAAAACTGGAAAACTATTTCCACCTTCTCTGGTACTTCTGTTAGTTATACACCTTGGAAATATTCCCTGAGAAGTACTTTAAATGAGCTGTAAACCCAAATATAAAACCACACACAATAAAATAAAATTTAATTCTAACATTCCAATATACATCCATCACAAATTTTACAAAGATATGTATAAATTGGTGTACTTTTGGTACTATAGTTTTTGTAGTAAATGGCCAAATTAACCCTTTAGTTTACACACCACCATTACAGAGAATTGGTGACTTGCAGTTGATCACTTAGAAGAAACGTAAGTGAGAAAAGAAACAGTAAGATCTTAGTACTGCCTGGCCCTATCTGAAATCCTAACTCTGTCACTAAAGATAGGAATGCTAAAATAGAATGGGATTAGGGTTAGGATAAGGAAATATGAGTACTCATTGAGGAGGGGAGAAGGCATAATATTAGAGAACTATGAAATCATGACGGAGGGCTTCAACCCTTGGCAGAAAGTTGACCACTATGGTAGGGCATAAACAGACATCTATAAATGTTTTGTTTTCTGTAATTCCCTTCCACATCATTCATGACACATAGGGGAAATTGTAATGGAACTCGTCGTCTTCAGGTCTTGAAAATTATGGTTAAAGCAGAACTAAAGCTTAACAACATGGTAGACAAGCAATGATGTACAATAATGTGTTTTCTGCCAGCACAAGGCAATCACAGCTCTTTTGCAGGGAAGCTCTCCGACTCCAAATATACCCCCAGTAGTTCCCCATCTTCTTTTACTACACATGCATTGTGCTGCTGTAATTTACCTAAGATTAGGGATTGACTTTATATATACTGCATATACATACTGTACATGATTTGTGCAATTTGTATCAGAGTTTAATAATCACCATTTTAGCATCAGCTTCTATGACAGTGAACCTCATTTTCTGCATCATGATTTCCAACATTGCCTTAGCTTCTCAACAGCTGCTCATAACAAAATCCAAGATGGTGACCTCCTGTGTACAACTCCTATGATTGTCAATATATGTGTAGAGTTCCTGGAGCAGAATAACAGTATACAATACAACAGTATACAATATGTTAACTGAACATATTAGCCTGACGGCAGACCATGGTGTGTGTATTTCTCTTTAATCTAATATTATACAGTTATATGTTGCATATATTGCAATATATGGACAAGGATTCTGGTTTTGCTTAAAGGGTAGGGCATCTTCTAGTAGCTTAAGGCACAAAATGTCGTATTGTCCCTTAAACTGTATATACTGTAGATAATGGGAGAGCACAGAAGAACTATTGTCTTTGTCTTTATGAATTATGTGGTCACAGCCTCTTTGCATTCCAACCTAATGGTTTAAAATGTAGTGGTGAACACAGCTTTCCTTTTTTTACCCTTAAATTAGTTGCCATAAATTCTGCTTGAATAAAGAATACAGATTTAGACCTGGACTATGTCCTGGTCTACTGCACTTGTAGTTACCACCTCCACCCCCAACTCTGTGCATAGTGCATGCTCTGTTAGAACGAGTGCAAAATGAGCACTAAGGAAGTCAGATCTTGTCCCAAGTCAGTGGCTGTGAAGGTTTCGTATTGAAGAAAAATTATTTGATGCAAATAATTGATGTTTCATGGCTGGGGTGAAGAAAATCTAAAGAAAGAAACTTGGATTGGGGGGTTTACTGGTCCCTTAATGCTGCGTTACAGTACAGTACAGTAGATACAGTATGGTTCAGTCACAGTTCCCCTCTCTTTCCCAGACATTCTACTTTCAGTAAATATTCTTATTTGTACACAGTTTTTTCTGACTGACGGACCTGCTTAATAAGAGATGGCAACCGAAAAAAGTCCTGAATGGATGCTTCACTATTCTAGATTTGCAAAAATAGACAATGATCCTCAAAGCAGAGTATGGAGACAGTGGAGGCCATAACAGCTAGGAAATGCTCATGTTTCAGATAGTGAATGGGAAATCCCTAACAGAACACAGGAATCTAGGCAGCTTGTACATTGAAAAACAGACTGTCAGGCCAATTGGCTTTTTATCAGTTGCTATCTGTGTTTCAATGCTTGGAAACTCATGGGTTTATTTATATAAAAAAATGCACTTGGGAGAGCAGAAGAAAGTACTAGGTTTTTGTGTTTCATGGGCATTTGTACTGATGATTTATTAACAAGACAGATCCAGACAGTACTGGGTGCTCTTTAATATATGTATCCCCATAACAAGAACAATACTGAATTACTACATAATTGCAGGAGTAGCGTAGCCACTGCAGAGAGTAGGAGAGCAGAAGACTTGGATAGACTCCAGCAGTGCCAGATTCAAATCAGTGTGGCTGACCTCAGCGCATCAACGCAGACTTCCAGGACAGCCTCCGACAGTGCAGGGTTCCCGTCTGATGTCGGATGATACACTCGCTACATATTTTTAGACAGGACTGGATATCTAGCTACAGTGGTATGGCCTCTTTTGCTAGACATTTTTAGGACAAGCACAGTTTTCTACACTAGTTGGGTGGGTCATGACTGCAGATGAAGTGAACATAAAGCTTATTTATATATATATATATATATATATATATATATATATATATATATATATATATATATATATATATATATATATATAATCCAGTAATTATATCCGGGAGGAGTGCGTTCACTGTACCGACATATTATATATATATATATATATATACATATTTATATATATATATACATATAGACAAATACAAGAGTCCTCTGCACTAAACCCATTATGAATATATTTAAGACAGAGACATTTTGTGCATACTGCTACTGAAAAATGCCTTACCCTTTAAACAAAACAGGGATTGTTTGTCCATATATTGCAATATATTTAAGATGGCCAACTACGTCAAAGTCATCCTATATCTGGCCAGTCCTATGCTCAATTTTCATCTGATTCATTAAGAATTCTATTGCTTCATTATACATTTTACAAAGGGACTAAGTTTTACCTGCAACTTACTTGCTGCTTTCAAAGTAAAACTCCCATACTTGGCTGCCCTTTTATTAGACACCAGTATATTATGCTGTATATAGTCGTATTTCCATAAAAAAGGCCCCAAAACAGGAGCTGTGCACATACTGACAGCTTCCAAGTATAATATTAGCCTTCTTTATAATTACAAATGAATAAATCATTGATTGTTCCTGCTTAAATGTAGTGTCTCTAGCACTTCTTACTGCGTACTCCTGCCCTTACTGCGGTAACTATAGATGATTCTCAGTGGTTAATTATCTTGCTTTTGTAATCAATTTATACTTATATATACATATATCATTGGTTTAAAGCATGCTTGGAACTGTAGTCAGAGGTATAACTCTAAGGCTATGGCCACATTGAGTTGATTCTTGCCCTGCAGGCTGACAATCAGCCTCTATGCTTGAATGGTCACCCTTCAGTCTCTTCACATGGAGGTTGTGCTGGTAAGCAATATTCTCACTGGAGAATATATTTGCATCTCTACTAAAGTTTAGGGCATTTACCCTGGGGAGTCAGGGTGCACAGTGGATGAATTTTATGTACGGATTACAATCCCTTCAATGTGCTACCCAAAAAACATCGATAATATAGTTGTTGATAAGATCCCAGCCAGGGCTAATGTCAGAATGGGGGATATCTCCACTAGTGAAGAGACATCCAAAATCACTCATGCTAATTTTATTTAGCATGGTGGAAACTTTCTGATAGAGGTTTTTGTACTTTTGCACACTTGAGCTCATTTGGGTCAAGTCCTGCCTGTATCAGTACTGACAAGTGATTTGCATTATACTGAATGGCAAGTGGCATGGGCAGTTTTAGACATATCAACTGCCTCATATAATGTTAGCCTAAAGCTCTTTTCTTAAACATGTGGAGCAAAGAGAGCAGTTTGTTTCATGCAACTGCACATTTGACAGAATATATGCTATACAATCACAGCACTGCCTGTATTTGGGGTGTTCATGTTTTCTTTTTAAAGGTAAGGGTTATATTTAATTAGAGTGTAAATAACAGGGAACAGATGACTGAGCGTTGCAGATGATACAGACACTGACACAAGTATGGGACCAGGTTTTCCAGAATGCCTGGTCATGTGCCTGCACTTTAGGAGGGAAATGCTTTCTGGCAGGCTGCTGTTTTTCCTTCTCAATGTAACTGAATGTGTCTCAGTGGGACATGGGTTTTTACTATTGAGTGTATTTCTTAGATCTACCAGGCAGCTGCTATCTTGTGTTAGGGAGCTGCTATCTGGTTACCTTCTCATTGTTCTGTTGTTTGGCTGCTGGGGGGTAAAAGGGAGGGGGTGATATTACTCCAACTTGCAGTACAGCAGTAAAGAGTGATTGAAGTTTATCAGAGCACAAGTCACATGACTTGGGGCAGCTGGGAAATTGACAATATGTCTAGCCCCATGTCAGATTTCAAAATTGAATATAAAAAAAATCTATTTGCTCTTTTGAGAAATGGATTTCAGTGCAGAATTCTGCTGGAGCAGCACTATTAACTGATTCATTTTGAAAAAAATTTTTTTCCCATGACAGTATCCCTTTAAGTCTACTAGAAAATCATGTAAACATTAAATAAATAGGCTGGTTTTGCTTCCAATAAGAATTAATTATATCTTAGTTTTTTTCAAGTACAAAGTAGTAGTCAGTATAGGGTGTATGTATAATGGATGTGAGAGTTGAAATATGTAATGGTATGAATGTGTCTATATACTATAAACATTCCTCCCAACAGTTTGGAAATAGAAAGAAGAACAAAAAGATTTGCTGCAAAATGTTTTAACCGGGCCGATTTTGTGACCACACCCCCGAATTACCATTTTACAAAATTCGGCAGGTTATGAAAGTTTGAACACATTTCTGTGGTTTTGGTGTTATTACAATTTTGCTAATAAATGTGAATTGCCCTTTAGGGTCTGGCCACATAAAAAGATTAGGGGAGATTAGTCGCCCCAGCGACAAAATGAAAATCACCTGCGGCAATGCACTGGCGGCGCTTTGATTTTCGAAGTCGACAGAAGTTTCCACGTGAGGCAACTTCGGAAAACGAAGCGCCGCGTGTGCCTTCCCCAGGCTACTCTGAGGTTGTGGAATGCACTGCCTGCAGGCATAACGTTGTGCCGAATCAGATTAAAGTTAAGTGTAGGACTGGTCAGACAAGGGATGACTGACGTAGTTGGCCATCTTAAATATATTGCAAAATATGGACAAACAATCCCTGAGGTTGTGGAATGCACTGCCTGCAGGCATAATGTTGTGATGAATCAGATAAAAGTTGAGTGTAGGACTGGTCAGACCAGGGATGACTGGCCAACTTAAATATATTGCAAAATATGGACCAACAATCCCTGTTTTGTTCAAAGGGGAGGACTTTTTTGCTAGTTTAAGGCACAAAATGTCTCAGTGTCTTAAATATATTATGTGCAGAGCACCTTCTTGCACCGCCGCTTAATGGTTTAAAAATTAATGGTAAGCACAACATTTTCCCTTGTTTGTTTTACAAATAATGATACAGATAAAAAAAAACATATACAGAAAAAATGGACAATCACTGAGACATTACAAGGGTTTTTATCAAGTTAAAACTAGACTCTTAAGAAACCCTTGTGCTAAAGTGCTCTTTACAAACAGTTCAGATGCATTCTGATGTCTTTTTGGAAACCATTGAGTAAGTATTACAGCTCAGTACAGATTAGTCATTTGGGAAAATCTGAGCCAGTATGGCAGCTCCTTTCCTATATAGCAAATCCATCAAAATAACCTCCTTAATTAGAATAACTTGTTTTACTGAATATGTATATGCAATGCAAGTGAATGGAAACCTATGTTCAGATTCACTGGCATCTATCATAGCTACAGTTTGGTATTTTACCTAGTACTGCATAATAGCGGTCTACAATATTCTAGGTATTATTCGATGCACACAGATACCCATGTGCTGTTTATAATCTCTGTGGATTAGTTTGCTCACTCATTTAAATTTATCTGTACTCCTTGCTAAACTGCAGCTGTTTGTGGTGACCTTCCACAGTCCCGGCATGTCCTTTCTTTGTGGTTCTATAAAGTCTGCGTGGGATGGGGGTGATTGGGATCTGCGAGGGAGTAAAACAAATCAAGCAGGGTTATATAAAATTCTATAACACTGTACCATTTTCACATTCTTGAGATTCACATTTGGAAAGTTTTGGCTGAAGCTTGTTTATAAGAAGAAGACATTTCCTGAAAAGAGGGCCTAGGCTTTGGAGCATGCTCACTTTAACAAACTCTGTTCCACGTGAGATCAGATAAAAGGTAATAATGTCGATCCTTAAATCCAGAAGGATAAAGCTCAAGCACTTACCCCAGCTGCAGTATTTTTTTTAATGATATTCTATTTTTACAAAGAACAGTGTATTATTGAAATCAGTTGTATGGTTCATAATTTTCATATTTGTCTTCTTTCATTAACCACAGCATTTCATTACTTTATCCCTCTCTCCCACACTGCTTTCTAACCACTTATCCTTCTGATTCTCCATGTATCAACTGTGTCTGTCGGCTGTTTTCTCTCCCATGCATGCCACTGCAGTCACTGAATGTCGTCAACAAACCCCTCTCTGACATGTATCTCCATCATAATTTCCAGGAGCAAAAGTTTGGTTGCCCAAAACCATAGAGTGCAGTACTTCTCAGTAACCCTGCACGGACATGCAACAATTCTACTATTACACCCTACTAAGTTTCCAGATATTCACACTTTAAATCAAATGACTTGGGAATTGATGCCGTTTCTTTAAACACAACAATATATATATTTTTCATGTGGAATGCAATAAGGTTACAGTTTCCATAACTTGGGGTTGTGGAACTTCATGTCATAACTAGACGCCACCTCAATAAAATCTGGGCACCCCTGCCTTAGAACATTTTAAGTTTTCATTCTCCCATAGGATCACTGGGTAATAGAGTTAGGTTCAGGGAACACCTTTTCTTCGGGGCGACTAATCTCCACGAACTGCCTCCGTCGGCTAAATTGCAAATCACCGGCAGAATGGCACTCTGGTAGATTCGTTTCTTTTCGGACGACTACGGAAAATTAATCACTCCGAGTACCGTCCCGCGGGCGATTTGCATTTTAGTTGGCAGGAAGGCAGTTCAAGGAGATTAGTCACCAAGAAGAGGAGATTTGTAGCTGGGCGACTAATCTCCCCAAATCTAAATCTGTCTGTGTGCCCTGACCCTTATAGTCTTCCCATGCTGCTCATTGGATACAATAGACTAATAATATCATAAAAGTAGCAGCTGTTTTGAGTAAATGAGACAGCTGTCCTCGTGTGTATAAAGTATTCATCTCTGAATAATTCTTTTTCTTTTAAAAGTGACACTGGGTGCACATAATTTTGCTGGCTGCTGGGGGGGAGAAGGGAGGGCGTGATATCACTCTAACTTGCAGTGCAGCAGTAAAGAGTGACTGAAGTTAAGCAACAGTTATATGACTGGGGCATCTGGGAAACTGACAATATGTCTTGACCCATGTCAGTTTTCAGAATTATACATAAAAAAATCTCTTTTGAAAAACTGATTTTAGTGCAGAAGTCTGCTGGAGCAGCCCCATTAATTGATGCATTTAGAAAAATAAAACTTGTTTTCCCATGACAGTATCCCTTTCAGGTAGCTATTTTTAGCACCTTTTCAATTAGTAGTCGGGTCCTCTACTATTAATCTTTCATCCAAAGCATTGCCTGGTTGCTAGGGTAAATTGGACCCTAGCATCAGATAGGTGCTGAAATTCCAAACTCGAGAACAGCTCATCAAAATGCTAAATGATTAAAAAAAATAAAAAAATAAAAAATAAACACCTATTGCAAATTATCTCTGTATTATTACTATGATGGCATAGATTAGTATTAGCAGTAAATATGGATCTTACTACCGTGATAGGATGCCAACTTACAACTATTGAGGTCCAGGGGGTATTGGAGGCAATTAGGACTCTAACATTTATGTTTATGGTATTCCTTTACTCCCAAAGTTTATGGTCCTAAAAAGATTCTCCTCGGGTCCCAGTAACTTTTTAGTTGCACCACTAAATTTCCTTGGATTAGCTAAGAATGTAAAGTATCCATATATAACAGCATCTCCTCTAATGGGTTATATATATTGTTTTTCAAGTCTCTGCTTGTAGTTTATACAGGACATGGTATATGGCAGACAACACAAGCAGAGAGGCTCCCATACTTTGAGGGAATAATGCATAAAGGTCAAACACTACAAATTGAAATAGTGTATTTTTGCTTTAAGCACTGGCATAGTGCAAGTCAGCTAATTTTATACTTGCACAAGCTGTTCATTTCTAGAGTTTCTCAGCATGCATGAAAAGCCAGGCATCCTCCTTTCAATTGTTCTGCTGACATCAGCGGAGAAGCTGCTAGAGCTTCTCTTCACTATAGATAGGTCATCTAAAACCAGATCTGACCTTCTAGGACAGAGCTGCCAAATCTTTGTCCAAAACACACTGATGGACTGAGTTCTGTAAACATGAAAATGATTAAGAAGAGAGAAATAGAATAATACATGTTTTGAGCTCTATATGAAATGTCTCTTTTTTTTGTATTTTTGAGATGTCAGATATATCTTCTTTTTTTTTTTTTTTTTTTTTTTTTTTTAAAAAACTGTTTCCAGTTCCTATGGATATCTGCCAGGGTTTCCAACACACCGTTAAGCAAAGCTACACCCAAAATGACTGCCTGCAATTGTCTCCAATTAGCAAGTCTTTCTGCAGAACCATATTATTAGGAGATGGTGATTAATACATAAACCATAGACTTGATCAAATATCTGATTTAAGCCCTAAGATGGGTAGATAAGGGTGAGAAGGCTCAACAAAACTGTCTGACATGGCCATGTGCATGGATCCAAACACCCCAAATTCTGACCATATTAGGATATAATGTACTGAATTAATAGTCCATTTACCTGATCTGGGCAGATCTCTCTTTATGCAACTTGTGTAAACTGCTCCTTGCTACAGTAGTGTAAAGGTCAACAAAATTCACAAGCATTTATTTAGAAACACTGGCATATATGCAGGCATTCAAAAACAAAAAGTGACAAAGGCTAATATTCATTTTGACCCTACTTTATACAACATTTTGTGCTGTTTTCCGTTACAAATGCACACTTATACATGAAAGATATTTTGAATTCCTTTCAGAGCCTTAAATATTTCTAGGAAGCATTTTCTATTTAAAAATGTATTTAGATTCACACGGTTGGCTTCTTGGGCCTAAGTCATACCATATTATCATCTCAGGTGTGCCAGGATCAATCTTTCAGCTGATCCATTTGGTGTACAGAGCTACGCTATGCTACTTGTCTTATAAGTTATATATGAACTTCCTGCGGGTAGCTCTGTCTTCACCAGGTATGACACATGCCTGTTCACCTTGTCAGCGAGGCAGCCAAAGAAACCTACAACAGCATTACAAGACTACAAGCACTGTTTTATAAACATTATGCATGGGACACATTTTGTTTTCATCTTCAATTTATTATTATTTTAGAAAACATTGCTGTTCTTTTGGGCACTTGATTTTTACTGGGATGTAAACACAGAAATAGTATTTTGCCAAATTAAACAAAAAAAAAACAACCAACTTTTCAATATACATTTCTGTATTCCTGCCTCGGACAATGTAGCAAAAGTCAGCTCTTCTTCCCTGTTGCAGCACTAACTTGGGGCAGATTCATTAAAATGTGAGGTTAGCGTTCATCACAAAAGAAACTTCACCCACATTCTATTCAATCTTATGGGATTTTTAAAATTATCAATTGGTTATCAATTCTAAAAATCCCATAGGAATGAATAGAAAGTGAGCGAATTTTTCTGTGGTGAACTCTAATCTCACATGTTGATGTATCAGCCTCAATTTTTTTTTTAAATGCCCTACCTACAGCATTCTGATAGATGACTCAATTAAATGTCAGACTATCTGGGGCTAGGGAACATGATAGGTATAAGACACAGCTATGAAGTGAGGACAGACATGAATTCAAAACCGTTTGAAAAAAGATGGCTGCATACTTCAAATGAGATTTATTCATGCATACGAAATAGCAATATCATGATTTGTCCCTTAACGTCCCAATTAAATATGGAATAGGTATTAAAACAATTTAATAAATATGTCTTAATGTTTCATGATACACGGGTGGCGCAAAGACTATAATTGTACACTGCCGTTTTCTACTGTATGTCATACCACTGCACATATCCCAGAAAAAGGCAGCTATTTATCCCTTCTGTAAACAGCCCAACACATAGCTACAGGGTTAAATAAATGGCATCCACTTGTACAATGTGTTTGTTAAACATAGTCACACCGGCATTCCTATTAAATAACATCACAACCCCCAATTCATTTCAGGGACAGTGGAGCAAAACTTTTAAATGACCCTTTTAAATCTTTTCATGCTAGAGTGTACTGGTAAGAAAAGCATTAATACTCTGACCACTACCCAGCTTCCTCCTGCAAAAAGCATTCTGTTTAGTCATTTCAGTCCAGTTGGAGTTATTTTCCTTGGCCAGCCATTTGGCACACGTTGATCAATATTTGTTACTTGCTCCAAAATGCATTATGGGATCCCACAACGTTGAATAGTTTTTCTGCTTTGTCTGCGTACAACAGACACCATTAATTCTTCCACAAATACCTACCTTCTTGAAGGGGTGAGTTCAGCTATTTCCCCCTTGCCGGCAGTTCTACAAATTAATAAGTGGATGAGTTGTGGGGCAAGAATGTGTTAGTGTGAATTGTATGTGGCATACTTCTGGTTCATTGGATTTTCTGGAGACTTCATCCATTCCTTTTTTAAGAGTTGCTTTAGCTGGGACAGCCGCATATTGGGGTTCTCTTGCTTGAGCAGGGGCATATTTATTTCCTCAAAGGCTGTAAAAGCAGCTTTCATCCTGCGCTCAGGGTGACGGTCAAGCTCTTTGCCAATGCTGTGGAAACACAAATTATTTGATGAGGACCAACCAATAGGTTCTCTGTTTAAAGGCTTTGGTGACCAGGTCCCTGGAAGCTGGAGTATTCTGTAAAGAACAGGCAAGCCAGGTACTCCAATCCAGTAGTCCAGCTCACAGATTAGAGCTCACCTTCCACAGGAAGGATGTCCTGTGGAAAAGTATTTAGTTCTAGTGGGGCTGTTAGGAATCCCAGAGCAGGACACAGGGCAGGAAGACTACATGCCTGTGTGAGGAACTCCCAGAGGGGCTGGGGTGCCACTTGCCATTGCAAGTGACAGAGAGTCTGTCTAACTGAGAAAAGCCATGAGGCTGAGCAATTCCAAAGGAGAAATGTGAGTAGAGGGTTGACACCTACTTATGGATTTGCTTACTGGTAGTCCACAAGGGGCCCAGTTTATTAAGGGAACTCTTCATGTGTGAAGGTAGTGCCCAGTGGGCAGGATTTATTTTTATGATTTCTGTTTTTGTATCCTGATATGGTCACCCCTGTGGGTAAATAAACTGCCTAAACTTGAAGAAAGTGTCTGTTATGGACCCCCAATGAATATGAATATATATATATATATATATATATATATATATATATATATATATCAAAACAGGGGGGTTGTGGGAGCACTCTAAAGGCTTTAAAGTATATATATAAGTATAATAAATGCTATTGCATATGTACCCAAAACAGGGGTTATTTTGTTACAAAGTTATGATCATAAAATTGATAAGCCACCATACCACGTCAAGGTAAACCCCGAATGGCGGTCCCTAACTTTGTAATATTGTAATATTGTATATTTAGCCAGGAGCTGTGGCATAGCTTCAGTGGTTGTAGCACCCCATACCCCCCCTTTAAACTAGTGGTGATCCTATGCTTTTAAAATTGGGCGTTTGTTTTGGGAATATCTCTCCTTTAAAAGCCTGATTGCTGGCTGGGGAGGATTTAGCCCTTAGTGAAAAAACAGCGTTCAATGGACATTGATTACAGGTAATGCTAAAATGCACATAAAATATAAAACAAGTTAGGGACCGCCATTCGGGGTTTACCTTGACGTGGTATGGTGGCTTATCAATTTTATGATCATAACTTTGTAACAAAATAACCCCTGTTTTGGGTACATATGCAATAGCATTTATTATACTTATATATATATACTTTAAAGCCTTTAGAGTGCTCCCACAACCCCCCTGTTTTGATATTGTATATTTAGCCAGGAGCTGTGGCATAGCTTCAGTGGTTGTAGCACCCCATACCCCCCCTTTAAACTAGTGGTGATCCTATGCTTTTAAAATTGGGCGTTTGTTTTGGGAATATCTCTCCTTTAAAAGCCTGATTGCTGGCTGGGGAGGATTTAGCCCTTAGTGAAAAAACAGCGTTCAATGGACATTGATTACAGGTAATGCTAAAATGCACATAAATATAAAACAAGTTAGGGACCGCCATTCGGGGTTTACCTTGACGTGGTATGGTGGCTTATCAATTTTATGATCATAACTTTGTAACAAAATAACCCCTGTTTTGGGTACATATGCAATAGCATTTATTATACTTATATATATATACTTTAAAGCCTTTAGAGTGCTCCCACAACCCCCCTGTTTTGATATTGTATATTTAGCCAGGAGCTGTGGCATAGCTTCAGTGGTTGTAGCACCCCATACCCCCCTTTAAACTAGTGGTGATCCTATGCTTTTAAAATTGGGCGTTTGTTTTGGGAATATCTCTCCTTTAAAAGCCTGATTGCTGGCTGGGGAGGATTTAGCCCTTAGTGAAAAAACAGCGTTCAATGGACATTGATTACAGGTAATGCTAAAATGCACATAAAATATAAAACAAGTTAGGGACCGCCATTCGGGGTTTACCTTGACGTGGTATGGTGGCTTATCAATTTTATGATCATAACTTTGTAACAAAATAACCCCTGTTTTGGGTACATATGCAATAGCATTTATTATACTTATATATATATACTTTAAAGCCTTTAGAGTGCTCCCACAACCCCCCTGTTTTGATATTGTATATTTAGCCAGGAGCTGTGGCATAGCTTCAGTGGTTGTAGCACCCCATACCCCCCTTTAAACTAGTGGTGATCCTATGCTTTTAAAATTGGGCGTTTGTTTTGGGAATATCTCTCCTTTAAAAGCCTGATTGCTGGCTGGGGAGGATTTAGCCCTTAGTGAAAAAACAGCGTTCAATGGACATTGATTACAGGTAATGCTAAAATGCACATAAAATATAAAACAAGTTAGGGACCGCCATTCGGGGTTTACCTTGACGTGGTATGGTGGCTTATCAATTTTATGATCATAACTTTGTAACAAAATAACCCCTGTTTTGGGTACATATGCAATAGCATTTATTATACTTATATATATATACTTTAAAGCCTTTAGAGTGCTCCCACAACCCCCCTGTTTTGATATTGTATATATATATATATATATATATATATATACACACACATACATACATATACACATTTACTGTAAAAGATCCACACTCACAGGTCTTATAATTTATAGAGAAAGGCCTTAGGGTAGGCCGAAACATTAGTCCCTTTTAAATTAAGACCTGTGAGTGCGGATCTTTTGCAGTAAATGGAGATAATGTGTTGACCCTGCACATCTACTATTTTTATCGAGAGTGCCACACAATGAAATGCAGCTTATCCCTTCCTTCATTGAGTGCACATGGTCAGGCTTGATATACAAATGATAAATTTACCACAGCACTCCCAACATATAGCCCCCTGCGAAAACCTGTTTTGCACAACTGAACTATAACTCTAATAAAAAAAAGACTTTTAGTTACAAAGTTTGTGCCCAAAATTGAGTTTTATCCTTGTGTGTCTGATGCAATAGCAAACTATTAATAAAGTAAGTGAAATCCCCTTTATTGTAAACCGAAAATGAAAACTTAATCTGTGATCTAGAATGAGAAATCCCTTGTACTAATCAGAAATACAGTTCCACTAAAAAGTGAAGAAAACAGCCTCTTGATACTATACATGAATACATCTGGGGACAGTGACAAAATGTTGTGCTTGAGGCACAACGAGTAGTTGAATTGCCGAGCACATGCACCATCAACATGCAGGATAATTGCCTGGCAGCACATAAGCTTTAATGCAATCCTCACTGTGGGCAATAAAGTTTTCTCTGCTGGTTTTGTACATTCTCCACCTACAGGTTGAATGCAGGATCTATAAGGTTTTGAAATGAAGTTGGGATTTTAAAGCTGTGGGCCACTTCAAACCCCAGAACACAAACATGTTCTCCTACAATACAGACTTGTAATCCTAACAAGGTTCTACTTCTTTTGGTTGCAAAACTGATACCTGGATTAAATGTGGTATTAAATTTGAAGATAAAGTTTAAATACACTAAAGTACCAGATCGTGTTAGATATACAGTATTCTCATGCAAGTTAACTGTAAATGGTATAAAAATGATGCGTAAAAGTAAAAATATTACTGCTGTGATCTAGTATGATTATGCTAAGTGTAAAGAGACTGGAAAGAACAGCAACATATAAACGTGGGAGAAATTAATGGTTTGAGAAACTAGCCTTTCAGGTCACTGGAAAAATAATGTATTTTACAAGAACACAGAATAGGGCTGAATTTAAAAAAGTCTTGCAGTGTTTAACGTTAACCAACCTCAAAGCAGCAATGGCATCTTCTACTGTTCTGGCCTCCACTTCACCTTCTTCCAGAACTCGACGGTTCACGTTCTCCTCTAGTGGAATTTCTAGGTGAGTCTTGGGTTTTTCAGGGGCATCTTAACAGTAAGAATGGTGTTAGTTCTCTTCTTTCAAAAGATCACAGTATCAGCTCAATAACATTATCACATCAGGCTCACCTTTGTGCTTTTCTTCTTTACATAGAGTCTCCTCAATCTGCGCCCGTGTCACCTTTGAGGGTGCTGCAGGTTTGGTTGGCTTCCCCTTCATTTTGGAATCCTCCTCATCTAGCAATCGCTGACTCTCCTTCTTTCTTTCTAATAGCTCTAAACGCTTTTTTTCTTTCTCTTCCTAACATATTAAGAAAAGGAAATATAAGAAGATGTAATAAATACACTGTTCATATAGTACTTTTCTCTGTTAAAACGGGTACAGGATGTGCTCATACAAGCAGAAATCTTCACAACAGAAAATGTATAAATGAGCTTACTTGAGTATAAATACATTTTGTTTTAAATATGTAGATGGATTTTTAGAGGCCATGAAACTAGTTTAGTCTGAAATTGATTCTGGATTGAATGTCTAGAGGTCTTACTCCCCTGTGTTCAAGGATACTGACGTGCTCTGTAATTTTAATGGCAAAAATTCGTTCTGACTCCCAGTACAGTAGTTCTCTATACCCATCCATTACATTATGTCTAGGAAAAACTGACATTTTACCATTTAGTCTTACACACTGTAAGTTCAACTTATTTGTAAATTTAAAGATAAGATAGATCTGGGTGTGCATCTAGCAGACATTTCTAACAATTAAAAAAAGTAGGTAGTTATTACATACAGGAATAACATCTTTAATGTTTAATTTTTAGTTTAAAAAACTTGCAGAGTTGGATTCTTAATGAGACCTGACAGCTGTAAGCTGTTAGCAAGTTAGATGGGTAAAACATACCAAGGTGCTTGGACCCAGGACTTGTGTCCTGCCACATATCAACTTAGGTGTTAGGAGATCTTTTCTGTGGGGTCTTTACCCATAGAGATGGAGACCAACATCATTAGTGCTCCTGCACTTGCTGCCCCTGGGTCATATGGCCCCCATTTAGTCTTGTTTTTTGTGAGTTGGTACCTGCTCCTGCGATGCTGACCAAAAAAGAATGATAGGATCTATTAAATGATGAATTTCAATGCATAGGGTTGAACCCCTTGGATCACACATTTAAGTCTCCATAAATTACTTGGATATCAAGGCAAGCAAGCTAGTGCTTCTACATGGGTATGGTTTTGAAGATCATAATATTATGCTTAGAGTAAGTGATACTTTAGTTAAATCCAACTTTCAATCCTTTGGTTAAAAAGACACCCCTTGTGACTTTAAGACAGGGCTATTTTTGGGCCATGAAATCTAACTTTGAATCCTTTGGTTAAAAAGACACCCCTTGTGAATTTAAGACAGGGCTATTTTTGGGACATGAAGAGTACCTAATTTGCTTTTCATACAAGATTCCTTTAAAGTTACTGTAGGATATTGTGAACTTTAACTCTCCATCAATTCATTAAAAATATATTTTTTTAAGCAGAACAACTTGCTAGCAGTATATAAAATACATAGATGACCATAATTATCGCTTGTGCAATACAAAAGGGTATTTATTCCTGCTTACACACTTACTAAGTGAACAAAAAAGCACACACATACATTTACTGAAGTAAACTTATAAAAATGTTTCCCTTAAATATAAAGTTACATTTCTAACTGAGCAAACAGCTTAAATAAGAATAGAAAAAGAATGGATAATGTTGACCAATGCCTGTCCAGAAGAGCAAGGCAAAATCAGAAGAATCCTACCTCCTGACCTGTACAACTAAAAATAGAAGTAAACCACGAGTATAAAAAGTGCAGATATTGGCACTTCAACAACAGAAGCAAAAATTTGAATATTTATAATCTGCAACCACCAACATGACATCATCTATGCTAGGACATGGCTTATGAGCCATATTGTGGCTTAATGACATAGTTTTCGATATGCCTCTTCAGTAACTCCTATAAATGAAATAAGAAGATGGTATTCATGGGTAGTAAACAATATTCCATGCCTGTGGACATCCTGGTGTGGAAGTGCACTTTTAGTTAAAGGAGTTCCATCTGGAAATGGATGGAAAAGGCCTTCAAGGGAAATTGTGTAATCAGTAATTTAATTAATAATGTTTATAGTACCTGCATAGTTTTCCAATAAGCTCCCCAACATAAATAATAAGATCAGTTACAATAGAGCTATACAATTATTCTCTCTTATTTAAATAAGTTAGTTAAGTATTTGGTTGCATGAAAGATTTACTGTAGTTATGCAGCACAATACCATAGCACTGATACATATAACAACCACCTTTGGGCTGTGCTGATAGTTGTACTCAAGCTTTTTGGATTTGCCCACCACAGTGTTTGAACCAGGTAAATATACTGGATCAAAATACTTTTGATCCATTTATGAAATTCTTCATATCAGCTGTCCTGTTTAATAGTATGTATTGCACCGAACAATAAAAAGGGGACCCATGTACTCCACATCTGACATCAGTACCTATAGATTGGTGTGTTTAAATAATGCAACATGGGGATGGAGAATGGACATTTTTCAAGTGAGGTTTTAAAGAACAAACAAACTTTATTTTATTTAAATTATTCCCTTTGGATTTTCACAACAAAGAGACTTAAAATATCCAATAAAAAGTTCTACTTAAACACAGCAGACTGTTTATAATTATGTAACTCTACAGTAAAGATAAAAAATATTTCCATGTTGACATAGTTACAGTAGATTTGGATTGGAAAAATACCAAAGACCATCAAGTTCAACTACTCTATACGAACACCAAGGCACAGTTATACACACGCTTACACAGATCTATACTATATATATATATATATATATATATATATATATATATATATATATATATATATATATATATATATATATATATATATATATATATTCACTCATATATAAGAATATATATAATGGTATCTATATTAACTAACTATAGATCTTAAAGGGGACCTGTCACCACAAAAAATTGTTCAAAATCCTATTTTATCACATTAGTCAAGCAAAATTAACTTACACTATATAAATTATTTGAATCTTGTTTCCTTCAGTCTGGGAATTCTTAACTACAGCAAGCAGACAGGAGCCATTTTGTGGACTCTGTTATGAAGCCTTGCATCATCTCAGAATCTTGTTTGTTCACCAGAATGGGGGGGGGGGGGAAATGTCCATCCCCATGACCTGGCTACACAATTAAACGGTGAATAGAATGGGGAATGTGTGGCAAGCAGTGACATCTAGAAAATGCTGAATGAAAAGTGAAAGTAATTGTCTGCCCCACCTCTATGCTTAAGGCATAGAGGAGGGGCAGACAATATTTGATTAACAGAAATTTTTTAATGAGTTTACAACAGCTATAGATGCTTTAATAAATAATAGAAATTGGATTTCATGTTTAATTTGAAAATTACTTATACAGCTTTTTGTATGCGAGTAACATGTCCACTTTAAGATACAAAAGCAGGAGTCTACACAAGGCTTCTGGAAGAGAACAAAGAAGAAGAGTCTGTTAGCGGCCGAGAACTGAAATCTGCATGACGATTTCAGCAGGCTGATTTCTGTCATATCTGGCCCTAGCCTATAGTAGATTACCTCCACTGACATCTCTGGGTTTCTGTTCCCCCCAATAGAAAACAAATTACTGTAACAAGATCTATTACTCATAAAACCATGCTGGTGCAAACTCATTGTACTGTGATTTGCAGTGTATTCTAGTGTCGTATGCCTTATTACCCCTTCAAAAAGCTTTCCTACCACTAATGTCAAACTAACAGGCCCATAGTTTTCAGGCTAAGAATGTCATTTGCATAATGGCACCACAACAGCAAATTGCCAATCTTTTGGCTAAGCCAGACCTCAAGGGACTCTGAAAAATTAAGAGGTTTGGCAATCACAGAGCTAAGCTTGTTTAGTATGGATACCATCTGGCCATAGACCTTTTATTTACCATTACACGATCTAGGAGGCTATCTAGAATTTCCTCCTGAGTCAGCCACTACATCATTAGTTATATTATTAGAATTGGGGTTATTAAAAAGGGGTAGGGATTGTTTGTCCATATATTGCAATATATTCAAGCTGGCCATCTATGTCAAAGTCCTCAATCAAGTATCAATACAGTTTATATAAGACATCAAGGTTTAAAATTTAGTGTTGAGCACAGCTTCGCTTTTTGGCTATAGTTTATACAGGGGCAGTGACCAGCTTCATATTGTAGCTCTCATTATTCCCAGCTACAGTCACAAAATGTCTTAGTCCTTGGTCTGGCCTACATTTACTTTCATCTAATTCATTCAAGAATTCTACTAATTCATTATACATTTTTACAAGGATTATGGCATTTTGTGTATTAAGCTACCAAAAATGCCCTCCCCTTTAAACAAAACAGGGCTTGTTTGTCCATATACTGCAATAAATTTAAGCTGGCCAACCATATCAGTCATCCCTGGTCTAACTAGTCCTACACATTAATACCGATCTGGCTAATTAAGTATACCACTACTTCGTAATATATTTTTCAGAGGGACTACATTTTACCTGCAATTTGCCACCACTTGGATTACCTGACTGTAGCTGGGAATGATGAGAGCTACAACATGAAGCTGGTCACTGCCCCTGTATAAACTATAGCCAAAAAGCGAAGCTGTGCTCTACACTAAATTTTAAACCTTGACGTCTTCTTTAAACTGTATTGGTAATTGATTGCAGAGGAGTTCTTGCGTTTGTATACATTTTGTGGTCACAGCCTCATTGCATTCCTGCCTAATGATTTAAAATTTATTGGTGAGCATAACTTTTTGCTATTAAAAAGGAAGCCTTCATTAGCTGGTTTGAGTTGTGTAGACAAAAGAAACTAATTCATGTTTTTCTGCTCTCACCAACCAACTGACCTCCCTTTGAGGTCATTTCTTATGTATAAAACATTGAAGTAAAACATCATCCGTGATGTTACACGTCATTAGTCACCTACAAGTTTGAAAACAAAAGCAAAGATCTGATTGATTGCTATGGTCAACATCACCAGTGATGTTTTCTTCCGATGTTTTACACAGCATATGTGTCCCACCCCTTCTTGCTTTACTTTATTTATTATACGTATTTAAAAAACAATTTTGGCTTCATTTTATTCTTTGCTGCAAAACCCTTTTCCATCTTTGTTTTGATGCTTATACTGGTAAAGTTTGCATGTCTAAAATGTAGTGTCTTGGTTATTCCCAAATACAGTTACTGCTATAGATCTAGTTATACAGTTAAATCTGAGAAATAAAGATAAATTATGAACATGGGGAAGAATCAAAAACGAATACAAAACAACTATATAAAGTCTAACATCTGACTGACTGACCCAATCAAAAAGAAAATGTAACTGTGCATTTGTGCCAAAGCAAACTGCAGAGAGTACCAAAATAACATGATCAAATTTAATTTAATGGGGACACCGTCTTTCTAACATCAGCAACCTTTCATAAAACGACTGCAGAGATTACATCCTTTGGAATTACTGTTCAAATATAAGATTATGTAGAAAGGTGCTGATGCTTGAGAGATGGTGTATAGGCAATCATTCCAGGCCACATTTATGGAACCTGAATAAATATATCTATATATATATATATATTTATTTTTGACTTCATATCCGAATGACAAGGAAACAAAAAAACCCTTCCAGTAAAACTTATTGCCTTACATATTTGGCTGATATCATTAATGGCCATATAGACAAAGAATGGGGTACTGAACTTCGAGGCTATTCTATGAACATGAATCAAAACAAAAGCAAGATTTGTGTTTTTCAGGAATGCCAAGGGCTCATTTTTAAAGGATATTATCATCAAAATATATATGGTTAATGACCAAGAGCAAAAATGTAATTTCTTTTTATTTTAAAACAGTTATAGCCAATTTGCTGCTTACCTATTTACTGGAACAAACAAAAGCATATTATATTATCTTACTAGGTTTTAAAAAACAAGTTAACTCCAAAATATTAGTCTCTAATAAAAGACATAATTCTAAGCAAACGATGTACAGTAATATGAAAAAGTTTGGGAACCTCTCTAAATTCTTTAGAGTTTTGTTTATCATTGGCTGAGCTTTCAAAGTAGTAACTTCCTTTTAATATATAACATGCCTTATGGAAACAGTAGTATTTCAGCAGTGACAAAGTTTATTGGATTAACAGAAAATATGCAATATGCATCATAACAAAATTAGGTGCATAAATTTGGGCAGCCCAACAGAGATATTACATCAATACTAAGTTGAGCCTCCTTTTGCAAATGTAACAGCCTCTAGATGCTTCCTATAGCCTTTGATGAGAGTCTGGATTCTAAATGGCGGTATTTCTGACCATTTGTCCATACAAAATATCTCCAGTTCAGTTAGATTTGATGGTTGATGAGCATGGACAGCCTGCTTCAAATCATCCCATAGATTTTCAATGATATTCAAGTCGGGGGACTGTGACGGCCATTCCAGAATATTATACTTCTCCCTCTGCATAAATGCCTTTGTAGATTTCAAAGTGTGTTTAGGGTCATTGTCTTGTTGGAATATTCAACCCCTGCATAACTTCAACTTTGTGACTGATGCTTGAACATTATCCTGAAGAATTTGTTGATATTGGATTGAATTCATCCGACCCTCGACTCTAAAAAGGGCCCCAGTCCCTGAACTAGCCACAAAGAACATCAGCATGAGGGAACCTCCACCAAATTTAACAGTAGGTAGCAGGTGTTTTTCTTGGAATGCGGTGTTCTTCAGCCATGCAAAGCGCTTTTTGTTATGACCAAATAACATTTTTGTCTCATTAGTCCAAAGCACTTTGTTCCAAAATGACTGTGGCTTGTCTAAATGAGTTTTTGCATACAGCAAGCGACTCTGTTTGTGGCGTGAGTTCAGAAAGGGCTTCTGTCTAATCACCCAGGCCATAACGATGCTCTTAATTGTACAACGATGTACAGATACACCATTTGCAGCAAGATGTTCTTGAAGGTCTTTGGAGGTGATCTTTAGGTTGTCTGTAACCACTCTCACAATCTTCCGCATATGCCACTCCTGTATTTTTCTTGGCCTGCCAGATCTGGATTTCACAGCGACTGTGCCTTTGGCCTTCAATTTCCTGATTACATTCCTTAAAGTTGAAAATGAGCGTTTAAACCTCAGATAGCTTTTTGTAGCCTTCCCCTAACCAATGATACTGAAGAATCTTAGTTTTCAGATCTTTTGAGAGTTGCTTTGATGATCCCATCAATATTAAACAATAAAAAGTTTTAACAAATATATATTGAAAAGTTTAGAATTATGTTTTCTTTTGTAATCAAATTTTTATAATTACTTTAGGCTAGGTTTCAATCATAGCACTTTCATACAGACAGTGCTGCATTAATACCAACACTATTGCAGGAATGACCCCTTATTCACTAATTCTAAAATAACTAGAGGGTGCACAATACAGGCTATGAGAATGAACCTATTATTTTTAAAAGCCCCCAGACACCGCACTAGACAGTTGATCTAAAATCCACCAAAAAAAGAAAAAAAAAGTCTTTCCTATATAAGCACCCTTGGTTTGCCCTCTAGGCAGTGTGACTGTACCTATTTAAAAAAAATTTCTAAAAATTAACTAAACTTTAGATATATGGAAAATACATTTGTTTGGATCATACACTTTAAAATTTAAATTGAAACCTTGACCTTGCTATAACCAGCTCTCCACTGCCCCAGAGAATTGACTAGAATATAAAAACATGTCCCCAAAGGTTTATAAGTGTTATCTCCTGATGTGTGAGAAAGAGGACACCATAGTCAACAAACAGACGGCACTTCTGGATGGGTTTATTGGGATAACTGCGGTTAACCGTCTAACGCGTTTTGGGAATATATCCCTTAATCATAGGCTCCAAGGGAATAAGGGATATATAATTAAGGGATAGATTCCCAAAACACGTTAGGCAGTTAACAGCAGTTATCCCAATAAACCCATCCAGAAGTGCCGTCTGTCTGTTGAGTTATGATACATTTACAGTGGGGACACTGTTGACTGAGCACCTGGGTGAAGGGAAGAGTGGCGAGCTGGAGCGGTCTTTTTTTTCGTCTTTTCCACAATAGTCAACGACCTTTATTTTGCAAGAGGTCCAACTTTAGCAGAACAATGATTGACATCAGATTTCAATAGTACATGGATAAAGATCACAAGATCCCAATCATGTGTATTAGTCCAAAATATCAGGGAATGAATCTCACTCATGGTGCCCATTATTATGTGTGTGTGTGTGTGTATATATATATATATATATATATATATATATATATATATATATATATATATATATATATATATATATCTCGAACACATTTAGATTATATACAGATACATGTTTTTGGTTCCATTCAAGCAAACTCAAGATCTATGTACAGTGGACTAGAGTCCTGCAGTGGGTCAGGTACCCGCGGGTTACCCGCAAAAACATGCGGTACCCTGCGGGTTGCGGGTGGAAGTTCCGGGTGCGGGGACAGACGCGGGTCAGCGGTTCTGCGGGTTGGGCCACAGGTCTTCTCAATATCGATTCTTACTCTTTTTTTTCCTGATCATGTCTACTTCCGATGAGGTCACTTCCAGTTTACAATGACAGCACTTCCTGCTTTATTCCTTTTTTATTCTGATAACACCTACTTCCGATGAGGTCACTTCCGGTTCACAATGACAGCACTTTCTGATTCTTGATGGTCAGCGGGTCGGGGGTCCGTGTTGCAGATAAGGTACTTGCGGCTGCGGTTGGGTAGCGGGTCCAAGTCCATTTATCAAAGGTCGAATTCATTTTTACTCTAACAAATTGAATATACTCACAATTCGACTGGGAGGTTAATAAAAAAAGTCTAAAACTCGAATGAATATTACCTACCCAAAAACTTGAATCGAATTCAAATCAAATTCAACTAAACTCGAATAGTTTCTTCTTCTGAAAAAAACTTGATGTCAGGAAGACTACCAACATCTTCAAATGGGTCACTGGACCTCTGCCACTGACTTCTACATGAACTCGGCAGGTTTTATGTGGCGAATAGTCCAATTTGAATTGTCCCCAGGGTCCAGATTTGGATTATTCCCAACTCGAATTTGTGAGTTTTGACCAATAATTCAACTCAATAATTCGAATTTTTAATTAGATCCATAATAAATCTTACCATTAATGAGGTTATGTTTGCTTACAGAATTTAGTGAAATATGTTCTGTAACCTGTGAAATACATGAAGTTCCTTAGTATTCATTCTATTGTCGCAAGAGTAAAACGATTTTGTTTGGCCAATGGCACATGAGACAATTGTTTTGAAGTGTAAAAGTATGTATTTTTAGATTCAAGTTAGAATTCAAGTTCCTGTGCCAGCAATTTGAATCTCCACAGAGGGCAAGGCAGGGTAACTCGAAATTAGAAATTTACGTTTCTAGTGACAAAAAAAACATACAACTCACAGTATGGGAGTTGCTTTCATCCTGCCTGCTCTGCCTCTATGCTATTAGGCAGATATACCAGAATCATGGCACCTGGTTAAGCTAAGCAAGCATGCTGTATAACATACAGGCTTGTCCTTATGTAACCTTATTACTGCTAAAGCCAGTAGGCTGTGCAGCTTCCCTCTGAATGCTGGTGTCAGATTGCTATGAACACTTAATTAAGTGTCCTGTGCATTACTTATGCCACTTCCATAGTTGTCTGATCAAGTGTTTAATAATGCTCCGCTTCCAGAGAAAACAAAAGGAGTGCTGACATGGGTGATGCTGTAAGCAATGCTTAGGACAAAAGATCTGAGTTGCACAGAGCATAGAGTGTCACATTACTAACACAATCAGACATCAAGTCACAGGGGCCCAAGACACATTATAGGGCATGTCTATCAAAAATAAAAAAGCTAGGTTACCTAGCAGTAGTTAAAGGCGAAATACCCCTTAAATTTGCTTTTTAGTATGATGCAAATATTAATATTTAAATAAAATTGGTAATGATACCTATTTATTAAATTTTTATGTTTTATGTATATCAGAATGAAGGAAGGATAGGAAAATCTGAATGTCAAAAACTTGCATGAAAAACGACGGGGGAAAAAAACTCTAATGATCGAGTTTATGTTCTGAAAAGACTTCAACCAAATTTATGTCCCAAGAAATCTTATTGATCGAGTTTTCAGATAAAAAAACAAATTTTTACATTTTATTTTAAAAAAATTTCTTAATAACTCACAGATATTTGAGTTTACAAAAATATAACTCGAATGTGTGAGTTTGGGTTAAAAAAAACTAGAATTGTGAAAAAAAAAAAAATCACATTAGATTTTGACTTACGTGCTTCCTAGTTGTTCTGAGGCAATTTATCAGAATTCCACTGCACTTATAATAAACGCCCTGAATAAAGGACTTCAGCTTATCTGTAAGCCAAAGCAAAGGAAGGGTGTTTATGCACAGGGAGGGTGTTGTTTATGCAAAGCTGGGTGGTATTAAGTGTAAAAACGAAGTAATCATTTTACAAATCAAACAAAAATATGGATTTACACATTTAAACAAAATAGACAGTATATGAATTTGACAGCACATATGTAGCCTGTCATTTAGTTCAATGGAATTCATCTGTCACAAGTTGTGACCAGCGGATTCCGCAAGAACAATACATTTGAGTGCTGTATATCGCAGAAACAATCATCACTATTAATAGTAAGCTCCAATTTAACAAATTGACAGCGTGCATTGGTGCTGTTTGGCTCTGGCAGAGAATATGAGCCATTCATGAGCTGCAATCTACAATCTACTTTGTAGATTGCAGCTTGCCATGCATGATCATATATTGACTCCTGATAATGTAGCTTACTGACTGCACAGTGTATACCAAAACAACAAGCATCCAAGTCCCAGATCACTATCTGGTAGAGGTTCAGCAAAATAACTGAACTTGTTGTAAAATCCCATAAGGCAAAAAATCTTTCAATGGGCCTGCAATGTTATCTGAGGACTAGTCTGGGGCCAAAACATTAACTTGGTCTTAAAACAACAGTGCCAAACTAGGCCTGACTGCTAACCTCACCAAATAAGCCTTTGCAAGTAAAAAGGGAGGAAGTGATGTAACATGACATCACTTCTATTGGACACAATGTCATTTCCTGGAGGCAGTCACATGGTGGTGTTGGGTGACAACTTTTTACCTTGATGAAAATACCTGTGTGGATTGAAACACTTGTGCTATGGTGATACCACTTGTTATTTGATATGTAGCAATAAGTGCATCTGCATACAGTATAGACTCCACGTGACTGCATCTGTGGATAAGAATGGGGCTTTGCATCATTCAGATACTTTGGGGTTTTTTTCTGCATTGCTTTATATGTATGACCATCTTATTTTTCCATTCCAATCTCTCTGGATGATGATTTCACAAAATAATGCACAATAGCACACGACCGGGTAATGCAATTTGTCTAAACACTTTTCTCACAATAATGCTAGGGCAATGTGTGCTTTCAAGCAATAGTCACCAGTACCAGACAATATGAAGCGCTTCAAAGGGAAACACCATCTACCAGTATTAGAATCTTCTTTACAGCCTCATATAACAAAAAAAAAATGCACAGGAGGTCACCCATTATAAAGTGCGACATTCCAATGACATTACCTCTTGTTCCCAAATAGGTGGCACTACGTTATTACCATACTGTTTCACACTGAGGGATAAAATGTCCAGGTAGGAGGACAATGTAGTTAAAATTCTCTATAAGAAGCAGCCCATAATCTCAGCATACTAAACTGCCGAGTAGGAGTAGTTCCTTGAAAGGGTCACTGCAGTAAGGAACACACTTGCTATCATGTATTCATTAATAATTGTTGTCCGTGAAAAAAAGTAAAAATTATAAACACACATACATCAGTGTATATTACAGATGCTCCATCAAAGACCTTGATAAATTAATATTTCCCCAAACACACCAATTATGCAATAACCGACTTCTTAAAAATCCAACTCTTTGTTTGCTTATTTGTCTATGCAAACTCTTGCACGATTTAACAAATGGGTTTGGACAAAACATCTGCAGTCTCCCCTTTTCAGCCTGAGGCTCCTTTCTCATTTATGTCCGCTGCCCAAGTGTCCTAAATTTCCATCTTCAACATAACAGAAAAAGAGAGAGGATTTCTCTCCAGAAACAGGAGAATGCCCCAAGAAGTCCCAAATACAATAGCTGTTTATGTCTGGTAGAGAGGAGTGGAGTCCTAGGGCATCTTGGAGACCGTGTGTCTGCCCTTGTGAATAGCTGTGCAGCCCTGAAAAATATGCTACTGCTGCCAAGTTGGTCAATTAGCCCCCAAGAAGCTCTTGCATTTAGCTTTAAAACCTGTTTAACAAAAAAGACCCAATGTCTCTGTTAGTAAAGGTGCCCTTGAGCAAGTAACTGTGTCCCAGTTAAAACCTTTAACCTTTTGTTCTTTGTAAGGGTTTAAATTATGTCCTATTTTTTTGTATCCAAAGCTTAAAAAATAAATTAAATTAAATTAAAAAAAAACAGCAGAAAGAGAGTGTGTCTTTAAAGTACAGTCTATATCGGAAATGTTACGATTACCGGCACCCAGTCAGAGATCTATATAAATTCACTACTCTGTGTGGAGTGTGTAGCAGAGTACTGTATAACTAATTATACATACCTACATACATACAAGAAACAATGGGGAAAAAGCTGACTAGGTGCAGCCTCTCAAATTGTACCCAAAGAAATGTACTTGCAGCCACAAACACTTAATACAAAAGAGAAATACACAAAAGAACACCCCTCATATAGAGGTGATGGATAAATATAACACAATTTTATATTACATTGTGATGAGTCATTGCCAGTCTAACAAGAAAAAGGCTCTACCATAAAATTGTAGGTAAATATAAGGTAACTTATCTAAGCAAATTTGCAATAAATTCAATATATACACATTTTGCTTTAATCCATAGTTATTCCAACAGCTACGCTTCAAACTAGCAACCAGGCAGCAGTCTATATTCTTAGTTTGAGAGTCACTGTATGAAAATCTAATTGCAACCATCACAATTGTGCTTCTACGAATACACCCTTGTGGAGAGTTCAACTCTATAAACCTACCTTTATTGCGGTGTCAGGTGCTGTACTTGAGGACCCATGCCTGCCACAGGGCCATATCCACATGCAAAATACAATTATCAGCAGCACACTGTAAGTTGTAGTGGTGCAAAAACAAATTTATAAAGCCCAAAAACATACATGATAAGGCAACGTTTTGGGTTCATTAAGGGCCTTGCTTTTGCAATTGTGCTTTTGCCGACATTTCTTCTACTCTAACTGGTCGATTCCATCATAAGTCAGCACTTAACTATGCACTACTGACAACAGTTACGTTTTTGAGCACTTTGCCACCAACAATTTAATACAAGTTTTTGTATTAGACAGTGCTAGGCCAAAGATTAATAAACATTTTTTTTTATCTTAAATCCTACTAAAAATATACACATCTATATATTTATAAAAAGAATGATCAAAAAGTTATTTACATTTTTACAATAGCAACTGTTTCCTTTTAAGACAATAAAAAAAAATTTCACACTGAACTGTGCCAGCCTTATTCTGCTTCTATCCACAAAAGCCTGCTTCTGAATATTTGCCCACCTATCTATTAGTAGCGTGAAGTCATATACAGTACTATTGAAATTTTAACTTCCGTCAGTGGGACATAACTGTTCAGTGAGTTTGCAATTGATCCTTAGCATGCAGGTCAGATATAAAAGCAAACCGTTAAGATCCATGTGACCCCCCTTAAGTCACCGATTGGTTACTAACTGGTAACCAATCAGCGGAAACCAAAACAGCTGCAAAGCAGGAAGTAGTGTTCTATTATGTTACACAGCCAGTCATTCCAGCCTTAACTTTATTAGAAACATTTTTTTATTTTGTACAGCCAATTTATTTAACTAGTTTTTATTTTTATACTTCCTTTAAGGAATTAGCAGACAGGGACCTGACTGCCAGTGTCATAGAATTTATACTTTCAGGTAAATCTTTATGAAGCACTAAGTGATGTGTTGCAACATACAATCACTGATAATTTTTTACTATTTCACTTTTCATTTTTAATCATGCAATAACTGTTACCAATGAAAAGTATTAAATTCAAAATATAGTTCACCATTCGTTTTTTTTTTCCAATGGCATAATCGTTGTGACATGCTTCTATACCTCACAGATTAGAACCATCAAAAAATATAAATCAGAATTACATACTGTACTCGGATTAAAATTGGTCAGATTCTACAGATACTTTCTTGACAAATTGGCAAATTAACTTATTTGACTTATTCGCCATGATTATTTTATTAAATATTGTGTGCTGAATTGTTTAGTTCTGAGGAATGTATATTTTAAACAGAGGTTTTAAAACATCAATATTGCTTATGTGTGTCAGTTACATAGAATAATGAGTCAGTAATAATTATATGCGCACACATATTTTACAGTAGCCTGTAAGCATTCATATATAAGGTGACACAGTGATCTATATGTCTATATGTCTATAGTGGTCTATACCTGATCAACCCTGAATAGTTTACAGTTAGGAAATAACATTGTTTGAGGGGAAAAAACCTGGTTCCTATAAACCAAGTAAACACGAAGCAGATCTCCACAGAGACTATGCCCTTTAGTGGAAAGCACGAGTATTGCAACAACAAAACATGCTGTCTTATAAACAACTCAATTCAACAACAAAACCTGGAGATGCCTCAAACTTCCATCAACCTTTCTGAAAAGCACTGACAACTTCTAGGACAAATCCTCAAGCAAGAGACACAAGTTAAATGCACTCAGACTAATCACATTATGTATATGTTGGCCAACCTGAGCAGCACCTGAGCATTATCATCATACTGATGGATAAGCTGAGCAACATAGATGTGTACATATTGTATTATTATATAGAGACATACAATATTTATAGATTTATATTATGGATGCACAAAATCCAGGATTTAGATTGGAATATGGCCTTTGATAAGAACTCAAAAAAGAACCGTACTCTCAGGACTTGATCAAAGTGTAGAAAATAATAAATGTTTATTTCAACGTTTTGGCTCAAGACTTCTTCAGGAAGTAAAAAATACAAACAAACCACCCATTTTAAGTGCTCAAACTGGCGCCAAATCTCCTTTGTGTCATACTGCCCAGACGTGTGTAAGTATGAGTGTGTATATATCAATGAAACATATTGTGGCCACATCCTTCAGGCTACAATAAACAACAATCGGAGACACCCCTGCACCCAGTGCCAATCGAACCGTGATCATAAAGTGCACAATGTTTAATAGTAAAAACATGATCGCGGCACCAGCACAAACTAGATTAGAATGCCTGTATCGATAGCGCTCAATACCCTATTAGAGTATGCATCTATATGCATATATATATAGAGAGAGAGAGAGAGAGAGAGAGAGAGAGAGAGAGAGAGAGAGAGAGAGAGAGAGAGAGAGAGAGAGAGAGAGAGAGAGAGAGAGAGAGAGAGAGAGTGAGAGAGAGAGAGAGAGAGAGAGAGAGTGAGTGAGTGAGTGAGTAAGGGACGCACACCCTAGGCAAAATAAAAACTTGGGTGCCAGTCTAGAAAAAATTCGATAAGCAATGCAGGATGACGGCACACCAAGAAGTTACAGCAACACAAACGTTTTTGAAGATAAAAAAGGAGGTTTATTGGACTGAACCAACGTTTCAGTTCCTCACAGGAACTTTCATCAGGGAGTGAAAAGCTTTGTGCACAGTGAGACGCTTAAATTCAGATTATGGCGCCAAAAATGGTTGCTAGGCAACCCATGTGTATGTGTAAACAAACCCCATTACTGTGGCACCTGGTAGTGAAGTGAGCAGAATAAAAGCAAAACCGCATGACATTTCTTTACCAGTTCCTACCTCATTAGCCATGGCCAGGAGCCTCTGTACTGCACTGATCGTGTTCCCAGCGTGTGGATGTGGCAGGACTCGGTCCTCGTCCAGGGTCCTGTAGGCTGTGTGTGTCTCGCGGCTGCAGGCACGGAGGGGGCGGAGCTAAATACGTCATGCGCATACTTGCGCGTACTTACACATTGGAGGCCATTCAGTTCCGATTGACAGCAGGGAGCTGTAACCAACATTGCTACATTGTAGCAACGGTGGCGCTCCCCTGCTGTTTTCCCAAAGCACAGACACTGCAGCATTAGGGTGTATGATTTGCGAGTTAACGCTTATCAATACATCCAGCTGCATTTAGTCTTGCTGGATATTCGTTGGCCAATGTTTGCCCCTACTTGCCCCTCTCACACACAGCAGGACAGGATAGGGAGCCAGAGTCAGCCAAATGCTCCATAGCACGACCAAAGGATGTTGCAGTGTGTTGGGGGTACTGCCCGTGGGATCATAATGCCAGGCTAAATCATGGGTAGGGTGGCAAGGTAAAACTAACGGCAAAGAACTGTGAACAAAAGAAATTTTGACAATAGAGGATACTGGTACAATATCTAGAGACAGTGGGATATAGTGTGGAAAAAACGATTAATATATCAATGAAGCAATGTTACAAAGTCCATAGAATAACCAAACGTGGTTATTAGTAGGTAGGTTCATAAGAAACATCCCAGAGGGAGTGTTTCATTTAGACCACGGGGGGATACGGTGTCCAATATATGAATCCACCTGGATTCTCTTCTCAACAGGGCTTGTTCCCGGTCGCCCCCTCTTTCCAAAGGAGGTTGGTAGTCTATAGCCATACACCTGAATGTCGGGAGGGTATGGCCTTCCGCTAAGAAGTGTTTTGCCACGGGTTGCATGGCTTTTCCTTCCTTCCACGCTTTGCTGATGGCAGATCGGTGGTTGCTAATTCTCTCACGGAGAGTGGTACATGTTTTCCCAACATAATATTTGCCACATGGGCAGGAAATGATGTAGACGATGTATGTGGAGGTGCAACTTAGTCTCTCTCTTATCTTGATTCTCTTGCCAGTGTGTGGATGAGGGAAGTCCGGGCCTGTCAGTAAACTTCTGCATGTCACGCAATTTGGACATTTGTAACACCCCAGTTTTTTCTTTTGTGACAGCCAATCCGTTTCCGTAGTCTTAACGCCTTTGAAATCAGTGCGCACTAGTAAATCTTTGAGGGATTTGCCTCTGCGAAACCCCATCATTGGTTTTTTGGTTGCATGCAGTGAAAGAGACTCGTCCATGTTCAACATGGGCCAATGTTTGTTGATGCTAGAGGTAAGGTGTTTAGATGCAGCTGAAAAAGTGGTAGTAAAGATCAATGGAGTATTTATCTCTGTCTTCTGTTGTTTTTTTGATAGTAGGTCGCTTTGTGTGTGTTGTAAAGCTTTGTCCAACTGTCTGCACAAAAGGTCCTCTGAGTAGCCTCTTTCAAGAAACCGGTTGAACATGTCACGAAGTTGTATTTCAGCTGTTTCTCTTACGTTGTTGTTCCGTATTACTCTTAGAAACTGGGAATATGGGATGCCTCGGATTGTAGCAGGTGGATGGTTGCTGGAGGCGTGCAGTATAGAGTTGCGATCCGTAGGCTTCCTGTATAGCCTGGTGCCCAATTTGGAATCTTTGATGAAGATATTTAGATCCAAAAAGTCAATATTATCCATGTCATAATTAATAGTGAGTTTGATAGGGCTATTTAGGTCATTTAGGTGCTGGTAGAATGACTGGAGGGCCTCCTGTGCATCCACCCATATCATGAACAGGTCATCGATATATCGAAAGTAGGTGAGTATAGACAGGCCAATCATTGGAAGGATGTGCAGACGTTCAAAATTTAGCATGTAAATGTTTGCATATGAGGGAGCTAGTGCACTTCCCATAGCTGTTCCGGACACTTGCAGGTAGAAGGATCTCTCGAATCTAAAGAAATTCCTAGACAAAGTCAATTCAAGGAGTTGTATAAGGAATTCTGTGGGTACAGATTTTGGTGGTGTAGTGATGAATGCTTCTCTGCATGCTTGGATCCCTTGGTCATGCGGAATGACAGTATATAAACTCTTCACATCCATTGTTACTAATATGCTGTTAGGGGGAATGCAATGTAACTCATGCAATCGTCTGATTACATGACTGGAATCCTGTGTATACGATGCCATGGTCTGTACAATTGGTTGTAAGTGAAAGTCTACGTAAGTAGAGATAGATTGATAGAGAGAGCCAATGGCAGAGATGATTGGTCTTCCTGGAGGAGCCGAAAGGGATTTATGGATTTTTGGTAATGTATATATTATGGGAGTTCTTGGATGGTCGGTCAATAGGTATCTATAAGTGTCCTGGTCTATCCATCCAGCGTTCTTGGCTAGTAGAAGAAACTCATCCAGTTCCCGTTTGAATTTGAAGGTCGGGTCCCCAGGGAGGGGCCTGTATGTTGTAGAATCTGAACGTTGTTCCAGGATTTCATTTCTGTAATATGTGTAGTCCAATAAGACAATGGCACCACCTTTGTCGGCTGCTCGTATTACCAAGTCTGGATCTGCTTTAAGGGATTTGATCGCTTGTCTCTCAGGGGGAGTCAGATTGCATTTAGAGTTAAATTTCTTTTCTGTACTCATAATGTCTCTGCTTAAGATGTTGCCAAAAGTTTTGATCGGAGCGGGGGTATTAGGGGGCTCAAAGGTACTCTTTTCCTTAAATGTCGGAGTACTGCCTCTTGGTGAATCTTTGAAGAATTCTTTTAATTTCAATTTCCTCTGAAATTTATGAATATCAACCAATATGTCGAAGGTATCCGGGACAGCACTAGGGACAAAGGAGAGTCCTTTGGATAAAAGTGATGTTTCCCCTGCAGACAGTGTGTGACGGCTTAAATTAAAAATTATATTTTCTTGCCCCTTGGAGGTTTTCCTCTTATTGTGCCTCCCGCCTCGTCTCGTGTGCGCTCTCTTCCTGTTTTTTCTTTTGTACTCTGAGATCTTGTAGCCACCCCTAAAAAAGAGTTGGAGTTTGTATTCTCTGGTCCAGCGTCTGAATCTGTAGACTGATCAGAGCTGTCCACGGTTTGGAATGATCTTGGTATATGCCTCCTTCTGCGTGGGGGTGCTCTGTAGTTATCCTGTCTTAGGCCCATCAGCCATCCATACACACGTTTTGCTTTGTAATCTTCTGTTACTTTTGTCAATTTATTCTGCTTGAATAGTGTCAAATCTTGTTTGTATTTATCAGTTAATTTTTGAATTCTGTCTATCCAATCAGATGAGGTATCAGCTTTCAATGTCTCAAGGTGTTGATCCTCCAGTCGTTTGATCTCTTCTTTGACTGTGGTGAGCTCTTTGCCCACTTGTTCCACCACCAGCAGGATAAGATCAAAAGAACATCTATTTAAAATCCCGCACCATTTTGCACAGAACTCCGGGTTGCTGCGTCCCAAAGTGGGGATGTTGTTGATTCTGAAGCCTCTAGGGATTAATCGCTGTCGGTGGTAATTGGAAAGATAGATGCCGTGAAGTTGTAAATCAGTTGCTTTTTTCTTTAGATTCAAAAGTTCGTGATATATGTCATTGCTTGGTTTGTCCACAGCTATATCCAATGGAGTCTCTGTGAAGAGAATCCTATCCACATCGTGTATATTGAAAGAAAAGTCCAAAGTGGTATCAATATCTAGTGGTAATTGAGAGGGATTCTCAGCCATATTCACAAGTTGTTCTATGTTGAAGATATATATATATAGAAGATCCGCACTCACAGGACTTATAAAAATAAGAAGATTTATTGCGCCTCCCCAAGGTCTTTCTCAAAGTGACAAACTGAACAAGAAACCACCTTAAGTATACATAAGGGCGGGGAAAGACAGCTGGTACATGTCACATGATCAGTATTGCAATCATTAATAGTACATATCACTTTAAGGTATCACTTTAAGTATAACATTTAAACATAAAAAACTAGACACAATATATCCCCTAGTTTATATCACTAACAAGTTAAAAACAAGACATTTTGTAACCACATAATAGCTCTACTTAGACATTTAAATAACTAATGTTACAATTACGTTAAAATTTGAATTTGAGTTCAAAGCACAATGTCTCTATCTACCTAATTACGAAAGGCTGTAGCATCCATAATTGATCTGGTTCTGTGTTACCCATTATAAACTGTTTTTATGTTGTTCAATGTTCACCCTGTATTATGGTAAACTGCTGCTTTTAACACAGCTACTTATAAGGTGCTCATTAGGAGCAGGGTCTCAACCTAATCATAAATGTGTCTCAAATATATTTTCAGGCATATAAAGTGACCAGGGGGTGATGATCTATGGGCCTGGGGTCGACGTAAGCTGCAATATAATCAATTAAAAACAAAACCCGATTTGGAACTTTGGATTTATATGTATATAGATAGATATACACACACTCCTGGCAATTTTACAAAATATCACACTTTATTCCATGTTTGATAAGAATCAACGTTTCGGGTCACTTCTAGAGCCTTTGTTAAGATCTTGACATGGGGCTGAACGGAGTTCCTTATGGAGGTTGAGCACCGGGACGATCGCTAAGTACTTTTTAAATATATTGATAATGGGTTGAGTGCAGAGGACTCTTGTATTTGTCTATATGTATTTTGTGGTCACAGCCTCATTGCACCCCTGCCTAATGGTTTTAAAAATAAGTGGTGAGCACAACTTTCCCTTGTTTGTTATAGTTATACGGGAGTGGTGACCAGCTCCATGTTGTAGCTCCCACGCCTCCCAGCTATAGTCAGATGATCCCACTGGTGTCTAATAAAAGGGCAGCCAAGTTTGGGAGTTTTACTTTGAAAGCAGCTAGTAAGTTGCAGATAAAACTTAGTCCCTTTGTACAATACATAATGAAGCAATAGAATTCTCAATGAATCAGAAGAAAATTGAGCGTAGGACTGGCCAGATATGGGATGACTGACGTAGTTGGCCAGCTTAAATATATTGCAATATATGGACAAACAATCCCTGTTTTGTTTAAAGGGTAAGGCATTTTTCAGTAGCAGTATGCACAAAATGTCTCTGTCTTAAATATATTGATAATGTGTTGAGTGCAGAGGACTCTTGTATTTGTCTATATGTATTTTGTGGTCACAGCCTCATTGCACCCCCGCCTACTGGTTTTAAAAATTAGTGGTGAGCACAACTTTCCTTGTTTATATATATATATATATATATATATATATATATATATATATATATATATATATATATATATATGTATGTGTATGTATGTGTATATATGTGTATATATATATATATATATATGTATATATATATGTATGTGTGTATATATATATATATATATATATATATATATATATATATATATATATATAATACACAAAAGCTATGAATATCCTGTAAATTATATCCTTATAAACGGTGAGTTCTGATGTCATCAGTTATAAACGGTGAGTTCTGATGTCATTTCTGTCACATGACTCACTTCGGCCTCGTGTTTTTATATGGTCATGAAACTCCTCGGTGACTTATAATATCCTTATATTTTACAAGAGGGGGTACTTTATTCACTATATAATATATATAGTGTCCACCGCGAAGCCGGCACTCACAATAATAAAAATAATGTGCCTGGGTGCAGCATCAATACATTAATTCTAAATCCAACGAATAAGATCCATATTCGTGGTCCTAAAAATAATAAAAATGTATTGTATTTATGTATGTATGTATGTATGTATGTATGTATATATATATGTATGTATGTATGTATGTATATATATATATATATATATATATATATATATATTGGACAGTTTTGGAAAGAGATAAAACATTACCTCCTATATTCAGGAACTGCCCTCAAATAGCGTACAAAAGAGGCAGAAATCTAAGAGATGTATTAGTAAAGACGGATCCAACTCATTGTTATCAAGCTAAAACCTCTGACATGTGGTTAAACCCGAAGAAACTGGGATGTTTAAAATGCCCCTCTTGCACAACTTGCAATAACTTGATTACTGGCTCGTCATTCAACCATCCACATACGGGGAAATTGATAAAAATAACACACAAACTAACCTGTACCTCAAAATTCTTGATTTATTTCATAAAATGCCCATGTGACTTGTTTTATGTTGGAAAAACAATTACGACTTTCCGCGAACGCATGGGGAACCATCGAGCCTCGATCCGGGCTGCCTTAGAGACCGGAAAAGCAGAGACCCTGATGAAGAAACATTCACTAGCCAGCCTTAGGTGTATGATTTTTGACCATGTTCCCTCACCCATTAGAGGGGGCAATCGGGAAAAACTATTGCTATAATTGGAACTTCGTTGGATCCACAAATTGAATACGCTGAATCCCAATGGACTGAATGAAGTAGTCTCCTATTCGCCATTTCTGTGAAAGGTGGTGAAAATATTAACAGAGAAGTGGACTTTAGCCATTATATTTTTATTTGATTCTGATTATTGATAAGGAAATTTATCAGAAAAATTTACACATCGGGGAACTGGTAACAGAAAGCTGATTAGCCATTAATCATAATACTTTAAACAATTTGGGAATTTTTTGGAACATAATGAAATTGTTAGATTGTGTCTCGAATTATTGATTTTAATTTTTTGATACGTTAATTAGATTTACTGGTTGTATTAGGATGAATTAGTCAATGGATTTAATGGACTTGCTGCTATTTATATTGAGTACGTGATATATTGGTGTTCCGGCTTTTGGGTTTGTTTTGTTTTTTGTTTTTTGATTAATAGATATTTTTATCATTAACCTTTTAAATCTTATCTGAGCACTTTTTCGTTCCTAAAAAAACGAAAAAATGGGTTTGCTCTTTTCTAGTGCTTTAGGACCTTTTTTTCACCAGGATTATCTTCCTTGGTTCCTCTATCCTAACCATACCGGTAGAACGAAGAGGACCTTTGTCTTTCCGCACACAGTGGCACCATTAACACAGTGTATTAAGGGGCTAAATTCAGTGAAGTAAATAACGGGATTTTATTGGAACGCCAGGTGGGTAAGGTACCCCCATATGGAAGTTGGCGTCCAGTCCACACGGGTGAACCAGCCCCAGTGGTGCCTGCACACTTCAAATAGTATCCTGGCAAAGAAATAAGAGCCACGATGTGGTCCGCAGATCGTGGGGATCACTATTAGCATGTTGTACATTTTCTAAATACGAATACGAAGAAATGCCAACGAAAACACTTACAATAAATTAATAAAAATATAAGAATAATAAAAAAATATATGTATATAATAGAAATTCATAGATAGCACTGATAAAAATACAATAAAAAAGCATTGACAATCCATAACGCTTGGGTAACAAGTATTGAATGCTCCCTTAACGTTGGATATATCGCAATCTTTGTTGGAATAAAATTTAGGCCTTTTATTGGTAAGGACCTCTGTGCGGAAACAAGGTCCCTAGGTTTGTACATTCACATAGGGGCATTTCATATATCTTTTATTCACTATGTTTGTTCTTTAACCTTTCATGCACCATTTTTTTCTTTAACGCCGTCCTATGGATTGATTGGAGGCTTGTTTCAAGATAAATTCTCTTGAAGAAGTTTTTTGTCCATTGAAAAAAAAAATTTTTTCTTTTAATAATTTTGTGATATGACATTTTTTGCCAAAGCCTTAGACTTTAGTAGGACCAGAGGTATAAACAGCCGGAACACACACGGATATAGGTCAATTGCACGAAGTATCTAAATTGGAGATATACGCGAGATTATGAAGAGTGAGTTAAAATGATTTACTGCACACATTCACACATTGACACAGGTTGATACTTAGTTAAAGTACGGGGGAAGATTGGAATGTCATTTTGTTACTTTGTTGCATCTTGGGGATATGTCACAGCGGAATACACGGTGTGCACGGCAGAGGGTGAGTGAATTTAAACTAACTAATAAATGTTGACACAATGTGATTTTAAGTACTGGATTAAATTTATTGCAAGACCCAGGACACATAAATAATTGTATGGAAGCTAGATAAGCTTCACAAAGGGTGCACTATGAGCTTTGATCAGAGGTGAGGGGTCAACACTCTCTACACGTCACACGGATGTTCTAATCAGGGGTGAGGGGTTAACACTTTCTACACGTCATTTCACGGTGGTGAGGTCACTGGAGGTTCGCGCCAATACTGTGTATTTATTTTGGTGGTTGTATTCATTTTTTGTGCTTTGAGAAAGGCTGCAACAGCAGCCGAAACGTCAGTATGTGCCATTAAAAATACTTTATTTTAAATTGATATAAGACCTGAGTAGTGCGGTTTTTTGGATGTACTATAGATATATATATATATATATATATATATATATATATATATATATAGAGGAGATCATGACTTCAAACTTAAACAGAGGGATTAAATAGGGACTATGGCTTGTATTTTTTTTCGTAAAATATTTATTCTGGGCAGAATTATTAGTATGAATATTCCGATATGTTTGAAGAAGGTGTACATGCTGTGTATAGCTGTTACTAAGTTACCATGATGTTGTCATTTCCTGAATGCCGATTTTTTTGAGTTGACCGATAGTGTTTGACTACACTGCTAAGCTTGAGAACGGGCAATGTGCATGCCCGAAACGTCGCTGGACTTATGTCACACATGAATATGATGGACTGAATACACTTTCATGCTCTTAAAGGAATTGAGTACTGCCTATTATTTTGATATTATAACAGCATCAGGGAAAAGAATTCCAGAACTTCACAATCCTCACTGTCAAGAACTCTTTACACATTTTTAGAAGAAACCGGCTTTCTCCGAATCTGAATGGATGACCATTGTATGTTAGAAGGATCTACTGGTGAATAAAGCATCCAAGAGTTTATTATATGGCAATTTGTAAATTTATACAAAGTATTATGTGTCAATTTAATTGGACCATAATTGGTTTAATCAACAGGGCTTGTGCTGAACATTGTTTTTTGTTATTTAATGGTCTAAACATGGCAACATGAAAGGTTAAAGTAAAGTCACATGTTAGTTAATGATCCTAAAGAGCAAAGTCAATACAAAGCACAAATTAGGGTCAATAAACTCTAAATCCTTTCTTCTATCACAGGGTACTCGACAGGGTTGCCCTCTCTCACCCCTACTCTTTGCCTTGGTTATTGAGCTCCTGGCCCTTAAACTGTGTCAAACAGTCATGGTACAGGACTTCCGGCTGGGTGCCCTTGAAGACAAATTGGCCCTATATGCAGATGACCTCCTCCAATTTCTCGCAGATCCCAACCAATCCCTATCTGCAGCCATGCGGATACTAGATGACTTTAGTGCCTTCTCTGGTCTAACTATTAATAAGGAAAAATCTGTGATTATGCCACTAGACCCACTCCCAGCCCAAACTGCCACTATTCAGGGATTGCGCTGTGTTCCCCAATTCAAATATCTTGGCATTACTATTACTAAGGATTAAACTTCCTTCCAAATGAACAACCTAGACCCAATTCTGATCCGTTTTAAGCAGGCCCTCACAACGTGGTCTAAGCTACCCATTACACTCCGGGGGCGGGTAAACATTTACAAGATGATATACCCACCTAAATTTCTCTATGTACTACTAAACTCACCAGTGAAGGTTTCACCCCCTTTTCTTCCAAAAAGTCACCTCTCTGCTCATCCCCTTTTTGTGGGACAACATACCACCCAGACTCTCCTGGAGGGCTCTAGTGGCTCCCATTGATTGAGGCGGAATGGGGCTCCCTCATTTGTACTTATATTATATTGCTGGGCAACTGTACCATGTCCACTCTTCGTTTCATCCTAACTAAGACAACCCTAATAGTATGTTGTTGGGCACATTGCTAGGTTCCCTTGAGGCACTTCGAAGCATACCTTATAGGAAGTTGGGGGACGATAGGCTACCTACGACTGTTACTACTCCCCACCAAGCATGGGGCCTTGCCTGCAAAATATTTAAGGTGACAATCCCTCTTAAATCTCCACATCTACCCCTCTGGAACAATGCTAACCTCCCGCATCTACAGGCACTTCAGGACTTTCAGTATTGGCCCCAACTACGGGTTAGAAGCCTGGATGACCTCTTGGTTGACTCTGTATTCCCCACAATGGCACAGCTTAAAGAGAAAACAGGCCAAGAAGCGATTCAATGGTTTAGGTATCTCCAACTCAGAGCAGCCTTCAGAGCACAGTTCTCCTCCCTTGAACTGGTATATTCCTCCCCGGGCTTTTTCATTAAAGCCTACCAAAAGTGGCAAATGGAACTCCCCTCACTAAGTTCAAACGACTGGGACCAGGCCACTGAGGGGCTATACAATTTTCTGATATCAAACAGAGACCGTCTTATTCAATTTAAGTTTACCCATCAGCTTTATATTACACTGGTCAAACTGCAAAAACTTGGCAGATCCCCCGAGGCCAGGTGCCCTAAATGCCGGCACCCTAATGCCACCTTCCACCATCTGGTCTGGGAATGTAGTCTGGTTTCCCGGTTCTGGACTAAGGTGATCGGCCACTTAAAAGAACACCTGGCCTTCCCTGGTACCGCTACACCCGAGGTGTGCCTGCTGGGAATAGTAGATCTAGAACTCTTATTAAGACTGCTTTATACTATGCTAAGAAATCTGTAGTGATGCGATGGATGTCCCCCCAACCCCCCACCATGCAACATTGGCTATCACTAGTTAATAAGGGACTTCTCTACATTAAAGTGACCTACGAAGCTGGTGGCTGCCCCACTGAGTTTGAGAAAGTGTGGTCCCCGTGGCTTGATGTACATCCAGAACATGACCCCCACATTTCAATTTCTCCTACCCCTCGTTAATATTCCTACTGGCTTATAAGATAAACATGTGTACCCACTAATTGGAATGATTTTGCACAGTGTAATTAATGCAGACTAATTGCACGACTATTGTTTATTGTGTATGTATGCTTTCTTTCCTTTTTCTTTCTGTTCCCCCCTCCTTTTTTTTCTGTTGAAAACTCAAATAAAAAGATACTTTAAAAAAAAAAAGTCCAGAGAAGCCTCTGTATAATTAGCTGCTCTTTATCTAAAAACAGACCCCACCTTGGGTGGCCCCCACATGAAAGTTGACTTTGACTCAGCCTGTGTTTTAAGAACCCGAATGCTCCCATGGTATTTATGAAATATTACAATTCATTATGCTGCTTGCTAACTCAATCGGGTTCATTGCGGAAATTTTTCTTAACTCTTACAAGGAGCTTTAACAGTACAATTAAGGTTAAAGATGTTGTACTTGTGAAGAGGGCTGATATCTACACTATTTCATGATTTTGGAACATCTGACAAACTTGGATTTTAACTTTTTCGAAAAGCATATATTGTGAAAATGTTACTTTCAGACATATTATCCACCCTACAGTGAGCCTGGACTACATTTAATGGTATCCTGACAACACGTTTGAAGCATATATAGATTAGTGTTATAGAATTAGTGCTAGGCTTTGAAGTATAAAGTAATAGAAGTATCACTTTAAATAATTTACTTATTTTAATGATGTTCCCAGGCTAGCCAGCATAGTTGCCATGTGTGCAGATGTCTGTGTGTATGTTGGCTCCGCAGAGCTGATTGGTCGGTTAGAATAAGCTAGCTCCTGCAAGCCATACCCTTGCAAAGAATGGCAAATTCTCGTGGGAAACCACAAATTCTAATGTCATTACCCACAGAATCACCTACATATTTTTAAGGTATATTACCCACTGTTACACAAAAAAACTTGCATCCATGCATTTGAAATAAATATGTTAGTGAACATGGTGTATATACTTTGTCCATGTGAAATGTGGGGTTTGTAAAGTTCCATGTAGTTTTCTCACACAGTAAAAAGTAGCTTTCCTAGGCTATATACTAAAAGATATTTCACATTACCAACCAAACCAATCACTGCGCCAAGATAAGAAATAACAGACTATGTATCACCGGTGCCATCATTCTCCTACCTTCCTGTGTTCTTTGCGAACGACATGCTTGTCATCATCCTGCCAGAAGGCATCCTCCGTTTCTTTTTTACGTTTGGCATCTGCCACGGCTTTCGCCTCAGCCTTGCGGGCACGGGCAGCAGCAGACTTGGTGTTTTCACTCTGGAACTTTTTGGGCATCCCTCTGATGGAATCAAGAGCATAAAAGAAACAGGAAAACAGAAGCCAATATCAGTCATCAGTTGTATTTTATTACCAGATAGATAATACCAGTTCATGCAAATTAACATTTTCTTTAAGGAACTCTCTCTGGTTTTAATTACTTATCCATATTGCACCGGCTGAACTATGTGTTTCTTAAAAAAGACCACGAAAACAGAAATCTACAGACTTCAAAAGGTGTCAATATATTTTGAATAACACGTGCTGTATTTTATATAGATATATTTATCTATATATATGTTGTTTTTGTGTTTCACCCATAGGTGGCAGTGTTGATCTGTAACTGCACAAGGAATTCGGGATTAATTGATTTGATGTTGGACACCTGATGGAAGCACGTGTCTAGGGGGAGTGCACATATGAGGTTATAAATATGTTACTTTGACCTAAGTGTTGTTATCTTGATAAAGACCCCATTGAGGGTCGAAACGTCAATTCAAATAAAGTTTTTTACTGCAAAAGCCCCTAGAGTGCAACAGCATTTTTTACAATATCTATCTATCTATCTATCTATATATATATATATATATTGTATTATTGTATTGTATTCGGTAGATTACTATGTATCACTATATAAATTGTAGCAGATTTTAAAGCTAAATATTGAAACAATGTACGTTTGATTTACAGGTCACACCCGCAAAAGGAACATATCGTGATAACTGAAAATAAGGGCACACATGGGTTAATACATGTAATTGAAAAATGGGTGTGGTCTGGTGATGGGTCACTGGTGGGTGAGTCCCTATATAATGTTTTCATTTGTACTAAGATGTGTCTTGATAAAGGTCCCAGACGTGGACCGAAACGTCGATTAAATAAAGTAAGCAAATTTTAAAGAAAAATCCTGGTGTGCATCAGCATTCTATTACTATATAAATCTCTCTGTTTTGCACCCAGGTATAAGTTTATCTAAGTGTGTGCTCAATATATATATATATATATATATATATATATATTTCATGGAATGGGTGGCACTCTGCTTCTGAACATCACCCAGTTTCACGGTTAAAGTTTAGTGTAATTTCAAGAAGAACCAGCAACACAGGGGTATTTATATTCCTGAAAAAAGTGTATTTGGTAAGGCGTGCATAGCCATCGTAACGTTTTGGTCCCTGCTGGCCTTTCTCTCTCTCTCTCTTTATATATATATATATATATGAAGAATAGCAACACTCATGGGACTTTTTGATGCAAAAAAAAAAGAATATTTATTAGAACTCAACGTTTCGATCCCTCACGGGGATCTTTGTCAGGACAATACAAAACAAACAAAGGTGAGTGTCGCTATTCTTCATATATACATCATTACATTTTTGCTGGCACCCGGGTATTACTGCAGTAAATGGACACACACATATATAGTTAATAAAGTATCTCCTCTTGTAAAATATAAGGATATTATCAGTTACCTCTAGGTTCCATGAACATATAAAATGGTTGAGTGGTTTTTATACAGGTCACAGAACTCTGAGGTGACTTCGAATATCCACTTTATTATAATACACAAATCTCAGGGAGTCATGTGACAGAAATAACATCACTAAGCTCCAATTCTAACCAATGACATGACTAATCAGCTAAACTAGCAAACAACGAATGACAACTCAGGGGCATCATGCGTCTTTTTAATTCCATGGGGGAGGAAGTGCGAGAATTGACAGTGGTCTGGACGCGGTGGGGGGGTTGAAGGGGGGACAGTTCTGTTACGCTGACCTATTACTGGGCCCCCTGTAAAAGTTTAATTCTGGTACAACCGCATGGGGGATTGTAGGGAGTTCAAACTTCATTCCCAGCCTGTCCAATCCATATACTGCTCTACCCGGACTAAAACTTCAGTGACAAACCAGCAGTACGGACAGCTCTAGGGAAAGGAACATGTTGGCACTCTAGCTCCCGCCCTCCCTTCCGTAGCTCACTGACAGCATAGGGCCCTGCTAATACAAGCAAGCTCATACTACTCAGTTCAGTTCCGCGTTTGCTAACGCAACCCGCAGACCCGGTCCGGATCACTACTTACACCTCCCGGTACTTTACTGCAGAGCGCAGGCTCAAAGCCTACTGTCTGTCACGCACAATATCCGGACGTGGCGTGTCATCACGCGAGACTAGCGTCGTGAGAACACTTAAGCGCATTGACGCATTACGTAGCCGCCTTGTGAGAAAGGCTATGAGTGCTATATAATCGGATACTGTAGCTCCGGTCCTAGTTTAGTCTTGCTATCTGTTCTCACCTACTAGTACTTCTGTTGGGGAGAACAAAATGAGAAACAAAAGACTTTTCTATGGTGTAGGTTTAGAACCATTTCACTGCGCCCTTCGTCAACTCAGCTCCCAATATTTGACGACTTGTGTGAGGGAACTGAGAAAATACATCTTCCTAAATGCCAATTGTTCTTGCCATCACAGCCCTTTCTCTCAATTTGACCAAAAATATAAGTTATGTGTAAAATAGGACTAAGTGACATTATCTTTTTAGTTTATGTTTGTTCATTCTACATTTACAGAACATTGTCGGGTAAAACAGAGTCTAACAAACATCTGCCTTAAAACGATATAAGTGAAAACCAAGTAATACTCATAGAATTAAAAATTAATTCTAGCAATATAAGTATCTTTTATGGTTTATTTTGGTGACACACAGATCAATCGATCACCTGACCAAAAGCCAAAGAAATGAAAGCAGAAATGAAGTCCTGTTTATAAAACAAAATAAATATGAAAGCTGAAGTTAATAAATATTTATAAAGTTTGTGAATACACCAAATCGATGCTAATATTTTTATTAGCAGACCAATTCATCATATAATGAATACATGGAGAAGAAACTCAAATTGTGGTATAAAATGTAACAACTCTGCATGTTTTGTGTGATCGGTAGTGAAATAATACAGGACTTTAGGCGGCACATGGTAAAGGGCAATATTGCCACAACTTCTATAAGCATGTATGAACTCTGCCCACCCTTTTGATGAAGTGGTATTTGATCACTCAAATAATAACATAGGGGTTCATTTCCAGGGTATAGTGATCTGTTGTAAATAGACTGTGCAAAATAGAAAATGTTTCCGATATAGTTAGTTGTTTGGTCGTCTCTGCTCTTGAAATGTCACGTCCGATTTTGAATGCCAATCCGGACATTGTGCATGTCAGTGCAGAAAAACCACAGATCTACCTGCAATAGGCAGAGATCTTGGTTGTTTCAAAGTTGTGATTATAAAAAGTAAGAACAAAAAAGGCGCTGAAAGATCTGAAAAGTAGAAAAGGAATACTTTGAAACCTCTAACAGCAGAATTCCAATCAACAGTGTTAATGGTCATGCCATCACTAGTAATGGCAAAAGGAGGAGAAGGGCCAGTTTTGGGTGGAAAGACAATGAGCTTGGAATTAGTTAGGGTAAATCTGAGGTGGTGGTGTTCCCCCAGGATGAGATGCTCAGAGGCAGTTAGAAATCTGTACTTGAACATAAGTGATTAAATAGATACTGACTCCAGAAATTAAACTCTTTTTTCTAACATAAACTCTTTTTCTATAATAAATGCCTTTGAAATTTACTTATAACTTTGCCATAAAGTATTTTCACAATGCTTTTACATTACCTGTCTGATGGCCCATGTTCCTGTATGAGGGGGCTGCCATCTTTTTGCAACAGGAGTCCGTTAGCATTGGAAATTTTAACTGACAGGCTGAAATGGGAAAGTCAAGTTTAGAAACGTCAACTAACAATTACTTACAAAAACGAACCTCTCAGCAAAAAATGATCAACATGACCTATAGGTAACTTTTAATGTACATTCATGTTTTAAAAAGTAATTTTAGTGTTAGGATCACTTTAATGAAGGGGGTGTCTAAATACATCTGCATCTAGGTGATATTTTTTTTGTCTTGTTTACTAGCTTTAGATCTTTACGTTTAAGATCTGGAGCTTGTATAGTAGTTTAGGTAAGTGAATCATTTTAGTACAGGGAGATAAGAAAGGAGAACTACAGAGGGCAGCGTACAGAATTATGAGGCACCACACACTAGGTTTTAACTTGAAATGAGAATTTGTTAGGAAATGCAACAGAGAACAAGTGATAAGAATTGTAGGAAGAAAACTTGGATGCAGCTAGCTCAACCCCAGGAGAATAGAGACTTTGCATTAGAATGGAATAGTCAATAGTATCAGAAGCAGAGGATGAATCCAGGAGCATGAGAACAGAGTAGTGTTCTTTGGCCTTGACAGTCTTGAGATTGTTTGCAATTCTACATAAGCATATTAAAATACATATTCCGACAGAGGATGCCCACATCCCACCCATATGCTATTGATGAGTTCCCGTACCAATTTGCCACAAAAAAGTAAGATCAAAAGGGCCTTCTGCATTGTTGTGGTATCACACAGGTTCTCCTTTACTACTGGAGCATTGAACCTTATGTTGTTATGGTGGGTATTTTAACATACTTCCCAACTGTCCTGATTTTCACTGGACAGTGTTTATTTTACAGCTCAGTCTGCAGTCCCAGGTTCTCATTGAAAGAAATTTGTTCAAACTTTCCATAACCTAACATTTTTTTTTAAATGGGGGTTGCATTTAGGGGTGTGACCAGAAAATAGTTTTAACTATAGTTTAATTACTGTTCTCCCACAATCCTTTTGTAGTTTTCCAAAAATATTCCAAAAAAATTATTGGTCCTAAATGAGGGATGTGGAGTGCTAAAATTGCTCTGGGGCCCAATCACATTTACATATGACCCTAAACACACTTCGAAATTGACAAAGTCATTTATGCAGAGTGAGAAGTACAATATTCTGGAATGGCCGTCAGAGTCCCCAGACTTGAATATCATAGAAAATCTAATGGATGATTTGAAGCAGGCTGTCCATGCTCAGCAGCCATCAAATTTAACTGGAATGGAGAGAATTTGTATGGACGAATGGTCAAAAATACCACCATCCTGACACTTATCAAAGGCTATTGGATGTTTCTAGAGGCTGTTACATTTACAAAAGGAGGCTCAACTAAGTATTGATGTAATCTCTCTGTTGGCGTGTCCAAATTTATGCACCTGTCTAATTTTGTTATGATGCATATTTTCTTTTAATCCAATAAACGTTATGTCACTGCTGAAATACTACTGTTTCCATAAGGCATGTTATATATTAAAAGGAAGTTGCTACTTTGAAAGCTCAGCCAATGATAAACAAAACTCCAAAGAATTAAGAGGGGTTCCCAAACTTTTTTATATAACTGTATATAATGCAATATGGCAGCAGAATCCATCGGTTATAAATGTATCTGTACCCATATACATCTTCATGATATATTTGTATCATATTATATCTTTATAACTGTTACTCACAGACTATGTTATACGGTCATAATTTACTCATTAATAGCCTGGGACTTACATCTTTCAAATGATAATAGTCCCCTATTATAGGTTCATTATTAAGAAATTGATAGGCGTACCCAACTACTCTTCTGCACCTTTATAATTCTGTCACTTAGAGCTACACCCTTTTAGATCATTGCTTCTTACGTTCTGTTATACCTTTATAATTCTGTCACTAATAGCTGCACCCTTTTATATCCTTATAAATCACTGCTTCTTACTTTCTGTTATACCTTTATAATTCTGTCACCAATGCTTGTGCTCTGCTATGCCTTTACATTATTCTGTTACTGTAAGCCGCACGCTTTCACATTTTAGAAATCTGTAAATATTTACAAACCCATGCTTACAATCTGATATTGCCTAATAATTCTCCCAGCTTTAACTTATAAAGTAATATCTGCAGCAGAGAATATACAAACACAGATAAATGAATAAAAGCTGGGTTATTTTCAGTTTGTGTTGTTATATACAAAAGTTTGGTATAGCAGTATTTAGATAGTAGATGCAATCTAACGCCTGTACCCTCTTCTAATGGGAAGTAAAAATGAATGGCAGCCTTACATGTAAAGATATTATCACTGCATACAAAGTTTTGTTCAATAACTTGTGTATGCTAAGCAAAGCATCTGGACGGATATTTTGCCATAGATATATATTGTTTGTGTGATTGGACAGGTTAGAAAACTTATGTTTTATCCCTTTGCTCATTCAACAGTATCTGTACATGTGCAGGCGGCAGCAAGTGGGCAAGTGGGGGTAAAAAGCTACCTCTTGTAACTTTAAACTGGGATATATATTAAAGTCCAAATTTTCTGATCTGACTTTTAAACAGGGAAAAACACAATTTTTCGTAGAAAAAAAATCGTAGAATTGTTTGTGATTTATTAAACCTAGATGGTGTTAGAATAAAAAAGTACTCCAACTCAGACCGAGTTCTCATAGAAGTCAATGGCAGAGGTCTCTTTGATATCCTGATCTGCGCTGGGTTTTGTTAAATAATCTGAAGATTTCATGGAATTTGGGCCGCAAATCCAAAAATTCATAGGTTTCTGACATCAAATTGAGGGGGACGGAGACGTAGAAGGGGGTGCGGTGACAAGCAGAGCTGGCCTAGGGGCGCCAGATATGTAAATCCAGGCCTGATTGAAATGCAGCCCCCTTTGACCCACTCTGATGCTAATGTTTTGAGTGCAGAGCTGGAGGACAGCATCAGGCCTGCAGTCCCAGGATCACCCTTGTAGATAATGAGCAATTATACAAAAATTTGTATTTTCTCTTCACTCTTCTTGGAAGAGTCCTGCAGTTCTCCTTTTAAGAATTTTCAAAAACCATCTGATGGCTAAGCTCACAAATCGTAGCAAAAGGGCAGTGTTATAAATGCTTATAGTCCTCCTGACCCACATCATGTAAATTTGGAAATCCTGAGGCCTGGATTTGTGGTGAGAACACAAAGGCCTAGGGCGGCACAATTTTAGGTGTAGCATGCTGCATTCACTGCCTATTCAGGACTGTGTGGGAGATTTTGACAGTAGTTTCAATTTCCCTATATATATGTGTGTATATATATATATATATATATATATATATATATATATATATATATATATATATAAATATATATATATATATATATATATATATATATATATATATATATATATAATCACCGCTTCCATAGGCACTCTCCATTCAATCGATCAGCCTACCGGGTGCTCATCCAAAGGGATATCTAATTTGAGCAAGAAAGAGCACTCACGGCCATATGTCTGCTTCAAAGAGTATATAAAAGTTTTTATTGCATAACACCAACGCGTTTCAGTCCAAAGTCCTGATGACGGTCCTCTTTGGACTGAAACGCGTTGGTGTTATGCAATAAAAACTTTTATATACTCTTTGAAGCAGACATATGGCCGTGAGTGCTCTTTCTTGCTCAAATTATATATATATATATATATATATATATAGAGCAAAGAACCGGCACTCACGAAATGGAGGTCAAGCGTGCCTGGGTGCAGTCCTAGATCGGTAACATCAATTAGAAGTAGTAGAGATCGCACTCACAGGTCTTAATGTAGAAAAAGAAAATTGTGGACAAGTGCTGACGTTTCGGCTGATACAACAGCCTTTCTCAAAGTGGAAAAGGTTTCACACAAACGGAAATAAATACACGGTGTGGCGGGAACAAAATCAAATACAAAAGGAAACACCGGGGGCAGAGGAAATGATGTGTCAAGGGCAATATACGTGAAAATTTAACATATTAGTGAAAATACAAACAGTTGGATGAAAACCAGGATAAAAAGAAAATAAATCACAAACGAAAAAATGGAAAATAAAAGATGAAAAGTAAATTAAGGAAAGTCTAAGCTCAAAATTTATCTCATAAAGCTGCCATAGTGCGCTTGCGTGAAATGGGAAAATACACTAATTAACACCCATAAAATGCAGGATCGAACAACCCTCTGTAAGCGCTCATGAAAGTTACTTGGTAAGGCACAATGTAGCAACGTGTCAAAAGGAAATGGACACTGTGTCTAAAAATTACAAGGTTACTGGATAATATGTCATTAAGATAAGCAGCTTAATGAATAATGAATAATGTTCATACTTGTGTGTCACTGATTTTCTATATATTATTTTTATATAATTATTGAATATTCCAAAAAGCCTTTCTGCAGAAATAAGTTTGGGTAATAGAAAGATGTAACATCAGTATGAATTAGGCGCAACATTGAATGATTTTGCAAAACCAACCAAAGAAGAGGCAAAGGCCTATATTCCTTATATATACTGATAAATGCTAGAAAAACATTAATCCATCTATTTTTATATACCGAAGATAGATACCGAAGATAGATAGATTTTTCTGAATACTGGTATGGGACCTGTTATCCAGAATGCTCAGGGCCTGGGGTTTTCTGGATAATGGATCTTTTTGTAATTTGGATCTTCATACCTTATGTCTACTAAAATCATGTAAACTTTAAATAAACCCAATAGGCTGGTTTTTCCTCCAATGAGAATTAATTCTATGTTATTTGGGATCAAGTACAAGCTACTTATTATTATAGAGGAAAGGGAAATCATTTAAAAAGTTTGGAGTATTTGGATAAAATTGAGTCTATGTGAGACAGCCTTTCCTTAATTCAGAGCTTTCTGAATAACGGGTTTCTGGATAACGGATCAGAATGAATCCAATCCTAATTTTAAACTTAACTAAAATCCAAAAAAAAACAAGGCTTGCATCATCTGAAAATGATTTCAACATTTATAATATTACTTATGTACATAGGAATATACCAGCACTGTGTTTTTTTGATTCAGCAGCTGTATGCTGTTGTGTGCTGTATGAGGCTTCTATGTTTGGTGCCACTACAAGGCTTCACGGCCTCAACTTTGTTTTTGCACTTCGAAATGCGACCTTTAGTAAATATGGCCCTACATGTTGTTTCTTTAAAGAAAGAGTCTCAAACAAGGAAGCAGCAAGTGCTGGTTCTGGGTTTAGATGGGTCTTGAAAGACAAGTGTAATGAACTCCATTTTGACCAACAGGGGGAACCACAGTACAGCTCTCAAGGAAGGAATTCATGCAGTGTGTATAACCAATGGGAATTCCAAAATTGAAGGTAGGTAAGCATTGTATGGGAAGTTAGCTGATGTACAAATGATATACAGTATCTGTTTCTCATTAATATGTTTATGTTTATATCACAGCTGCTATAATTATGCTTGTCATTTAGGCATGCATTCACTCCTACTGAAAATGTCTAGACTGAAGAAATCTTATATATTTTGATGCACCAAATCCATAATTTTTTGTTTCAACTGTATCTGAACCCTGCAAAAAATGATGAAAATCTGGATTTGGTAGATAATGAGAGTTTTGGAGTCTCTTATTTTTGCTAAAGCTATCTATATGCTTACTGGTAGAAGACACACAAAAGCGGGAATCCCATTGCCTGATATTGGTGCACTCAGGCACTGAAGACAATCAGAAAGTTACCAATCATAACCCTCTCACTTGCACACTAATTGACCAAACAAGATTAGTGCAATTTTTTCAGTAGTGAGTACATATAGAATGCAATCAAACACTCTAGAAACTCACATTTTTGGCCACATCTAGCCCTTAATATCAAAGGCTCAAATATTTGCCTATAAACAGCTGTTATTGAATGTAGCTTTTTTGAAATATATATTTACTCTGTTGTTTCGTTATTCCCAGTTGGGAGTAGTGAACAGTTAAGCCCATTTTGGGAAAGATACCTTGATAAAGCCCTTGCCTACGTTTATATTGTGGACTCAAAAGATCACAGTCTTCTTCCTCTTGATAAAATGCATCTTCATCAGCTGATTCAGCATGAATCTTCCCTTCCCTTGGTTGTCCTTGCTAATAAACAGGTAAAGCTAACATTTCTTGCATTGGCATAGTGTTTTATCTACTTTCCAGAAGTCAGTATGGGAATGGGACCTATTATCTTGAATACTCAGGACCTTTGGTTTTCCCAAAAGGGAATAAACCCTATAAGATTGTTTTACCTTCAATCAGGATGAATAATAGTTGGGATCATGCACAAGGTGCTGTTTTATTTTAACAGAGAAAAGATATAATTTAAAAAATTTTAGTTATTAGAAAAGGTTTACGGACAATGGATCCTATACTTGCAGTTTGTTCAAGTCAAGTGTTAAAAAAATCAAATGTACTCACAACTCAAATTGGAGGTTATTTATGAAAAAACTCGAAAGTCTAACATTTGATCAAATAGAAAGTACCCGAAAATTTGAATCAACTTTGAATTGAGTTTTTCAAACTGTCAGGAAGGCTATTAATATCTTCAAATGGTTCAACGGACCTCTGCCGTTGACTTCTAAATGAACTCAGCAGGTTTTAGGCAGTAACGGAACTACGGCGGGTCGGGCCCGGATGCAGACAATGCAGCTGGGCCCCCTGACCCCTTTCCGGAAATGCTTTTGTTAGCGCCTACGCGTGAGTGCAAACTGCCAGCAGGCCTGCAGGGGGTGTGGGTCCTGGAACACTTGCACCCCCTTCTCCCCCGGTAGTTCCGCCACTGGTTTAGGTGGCAAAGTATTAGACCTGTTTTTGTGGCAAAGAATTAGACCTGTTTCCAGAATCGAGGGGTGATAAATCTCAAATTGAAATTCGAGTTGGTGGTTTTAATTATGAAAGAGTTTTGAAAAAAAATGACAAAATTCTAATTTACCATTGGAACCTTAGTAAATGGGCCGAATATGTGCCAGAATTGTCTGAATATGCAAAGAATACAGAAATTCTATCATGTATAGAGTATAGGCAAGTATAGGCATGCCATACCATTTGCATGTTTACATAAGCAATTTTTAGTTTGCGTGATGCAGACATCACACAATATTACGTTATGATATAGAAATGTTTCATCTGAAATTGAATGTAATTTTAAAATTGTGTTTTCTCAATCCTATTTCCAGGTATTACTGTACATGACTTTATAACATGAACATGTTATTTTGGCAATGCAGCTATAACCCAGTAAATATTTCAAAAATGGAAAGTAAAAATGAAAAACAAAGTGTGAAACAGACCTCTCAAACATCAGATAGTTTGGGGGACAGTTTTCCAATAAACATAATATTATATTAGTTAATGAAGCGTTATGCTTCTGATCTGCACTTGCATTATAGTGTTTTTACTATATATTATGGGCAGCACAAATGTCTGCAAAGCTGTGTTCTCTTTAATCTTTGCACATAAGTTGCATGCACAAGTTTTGTGTCCATTGGATGCTGTCTGAGTGCCATCCTCTGCCTTGCTCCCCATATTCTATCTAGAAAGTGTAGTATGGCACACTCACACACTTAAAATAGCTGACCTGATACACTGTCAGGTCAGACATTTATTCCTCAGATGCTCTTTTTTTAGTGCAGTTGTGATCCCACTAAATGAACCTACTGGCTAGGACTCACCAAACTGTTTAGTGTCTGTAATGAAATGGCAGTATCACAAAGACCTGATATATATACCATGTACCATTCTACTATTTCTTCATTGCTGTGAAAGAAGATAAAGAGAATAAACAAGCTTAAGCCAACCTTTTCAACCTAAAACTAAAAGCCTCTTTCTGCCTGTTGTGTTTGGGAACATCATTTTAACTACACCCTTGGTCAGGGATCCCCAACCTTTTGAACCCATGAGCAACATTCAGAAGAAAAAGGAGTTGGGGAGCAACACTAGCATGAAAAATGTTCTTGGGGTGCCAAATAAGTGCTGTGATTGGCCATTTGGTAGCCCTTATGTGGATTGTCAACCTACATTGAGGCTCTGTTTGGTAGTACACATGGTTTTTATGCAACTAAAACTTGCCTCCAAGCCTGGAATTCAAAAATAAGCACCTGCTGTGAGGCCACTGGGAGCAACATCCAAGGGGTTGGAGAGCAACATGTTGCTCACGAGCTACTGGTTGGGGATCACTGCCCTTGGTTATATCAATTTTTAAAAACTACCTTGTAGGACTGCTCAGATATATGTTTTCTTGAGTATGACTTTTTCTTGAAGTCTTGATGACAGTGATGCCCTCTGTATTTCACATAAAGGGGAAATGATGAATTGTCAATACATTGGATACATATTTTATTGTATAACTGTATATGTTCATTTCAGAGATATGTGAGGAAAGGAAGCTGTTTTTAATTGCACCCGCGTGGCAACGAATGGTTCTGAATTACGTTCCAGTATTGAAGACGCACAGGAATTTCTTGCACAGCTGCTTTTAGAAACCCAGTAAAAAAAAACAAACTTGGTTGACCACGAGAATATGCCAAATGTATTCATCTTAAGAATGAAAAAGAACTGCACCTCTCTAGGACCAAACCCTTAGTATTTCACCCTGGAGCCTGACTATTTACAAACAGCACAATTCACTGTTACTTCCTGGACATACCACTCTCTTAAGGGGATGAAAGGGAAAATGAGGGGATCCCTTCAGCATAAAGCCTAACACTATTCGGGAACTTCAATAACAGCACTTTAGATAAATGAAAGATTTCCTAAGCTTTATTGATCCTCACATAGAAAGGCAACAAGCTCACAATGGATTATATAACGACTGACTCCAGAGTGGAGTGTGAAAATGTTCCTGCAAACCTTACTCTTATCCATGGAAAATATATTTACTTTCTAGGAAGAGTTCACTGTAATATTCCACATACAGTATATAAGCAAATGCAAATGGTCTCCTGTAGTCTCTCTCACTGTCTGTAATTTACACCCAAAAACCTTACTTACCCACTTTATTGAAATGCATATAATTGTTGCTCAAAGTCCTCCAATATCTTCCAAAGCCCTGGAGCAGGGAGCACTGCAAGAAGGAAGAACTGAGCAGCAGGGGTGGAGTAAAGTTGGGGCCAGGGCGTGACAGGTGTCGCCAAGATACCCCAGGATCACTTAGGTCCTGGACTGGCAAATCTCTGGAAAAGGCAGACATAGGTTCCCATTCTACCTTGCCTATTAAAATATGGGAAATGGTTACATACTTAATATTATTAAGCTTAATAAATCTCAAAATTCTAATTATGGAAAGTCAAATTCAAATTTGCCATTTTTTTTTCAACAAAAATCTCAGTAAAAACTCCAATTGGAATGTTGATAAATCTGCCACAAAAAAAAACCTTACCATTTACGGTGAACTACCCTTTTCACAAACATGGTGTGAGCTCTATCAAAAATTTTGAGATGGCCCAACTAATCAGAATGCATTGGCATATCAAAAAAAATTGAGGGCAATATTGGTATTTTTCAGAAAAACATGAGAAATGGTTGATTCTTCTGTTTTATTACATTTTTATTAAACAAACCCTCTGATAAAACTGCACAAAACATCGGTCATCATGCACAAAAATATTCACTCTATAACTATTGTACCAGGAATACTGCCTTAATTATTAAATAGAAAATCAATAGCATTATAAGTGTTAAATTAATGCAGCACTAATGATTGTATAAAATGCTTTTGTGCACTATATACATATATTGATGATGTTTTAGGAGCATTCATCATATGTGCATTCTTATTGCTATGAGACAATGCTACAGACTAAAGAATGAATAAGTATTACAGTAAATGGACAAGTTATGTCCTTCCATTGAATCTGCCTTTCAAACCAAGGAAAAGTATATCTGGAAACATAAATGTTGTGTTAATATTTGACATTTTATCATTTGAAATTCCTTTAGAAATTCCTTTACTAACATGCAAATTCATAGTTTATATATTACACTAGTACCTTTATTAACAAGGTATTCAGGTATATAGTTATCACTGTGTCTATCGATCAGGTACACACTTGAATAGATACTTTTACATAATGCTCACATCTGTAACTAAAAATAAAATGATTTCAAAATAAAAGCTCCTCCTCCAGTCTTTCCACCCGAAATCCATGTGGCAATTTAGTCCATGACCGATCTGCAGTGTCTAGGCAAGCCCTCAGACTCTCTCCATTTGGCTAGTCGTTCCTTGAACCATTTCTAGAGAAAAGAAAACAGTTACTTGTTAGTAATTATTGTATATATATATATACACAACTATGGAAATATAACGATATAAACTGTGCTTAGTGTTGTCATCCGATATATATTCAGTGTTTAGTGATGCTACTTGGCTCGCATATATTTGTATAGACAATAATCTATTCATTACTTTAAAATATAATGATAGAGGTCACTTTAGAATGCTATGACCTGTATGTATGACTTCTGATGTAATTAAGGAGGACATTATATTGCAGATTTTCTCCTTTAAAGTCATACCTGCGAGAAATGCTGCAATGCACCTTAGTTATCAGCTCAAATTCATGCTGAGTGGCTGTTTAGAATTTCTGTAGTGTGCCGTATCTATACACTGTTTACTGAGGCATACAGCTTGTGCTTTCTTTATGTGGCCAGTTTTAAAAGGATGTGCCTGCAGCCAATATAACAAAAGCACTGCATAGGTTTCACAAGGAACAGCATATTAAAGGAATTGTACAGTGTAAGAATAAAATCTGGGTAAATAGGCTGTGCAAAATAAAAAATGTTTCTAATATAGTTAGTTAGCCAAAAATGTATAAAGGCTGGAGTGATTTGACGTATAACAAGTCAGTCAGACACTACTTCCTGCTTTTCAGCTCTCTTGGTTTACACTGACTGGTTACACTGGCTACCAGGCAGTAACCTTGAGACTTGAGGGGGGGGCCACATGGGTCATATCTCTTGCTTTTGAATCTGAGCTGAATGCTGAGGATCAATTACAAACTCACTGAACAGAAATGTCCCATGTGGCCCCCCTTCAAGTCGCTGACTAACTCAGAGTTATAGAGCTGAAAAGCAGGAAGTTGGATTCTGGCTGTTTTATTAGACATCCAGTCACTCCAGCCTTTATACATTACATTTTTGGCTAACTAACTATATTAGAAACATTTTTTATTTTGCACAGCCTATCTATTTACCCAGTTTTTATTTTCACACTGAACTATTCCTTTAAGGGGATACTGACGGTATTTTAAAAAATATTTCAATGTCGCCCTGAGGACCCATTTTCCTAGGGATGACAATGATCATGATGACATGATAGAAGTCAAGTTACTGTTCACATACCTGGCTGCTGAAAGCCAACCATATAAGTGTCTGCAATTCAAGCCAGGAATTACAGAAGGTTGTATGTAGGATGTTGCTACGGTACATATATGAGCCTTTGCAGATGCCCACAACCAGATACATATGTTGCAAGTACAGCCCATTTCCATCTCTGTTATTGTTTCAATCTCTTTGACTTTACATTCTATTTCCTCTTGTATTTCTGGCCTACTTTCCTTCTCTATTCTTTACTCTTTTTCTGTTTCCTGCAGCTTTTTCTATTTGTATCTCTATATGTCTAATGATCTTTTTATTTACAACCAAGATATTCTTCTTTTTTTCCTTCTTAACCCTTCCTCTCCTTTCCATTCCAATTTTCCTCTTCCACCCAGCTCCCCCCCACCTGCTCCCTTTCCTCCTTTCTTTTGAGTTATTTGTGTTCTCAATGTTTATGAATTTCCTATTATTTGCTTACGTCCATGAATGTACATCAAAATCTAGATTCTGTTCTTAAATTTCATGTATAATTCTAAATGGACAAGCCTAAAAGCCAACTGGACAGCTAAATATAACTTCCATTAATATAATTTCTTTGAATGTTGAGATGATTTTTTTTTCTGTGTTGTATTTGCTGCCTTTTGCATTTTTAATATTGGCTTCACTGTTGTTTTCCCCAAAGTATTAGAACAAGCGTTTCACTGTGCAATGTAATATGGTACCAAGCTCTGCATTATAGGTGTCACTTGCTGCTAAATGAATATGACAATTGATGCCATTCTGCAGCTACAAGGTCAGCCAGTGAAAAACAAAGAGGTCTGATCAAAAGGCAAGCAACCCAACAAAAGAGCTAGCACCAATGAATGCATCACCCATCTCTGAGAGAGAGTGTAATAATAGATAACAGACAGATGATGATAGATGGATAGAAAAATATAAGATAGGTGGATGATAGATATATAGATAGATATGTTTTTCCTTTAGCCTACCTTCTCTATTAAATGAACAATTCACAATGTGGAAACCAGGTGGGAAAAAAAGGCCAAGCACAGGTTACATCGTAAATGATTGAAACAGTAGAAGTATTTTTGATACTTTTAACTGAGCAGCATAGCAACTGTGGATATATTACACAGAAGTGAAAAATTGGTTAGTGTCCACTCACCTTAGTCTCTTCCTCTGTGAGTCCTGTTTCAGCAGCAATTAGCATTATAGAAGTGCTATGAGGCTGCTTACTGATACTGTTGAAATTATATTCAAGGACTTCCATTTGTTGATTTGTTAGCTCTGTGCTGTCACTTCTCCACTTATCTTTCTGGGGCAAGCTCATTATTCCTGAAAAAAAATAGGAATCAAGAAATTAATGAAAAAAGCAAATGTGTCAAATTGGCCTTGTCAGCTAGCAGGAATGAGCAGATGAATCAGGTTTGTACAGATGAAAACATGCAAAATACTTATAAGTCAGCATTTGCTACCAACTCCTATGGGTGCACATTGCTCATTTTGGGGTTTGCTTTCTGTGAGCACACTTTACATAGAGCATGCAACAATTTGCAGTTAGCAGACATTGCAGGGCCCATTTACATTTATGTAGCTTTTAGTTATTCTGGGACAAACTCTGAATGAACTCCCTTGTGATTTGTGTGGGTAAATGTAATTTGCTGTGCTCCTGGGGGTGGAGGGGGGTCAGAGAGAAACTGTGTAATTTATTACATGAGCACCTACATTTTAAAAAATATTTTCTAGTTTTTTTTCATTTAAGATGACATTAATTGGCTGTTCAGTCACTATACAATGATAATGAATAGATAATAATGACTACAGATAAAGGGTATATGTCCTGGTACAGAACTTTAATCACATGCCATTGATTTCAGTGTCTCTCAAAAGCAGCCTGAGGTATATAGAAGTCCTATACTGTATGTCTGCTATAAAACCCAGCTTCATACAGATATGCCCCCTATGTATGCACATTGCTACTTTAAGTAGTTTAATAAGATTAAGATTTACTGATATGGTATATTCCTTAGGCATTACTGAGCTTAATTCTGATGGATGGGTTATAATAATATAATAAGATCATTATGTGTCACTATACTGTGCAGTTATAGCTAGCTCAGTAAACAATACATATTTATCAAGCTTTTCACACTCGGCTAATGCTCATTAAAAGTAAACAAGCTCTGTGTAAATATTACTAATACATTTTTATATCAAGTTGGCCACTAGAGGGTAACCTTCCTTTTGTCTTTGAATTTGATTTTCTCAACAGACTGGCTGCTTCCATTTCTAGAAAAAGCCACAATTATGGGCATGAATACATCTCCCTGTGCAAATGTAACCTGCTTGAAGGAGCTTTAAAGCATAACTAAAGAAGTAGGCTAGAAATGTTGTACATTATTTTTTGGGCTTCTGTACCAGCCCAAGGCAACCACAGCCCTTTAGCAGGGAAGATTTGTGTCTCCAAAGATGCCCCAGTAGCTCCTCATCTTCTTTTCTGCTGATTCACTGCACATGCTCTGTGCTGCTGTCAGTTACTGAGCTTAGGGACTCACTCACTAAACGTCACAATATAAGGCTGATTAGTAATTAATACCGATCATTTCTACATGGCAGCACAGAAACCAGTACAACTAGCATCAAAATTAATCATCAGCCTTGTAGCATGATCTTATATGACTCATTTTCTGCTTGATAATTTGCAACAACCCCTAAGCTTAGCTTCTCAACAGTTGCTCAGAGCCCACTGAGTATTCGAGTGCCGCAGACAATTTCCAAGATGGTGACCCTCTGTGACAAGTTTGAAGTCCTGGATCATTGCTGCTATTCACAAGCTGAAACTTTAGGCTGGTGCAATAAGTTCAGTATATAAAATATGGCATTGTTTTAGCCACATTATTTTTTAGAGTTTAGTTCTCCTTTAACATTTAAAGGAAATAATGTCTTTATTTGTGGCAGGGCCTAGGGTGAAACAGATTATATGGGGCCCATTATTTGTATAAGACTAGCATGGCCCTGTAGCTGTTTTTACACTGCACTAGAGACAGTATTTGGTTGTTGGTGAGGACTGGAGTTCACATTTTAACAACAGCTGATGGGCCACTAGTTTTAAGTTGCCTTGTTCTTTAAAACTTTATTTTTGTCCATTGTAAATTTAAACATTGCTGACTGCGTCATATTTGCATTTATCTCCAGGATATTTAAGTGAACAAATATAATATGCTCATGCTGAATACACAAAAGGTATTTACTGATCTCTAGCAGGATCTTACAAGCACACAGGCAAGTTAATTATCAGCAAAATGTAAAGTAAAGAAAAGAGTAAAGAACATGATCCACTCTCTACCTCTTATTATCCATTATTCCATTTTCTGTGCTCCCTTACTTTAAAGTTGTTATTGTTTTTCTGTGCAAGATACATACAATGTTTAATAAAGAAGAGTAGTATTGGAATAAAGACTGTAAGGAGTTGGTTAATTTTAAGTTAACTTAAAGGGCACCTATCACAGCCAAAATCAAACGCATATTAACAATCTGACCAGTACAACATAAACACGTTTAGTCAAACTACATATATAGTTTTTTGAAAAAACCTGCAGGTTTTAAAAAATCCCTTACTTCGTCAAATGGGTTCTTTCACTGAGGGAGGCCATATTGAGACTATAACAAAGACTATAATATGCAAATTTCAGGAGCATGCTCAGATTGTAACACTGCTTTGAGTATTCTACCCAGAATGCCTTGTTTTAGTAAACTTCTCCACTAGAAGTATCAGCAGATTTCCCTATCTTGTCCCCTGCTGGTGATGTTATTATGCAAATGAAGGGCACACACTAACTTCCAGCAGGTGGCAGCACTACTGTATAGCAGCTAACACAGAGGTTTGGCTGATTTGAAAATAGCTTAGAAGGGTTGATAAGCAACAAGGAATTTCAACTGAGCATGTGCGAGATTTCAGAGCTACAGTTGGCTGGGAAGATATAGGTAGGAGGAGCCAGTGAAATCCAAGATGCCTGCCTCAGCTAGAACTGCATTGGAGATAGGGGAGATCTTGCAGAAGGTATAGTGAGCTGATGATTTATATTATACAAACAATTCTAAGACTTAGTGTATTTACTTAGGAAATTATTTTAGTTATGATTGGTGCCCTTTAAGTTATAGAATGACCTATTCTTATCAATTTTTCAATTTGTCTGTGTTTATTTATTTATTTTTTTAGTTCAGCTATTTGTCTTCCTCTTCTGCCTCTTTAAAGTTTTTCTAATGGGGGGTCACTGACCTCTTCAACCAATAATATATTGCTCTTTGAGGCTACAACTTTATTGTTATTACTTTTTCTTACATATGTCTTTATGTAGTTTCTGAACTATTCATTTAAGCAGAGCATTCTATCACAGTTAACATGACCAAAGGCACTTTCAATTAAAGTCAATGGGAAGCAATCAACAGTAAGCAAGGGGGTAATTATTTCACTATCATTTGTAGCCATAGGATTTACGATTATGCTTACTGTAGTATTTTTGCAGCTGCTACTGTCTAATGGGAAGCAATACAAGTGTCACTCAGACGTTGATCTGTCATCTGGTTTCTTGCAGTAAGCCATTGCATTTGATGTAGCCATCAAGTCAAACACCATTTACTAGCAGTGATCAAAACACTATGTATATCACAGCCCTATGGTTCTATATTCACAAATCACATATGGAAACCATTTCATTTTATGAATAAATCTTATATCTTAACTAAGTAAGTGCAACAAACTATTTTAGTATACATCAATATGTAAATGTAGACATTAAAACAAAGATATGTAATTTGATGATACTGTACTGTAGACTGGGTAGAAGGTTGGGGTTGTTTTCTCTAGAAAAAAGGCGCTTGCGAGGGGACATGATTACACTTTACAAGTACATTATAGGGAAATTATAGACAAATAGCAGGGGACCTTTTTACCCATAAAGTGGATCACCGCACCAGAGGCCACCCCTTCAGACTAGAGGAAAAGAAATTTAATTTGAAGCAATGTAGTGAGGTCAGTGAGGTTGTGGAATGGACTGCCAGGTGATGTTGTGATGGCTGATTCTGTTAATGCCTTTAAGAGTGGGTTGGATGATTTCTTGGACAAGCATAATATCCAAGGCTATTGTGATAGATATGGGTATATATAATTTATGTGAAAGTAGGGAGGGGTGTGTGTATGGATGCTGGGTTTTCATTAGGAGGGGTTGAACTTGATGGACTTTGTCTTTTTTCAACCCAATTTAACTATGTAACTATGTACTGTGATACTCCACATGTGTCACTGGCACTGGAAATGACGACCAATATTTATGACCGTCAGGTACAGACCTGTCGGATATCCCTGTTCTTTTGCTGTGTGTTTCTTACAAAAAAAGACCCAAAACTAAAAAAAAGCATTGCAGTGCACCCTGCTGTTAATTTGCTTGAGGAAAATGTTTTCACTGGACAACTCCATGTCATACTTACAGGGATAGCCCCCGCCCAAGAGCTCCCGTCAGAAGGACCCTCCCCAAAGCTTTAAAAGCTCAACCCCACCCCCCAATCCGGTGTATTTTTTTCTTCTGCTTCAGTTTATTTTTGCTCCTGTTAGAAGTAGTTTGCTTTTTAACCTTGGGGAAGCATTAGGGCTTGCTGGAAAGCGTCCTAGGGACTGGGGTTTTGGTGTGATCTTTTTCCCCCAAGCACATACCTTATGTATGACTTATGTATGTCTTCAGTGTTTCATCATCTGGATCAGGTTGATTATAACCTTTCCAATGGCAAGTGCTATGTCCCCCCATCCGTGTGCCTACCTGGGCATGTCAAAAAGAGCGTCCAGCGGCATTGGGTTGTATGGCCCCTACACCCCTTATGATTTTTTATGGATCCCAGGTTTGCCTTGGGGAGTGGGGTTAGCAGAATGTTTAGTTAGCGGCCTGAACCTTATGACCTCCTCCTCCTTTTCCCCTATACTGGGGTATATTTTCTTTTTTCTGGAGGAATTTAGGTTTCAGAGCCACCTGCCTCCCTCCCAAGTGGGACATTCACTAAGATGCGTAGTTGCGCCAGCGTCCGCTTCGCTGCACTTCGTCAGACGTATTTTCGCCAGCGCTACGCAAATTCACTAAAATCCTAAGTTGCGCTCAGGGGAAGCGTAAGGTTGCGAAGTTGCGCTGGCATCAATTCGCCAAGCAAAGCAAAGTTACGCTAGCGATGCTTAATTTGCATATGGCGCCAAATTAAAGTTACAATGGAGGTATATGTAGCATCACTACACAAGCCTGGGAAACCTTCAAAACAGCAAATAAAATTTTATTTTGCCCTACACATGTGCCCACTGTATAGTTAAGGTGCCATGAGTTAAGAAATGTAGGGGGGAAGGAGGGTAGCCCCAAAAAAAATTAGATCTTTTTCAGCCTATCACCCATAAAAAAAGAAAAAACGCCAGCATTTTTTGGGACTTAGAAACATTTTTAACTTTTTTGGAAGCAATCCCTATCTACCCTATTTCGCCAGGCGTAAGGGTGCGAAGTAACGCAAATTTACGCCAGCGTCCGTTAGTGAATCAGCGAATTAACGAAAATGCGCTAAAAAATCACATATTTCTAAACATTTTAAACAATGATGCCAGTACTAAAATTATTTAGCAAATAAGCAAGGTTGCTTATTAAGATTAGGTATTTGAGAATGAAGCAGAGCCGCTTGTTTCTAGATTTGCAAATCAAGATACTCAAAATCGGTAATAAAGAATGCAAATGCCAAACACAAGTCAAAATAAAGTATCATTTATAGAAAAATATGCTTGATGATAGATAAGATTTATTACAGATAATAAAAAAAGCCGGAAGATGGACACGTGGAACTTCGCTGGAAGAATCTGCTGCAGAGGGGTAAGTAAAAAGTATGGGGCATTTCCCCGGGGGTAGTTAGCCTGGGGGGAGGAGGGAGGGAGGTCTACCTGGGGTGGGGGGTACTGGATTTTTTCCCTACAGGTTGATTTCTCCTGTAAGGCAGGGAAATGCCAGGCTGGGGGTGGAGAAAGACAGGGATGTGATGTCAGGGGAAGAAGCTGTTCACTTCCTTATCTCCTGAGCAGGAACAAACATCCCACCCTCCCTTTTTTGCATATTTTGTGAAATGTCAGGAATTTCTCTTTATGTTCTCATATTATTTATTAAGCAAATGTGGATATATTCCTGCATGTACTGTTATATTGTGGTTGCGGTATAGTTAAACAGTATAAACATGAGAGAGTTTGCATGTTATTAGTCAATTTTAATGAATGTCAAGTGCTTGATCCAGGGAATGTTTCTGATCGCCAATGGGGTCAGGAAGGAATTTTTTCCCTCTTGAGGCATAATTGACACTGGCTTTAAACTGGGTTTTTTGCCTTCCTCTGGATCAAAACAGTGGATATACTGTATGATAATGTATTTTAAGTTTTATTTGTCACAGCAGCAGTAGGAACCTGCCAGAGTACTGCACAGGTAAATTTAGAAGAGGGAGAAAGGAGGTTCTCTCCTGTGACTGCACAGTGGGTTGATTGATACAGACGCTACTAATGCTTGTGCTAGGGGGCAGCCTGCTTGGATTTCCTATCATCGACACACTGCAGATTCAGGACCGACAGCAGGGCTGCTAAACTTCTCTCATGGTGGGAGATGCCGTTTGGGGCCATCCTCTCTGTAGGTAGAGGCAGCCTAATACTCAGTGGTGGATATAATGACATAGTGCTGATCTCAAGTGAGGAGCGGCAGAGCATAGTAGCGGTCTCTTATGGAATTCTGGCTTTGAATATTGCCTTGGGGTGAGGCTGGCAAGGTCCTATTTGTTTTATAAAATGTTAATAAATGCTGTGGCCATTTTCACCATTTCTGACTCCTGGTGTTTCATTATGGTATGTAACAATGGGGTTCAAGGGATAGCTGAAGGTGAAGGGTCAATTGAGGAGTCCCCTTGTCATGAACTGTGCATTTCAATTTACACTAATAAAGGCCGTTTTTGTATCTTACCCTTTCATACCCTTTCATACCACAGGGAAAATGCAACACAGTGATTGGCTGGAAAACTAAATATTAATATTAAAAAATAATATAAAATATTAAATATTATCAACATATACTCTAAAAAAAATTGCAAGACTATTAAGAATCATTTACAATACTGTGTTTATGAGTTTGGTTATGTAATAAAAATGAACTAGGTTTGCCCATGTGCAGTAACTCATAGCAACCAATGAGCTGTGGGGATTGTGGCAAGATATAATATAAGCCAATACTTGAGGGGGTGATGACATCATGGGGCTGGGCAGATCAGGGGGCATCTTAAGCAAAACAGTTTTGCATGGATTTATGATAGCTTTTTAAAAAACAATTAAAAGGGTTACATAGAGAAAGCAAATCAATGTTCTTTTAAACAGGAAATGGCATTAATGTATTTTGGGAGTTTCTGGATAAGAGGTTTTCCAGATAATAGACTTGTACTACTGCTGGTAGTAAAAATAATTTGAGAATGCATGTTATATCCTGAGATTAAAAATAGCCTACTTACAAGCACTATATTTAAGTTAACTATAGAAGTATTATGGCTTATGTCACACATCATCTCTGGTTGCAGAGAATTTTTTTGCTAAGAAATAACTGTGTCCAACACTGTCACAGATCACTTCCAGTTGTAGACAATGGAACCGCTGAAAGTACGCAATAGGTCTCATTTACAGTGAGCAGGTGCAAGAACTCTGCATGCAGATGGGCCCAGTCCAACCTTACTATTATATTTTATGTTAATCTCTCAATTGTTTATAAATAATATATATGCATTATTACTAGATGATTTAATTGTACATAACCATCTGGAACTAACACCATTGCATAGTATGTACTTTGTAACGCTTTGAGCTATGGTTGCTGATGTGTATGATCCACTTCAAGTAATCCTGCACATGGTTCAAGTATTTCTAACTTGGTGGAAAAAGAAGTAACAAGAGGACAAAACTTGGCGGGATATGTGCTTTTTAAAGACAGACTTACTAAGAAAGCTGACAGGTTTCCAATGGAACATACGGATAAAACTTGCACTTATTAGGTTCCCAGATGTTGCTGGAATAGAACTCAGCAGCATGCTTTAGCTCTGAGAATGCTTTTCGAGGATGGTGGAAATTGTTATCAATAATACCAATCTACCTAAAGTCTAAGGGGCAAATTTACTAACAGGCGAAAATTCGCCAGCGATGGCTTCCCGCACATCGCAACACTTCGCCAGGCGTAAATTCGCCTGAACAACGCTAATTCACGATGATCTGAAGTTCCGTATATGCTGCAGCAAATACATTACACTACACAAGGCCAGGGAACCTTACTAAAATTATATAAAGTTGTTATAATGCCCTACACATGTGCCCACAGTATAGCTTAGGTGTTAGCAAATGTAGAGGGGAAGGAGGATACCCGGAAAAAAAATTACTATCTTTTTCAGTCTATCACCCTTTAAATAGGAAAAAGTTTTTGGGACTTAGAAAAATTTTAAACTTTTTTTTGAGAAACTCCTATCTACTCTATTGCACTTCGCCTGGTCTGAGGTGGCGAAGGCAAGTCTGGTGATAGAGGTAAGGGTCAGTAAAATCAAAAACTTAGTGAATTTGCATAGTAACGCTCTTTCGCCAGACCGTAAATTCGCCTGGCGTTAGAGTTCGAAGTTGCGCCAGAGTCTACCTCCTTGTGAAATTACGCCATTAGTAAATTGGTGAAGTGCCGAAATGACATCACGCTGGCGAATTTTCGCCAGCGTTAGCCACTTCACCCTTTAGTGAATTTGCCCCTAACAGCATTGCTGCAGAGTAAGGTCTCTTACACACCGGCGTTTGTGCGCTCCCCGGCATCGTGCTTTCTTCCGTTCAACTGCAGGGGAGCGCAGGAGTAGACGCACTGAATTATTGTCAGTGGGGCTGTACTCACACAGATGCATGAACTGTATGCGCTGAACGCAGGTAAAATGCAACATGCTGCGTCCCAATAATTCAATGCGTCTACTCCTGCACTCCCCTGCGGCTGAATGGAAGAAATCACAACACAGGGGAGCGCACAAACAAACGCCCGTGTCTAAGAGCCCTAATGGAAATGTTATGTGTACAAATAGGAGTAAAAAGCAATGTTAGGTTCCCCAGGGGTGCCTATATTTTTTCCCTCCAAAAAATTTGGGAAATAAGGCCACCCTAAAAAGTGATCCCTGACCATTAGAAAGAGAAAATCATGGTTGCGTAGTGGCATCTCTGTCTATTCTCCTACTGGATGCTGGAGACTAAACTCCTAACAATTACCTCAATGTATCATATATAATCAATAGACTCATTGTACATTAGTTATATACCATTCACGTGGCTGAAAATATCCTTTTTAATAATAGAACAGATTTCAAAGGTAGAAAGTAACAAGCAGTGGTAAATAATACTTCCCATAGCTGACATGATGGTTCCTTAAAGAGGTGGTTCACCTTTTAAGTTACCTTTTAGTATGTTATAGAATGGTCAGTACTAAGCAACTTTTCAATTGATTTATTTTTTTATAGTTTTTTTTAATTATTTGCCGCCTTCTTTTAACTCTTTCCAGCATTCAAATGGGGGTCACTGACCCCCCATCTAAAAACAAATGGTCTGTAAAGCTACACATTTATTGTTATTGCTACTTTTTATTACTCATCTTTCTATCCAGTCCCTCTCCTATTCATATTCCAGTCTCTTATTCAAATCAGTGCATGGTTGCTAGGGTCATTTGGACCCTAGTAACCAGATAGCTGAAACTGCAAACTGGAATGCTGCTGAATAAAAAGCTAAATAACTCAAAACCACAAATGATAAAAAATTAAAACCAATTGTAAATTGTCTCAGAATATCACTCTCTACATCATACGAAAGGTGAACAAACCCTTTAACGTTACATATCAGTTTCACGTGGCTGAAAACTTTTCTGTGTTTCTTTAGACAGAAAAAGAAGAATGTTTTGCTTTGTTTAGTGCATCGCTGCCTAACAATTCTGCTACATTTTCTAAGATACCCTCCACATCTGGAAAGGATTTCTCCTGTACAGTGGCTTAGAGATACCCCCTTTTATCCCGTTTTTTCTACCAGACTGCCTTATCCATTGTAACTGGGTTTGGAAAAAGACATAGGTACAGTAAGTCAAGTTCATCCTTTGAGGTCATTATAAAACCTGCCTAACATGTTTTCTTCAAAAATCCTAAGACTTTTCAAAGAGAAGGCAAAAAACAAAGCAAATATACTTACTTGACAGCAGAGTATCTTGCTGACAGTCTCCACTCACTACACGGCTTGTTTTAATTAAAAACACATAAGCTCAAGCAGTTGTAGCAGTTGTGATAGAGGACGCCTATTTGTTTATCGCACATTTCTCAGCTAGAAATCAGGGAGGACTGGTACCTGAAAAACCTGCAGGACAGGCAGGACGAGGACAACGTGCCGTTCAGCGGTCAGAAATGCTTCTGCTCATAAGGGCTGCACGTTTCTATGGAACTGTTGTTCCTGTCACAGCCATAGCTCTACAGATGCTGTTTCTGTTGCTGAATGGGCGGTTCAGATGTCACACACGGAACACACGCCTATTGAGCTTGGCAGGAGGTTATGAAAGTTCTGCTAAATTCACGTCACTAGTGACAGACTGCACCATAAATAATGACGTAGCATTTACAGAAAAATGAGGCGCCTCAAACATGGATGTTTCCATTGTCTCATTGCTTTAACTACACTGGTATTTTTTTCAATTGGTAATTTTGCATGAAAATGGCCTGTGGCACCGTGCAATATGTATTTTCCATGCTATGAAAAGGTGAAAGTACTGCTGCGGTTCAACATTTTTAAGGTGATGTGTTTGTTTTATTTAAACAGCGTTTACAGTTTTTATAGAGATGAATGACAATCCATATGGCAGGCTTGGAGATGAGAGGGAGGGACACAACTTTATTACATATATTGGATCTGTTATTTAGAATGCTTGGGAGCTTTGGTTGACTCCCCCATATAAAGGTGGCCATGCACAGGGAGATCCGCCAAACGAGCGGATCTCTCCCTGATATGCCCACATTGAGGTGGGCAATATCGGGTTGATCTGATCTTGGGCCCCAAGGCCCAACTACTGGATCAGAATGGAGGCTATATGGGAACTGAGATCACAGGACTGCATCAACGAACAGATGCGGCTGAGATCTGAAAGGATTTTTTACCCTTCAGGCAGATATCGATCAGGGAAGCCTGTCGGATGGCCCCACACACGGGCCAATAAGCTGCCGACAGACCAAGTCGTCAGCTTTCATCGGCCCATGTATGGGGGCCTTAAGTCTATTAAAAAAATAATGAAAACTTTAAATAGGATTGCTTTGTCACCAATATGGATTCATACAATTTAATTGTGATAAAGTAAAAGGTACAATTTTATCATTTATTATAGACAAAAAGGAAATCATATTCAAAATTAAAATTAAATTATTAGATTAAAATGGAGTCTATGAGAGATGGCCTTCCCTTCTAGATAATGGGTTTCCAGATGATGGATCCCATACTTGTACATGGATAATCCTTTTAGTCATATACCCTTTCCGTTATTCACAGTGATGTAAAGAATTTATACATCATTCAAATCATGCCTTCCCCAGCGGAGCTTACCATGTAATGTCCCTATTCACACATTCACACATACACGGGCCACAAGGGAGTGTTGAAATGAACTGCTCAGACAGGGGGCACCAGACCACTGGGCACACACATTTGTTAGCTAGTAACAGCCTCCTCCCAGCTTCTGCCTAAAGTTTTATTATGAACAGTAGATCATTACTGTCATATACAGGACCAGGAGGGTCAGTTGTAAGCAGTTGGCTTGAAGTCGCTCCACTAAATGGAAATTTAGAGATAAAAGGTCCTAAAACCACAGTTACTCAAAGGGGTAACCTTGGGGTATTAAAGGGCAATGAGGCACTCTGGCAGTATCTTTGGCCAGTGAGAGGCAGGCAACCAGGGGAATGCTTCATGAGGATCTGGATTGTAGAACTAGAATCTACAAACATATTCAGAAAATTAGATTGGGCTCTAGGGAATTGTTGTTATATAGACATTTTAGTCATGTTAGATATCTAAAGGTCTGAAAAATAGAACAGGTAGAGCCTAGAGTTTTATTTTATCTTGTGGATAAAGTCCAGATATATTTAAGGGCGTACCGTGCATGATGGGAATGGTAGTTTCTAAATTCAATCCAGTAAAGGGCTAAAGGTAGCTGCTATATTAAGTTAGGACGGACTCCTGGAGGGCATTCTTGAAAAAGCGCAAGGACTTGAAACACATAGAACTTTTTTTCCCCCACTGTAGGAAGAAACATAGTGACATCAGATGCCATGGAAAGGCACCAAGTGAGACCACATCCACAGGGAAACAGAAGCAGGGCCTTCCCTCATTTAAGTATTTTAGTATATTCTTCCTGGCCAGAAACACATTGTTCTATAGGTAAAGTATATGCCTTTACTAAATATCAAATACATGGAACGCTAAGAGACTTATTGTTAAATAGTGGCTATACAATAGAGAAAAAAGTTAAAGGTTCACATGTAATTTAATATTATGCAGAGGAAATTAAGAATACAGTCTTTCTGTCTATAAAGTGTTTTTTTATATTATATGAACTAAATACAGTATATGATGTTATATATGATATGTAAGAAGTACTGGATTGGATCCACAAACCTCATTTCCACATTTGGTAAAATGTGGTGAAGACGGGAGACAGATTTTCTGCGACCAATTACTGAGATGTGTATTCCAATGTACAAGAAACCACCTCTGAACAGGCCTTATTCTCCACCTCGCATAATTGACTATATTGATTCTAGAAGTCAGAAGACCCATAAAACTGAGTTCTCTATCTTGCAAGCAACTGTGATTCTGAAGAAGTCTCACCTCAGATGTAATCTGGGAAATTCTCTGAAGAGGTGAAGAAACCAGATTGGTATTAAAGATCGCCACTAGATATATCATCCTCTCTCATTTAGGGGCAAATTCACTAAGCCGCGAAGCGCCGAACGCTAGCGTTAATTCGCTAGCGTTTGGCATTTTCGCTACTGCGCAAATTCACTAACGAACGCTGGCGTAGTTTCGCTAGTGTTACTTCGCAACTTTACGCCAGGCGAAGTTTCGCTAGCGACGAAACTACGCAAATTCACTAACTTGCGCAGTGTACTGAACGCTACCTTTTATGCTAGAATTCCTTCGCCACCTCAGACCTGGCGAAGCGCAATAGAGTAGATAGGGATTGTTTAAAAAAAAGTCAATTTTTTTTCTAAGTCCCAAAAAAACGCTGGCATGTTTTCTACATGATGGCTGATAGGCTGAAAAAGATCGAAAATTTTTTGGGGCTCCCCTTCCCCCCCCCCCACATTTCCTGACTCATGGCAACTTACCTAGACAGTGGGCACATGTGTAGGGCAAAATTAAATTTTTATTTGCTGATTTGAAGGTTTTCTAGGCATTTGTAGTGCAGATACGTGTTCCTTCATTGAAATTTGAATTTCGCGCCGTATGCAAATTAGCCTTCGCTAGCGTAACTTTGCTTTATATAGCGAATCAACGCTAGCGCAACTTCGCAACCTTACGCTACCCCTGTGCGCAACTTCGGATTTTAGTGAATTTGCGGAGCCCTGGCGAAACTATGCCTGGCGAAGTGCGGCGAAGTTGCGCCTGGCGCAACTTCGCATCTTAGTGAATTTGCCCCTTAGTATCCAACCTGGATGCATTAGAGTTGTTCTAACTAAAAGTGCATGATCTTTGAGAGTCTCTGGATCTCTTCCCACAATGAGAAAATTGTTTAAATAGTGATATACTGTACTTCTACTCCCTCCTTTCTCAATATGGCAATGAGTACCACCAACCAGGCCCGGACTGACAATCTGTGGGTTCTGGCAAATGCCAGAGGGGCTGCTATAAGGTGCCATAGAAAGTCAGTATTTAGTGGGCTGGTGGGGGCTGGGTGGGCCTCTGTGTGGGATGATTGGGACTGTGTACCTGAAATGCCAGGGCCTATTTCAATTCTCAGTCTGGACCTGCCACCAACATCTTGTTAAAGGTTCTTGGCAAAGTGGAGAGCCCAAAGGGCAGACAACAGAACTGAAAATGGTGGTCTTCGCAAGCAAATATCAGAAAACTCTGATGTTCACTGCCACAGGAACATGCAGATATGCGTCCTTAACAATTGAGCAAGGCTAGCCAGTTTCATGTGTTAATTACCGATTTTAAAGTGGAAAGATACTCAGGCCCGGATTTCGGCGTGGCTGAAAAGGCCCGGGCCTAGGACGGCATCAATTAAGTTGCGGCATGCCGCCCAGCCGCACGCAAAATTAGTTCAGTGCTAGTGCGAGAAGACTGGATACTTTCTCCTGAGTGAAATAACAGTCAGCAGCAAATCTTAATAAATAATGGCTGTCTGAGCACATGGCTCTCCCTTTTATAGTAAAGTAGCGCAGCAGCAAAACCTTGTGGTATCCTCCGGTGTCTGCCATGCTGCACCAGCACAAGGGCTCTGGCCCCATGGTCCAGCCCCTGGGAAACCCATAGCTCAGTCCACAGGGGATTTCAACATGTGCTCAACAACGGAGGGGAATTAACTCTACAGGTCCCTACATAAACATTTAGGAGATAAAATTAAGCTATTATGCAGCAAACTTTTTCAGTTGGTATTAGGAAAGCATAGTATCAGTACAAACTCCTACTTCAAATTAATATACCTACAATCCTACTTTTTTCTCTTTGGCAGTCTGAGCATAAAATGTCACATCTATCAAGTTCATCTTATTCGTGAAAACGAAGAATAAACAACATGCCAACAAGCCCAATAAGTACGCCTCTTTAATTACTGGAAATGCTTGATCGAAGAATCGCTGAATCCACCTACAAATTATACCATTTTCAAACACAATGTCAACAAACGTATTAAATGTTGATTTACAATTTGAAGCACCATGGTGTCAAACTCAAGGAGTGGCATTAATACATGTACAATAACTAGAGGTGTGCTGATATTCTATCCATGTTTTTATGTATATGATGAAAACTATTTATTGGCATAAAGAATACAGTTTGAACAATACCCTACAACCAGATATATCCTTCATGTGGTAAATGATAAATAAATTATTTTAATTTTCCTCGCTGGCTCTGTGCTAAAGTCAAGTGACAATTATAGTGACAGTCCTGGCTTTGACTCCGGGATGCAAGCCTTTCAACATTTCTGACTGTAAAGCCAGTGCATTTTAGATGTGCTATGACTGTGGCTTTATTTGTCTGAGTTACCTGAAACTGCATTCACTTTTTGTGTTGCTCTTTTTGGGTGCACAAATGTAATCTGCCTATGCTAAAAAAACATCATTGACATCAAACTCCCTTTCTCAGGGGTACTCAGGCTGACTTTAACAGAGGCTTAACAAAAATCAACAGCACTGGGCCTCTAAACCACAGGTACTACAGAGCTGAAATAAATATTTTATAATAAACGATTATTTAAAAAAATTATTTGTGCGGCTTGCTAAGGCTTGCCTCACAGTATAAAATTACACCCTGTAGGAGCCTGCTAATACCCAAATGACAGTGTCATTTCATACATTTTGGTTTCAGCTGATTTATTAGTTTAGTTATTTAGCCTGTGCAGCCATTTATTTTGGTTTAGCCAGAAATATACAGTATGCATGCTGACAATAAAGATTTGGGACTCTTTTACTAACACAGGTGCTTCTAATTTTTTAAAGGATTTTTAAACTATATATAGAGTATATGGCTCAAAAAAACACATTTTAAATATTGATAATTTATATTTTATATTCTGTTATCTGGAAATCCGTTATCCAGAAAACTCCGAATTACGGAATGGCTGTCTCCCATAGACTCCATTTTATCCAAATAATCCAAATTTTTAAAAATTATTTCCTTTTTCTCTGTAATAATAAAACAGTACCTTGTACTTGTTCCAAACTAAGATATAATTAATCCTTATTGGAAGCAGAACCAGCCTACTGGGTTAATTTAATGTTTACATGGATTTTTAGTAGATTTAAGGTATGAAGATCAAAATTATGGAAAGATCCATTATCCGGAAAACCCCAGGTGTATGTGTATATATATATATATATATATATATATATATATATATATATATATATATATATATATATATATATATATATATATATATATATATATATATTCTCAGTAACTGACAGCACAGAACATGTGCAGTGAATCAGCAGAAAAGAAGATGTGGAACTACTAGGGTATTTTTGAAGGTCTTTACTGCTAAAGGGCTATGGTTACCTTGGGCTGGTCCAGAAGCCCAAAACATAATGTACAATATTTCTGCCCTACTTCTTTAGTTAAGCTTTAGTTATCCTTTAAATGACATTTACATTGAAAGTATAACCAGGCTCTACTTGAATAGAGAGCGTCACATATGATATGATATCTGCTTGCTGAGATAATTAGTTAAAACGTAGTTAGACTGTGGTTCATTGCAGATACTGCATGAAGGCCATTCCTATTGATTGTCAGATCTTGCTGGAATGGAACAAGAGCAATATTTGCAGCCCCTGTGACTTTTAGAATTGCCTGTGCTTCTTATTGCCCTAAGAAGTATGCACTGCGATAATCTAAGATTACTAGATTTTGTGAAAAAAATGTTTGAAAAAAAAATCCAGAACTGCAGCATTTATTTTAAGTGGTCTATACTTTTGTACTTCTGAAATGTATGAATATTGAAAATAAAATTCTATATGACTTACATATTTATGCACCATGGTAGTGCATCATAGGTAAATTCCAGAGAAGACTCTATGGGGCAGATTCCCTAAAGGGCGAAGTGAATAATGCTAGCGAAAATTCGCCAGCGTGACGTCATTTCTGAACTTCCCCGATTCCCTAACGGGCACAGGCGTCACTTTGCTAGCGAAAGAGATAGACGCAAGCATTGCTTCGCACTCTAACACCAGGCAAATTTTCGCTCTGGGGAACGCACGTTCAAATTCACTGAGATGCAGATTTTACTGAACGTTACCTCATTCGCCAGACTTGCCTTCACCAGCTCAGACCAGGCGAAGTGTAATGGAGTGGATAGACTTCCTCAATTCAGTGCAAATTCAGTGCAAAAATTTTCTAAGTCCCAAAATAATGCTGGCGTCTTTTCCTTTTTTCTGAGTGATAGCCTGCAAAGGTCCGTAAATTTTGTTTTGGGTAACCGGGTTCCCCCCTCCAATTTCTAACATATGAAACATAAACTATACACTGGGCTCATGTGTAGTATAACAACCCTATTGTCTTTATTAAGGTTCCCTGGGCTTGTGTAATGTAGTGTATTTGCTGCAACATATACGTCCATTGTACTTTATCATTTCCCGCCGTATGCAAATTAGGCAATGCTAGCGCATCTTCGTTTTGATCGGCGAAGTAACGCTAGCGAAAATTTGCCAGCGGTCGGCACCCTGGACGCAACTTCACACTTTAGGGAATTCGCGTTGTCCTAGCGAATTTACACCTGGCGAAGTGTTGTGATGGCTGCAAAGCCGTCGCTGGCGAATTTTCGCCGGTTATGGAATTTGCCCTTATGTCTCCAATGTAATGGATTTTGAATTACCCATCACAACTAAAGTAGCGGTCTGAAAAATAAAAGGTACAGTATCTGATAAAGAGGGTCATGGCTTTCACATTTTATTATGGCTCTAACTATAGAATAAATCGTAAGCGCTAACAAACATGGCCATATTTATTACCTGTATTGGTCAGTATTTGAATACAATATGTATGCTTTATGTATACACCCTTCTTGTCCTCCCGAGACAAGCTGACTTACTGTAATTTACCTTATTAGCATCCATTCCAACTCATTCTGACGGAATTTAAATGTGATTGACTCAAATATAAATTCTATTAATCAGCTTTCTAAGGCTCTTGGTCATTTGAGCCTAACATTTTGCCAAAGGCTCAAAACAAGCTCAAGGACATTGCTGCTCTATCCCCCACACTTGCCATTTGCCACCACAGAAACCAATAGATTTTACCAACAGAAAATCTGAATACACAGGTCAAATTTATGTGCCCAGGGCCTAGTGCCTACCCCTAGTTCCAGATCTGCCCACATCTAAGTCATACAAAAATATGTGCTGTGAATGAAGCTTAAGAAGTTTGCTGTCACTGGCTACAAATTACTACTATTATTTACTATGCATCCTATAATAGTAGTTTTATGGGCGTTTTTTTGTTAGCTTTTGATACAAACATGTCTATAACACCTCCATAGCAAGACGAGGCACATTTTCTTTTGATTAGACACAACCCACTCTTATACAAATCCAAACACACATAAGGGAGTGATGAATGTGATTTCGTGTGTGATTATTAAATTAAATTAAAGTAAAACTATTCAGTGCTGAAAATATCCCCACCCAACACTACAACGATAAAAAGAGTTGATGACATTGTGGTTAGTTTTGTCTGTGCTTGTTAACACAATTTGGATGTCAAATGGGGTGTCTCATTCGTACACATATTTTTTAACAATAATTAAACCTGTTGCTTCTGACTTTCAACACGCTACTGGGACAAAAAATAGATGTCATATATGTCATTTTTGAATCATTGACAAAGGGTTTTCTGCAGTATGCTTCTTGACTTGGTAAACAGTATATTGTTTGTGTATGGTAAAATGGGTGACTGCAGCTCATCTGCTCTCATCTGTGCTTTTCTTTGTCCAAGTGAATTTTTACGCTGAAATCTGCTCTGGGTGTCTGCACTTAGGCCAGATGCGAGTGGAGGGGCTGTTTCTTTTTTTTTTTTTAAAGTTTTATTTATTTCCAGAGCAAGTTTCAACATACAGTGTAATTAGTGTTGCCACCCAGCCGGTATTTTACCGGCCTAGCCGGTAAAACACCTGCCAAGGCCGGGACCGGTATTATAAATGTGTAAATTTGGCCGGTAAATTTGTAATACCCTTAAAAAGACCCCTCGGCCTGCCCCCAATCCCCTGTAAAAACTTAGCTTTTGTGACTTTTGTGCCCGTCTTGAAATGTCGGTGCCGTGGCCACGCCCCTTTTACGGCATGACACAGCCCCTTTTGACGTCACGTCCGCCCCTTTTTGTTCCCGCCCCCCACCAGACCGTGAAAACATTTTCGGAAAAGGTGGCAACCCTAAGTGTAATGCATTTGTACACGCTAATAAAAGCAGTTTGTACCAAAACCCTTTGCACTGGTGTTTTTTCATTTCAACCCTGGGAAAACAATCAAAGGAGGGAGAGGTAATGGAGAAACAGGAAAGAAAGAAAAGAAAGAAAGGGAAGAAAAAAGAAACATCCTGTTGCCTATTTGAGTAGGATTAGTTTTGCAATATCCAGAGTGTCCAGACAGCGGTACATTTAGCAGGGCATCCCCTAGCGAAGTAAACTTGTTCTAGAATCGGTAATGCTTGTTCCACCAGAGTTATCCAGAAGGCGAGGGAGGGTGGGAATTCCTCCTTCCATTTAATGGCAATGGCTTTCTTAGTATAGAAAAGCAAAAAAGTGAGCAGTATCTTTTCTGTACGAGAGGTAGTTGTGTCCGATAGTGTCAAGACCGCCGGGAGCGCGAGGAGTCGCGTCCGCTCCCGGCGGCGAAGAATCCAAGATGGCGGCGCCCAGGCAACCCACGTGGGTTCCGACGCCGGCGCTGTGACGTCAGCGCGGCGCGACGGTCGCAGGCGCGCTGGCGCAAGGGCGCCAAATTCAAACATAAAAGGACGCCTGAGGCGCCAAGATGGCGCCCGAAAATAGGATCCTGTTCCCTGAGTGATTCCTGGGTTCCCTTGCTGTTTTCCCTGCTTATATCTGCCTGATTCCTTGTTGTGACCCCTTGCCTGGACCTGGACTTCGCTGATACTCTGCCTGCCATTGACCCCCTGCCTGGCTCTGGACTTTGTTGGTATTCCGCCTGTCTTTTGACCTGTGTTTGGACTTTGATTATTCTCTTGCGTTACCCCTGGATACCACGACCCTGATCCCTCCTGAGGGGCTTCCTCCTAGATCCGGACTACTCCCCAGAGGGGGCTCCCGGCTCCCTGACCTTATTTTCGGGCCATGGATCCTTCTGAGGAAGCCACACCTCATGTCGGGCGAGCGCTCCGCGGACTGGCATCCCGCATGGAGGACTACGAAAACCAGCAGGTTCGCATTGGGCAAGCATAGGAAATTCGGCTTTTGCTGTAGTTTTAATGGTTACTAGTTTTTTTATAATAATCTGGCCCGTGACCATATGGCATATGAAATAATTATGCCATTACATGCAATAATTGAAAACAGCACTGAGACAGGGGTATTAGTGAACATTTGTATTATTTTTTCAGTTATTAGTATTTTTTGGTGGTTTCATTTTTTGAAGCAGGTCTCATGCTTGTGTAGCGCTATAATAAATGGACTTTATGGAAGTCTGTTTTAGCTACTTTCTGTGTGGATTAACACCACCAATAAAACTCTTTTCTCAGGGGTAAGCCCTCGCAGCAGGGTGGAGGCAGGGTGTAGTGCAACTGTAACTGTGTGCAATGCACAAGAGATTGGGCGCCAGTAGTTTTATTTCGCTTAAACAATAAACTGAGTTTATTAACCAAAACCAGAGTTCATGTTGGAGCATGGAACATAGAGTAACACATGGATCGATCAATATATAGTGAATAAAGTACCCCCTTTTGTAAAATATAAGGATATTATAAGTTACCGAGGAGTTTCATGACCATATAAAAACACGAGGCCGAAGGCCGAGTGTTTTTATACAGGTCATGGAACTCTGAGGTAACTTCTAATATCCTCATATTTTACAACTGGGGGTACTTTATTTATTATAATACACAAGTTTCAGTGAGTCATGTGACAGAAATGACATCAGAACTCACCGTTTATAACTGATGACATCAGAACTCACCGTTTAAAAGGATATAATTTACAAGATATTCATGGCTTTTGTGTATTATAACAAGGTATACTCACTGTATCAAACATAGAATGACTCTCTGCAAAGTAAAGAGTACACGTAGAGAACTAGGCAGCTTGTCAGAAGGTATTTCCCCAATCTTCAGGATTACTTTAGGTGGAACTCAGAAGACTACATACTCTATTATGGGTTCAGTAATACCCGGGATCTTAATCTCTCTAATATCCTCGTCGGAGCTTTGAGCTGCTCAACTACATACCCTATCTAACACTCCTAGAGTGATCTATTAAAGGGTATAACTATCACTTCCTATACTCAGGCTGAGTTCCACCACCCCTAACCTCTGTGGCCTAACAGAGGAAAGGTTCAGCTGCAATGGCCCTGACCTCATGGTTTGCAAGCCTTTTATATTATGCCACAGTGCCATCTAGCCTCCACTGTGAGAACTGCAGGGATTACATAAACACAAGGCCCCCATAAGGACCCACTTAGGCGTCAATATCACTAAAAATGTGCCTGTCAACAATGGTAAGGGTGTCTAAATTTTCACATCCCTACACTTGAAATTTAATCTATCAGGTTGTAATTATTTTAGCAGCAATGTGGACCTCATAATAGAAGATGAACAGGAGAGGGCTGAAGATAAGGGGGAGGGGGATATATATATATATTATTTTTATATAATATTTTTAGGGATGCACCGAATCCAAGATTCGGTTCGGGATTAGGCCAGGATTTGGCCTTTTTGAGCAGGATTCCGATTCGGCCAAATCCTTGTGCCTGGCCGAACCGAATCTGAATCCTAATTTGCATATGCAAATTGTGGCCAGGGTAGGATTTCCCATGATTTTTTGTCACAAAACAAAGAAGTAATTTAGGTATTCAGCCGAATCCAAATTAGTGGATTCGGTGCATCCCTAAATATTTTATTGCAGGCTGAAAAAAAACCAGTATAAAGGCTAATACATTTCTAAAAGTGCCCTTTAAGAACAAAACATAAAAAATTTAGTGCAAGAATTTAGTGTTTCTACATGTACTGTAGGTAGTACTGTAGGTAGTACTGTAGGTAGCGTCAGGGTCAGAATCCTGCACACAGTGCTGCACATATTGGGGCAAATTCACTAAGATGCGAAGTTGCGCCAGGCGCAACTTCGCCGCACTTCGCAGCACTTCGCCGCACTTCGCCAGGCGTAGTTTCGCCAGGGCTCCGCAAATTCACTAAAATCCGAAGTTGCGCACAGGGGTAGCGTAAGGTTGCGAAGTTGCGCTAGCGTTGATTCGCTATATAAAGCGAAGTTACGCTATCGAAGGCTAATTTGCATACGGCGCGAAATTCAAATTTCAATGGAGGAACACGTATCTGCATTACAAATGCCTAGAAAACCTTCAAATCAGCAAATAAAGATTTTATTTTGCCCTACACATGTGCCCACTGTCAAGGTAAGTTGCCATGAGTCAGGAAATGTCGGGGGGAGGAAGGGGAGCCCCAAAAATTTTTCGATCTTTTTCAGCCTATCACCCATCATGTAGAAAACACGCCAGCGTTTTTTGGGACTTAGAAAAAAAATTGACTTTTTTTTTAAACAATCCCTATCTACTCTATTGCGCTTCGCCAGGTCTGAGGTGGCGAAGGAAGTCTAGCGTAAAAGGTAGCGTTCAGTACACTGAGCAAGTTAGTGAATTTGCGTAGTTTCATCGCTAGCGAAAATTCGCCTGGCGTAAGGTTGCGAAGTAACACTAGCGAAACTATGCCTGCGTTCGTTAGTGAATTTGCGCAGTAGCGAAAATGCCAAACGCTAGCGAATTAACGCTAGCGTTCGGCGCTTCGCGGCTTAGTGAATTTGCCCCATTATTTTTTAGTTTCGCCCATCAGGAAGCAGTTCTGGGCCGGAGGGGGCCGACCCAGCATAGAGAGGGGGGGGAATCTGCATGCATCCAGACCCAGCAGTAGCCTAGCAGGGTGGTCTGTGTGGATGCAGCCTAGGGGCCTCTCATCTCATTAATTTACCACTGTAACCGATTAGTCTACTTAACTAACCCTGGAAACGTCTATACATGTATAAATAGTATAAATGTTTACTATTATTTCTACCCAATACCCAATAGTGCAGATTTCTACAGTTGTAGGTAATTAGGTCTTGGCAGCAGCTCTCCATACCCAAACTAGGAAAGTTTAGAATGGTGGGCATTGCATGCAATGAGAAGATTAAATCAGTGGAAAGAGCTCCATCTTTTTCTTCACAACAGAAGTAAAATGTGAAAATTTAGAAAAAAAATTCAAAAGACGTTCTTTAAAAAGTTGCTAAACTAACATGTAAATGAGGAGCATTACTAATTTACAAGTAGGCATGGACACAAACACCAATTCTGCATTAGATAACAACATCTTTATTAACATTCTGTAATGGTCAAAAGAGATAAGACAGCAATGGGTGGAAGAAAAAAATGTTGTTAGACACTCCTTTTACAGAGATCAGCACCATTTCACAGTTACTTCTTGTGGAAGCAGTTGAAACTTGGCAAAAAGGGTTTTGGAGTACTAGCAAACATGGATGACTTTAAAAAAGATCACCATTATTCAGATGTAGCTGAGGTCTCTACTGTTCAGCACCATGAAGCACAGCAAGATATGCCAGGTAAGGACTGTAACATATGTGCAGAAGGGCCATTTTTGTTTGAGGATGATCCAGTATTATTGTCTTTGTATGCATGGTCCTCATTTCTTTTTTGTTGAAAACAGAGAGCATGCCACATTTTGTTATCTTTAGAAAGCAATTAGTTACAACATTATAAACAGTATATATATAATGGGTATTATAATGCAACATTGTATATACAGTATCATGGGTATGTAATGGCACACATTAAACATATATACTGTATGTAGAGGTAAGCTTAAAACTACCCATAGAAACAAAAGTAACATATGCTGTTGTGGTTGCTGTGGCTTAGTTTTAGTTATATGGTATCTCCCACTCATATGTGGAGGAAGGTGGTTCTATGCTTATACTGCTGCATTTTGTATTTATTCAAGTATATATGATTAAATATATTACATAGACTACTTACAAATATATTTTTTATTTTCTTTTTTTGGGTGCGTACTAAAAACCCAGAGATGTGCTGCTCAGCAGAATGCATTTTTTGCAAGGTCCTATAATAAAAGCATGGCATGTCAAAACCGGGTCATCAATGGCAGTTATATAGTTGATTTGAGTTGAAAAATCTAGAATTCAATTAGGAAATGTTTTTCACATCAAATTGGATCTAACCCATAGGAGGCCCAATAATACATATTTCTTAGGAAACCTGTTATGTATGTCACAAACATATATAATGTAGCTGTGCATAAGCAAGAATGCATGCTTACACACATTCATGTGTTAAGGTGGCCATACACGGGCAGATAAAGCTGCCAATATCGGTCATTTAGACCAATTTGACAGCTTATCTGCCTGTGTATGGGGGCTTCCGACAGGTCTTCCCGATCAATATCTGGCAACGATATCGATCGGGAAGGTTTGATTTTTACCCGACAACCCGTGGGAGCCCCTTGGCGTATCGTAATTCGATCCTTCGGCCATACGGCCGAACGTTCGAATTACCCCCGATATAGCCATGCCGTTAGTGGCATATCGGGGAAAGTTTCGCTTGTTTGGCGATGTCGCCAAACGAGCGGATCTTTGAGTCTATGGCCAGCTTAAGGACTAAACCCCTTTGTATTACTATGTAATCTGTGCCTTTTCTACTTGTTTAGTTTTAATGTCTGCCCCATCACTACACAATAGCTTATTTATATAAACTATACTAGTGTTTATACACCAGTTTTACCAATTTTTTGGTGTCACTGTTTTTTTTGGTGTTCTGAAAATCCGGCATCTCAGACCTGCTGAGGTTGTATATAAGTCAAGGGGAGAAGTCCCAAATATATTTTTATTTTATTATTATTATTAACATTTATTTATATAGCACCAGCATATTTCACAGTGCTGTGAAGTAAATGTATCTATACAACTATATCACATTAATTACATACATAGAACATATGGAGTTACATACATCAAAACCAATACCGGTACAAAAGGTCCCTGTGCAAAAGATCTTACGAATCTAAAGGGAAGGGAATAAGACACAAGGTGTGGGAGTGTGCACGATCAGAATTAAGTAGGAGAGAATTCTAGAGGAGGGTTGCAGCCCTTGCAAAGTCTTGAATGCGAGCATGTGAGGAGGTAATGAGAGTAGAGTTGAGGAGCAGGTCAGTAGAGGAGTGTAGTGAGTATATAGAGATGAGTTCAGAGATGTAGGGTAGGGCAGAGTTATGAAGTGCTTTGAATGTCAGGGTCATTAATTTGAATTTTATTCTGAAAGGTAGCGGAAGCCAGTGTAGGGTTTTGCAGGGTAGAATGGCAGAGGAGGAGCAGTTGCTGAGGTTTATGAGCCTCGCAGCAGTGTTCATTATGGAATGGAGAGGTGACAGTCTCTTGAGGGGAAGGCCAAGTAAAAGAGTTACAGTAGTCTAGACGTGATATGACGAGAAAGTGAATAAGAATTTTGGCAGCATCTTGGGTGACAAATGATTGTATTTTGGATATGTTCCTTAGGTGGAAGTGACATGATTTAATATGTGACTGGATATGAGGAGTGAATGACAGGGCAGAATCTAGGATAAACCCAAGGCACTGGGCCTAGGGAGATGGGGTGATGGTGGAATTGCTAGCTATGATGGCCACTTCTGGGATATTAATGGTGTTAGTTGGAGGAAAGAGAACCATATCAGTTTTAGAGAGGTTTAATTTAAGGTAGCGTTGTGACATCCAGGTAGAGATAGCGGACAGGCAGGAGGAGACCTGAGTTAGGAGTTCTGGGGTCAGATCAGGAGAGGAGAGATAGATCTGAGTGTTATCAACACAGAAGTGGTAGTGCAAAAATCCAGGCAAAGTTTTCAGGCAAAGTTTTTGGGTTTTCCCAAACTCGAATTTTTCCGGGAAAATGTATTGATATATAATGGGAAATAACCTGTGCGGATTTAGTCAAAGTATATTTCGGAAAATAATGAGATAAATTCGGATTTTGATAAATAACTCGCTTAGAGTTCTAATCATGACAAATTGTTAGTTTTTGCTATATATTGAGATAAACAGGAGAAACATGAAGCTGCTCCATGTTTGGTCCTTGTGAGGTAAACAATTAGCTTACCCTGTACCAGTGTACAACCATCTCCTTTTAATCTTTGTTGTGACTTTTTGTTTGCAGAAGTACATTGTGCAGGGGGATTATCTGTCCACCGCTTATCTAATTACTTACCTTGCATGGACCACACAGGAAGTAGGTTCACTTTTCCTGTTCAGGAAATGACAAAACTCATCAAATTTTTATCAAACAATAGGCAAAAACCAGTCTTATTCATAGAACTCATATTGAACAAGTCAGCATTCTGATTAATCTGCGTTAGACTGTAAGCTTCACTGTGGCAGGGGCTGATGTGAATGGCAATCTCTGTAAAGCACTGCATGTATATATATATATATATATATATATATATATATATATATATATTTATTTATTCATTCGCAATCATGGCTTTGTATGTGTATATATATATATATATATATATATATATATATATATATATATATACATACATAGTGTATATGTCATTGATATATAAATAACAGATAAATGATAATGTAATCCCCTATTGTAAAATATAAGGATAGATTATTGAGGAGTTCCTAGACCATATAAATGCACAGGGCTGAAGGGCAATTGCTTTTATTCACATGACTCACTGAAACTTGTGTGTTATATTATAAAGATATATTTTACAGAAAATTTGTAGCTATTGTATATTATAAGTATGAAAGTATAAACACCTATTTGATACAGTACATATTCACAGTTTTCTGTACTGGCTGACATTTTGTTTCACAGTATTTATTTTAAAAATATGTTAATTTTCTAGAGATTACAACACGGCGTTTGAGAGACCGGACCCTCCTGAAGAGGAAAAGAGAGGAAGCGCTAGAGAAAGATTCTTTCCAGTGGGTTTGGGGGTAAATTGTCAGGTTAAATTGGGAAACTGTAACATAAAAGTTATAAAATTGATAAACACATCTGTAGGTCAGTGGATTGATTGATTCTAAGGGGGTTATTTATTAAAGTCTGATTTTTTCTGGTCTGACTTTTAAAGGGGAGAAAACTAGCCGTTTTATGCAACACATTTTTAGAGACCTACATTGTTCAGGGGTATAGCTGTACTTTAAGAGGATACTACCATTTATTACACTATTACTTTTTAATTCTTTTTTATAGTTATCCAATATTTAAAAAGTATGTACTTCGCTCTCTAACACCAGGAGAATTTGCGCCAGGGGCGTAACTATAGAGGAAGCAGACCCTGCGCCTGCAGGGGGGCCCAGGAGGTATAGGGGCCCCACGAGGCCCTAATTCATATACAGTTTCAATAAATATTGGTAAAACAAGTCAACTGCTAAAAATTTTGGGGGCCTGAAAAATAATTTGCTGTGGGGCCCAGTAATATCTAGTTACGCCACTGATTTGCGTTTTGGCAAATGGACGTAATTACGCAAATTCACTAAGATGCGGATTTTACTGAACGTTACCTCTTGCGCCAGACTTGCCTTCGCCACCTCAGACCAGGCGAAGTGCAATAGAGTATATAGGAGATCCTAAAAAAAATAGTCCCAAAAAACGCTAGCGTCTTTTCCTTTTTTCAGGGTGATAGGCTGCAAAAGAGCGTAATTTTTTTTTGGAGTAACCAGCTTCCCCCCTACATTTCCTAACATATGGCACCTAAACTATACACTGGGCTCATGTGTAGGGCAATATAACAACTCTATTTTCTTTTATTAAGGTTTCCCAGGCTTGTGTAGTGTAATGTATTTGCTGCAACATATACGTCCATTTAACTTTAACTTCCCGCCATATGCAAATTAGGCAACGCTAGTGCAACTTCGCTTTGCTTGGCGCAGTAACGCTAGCGCAACTTCACCAGCCCTGGACACAACTTCGGATTTTAGTGAATTATTATTATTAACGTGTATTTATATAGCGCCAACATATTGCATAGCACTGTGTAGTGTTGTCCTGGCAAATCTACACCTGGCGAAGTGTTGCACTGTGAGCGAAGCCGTCACTGGCAAATTTTCGGAGGTTAGTGGGTTTGCCCATAGAGTCTACAGAGAACATCAGGGCTCAAAGTATGGATTGTGTTTACTTTATTTTCCCATAAAAAGATAAGTAATACATTTTGAAAGGTTATTCTGCACAGGGAGTTATATTGTATGACTGAACTTGCATTTTCTGTAGCAACATCCATTTATGCACAATATATAATGAATAATTTACCTCCGAAGTCCTAGTGCTTTTATACAGGTTTTGAACTCTAAAGTGACTTCTAATATCCTCATATTTTACAACATGCTGTACATTTTTATTATAATACACAAGTTTTAGTGAGTCACATGACAGAAATTACATTCATGAGAACCGATTATAACTGGTTACATCACTACAGCACCGTTTTTAAGGATTAGGGATGTCGCGGACTGTTCGCCGGCGAACTCGTTCGCGCGAACATCGGCTGTTCGCGCTCGCCGAATGTTCGCGAACGTCGCGCGACGTTCGCCATTTTGGGTTCGCCTTACCTGGCGCTTTTTTTTGACCTCTCACCCCAGACCAGCAGATACATGGCAGCCAATCAGGAAGCTCTCCCTCCTGGACCACCCCCACACCCCCTGGACCACTCCCCTTCCATATATAAACTGAAGCCCTGCAGCGTTTTTTCATTCTGCCTGTGTGTGCTTGCAAGAGCTAGTGTAGGGAGAGAGCTGTTACTGATTTCACTGATTTCTTTGAGGGACAGTTGATAGTAAGTTTGCTGGCTAGTAATCTACTTGATACTGCTCTGTATTGGAGGGACAGAAGTCTGCAGGGATTTGAGGGACATTTTAGGGTAGCTTTGCTGGCTAGTAATCTACCTTCTACTGCAGTGCTCTGTATGTAGCTGCCTGCTGTGGGCACTGATCTCTTCTGATCTCATCTGCTGACTGCTGTAATAACCCAATAGTCCTTGTAAGGACTGCTTTTATTTTCTTTTTTGTTGTTTTACTTTGCTACTTTAACAGCCAAGTGCTATTAGTCTAGCAGTGTTGGGGAGTGGGACTGGTGTGCTACTGTGCTGCTCCTAGTAGTTCAGCAGCACCAACCCGAGAATATTTTTTTTTTTTAATATACATATAATTTTTTTTTTATTTTACTTATCTTACTGTTCTTTAAGGTGTCCAGTGCTGTTTGCTGTTCTTCATAGTAGTGCACCAATAGTAGTGCACTTGCAGGCATTATTTGCCCAGTGGCCATCTAGCTGTGTGAGCTTTTTCACATTCTGTCTAAATATCAATAATAATACCGTCTCCAGAAACACCACCTGAGTGACGTTTTTCAAGCAGCAATAATATATTCCGTATCGACCACTGCTGTAGTGTATACGTTGACCTTGCAGGCATTATTTGCCCAGTGTGTTCTTCATTTTCAAACCACTGCCACTTAGCTGTGTGAGCTTTTTCACATTCTGTCTAAATATCAATAATAATACCGTCTCCAGAAACACCACCTGAGTGACGTTTTTCAAGCAGCAATAATATATTCCGTATCCACCACTGCTGTAGTGTATACGTTGACCTTGTAGGCATTATTTGCCCAGTGTGTTCTTCATTTTCAAACCACTGCCATCTAGCTGTGTGAGCTTGTTCACATTCTGTCTAAATATCAATAATAATACCGTCTCCAGAAACACCACCTGAGTGACGTTTTTCAAGCAGCAATAATATATTCCGTATCCACCACTGCTGTAGTGTATACGTTGACCTTGTAGGCATTATTTGCCCAGTGTGTTCTTCATTTTCAAACCACTGCCACTTAGCTGTGTGAGCTTTTTCACATTCTGTCTAAATATCAATAATAATACCGTCTCCAGAAACACCACCTGAGTTGTTGTTGTTTTTGTTTTAAAAATAATGCCAGGCAAAGGCAGGCCGCCACGCAGAGGCACTAGGGGCCGTGCTGCTATGCTATCCTGTGGCCCTAGGAAATTGCCCAGTTTTAAAAAGGCAATGACCCTGAACTCCCAAAATGCTGAAGAGGTAGTTGACTGGCTTACACAGCACACCCCATCCTCTACCGTTTCTAACTTTACCACAACATCCTCATCCTCCACTGCTATGGGCACCCCACGTAACACTTCCTCCACCACCGGCGCCCCTTCTTCACTGGAGTCAGAGGAGTTATTTTCACATGAGTTTCTTGAACTGAGTGATGCGCAACCATTATTGGCAGAAGAAGATGAAGGAGATGAGGACGTTACACCAGATTTAATTCTGGCAGAGAACACAACAGAGATGGACATAATGATTGATGACGAGGAGGTCCCCGCTGCTGCTTCCTTCTGTGAGCTGTTAGAAGAAATTGATGCATCTGAGGAGAATGATGATGAGGAGATTGATGTTTTGTGGGTGCCCAGTAGAAGAGAGCAAGAGGAGGATAGTTCAGATGGAGAGACGGAGAGTCAGAGAGGCAGGAGGAGAATAAGACTTAGAAGAAGCAGGGAGGACAGCTCGCAGGGAACAGTAGGGCAACAACATGTATCGGCACCTGTGGTCAGCCGGCCAACGCACCCGCCATTGCCGCCAACGCCGCCAACTTCTACTGTTACCGCCAGATTGCCAGCTTCAAAAAGGTCAGCAGTGTGGGATTTTTTTAATGTGTGTGCCTCTGACAAAAGCGTTGTAATTTGCAATGAGTGCAGTCAGAAACTGAGTCTTGGGAAGCCCAACAGCCACATAGGTACAACTTCTATGCGAAGGCACATGAACGGCAAGCACAAAGCACTTTGGGAGCAACACCTCAAAGGCAACAGGCAAACTAAAAGCCACCCTCCTTCTGGTCCAGCATCTTACTGCTCTACCTCTGCTGTCCTTGACCCGTCTGAACCACCCTCCACTCCGCCTTCCACCTTGACCACCAGTTCCCATTCCCAGTCATCTGCCCCCAGCCAAGTTTCTGTGAGGGCCATGTTTGAGCGTAAGAAGCCAATGTCTGCGAGTCACCCCCTTGCCCGGCGTCTGACCGCTGGCTTGTCTGCACTCTTAGCCCGCCAGCTTTTACCATACCAGCTGGTGGACTCTGAGGCCTTCCGCAAATTTGTAGCAATTGGGACACCGCAGTGGAAGGTACCCAGCCGCAATTTTTTTTCAAAAAAGGGAATACCACACCTGTACCACCATGTGCAGAGCCAAGTCACCGCATCTCTGTCACTTAGTGTTGGGCCAAAGGTCCATATGACTACTGACGCATGGTCCTCCAAGCATGGTCAGGGCAGGTATGTCACCTACACTGCCCACTGGGTGAACTTGGTCATGGCTGGGAAGCAGGAAATGTGTGGCTCAACAACGACAGTGGAGTTGGTGTCACCGCCACGGATTGCACGCGGTTCTGCCACCACCTCTACTCCTCCTTCGCTCTCTACCTCGTCTTCTTCCTCTTCTTCGTCCTCTGCTGCTGGGTCCTCCTCCTCCACACCTGTGCACCCCCAGCTCCCCCTAGGCTATTCGACGTGCCAGGTACGCCGTTGTCATGCTGTCTTGGGGATGACGTGCCTGGAAAGCAAAAACCATACCGGATCTGTACTCCTGTCATCTCTGCAGTCACAGGCCGATCGGTGGCTGACCCCACACCAACTGAAGATCGGAAAAGTGGTGTGTGACAATGGAAGCAATCTGTTGGCAGCACTGAGACTGGGCAATTTAACACATGTGCCCTGCATGGCACATGTTCTGAATTTAATAGTACAACGTTTTGTCTCAAAGTACCCAGGATTCCAGGACGTTCTCAGGCAGTCCAGGAAGGTGTCGGCCCATTTCAGACGTTCCTATACAGCCATGGCACGCCTTGCTGACATTCAGCAGCGGTACAACATGCCAGTCAGGCGTTTGATTTGCGACAGCCAGACTCGCTGGAATTCAACGCTCCTCATGTTGGAACGTCTGCTGCAACAACAAAGAGCCGTCAACGAATACCTGTTTGAACTGGGTGGTAGGACTGGATCTGCAGAGCTGGGGATTTTTTTCCCCCGTTACTGGGTGCTTATGCGCGATGCCTGCAGGCTCATGCGCCCTTTTGAAGAGGTTACAAATATGGTCAGTCGCACCGAAGGCACCATCAGCGACCTAATACCCTTTGCTTTCTTCCTGGAGCATGCCGTGCGACGAGTGACAGATGAGGCTGTAGACCAGCGTGACGAGGAGCAGGAAGCGCACGATTTCTGGTCGGAATCACCAGAACGAACCCAGGCACCTGCTGCAACGCAGGGAGAGGTGTCAGAAGTGGAGTCAGAGGAGGAAGGTGGCTTTGTGGAGGAGGAGGACCAACAGGAGCAGGCTTCCCAGGGGGCTAGTGGTGACCTTTTGGGGACCCCTGGTCTTGTACGTGGCTGGGGGGAGGAGACCGTGGATGATGCAGTCCTTGATAACGAGGAAGCGGAGATGGATACCTCTGCATCCAACCTTGTGAGAATGGGGTCTTTCATGCTGTCATGCCTGTTGAAGGACCCCCGTATCAAGAGGCTTAAGGAGAAGGACCTGTACTGGGTCGCGACTCTACTAGACCCTCGGTACAAGCATAAAGTGGCAGAAATGTTACCAACATACCACAAGTCTGAAAGGATGCTGCATTTACAAACCAGCCTGCAAAACATGTTGTACAATGCTTTTAAGGGTGATGTCACTTCAGGAACTCATCAACATTCCAGGGGCAGAGGTGCCAGTAATCCTGCCACGAGCGCACCTGCAAGGACAAAGCACTTTGGCCACTCTGTAACGTCAGACATGCAAATGTTTTTCAGCCCAAGGCAGCGGCAGAACCCTTCTGGATCCACCCTCAAAGAACGCCTCGACCGGCAGGTAGCGGACTACCTGGCATTAACTGCAGATATCGACACTCTGAGGAGCGATGAACCCCTGGACTACTGGGTGCGCAGGCTTGATCTGTGGCCAGAGCTGTCACAATTTGCCATGAACCTCTTGTCTTGCCCCGCCTCAAGTGTCCTCTCAGAAAGGACCTTCAGTGCAGCAGGAGGGATTGTAACTGAGAAGAGAACTCGCCTAGGTCACAAAAGTGTGGATTACCTGACCTTTATTAAAATGAATGAGGGGTGGATCTCGGAGGGTTACTGCACGCCGGAAGACTTGTTCTGAGTTTCTGATTCTGACTCCCCATGCAGCTGTCCTTCTCTGCACGCCTCATGACTCCACATACAGCTGTCCTTTAGCGTCCTCCTCCCTCCACCACCGTTACAAACTAGGGTGCAAACCCTACTGGTTTAATTTGAATCCAGGTAAATCCTGAGTTTTTCTGGCCTCTGTGCTTCAGTGGCTGCGACCAAAAAAAACAGAATATTTTCAGCATTTATATGGCATATTTTTCCTGGCCTCTGTGCTTCAGTGGCTGCGAACAAAAAAATTGAATATTTTCAGCATTTATATGGCATATTTTTTCTGGCCTCTGTGCTTCAGTGGCTGCGACTAAAAAAACAGAATATTTTCAGCATTTATATGGCATATTTTTCCTGGCCTCTGTGCTTCAGTGGCTGCGACCAAAAAAATTGAATATTTTCAGCATTTATATGGCATATTTTTTCTGGCCTCTGTGCTTCAGTGGCTGCGACTAAAAAAACAGAATATTTTCAGCATTTATATGGCATATTTTTCCTGGCCTCTGTGCTTCAGTGGCTGCGACCAAAAAATTGAATATTTTCAGCATTTATATGGCATATTTTTTCTGGCCTCTGTGCTTCAGTGGCTGCGACAAAAATAAATGAATATTTTCAGCATTTATATGGCATATTTTTTCTGGCCTCTGTGCTTCAGTGGCTGTGACAAAAAAATGAATATTTTCAGCATTTATATGGCATATTTTTTCTGGCCTCTGTGCTTCAGTGGCTGCGACTAAAAAAACAGAATATTTTCAGCATTTATATGGCATATTTTTTCTGGCCTCTGTGCTTCAGTGGCTGCGACCAAAAAAACAGAATATTTTCAGCATTTATATGGCATATTTTTCCTGGCCTCTGTGCTTCAGTGGCTGCGACCAAAAAAATTTATATTGTTAGCATTTATATGGCATATTTTTCCTGGCCTCTGTGCTGCAGTGGCTGCGACAAAATTTTTTTTATATTGTTTGCATTTATATGGCATATTTTTTCTGGCCTCTGTGCTGCAGTGGCTGCGGCCAAAAAAAAACAGAATATTTTCAGCATTTATATGGCATATTTTTTCTGGCCTCTGTGCTTCAGTGGCTGCGACCAAAAAAACAGAATATTTTCAGCATTTATATGGCATATTTTTCCTGGCCTCTGTGCTTCAGTGGCTGCGACCAAAAAAATTTATATTGTTAGCATTTATATGGCATATTTTTCCTGGCCTCTGTGCTTCAGTGGCTGCGACAAAAAAAAATTTATATTGTTTGCATTTATATGGCATATTTTTTCTTGCCTCTGTGCTTCAGTGGCTGCGACAAAAATAAATGAATATTTTCAGCATTTATATGGCATATTTTTTCTGGCCTCTGTGCTTCAGTGGCTGTGACAAAAAAATGAATATTTTCAGCATTTATATGGCATATTTTTTCTGGCCTCTGTGCTTCAGTGGCTGCGACTAAAAAAAACAGAATATTTTCAGCATTTATATGGCATATTTTTTCTGGCCTCTGTGCTTCAGTGGCTGCGACCAAAAAAACAGAATATTTTCAGCATTTATATGGCATATTTTTCCTGGCCTCTGTGCTTCAGTGGCTGCGACCAAAAAAATTTATATTGTTAGCATTTATATGGCATATTTTTCCTGGCCTCTGTGCTGCAGTGGCTGCGACAAAAAAAATTTATATTGTTTGCATTTATATGGCATATTTTTTCTGGCCTCTGTGCTGCAGTGGCTGCGGCCAAAAAAAAACAGAATATTTTCAGCATTTATATGGCATATTTTTTTCTGGCCTCTGTGCTTCAGTGTCTGCGACAAAAAAAAATTATATTGTTAGCATTTATATGGCATATTTTTCCTGGCCTCTGTGCTGCAGTGGCTGCGACAAAAAAAAAATTAATATTGTTTGCATTTATATGGCATATTTTTTCTGGCCTCTGTGCTGCAGTGGCTGCCACAAAAAAAAATTAATATTTTCAGCATTTATATGGCATATTGTTTCTGGACTTCTGGTTCAGTGGCTGCGACAAAAAAACATAATTTTTCAGGAAAGTACACATGCCTAATTTTTCAGGGTTCTGCAACAGTGGCAAAATCGCATCTTTTATGGTCACCGCAGGTGATCAATAAAGTAGACCAAAACTGGGCCCACACTGCAGAATCAGTGTTTTTTGGTTCGCTTCACTGTACATTGAATTACCTCTGCCTGACCGTGCACGTGCGCACAAGCACGGTGACTGCTAAACACACCACTACAGAAATATTGCCACCAACAGGACGAACATCCTGGAGGTGACAAGCAACTAGTAATTAAAAACTATTATTTGCTCACTTGACGGTATCATTCATTAAAGCTCTTTGCGTCTTTTTGCGTTGCAGTAAGCACCGCGTTTCGTCTTTGCGTGTGAACAGGCAGGTAAAACTGGCGTGTTTGCTTCACAAAGACTACTATATTTTTTTTATAAATAAGCTGCTGTGTAGCCATGGGGGCAGCCATTCAAGGCACAGGTTGCATAGCAGAGAACACTGCAGAATTCTCTTGTATTCCATTACAAAGTTTAAAAAACTCTCACCCTTAAATGCAGAGAAGAGCAGGGGAGCTCCCAGTTGCCATCTTTCGGATCTTCATTTAGTCTTCAGGTTTCAATGCAGTTCAAACTGATTCCTGACTTGGCCCATCTGTGACGGCAGACTTTTTGACGGTGAATAGACCCAAAGACTGCACAAATATCCGGAAGATGTCGACCGGGAGCTCTGCTGTGCTTCTCTGCATTTTGGGTTGCAGTAAGCACCGCGTTTCGTCTTTGCGTGTGAACAGGCTGTAACCTTTACACGACTTGATTGGCATGTAGACGCCGGACGTTTTAAAGCATTTTATTACACAGGTTTAGAAATGTAGTGTGATTTCTGCCCTTTACAGCACAAAACGCAGCGCTGTGTCAACAATGGATTTTTTAGAAACATTTTTGCCCTTGATCCCCCTCTGGCATGGCACTGTCCAGGTCGTTGCACCCTTTAAACAACTTTAAAATCATTTTTCTGGCCAGAAATGTCTTTTCTAGCTTTTAAAATTCGCCTTCCCATTGAAGTCTATGGGGTTCGCGACGTTCGCGAACCGTTCGCATTTTTGACGCAAGTTCGCGAATATGTTTGCGAACTTTTTTTCCGACGTTCGCTACATCCCTAGTTAAAGGAACAGTAACACCAAAAAATTAAAGTGTTTTAAATCAATTAAAGTTTAATGTTGGCTTGCCCTGCACTGGTAAAACTGGCGTGTTTGCTTCACAAAGACTACTATATTTTTTTTATAAATAAGCTGCTGTGTAGCCATGGGGGCAGCCATTCAAGGCACAGGTTGCATAGCAGAGAACACTGCAGAATTCTCTTGTATTCCATTACAAAGTTTAAAAAACTCTCACCCTTAAATGCAGAGAAGAGCAGGGGAGCTCCCAGTTGCCATCTTTCGGATCTTCATTTAGTCTTCGGGTTTCAATGCAGTTCAAACTGATTCCTGACTTGGCCCATCTGTGACGGCAGACTTTTTGACCGTGAATAGACCCAAAGACTGCACAAATATCCGGAAGATGTCGACCGGGAGCTCTGCTGTGCTTCTCTGCATTTAAGGGTTGGAATTTTTAAAAGGGTTTTTTTTTTTAACACTAAAGCATTGTGGGGAGGGAGAGGGGGGCAATGCCTGGAAACTTATGGAGGAGGTTTAGTTCTCCTTTAAGCAAACACAGAACTTTTACCATAGCAGGGAAACAGTACATTATATTTGAATTACTTTAAAATGCTTTAATTTTTGCTGTTACTGTTCCTTTAATATGATGCACTGTGTCTGAGCGGAGGCCCACCACTCAAAAATGCTCATCTGCTTTAGACAAATGGTCCTTTTGGATAGTTGTGGAGATATATGTACCACAGGACTTCAACTCTGCATAACATAAAAGGCTGGTGGCAAAAACGAAGATTTGGGGGGGATTAGTTGCCCAGCAACAAATTTTATCTTCTTTGGGCGAATTACCTCCCTGAAATGCCTTCCCCCCGGCAAAAATCCGAATCGCCGATGGGACAGCACATAAATCGCTTCAGAAATCGCAAGTCAACTTCGAATCGATACATATGCCATCCTGCTGGCGATTCAAATTCATGCAGCAGGAAGGCATTTGGGGAGATTAGTTGCCCGAAGAAGAGAATATTTGTCGCTGGGAGAGTAATTTCCCCTAATGTTGTAAATATATATATATAAATGTGTGTACATTTTCAATTTTTTTTTTTTTTTTTAAGACTCACGTTATATCACCACATGTAAGCAAATGGGTCTAGAAAAAAAAAAGATTATATAGGAAAAAATTAAGTTTGGAAAAGTATGGGGAGGGAATGTTGCAATGTAAATGGGTAATGTAATAATCATATAAAAAATATTCTCAAATGGAGGGCACTCTAATGTACAATAAATAGAATACAGTTTATAGTTTTATATTAACTTATGGGTGCTTGCTAATATAATGTAATAATCATACCAGGTAACTGTATAAGAGATTTTCAGTGACAAAAAGTTGTCACTGACAACTTTTGGAAAGAGGAGCCCAGTACAGTCCTGTACAAACAGGCAGCAGACAAAGACAGCTCCTGTATACAGGGGGGGGGGGTGGGAGGGTGACAGTATACCAGGAGAGCAGAAACACTACAATGCTGAGGAGAAAACGAGCCTGGCAACGACTACTCAATACCCCAACACCAAGCCGGCCTCAGATTTTAACACTGAAGAACTAGAGGCAGAACCCACCACAGGAGAAGGGAGAAGTCCAGATAAACAAGATGCATTCAACATGGAGAAAGTGAAGAGGAAAGGCAAGAGGACAACATGGTGATATCTCCTCCTCTGACATTGCGCGGCACCAGAGGGGTGGGAGAGGACTAGAAAGCAGACTGAAACCGAAGAACACATTCTTGCATCAAACTGAGACACAACAGCCCATTTTATTTCCTTAAACCTCCTCAATATAAATTAGTGTATACAAATGTTACTATTGGCGCGTGTGTAAATGTAGGACAGCGGGCCGCTATACCCCCCTCCCATCTTTTCAGCTTATTTCCCATTTGAGAAAGAAGGGTGGTACGTCGACGCGGAAAACCCCCCCCCCACACTAGATTTAACTTATTACATTAGAATCCCGATAGCGTTGTCTCCTGTGTGTTCTATGCACCCGCTAAAGGCACTGGCACACGTATAAACACCATTACGAACTGAGAATGACAGCTCACACACAAGATACAAGCACTGCCACAGCGGAGCCATAAGTCATTCTTAGCATTCATCCTACACAAGTAAAACCGCACTGTCTCTAGGCTAAGGAGTCTTGTTAAATTAAAGGCCCTGGCACAAAGGGTTCTGAGAGTGGTAGTTCAGCCCACAGACTTGCTTTTGAGTGGCAGAAGCATCTTCTTGGCACCATACATTAAACACACCCGCAATAACCTTTGACTGGAAGGTTCCCTGCCATTTGTAAAGGAACCCCACAGCCTAGCACATCAACTTGTCCAAACCAAATCAGTTCTATGCAACGCTACATAGTATGACCAAGCTTTGTGTATGTATCTACATGAGGGAGATCATATATATTGCACTATTTACACTTGAGTCCTACAGCAACTGCCAGCGAACTTCATAAGTAATTTATTACATGTGCCCCCCCCTTTTGTAGTAGGTGAAAGTGTGCCTTGCAATGTAGGTCATCTTATCCTACGTCCCCACTCACAGCAGTTTGCTAATCTCCATATACACAGAATAAGCGTCAAGTCAGCCAGGCTGCTGCCCACATGCACAGGAGAAAAGGTTCCATAGGCTTATGACTAGCCTATGACTAAGTGCCCAGAAGGCACGAAACGCGTAAGGCCACCCTCTGAGATGATACTTTCTGTACAATAAAACTTTTTTTTATTTGCATCTATTTTTGGAGTGAAGTCCAGTTTTTGTGCCCAGCCTACCACTGCAATTCGAATGTCTTATGTTGCCTCCAAGAGCTGAAAGTCTGGGTCTTGAGCACCTGGCCCCCTGTTGATAAGTGTACCTTACCATTCACAAGTCTTTACATGTTATTAAAGGGGTGAATGGCCAATTCTAAGCAACTTTTACTTTTCATTATCTATTTTTTATAGTTTTTATACGGTAATTATTTGCCTTTTTCTTCTGACTCTTCCAAGCTTTCAAATGGGCATCGCTGACCCCATCTAAAAAGCCAATGCTCTGTAAGGCTACAAATGTATTGTTATTGCTACATTTTTTTTACTCCTCTTTCTATTCAAGGCCTCTCCTATTCCAGTCTCTTAGTCAAATCAATGCATGGTTGCTATGGTAATTTGTAGGGATGCACCGAATCCACTATTTTGGATTCGGCCTAACCCCCGAATCCTTCTCTAAAGATTCGGCGAATACCGAACCAAATCCTAATTTGCATAAGTAAATTAGGGGCGAGAAAGGGAAAACATTTTTACTTCCTTGTTTTGTGGCAAAAAGTCATGCGATTTCCCTCCCCGTCCCTAATTTGCATGTGCAAATTAGGATTCGGTTCGGCCGGGGCAGAAGGATTCGGCCGAATCCAAATCCTGCTGAAAAAGGCCAAATCCTGGCCGAATCCCAAACCGAATCTTGGATTCGGTGCATCCCTAGTAATTTGGACCCTAGCAACCAGATTGCTTAATTTGCAAACTGGAGAGCTCCTGAATAAAAAAGCGAAATAACTCAAAAACCACAAATAATAAAAAATGAAAACCAATTGCAGATTGTCTCAGACCATTACTCCCCACGTCATGCTAAAAGTTAGCTCAAAGGTGAACATCCCCTTTAATAGGGTTGCCACCTGGCCGGTATTTTACTGGCCTGGCTGGTAAAAACGAGGGCTGATCCCAATGTTATTAATAGGAAAAAAGATAAATATATAGGAAGTAGGGTTGCCACCTGGGCGGTATTTTACTGGCCTGGCTGGTAAAAACGAGGGCTGATCCCAATGTTATTAATAGGGAAAAAAGATAAATATATAGGAAGTAGGGTTGCCACCTGGCCGGTATTTTACCGGCCTGGCCGGTAAAAATGATGGCTGATCCCAATGTTATTAATAGGGAAAAAAGATAAATATATAAGAAGGCCGGTATTTTTTTCCAGAAAAGGTGGCAACCCTACCCTTTAATAGGGAAAACATATAAATATATAGGAAGAAAATAAGAAAAGGTGGAAGCCCTATGTGCAGTGGGTCTCCCAATACCAAAACTTTGGCTTTTTCACAGCCTCCCTTCATTCAGTAGCTGTTTAAAGATACAAAACGAAGTGTGATTTTTTTTTTTTATTCAAAACATGGTTGCTGGGAAAACTCAAGCGTAGAGGAAGGGTGTACAGCGGCAGTGTGGGGGGGGGAAAAAACTCTATAAACTAACAAGACTACCAATAAAAAATGTTAAGTTTTTTCTCTATTTGTCCTTGTTTGGAAAGGAGTCCCCCATTCTATCCGATGCAATACAGCAGATCCCCTCCTACACTTCATCAGCATAAACAGCACATTTACTCCAGGGTTTTTTTTCTAGCAATATCATTGTTATCAATAGAGATCTGTCTCCCAAGCACAATATTGACAGCCCACATGTCTGTTACAATGAACACAACTAAAAGCAGAGTATATAGCTAACAAGAGAACATAAATAATGTGCTAATATCACCCTGGCTGCCCATATTCATCCACTCCCCCATCTAGCTCCCAGCACAACCCACAGACACCGACTCCGTGGAGCACAAGGATTAGCAAAAGAATATGTTGATGGGAAAGAGATGAGCTCACAATCAGAGGGCGTCCTGTTCCTCAGCTCCAGGTGAATTCTTTTTTCATGTCCATCTTGCTGGAATTATTTCTGTTCTAGTCGTGCCGTCCACCCCCCACCCCGATCTATTTCTAGGTATGTTTCCAACCTTCCTCTTCCGTTATACTTGCTCTTCTTTCTCAGATGATCAAACTCAAAAATGATATAAAAAAAAAAGTTTGGAGGGGAGGGAGAGGGCGTTTGAGTTCTGTGCTTGCAAAAAGAGCAGCCAGAGGTGTCCTTAATAGAAATCTGAACACTCTCTCTGCATATATAGGAAACGTGTGGGAAACTGCTGAGAGCGAACGCCAAGTTACTCACAAGGAGGACAAACATGGCGGAGAGGGGGGAAAAAAACACTGACAAAAATATCATGTCGTGTGCGCACTACCCCTTGAGGTGACGGGACATTACTGCAGCTTTCAAAGCAGCAAATGCCGCAGCAAAAGGCAGAGGAAAAAAAAAATCAAGCAAAGCTGAGGAAAGACTGCATACCGAGCAGCTTATTCACTCGTTTAAAATATAAAGCAAAAAGCCCTAAGGGTCTGGAGTAGAATCTAACCACAAAGCATGTTATAATGGGAGTGGAAATCACAATAAAGTATCAGCTTTTGAACCAAAGGTTATGTGCTGTACAATACCAGCGATTACATTTTTATTCTGTCCCTATAGTCTATAAATATATTTGCATTCTACAGGTTTTTGTAGTCATGCAGCAAGTTTACTTGTTTGTTAACTACCTATTATTTACCTGCATTTTATTATATGTGTGTAAATAATACAGTAATTGCATTTGGAAGTTGGAGAGTCCATGTAAGGTTATTATATATTTGGGGAAGAACGTGCACTCATCTTTGATCTGAAAGTGCCGCTAATGTCACTGCTAGGTGTTTTCTATTTAAATTGGTTGGTGGCCTTCACACTTTTTTCATTTCAGTTGGTTTCAGATAGTTCACCAAAAATAAAGACCTTTTCCAATTACCTTCTATTTTCCATTTGTGACTGTTATTCTAAAATTGAAGTGTAAAGTTTCATTTTTCTAAAGCAGCTCAGTGAGGGGGGTCACCGATGCATTAACTGTTAAGGGCCAGGGCACACACTGCTATTTCAGGAGATTAGTCGCCCATCGACAAATCGCTTCTTCTTCGGGCGACTAATCTCCCCAAACTGCCTTCCCACTAGCTAAAATGTAAATCAGTTGGATCGCTTTGACTTTCCGAAGTTTCCTCGTAAGGCAACTTTGGGCGACTTCTGAAAACAAAGCGTGCGAGTGCCATCCTGACGACGATTTAGATTCTAGAAGGCAGTTCGGGGAGATTTGTCGCACCAAAAAAGAAACGATTTCCTGAAATAGAGGGTTAAGTAAAATGTTAGGGGCATTTGCCTGGGTCTCATTCTAAAATTGCCGAATCGGCTGAAGATGGCGCCCATGAACTCTGATGCCTGAATCTGCACCGAGGGGTTATGAAAACGTTAGAGCCATTTGCCCTGGGTAACACTGGGGGGAGGAGGGAGCGGGGGCCTATGTAGAGTAGCTTTTTTTAACTTTAGGGCTGAATTCTCCTTTAAAGGTCTTAACTTTCTAGAGAGAAAACAAGGTTTATCAAGAGCTGAATTTATTAAAGTTTTGTCTTTTTAAAATGTTTGTGCTAAAATATAAAATAATACTGGCTTTTGTGCAGATTTTTGCATCGTGCACAGTTTCGTGTCAGAAGCCACACTTGTGTCTCAGTACTACTGGCCATGGGGCTATAAGGACCGACTGGTGTTCTCTCCAATGCAATGTGTACCATTAACCCTAACATTATATCAGTGATGGCCATCTGGCCGCCTTCAGCAATCGTTGAAGAAGCATTGATAAATATGGAAGGGCGAATGTTTCAAGTTCCTTTTTTGAACAGCTAAAGAGTGACAGGTGGCGCAGTGTTGCCTTTATACAGTATTGCTTCCCCCACCTTGACATTACTGTAATTTTATTTCATCTCCATGTCATTGCTTGTTCCAGCCGTATCCTTCACCATGATGCCGTCCCTTCACCCATCTCGGCCAGTGACTTCCAAATTCCCAAAACTGGGGAAGCCGGTTCTTGCAGAGAATAATCGACCCAACAAGGTGAGCCTGGTGATGTTCCTGCTATAGTTCTATGCTTTATTGTGCTGTCTATTTAGTTATTGTTGGGGTGCTGGGGTTTCTTACTTACATTTGTGTGTCCACTCCCCATACAGGGCCAGGGACTGAATTGTAATATACGCAATAAAAAGTACCAATAACGACAACCACAGATTGTTTTTTGGCTGCTGCTGTCAGTGACCCCTGGCAATCAGGGAGTATTTTAGTTGCAGGCTTGAAAGAAGCAGAATAAGATGGCTAATGATTCAAAAACCAGTGAAAAATTAATTGAAAACCAATTGAAAAGTTGCTTACAATAGATCATTATAGGGGTTGTTCACCTCTAAAGTAAGTTTTAGTGATGTAGAGGGTGATATTCCGAAACAACTTTTTAATTGGTTTTCATTTTTTATAGGTTTGTGTTATTTAGCTCTCCAGTCTGCAATTTCAGCAATCTCGTTGCTTGGGTCCAAATTACCCTAGCAACCATGCAGCATGGATAAGAGACTGGAATCTGAATAGGAATATGAATATGAATAGCTTGCAGGGTTTTACCTAAAACACATATAACCTTGCTGGGTGTTGTGCTACAACCTAAGGGTATGGGCAGGGGAGTATCTATCAGCTAAGAGAGTTCGATGTGGTACAGCAAATAAGAATACAGGTATAGGATCCGTTGTCTGGAAACCCATTATGCAGAAAGCTCCGAATTATTGGATGTCTATCTCACATAGACTAACATTTAAATCAAATAATTCTAATTATTAAAAACAATTTCCTTTTTCTCTGTAATAATAAAACAGTACCTTGTAGTTGATCCAAACTAAGATATAATTAATCCTTATTGGAAGCAAAACCAGCCTATTGGTTTTATTTACAGTTTACACAATTTTCTAGTAGAATTATTATGGTAAGATCTCTTATCCCGAAAACCCCAGGTCCAGAGCATTCTGGATAACAGGTCCCATACCTGTACAGGTTTTCCAGCAATAGACTGCTGATCAGCAGCATGTTATTGTGCGGTGCAATAAATGTAATAAAATGGTGGCCCTCGTTTCCTTGAGTTCCTTTGTTTGGGACCTCTGAGCAACTGCCTGTCCTGACCTTTTTATTTTCTTTTATTAATCAACACAGTAGGATATAAGCACCAGTCACAGCTCTGCCTTAACTCAGGGAAAAAGCTTTATCCAACAGTACCCAATCCTTAAATAAAGACACGGACAACTGTTCTGAGGTGAATCTGTGATGGTCACAGCTTTATTGTATTTCAGTAATAAGTGTCCCAACAGAACCCACAAAGGGCTGTTTGATCCAAAGGAAGGCAAAAAACCTCACTAGAGGAAAAAATTCCTTCCTGACTCCTTAACGGCAATCGGAATTACTCCCAGGATCAAAATGCCCTATTCAGCTTTACCAAAATACATGTATGACTGTATGTCAGTAAAGGGATGTGTGTCTATGTGGTGCATGTATGGCTACCAGTTTGGAAATGTAGGAATGTATGGGTGACTGTAAGGGTGGTTGTATAATTATGTAGGAATGTATGGGTGCCTGTAAGGGTGGTTGGATGGATATGTAGGAATGTATGGGTGCCTGTGAGGGTGGTTGTATGGATATGTAAGAATGTATGGGTGCCTGTAAGGGTGATTGTATGGATATGAAGGAATGTATGGGTGCCTGTAAGGGTGGTTGTATGGATATGTAGGAATGTATGGGTGCCTGTAAGGGTGGTTGTATGGATATGTAGGAATGTATGGGTGCCTGTAAGGGTGGTTGTATGGATATGTAGGAATGTATGGGTGCCTGTAAGGGTGGTTGTAAGGATATGTAGGAATGTATGGGTGCATGTGAGGGTGGTAGTATGGATATGTGGGAATGTATGGGTGCATGTTTTGCAAACCTACCCCTTGATGATAGATGGAAAGGCCAGATCCCTGGGCCATTTCCAAGGGGTCAGAACCCTGTTCCTGCCTGGATGTTTCTGCCTCACCACCTTCGGGTTCTTTCTGGGAGGCGCTTGTCTCTGTCTCCTCTGCTGTTCTTCTTGGAAACACTGCTGGAAGCAGCATGTGTAAAAAGCTCTGCCTGGATGATACCAGAGCGATGATCTTCCCGACACACTCTTCCATTACGTGATCTGGGTATTCAGCGGGATCCACGTTGATGGGTTTGCCTGAAGGGTAGAATTTTATGGCTACTTTCAGGCAGCACAGAGCCATCATGGAGGGTGCATAAGTATAAAACTCATGATGGTGGGTCAGGCTCAGTGCGGCGATGCCTCTAGCAGCAGTCAGGGCAATGGCTTCTTTTGTCTGCTGGGCAGCTACAGGCTTCTGGCTGGCTACTCTCCGGAGGGTGAAATGCTCCAAGAAGTCATCGATGGTCGGTGCTGACAGTTCAAAAAGCAATCTGCAAATGATGATTCGCTCCAGTTGGTTCATTTCCTTCTTTGTAATGGTGGCATCAAAGAGTTTTAGGCAATTCCATAGGCTGAATTGCCGTTTGTCCACTAACTTGTAGGCTATATTGAAGCAAGTGGCTCCTACTCTGTTCAGGTCGGTGGTCTTGATGGGAGCAGTGCGGGCAAGAAACCGCTCCAGAAGGTTGACAGTCAAGCACAGAGACCTAAAGTCCAACTTCAGGCGTCTGTGTATGAAGACAAGCAGGCTGGTGAACTCATACCATGACGCCAAAGTGATTTCTGGCTGACTTTGTAGAAAGTTCAAAGCCATAAATCTCTCTTCAAGGCTTTTGTTGTACATGTAGGCGTCTTCCCCATACTCCTTGAAGGTCTCTAGGCCAATGCCTATGTGAGCTAAGGTGTTCCAAGGCTCATTTTGAAGTGCTGGGTCCCCAGCTGAAGGGTGGCACGTCCCTCGTTGATCACCCTGGTGCCTCACCCTTTTGGGATCATGGCAGCACCCAGGGGAAAGTTGTTCTTCTTCGTTGATCTGTCGTCTTCGCTTCCTCGCTTTTGAAATCTCCATGCTCACAATCTCTCTCTTTTTCGCTATCTCTCTCTCTCACTCTCTCTCTCACTCCTCTCCAACTGTCTCTTAAGACTGTTGGTACTAAGCGTCTGTTACTCCTAAGTCACCTCTGCTGCGCTCTGATTGGCTGGGCCAGCACACACTCTGATTGGTTGGGCCGGCGAAAACCGTTAGGTGCCTATGTCCAGTGCAAACCCATAGCTTGTGTTTGTTAGTATCCACTATTTCTTTTATTAAAGTGTTTTGTGAGATACAGAAAATGGTACGACTAACTAACTGCCTAAAGTTCCCTTAACTTGACATGATAGCTCTCATTACGTAGGTATTTGCCATGTAGCTGAGTGCAAACTATTGGTTTTAAAGGGGACCTGTAGTGTCAAGTACACCAACATGCCATTACATATACACCTCTAAAGGAATGTGCTTTAAAAATGTGCATTTCTTACTGCTTTCATAAATAATTCCCCCAAATCTAACTTGAGCCAGCCAACCAACATCTGTACCTTCTGCTGGCTGCTTTCCATGGCTGAATAGGGGAATCCAAGGCTGCCAGCACTTTGCACAGCAAACAGCAGTTAGGTTGACCTGTCAGTTGACTGCAGCATATCTTTCCCTGTGTGAAGGCAGGGGAGCTGTGATTGGCTACCCACATACAACAGAAGCTTTGGTTGGCTACCCCTGATTCCTACTGTGTTTCTGGGATGAGACTGGTACGAGGTGCCCGTCACTATGGGGAGCTCCAGTATAAGTGTCATGTAAGAGATGGAGTGGCTTCTCTTGTACTTGTCATTTTACACAGGAAGACCTCTGTGCATAGAACATGATTGCCTTCTCCAAAAGCAAAGCCCAGAACTCCCAGACTTATAGTATCTTTATCATTTGCAGTACAGGGGATTTCTTTAATATTATAAAACATTTGAGTTGCTCATTGTTCCCTGACCTGTATGAGTCGGCCTGCAGCCTTTTGCCTTTACATGGTCACAGAACATGTCAGTGAGGCTCATTTATTAAAAGTGGGCAAAACCGCAATAACTCATGGCAAACAATTCAACTTTGTAGGGTGCATTTTATTGATTCCTGAATGTGCCTTTTTGGAAGCTGCCACATTGGCTGCTGTGATATCTATAATGTTTTCCGCAGACTAGAGGGAACTGGCATCTAGTGGGCAGTTGAAAACAGTGCCATCTTGGCTAGTGACTCGGATATATATGATCAAGGAATCTCTGAAACATGGGGATACAAGAGTTTTTTCTAAACAAGGAGAGCATGCTTTAAAGGGGGGGTTAGCTTTAAGTTAACTTTTAGTATGTTATATAATGGCCAATTCTAAGCAATGTTTCAATTGATATTTATTATTTATAGCATTTTAGTTATTTGCCTTTTTCTTCTGACTTTTTCCAGCATTCAAATAGGGGTCACTGATCCCATCCAAAAATCAAATGCTCAGTAAGGCTACAAATGTATTTTTATTACTTCTCGCATTCTATTCAGACCCTATCCTATTCAAATTCCAGTCCATTCCAGTTATCTCAAACAACTCCTTTAAGTAGAAATTGATTTGTATAACAAAAACACTGTGTGGGATACAACTTTTATGGCCTTGTTAATAAGTGTTACTTTGTCTCACCAGCCAAACTATCTGACAGTTCCAGCCCCATTCTTGCGACACCATTTTGGGTTACTATACACACTATCCCTCACTTACGACCCCTAATTGCTTTCTGGCATTATTCACATAACAAAAGGCAGCAGTCCCAGTGGCTGTAGGGCAATATACTGATAGCTGCCTGGGCAGCGCCGGATTAGCTGGGCGGGCACCCCTAGGTTGTGCGCTCCGCGCGGTCCTAGCGCCCGCCCGCACTACCACACGCTGGTGCCGTCCTAGGCCTGGGCCTATGTGGCCTTGCCACAAATCCGGGCCTGTGCCTGGGAAGGAACCTGAGTGGGTGTAACATTTAGACACACCAGCAATATAGTACAGTAACTGCTGTGTGCACGTTACTCCTTCACAGTCCAGCAATAAAGTACCCCTGACCCCAGTAATCCCTGGAACTGCAACATCTGGCCACTTGGGGACTTTGGTCGATTAACACTTTACTCCACTCAGCGAGCAAATGAAGCCACAGCATCTGCACACAAGAGCTTTTCATCTAAATTAGGGATGCACTAAATCCAGGATTCGGTTCTGGATTCGGCCATGATTCAGCCTTTTTCAGCAGGTTTCAGATTTGCCCGAATTCTTGTGCCTGGCCAAACTGATTCATAATTTGCATATATAAATTAGGGGTGGGTAGGGAAATTACGTGACTTTTCGTCACAAAACAAGAGTTTTTCCAACTTTTTCCCTTTCCTGACCCTAATTTGCATATAAAAATTAGGTTTCGGTTCGGTATTCTGCCGAATCTTTCACCAAGGATTCGGGGATTCTGCCGAATTCCAAATAGTTTATTCGGTGCATCCCTAATCTAAATGCACAGAATAGATCCGTCATTTTAGGCAGTGTAATTACAGCTGCAGAACCCAAAGCAACCAATCAGATGTTTGTTTTAAATAAAGATGAAAATGTCTTCTGATTTGTTGCTTTTGATTATTACATAATTACATTAGTGGATATAGAGAGAATAATGTACCCCCTATTGTAAAATAAAGGGATGGATGTGTAATTGCAACACCCAGCATCCTTATAATCAGACAATTAGATGATTATTGTCTGTGGCAGCACTGAGTCTATGCTCTGATCTTGCATTGCTGCCTTCTCTAGAAATCTCCCTGTTGCTGCTTCAAGTTCATTACAGCACCTAGTGTAGGGTGTTGTGTGCGGCCAAAGGGTATCAGCACTGCAGCATGGCATTACCCAGTGATGGGCAGAGGGTGGCAGCATAGCACTGCTAGATTGGCATATAAAGATTATTAATGGAGAATTCATTAACAGGGACACTGGAGTTTCACACATGAATCCATTGATATCAACTTCCCACCTGCTGCTGCCTGCCCTTGTGTCTGCTCTCTCCTCCATGTTTATACTATGGGACCCTATTATTTCTTTATCTGCTCCCCCATTTTGTTCTTTGTATTTCATGCCCCTAATAGTTCTCTTTTCATTGCCTACATTCTCTTTATTTGCTTTCTCTCCTCACAGTTTCTGTCCTTCTCCATTTTAAAATATCCTATAATATTTCTCCCCTGCCGTCTCCTCCCTTTTTTCCTCCCGTTTTTCTTTCCTTTGCAATGAAATGATAATATATAATCAGAACCTGTTGTGGTGATGTTTTATTCATCTGATCCTGCCAGTCTGTTCTGTGACTATAGGATTAGAAGGATATAGAATCAATGTAGAATGTACTATGTTGGCATTGCCTTTCATCTGAACAGCGTGGGTGTCTTATTTAAAAGCTACTCCTTATTTATACCCTGGAATTGGCACAATAGTCAGCATACAAGTACGGGACCTGTTATCCAGAATGCTCGGGACTTAGGTTTTCTGCTTTTTCTGTAATTTGAATTTCCATGCATGAAGTCTGCTATAAAATCATTTAAACACCATAATTCAGAGGTTTCCAGATAACAGATCCTATACCAGTACTAATTTAACATGCTCTGTAGAGAAAAAGGCATTGAATATGATGCTTTGTTCTAAATTGTATTGGACTGAGCCCATCATGCCATAAAGAAACCACAGCCCAAGGGCCACAACCTAACGTACTTTTTCCTTTTTCTTTCATATTATTTCCTTACGAGTTCTCATTTCATTGCATCTTTTTGTGTCTCCAAAGATGCCCCAGTAGGTCCCCATCTTCTTTTCTGCCGATTCACTGCACATGCTCTGTGCTGCTGTCACTTACTGAGCTTAGGGACCCACTCACAATATACAGTACACATAGAATATATATGTCACAATATAAGGCTGATTAGTAATGAATACAGATAATTACTACATGGCAGCACAGAAACCAGTGCAATTAGCATCAGAATATAATAATCAGCCCTGTAGCATCAGCTTATATTACAGGCCAACCTCATTTTCTACTTGAAAATTTGCGACAACCCCTAAGCTTCGCTTCTTAAGAGCCCACTGAGCATGTGAGTGTTGCAGACACTTTCCAAGATGGTGACCCCCTGTGACAAGTTTGAAGTTCTGGATCATTGCTGCTATTGAGAAGTTGAAACTTTAGGCTGGTGCAATAAATTCAGTATATAAAACATGGCATTTTTAGCCACATTCATTTTTAGGGTTTAGTTCTCCTTTAATGAAAGGCACTGTCCACTTGAGACATCATCCAAAAGGTGAGAGGAAGGTTTGGGGCTGATAAACTCTACTCTTATAAAGCTGATGTACATGGGAGCTTGTACAACACACAACTAGTAACATACAGTACTTCTCAGGCACTTCTCAGGCTTCAGTTTAAGCCTTTCCTTGCCAACATCTTAGATTCTAAATCATTGGTAAGGAAGTTACAGAATGCCAGAGACAGAGTCTACATTTCTAGACTCTTAGACTCTCTTTTTAGAAATAATACTTTCTGTTTGCTGTTCTAATGGTCCTTATTTACTAATGCTGGTGCAGGCTTACATCTTACCCTTTCCTACATTTAGATGAATACTGCATGGCTACACAGAAATCAGTGCAGTCTGCAGTGTTTATATTAATGGATTTCTAAATAATTGAAATTGAATATATGTTCAGAGTTAAAGGGGGTGAGGTGATAACCCTATACAGGGCTGTGCTTAGGTCTAGAACTAGGCTCCCAACGTCGGTGTGAGAAAATCTTACCCTGGTGGTCTAGTGGGGGGACGGCAGGGACGCCTGCCGCCCCCTCAGCGAGGACGCTCGCCGCAACTGAGCAGGTTCACTGTAGCGCAGGTCTGTTAGGGCGCGCGCACGCGCCTCTTCCTGGGTTTATGCGCAGTGGCGCGAAATTCAAATGCTATTTAAAGGTACAGTTTTACTTTATGCATTGCCCGTGATAGGATTTTTGTTCCTGGTGCTTCTGAGCTTTGTGCTATATTCTGAACCTGTTTGATTCCTGTTTTTGACCCCTGCCTGGCTATTTGACTATTCTGACTTCTGGATTCTGACCCTTGCCTGATTACTGACTACCGCCTCTGATTAACCCTCTGATTGACTCCCTGGTTTGACCCTTGCCTGTCTGATAATGTTTATTCTCTGCCTGCCTCGACCCGGCCTGATCTGACTACTCCGTTGCCTAAACGCCTTGTACTGCGATCTTCTGTCCAAAGACTTTGATTTACTGTCGTGCCCCTCTGCCTATCCAGAACCCTCATCTTGCACCTCTCGTTTAAGTCCAGGTGGCATCCAAGTAAGCCGAGGGCTCCCCCAGAGGCCCAAAGGCGGTCACACACGAGCCAAGACCAGGGTGCCTGGTGTTTGTTCTGGTGTTGGGTGCCGACCGTGACAGTCGGTTTGGGGAAGATAACATGTTTAAAGTTTTACACCTGTTGTCTGCTGGATATTTTACTGCTTTCCCAATCATTTCCCCCAACACCAATCTAGAGCCTGCTAACAATCATCTCCTTCTCCTGGCTGCTTTCCTTGGCTGCATAGGTGAGACAGAGGCTGAACAGCAATCAACAGTTATGTGGACCTGACAGGGGACTGAAGTATATCTTTCTCTTTGTAAAGACAGCAGAGCTGTGATTGGCTACCCCTAGATCCTACTGTTTCTCTGGGCTTGGACCGTTAGGAGTGCCCATTAGTCAACTGTAAGAGACACGAAGCAGAGAGTTACTATGGGGACCTCCAATAAAATGTCTTTTTGAAAGTGGACAGTACTTCATAGCTCACATTCAACACATACACCATATCTTATTCACCATTGCCTACACGGTGAGGTTGACAAAGAGCTACACGTGAGAGTTCTGCCATGGGTTTGAGTGTCTCCTCATGTACTTGCTTTCATATTACACAGGAAGTCCCCTGTGCACAGAGAATGATTGCCTCCCGAAAATCAAAGCAGGAACTCCTTTGTAACTTTTTTTTATATTTTTTAGTATTATATCATTATCATTATATCCGAACCACCCAGTGACATATGTAGATTAATTATGTCTTATGTCTGGGCACAGCCTTGTTAACAGTCAATTGTGAGTTAATATCTGTAGCTGGGTATGTTTCCCCAAAAAACAGTGTATTTGAATGGTAACGCTTCTGTGATATCTGTGATATCAATCAAGTGTCCAAGTGGAACCAATATGATTTTCACAATAGGGGTCACTCCAGCACTGCATAGAACAGGCACATCACAAAGCTGCTGTTAAATATGAAAATCAGTTTGTGTCCCAAAATCAGAGCAAGGCCGGCAGTGTTAAAACATATACGATGGGATATTGTTGTTAAATAAACCCAATATTTCAACAGGATACTTATCACAGCTGACACTTTGCTGCATGAATCAAGACAGAAGTTCCGGTATTGTAAAAGGCTTGCATCTTTTTTTTATACCGGATGGCCAGTCCCTTTCAGGATTATTAAATCATAGGCATCTGGTATTGGAGCCCCCCTAGCCAACAGCTTAACTCTCCACCTCAACGATTGTTTCACCAAAAACTTCTCAAGAGGTAGGGCGCCTGGAGTCTTAAAGGGACTCGCCACCTATATCACACTTGTTCCCATGGTAACACATGTGTATATCAGTTCCACAGTACAACAACACTTGGAAGCATTATTTGGTTGCAGATATTCTTTCTTATATCCCATGGTCATTTTCAAAGTTGGTCAATATTTCTTATTGAAAAGTATTATAATATTCAATGTAAAAGGGCTGCGCCCAGTTTGTCTAGATAAATTCAAGATGTCTGTAACTAGATATTGGCCTTTCAAATAAATGTTTGCGAGTCCCTCAAGACTTGATCCAGACCGTCTCTTAGCTTCAGTAGTATGAGGTACAAATCTTAAAATATCATTGGCTGGCATATTTATTGAAATGATTAATCCAAATAAACCTGGTCATCATTAGCAAATTAAACTATAGATACCAAAATCAAAAAACGTCAAAATCATAACAAAACAGAGCAAAAACAAAAAATAATAAAAATCAATAACAAAATGTATACAACCAAAACAAAAGGACCTATAGATATTGTTTATTAAAAAAAAGTTGAACGTGTTATTGTCCATTAAGCCGAAATTCAGGTTTATATGTATTTAACTTAAATATCCAGGAGGTCTCTAGCTGTAACAATTCCTTATCCAAATCGCCTCCTCTTATATTGCGATAACTCCCATCATGTTAGAAAAATCTGTCTGTCAATAGCGGATGTAAGGTTACAATGTTGTAAAAATCTGAAATGTGTTCATATATCCTCCTCTTGAAACACCTTTTGGTGTTGCCCACTTATAAATTAAAAAAAAAACGTGAATAAATAATTTGCACAAGAGGTAGTGCAATTAATATAAGTGAGGAGATCAAAATTAACTATCCCATTACCAAACTTTAATGAGGGATCCATCTACATTGCTTGCATCTACCACATTTAAAGGTACCAGGGTTTTTACAACAGACTCCACTATTTTTTCTTTAAAATGACTCATTAGATACTCTTATTCCTCCTATAGCTAAATGAGGGGTAAGGTTTTACCAGTTGTCCCACTATTGGATCCTGTGTTAAAATAGCCCAATGTTTTCTCATAATGGATTGAACTCTTTTATCATCTGCACTGAAAGTCAGCACAAATCTGCTATTCTCACATGTGTCCCCCTTTCCTTCAACAATATCCCTATTATCCCTTTTGTGAGTATATAAAAGAGAGTCTCGAGTCCGGGAGCATGCCAACTGATTTCTTGACTTGTAACCCATAGCTTTAAATATTTTATACAAATCATATGCCTGTATCTCAAATTCAGCATTAGATGAACATACATGCCTTAACCTAAGATACTGGCCCTTAGGAATACCCTCAATACAACTCCATGGGTGCATGGAAGAGGCATGTCATAAGCTATTGCTGGCCGTAGGTTTGCAATATAATTTGGCACCCAGTACCCATTTAGTGTTGCTCCCAGTGGCCTCATTGTAAGTGCCCATTTTGAAATTCCTGTCTTAAATTTAAGTTTTGAAGGCATGAAGACACATGCTTACTCCAACAGAGCATCTGCAGGCTAGCAGTCCACATGGGGCCACTAATAAGCTTATCGCAGCCTTTACTTGGCATTTCCAAGGAATTTTTTCTTGCTTTTTGTGGCTCCCCAATAGTTCTGAGTGAGGCTCACCAGTAAAATAATTTAGGGGATCTCTGCAGTTCTTTCTCAGTCTAAATCAGGGGTCCCCAAATGTTTCACCTGTGAGCAACATTCAGATGTAAAAAGATTTGAGGAGTTTTCTGTGGGGGGTCACCATCCCTCCCAAAACAACCACAAGCAGGCATACTGGTCAGTAGGGTTGCCACCTTTTAGCCCGGTGAAGACCAGGCAGGCCGTGAAATGGAGGGGGCGGGACTGTGACATGGAGGGCAGGGCTATGACACGGCGATCAGCTGATCGCTGTGTCAATTTGATTTTATTTGGACGGTTTTTAAAAAAACATTTTTAGGCAAACAGGTTTGGGGAGGCTTAGCCTCCCCAAGCCTTAATAAAAAATCTGCCGATGTCTAAATTCCAGAAACTTTGATAAACCTATGCACAATGGGCATCAAACTGTTCAGTGGACCCCTGGCAATCATATTCAGGGTGCTTTTTCTTAGTACCTAATCAAGTGTGGGATATGCGGAGCTGCAAAATAAAACCTTTGAAGTTATTTTTCAGAATTTTGATACATTTTTTATAAAAACCCCCGATGTTCAGCCAAGGTTTGATGTTTTGTAGTTAGGAGTAGAGACATAGCTACCCATTTTGGAATTAGCAGAATGTGTACTTTTCAAAAATATATGGTTTTCTCTGGTTAGCCTACTGTCAGGATTTTTTGGCCTTGGAATCTAAAGTATGCTGTTTTCTGCCTTTGTGGTTTCAAAAGTCGGTAATATACCGCAGGGAGTTTTTGCTGTACAGAAGTCCTAAATCTTCCTAAAACTATACATGTCTCGTATTGGCACATTCGAGAGCCATTAGGCTTTCCAAATCAGTTTGATTTTCATATGTAAAATGAAATCTTTTTCTGGTGTAAATTCATATTCTATGAAAAATAGGATTTTCTCCGTTTTTTTGGTATTTAGAGCTATAAATCTTTTTGCAGTGGTGGAAATACATGAAAACTCAGGCAGATTTAGAAAGCTCAGGTGCTCCCCATAAAAATGTATGATTTTGCTAGGTAAACTATAGTTTTCCCCTCACAAAATGCTCCTAAATGAGAGAGCACAAAATGTTTTAGAAACGGCTGGCATTCCATGTATCCAAAATGTGAAATTCTGCTGGCACTTAAAGAGTTAAATCCACCTGTTGAAGCACAAGGAAAGTCTAAATCACTGGGGGGCCGCCAATATGTTAGACACTCCCCTGTATTATATAAAGTCACATTTGCATTTCTAGTCGTCACCTGTCAGTATGTATTCATCTCCCCTGAGTAAACAAACAGCAAGGAGCAGGCAGGACCCTAAACATATTTTTGGTTCAGACACCTAAACCCAGGGTCGGCCCAGACCTGCTCCTGCGCTATCTCATCTCCCTCCAGAAGACATATGCGCAGAGGGGGAAGCAATCGGCTATATCGGCAATCGGCGATATATAGGAGTTTGTGGCTGGGGACCCGGGGGATGGTGTGGGGGCCCCTGAGGCTCTAGGGCCCCTAGTCCGACACTGCTTGTTCCAAGAATGGATCAGGGTTCATTTATTCAGATCACATACAGTGAATAGCCAAATTGTTCTGATCCACTATAGCAGCCCATAAACACACAGGAAGGAAGTGGATCCAGTTGCCTCCTACCATCAGTGAACATGGACTAACGAAAAATTCAGGATCTTCAGTACAGACCCACCAAATGTTACACACTGTAGTTGCTGCAAATGGTCAGCCAAGACCCTGGTATTGATTATTTAATATAGGTAAAAAGAGCCCAAACTCTTTGTGTTTGGTTAGTTCTTATAAGCAGAACACACGGAGTATGTGCAGTGTCATTGACACTTACTGCTGCAGTAAGATCAGTGTATGAAATATGACATTGCTACTCCATTTTGACTTTAGGGTTTAATTCTCCATTAAGGTGTCTGGAAACCCTCTCAGGTCATAACACCCAATAGCCAAAAGAGTTGTTCAATGTCACTTTCAACCAGCTGTTCAGCTCCACTCAATAGGCCACTCTGTATGAGGTTTGTTCCAGGGCAGATACAATATTTTGGGGGGACTGTATACTAAAGATATACTAAAGAGTCAAATGAACAGACACTTTCTCCAGTTGTTGAGGCTCTGTGGAATTGTGTACAATATGCTTCATATCAATATGTTACAGTACACTAGTGAGGGTTCCATTGGAGCATTACAACTCAACAATCTACATGGTGAAGTATTACCACTGCCAGAAGCAATGTATTTGAATCACCCACAAACCTTTCTTAATATTAACCACAACCTCCTCCATTTAAACTTTTCCATTTCTCAGTTATAGAATTCTAAAGTTGCCGTTTTGAGGCAGGATGGTGGATGGAATTGTTCATGGGACCCCTGACTTCCTGCTCTAACTTTTCCCAGCAGGGTGTCCTTCTCTTGTCTGGAAGTAGTAGTAGCATCAGAAGAAGAAAGAAGGCACAACCCAAACCCTACTGGCATTTTTACATAACTCAGTAAAAGTTAAGAACTTGTGGAATACCTGAGGACGGAGCTTATTCCTCTCACAAATTGTTTAGTTCCCCTCAGCTCTCTGTATATATTAAGTTCTCAGTTTTGCCTTTAGAGAAATGAATAACTGCAGCAGCCGTAGCTGATGATAAATCAGTGCAATGGTTGGTAGTAGTAGCCCATTAACCCTGTGAGAAGCTGGAAGGCATCAGCAACACTAAGGTTACATAACTGCTCAGTGCGTATAACGGGACAGCCTACATCTCCCTCCCGGATGTTGGATCCGATCCTGCTTGTGGTTCACAACGGTTTGTGGAGCAGAGATATGAAGATAAGTCAGGGAGATGGATTGGAGAGATTGGGAGAAAGAAATGGGGTTGAAGCAGCATAGGAGGAAAGAAGTGGCTGATCCGGGGGCAAGAAGGGGCTAGGATTTGTCATCTACACCAGAACCCAGGATGCATGAATTACACACACTGGTCGGAAAAAAATTGTGGATTTATCATTGTTCATATCATTGTTCAAAATAAAATGACTTTCAGTACAAAATCCTGCATCACACATGTCTTGGATTTTTTTTTTGCATGTTCACTTTCAAACCACAACTACCTGCCCACCAGGTGCCAAAGACACCAGAGAACTTGATCTGGAATGCAGTGATGCACTTAAACGGTGAAATACATAGTAGCTATGGAATTGGAAAAGCATCCAATTTAACCCAAAACCAATACCTGTAGTCCTCTAGTTGATGCAAGAAGCTTAAAAACTTTAAAGATGTCTCTGATATGCCACAGAAGTAAAACGTGACTTTTGATTTGATATATGACTTTGTAATAAGACAGTACCTTGTACCCGATTCCAACTAAGATATAATTCTAGTTAAATTATTAATAAGCAGCCTGAAGGTACAGAGATCCAAATTACGGAAAGATCCCTTGTTAGGAAAACCCCAGGTCTGGAGCATTCTGGATAACAGGTCCCATACCTGTACAATACTTATTGGTGGGGTATGGCAGACTTTTGTTTTGCACCAACTTTTATTTAATTTGTTCACTGTGGGAGGGCATTGTAAGCAACATTTCTGTATTTGCCAATGACACAAAATTATGCACCCCAAAAAAATTCAATCCACGATATGCGGCATCCTTACAGTGGGATCTGGACAAGCTGGTAGACCGGGCAGCTAATAACTGTAGCAAGCAATGACTGCAACATGAAGGACCAGCAAGGTATTGACTTTTCAGCAAACATGAGGGCAACCATTCGTATTAGAAGAAAGGAGGTTCCATTATAAGGTGTGAAAACAAATTGGACAGAGTTAAACTGGCCTGTAGGAATAATGTGATTTTCCCCAGTGGGCCCTGACCTGAATTAGCCCTTTACCCTTTCTAAAGCACAGACCATTAACTCTTTTCTTACTTTTTCAGGTTCTGTGCGTGCTTTGACTTTGATTTCCAGCAGTGAGAAACAGGAAAACGTTAAAGTGGTTGTTCACCTTTGAATTAACTATTAGACAATTTGCAATTGGTTTTAATTTTTTCTTTTCTTTTAAAACTTTTTTATTTGGATAATAATACAGCATGTCCATTCATCATAACATGTTTTTTGAATATTTTTACAGAGAACAAGCTCACTCCTACGCAGAGGAGGATGGTGGTTCCACATGCAAGTTCCCTAAAGAACAAAAAAGAGACAAGAAAACCGTTCTTCTCATCTCTTCACATATTCACATTGTGCATTGAGAAGCATTTTAATATGAGAAATTATTCAGCAATAAAAAATTTAACTAATGAACTTTAACAAATGTCTCCGTGTTTAATAAATGATCACTATAAATTTCCAAAACCAGTGTGTGCAACCACAACACAGTATATCATGTAGGTTTCAACTCTAACCCTCTTTTCCCTATATAACGTATTCTGAGGTGGTCTTACATATATCCTAAATTATTCTTTACGTAAACCTTATAACCTAGTATATAATATCCAAGGCGTCCAGATTTTGGTAAAAGTGGCATATTTATCAGCACCTATACTCAATAGTCTCTCATTCACCATGATCCAATTCATTTTAAGGCGAAACATAATTATGGGGATCGAGCATTTTTTCCAAGATGCAGCAATTGTTTGTTTTGCTGCCGTAAAAATAAACTGGATCAATTTACGATGATACTTATTCGAAACAGGAATGTGAGTATTGAGTAATACTATCATAGGATCTTTTAGGAGTTTAACCCCCATAATTGAATCAATTAGAGTAAATATCCTGGACCAGAATCTGAACGCCTGCCTACATTGCCACCAAACATGTAACATATTGCCTACCATGCCACATTTCCTAAAACAAAGTGGACTACAATTAGGATAATATTTATGCAATTTCACAGGAACCATGTACCAATCAGATAGTACCTTATATAGGGTCTCTTGCGCCAATATATTTATTGACGTTTTAGCTGTGTTTGTCCAGGCTTGCTGCCATAGGGATTCATCTATAGTTCGATTCAAATCTCTTTCCCAAGTTTTAGTGTATATTGGAGGGTGTGGGAGCGAGTCCTTCAGGATTTCCCTGTATAGAAGGGAAATCACCCCTCCACTACATGGAAATTTAATGCATACTTGTTCCCAGGCAGTAGAAGTTAGAACATTGGTACATCCCTTAAGCACTTCAGTTAGATAATGTTGTATTTGGGTATATCGAAAACATTCTACTTGCGGGGGATTAAATTGTTCAACTATAGTGGACCATTTCCTGAGACCCTGTAACCCAAGAAATTGTGACACATACATCATGTTATGTTCTTTCCACCATTGAAAATCTTTGTCTTGTAAACCTGGCGTAAACTTAGGATTTCCAAATATAGGCATAGCTGGACAGTGAGGTGATTGTAAAGATTTATATCGGACAACTTGATCCCAAATGGCTAATGCCATTTTTAGTACTGGGGTGGAATTAGGGGGCCGTTCCTGTTTAGGGAGCCATGGTAATGTCATTGGATTTACTGGTTGCAATCGATTTGCTTCAATTTGAGTCCAAAGCGGGGGATTGGGCCTATAGAAATGAATTAATGGCATGATTTGCGCCGCCTGATAATAATAAAACAAATTAGGGACACCCAATCCACCTTTGTGTCTAGGAAGATGCATCGTTTTATATGAAAGCCTTGCTTTTTTATCGCCCCAAATAAATTTCATAACCTTTGAATGTATTTTGTTGAGGACTGATCTCGTTATTTCTATCGGCAAGACACGAAAATAGTACAAAATTTTAGGCAGTAATACCATTTTCACAGCATTTATTCTACCTAACCAAGATATATACAGCTTTGACCAGGCTATAAGATGTTTGTTAATATCTAGCCAAAGTTGGGGATAATTAGCTTGATATAAAGTCTCAAGAGTTGGGGTTATTTTTACTCCTAAATAATTCAATTGTTTATCTCGCCATAGCAAATCAAAATTAAGCTGGATCAGTTTCTTCTGCAAGGGAGTAATGTTCAAAGGCAGTGCTTCAGATTTTGTTGGGTTAATTTTAAGTCCAGATAGCTGACCAAATTGGTGCAAATTATTAAACAGATAAGGTAATGACGTGAGTGGTTTCGTTATTGTTAATAACATATCATCTGCAAATAGCATTTGTTTATGGATCTGCTGACCAATCAAAGTTCCAGTTATATTTGGGTCCTGTCTAATCAATATCGCTAAGGGCTCTATTGCCAAAATAAATAATAATGGCGAGAGAGGACACCCTTGCCGTGTCCCTCTATGCAAAGTAATTTTATCTGAGGCAAACGGACCCCATTTTAAGAAAGCTTGTGGGACGTTATGTAATGCTTGAATAGATGAAATAAATTTGTCACCAAAATTCCATTTTTTTAACACATAATACAAATATTCCCAAGAAATTGAGTCGAATGCCTTTTGGATATCCAATGATAAAACTAATGCTGGAGTGTGCGTAGTATTTAAAATATGTATCAATTGCACCAATCGACGTATATTCTCCCCCCCATCTCTATTGGGAACAAAACCTACCTGATCTGGGTGAATTAAAGTTGCTAAAAATGAATTTAAACGAGTAGCCAATATTTTCCCTAAAATTTTTACATCATTATTTAGGATTGATATGGGACGGTAATTTCCACAATCCAGTGAATCTTTATTAGGTTTGGGTATAAGTGCAATTTGTGCTAATATAGAATCTGGGTGCAGTTTGCCCCCTTCTAGTAATGCATTGAACATGGCCGTAAGATGAGGCGCCAGAATTGGGGCAAACTTTTTATAATACATTATCGAAAAACCATCAGGACCCGGCGCTTTTGAATTGGGAAGTAACTTAATTGCCAATAAAGTTTCTTCTATTGTAATATTATTATCCATTATCTGCTGTTGTACAGGAGTTAGAGAAGGGAGATGTATCTTAGAAAAGAGACGTTCTGCTTGCGTTACATTAAATGAGGGGGGAGTTTGATATATCCCTGAATAATAATCAGTAAATTCCTGTAAAATTTGTACTGGATTACCTGTAATGACACCAGATTTAGTTCTAATCTTGTGAAGAGGGGGGTTTAAAATTGTTACTGAATGTAAAGTGCGCGCTAAGGGAGTGTCTGGCTTATTCCCTTTACGATATCGTCTAGCAGTATGCCACTGGTCGGCATTTTCTATATCCTGTGTATATAACAAATCCAATTCTCTTCTTATATCCGTTATGGTACTCTGTATTCTAGGAGAAAATTTCACTTTATTTTGTCTTTCCAAAACTATTAATTTACTTTGTAACTCCTGTATTTTCATTTGTTTTTTCTTCTTCTGAGCTGTTGCTAAACTTATTATTTCACCCCTCAAAACAGTTTTGTGAGCCTCCCATAAAGTGATAGATGAGGAGACAGTACCTTGATTTAAAGCAAAGTATTGCTGAATAGTATTGTCAAGTTGCGATCGCAATTGAGGTATAGCCAACATAGTATTATTTAGTCTCCATCTAAATTGAGTGGGTTTAGATATCAACGACTTAAGCTCTATCAATACTAAAGAGTGATCAGACCACACAATTGGTATAATCTTTGCCTTACTCAGGTTTGGAAGCAGTGTTTGAGACACAAAAATATGGTCAATACGAGAGTAGGTTTTATGAGGGTTAGAAAAAAAGGTGTAATCTTTAGTTGTAGGCCATTGTTCCCTCCATGCATCTGTTACTAAGAGCGATTGTAATATATCTAATATCCTCCTAGCTCTCATTGTATCAACCGTTAACTGTAGGGGATCCTTATACGTTTTGTCCATGTTAGCATGTAAACAAATGTTAGAATCACCACCCAATATTAAATAACCTGTAGAGTGTAGTCGTATTATTTCCCTCAATTCCTCAAAAAAAATTTCCTGTCCTGTATTTGGGGCATAATAGCTGAGAAGAGTTATTTCTATATCTTGGATCTCCCCTATAACCAGTATATATCTGCCATTTGAGTCTCTCTTTACCTTTTGGAGTTTGAAATGCAAGCCTCTTTTGAAACAGATTGCTACACCATTCTTCTTCATAGGGCCTGTTGCTAGATAATATGTTGGGAAATAAGAAGACAGGAAAGAGGGTGTGGATTCCGAGGAAAAGTGCGTCTCTTGCAGGAATAAAATATCTGTATGTATAGAACGGTAATATTTAAAAGCCTTAGTTCGCTTTTGTGGGGAGTTAAAACCTTGAACATTATGCGAGATAACTGTTATACCAGCCATATCGTTCTTTGAGCATACCTCAATGTCACAATCAATTGCATCAGCTTAGTCATAGGCATATGATTTAGTGTGCATACACTGAAAGGAAATATAGCTTGTTGTACACGGAGTAAGGATAGATAAAAATAAGTAACTTTGTTAACCAAAAACATAATTAAACATATATAAAGTCTAAGCATATGGTTCAAAATGATATATGTTTCCCACGTCACAGTGTTGTGACGTTTCAAAGTATAAACCTGTTGAGAGCAAATCATTTAGTCTTTCTATCTTTGGAGCCTAAACAATTTTTTAACTGTAGCATATTTTACACACAGCTAACTTCAAAAATATAACCCTATTCAAGCCAAATTCAGTAACTGGAAGGTCTGTGCAAAATAAATGGTTAAGACATCAGTCGCAATCCTTTATCAACAGTACCAACATCTAGGATTATGTCCTAACCTTATTCCGGCCAGAATCAGTAACTGGAAGATCTGTGAAAAATAAGCGGTTAAAACATCAGACAAAATCCTTTATCAACAGTGTCAACATCTAGGATTATGTCCCAACCTTATTCAAACCAGAATCAGTAACTGGAGAGTCTGTAAAAACTAGAAGATCTGTGAAAAATAAGTGGTTAAGACATCAGTCAAACGTCTAGGATTATGTCCCAACCCTATTCCGACCAGATTCAGTAACTGGAGAATCTGTGAAAAATAAATGGTAAAGACCTCAGTCAAAATCCTTTATCAACATTACCAACATCCAGGATTATGTCCACCTCAAACTTCTCGGCTTTGTTCAGCATTAGTGGAGCCTTGTCTGAGCTGTAAGTGGGTTAACAATTCGTTTGCTTCATCAAGATCCCCTGCTGAATATTGCTTCCCCCTATAAAGAAAATGCAGACGGAAGGGAAAGGCCCATCTATATTTAATATTGTTTTGCTGCAACACTGCCGTTATGGGTTTAAAAGACCTCCTCTTTGCAATTGTGGCTGGAGATATATCAGCAAACAGTTGTATAGTGTGACCCTCGTAGTGCAGGCTTGTTGACTGTCGTGCAGCTTGCATTATTGCTTCCTTTGTGGTATAATAATGCAGTTTTAGGATCACATCTCTGGGGTTACCTTCCTGGGGTGGTCTTCCCAGAGCTCTATGTATCCGATCAATCTCCAGTTTGGACGCTGGGAATTGCGGAACCAAGGTGGTAAAAAATTCAGTAATATCAGACTCTAAATTTTTGTAAGATTCCGGAAGGCCTCTGATTCTAATATTTCCTCTACGTGACCTGTTTTCCATATCTTCCATTTTGTCTTGCAATTCCTGAAGTTGATAACGTAAAGCATCTATATCTGTTTCATGCCCCTCAATGAATGTTGTGGTGTCATCCATCCTATGTTCCAAAGCATCCGTTCTTTTGCTGATCTCTTTAATTTCCTTTGATAGGGTAGCCGTAATCTTTTTTGTCGTTATATCCAGTTCAGAACGCAGCAGCATTTTAAAGTTCTCCATTAATGCGGCATCCCTAGAATGTATTTTGGGCTGAGCTATCACTTGATCAAAAGTTTCATCCTGTTCAGCCCCATTAACTGTGCAGCCAGTTTCTTTGGCTAGATAAGCATCTAGATTTTGTGGCTTAGTCTTCGGCGAGGTTTTTTGGGGAGGAGGGGCTTTTCCTATTTTCCCCATAATTTTAGTAATATAATTATTAAACAACAGTTCGATAACAGGGGGGTATTGCAGTAAGCTGTAGTGCTATTACGGCTCCAAAGGTAGATTTATATTACCAACAATAGCCCATAACTTTTACAAGCTATAACCAACAGGAGTATATATATATAGGAGGGCGGAGCTAGAAGTGCATAGGTGTAAAATTTTAGATCTCACATCCTACTGAGAGTATACAGTCAAATGTAGTGCCCACGATACATACTGTAACTGTCTGGTACAGGTTATTCAAGAAAAAAACCGAGTAACAGTCTCTGCTCAATAATCCTGAACTTTTCCACAACCACTGTTATAATATCTTCATGCGCAACACAGGGCAGGCCCCTTCAATGATGTCCTCAGGCAAGCAAATCCAGAAAGAACTGCGCACCAACCTAACAACCTCCACAGTCAAAACATTCACTGCCGTAGTATTAACTTGCGCAGCATAGAATAGGCCTCACAATTTCTGCTGTGTCACTAAACTGCGTAGCATGAAATAGGCCTCATTAATGGCAGGCTAGAAAGGGCAGGGTGCGCAATTATCCGGCCAGAAAAGTTCAAAAGTATTAGGATCCAGTAGCAAGTAGCAAGCAGTGCTCACAGAACACCACACAGCCATCAAGTACCTGCAGTAAGTCTGGAGCCGGCCGCTCGCTGCAACGTGGCACAGGCCACAACGGAGAAACTGTCACTTCCACAGAAACGAAGCAGGCCCGGACTCCAAATGAACAGTTCCGATATCGGGCAGCCTCCGGTAGGCAAGTACAAGACAGCTAGCCGCCTCCGATGTGTAAAACAGCTCCTCTCACTCCACTTCAGGGTTTTAATTTTTTATTATTTGTGGTTTTTGAGTTTTTTAGCTTTTTATTCAGTAGCTCTTCCATTTTTAATTTCAGCAATCTGGTTGCTAATGTCCGACTTTCCCTAGTAACCATGCATTGATTCAAATAAGATACTGGAATATGAGAGGCCTGAAAATAAATGTGAGTAATAAAAAGTAACAATAACAATGAATATGTAGCCTTACAGAGCATTTGTTTTTTAGATTGGGTCAGTGACCCCCATTTGAAAGCTGGAAAGAGTCAGTAGAAGAAGGTAAATAATTCAAAACTAAAACAAATTAAATCAAGAAGACCAGTTGAAAAGTTGCTTAGAATTGGCCATGCTATAACATCCTAATAACTTAAAGACGAACCACTCGTTTACGGTGGTCATACATGGGCAGATTTAATCTGTTGATTTGCTCCAATAGACTTAGTCACAGTTTATCTGCTTGTGTATTGAACTCTCCAAATGGGCCTACACAACAGCTATCTGTTAGCAACAAAATCAGATCTAGATCAGGCAGGTATAAAAGTCCCATTTGGGTGAGGAGTACACCTGCTCAGTAATGAGGTCCTTGCCCTGATTCCCTCAATATCCTCAATAATGCATAATATCAGGGAAAGATCCATTCATTCTGGGACCTCGTAAAACAAGCAGCTCTCTCAGTATAAGGCCAACTATGGTTTAGGAATCTATGATGTGGTCAGGAGTGAGGACAGAAGCTAAATTCATTACCGCAGATAAGCAGGAGAATCCATGGCTGTTAATTATATAGAGCTGGTCCAGGGAGTTTCTCAGGATGAATATTTATGTTGAAGTTGGGAGGAGTAAGCTCTAGTACATTCCTCAAAACAACAGTATAATGTGCACAGCAAACAGCACAGGGATATCATTCAGGAGAGCACAGCTGCCCACACATAATGAGAACTAAATGAGCCTTATTGGAAGCTGCCACAATGGTTGCTGTGATATTTCTAAGTATTAAATGTTCCCAATAGACTTCAGGGACTGGCAGTCGGTGGGCAAATTATTTTGAAAAAACAGTGTCAATGAATTGGCTCTCTTAATCTGTTACATTTGATTGAGGATACTACTGGACGTTTAAAGGCTCCAGTCTTACACTTGCACATCATGCCCCCCAAACAAATGTATATACCTTCCTCTCCCCCAATTGCGTGTAAATTCCTGGTCCTTCACATGGCAGTGGGCAAGACTTCCATTAGTGCCCGCTGCCATGTTACAGTCCAGGAAAAGAAAATCACGGTAAGTATGATAAGATTTTCCTCAGTCTATCACACTACCCCATTCCTATTCAGCCCTCTCTTAGTCTCCTCCCCAAAGCAGCTTCTCTTTCCCTACTGTCCAGTGCTGATGTTACTGTTCTATCCCCAGCCCCAGGAAGACCTTGTCCCATTCCTAATTCATGCTTTTCTGCCTCAGGTAGTCGGAAATCTACTACTTCATTTTAGGTATTTAATCCCTAACCCTGCCCATTTCTTAAACCGGCAACCAATGACGGTACCAGGCCTCAGTTTTACATTTTGCCACGTCCCCTGCGTCCCTACTTTTTTTTCAAATTTTTGGAAAAAAGTACACATCACCATGGTAACGACATTCTAGGACTCTAACTGATTGGATGGTAAAAGACTAATTGTTACACGGATTGGGCAGTTCCCAATACGTTCAGAAATGTGTGTGTATATGCTGTAGCGGGGCTGCTGGGTGTCTGTGTGGATGATCGATCTGACCCGGGGAACGATAAGGGCTTGGGACATAACAGCAAGCAATGAGGTATAACAAGGGACCAGGCTGCCATTACACCAGCAAGTACAGCTTCCTCATCGCTCTCTGCATTCAATCTTCTTCTGCCCCTGTGTGCCAGGGGATCTCTTAGATATATATAGGTGGTTTAGAACTACAATTCCCATCATTCACCGGCAGGCCTACTCTGCTCCGTAAGGATGGGGGGGGGTTAGTTCAGCAACAGGAGATCCTCGGGTCGTACATTTGCCGCTCTTGCTGCATCCATTGCCTTTGCCCTGCTTGTCAGAGCACAGAGTGAGCTGAGTAGTGATGTGCAGCGGTAGGTTCCTTGTTCTTATGTCATTTCTGTTGGGGCTGGATTGGATTCTCATGACAGAATGCAAAGTAATCGGTAAGTAAATTTGCATTCAGGACAGCAGCCACGAGGCGCAATGTCCCGCCCATATAATGCTCTGATTGGCCAGAGATTGCTAGGTACCTGCTGGTAGAGGGGTCATGTAGCACTGCGATTGGTAAGGGTGCCTGTAGTTCATGGTACTGCCCTTATTAATGTGTTTTATAGACTAAAGGAGGTGACTTTCCTTTGGGCCGGGACAAAAATAAAATATTTGGTGATGGGAAGGCGTGGAAATTATTGATATATATTTGTAGCTTAGAATTAGTGCGCTCTCATCATGTTTATATATGTTTATATTGGTGAGGTCTTGGGAAAATTTGCAATGAAGGCCGAGATAAATAAAGCCTCCAAGGGGATTGTCAAGATAAATGTTGCTCCCAATGTTGTTTGTGATTCCTTGAAGGGTAAATGAAATATGCACCAGATGTTTGAAACCATAGATTCCATATGTTTTACTTCAGCCTGTGGACAAAACCGTTAAAGGGATGGCTCACCTTTCAAGTTAACTTTTATTATGTTGTATTATATTATATTGAATGGCATATTCTGAGCAACTTTGCAGTTGGCCTTTATTATATCTTTTGTGTAGTTTTTGAGTTATTTGCCTTCTTCGGACTCTTTCCAGCTTTCAAATGGGGATCACTGACCTCATCTAAAAAAAAACATGTTCTGGAAGGCTACAAATTATTGTTATTGCTATTTTTTATTGCGCATTTAGGGCCTAAATCACAAGCTAGCTACCTCCAATCAGATATTGGTGTCAGGCTTAATGTCAAGCTGAATGGTCGGCCCCACATGTTTTCACCTCACCAAATCTGGCCATTGTTGCAAATACTTTGGACATCCCTGGACTATAAGGCATAGGTGTAAACCTTTGGCAGACACTTTTTTGTCTTTTGTTGCTATGCACTATTACAAACCAGTACAAACTATGGGGAGCAGGAGACTGGGCTGTCAAGGTTTGCAAAATAGGAAAACTAGGAAAAGAGGAGCCTAAATAATCCAAGTGAATTGACATGACTGGAGAGTGCTATATAGTTGTAATGCTTGCTACTATTCCCCCAGCTTTTCTATTGAAAGCTGTAATGGGCAACTCATTCTAGCACAACACTGTCACTGTATGGTAGTTGTGATAAGAGTTAACAGAAAAGGTATTTGCATTATGAAAATGTATTCCAAACTATTTTCCATTGCTCAAATTCGCATATTTAGTTGTATTTAGTGACCTTATCCTCCAGTGCAAGAAATGTATTTAACACAGAGCTAGCGGTAACTCAGGTCAACACTGTGATTTTTATTTGTTTTCAGGGTTTGCCAATGCCTTTACTAGTTTGGAAGTCAACCGTCTCCAAATGATTTTTTTTTGTTAATCTTGCAAAAGTTAAACCAGTTAAACCCAAACCCTATGACGTCCAGTCGGTAGCATTGTGGCTGCTGGTAGAGTTATCATAGCTGGACAGGAAATCTAAGACCGCTAGGCGGCATAATGGTGAGGTAGATGACAGAATTATTGGCAGAAGTGTGCTGTACACAACATGTGGGTCTCTGCATATTGATAGCATAAAGCGAGTGTAGCCCCGCGTGTGCGCGCACAGGGCCGCCATCAGGGGGGTACAGGGGGTACACCTGTACCGGGCCCGGGGCTAAAGGGGGGCCCGGCTGTGCTGAAGACCCGAAGTCGCGCCGAAAATTGGATGTGGAGAAGTGCAAAGTTAGGGATTATCTGCAAGTTCCACTATCAGTAAACTCAATTTCAAGCTGTGACACAATGCACAACTGAAGTTTTCATCAGCAGTATGAAATTTGCAGACGATCCCTAACTCTGCAATCTTGCCCTGCCCCAGTGCTTTTCAGCCAATGACAGCGTCTCCCTTCCTTATGTCCCGCCCCTGTAAGCACACGGTTCCTCTTTGGGCTCTTTTCTTTATGACACAGAGAGAGTTGAGTGGTAGCATCCTGGAGCTTGCAGAGAAACAGAACATGAGGGAGACAAAGCAGTTATGTGTATGTTGTGCTTAATATTTGCCTAACTATGACTCTTTGTAGTGTCATATATTTAACTACCACAGACCCTGTGTACAGAGTTTGCCTAGTGCTGGTATCAGTAGAAACCTGGATCCTGTTATATACAGTGTGTGCAATGCCCACTTATACAATGATTTTTTTTGTAGGGGGCCCTGGCACTGATAGTTTTTTTTTAACTTATGGGGGGGCCCTGACCACCAATGTTTTTTTAGAAAAACATTTACGGGGCCCCTGGTGCCAATAGTTTTTTTTTTTAACTTATGGGGGGGTCCTGACCACCAATGCTTTTTTATAAAACATTTATGGGGCCCCTGGTGCAAATAGTTTTTTTTTTAACTTATAGGGGGGCCTGACCACCAATGCTTTTTTAAAAAACATTTATGGGGCCCCTGGTGCCAATAGGTTTTTTTTTAACTTATAGGGGGGGCCTGACCACCAATGCTTTTTTAAAAAACATTTATGGGGCCCCTGGTGCCAATAGTTTTTTTTATACTTATCGGGGGGGGGCTGACCACCAATGCTTTTTTAAAAAACATTTATGGGGCCCCTGGTGCCAGTAGTTTTTTTTTTAACTTATGGGGGGGCCCTGACCACTAATGTTTTTTTAAAAAACTTTTATGTGGGACCCCTGTCGCCAATTTTTTTTGTTTTTTAAATTATAAGGGGGCCCTGACCACCAATGGCTTTTTTTTGTGAGTGGGGGGTTTACCATTTTAAGCAGTTGTGTCTTTGTGGACATTTTACTGTGGTGTGGGCGGGATCTGCGGTGGGCCTTGGGGGTGGGCGGGGACCGGGGGCCCAGAAAATTTTGCTGTACGGGGCCCCGTGATTTCTGATGGCAGCCCTGTGCGCGCACAGCCCAGCCAATGGATAACGACAGTCTCCACGCAGGATGCCCGGCTCTCCACACATGTGTATTTGTTGTTGGGGTTGGGGACTGGAGCTGCTGCAGCCACAGACAGATAGAGGAGGGGAGGGTGATATGAAGTAGTATCGGTATCAAGACCAGGAAGAAGAAAGTGACGCAGCAGTGATAGGACAAACGAAGAATCGAAACTGAGCGATAAAACCAGTTGCATTCCTGCCAGAAAGGTCTGCGGATGCTAACTGGGCACAGCGCAGGTGTTCTCTCACATCGAACCCGAATGGCATCTTAGTGTGTCATGTTTGTGTTAGGAAACGTCATAGTCCTATGCAGATATATGTATATAGACCTGCTGATTTCCTCTTATATAATAAATGGGTGACAGGATATATATATATTTCAGTATCTGTTCCATATTGCTGCCTGTCTTAAAAGAGAACACTTGCATAGATTCTAATTAATCTCCAGTTATGGTGACATATAAGGCCCCATATATACTAATGCGTTTGTATTTGTCCCATTATCATATCTGAGATATTGGCAAACATCTGTCATTGTAAAAAAAAGTTTGTGGTAATTTGCATTATCCATGGGTATCGTTTGTCCTCATGGGAAACCGGATGTACTTTGCATTTCTGTTGTAGTCCCATGGCATTAAGGTAAACGTGGCCCTCTGCCACTTTAATTGGAACAAAGTTGGAGCATGCAGCTAGTCCACCAGTAGGTCAGATTAGTGATAGTGACTCCATATAATTATTTTTACCTGTCTAGCTAATCTAGTGACTCCAATTAAGCTTAGTGATGTGCCCTGAACATTTACTTTCAAGGGGTGATCTAATTATCAAATGTTTAATCGAACAGTATACAATGCAAAGCATCATTAATGCTTATCCCACATGGTACATCAAAGCCTTAAAGGAGAAGGAAAGCTACCAAAGCAGTTTATTGCCAATATATTAGTCACACTAGTGCAAGCTATAACACTATATTTAATCTGCAGAATGCTTTACCATTACTATTGTAATTTTAATTTATTTCCATAATGTCATTGCTTGTTCCAGCCGTATCCTTCACCATGATGCCGTCCCTTCACCCATCTCGGCCAGTGGCTTCCAAACTCCCAAAACTGGGGAAGCCGGTTCTCTGTTCAGAGAATACTCGACCCGACAAGGTGAGCCTGGTGATGTTCCTGCTATAGTTCTATGCTTTATTGTGCTATCTACTTAGTTATTATTGGGGTGCTGGGGTTTCTTACCAACATTTGTGTGTACACTCCCCATTCAGGGCCAGGGACTGAATAGTAATATAAGCAATAACAAGTACTAATAATGACGACCACAGATTGTTTTTGGGCTGCTGCAGTTAGTGACCCCTGGCAATCAGGTAGTATTTTAGTTGCAGGCTTGAAAGAAGCAGAATAAGATGGCTAATAATTCAAAAACCAGTGAAAAATTAAGACCAATTGAAAAGTTGCTTACAATAGATCATTATAGGGGTTGTTCACCTCTAAGGTAAGTTTTTGTGATGTAGAGGGTAATATTCTGAAACAATTTGTAATTGGTTTTAATTTTTTATGGGTTTTTGTTATTTAGCAGCTTTAGAGTGTGCAAATTCAGCAATCTGGTTGCTAGGGTCCAAATTACCCTAGCAACCATGCATTATGGATGAGACTGGAATATGAATAGGAGAGGCCTGAATATAAATGATGAGTAATAAAAAGTAGCCATAACAATGCAATTGTAGCTTTAAAGAGCATTTGTTTTTAGATGGGATCAGTTGGTTGTTATTAGGTGTCTGTGCTGCCTTGTTAAAGCACACACTTACACATCTTCACCCGGTTCCTGTTTTACTCTGTAACATCTGTATGAAAGGACTTCACAGGAAAGGATTGTGTGGCATTTTTCCAAATTTAGAATGATAAAAAAATTACAGGCAATGCCCAGTGGGGATTTAGATTTCAGGTTTCCAGCTTGCAGGGTTTTATTTAAAACACATATATCCTTGCTGGGTGCTGTGCTACAACCTAAGGGTACGGCAGGGGAGTATCTATCAGCTAAGACATTTGGATGTGGTACAGCAAATAAGAATACAGGTAAAGGATCCGTTGTCTGGAAACCCATCATCCAGAAAGCTCAGAATTACAGGATATACATAGACTACCATTTTAATCAAATAATTCTAATTTTTAAAAACAATTTCCTTTTTCTCTGCAATAATAAAACAGTACCTTGTACTTGATCCAAACTAAGATATAATTAATCCTTATTGGAAGCAAAACCAGCCTATTGGGTTTATTTACTGTTTACATGATTTTCTAGTAGACTTATTATGGAAAGATCTCTTATCCGGATTCTGGATAACAGGTCCCATACCTGTACAGGTTTTCCAGCGATAGACTGCTGATCAGCAGCATGTTATTGTTCGGTGCAATAAATGCAATTAAATGGTGGCCCTCGTTTCCTTGAGTTCCTTTGTTTGGGACCTCTGAGCAATTGCCTGTCCTGACCTTTTTATTTTCTTTTATTAATCAACACAGTAGGATATAAGCACCAGTCACAGCTCTGCCTTAACACAGGGAAAAAGCTTTACCGAGTACCCAATCCTTAAATAAAGACACGGACAACTGTTCTGAGGTGAATCTGTGATGGTCACAGCTTTATTGTATTTCAGTAATAAGTGTCCCAACAGAACCCACAAAGGGCTGTTTGATCCGAAGGAAGGCAAAAAACCTCACTAGAGGAAAAAATTCCTTCCTGACTCCTTAACGGCAATCGGAATTACTCCCAGGATCAATATGCCCTATTCAGCTTTACCAAAATACATGTATGACTGTATGTCAGTAAGGGTGGGTGTCAGTAAGGGGATGTGTGTCTGTGTGGTGAATGTATGGCTACCTGTTTGGAAACGTAGGAATGTATTGGTGCCTGTAAGGGTGGTTGTATGGATATGTAGGAATGTATGGGTGCCTGTGAGGGTGGTTGTATGGATATGTAGGAATGTATGGGTTCCTGTAAGGGTGGTTGTATGGATATGTAGGAATGTTTGGGTGCCTGTAAGGGTGGTTGTATGGATATGTAGGAATGTATGGGTGCCTGTAAGGGTGGTTGTCTGGATATGTAGGAATGTATGGGTGCCTGTAAGGGTGGTTGTATGGATATGTAGGAATGTATGGGTGCATGTGAGGGTGGTAGTATGGATATGTGGGACTGTATGGGTGCCTGTATTGCAAACCTACCCCTTGATGATAGATGGAAAGGCCAGATCCCTGGGCCATTTCCAAGGGGTCAGAACCCTGTTCCTGCCTGGATGTTTCTGCCTCACCACCTTCGGGTTCTTTCTGGGAGGCGCTTGTCTCCTCTGCTGTTCTTCTTGGAAACACTGCTGGAAGCAGCATGTGTAAAAAGCTCTGCCTGGATGATACCAGAGCGATGATCTTCCCGACACACTCTTCCATTACGTGATCTGGGTATTCAGCGGGATCCACGTTGATGGGTTTGCCTGAAGGGTAGAATTTTATGGCTACTTTCAGGCAGCACAGAGCCATCATGGAGGGTGCATAAGTATAAAACTCATGATGGTGGGTCAGGCTCAGTGCGGCGATGCCTCTAGCAGCCATCAGGACAATGGCTTCTTTTGTCTGATGGGCAGCTACAGGCTTCTTCTGGCTGGCTACTCTCCTGAGGGTGAAATACTCCAAGAAGTCATCGATGGTCGGTGCCGACAGTTCAAAAAACAATCTGCAAATGATGACTCGCTCCAGTTGGTTCATTTCCTTCTTTGTAAAGGTGTCATCAAAGAGTTTTAGGCAATTCCATAGGCTGAATTGCCGTTTGTCCACTAACTTGTAGGCTATATTGAAGCAAGTGGCTCCTACTCTGTTCAGGTCGGTGGTCTTGATGGGAGCAGTGCGGGCAAGAAACCGCTCCAGAAGGTTGACAGTCAAGCACAGAGACCTAAAGTCCAACTTCAGACGTCTGTGTATGAAGACAAGCAGGCTGGTAAACTCATACCATGACGCCAATGTGATTTCTGGCTGACTTTGTAGAAAGTTCAAAGCCATAAATCTCTCTTCAAGGCTCTTGTTGTACATGTAGGCGTCTTCCCCATACTCCTTGAAGGTCTCTAGGCCAATGCCTATGTGAGCTAAGGTGTTCCAAGGCTCATTTTGAAGTGCTGGGTCCCCAGCTGAAGGGTGGCACGTCCCACGTTGATCACCCTGGTGCCTCACCCTTTTGGGATCATGGCAGCACCCAGGGGAAAGAAGTTGTTCTTCTTCGTCTATCTGTCGTCTTCGCTTCCTCGCTTTTGAAATCTCCATGCTCACAATCTCTCTCTTTTTCGCTATCTCTCTCTCTCTCCCCCTCTCTCTCTCTCTCTCTCTCCAACTGTCTCATAAGACTGTTGGTACTAAGCGTCTGTTACTCCTAAGTCACCTCTGCTGCACTTTGATTGGCTGGGCCAGCACGCACTCTGATTGGTTGGGCCGGCGAAAACCGTTAGGTGCCTATGTCCAGTGCAAACCCATAGCTTGTGTTTGTCATTATCCACTATTTCTTTTATTAAAGTGTTTTGTGAGATACAGAAAATGGTATGACTAACTAACTGCCTAAAGTTCCCTTAACTTGACATGATAGCTCTCATTATGTAGGTATTTGCCATGTAGCTGAGTGCAAACTATTGGTTTTAAAGGGGAACTGTAGTGTCAAGTACACCAACATGCCATTACATTATACACCTCTAAAGGAATGTGCTTTAAAAATGTGCATTTCTTACTGCTTTCATAAATAATTCCCCCAAATCTAACTTGAGCCAGCCAACCAACATCTGTACCTTCTGCTGGCTGCTTTCCATGGCTGAATAGGGGAATCCAAGGCTGCCAGCACATTGCACAGCAAACAGCAGTTAGGTTGACCTGTCAGTTGACTGCAGCATATCTTTCCCTGTGTGAAGGCAGGGGAGCTGTGATTGGCTACCCACACACAACAGAAGCTTTGGTTGGCTACCCCTGATTCCTACTGTGTTTCTGGGCTGAGACTGGTACGAGGTGCCCGTCACTATGGGGAGCTCCAGTATAAGTGTCATGTAAGAGATGGAGTGGCTTCTCTTGTACTTGTCATTTTACACAGGAAGACCTCTGTGCATAGAACATGATTGCCTTCTCCAAAAGCAAAGCCCAGAACTCCCAGACTTATAGTATCTTTATCATTTGCAGTACAGGGGATTTCTTTAATATTATAAAACATTTGAGTTGCTCATTGTTACCTGACCTGTATGAGTCGGCCTGCAGCCTTTTGCCTTTACATGGTCACAGAACATGTCAGTGAGGCTCATTTATTAACAGTGGGCAAAACCGCAATAACTCATGGCAAACAATTCAACTTTGTAGGGTCCATTTTATTTATTCCTGAATGTGCCTTTTTGGAAGCTGCCACATTGGTTGCTGTGATATCTCTATGTGTAAAATGTTTCCCACAGACTTGATGGAACTGGCATCTAGTGGGCAGTTGAAAATAGTGCCATCTTGGCTAAATGAATTGGAAAGATGTGATCAAGGAATCTCTGAAACACAGGGATACTAGGGGTTTTTTCTAAGCAAGGAGAGCATGCTTTAAAGTTTTGGTTCACCTTTAAGTTAACTTTTAGTAGGTTATATAATGGCCTATTCTTGATCTTTATTATTTATAGCATTTTAGTTGTTTGCCTTTTTCTTCTGACTTTTTCCAGCATTCAAATAAGGGTCGCCGATCCCATCCAAAATCAAATGTTCAGTAAAGCTACAAATGTATTACATTTCAGATCCTATCCTATTCATATTGCAGTCTCTTATTTAAATCAATGCTTGGTTGCTAGGGTAATTTGGACCATAGCAACCAGATTGCTGCAATTGCAAACTAGAGAGCTGCTGAATAAAAAAAACTAAATAACTCAAAAACCACAAATAATAAAAAATTAAAACCAATTGCAAATTGTCTCAGACTACATCATATTAAAAGTTATCTCAAACAACTCCTTTAAGCAGAAATTGGTTTGTATAACAGAAACACTGTGTGGGATACAACTTTGATTGAGAAGTGTTACTTTGTCTCACCAGCCAAACTATCTGACAGTTCCAGCCCCATTCTTGTGACACCATTTTGGGTTACTATACACACTATCCCTCACTTACAACCCCTAATTGCTTTCTTGCATTATTCGTATAACAAAACGCAGCAGACCCAGTGGCTGCAGGGGGCACAGAGTATAAGAAAACCAATGAGAGTTCATGTTTTTATATTTTTAGATATAGATCTAAAATCCTCTTCCACCCCAAGGTTTTGGTGATGTAAGAGCTTCCAAATAGAGCCCCCTACTTCTGTTTATACCATTTGGTAGTACAGCTTGAAAATGCAGAATGATCTGGAATTAATAGGACCCAGTATAACACCAAATGTAGATGCCTGTGTTTTGCTGACAATTTGCTTTTTTCTGACACTTTTATTTATTTTGTGATCTAGCCAACCCCATCTATTAACTAGTGAGCGAACTGATTCCAGGATGGACCCTGCTGTGTCTCTTGCTTTGATCTGTGGTTTGCTACATGAGGTACATCCCCTTTAATGCTCATTCAGCACTTCTTCCCTCAATCTTCCTGAGGTCTGCCCTGAAACAATCTGGTGTGAGGTGCAGACCAGGGGGTGCAAGTCAGTCCTGTCATTACTATCTGCTATAGGGGAGGGACAGAGCCTTGTTGTGGCCTACAGCCAGGGCCGCTCTTGCCATAAGCCAAGGTAAGAAACTTGCCTCAGGCGGCACGGAGTGACCAGTTACCAGGGGCGTCAAAAAGCCGCCTCTGGTAACTTTAAGAGCCAAATTTCCATTTTTTTAAAATGGAAATTTGGGTCTGCTGGTGCAGTGAGTGCAATAGTGCTGCTTGAATCTGCACCGAGGGGTAAGTAGAAAGTTAGGGGCATTTCCCCCGGGGGCAGCTATGCTGGGGAGGGAGGGGGTTCTACGTGGGGTAGGGGTTTTTTTTTAAACGGTTGAATTCTCCTTTAAGTTAATGTCATGCAATGCAGCTAGTCAGCTAATGAGGTAGGAGCGTGTAGGCATTAGACTTGTGTATAGAGTGGAGGTGAGTGCCTATAGAGTGTTATTACTAATGCTCCATAGGATCATTACCTCTTCCTCGTTGATGGAGGCAACATTAAATTAGCTAATAAGGAAATGCAATCTGTTTGGGGACCACATCTGACCTATGAGTAACCAGCCCTGTTCCTTAGGGAACTATAGCCTTTGTAGACCCCTGTGCCTCCTCTTTAACACCATATTGTATTCTTCTCTTTGTTGAATCAAGTCTCCTGCCATGCTTGTGTCACATAAAGATATCTGTGGAATATCCATGCCATTGTATTTCACACCAGCCTGTATTTATTTTGGATTGTAGGCAGCGCCAGATTGAAAATTGAAGCACCCCATGGCCAGTCAAATTCGAATTGATTCCCTCCTCGCCCCTGCTTGCATGCACAGGAACTGCTTGTGACATGTGACCATCTCTTACTCCCCTTAAACTTACCACCCAACTGTCCTGTTTTCTTATGGGGCAGTCCTAATTTTGACAGCTCAGCCAGCAGTCCTGGATTTTTATGAAAATGTGCTGTGTTTCTCTTTGATCTCCTGAACTGATGCCAAAAAAAGATTCTGATACTAAATTAAATAAGAGGCTTTTGTCAGAGAGCACAGAATACTCAGCACCTGCACTTTGATGCAATTATAACTAATAAGATAAGCAGGTATCTTGGGAGAACTGAGACTCGCAGCAAAAAGGGCAATTTCACCTTCATTAGCAAAACTTTAATAAAACATGTACCTAAAATCCCCAGAAATGTGTTCAAATGTTCCATAAACTGTCAGATTTGTAAACTGAACATGGTATTTAGGGGGTGGCCAAAAATGGACATGGCAGATCCTTTTCTCCCTCTTTACATTTTTATATGGGAGGTATGCCCTCAACCCTTGCATGCAATGCCTCTAACTAAATGAACAGGAGTTGTATTGAGAACTTGGAATTCAAAATTTGTGCACTCCCCAGTGCAGCTTCTGATCAATGTGGCAAGTGGGCAGCATGCCACCCCTAGAACTTTCCCATCCTAGGCCCTGGCCTCTGTGTCCTCACCACAAATCTGGCCCGGAGTTAAACATAAGTGTACACAGTAACCTAACTAGATGGGGGCGGACCCGTGTGCAGCTGGGCCCACCCCCTCGGGCCCACCCCCCTACATGCCGACTTTCTTCGCGGCTGCTGCTGGATATAGCTGGGCATGATCTGCCGGGGGGGGGTCTGCCTATCCCCTCGCACCCCCTGGTAGTTACACCACTGAGTGTACACTCCTAATTGAAATGCTCAGGTATAATCATAGGCTATTATAAGTGGTCTAGGTAGAGCAAACTAGAGAGAACTAAAGCTTAACTAAAGAAGTAGCTAGACATGTTGTACATTATGTTTTGAGCTTCTGTACCAGCCCAAGGCAACCACAGCCCTTTAGCAGTAAAGATCTGTGTCTCTAAAAATATACCAGTAGCCCCCCCATCTTCTTTCCGCTGATTCACTGCACATGCTCTGTGCTGCTGTCACTTACTGAGCTCAGAGACCCACTCACAATATACAGTACACATAGAATATAAATGTCACAATATAAAGCTGATTAGTAATTAATACAGATAATTACTACATGGCAGCACAGAAACCCGTGCAGAATTTAATAATCAGCCCTGCAACATCAAATTATATTACAGACCAGCCTCATTTTCTGCTTGATAATTTGCGATGACCCCTTAGCTTAGCTTCTCAACAGCTGCTCAGAGCCCACTGAGCATGTGAGTGTCGTAGACACTTTCCAAGATGGTGACCCCCAGGGACAAGTTTGCAATAAGTTCAGTATATAAAATATGGTATTTTAGCTATTTTAATTTTTAGGGTTTAGTTCTCCTTTAAAATAAAACTTTCCAACAAGGTCAGTCTACAAAGCAAATTTGTCAGAACAAGAAAATACTCAATAGTCTGGGTAGTGAGAGCACCAGTATGGTAGCACTGAGCTGTTGGGGGACTAAGATCAATACAGAAAATTACTGCGCATGCGCCATAAACGAAGGTCTGCTTAACGAAGAAAAGAAGATGGCTGCCGTGAACTAAGGGGGACATAATCTGCACCGAGGGGTAAGTAAAAAGTTAGGGGCATTTGCCCCGGGTACCACCTAGGCTACGAGGGAGGGGGGTCTACAAAGGGTAGGGGGGTAGGGTTTTTTATGTTATGGGTCTCTTTCTCCTTTAATCTCCAATTAAAACAAAAGAAGAAATGAACCCCATGGCTATTATTTAGATCTCAGCTAAATAAGAAGTTAACTTTGGCCTTTATGAAGGTTCTTATCTTTAAACTAACGAGACCATCTGACAATTATCTTGTCCAGCTAGAGTTTTAAGCAAATACACAAGGGGGGTTGTGGGAGCACCCGCATTGCTAAGTAAAAATATATAGAAGTATAAGGGAAGTGCTACTGGCATATCCAAATGGGTCAGTGCACATTCCCTGGGCCCCTGTCTAAGTAATTCAGTAGATATGCAAATGCATGTGTTAACAAAGACAGGGGTTTTTAGTTGCCAAAGTTATGATTATAAAGTTGAAAAGCCACCATACCACGTCAAGGTAAACCCCATATGGTGGTCCCTAACTTGTTACCTACCAGTCATAGTATTGAGGATCCTGTGTCTCTCTGCATAATAGCATTAGTAAAGTAAAAAGTAAAAGTCTGCTGAACCTTGGTTTCTGGAGGGCTAAATCCTCCCCCACTGCTGAATTGCAGCTTTTAAGAGAGAGTGATTGCCCAAACCAACGCCCATTTTTGACAAAAATGTATAAATATGGTGCAGTTAAAAGCATAGGGCCACTATTAATTAATAGGGGTGGGTATGGGGGGTGCTACAAGCCACAAGAAGCTTAGCCAAAGCTACAGGCTGTAAAAGCAAATACACAAGGGGGGTTGTGGGAGCACCTGCATTGCTAAGTAAAAATATATAGAAGTATAAGGGAAGAGTCAGCTCGAGTTTTAGGCTAATTATCTTGTCCAGTTATATTTCAGGATATTTGCTGCCACCAGTAGTGCAGATTTTCATCAGGATACAAGTTTCCATCTTCCAATGTCATGTTAAAACTGGTTATTTTTTTGATCAAATGGCTCTTATTTGTACATTAGAAATGCAGAAAAATTCTAAAACCAAGCACAGTTTAGGTTAGAGTAAGTACCTGCTTAAAGAGTCTACCTTGAAGTGGTGGTACTTTTTTGGCCAAAAGTATTTTATTTACTGTTTTAGCACTTGTGTCTATGTAGCCTTTGTATTGATAGGTGGGGAGAGGTGGCATGGTGTGCCCAGAAAATTTTGTTGTGCAGGAACCTGTGATGGCAGTCCTGCCAAAAGGCTAAGCATTCAGCAAGTCAATTATGTTTCCAATTACTGACTTGGTAGGGATCCCCAGACGTGGTGGTAATAGGATTCTTATGCTTAAGGAACTTTCTTCCTTCTCTTTCCTTCTCCTTCAAAGGAATTTGTTCTACAATGAACACCCCGAATGTCAGTGCCAACTGGAGCCTACAATAAAATGTCTCAGATTCAGGGATGAGTGTTGTATGTCACGGTGACGTTGGTACCATAGGATGTCTCCGGGATGGATAGACCATTTCTTTTTTTTAAAGGAATGATTTGACCATATACATACGTGTTCATAAGATGTATTCTATCATAAGATTATTATTGTAGCATATATTTCTGTGGGCCCCCATCACTGGTGATAACTAGCCACTTCTACTGTTTATCTCATAGCCATCCAATTGATTTAAGGACACTGGGGGTTTATACTTCAATTAGAGGTCAAATAGTCTATAAAATAGGGGGTGTACTCGCTCATTACTATTATAGTACCCATGAAAATGGTGTTACAGATCTTCTAAATGTGTCTCAAAGTGGTTCAAGCTCACTAACAAAAAGACCCTCCTGTGGGGCAATATACTGTATACATTCTCTCTATCAGAGGTTAGCATGAAGATAGAGCGCATATGCACCGAATCCAAATTAAGGTTAAATCCAAACATTCAGATTTCATAAACATTTAACAATTAAATCAATTCCGCACAATAAATTGTCAGGTCCAGTTGTGCAAAGCTCTAAAGCCATATCTGTAAGGGTTCAAACCCAATTCAGCTGAACACCGAACCGAATCCTGCAAAAGTGGCAGATCCAGAATCCTGTCAGAATCCCAAATGGAAACCTGAATTTGGTGCATCTCTAATTGTCAGCAATGGAGACTTAAGCAGTGTATTATATCTGAAGTTAATGGTTTATCTTCCCGGGGTTGTTTTTTTTAGATCCCCCGAACAGAGCATCAATTTTTATGGATGGGTTATAGATGACAATAAATGAATTTGTTCTAAAACATTATCCAGTTGGTGGCTCAGGGCGTTTAACAAAATAATTTAACATGATTCACACTAACAAACAAGTATGTACATGTAAAACACTCAATATTTATTTAATTTGTGCATCTTGTCCTAATTACATTAATGACACTGGTGGTTAAATGGTATTCCTTGAATTTATGTGTGCAAGAATAAAAGGGGCAAGGGAACTGTGAAAGCAAACAAACATAGGGCTGAGAAGAGTTACCAGTTAGAGGGTGATTGATTCATTCAGACAGAGTCAAGACAGACTAACATTCTGTGAGTTTGGGCTAGATTATTAACTTACATCTGCATAGTGCAGGACTGGGACCAGGGAAGTTGGCATTCAGAGTCCACTCTCAGAGATATTAGATATATAAATTGCTAAGCATATGTGCTGTGTAGTGGTGCAACTGGAAAGGGTTAGACCAGGGGTGTCCAAAACAGTGTTGGCCTGGCCCGGCGGGACACCGGGAAAAAAACACGGTGTGCACCGACCCTCATGGGCCCCCGCTGGGCCAGACCCCTCTCCCCATATTGGGATTCCACCATATAAAACATAAATTTGGGCGTTGCGCCAAATGTGCCTTCATGCGTGCACACCTTCATGTGTGAGCTCCAGGCGGCACCTCATAGTAGGGGGTGGAGGGGGTCCCTGGACAGCAGTCCCAGTGGGCCCCACAGTCCGACCCTGGTCCAAAGGTAGATGGGGATCTACCAGTAAACCTTAGGCTGGTGATCCGTAGATCTCAAACAGTTTGTCTAAACCACCCTGTTTCAAGCTTCATTCAGATATTTATTACATTAAGGTTACATAAGAAATATATTTGTTTATTAAATATAACAATATATATTTTCTCATAAATCAATATTTAAGTAATATTTTCTATGGAACAGAATGCTCTAACAATGCTTTTATGGATGTACAGTAGATGGGACAACATCATTAAAAGTAGTCCCCACATTAAAGTATGGGAACTCCTAGGTTAGACAGATTGTAAAGCTAAGTCTTGGAGCCCAACTGGCCTACAGTAAGTGCACCAATAGGTAATTTGGTATTTTTTGTTTTTTTGTCTGACCAGTCCAACATCTGCAGGTGACAGTAGAAACATGTTTTGTTCAGTGATTTAGGGAAAACTGGTGCTATTCAGTTTATCATCATTAGGTGTCACCATCACAACAACAGTTAGAATCAGTTCTCTCATAAGTACCCTACAATTGTGAATATTATGTAGTGTATGTAGAACTCTATTTTTAAAGCTCTGTTAGGAGCCGCAGTACTGTAAAAGTGCAACATATAAAAGTTAAAAATATATAAACCTACACACAGGGGGAACAAATAGCATAATAAATACTGTATACACAAAGCTTATACAGGTATAAGGACACAGCGCTTAAGTGCTATGTGATAAGACACAGTAGGAAGGAAGTCCCTCATAGAGCTTACAATCTAAGTTAAATTTTTTTTTAATTACCATTAACTCATTAAAGGGAAGAGTTTAGAAAACTATTGGCAAGCACTGAGAGATGCCATTTTAAGTGCTCATCTTGATGCTGTTATAGTGTTTTGAAAAATCTTCTTTTGACCCCTGTTCATTGGTGGCTCACTGGGTGAGAGGGACAGTGTAAGCAATCAAATGTGAGGAATCCAGGTTCCATGAATTGCCCAGGACATAATGAATGCTTTTTGCCTCATAACTAACATGGGCACAAAACTCCTCTGTGACTCCCAATAGCCTTATAAATTAAACTAAGGAAACATTCACTAATGATTCCAAGTACAGGTATGGGATCCATTATCTACTAGAAAGCTCAGAACTGCAGAAAGGTCTTCTCCCATAGGGGCAAATTTACTTAGTTCCGAAATTGCACCAGTGATGGCTTTGTTCACGTCGCAAACACTTCCCCAGGGGTAGATTCGCCAGGGCAGCACAAATTCACTAAAATCGGAAGTTGTGTCCAGGGAGCCGAAAGGTAGCGAAGTTGCGATAGCGTTAATTAGTCAAGCAAAGTGAAGTTACGCTAGTTACGCCTAATTTGCATACGGCACCAAGTTAAAGTACAATGGACGTATTTGCTGAAACTTTAATAAAATAAAACAGAGTTGTTGTATTGCCCTACACGTGCCCACTGTATAGTTTAGGTGCCATATGTTAGGAAATGTAGGGGGGGAAGGAGGGCATCAAAAAAAAAATTCCGATCTTTTCACCCTGAAAAAAGTAAAAGACACCAGCGTTTTTTAAAATAAAACTATTTACAGAAACTCTTATCTACTCTATTGCACTTCACCTGGTCTGAGCTGGCAAAGTCTGGCGCAAGAGGTAACGTTCAGTAAAATCCACAACATAGTGAATTAGCGTAGTAACATCCCTTCGCCAGAGCGCAACTTCGCCTGGCATAAGGGTGCGAAGTACCGCTAGAGTCTGTCTACTTCGCTAGCGAATTTACACCAAGGACCATTAGTAAAGTGCCAAAATGATATCACACTGGCGAATTTTTCAATAGCCACTTCCCCTTTAGTAAATTTGCCCCCTAGACTCTATTTTATCCAAATAATCAAAATTCAAAAAAAATTATATCCTTTTTCTCTGTAATAATAAAACAGTACCTTGTACTTGATCCAAACTAAGATATAATTAATCCTTATTGGAAGCAAAACCAGCCAATTGCGTTTATGTTTACATGATTTTCTAGTAGACTTAAGGTATGTAGATCTATTATCCAGAAAACCCCAGGTCTTGAACATTCTGGATAACAGGTCCCATACCTGTACTAAACATTTTACCATGTCTAAATTGGACCAAAATATTTAAAACACAGGAAGCACTTATTTTACTTCTTGGTCATGTAATAATAACTGACCTTTCACCCAGGAGTGGTCAATGATGCCCATTTCCTGGACAGAAAGATGTTCAAAATACTAAAACTTTCTTCTGGTATCAAAAGTCCTAAAAATCAATGTTTAAAGACGCTAAAAATAGTTATATAGAAAACACCAGCTAGATCTTTTGAATATAGAGCTATATTTCTATTACATTTGTTCTTTTGCAGGCTAACAAAGATTGTGTATAAATAAACAAATGATGTTCATATTATCAGCAAACCAATGCCATTCAAATAAACCAGTGTTAATACAGTAGGTGTGCTCACAATGTAAATATTGATGTATATAAAGCTTCCTTTCTATAGTTTTAAGAAAGCAGAAACCTTAGAGTAATAGCTTAGCAAATGCACCATTTTTCTATCCTGCACTGATTTAACAGACAGACTCCTGAAATTAAAGAAGTATAAAGTTATAACAGCTTTCTTCTGGTGGTAAAAACCCTGGAACACATTAGTAATGATACTAAATATAATTATACAGAAATACACCAGTTTATATACAGAAGACAGAAAAACACCGGGTTGATCTTCTGAGTATAGAGCTATAGTTCTGCTACATTTGATCTTCTGTAGGCTAATAATATGTGTATATATAAACAAATGATGTTTATGCTGTCAGCAAGCTACTGGCCATTCAAAGAAATGGGTGTTCAGTGGAAACTTACCTTTACAATTTGGCAAGTGGCCTTCTTCCTCCTTGGCCTCTTCATTCTCCTGTGAGGCTTCCCTTTCAGCTCCTTTTGTTGGCTTTAGCTTCCAATCAGCGATTTTGGCTCCCATTCATCGGCTTCAGCTTCGGCTCTCATTTGGCGGCTTCACTTTGGCTCTTTCTGGCAGCTCCCGGCTTCCCCAGCTTACTTAAAAAAATAAAGTGGCCCACCAGACATGTGCTTTATTGGACACATGGCCAGTCTGGGCCCGAGTATAAACCTTAATTATCTAAAAGTTATTAAGGTCATGTAAAAGTCCGTGGGGATTTGTCCTTTTACAATTGTAAAATCTTTATTTTTTTCATGGTTTCTAAAGCCTGTAAAATCAGAATGTTGATACATGGGCCTTCCCATGATAATGTATGCAGAAAATTGTTCGAAATTGTTCGAATCGTAGGAGTCGAAGAACGATCGTTCTACGATCGGGTATACGACCGTACGATGAATAAAATCCTCCGACTTCGAATGCCGGAGGATTCTATTCGATGGTTGAATTTCGAAGTATTTTCCACTTGAAATTTGACCCTTGATTAATCTGCCCCTTAATGTTTCAGGCTCTGGAATAGGAACACCTGCTTGTAGCGAGTCCTTCATCGATTCAACAGACTCCTGAAATAAAAAAGTAGTGAGACATATATAGTTTGATATATGGTTCGATTTGCCTTTGTATGTATAAAAATCATTAATAATCATATTTCATATGCCCTAATTCCATTTGTGGTCAGTACACACACACACACTTTGGTATATGTATACTGTGTATCAAACTGTTCAGTTGACCTCCGGCATTCATATTTAGGGTGATTTGCCTGTGTGTATGTAAAAAAATTGTGAGACAAATGTTAACTGCAACATTTAAGGCAATTTTCAGAAATATTGAGTATTTATACATAAAGAGACATTATTATCAAAATAATATAATTCTAAAATGACTGATCATAGCACTAGGCAGAAAGAAGCATGAAATGATATTTAAAATGTGTTTCTATATCATGTACCCTACAATGTCCAACATGAATCCGTGGGTGAAGTGCACAAAAGTTCCAGAGCAGGGTACCACAGGTGATATTGGAACCTAGGTTGAAAGTTTATGTTTTATATAATACCATAGAGGTATAGGGGTTTCCTATCATAAAACCCCATTTCCCAGAAAGCTTCCAATTACAGGAATGCCATCTCCACAGAAAGTGCAAAATAATTGCTGATTCTTTTTCTGGTCTTCGTACACTGCATTCTGCTTCATAAATTATCCCTAGAGCCTTCAGGCTTCCCCATAAAACATATGGCCATAAATATGAGAAAAGGGGATTAGATATATAACACATACATACAGTAATGGTATCGGGCAATTGCAGGATATAACAGACTAAAGGGGAGATTTAGTATGTGTAAAGTAGGGAGCAAAATGTAAATAGATGCAGTCCACTATGTTATACCCAACATATAAAATAATTGCCTCCACAAAATGCAGGTAAATGCATCCCACATGCCCCCTAATTTGTGCATCATCCAGATGAGTTAGGGTGTGTCAGCCAGGCACCTTGAGTTTAACAACAATGCAATTGTGCTTGATAATTTCCCATTGATGTATACCTGTAAGTGTTCTCACGTACAGGTTGGAATTACAGTCCAAAAATGCAGATGTGCTTTGTTTGCCCCAAAATGCTTTGTGAGAGTACTGACAGGTGGATGTCATACGTCTGTGGGTCAGTGAAAAGCAGAACCACATTTTCTCACTAGTAGAGATTTTGTTTATTGCTCTGCCATACTGAAGGCAGATTTATTATAATGTATCATAATTAATTATAATGTATAATAATAAGACTTACGAACTCCTCATCATAACCTTCAAATCCCTTTACTCTTCTGCACCTAACTACATCTCATCTGTTGTCTCTGTATATGCTCCTGGCCGAATCCTCCGCTCCACCGCTTGGTTGCACCCCCGACTACTATTGTTTCCTGCATCAAACCCTTCTGTCTTGCTGCTTCTTATATTTGGGATGCTATTCCTGAATTTTTCAGAAGAGAATCCTCCCTCATTGTCTTCAGAACTAAACTCGAAGTAAACTAGACTACTTCTTGGAGCACATGCATAACACCTGCACTGGGGATTGACACCTACAGTATATGTGACTCACTGCAATCTACAGCATTTAACATCCCTCCAATTTGTGTTTGTGCAGATAATGTTGCTCTGACTTAGCATTAACGGTCTCGTAATAGATGTAGAATGGGAGTGGTTATTTCTGTCACTTACAAAAGTCATCTGGCTCCATTTTAGCATAGTCATGCTTTTTCTATCATATTTTAGCACTCTCTCATTGTTGGCTTCAATATTTAATCTAACATTTTTTGCTCTGTTACGTACCTGGGGTAGAAAATCAGTCCCAAAGATATGAAGGATATACTTTGGGGCTTATTTAACAATGGTTTAAAATAAATAAAGAGAGTGTGACAGTTCACCAGATGGATATTTCACAGCCCCCTATTCACCTTTGTAGGAGAGAGAGAGAGAGAGAGAGAGAGAGAGAGAAAGTATCTATAAATATACACCTGTAAATCCCTTTCCAGTGAATAGAGAGTTGTAACATTTGCCTTTGGTGAACTGTGACAAGCTGTATTTTCAACCTTTGATAATTATGCCCCATATTGGTAACCAAAACATTACAATCTGCTGTTAAAAGTCAGTACACTACTTTAATGGTATAGTTTCTATATTACTAGATGTAGACCCCATAATTAATAGACACTGTAGCCCACCACCAGTTTGCAAGGCCAACTGCAGTCCACGGGTGGCTTATTGTTGAGCATCCAAGTTTTTGAGTCTTTTGAGTCGATGTCCTGCTAGCTCAAGTGCCTTCTGCGCCCTCCGCTGCTCCACTTTCTGGAGATCCCCCCATGGCGGCAGCCTCTACGAACGCAAGCTACCCGACAGGTGAGCCTCGCATTCCACCTCCCCCTCGCTTCAGTGGGGACCCACAAGCCTGCAGGGGATTCGCCACACAATGCCAAATTCAATTTGAGTTCCAACCCACACAGTTTCCAAGTGAGCGTTCCAAGGTGGGTTATGTGATGTCTCGATTGGAAGGCAAGCCACTGGAGTGGGCAACGTCTCTTTGGGAGAAGAATTCCCCGGTGACTTATGATGTTAAAGACTTTCTCCAAGCTTTTCGCACAGTCTTTGATGCTCCAGGTCGGGTTACGAATGCCCCTGCCCGTCTCTTGCAGCTCCGGCAGGGAAGCCGCAGTGTCAATGAGTACGCTATAGACTTCCGAACACTGATGGCGGAGACTTCCTGGTGTGATGACGCTTACAAGGCCGTATACTACCAAGGCCTATCCATCCGCATCAAAGATGATCTCGTCTCCAGAGAGACTCCTGACACCTTGGAAGGACTGATCGCTCTATCTATTAAGGTGGAGACCCGTCTCAGAGAACACCAGGTGGAGAGAGAGCGCAGCAGACGATTTTCTCCCATGTTGGCCCCTCGCTTTCAAAGACCGATTCTGCAAGCACCCACTGTCCCTGTGACTCATGTGTCCACGTCTCCCCTGGAGGAACCTATGCAAGTAGGAAAGGCTCGCCTCTCCGAGCAGGAAAGACTCCGAAGACGTATGGCAGGTCTCTGTTTGTACTGTGGTGGGCATTCCCATTTTGCCAACGCCTGTCCTGCCAAAGCCAAGAGTTTTGTACCCCGAGGTATGTCTCAGGTTTCTCATGTAGGGGGCATCACTCGAGGGCCTCAGGAGAAGTATCAAGAAAATTCACGCAGACTTCTCCTTCCTTTGCAGATTCACCTGGCAAGTAAGTCTATCTTCGAAAGGGCCTTCCTTGACTCCGGAGCAGATGGCAATTTCATGGACGCCTTCTTTGCTGAACGTATGAAGATTCCCCTGCTTCCATTGTCTTCACCCCTGCAAATTACCGCCATAGATGACAAACCCCTGGAGTTTGAATTCGTCACAATGTTCACGGCGGAACTATCTGTACAAGTTGGGGCGCTGCATCAAGAAAAACTTTCTTTCTTTATCATTCCCTGCCCTTCTACTCCAGTAATATTGGGTCTTCCGTGGTTACGTCTGCACAACCCCACCATAGACTGGTCCACTGGGCAGATCTCTCGTTGGAGTTTATTTTGCCTGCAACATTGCCTTCCGCCAAAACCCCTCGAGAAGGTGAATGTCTCCACTGCGGAACTAAAGACTTTGCCCTCCACTTACAAGGGATTTTCCGATGTGTTTTGTAAAAAGTCTGCAGAGTTCCTTCCCCCACATCGCTCCTACGACTGTCCGGTTGAACTCCTGCCAGGAGCTATGCCCCCCAGAGGGCGCACCTACCCTCTCTCTCCTGCAGAGACTACCGCTATGAAGGAGTACATCCAAGAAAATCTCCAGCGGGGGTTTATCCGCCCTTCTACCTCTCCTGCAGGGGCTGGGTTCTTCTTCGTGGAGAAGAAGGACGGAGGCCTTCGGCCTTGTATAGACTATCGGGGTCTGAATAAGATCACCGTGAAAAACAGGTACCCCCTGCCCCTGATTGCCAAGCTCTTTGACCAGCTGAAAGGGGCAAAGATTTTCTCCAAGTTGGATCTCCGGGGGGCCTACAACCTCATTCGCATCCGGGAGGGTGACGAATGGAAGACGGCATTCAACACTCGGGATGGGCACTATGAATATCTTGTTATGCCCTTCGGCCTATGCAATGCCCCTGCCGTCTTCCAGGAGTTTGTTAATGATGTGTTCCGAGATCTCCTAGGAAGGTTCGTAGTCGTATACTTGGACGACATCCTGATCTTTTCCAAGGACCTTGAAAGTCATCGCTCCCAGGTGAAGGAGGTACTCACTCGTCTGAGGAAGAACTCTCTCTTCGCCAAGTTGGAGAAGTGTGTCTTCGAGGTATCCAAGATCCCCTTCCTAGGATACATTATCTCTCCAGAGGGATTTGAGATGGACCCCGTGAAAGTGTCGGCCATCCAGGAGTGGCCTCTCCCACTGAGTACCAAGGCAATCCAGAGATTCATCGGATTTGCTAATTATTATCGACAGTTCATCCGGGGGTTCTCTTCCCGCATTGCACCTATCCTGGCCCTCATCCGGAAAGGGGGTAAACCCAGCCTGTGGCCTCCATCTGCCATAGAAGCCTTTCAGTCCTTGAAAGAGGCCTTCACGTCCGCTCCTGTTCTTCGACATCCCAATCCTGCACTACCCTTCTGCATCGAAGTTGATGCTTCTGAAGTCGGAGCCGGAGCTATCCTGTCTCAGAGACACTCCACTGATGGAAAATTGCACCCCTGTGCGTTTTTCTCCAAGAAGTTCTCATCCGCAGAGCAGAACTATGATGTCGGAAATCGAGAACTCTTGGCAGTCAAGCTTGCCCTTGAAGAATGGCGTCACCTCCTGGAGGGTTCTGAAATTCCTGTCCAGATTTTCACAGATCACAAGAATCTGGAGTTCATACAGTCCCTCAAGAGGCTAAATCCCAGACAAGCCAGGTGGGCCCTTTTCTTTTCCCGATTTAACTTTGTTTTGACTTATCGCCCAGGTTCCAAGAATCTGAAGGCTGACGCCTTGTCTCGTAGCTTCACTCCGGTGGACCGTGACCCTGAGAGGCAGGAACCAACCATTCCACCAGTCAAGATCATTGCTTCTCTGTATCCCCAATTTGCCGTCCAGATTCTGGCTGGGCAGTCCTCGGCTCCTCAAGATACTCCGATTGGCATGGCCTTCGTCCCTCCAGAACTTCGCCTGGCCATCCTGCAACAAACCCACTGCTCCAGGCAAGCTGGACATCCTGGTCCGGCCAAGACCCTTGAACTCTTGAGGCGCCTAGTCTGGTGGCCTGATATCCGCAAGGATGTAAAGGACTTTGTGGCTGCTTGTAATGTCTGCGCCACTTCTAAGCCTAGCCATTCCCGCCCCAGCGGGTTGTTACAGCCTTTGCCGGTTCCCTCTCGTCCGTGGACGCACCTCTCTATGGACTTTATTGTCGAACTTCCTCCCTCCGGTGGGAATACTGTGATCTGGGTTGTCATTGACCGCTTCAGCAAAATGGCCCATTTCATCCCTTTGAAGAAGTTACCCTCTGCGGTGGAATTATCCCAACTCTTTATTAAGTACATCTTCCGCCTGCATGGTTTCCCGGTGGAGATCGTCTCCGACAGAGGCACCCAGTTTACTGCCAAGTTCTGGCGTTCCCTATGTAAAGACTTGGGAATAACATTTAAATTTTCGTCTGCCTACCACCCGCAGACGAATGGGGCAGCTGAACGTGTGAACCAAGCCTTAGAACAGTTCCTGAGGAATCACCTGTCTCTTTGCCAGGACGATTGGTCTGACCTCCTCCCGTGGGCGGAGTTTGCTCATAATAATGCATGTCATTCCTCCACAGGAAGGTCTCCATTTATGGTGGTGTATGGACAGCACCCTCAAGCCTTTCCTCAGGACTTCGTGTTGTCGGACGTCCCGGCTGCAGATGATCTGGCAGCCCATATGCTTGCTATTTGGGCTGCAACCAAGTCTAATCTGGAGAAGAGTGCTCTAGTCCACAAGACTTTCGCGGATCGCCGTAGAAGGCCCTCTCCTCCCTACAAGGTGGGTGATAGTGTCTGGCTCTCTTCCAGGAATATTTGCTTGAAGGTGCCATCTCCCAAGTTGGGCCCGAAGTTCCTGGGTCCGTTCCCCATCTTGGAGATAATTAACCCTGTAGCCATCAGACTTCAACTCCCACCAGAGATGAGAATCCCCAACGTGTTCCACGTCTCCCTGGTGAAGCCCACCGTCTCCAACCGTTTCTCTGGTGTCCAATCTCCTCCTCCTGCTGTCTCTGTGGAGGGTCAACAAGAATTCGAGGTGGAGAGAATCCTTGATTCCAGAATCTCCAGAGGGTCCCTTCAATACCTCATCCATTGGAAGGGATTTGGCCCCGAAGAATGCTCTTGGGAGGGACACCGTGATGTGCATGCTCTTCGTTTGGTAAGAGACTTCCACTCCAAGTTTCCCCAGAAACCAAGTCCCGGTGGTCCTGAGGCCCCCCGTGAGGGGGGGGGTACTGTCAAGACCGCCGGGAGCGCGAGGAGTCGCGTCCGCTCCCGGCGGCGAAGAATCCAAGATGGCGGCGCCCAGGCAACCCACGTGGGTTCCGACGCCGGCGCTGTGACGTCAGCGCGGCGCGACGGTCGCAGGCGCGCTGACGCTGGCGCAAGGGCGCCAAATTCAAACATAAAAGGACGCCTGAGGCGCCAAGATGGCGCCCGAAAATAGGATCCTGTTCCCTGAGTGATTCCTGGGTTCCCTTGCTGTTTTCCCTGCTTATATCTGCCTGATTCCTTGTTGTGACCCCTTGCCTGGACCTGGACTTCGCTGATACTCTGCCTGCCATTGACCCCCTGCCTGGCTCTGGACTTTGTTGGTATTCCGCCTGTCTTTTGACCTGTGTTTGGACTTTGATTATTCTCTTGCGTTACCCCTGGATACCACGACCCTGATCCCTCCTGAGGGGCTTCCTCCTAGATCCGGACTACTCCCCAGAGGGGGCTCCCGGCTCCCTGACAGATAGGAAATTCAACAACAGTACAGATGGGTGAATTTCTATTGGAAGAGCCATGAGATGGGAAATATAGGTGGCAATCTCCAACCAGAATCCTTGAATCAATGGGCAACTGCAGACCAGCATTGATCAGCGTTGATTCATTTGCACCGTTTACAGTGGTCGGGGAAAGCCGAGTTAATCCTATCAAGAACATGCGGCGAGTAATAGGCTAGATAAAGATACTTAAATTGTATAAGCCTGTCCCTGGCACGGATTAATGGTTGGAGAGATTCAGATAGAATAACCTCCCATTGCTCCTGGGTCAAATCAGGTATATTTGTAATCTATTTTTGGTACAATTCTGGCCTAGGAAGATTTCCTCTGGGCCTGAGACAGCTGTAGATGGTATATAAAGGTTTATGCTGGTGTTCAGTATATAAATCACCAAGACATTTTATATGAACTTGGAGGGGCTGTTTCTTAGTATTTGCATATAGACAGGTTAATAAAAACCCATTAGCTTCATAAATGGTCCTCTACGTTATATACAACTGGTATTTTATCCCATTTAATTGGATGTTGGGATATATTCATATTATTCTGGCATAATTTTTAGTCATCTTTCAGAACTTCCTCTTTAAGGCCTTCTAGCCTCGTGTTCTATTTAAAAAAGTAGTAAGAGCAGTGGCTCATGAGCAACATGTTGCTCATCAACCCATTAGATGTTGCTCCCAGTGGCCCTTAAAGCAGGTGCTTATTTTTGAATTCCTGGCTTTAAGGCAAGTTTTAATTGCATGAAAACCATGTGCCAAACAGAGCAGGCGCGTACACAGCCCATATTTGGCACCCCAGGAACATTTTGCTTGTGTTGCCTGCCAAAGCCAAAATGTTTTATATTTGAATGTGGCTTATGTGGAAAAAGGTTGGGGAACCCTGAGTTAGAAATTAGCTGCATTTGTTGTCACCTAAAACAAAGGTCAAATGCTCAGGTTCTGATATTTTTTGTATTGGCGCAGTATCTTAAATTGGAGGCAGATTTACTTTAACATCAAGTTCAACCCCTCCAAATGAAAACCCAGCATCCATACACATACCCCTCCATACTTTGACATAAATTCTATATACCCATACCTATACTAACTATAGAGTTTAGTATCACAATAGCCTTTGATATTATGTCTGTCCAAGAAATCATCCAAGCCATTCTTAAAGGCATTAACAGAATCAGCCATCACAACATCACCCGGCAGTGCATTCCACAACCTCACTGTCCTCACTGTAAAGAACCCCCTACGTTGCTTCAAATGAAAGTTCTTTTCTTTTAGTCTGAAGGGTTGGCCTCTGGTACGGTGATCCACTTTATGGGTAAAAAGGTCCCCTGCTATTTGTCTATAATGTCCTCTAATGTACTTAAAGTGTAATCATGTCCCCTCGCAAGCGCCTTTTTTCCAGAGAAAACAACCCCAACTTTGACAATATACCCTCAAAATTTAAATCTTCAATTCCCGTAACTAGTTTAGTTGCACATCTCTGTACTCTCTTCAACTCATTTATATCCCTCTTAAAGTAGAAGGAAATCCATGGAGGAATTGTATTGCCAATAGATTAGCTGCATGTGTGCAAGGTAAAATGCTATATTTATTCTGTGGAATGTTTTACCATACCTGAGTAAAAAGCTCTAGAATCTCTCTGTTTGTTTAGGATAGCAGCTGCAGTATTAGCTTGGTGTGACATAACTTCCTGCTTGAGTCTCTCCCTGCTCACTTATAGCTCTGGGCTCAGATTACAGCAGAGAAGGGGTGGGGGGGGAAGAGGAGCAAACTGAGCATGCTTATGCCCGGGGCAAGGAGGTTTATGCTGAAGGCAGGAAGTCTGATACAGAAGCCCATGTGCACACAATAAAAGGAAAGAAATGCTGTGTTTCTTTTGAAAGAGGACTCCAAGCAGCACTACTTTGAGGGTTTATTGGTATCTTTAGGTGGACCTTTCTAATAAAGCTTACTTAGGAATGATGTGTTTGCTTGCAGCTAATGAGACTACTTACCAGATATCTAGTCAGAGGAATAGAATGGACATGGCTCTTGATGGTACAAAGTATAAACCACTTTATTTTGCACCTACCCAGTACCCTTCTCAAAAGTGTTCCTCAGTAATGGTTGAATGGATAATAATTATGCTCTTTTCTCTTTAAAATTATATTGTTCCCCTGCTCGCTATCCATTATTTCATACTTCATCCTCCTGCTCTATCTGAATCCAGCTTAACTCATAAAGAACAAATGTATTAATGAGCACCAAAGGCAGATTTCTGTGTCTTCTGTACTATAGATTATCTCCTTGTGGTAAAAATGTAATTCCTGGGCTGCTTATGATATACTGTATGTAAATGATATGTTTAGTGCTGGGCCAAGGCAATCATCCTCCCCTGAGCACCCTGCTCATCATTCCTCCCTTCCTCCCTCCAGCAACTGCTCAGGAATAAATTCCCAGCACCCAGCATGCTGATATGGTGCCTTTCTGTGCTGATGGCTGGATTTACAGAACAGACGAGGTATGTGCCTAGCACTCCCATCATTGTGCCCTAGAGACATGCCTCTTCTGCCTACCTCTAGTCCCCTTTTATGCCTATTATTTTTGCTTTCTTGCATTTCCCATGTACAGGTTATGACATACTCCATGTGTCGTTTCCCATCTACAGTATACTTTATCCTGTACTGTTTTTGCTATCCCACAATTGACACCCATACACTACGAAGTCACCTTAAACAATGAGGGGCAAATTCACTAAGCGCCGAAGGCTAGCGTTAATTCGCTATCGTTTGCCATTTTCGTTACTGCGCAAATTCACTAACGAACGCTGGCGTAGTTTCGCTAGTTTTTCTTCGCACCCTTACGCCTGGCGAATTTTCGCTAGCGACGTAACTACGCAAATTCACTAACTTGTGCAGTGTACTGAACGCTACCTTTTACGCTAGACTTCCTTCGCCACCTCAGACCAGGCGAAGCGCAATAGAGTAGATAGGGATTGTTTCAAAAAAAGTCAAAAATTTTTCTAAGTCACAAAAAACGCTGGCGTGTTTTCTACATTATGGGTGATAGGCTGAAAAAGATTGAAAATTTTTTTGGGGCTCCCCTCCTTCCCCCCTACATTTCCTGACTCATGGCAACTTACCTAGACAGTGGGCACATGTGTAGGGCAAAATAAAATTTTTATTTGCTGATTTGAAGGTTTTCTAGGCATTTGTAGTGCTGATACGTATTCCTCCATTGAAATTTGAATTTGGCGCCGTATGCAAATTAGCCTTCGCTAGCGTAACTTCGCTTTACATAGCAAATCAACGCTAGCGCAACTTCGCAACCTTACGCTACCCCTGAGCGCAACTTCGGATTTTAATGAATTTGCGGAGCGCTGGCGAAACTACGCCTGGCGAAGTGCGGCGAAGTTACGCCTGGCGCAATTTCGAAACTTAGTGAATTTGCCCCTTAGTGATTCTTGTTGCAATGTTATTTGCTTCACTAATGCCCTGCCTGGTCATATAATACTGTGTGAGTGGCTTTGATTCAGGGTCGGAGTGGTGTGCTACTTAAGGCCCCCCTGGCCCCCTGCGCCAAAGACAGGCTTCAGGCCCCGCACCCAGCCACAACCCCCATCTGACCCCCCTCTCATGTACCTTTTTTCCTGCTCGCGACCAGGGAGGTTAGGGGGCAGCAACAATAGCAAGTTTGGGCTGGCGGCCAGGGGCCCACCAGGTTTTTTTTCCAGAGTCATGCAGGCCAAGTCCGACCCTGCTCTGATTTAGTGTTGGGGGAGAGACACTTACCTTCATGTTTTTGTGTGTGTGATTGTATGTGAGAGTATGGGTTTGTTTGCATGTTTATGTGTGAATGTATTATTGAGCAGTAAGTGGGGACAATGCTAACTGGGGCTGCTGCACCAAGGAACTCACCCATATTCTGTAGTTTTTTATTTTGCAAAAATATGGGACCTATCACATAAAAGGCTTGAGACCTGGGGTTTTCTGGAAGGGGATCTATCCATAATTTGGATCAATACACATTAAGGGGCTCATTCAGGTAAAATGACAAAGATTGCCAGGGTATTTTTGGCACAAGTAAGTAAACTCACGTGGTGTTTCCTTAAAAGGGACCTGTCATCCCAGACATAAAAATCTGTATTATAAAAGTCCTTTTCAAATTAAACACAAAATCCAATTTTTTTATTAAGGCATCCATACTGTAATAAATCTCAGCTGTCAGTCATATATAGCCTGCATGTTTTTTGCACTTCCAAAAAGCGCATCCCTGTACTGTACAATATTTCTATATTGTAACTATATTACATTTCATGGCATCGACAGTATACAGTCATATAAAAAAGTCTGGGAACCCCTCTCAGCCTGCATAATAATTTACTCCACTTTCAACAAAAAATATAACAGTGGTATGTCTTTCATTTCATGATTTCCCAGGAACATCTGAGTACTGGGGTATTTTCTGAACAAAGATTTTTAGTGAAGCAGTATTCAGTTGTATGAAATTAAATCAAATGTGAAAAACTGGCTGTGCAAAAATTTGTAATTCTGCTAATTTGAACGCATGTAACTGATCAATACTGATTACTGGCAACACCAAATTGGTTGGATTCGCTTGTTAAGCCTTGAACTTCAGGTGTGTCCAATCATAAGAAAATATATTTAAGGTGGCCAATTGCAAGTTGTACTTCTGTTTGACTCTCCTCCGAAGAGTGACAGCATGGGATCCAAAAAGCAACTCTCAAAAGTTCTGAAAACAAAGATTGTTCAGTATCATGGTTTAAGGGGAGGGCTACAAAAAGCAAAGAGGTTTAAACTGTCAGTGTATGTAATCAGGACATGGAAGGCCACAGGCACAGTTGCTGTAAAACCCAGGTCTGGCAGGCCAATAAAAATATAGGAGCGGCTTCCCCGTACCTCCCGGTAGCCCCGATTCTATATAACCCTATGTTTACTCCAGGGATCACTTCCCAGTCTTTCACTTGGTGGACTTCTAGAAAACTGACCAGATTAGCTAACCTATGTACAGTACGGGGCCCCTGTTCTATATCTTACTTACGAGAATCACAAGACCTTCCAGACTCTTCCAGACTCTTTCGAGCTTCTCAATTGTTGCATTGGGTTAAAGAAAGATGGCTATTGAAAAACCCGGGCGCAGCCGCCCAAACTTTCTTTGAACGATGGTGTTCAAGGGAAACCATAACTCTAAAAGCAGTGTCAATTTTATATAGATTTATGATATCGCCCAAGGTGGTTACTAATTTGGGTTATATTAAACTCTGGGAAAAAGAACTAGGGACTTCTTTGTCTGAGGATGAATGGTTCAGGGTCTGGTCTAATTTGAAATATAGTTCCATTAACACGGTCCTTTTGGAAGCAGGGTATAAAGTCTTGACTAGGTGGTACTTAACACCAGCTAAAATAGCGAAGATATACCGCACTTCTAACAAACATTGCTTCCAAGGATGTAGGATGCCAGGCACGATGGGGCATATTTGGTGGACGTGCCCGAGGGTTATTAGATTCTGGAGGAGGGTCTATCAATTAATATTTTCGGTTTTTCAAATTAATCTAAGGCAGCACCCTTACGAAGCCTTAATGGGACTACCTCCTACAAATATCCCGAAAATTCATTGTAAATTGTTGAATCACATATTCTTGGCGGCCAGACAAACAATAGCGAAATGCTGGAAGAGCCCCAATGTCAATTACACTATGTTTAAAAATAAGGTCGATTGGATATACGTGAATAAAAAACTTTCGGGGTTGGCCACGGACAGGTTACAGACGATTAACAAAATATGGCAACCCTGGATTAGGTATAGGTTTAATGGCACAGTCTCGGGTGGCATTTGACGGGTTACGATAGCAGGTCAGTCAGGTACTCTATATGCACTTGATTTCCATACTCAGTCCATGGTAACTGGGTCTCCTCCAGTTGGGTTATGATGACCGTTTTTTTTTTTGTTTTTTTGTTTTCTTTTAGTGTTTTCTGCTTGATTTGTGCTATGATGTTAAACTGTTGACACTATTGTTGAATAGAAAACAGTGGTTCGCATTTATACATAAAATGTAGTTCTGTATCATGGCCGATACCTAACATTCTGTGAATGTATCGGGATTACGTATATTGATGTTAACAGAATGTAATTTGATTTTATATTTCTGTGAGAAACTACACAAATAAAAATATTTTAAAAAATATAGGAGCGGCATATGCAGAGGATGGTGTATCTGTACATTGTTCTACAATTCAGCACAATTTGCACAAAGAACATCTGTATGGCAGGACGATGAGAAAGAAGCCCTTTCTGCACTCATGCTACAAACAGAGTCACTTGTTGTATGCAAAAGCTCATTTAGACAAGCCACAGTCACTATGGAACAAAGTGCTTTGGACTGAGGAGACAAAGATTTAGTTATTTGGTCATAATAAAAAGCGCTTTGCATGGCGGAAGAAGAACATCGCATTCCAAGAAAAACACTTGCTACCTACTATCAAATATGGTGGAGGTTCCATCATGCTTTGGGGCTGTGTGGCTAGTTCAGGGACTGGGGCCTTTGTTAAAGCTGAAGGTTGAATGAATTGAATCCAATATCAACAAATTCTTCAGGATAATGTTGAAGTCACACAGGGGTTGGATATTCCAACAAGACAATGACCCTAAACACACTTCGAAATCTACAAAGGCATTTATGCAGAGGGAGAAGTTCAATATTCTGGAATGGCTGTCACAGTCCCCTGACTTGAATATCATCAAAAATCTATAGGATGATTTGAAGCAGGCTGTCCATGCTCTGCAGCCATCAAATGTAACTGAACTGAAGTGATTTTGTATGGATGAATGGTCAAAAATACCACCATCAAGAATCCAGACATCAAAGGCTATGGGAGGCGTCTAGAGGCTGTTATATTTGCAAAAGGAGGCTCAACTCAGTACAGATGTAATATTTCTGTTGGGGTGCATACATGTCCATAAGACATGTTATATTTTAAAAGGATGTTGCTCAGCTAATGATAAACAAAACTCCAAAGAATTAAGAGGGGTTCCAAAAAACACTTTCATATGACTGTAAATCACCATGACTTGTAGGTCATGCCAGGGCTTAACAGCCAAGTTGTAAGTATGTCTAATAAACACACACACACATACAATCTAGCTACCACTAGATGTAATGACCATTATTTAGATAAAATCATCAATAACGAATATTCCAAAAATTTCTCTTTAACTTTAAGTCTGTATAAAATAGGTATTGTATCTTTGCAGAGAGAAATATTTAATCATATTAATCATATTAAAGGGCTTACAAAAAAAAAGAGGAATCAATCCATTGATTTTAGTGCAGCCCTGTCAGCTTGGGCTTTTCACAGGACTTTCTCTGTACCCTGAGAGTTAAGATTTGGGAGATGGATGCGATCCAAGGAGGGGGCTGAGGGTGTGTCAGGAATGCTCATTACAAAGGCACAAGTACTATTCTCTGTGGTTTAAGAAGCTAATAACAACTTAATTGTGTAACCTTGAAAACATGAGTGCTACCATATGAAGCATAATACAGATCTCCTCAGATGAACAGGAAAGGCACAGGCAGTCTTCACACAATATGGAATATATTTTTTGTTTTATGTAAAACAGGGTGCATTTGTCTGGTTGACAGAGCTCTAAAGAGGGTTGGTTATCTGCAGGAGGCTCACCAGGTGAATGCATTTTGGGAAATGTTGTAAAAGGCCTGGACTGGCAATCTGTGAGTTCTGGCAAATGCCAGAGGGGTTGCTGTAAGATGCCATTATTTAGTGGGCTGGTGGGGAGCTGATTGGGCCACTCAGTACTTAGAATGCCAATGTCTAATTTGACTCCCAGTCCAGACCTACCCACTAGTATAAAAAAAAAAAGACTCAGTGAAAAAGCAAATTTTCTAGACATGATGGTCTATCAGTGATGCTCTGCTGAGGTCCCTATAATAAATAAATCTACAGCCAGGCTCAGACTGGCCATCTGTGTATTCGCGAAAATGTCAGGGGGCTTACTGTAAGATGCCATAGACAGTCACTCTTGTGGGCTGGTGGTTTGGGCGGTTCGGGCCTCTGTATACTTGAAATGTCAGGGCCTGTTTTAAATTCCAGCCTGGACCTGTTTATAGCCCATATACTGTATTCTGTGATTTGCAGACCTATAAAGCCAGGCTAATAAAGTATAAGCATTGAACACAAATAAGTAAAGTAAATTACAGATTTAAGAGGCTACAATTTACTTGTCATTTCTCCAGGATTTTTTTTCTTTATTTGTTCTTTATAAACCTTATGGTGATGGTTACATTGGTCTGATAGCAATAGCTTTAAGACAAGTCATTTCTAAAAAGAAATATTTCAGTCATAGAAAGAAAGTAATTATATAACAAAATGAAGATGGCAGGTTTGCTCACAAGCAAGTCAGGCTACATGTAACAAGCTATATCTGCTGCTTTTAGTTTTAAGATGGCAACTAAGAAGGCATATTTTCTATACTGTACTTAGTTATTTGTAGCAATCATCTTAAGTCCCAATGTATATAGATGTGTGCGGTTTCCTTGGGAGGATCAACATTCTCCTTTTGCCTCGACCTGCACTTTCTGTACATTGCCCCTGCAACAGAAAATCTAGTTAATATGCAAATATTTTTGCTGTAGTATTCATAGAAACAATCTAAACACTTAATAGGAAAAATGTCATTATAAAGTCTTTAGCAAGGTGGTAAGTATTTTTTATAAAATGTCTGAAAACATAGCAATAATCCTTTAGTGAGGTTCCTAGACTTTCACTGGGAACTGCAATATATTCCCCTGGCACTGGCCTCTGATTAGGCTGCAGTCTGGGTTTATTTTAGGGGAGTGTTGAAGGTCTAAGTTAAAAGGCTCCCTATGGATATAAAGGTATGGAGAGCAATCTTACCAGTCAGCATGTAAGGTGTTGTTACTCTTTTTCTTGTACTATCACAGACCCCACAGGATAATATCTACTAGTATTTTCTCTTTCCAGTATGGCCCTTAAATACATACAGTACAACACTACATTATGCTTTGCCACCCGTACACTACTTATGCCTACCAAAGATAAATCTACACTTTTCCAGACAGACACAAATGACTAACATATGCATATTGTTATTTTTAAGGTTTTTAAGCATCGGCATCAGGGGATTTTCAAGGTTAAGGCGTTGCTGCGTTCCCCGTGTGACCCAACTCTTGTATTAAAACCTTGTGATTTAATCAACATGAAACTGAACAATCCAGATACTATACAGTATTACTTGCAATTGCAGGAAAATTGCTTATTGGATGCAGCTTGAAAGGCTGCCCAACCTTAAGCTAGATCTTATTCTTTGCTTGCCCTTATGCGTCCCTGCTCATCTGTTTTGGGAACAATTTCTTTCTTGGTGAAAAGAATGATTTTGTACTCAAGCCCAGGAAAGTGTAAGTTGGCTGGCATTTGTATTTAATGTAAGGTCAGTGCAGCTGCTAAAATCCGATACTCCCATCTATTCAATGCTTCCTCCAGACTTCTTTCCACAGAATAATCTGTTACATTTGCTTCTTACTTCTCTTCTTCTGTTTTATAATATGAATAGCGATGACCACAAATAATATTATGAAATGACTCATTTAATAATAATACTTAAAATGTTTGGACTATCCTGCAATTTTATTTCTGTACCTCCCAAAACATTCGTGTGTGCTTTTAAAATTTGTACTTGCTGCTTTCATAACAAGCAGTTGATGATAAACTCTAGGAAGTGCCACTTATGAATTATGAATTAATTTAAAGTGCTTTCTGCTTCATACTTCTCTGTGTAGAGTGGAAGCCAATTCGTTTAGAATGGATACATCCAGGTACTGGACGTTCCAATTAAAAAGGGATTCTTGCATGGAGAAATCCATTACCTGGTACTCTACAGATACTGCTATCAACCCAAGAGATGTCAACTTTGAGAGGATGCAAAATAGGAGAATCTTGGTGCGTAAAACGTGCTACTGTAAAAGTGGGTGTGATCTAGTGTGCCATCCCACCACACATCTTTAAACAGCCCTTTTGCGTGTCACAAGATAGTCACTGTGTTTACGCACATGGGGTTGAGCAGGGAGTTTGTTAAAAATGGAGAGAATGGTCAATGAGATAGGAGAGTTGGGGGCCCCAAAATCAGTCAAATCCCAGGATATCAGGGAGAGCGTTAACAGCTCTGAAAAGTCTGTTTCTGGTGGTGTAGTGGTTCGTGTTAATGAGCAGTGCTTGGATCCTAGGTACTTCATTTTCTTTCCACTCTTCAAAAACATACATGCAGGACACATAGCTGCCAAAGTTTCTGCCGGTATATTACACTGCTTCAGAACTTTATAATAAGGATTTGTTATGAGTAAATAAAGTCCCTGCTCTTCCTGGTAGCAGATGCAGCCACAAGCTATTCTCTGCAGCACGTCTGTAACTTAAATATATCTAACGAATCAATCTGTTTGCATTCAGAGCAGGAAATACACAGAAATAAAAACATCAAAGACTGGCTCTGCAATTAATACTCTTTAAAAGTGCTAGACAGAAGCAGCAATACATAATGAATTTCATTTTGTAGTATTATGGATCCTTTAAAGCAGATGACAAAGAGAAGTAAAGTCGCAGTAAAGAGTTCATAAGTAGAAATCAAATGAAAAAGTTGCCTGAATGAATATGAATAAAGTAATGGCTATTGGTTAAACGAAAGTTCCTACAGTGGTTAGTGGTTTGCCTTACTTGGTTAAGTAACATAGCATGCACTCATTGGCATAGGTTTTTCCATCAGTTCCACACAAAGGATCATAATCTTTTGAGCATCCAGGTAACTGGTACATCTCGCATTGTGCCTGAAAATATAAATAGAATGAATAAACTAAATATTCTGAGAAAGACATTAAAAATCATAGTTAAAAAGTGCTTCTTCCCCTCACTGAATAAATTCCTAGTCAAATGCATTTAGCAAGTGCACTGTATTATCCCTCAATATGCATATGAGTAAAACATAATGCACTAAGAAAACCACTAAGTAAATACTTAATTATCACCAGCAGCTGATAGGCTGAACTGATTTTCAGGGCATGGGAACAAAGAGCTGTAGGAGAGAAGCAGATCTGCTTGAGAAGAGGTCAGCTCGAAAACACAAAAGGAGGCATCTTTGGTGCCGATCTCTGCTGCAGCACATGCAGGGAAATATAAGTCAAGCAATGGAGCAGGCACATCCAAAGAAAACTGTAGCACACCGATCAAACTTGTCTTGTGAAGAAAAGTGTTTTTATTGGCTCACGGTGAGCACTCTAATTCTGTGAAGCAATGGAGCAGGGACATGGAGCAGATCTGTTTCTCTAAGTCTGCAAAAATACTCAGGTTGAGAGCAGCAGAACCTACAGCTTGTGTATAAATGAAATACAGTTGGTACAGACATTCTTAGATTATCTATGATTTTAATCAATGCTGTGCTGGCAAACAAACATGTACAAACACTGTATGAAAAACAGTTTGATGGCACCGCTTTATGGTAAGACATTTTACCAGTCTTACCATAAAGCGGTGCCATCAAACTGTTTTTCATACAGTAAACAAAATTTTAAGAGAAAGAAAAAGAAACCCCACCAATAGTTATGATTCTAAGGTTATCAGAAAAATTCTAAAAGGTGATGCACCCTACTTGTTTAATGACAATAATTCCTAAAAAATTGTAATAAGATTTTAAAGTGCCAGTGCCGCTATAAATTTATCCATAAATAGAAAAATTCATTATTTAAATAAAGTGCAGTGCAATAATTTAGAATCTTAGACCCAAAAAGATAAATTAATTGATTTGAAAAAAAAAAATTGTTAAAAATGACCAAATATGGTAGTGGGTTAAAAAATGTAGTCACAATCCAAAGAATTAGATGGTAGAAATTAGAAAGAATAGATGGTGGAGTTGTCCCGTAAACTAGCTACCTGATTTTTTCAAGAGCCTGGGACACCACAAAGATAAGGCAGGACAGGGTAACCGGGGCTGTGGCCTTGGTATTTAACTTGCCCTAGATGTTTTACGCGGACGTACGTTTCGCTGAATAGCTTTATCAAGGCGTCGGCGTTCTCAGTAATCCTCTTGTGCTCAAATTGAATCTTTTTGTAAAATCGATCTATAATTAATAGTCGGGCTGGGTTCTTTTAACGGAAGTGGGGGCAAAAAATTTTTGGGTCAAATCCTCTTCTACCCTATACAACCTCTTATAATCTTCCTTCTATTCTAAGGGGCCGACGGTTTGTGGCTTTTTAGGGTTACCTAGCCTCTTGTAAACATCTAGGGCAAGTTAAATACCAAGGCCACAGCCCCGGTTACCCTGTCCTGCCTTATCTTTGTGGTGTCCCAGGCTCTAGAAAAAATCAGGTAGCTAGTTTAGGGGACAACTCCACCATCTATTCTTTCTAATTTCTACCATCTAATTCTTTGGATTGTGACTACATTTTTTAACCCACTACCATATTTGGTCATTTTTAACAATTTTTTTTCTCAAATCAATCAATTTATCTTTTTGGGTCTAAGATTCTAAATTATTGCACTGCACTTTATTTAAATAATGAATTTTTCTATTTATGGATAAATTTATAGCGACACTGGCACTTTAAAATCTTATTACAATTTTTTAGGAATTATTGTCATTAAACAAGTAGGGTGCATCACCTTTTAGAATTTTTCTGATAACCTTAGAATCATAACTATTGGTGGGGTTTCTTTTTCTTTCTCTTAAAATTTTGTTTGTTGTTCTGACATCAGTCAGACCTCAACTAATAGTTGTGAAAGATCTTTTCTGCGTTTGAATAAAGGCACCTTTTTTTAGGGTTATATTTCATGTTTTTCATACAGTGTTTGTACATGTTTGTTTGCCAGCTTATAATAAAATAATGATGTCACACAAAGGGATCAATGGGTCATCTGATGCCATAAAAAAATTCTAGGAGAGTCACAACTGTCTAGTGGGCCCTCCAGTTGAAAAGCCCTGTCATAAATAACAACTATCATACTGTATTTTGTATATATACAGTATATATATATATATATATATATATATATATATATATATATATATATATATATATATATATATATATATATATATATAATAAACAGAAAGTAAATACTGTTCTGTAGCAAATATGGCCAAATCCTAGCTCAATAAACATATAAAAAATGTTTACACAACAGCACAGCATATGTTCATTGAAGTGTAAGTTGAAAACATTAGAGATCCAATTTGGGACCATTAGTTTCCATGCAACACGGGCAGATGTTCAGCTGAAAAATGTAATGAGACTCCTTTGAGGCCTGTAACTTATGGAACATTTGCAATTGTGAGTCAGCTTACAAGGATTCTGTGTGCTATCCTATGCCTAGTAACATGCTGCACATTGTTTACTTTCACTAAAGAATAACTAGGCTTCCTTTAATTGTGTTTTAAAATGCTCAGTTCAATGCATACAAAATACAATTAATAATTTGTTTATAATATATGTGTGGTCAGTGTTCAGTAATGCCATTTGGAGTTGACAAGTTGTAGTCCTGTTCTAGGGTTCCAGTGGGCAGACCTAAACTTACTAAAAATTATGGGCTCCATTTTCTTATGGTAGCCCTGTCAGCGTTCCTTCCACCGCCAATTGTTATCTCTCATTAATCATTCAAATTTACAGGTGCCTCTCGTATAGTTGCATCAAAAAATTACATTATTTTAGAGTAATTAAAACATTACTGTATGTACTGTTTCCCTGCACAGGTGCTTCCGTGCAGGTGTGTGTGGGGGGGGGGGGCTCCAACTTGTAGTGCAGCAGTAAAAAGTGACTGAAGTTTATCAGAGCACAAGTCACACGACTGAGGGCACCTGGATGGGAAACTGACAACATGTCTAGCCCCATGTCAGATTTCAAAATGAAATAAAAAAAAAATGTTTATTCTTTTGAAAAATGGATTACAATGCAGAATTCTGCTGGAGCATCACTAGTAACTGATGCATTTTGAATAAAAAAAGGTTTTCCCGTAATATAATCCCTTTAGAGAATTCTAGCAGCTGAAAATCAGATATAAAATTGCAAGCACAGATTTTTATACATTCAGTGCATGTATGGTGGGAGATGAGGTGGTCGATATCAGCAAAATCTTTGGAAATCAGTCATTTCATTGACCTCATTTTGATCAGGCACCCGAACATCGATACAAGGATACAAAAGATAAAAGTCAGGTAGAGGTAGAATTCTATTGATTCTACCTGTACATTTGACAATTCAGCTCTTGTATTGAAAACAAACAATATTTTCTGTGACCAATGGAAAGATCAGAACTGTAAATTATATGGCCACCTTTATTCCACTCAGGGCTGGCAAGCATGTGGCCTTCTATCAGTTGTGAATTATGGACTCCAATCACAAATAAAGAAATAAGAACCCTTATAAAAGATTGGAGGGGAACTAAAACAATAATTTATGAAGTGACTATGTAGAGTTTCATGTTGCCAGGCAGTGACCCACTGGGAACTTAGCAGCATCTATTTTCCAGTAACTACAGGGCAACATCAAACCCCAATAGCCCCAAAGGGGAAACATTCAATCCCTTAATGATAAATTTACTATTTCACTGCTGTAGTCTGTGGCTTCTTTTACCTGTTCCATAACATTTTTTTTTTTTTTAAATCCTGACTATTGAGCCTATATTACCTATTTTGTATGACATTTTTTTTTAACTCTCACTGTATTTCCTTAAAAGGTTGATAAAAAAATAAATCAAGTGTCACCAAAACTTTGTGTGTCATTTTTTTCAAGTTCCAAATGCAACTTTTTAGTAGCAGCAAATTAAATATCCAAATTCAGGAAGCAAAAAACGTTTTCATAAATGTTTTAATTGCAAACACAATCTCCATGTTAGATATAAGTGGGATAAAGGTAATAAAACACAAAAAATATTGCTAATTTGGAGTTTTATTTAGTATGCAATATATATATTATTTATTATATTTGTGAGGGCATGCAGGAAGTAAATAAGGCTCCACAGTACCACCTGCTGGGTTAGTTAAATATCAATTTATAAACTATCCGTTTTATTATGCTTTAATTATAAAGTGCTTCTAGAGTTGTGGGGGCTTATTTGCAGACATAGGTGCTCCAGTGCAGTACCAATAAGATCTTTGCTTCCATTCTCTAAAGGTGGCCATACACGGGCCGATAAAAGCTGCCGACAGACCGTGTCGGCAGCTTATTGGCCCGTGTATGGGGGCCCCCGACGGGCTTCCCCGATCGAGATCTGGCCGAAAGTCGGCCAGATCTCGATCGGATGGGGTTAAAAATCCCGTCGGATCGCGGCCGCATCTGTTCGTTGATGCGGTCCCGCGATCCGACCGCCCGTTTGGCGAACGCTAGGATCCGATCGTTGGGCCCTAGGGCCCACGATCGGATCAGCCCGATATTGCCCACCTCAAGGTGGGCATATCGGAGGGAGATCCGCTCGTTTGGCGACATCACCAAACGAGCGGATCTATCCGTGTATGGCCACCTTAACTTATAGCCTGTTCAAACACTTTGCTAATTGGTATCCAACAATCCATTGGCACCCGTTATTTTAGCACCTTTGCCAGTAAATGAACCCTTGGTGTTCATATATGTTTTCTTAAGTAAACCTGGCATTCTGAGTCAGAATATAGTGTTTTGCATTTCTTTTCAACATATGGGGCAGATTGGAAATTCTAAATTTTGAGTTGGATTATTGTTCTAAACTCACAAATTCAAGTTGGGAATAATCCAAACTCTAATTCGAATTTGAGATTTATCATACCTGGACCCTGGGAACAATTTCAATTCGACAATTCGCATCCTAAACCTGTTCATGTAGAAGTCAATGGCAGAGGTCCAGTGACCCATATGAAGATGTTAATAGCCTTCCTGACATTTGTTTTTGTTTTTGAAGAAAAAACTCGATTCGAGTTTTTGGTTGGAAATATTAGTCTGAGTTTTATACATTATCATTTTTTCTTAAATAATCTCCCAGTCAAATTGTGAATATATTCAAATTTATTAGAGTAAAAAAAGTTCAGATGAATTGAAATTTGACCTTTGATAAATGGGCTTCATAATGTTCTCTGGGTTGGTAAGATTGCAAGAAACTATGGTTACTAATTCTTCCTTATTAAAGCCAACCCATTTGTATAAAGCAAGGACAATTCTTAATTAGAATGTGTGATACAAAGTGCAATTTCACTGTATAAGATGGCAAAACTGAAGAAAATATCAGGGGCATCCATAGTAAATAGTTTTTTTTTTAAAAAAAAAATAAGTCTGCACCAGTTGGAGCTCCTCAGCATTGGTGTATCCAGTGAATGGGCAGTTCTGATTGTGTTACACCTAGTAATAAGCTTTGCCAATTAGGACTGGAACTGAGTACTTTGAGCTTTCTGTCATGCATGTTGTTTGAGAGAGAGGAAAATAAGTTCTACGGCTTCTATGTAAAGCAACGGGGTCACATTTTCCATGCCAGTGTAACACTTGAAATGGTAGCTCTTGATGTAATAACCATTAAAGGTGTAGTTCACCTTTAAATTAACTTATAGTATGTTATAGAATGGCCAGTTCTTAACCCCTTTTAATTGACATTAATTTGTATTATGTATAGTTTTTTAATTAATTCTTATTCTGACTCTTTCCAACTTTCAAATGGGGGGTCACTCACTGTTCCCGGAAACCAAACATTAAGGGGCCGATTCACTAAGGGTCAAATATCGAGGGTTAATTAACCCTCGATATTCGACTAGGAATTGAAATCCTTCGACTTCGAATATCGAAGTCGAAGGATTTAGCGGAGATAGTTCGATCGAAGGATAATTCCTTCGATCGAACGATTAAATCCTTCGAATCTAACGATTCGAAGGATTTAAATCCAACGATCGAAGGAATATCCTTCGATCAAAAAAAGTTAGCCAAGCCTATGGGGACCTTCCCCATAGGCTAACATTGAACTCGGTAGCTTTTAGATGGCGAACTAGGGGGTCGAAGTATTTTTTAAAGAGACAGTACTTCGACTATCGAATGGTCGAATAGTCAAACGTTTTTTTACTTCGAATCCTTCACTCGAAGTTAGTGAATCGGCCCCTTATTGTAATTGTTTCTATTTATTACAGTAATTACCTTTCTGTTCAGGCCCTCGTCTTTTCATATACCAGTATTTCGGTCAAATTACTGCCTGGTTGCTAGGATGTTAAACTTGCAAACTGGAAAAAGCTAAGTAACTCAAAAGCCACAAATAATAAAAAAATTAAAACCAATTGCATATTGTTTCAGAATTTCACTCTCTACTTTGTAATAAAAGTTAATTTTAAGGCAAACAACCTCTTTAAAATTACTTCACATTGTGGGCATTACTGGCCTAGACCAACTCTTTATGGAGAACTCTATTGTCTGTTTATTTGCTCATTAACTTAACTGACTGTGTTTTGCCAAATATAACTGACATAAAGAGCAGGCTGAGGCTGGAAACACTGGTTTGATCTTCCCACACATGTACTGCACATATACGATCTTTCTCCTGAGCTTACTCATGCTGTTTTCATAAATAATAATACTTTGTCTTCCATTGTTAATGGTAGTTGGTCTGCTGTTAGGGCAATGTCATTGGTTACGTTGTGGGCAACAAAACATCCATAAATACACATTTATTTCAAAGGAGCTGCCAAAGGTAAAACACACTAAATATAAATACAGTAAATGCCTTTTGAGTTGAGATATAACTCATGCTATAGTGGTGACATTAATTAGGGCCCATGTGCTATGCAGCAGGTGGGTAGTCCATGGAACATCCCCTAGTTTAAGTATCATTGTATCATTCACATACACTGGCTAGGGAGCACTGGAGACAGCAAGCTACCCGAGACAGTAAGCTAATCTTAAAGGAGAAGGAAAGCTACGGAGGTATTTTATTGCCAATAGATTGGCTGCAATAGTGCAAGCTAGAATGCTATATTTATTCTATAGAATCTTTTACCATACCTGAGTAAAAAGCTGTAGAAGCTCTCTTGTTTGTTTAGGATAGCAGCTGCAGTATTAGCTTGATGTGCCATCACTTCTTGCCTGAGTCTCTCCCTGCTCACTTATAGCTCTGGGCTCAGATTAGAGCAGAGAAGGGGGGGAAGAGGAGCAAACTGAGCATGCTCACGCCCAGGGCAAGGAGGTTTAAGCTGAAGGCAGGAAGTCTGATATAGAAACCTATGTGTACACAATAGAAGGAAAGAAATATGGTGTTTCTTTTGACAGAGGACTCAGAGCAGCATTACTTTGAGGGTTTACTGGTATATTTAGGTGGACCTTTCCGATAAGGCTTACTTCATTTTAACCTTTCGTTCTCCTTTAAAGTACACCAGGGGTTACATGGCTAAAATATATAGTTAGAAGTGCTGCTCTGATTACAATTTAATTTAGATGAAATCAGTGCAGGCATTCCACATACTATTATTAGACGTGTCCCTGAATATTCAAGTGATCGGGTAACCCTACTGTACTTGACACTTATGGCCAACAGTGCACCTTGTTGTCTATTCTTAATTAATTGTAAGGTTCATATTGTACCACTAATCCTATGGCACATCCTACAAATCATCCATGGTACTGTATTTTACAGAAAGCACTAATATATATTTATATATATATATATTTATTATATATATATATTATATATATATATATATATATATATATATATAAATTAAAATATGTATTTATATAGATTTTTGTACATAATAAGCAGTTTCCCTGTGCCATTCCTTTCAAACCATAATAATGTGTTTCTTCTTATACAGGAACTAAACTTTGGGTTCATATATTGTTAATTATCACCTAGTGACAGTAACAAAACAGGAGATCTAGTGGTGGAAAGTCATAACCATGGGGAATACAAGATAGATATTTGCTTGCAATTTAATCATTCTGAAAGCAGTTGGTGCTTTCAGTGAACTACAGTACAATAGCAGGGGGAGTCCAAGAACAGTGTGGGAATGTGCTGCTCCTTGTCATGATATTAATAAAAAGCCAGCATTCACAGAAGCACAGGTACAGCAGAAAGCTGGGAAGTGCTTTGAAAAGAGTTTTACAGCTTCCGGCCTCACAGTTGCCCAAACTTTCTGTGATGAATGGTCTGATAACTGATGAGTAACCTCTTTGCCTTTTTAATGTAGTGGTATTTCAGTAAGACTTAACTCTGTAGACAAACATATAAACTTAATACCATGTACCTCGCCCTCAAAAATAAAAGCACCTACACATAATTAAATGTAATAAACTAAACAAATTTTTTGAAAGAACATCCGAATATAAAATGTTTCATTGTGCCTGTAAAACAAGTATAACTTCTAAGAGTACTATATAATACTATAAGATGTTTTAGGCACTTTAGAAGATTGCTAATAGAATCTTGCAAAAAGATGAGTGTTGAAAGTTAAATTAGGCACAGTGAGAAAGAAGTTCCCATGAGAAAATTTTGTTCTGTACCAGATTTCTAAAAAAAAAGAAGCGCTTTAAAGATATTATACATCATTCGTATAAATTCCTTGCCCAGTGGAACTTACAATCTAAGGTCCCTCTCACATTAACACATAATAGGGTACAATTTATCAGAAGTCCATTAACCTAGCTCACCACTAATTTTTAAAAATTGCATTTGTCTTTATGTATTTTGTGGTCACAGCCTCATTGCACCCCCGCCTAATGTTTTTAAAAATTAGTGGTGAGCACAACTTTCCCTTGTTTGTTATAGTTATACAGGAGCAGTGACCAGCTCCATGTTGTAGCTCCCACCCCCTCCAACTATAGTCAGGTGATCCCACTGGTGTCTAATAAAAGGGCAGCCAAGTTTGGGAGTTTTACTTTGAAAGCAGCTAGTAAGTTGCAGGTAAAACTTAGTCCCTTTGTAAAATGTATAATGAAGCAATAGAATTCTTAATGAATCAGATGAAAATTAAGCATAGGACTGGCCAGATATGGGATGACTGACGTAGTTGGCCAGCTTAAATATATTGCAATATATGGACAAACAATCCCTGTGTTGTTTAAAGGGTAAGGCATTTTTCAGTAGCAGTATGCACAAAATGTCTCTGTCTTAAAGGACATGTAAAGTATTTTTGTGGTGCCAGTCTGTGTGCATAGAGCACCTTACCCTGACCCCAACTGCATCATTTTCGCACCCCATTCGGATCCTACGTCCTGCACCGTCGCTTTGTGTGTAACTGCATTAAACTTTTCACCCGGCGGCCATTTTCCCTGCCCAGCGTCATCGCTTCTGGCTTCCTCTTCTAAATGCACATGTGCGCATAGTCCCTTCTGCACAAAAACTTGATAACGCAAGCTTCAGCTGTACTGAAGCAGAGAAAGGGCGCATGCTCCCCACGCCAAACGGCAAGGAGAATTCTGAAGGGAGGGGGGAGAGGGAGCGAGCCAGCTGCCGATAAGCAGATAGATCAAGGGAACGGAGCAGCCGCTCTATTAACTTCTCAGTGACCGCAGAGGCAGGTATTTAAAGATCACAGTGGGGCTTTTTACAGATAAGATTGTTGGCAGGGGGGTTAACATGTCCTTTAAATATATTGATAATGGGTTGAGTGCAGAGGACTCTTGTATTTGTCTATATGTATTTTGTGGTCACACCCTCATTGCACCCATGCCTAATGGTTTTAAAAATTAGTGGTGAGCACAACTTTCCCTTGTTTGTTATAAATATATATATATATATATATATATATATATATATATATATATTAGGGATGCACGAATCCAGGATTCGGTTAGGGATTTGGCCTTTTTCAGCAAGATACGAATTCGGCCAAATCCTTCTGTCCGGCCGAACCGAATCCTAATTTGCATATGCAAATTAGGGTCGGAGAGGAAAATTGCGTGACTTTTTGTCACAAAACAAGGAAGTAAAACATTCTCCCATTCCCACCCCTAATTTGCATATGCAAATTAGGATTCGGTATTCGGCCGAATCCTTCGTGAATAGTGGATTCAGTGCATCCCTAATATATATATATATATATATATATATATATATATATATATATATGTGTGTGAGTTTGGCTTAGTGGGTCAAAATTTCTCTGTAATAATAAAACAGTAGCTTGTACTTGATCCCAACTAAGATTTAATTAATCCATATTGGAAGCAAAACCGGGCCTATTGGGTTTATTTAATGTTTAAATGAATTTCTAGTAGACTTAAGGCATGAAGACCCAAATTACAGAAAGATCCGTTATCCGGAAAACCCCAGGTCCCGAGCATTCTGGATAACAGGTCCTATCACTGTAACAGGAGACTGACGTTATAGCAAGTACCCTAGCCTTTCTCATTGTTTAGTTTAACATACAAGCCTTATGGTATCATGTGATACATGTGGAGGCTGATAGGCTAGTTGGGAGAACATTATACTCGCTATATATACTAATTCCTGCCTCTGTCTTTTTTTGCTGTTTTTTTTTTGTTTTAATTCCATCCATTCCATCATCACCTTTCATCTCCAGGTGGGTGTTGTGCTGTTCTGAGGTGCAGCTGGACACCTACTATGAGTGCTGATATTTGACCTTCAGCATTCCCAACACTGTTTCTCCAAAAAAAGTTGCAGGAAAAAGTCAGGAATACAATAAAACTAAGCAAGATAATTTCATTACGGTAAATTATATATTATATATTATATTTAAAAGTAAATCAGAAATACTTACATCTCTTGCTGCTTTCATTTCTGGAACTAAAATTGCTAAAATGAAAAAAGTAAAATAAATGAACATGCTTTTTTATGCCTTAACACACATTGTTTTAATAGATTTGTTTCCAAAACTGCTTCAGATATTGTTTTTTAGAAAAAATGTTTTTCCCTTTGCAGCTTTCTTAGCCACAGGCTAAATGAACACATGAACACATACCTAAAACTAATTAAAATATTTCTAAGCAAGTTAATTAAGGTTCCTTCTCGTTTTACAATGGTATATTCTTAATGACTTATGTTCAATCATCTTTCTTGTTTTGTGCTTATCCATTCTGCATCCGGGATGTTCCTAAAGATAAATTTATCAGTAAGCAATTGCATTACAAATCATCTGCTAAACCAGAAAACCCAGCCAATATGTACTATATGCTTCAGTTCATCAACCAAAACGACACCTTTTAATAATCAGTACAATTTTAACCATTTTTATTATTGTGATATCTAGCTTAATGGCTCGCAAACCAATTGGTTGGCTATCCCAAAATTATGCTCTAAATAGATATCATAAGACTGAATGGGACAGTTCCTATATACAATAGAACAATTAAGACTTCCAGTAATATATAACAATAACTTATATTATATATATATATTTCAAAATATACAAACCCTTTTCACTTGGTGTTACTAGTTCTTAACTTGTTTGCCCAGGTTCATTAACATATAGCAACCCATCAGATGTTTTTAAACATCTGACCAGTAAATGCTTACTGCACACTGGTTGCCATAGATGAATAGACCAATAGCAAACTCTGCACCTTTTTTTTTTTAGATCACCCACCTAAAGACTTAATAGTTATTGGTAGCATACCAATCACAAGCAACCAATTACTTTACTATTAATATAGATTAAAGTACACAGGGTTCAACTAGTCAAAGGTGACTTGTAAAAATTCCCCAAGAGATATTTTCCATTCGGACAATATTGCTATTGAAGGATATAAACTATTTTGGGATTGTCAACATGCTCTGTTGACAATAAACCAAAACGCTAAAATATAATATAAGTAAGAGATTGGAGGTTTGTGCCTTTTTGAGTTGTTTTGTGATATTGTCATTTCTCAAACAAAAACCTGTTGGTAAAGAAAACAGAGCTGTAAATAGGTGCCATATTGCTACTCGAATGTATAGGTTCCAAGAAAGTCTCTTCAGCGTTAAGACTCACAATTATGGCATTCAATTGAAACAGACGGAAACCATGACAATAGCCAATAAAAGTAAATATAACATAAAAACTAGTTATTATACAGGTCCTATACCTGTAGTAGTTCAGTACATAAAAGTGCATTGTGAGAGAATAGGAATCCTTTTAAAGAAGAAGGAAAGTCTTCTTGCACTTGGGGGGGCAAATATTAGGCACCCCCAAGTGATTGTATTTACTTACCTGAAACCCCGGGCCGGTGCTCCTATCAGCAGAAAACTGCACCAGCCCGGGGATTCTTCCATCGAGCACCACGGAGTGATCCTCTTCCGTCTTCCTCTTTATTCACGCGGCTGCGCAGTAGAGCGAAAAGCCGAACTTTAACTAAAAAGTCGCCTTTTTCGTTCTACTGCGCAAGCATCTGCCCCGGGAAATTTTAAGAAAGAAGAAGCCAGAAGAGGATCCATCCGTGGTGCTCAATGGTATAACCCCGGGCATGTGCAGTTTTCTGCTGAAAGGAGCACCAGCCCAAGGTTTCAGGTAAGTAAATACAATCACTTGCGGGTGCCTAACATTTGGCACCCAAAAGTGCAAGACAACTTTCCTTCTCCTTTAAAACAAAAATGCCTAACAATGGATTTCATATTTAATAGCATTAGTCTACATGGTTACATAGTTAGTTACATAGTTAAATTGGGTTGAAAAAGGACAAAGTCCATCAAGATCAACCCCTCCAAATGAAAACCCAGCATCCATACACATACCCCTCTCTACAGCTACAGCTCAGCATACAATAAGCCGGATAAGTGTTGGACAATTTATTTGATGCAGAAATGACTATTTTGGGAGTTTTGCATAGGAGTGGAACATTGTGTGTTTGTTGAGAAACACACCATTAACAACCTTAATTACATGTCTGTATCTGCAACAGTCCTATTTTAAATGAGAAACGTTTCCATGCTAGGTGTGTAGAGAGCTTGTATAAACTACATTTGACCCATTTATCTTCACTTAAGCGATAAAACAATATTATTCTACACAGTTTATCTGTTATCTGCTGTACAAATGTGGCCCCTATTGTGGGCTGCCCAATTTCTCCATAGTAGACTATAACTACAACTATATAAACTATATTAGAGATTCTAAAGTAAACACACCAGTGTGTACTGTACCAGTGCAAAGTAACAATACAGTATATTGATAAGCATATTAAAACCTTTTCCTTCCTTGTGCTACTGACTTTTAAAATCTAAGAAATAAACTCTATTACTGAATTACTCTATTATCTCAGAAATAACTGTTTTATATTATTGGGAATATAGAGATAATAAAAGAAGCACGTGAAACAAAATTCTAATGTTCAAGATTCTCTGCTGCTGACCTTTTGGCAGCCACAAAAGTGTTACAAAAGTTTACAGAAAAGAATCATCTTGCATAGGTTTTAGGTAAATCCATTGTCATTCTATTTCTTTCTTTGTCAATACAATTACCAGGTGTATGAATTACCTGCAGTGATCATAAGGATGATTATGGCAGAGGTAAATGGCAGCTTCATTCTTTCTTGCTTGGCTGTCTCCAGTGCTCAGAACTTGTATTCAGGACAGCTCCGTGGTCTGGAACAGCTTCCTTTGTCCGGCTTCTCTTTTAGTCCTGCCTGTTGGACACACCACTGGTGTTACAGTAATAAAACACTTTCCCAAACAAGGCGTGGGCAGTTACACACAGCAGGTTGATGTGTAGCCAAGAAAGGCAAAGCAGCTCAAGACAGACTACAATACTCTTTTTAGCAATGGCAGGGTGTGTCTATATATACCTATCCATACTGTCTGTATGCTATGTAAATTGTTACAGGATAGTTTCATGAATTTCAGTAAAAAAATAATAATAAAATATGCTGTTTTTTTATTTATTGAAAAGAAGACCTGTAGTTTCTTGAACAGCCATGATGAGGTTCTGTGAAATTACCCCAGTTTTTTTTTTTATTTTCAGTGAAGAAAAATGCTTTCTTTGATACATATTAGGGTAAAATACCAAGGACTGTGTGACGAGATTGGGTGGTATATGGCTATACATGCAGACAGTCTCGGTGAAGTGAGGGAACAATTTTTGTGACATCTTGTAATCTGGGAATTTCTGTTTCTAGATTTTCTGTTATTCAATAAATCTCTTTACATGCCAGATCAAGAGGCCCTAGGGGGCAATGTAAAAAAGCAGGTGCACAGCATTCAACAGGACTAGTAACCAATCGACAGGTACAGGTTAGCTGTTTAAAATTAAATGTCTGATTGGTTGCTCTGCATTACTAGACCTGAGTCAACTGTGTGTCTTGCACATTATTCTAATATATTATGTGACTAAGCTGGTACTATGATTTAGTTGAAAGGAATGCTAACAACATTTTCCCAGGTTATAAATGTAATATTCTCACTGCTATAAAACACTATATGTTGCAGGTGAAACCACATTCCCCTTGTACTGCTTCTGTGCTTGTATATACCCAGGGCAAAGAATTCTATACTGATGCAGGACTCTATGCCAAGCTTTTGCGCAAAAGCTATATTTTAGATAACACATATATACATTTCTATATATATTAATGGGCACTTGTGGGCAATATTTTGGTGTTATGGAAGAGCAAATTAGTTTAAAAGATATGTTCAATGCTGATGATACTAGGGGGAAATCTATAAACATTCTTCATATTCAGTTAAACAATATCCCCATTAAGCAGTTCCATATGGATACTGATAGACATCTGACTGTAATAAGGTTTATCTAGTATAGGTAAGTCTAAAAACAACTGGACTTGCTGAGTAATCAGTGATCAGCAAGTCCAGTTTTTTTTTTAGATTTACCTATACTAGATATACCATGGATGAATGAAAATCTTCATAGTCATATTCAAGGTTGTTTTTTATACAAATACACATAATATAATTCTATCAAGGCACAAATAGCTTGCACTGATAACCTTTGTGCCACCTTCAGTTACAAGGACCTATTCTGTAATATGAAAAACACATAACATGCATGCATGTTACATGACCGTTCTTGGGGCCCCTGAGCACTTGAAACAGGTAATGTCATGAGCTCCCTGAAACATCATTATTTTACAGACCTGTTATTCATAAAAAGTCCTAGATCTTATGAGAACTGATATTGCTCTTAGCAATTGATCCTTGACTTGTGGTGGGTCTTTAAGTAACTGATTAAGACATAGCAGAAATATTATTATACACAAACAACCTTTCATTTGAACAGCAGGTTTGTAATGCTGTATAGTATCGAGTACTACACATATAATATTGATTACATTATGTGCAGCCAGAAGGCCAGCAGAGGATTCATCTATCACATTTGTTTGTAGAGAGGTTATGTAGGACAAAGCTATTTTTAGTATCTTTCCTCTGAAGTCTGCATGCTTGACATTTGTCTGTGAAAGAGGAAAAACAGCTCTCTTTCACCAGTAGCCTACTTCCAATGCTACAATAGAATAGATGGGCTTACAAACTTTTCAAATAATGGGTTTTATTATGAAGTTAGTTGTTCTGAAATCAAATGTTTGTATCATTTAAATTGTTCATGTCCCTACCACAAACAGATTATCATCACCAAAGTTCTTCCCCTCAAAACTTGCATCTACAGGTATATATTTTCCACCTACAAAAGCCACCCTACACACATTTACACCAGTGATTACACACCCCACCCTCTTGTCAGATTTGACCTCATGTAGGAAGAATGGCGTCACAACATTTTCTGCATCATGTTGAATGTCGGCACAATGGGTGAGGGACTTGCCTGTATTTATTATGGTGGATTAATTGAAAGCATGGTAACAGTACTGTACCAGTGTTAAATTAATTAAGATATTGCCCACATATGGTATCTGTCGCCAGTTATAAGTAAAAGTCCTGTCTCTGGCTTTTCTCTATTCACATTTTGGGCATAATAACTAATGAAGTAGAATCAGCTGAATTTATATTTCTATATTATCCCTTCCTCTCCTGTCCTGTAGGGTGATAGTGAGTGGGTCAATAAGAAAACACAAAAATTCAGAAATATATATTTTTGCTAGGTGGGGAAAAATATAATTCAATTCAATGTGCCTCAGAGCCTGCCCCAAATTTGCCTACTGTAATACAACCCCTTTTTCAGAAGCTGCTAGGACTTCTGCAAATACAACGGCAGGAGCACATTTCAATTAAAGGAAACTGGTATGAACTAAGCATAAGCTATTAATATTGAGGCTACACTTTTCTGTTAGCTTTGTTGAGGAGGAGGAAATTTATGTAAACCTTAAAACAAGGTGATCTTACTACACACAAGAATGCAGTATTTTCATCAATATGTATTTAGGCATTTTGCCTGAAGCCTCAAGTATCAGCGAACGATGCTTGTTTTTGTGCTCTGCTAAATGTTTTTTGGCAATAAGTGGTTAGCAGTGTGTTTTCATCTTCCGAAAGGGGAGAAAAGTGTATACTAACTGAAACCTAACTTGTTGTAGTTTTATGAAGATTTTTATGTAAACAAGACTTCACTTACTATTAATGGGGATAAAATATAAATTCATTTATGGTTAGCAATATACTTCTGTTTATCTTGATTTCAAAAAGTCAAACAGGTAACAAGAGCTTGCCAATTGTTCTTAGCAATCTTTATTATAAAGTCATGTCTACAACCTGCAAATCCCAGGAGAAGCCTGACATTCCATTTCATTGTACAGCACACAAGGGCACCATTGTGTAATCCAAACAGACTTTAAAGTCTTTTTAAAGGGAAAGTGCCATATGCCAATTAAAGGCAAGACAGAGGAAAACTGTCCTTAATTATTATTATCTGTTATTTATATAGCACTGACACATTTTACACAGCACATTACAGAGATTATTCATCTGCGGGAGAGGCTGCTATGTTATATGGGGTAATAAAGCCGTAGGCACCGCCATATTCTCGCTTAATTTTAGTCATAGCAAAGACGTTACTCAAAAGAGAGTAACTGAAGACGTAGGTCACAGTTTTGCTGTTTACATAAGCATGTTCAGCATCATTAAGTGTGCTATCAGGGGGATATAATTAAGTCTTAACTTTGCCACATCTAGTAACCCATAGCAACTAATCAGATGGCCATTAAATGCTACCGGCTTATTGGTTGCTATGGGTTACTATACAATATTTCAAAAATGGTTTAATGTAAAGACTTTTATTGAAAATCCATTTCTCAAATAGTATGTGCTATTAGTTATTCCTATATTAAAAACACTGTCAAGTAAGCACAAAAGAAGAACAGGAATCTGTTGTTATTGTTCAGAGCCACCCACTAAAAATGAAGAGGCAAGCAACACTATGCAGATACGGGTATGGGATCAGTTATCCGGAAACCTGTTATCCAGAAAGCTCCGAATTATGGAATAACCATCTCCCATACACTCCATTATAAACAAATAATTCAGATTTTTAAAAATGATTTCTTGTAGTTATTGAACAGTACTTTGCACTTGATCCTAACTAAGATATAATTAATCCTTAATGGAAGCAAAAAATGTAATGTTTAAATGATTTTTTGGTAGACATATGGTATGGAGATCCAAATTATGGAAATATCCGTTATCTGGAAAACCCCAGTGTTAAGTCTTCACTGTTATAGAAATAAATCCTACACAATGGCCATGCAGTATGTGTTAACTTTGGTGGTGTATGGTTCAGTGTGTAAACGCCAAAAAAATGATCGGAGATGCAATTTGGTATTTCGCATCTAAAAGGCTCTTTTCTAATACTCAATCTGTTTAAATACCAAACTGAACCAAAAACATATGACATAAGCTACTGATTAGTAAAGTTATGCATAAGTGTAATGATTGATAACTTTCACGTGGCCATGTGTTGTTTCAGTACAAGTATGGAATCATGTATCCAGAATACTTGGGATGTGACATTTTTTCTGGTGTAGCACACTAGTGATGTGCAGGCTGGCCCGATACCCACGGGTCGGTTGGCTTTGGGCTGACACACTCAGGCCGCGGGCGGGTTTTGGGGCGGAGCTCTTCCTGCACCCTATCTATGCATGCACCACTTCCGGGGGCGGGGCAGCGTGGATATATAAAGGGAAGCAAACCTGCGGGTTAGGGTCAAGTGTGGGCTGACAATTTGTAGTCCTGCACATCACTACAGCCCACCTTAAGGCAGCTAGCAAAACGTAACAAAAATATATTTTATTGCAGTGGACAGTTACAATAGATTAGCTAAAATCACATAGTGTGTGTGTGTGTGTGTGTTCTTACTCTTTTTATTTACAAAAATCAAATGTGTTTAAAATGAAGAATTGTTTAACCTAGACCCTAAAGTGCCTGCTTTTTTTGTTTCCAAGATTGTCTTTGTTGCGATTTGTGTGTATTAAAGGACAAGGAAAGTTAAATTAAAAAAAGTAGGCTAGAAATGTTGTACATTAAGTTTTGGGCATCTGTACCAGCCCGAGGCAACCAAAGTCCTTTAGCATGGAAGATCTATGTCACCAAAGATGCCCCAGTAGCTGTCCATCTTCTTTTCTGCCGATTCATTGCACATGCTCTGTGCTGCTGTCAGTTAGTGAGCTTAGGGACTGACTCAAAATATTCAGTACACATAGAATAGAAATGTCACAGTATAAGGCCGATTAGTAATTAATATGAATAATTACTACATGGCAGCACAGAAACCAGTGCTACTAGCATCAGAATTTAGTAATAAGCCTTGTAGCATCAGCTTATATGACAGGCCAACCTCATTTTGATCTTGATAATTTGCGACGACCCCTAAGCTTAGCTTCTCAACAGCTGCTCAGACCACACTGAGCATATGAGTGTCACAGACACTTTCCAAGATGGTGACTCCCTGTGACAAGTTTGAAGTCCTGGATCATTGCTGCTATTGACAAGCTGAAACTTTAGGCTGGTGCAACAAGTTCAATATATAAAACATGGCGTTTTAAGCCCTATTCATTTTTAGGGTTTAGTTCTCCTTTAAGGCAAAAAACAGGGGATATAAATGGCTCTTTCCAACTCCAATGGTAGCCCTTTACTATAAAGTACAAGGTATTGGCTTACTACTAAATAAGGAAACAGCACTGCAGCTTTTTAGATCTTTTAGATTAGAACCCATGGATCCCATAGTAATTTTATGGACTGATAACTGTACTTTAGAATTTGAATATCATTTTTACAAAATAAGCTACAGGTTTCGGATCCCCCATCAGGAAACCCTTTATTTAGAAAGAATGATTTCTTGGCAACTACTTATCCAAAAGAATGATTTCTTCTTACCTGTAATAATAAAACAATACCTTTAGTTCTCCTTTAAGGCAAAAAACAGGGGATATAAATGGCTCTTTCCAACTCCAATGGTAGCCCTTTACTATAAAGTACAAGGTATTGGCTTACTACTAAATAAGGAAACAGCACTGCAGCTTTTTAGATCTTTTAGATTAGAACCCATGGATCCCATAGTAATTTTATGGACTGATAAAACTGTACTTTAGAATTTGAATATAATTTTTACAAAATAAGCTACAGGTTTCGGATCCCCCATCAGGAAACCCTTTATTTAGAAAGAATGATTTCTTGGCAACTACTTATCCAAAAGAATGATTTCTTCTTACCTGTAATAATAAAACAATACCTTGTACTTAATCCCCAAAAATATAATTATCCTTATTGGAGAGAAAACATTTCTGTTGGGTTTAATTAATGTTTATTTGATTTTTTTTAGCAGATGTAAGGTATAGAGATTCAAATTCCAGAAAGATCCCTTATCTAGAAAACCGTGGATCCCAAGCATTTTGGATAACAGGTCTGATACCTGTACTGTGTTAACCATGGAGACTGCCATTGAATTACAGGTTCACATCTGCATAGAAGATAACACATACATTAAACTGGAAGTGTAAATAAACATGTCCACAAATAAAAAATGGACTTTTGTAGCCAATATTTGTGTTACATGCAGCTTATTAAAACCAGCAGAAAACAAAATCATTACAGGAGAACTAAACCCCCTTAGTAACAAAAGCCCCCTTTAACTGCCTGCCATTGCCCCCCTCCCCTGTCCCTCCCCACACTGTGCATTAGTCAATAAGGTGCCCATGAAAAAAAACTGACCCTAAAATGCAGAGCAAACGGCGGAGTTGCCGGGCAGCTTTTATAACTAGAGGGGTTTAATTCTCCTTTAAAGAATGTCAATTATTTCATCTTCTGAATATTTTCAGGATTAAACCTTGATACATGACCCTGGAGCAGGAACCAGATATACACTAATTTCAGCCAATCCCCTGACTAGCAACAGGGGAAGTCTGAAATTATCAATATTGTTCTAATTGTACTACAACACTGAAGTTGCATGGTTTGAACAAATACAAAAAAAACAATGCAAGAAACAGAAATATGCTAAACATCTTTATTCACCAAGGGTTTGTTTTGATTAAAAAAAAAAACCAATAGAACCAATAGTCATTCAACTGTCCAGTTTTAATACTCACAGTATAAAGAATACTTCAGATGCTTACACAGCATAAAAAAACATTTTACAGCACCAGTTATGTTTTGATTTTAGTGGGATATATTCACCACATTGTCTCACCATTTCTTAAAAGCGCTAAAAAAACCCTCAAAAAGGCAAAATGAAAGCAAATGTGCTTAGCGATCTAGATTTATACTTAAATCTTGAGACCTTTGAACTAGTAACACAGTATTTCCCTCCCATGTTTGTTTTGGGAGTCCCTTTATTCAAGGAACTAAGCACCACCTACCTAACGGAAATGCTGGCCCTTTAAAAAAAAAGTCCTTGGTACCTTTATTTTTAAATGCTAAGTTGCACAGCGGAGTCTGTGGCTCCATCTTCGTTTTTAGGCTGTTTGATATCACTCGCTCGCAATCTGGATGCTATCTGGTCCTAGAATGGAGAGGTGATCCTATGCATGGGCAGTGAGTTTAGTATTTCTTTTAATTCTCTGGGTTGGTATGCAGACAGACTTCCTCTTAAATGAACCAGTGGGCTGTTACTTGTTGCTTACCACTGTTGTGATATTAACATGAGGTTTAAAACAAACAAAAAAAAAAATAAACATAACAGCACTTTGATCATATCTGAATTCTGACTAATAGTTTATGTCCCTATTAAATGTTTTTTTTTTTTTTTAAAAGGTCAGTGTAATACCGACAATTATGAAATTATTGAAGTAGTAACCAAAATATCTCCTGTTTCCAAATGTAAAAATTACAAAATAACATAAAAACGGCAGCCAAAATAATATTTTCTCCATTGATTTTCTCCTATTGTGCTTCTAGAACTTGAAGAAATATTCAGAATAATTGCAAACTGTTAGCAATAGGTTGATGTACAAATAATGCTGTTACTTTAGCCAATGAATGAAAAAAGAAGTAGATATTCAAAGTATATCTTTGAATACAGTAGACTTTCATTTCAAACCTAGCTGACTTAGCCAATGTGCAAACCAGATACAGATGTTCCTTTTATTAACTATATTAATGAAAGAATTATAACCTTCCTAATGCAAATCTTTTTTTACTACTTTGGCTTAAATTCAGGTAGATAATAAGTAGAATGTAAGCATAGTGTATGGTGTATACATGCTGACCCAACTAAAACAAATATCATCATCATCATCCTATACCATTCCACTGCAATCCTCCTTAAAAAAAATAAGAAAGACAATACCGAAACTAATAAAACCTTTAAAGTGGGATTTTCACCCGTACATTGGCATAGCCTTTAGTATGTTATAGATGGATCTATGTTTTAAATTGGCCTTCATTTTTATGTGTTTTATTTTATTTTAAAAAAAGGCTGGCTTTTTCACTCTACTGCAAATGTGTGGGCCCAGGAGCATTAAAGAAAGACAAAGTGACAATCACTTGCTGAAAAGTAAGCTTTGGCCTGTGCAGTTTTCTGCTAACAGGAGCCAAGGGTATCAGGTAAGCAATTACAATCACTGGGGATGCCTAACATTTGGTATCCTCCAATAATTTAGACTGTCCTTCTTCTTTATGGTTATGCCAACGATAAATCTGCTCTTTCCCAGGTGATGCCATGGCCCTTAAAGGAGAAGGAAAGTCTTTTTCCATTTGAGGGTGCCAAATGTTAGGCTCCCTCAAGTGATTGTATTTACTTACCTGACACTCTGGGCCGATGCTCCTATCAGCAGAAAACTGCACCAGCCCGTGTTCTTCCAGTGAACACCACGGATCAATCCTCTTCCGGCTTCTTCTTTCTTAAAATCTCCTGGGGCAGACACGTGCAGTATAATGAAATAGCCAACTTTTTAGTTAAAGTTCGGCTTTTCGCTCTACTGCGAAGAACCCTGCGCCAGTGCAGTTTTCTGCACCGGCCCGGGGTTTCAGGTAAGTAAATGCAATCACTTGTGGGTGCCTAATATTTGGCACCCCCAAGTGGAAGAAGACTTTACTTCTCCTTTAAAGGTTTTTTGGCATTTAATGTTTTGTTACTGTGTTACCTCAGTTTAACTATGCAACCAACTGTTTATCATTGGCACGGAGTCAGGCATACAGCAAACAGTATCCTGTTACATGATAACAATGCAGTTGCCAGACTATTCAAGTACAGAAGTTTCTTTATATACACCTGACATCTTTCAATACCTTCTTACAGGCTGATGGAAATTTACATATATGAATATGGATATGGACAGGTCAGACACCCCAAACACCAGCCTAGGCTAAATTGTGATGGAAGTGTGATGATAAGCACAGTAATTAAAAATTAAATATCCAAACATATTAGAAAAAAACCCAATAAACTACTTGTCCGATTCATGAAAACGTTAAAAAATATATTTACACCTGCGCTACCGTCTACTTAAACATCCAGCCAAATACAAATTCTACTATTACTCTGAACGCAAGAAATTTGCTGTGGGACCCTAAATGAAAATGAATGGTAACCAAGTGATTAACTTAATGAAGACAAAGCATGTCACGCAGACTACATTCAAATAGCAAATTTTATGATATCTGTTATGACTGGTACTTAATAATGCTCAGTAGTAATACTGTGTTAGAAATGTCACTGAACTCCTTAGCGACCTCTAATACCCTTGTATATTGTTAGATAATACAGGTTATTGTATATTTTTGTAGGATCAGAGTGGGCCAAGCAGGACCTAACTTTAATAAAACGTATTGCTTGCATCTTGTGCATGTTTGTGGAAATTAAATGCAGATATGCTGCATGGATGGAAGGAGTAGAGAAAAATATTTATATTGTTTCTGCACAAATTAAGTGTTAAGTGTAACAATACATTTGAATTTTTGGGGTCCACTCTTTGGTGGACACTGGTTCATAAAAGGCAGTTATGGGCAACTCAATATGTTGTTGGCCTTCAGCTGACTGTCAAAGGCTGTTAGGGTCTGCTGAAAGTTAAACTTTGCCAACATCAGAGGGCCTACAGTTGCATGTACCTTTTAAAAGAGGATTAAGACACAAGACTGGAGTTATAGGCAAAAAACAAAGATAAGCCAGCCTAAGACAGTGGCAACAAAGGGTAAAATATCAACAAGCGTTTTAAATTCCATTCACTGCTTGGGTAGATACATTCCACTGCAAGGCAGCAAAGTATCATTTATTTCATTCTGCACAGTGGCTCTGTACCTATGAAAGTAGAGGTGTACAATTGTTTTTCAGCCTGATATTGCATTTGCAGGCCTAAATATGCTTGTATGAGTTGTGATAAAGAGGTTAAGTGAGGAGAAATAATAGTTTGGAAAGTGGACACATGATCTAAGATTTTCTGTTGGGTCCCTGACATCCCAGTCTGACACTGACGGTAACCACTAAATATTATGGCAGACAGAAAAGGGGTTTACAGGCATTTCTCGTCTACTGAGAAAATGACTTGTGTGCCATGAGCCTTAAAAAATTTGAATTATTAAAATAAATTAAAATGTTCCTTAACATTTACACAATAACAAACATTTGATTATATTTTCCTGAACAGTGTCACTTTAGGGCTGCAGTTTTCGTGATGGTATAGATAACATTGCTTGTGCTTTTCTAAAATACAAAGCAAACAAACAAAAATAATAATAGGAGTGTATATTAAACTACTTATAAGAGTAGCTAGTGTGTAGGTATAAAAAGAAATTATGAAAGATCCACTGAAACATTCTTTTCAGTCCTGTATATATAATACACCTTCAGTGCTAAGAGAGAAAGAAGAACGTTCAAAATGAGTTTTTTTTTTTTTTGCTAACAACATGTACAGTCAAACTTTATAGTGCACACATATGTAAACATACGCTTACGGTTTTCATAGGGTAGCAATACTTTTTATATAAGAAAAATGAAGCCAAATAATGCAGTATTGCTATTTTGCATGATTGCAACAGTTGTTGTTCAGAATTCCAGTTATGCTTATATATCTTAAAGCAGCACATTTCTGCATAGTATGTTAAAGGCTCTCAAGTATAAAACTAAATAGAACCCCCCTCCCCACCCAATATTTTACCTATACAACCTCTGTGTGACCACTTCTCGATACATAATCGAGATGTATATTAGTAATAAAAATAATACAAAGAAATCATCCAGAAAACCAAGAATACCAAAAAGAGCCTCGGGAATAATGTCCAAGGGTGAAACCAAGTAGAACAGGGCTCCAAGCAGACAGAGGACAATTCTAATCCGGAACATCCAATACAGGCCACCAACAGAGAACATATCACGGAAGGCATGACGCAGCAAGGTGGGCAAATCCATAATTCTGTCCATAAGCTAGAAAAGCAAAGTTCAAAGTCATTAAAATTCCTTTTTCTTCTTCAAGTAATCATAATAAATCAACAAGTGTATAGTACAAAATTAGCAGTAAGATGGATTGCGGATTTCTGCGAAAGGCCTTGTGCCTTTATATGGTTTAAGGAAATCTATTCCCCCCCCCAAACAATGTAGGTCTCTATAAAAAGATATCACATTAAACAGCTCATATGTAAAATCCTGCTTCATGTAAATAAACCATTTTTATAATAATATACTTTTCTAGTAGTATGTGCCATTGGGTAATCATAAATAGAAATTGCCATTTTAAAAAATAAGGGCCGCCCCCTAGGATCGTATGATTCACTGTGCACACAAACATACCAACAAACTATACTTGTTAGGTCACATGAGCCAATTAACAGACAGAGTTCTGTCTTTTGCTTCAACACTTCTTCCTGTTACAGTTAGAGTTGCAGTATTTCTGCTCAGTGATCTCTGAGGCAGCACACAGACCATCACAAAATGGTGGCTCAAGGCAAGAGATGTAAATATGCAAAATTTACTCAAATAAATAGACCAGTTTGGTAAGATTCTTTAATATGCCACTTAATATGATGTAAACTTTCTGTTGCTTAAATGTTTATTTTGGGGGTATAGTTTTCCTTTAAGGAGCACCATGGTGACTTATAATCTCCTTATATTTTACAATAGGTGGTACATTATTGACAAGGTAATCTATCCCCATGCAGGATCCATATCAGTTGTGTGGCAAAGTCAGTGCTAGGTATATTAATCACAGTATTAATCACAGGATAGCAAACAGGAATGACTGCCTCACATTTTAATAACATTATTAATGTAAAAGTAATAAACTGATACCATGCAGCATGTGCTGATTTTGGAAGGCCCAGGAATACAATTCTTCTCTTCATCTCATAATGTATTCACATTTGCGGCAAATATTTTACAGAAATTTTTAAGAGCCCTGTACTCACAGAGCGAGGCTGTCCTGAAAACCTTCGATTGTAACCAGTGGCTTCCTGGAGTATATTTTGGGCATCTTCCTGGTCCGTTGCTCCAAACAATGGAAATAATAATGTCACCTGAGCATGAAAGAAAAAGCATCAAAAGCAATACCTTTTTACTGATTATACAGAATACCACAGACATGCAAAAAAATCACATATTTCACATATGCATATATTTTACTTAGCTACATGCGGGAAACACAAAGACAATAAAGCACTGCGTATCTTGACACTGCTATATAAATAAATGATGATAATATATAATTACAAAAACATGGATAAACACGCAAATAATGGCAAGTTATAGCTAGAATTTTAGCTATAGTTAAAGCAGAGCATTCCAAAGTAAAATGAATTAGACACTCTACCATTATTCAAGGTAACTTTGCCACACAATGTCATATTTTCATATCAAGTCTATAGCCACCAATAAGATTTGGTTTCACTGACAGGAAACAGTATGGAAACCTCATCTTACATTTAACGGCTAATTCAAAGGTTAACTACCCCTTTGATTAATATTTTGGAGAAGAGATTGGTCTTGTCATGCCCTATTCCTGTAAAAAAATATTATTATATTATTTTTATTACTGTTAATACTATTAATACACATTTATAAAGAATATGAATTAAATGTCAGACATTTTGTTACTCATTTAGCAATATCTCTAAACAGGGGCCAAATTATAAACTGGCTTTTTTAAATTCAGGAATAGCTAAACTTGTCTTCAAAAAAAAACAAAACAAAGACAAAAGGTGTCAATAGCAATTCTACTTTATGGTTAAACTGAGGTTATAGTAATTCCTATGTTCAGACACTAGATGGCATTGTGTAACAGAATCTGTTTAGTGTCTGAGGTTTAGTAGGAGGTGGTCCACCTAAAGTTGGCCATAGACATTACAATTACTTTCTTTCCTGGAAAAGATCTTTCCAAGAAAGATCGTTCGTTTCAATACACGTGTAGAGCTGAATTGCAAGATATACAGGTAGAAACAATAGAATTCTACCTGTATCTGATGATTAAGCACTAACAATGGCTAATGTCCGGGTGCCTTCAAAGGCGCCAAATCCAAATTTTCTGACGAGCCAACCGATGTCCAAGTCTTCTGCCGATATCGGTCGACTCATCTCCCACCATACACGCACCAAATATTGCACAAAAATTTGTATGACGTTATCAGTGCAACTATGGCCACCTTAAGGGGAAAGGGATTGCCCAGGGAAGGATAAAAAATAAAAGATTAGCTTGCTCCTTTGTTATGAGATAATTTATGAGTCTGAATATTTTAGAGGGGTCAGAACAAAAGTAAAAACTCTGCCAGTACAGGAACACAGTGACAGGGTCAGAGCTAGTCATATAATTACAAACTGTTATCAGTGGAACCTCATTGCGTGTGCTAACTTGTGCTGGACAGCCTTAGGCCAAAATGGCCCATGAAAAACAGATGGGTGAGCAAATAAGTGACAGTGTTTACTAAGATACAGTTTACTGTTTTTACTTTACATCTGTGACTGTGGAACAACAATAAAAGTGAAACTTGTAAGGGCTTAATGGTGAATGAAAGTATTCCCAAGTTTAGCTGCAAGAGCCATGTGTACTGTCTGTATATTCATTTTGGTGTGGATCATTACTGTGGTGTGGGGAAGGCTTCAGCTTCAAGTACTATTACCCTCCAAAAAAGCTGTACATGTCACATGTACAGTACAGGGCAAATTTATCAAAATGTGAGAACAGAACCACATAAAAACTCACTCACTTTCTATTCATTCCTATGGGATCTTCAGAATTGTATTTATCAAATGGTGAACTCCATTGGTAAATACGATTGTAAAAATCCCATAGAAATAAATAGAAAGTGAGTGAGTTCTGTTCTGACATTCTGATAAATCTGCCCCTATATGTCATTTTAAGTATACTGTTTGAGGCCTCCAACAGAAAACGGCAGCGTAAGAAAATGAAAGCAGATCTAGTACAAGGTTCACAGCACATGAAAATATAACTAGCAAGTGAAACCAGGAAGATAAGAAGAGAAAGTATATGAATATATGTAAAATTGCATTTGCTGACCATTTGACGACAAATAGGACAGTTTATTGCTCCAAGCCACGAACCATACCTCCAGTAGGCAATAATACAAGAGCCTGTTTAAAAAAAAAAACCAAAAACACATTTTTAGTAACCCACTATACTTACTATACTTTATCTAAATAATATTTAAATAGGATCTTAACTCAAAAACTGTTTTTTGCACAGTCAGTGGTTTTACAGTTGTCAGTGTAATTGCTGTTGAAAACAGACATTGTCTGTTGATATTCTCTGCACTACTGGTTCTGAAACAATATTGCAGAAGCCAACTAATTACCAGCCCTGCAAGAGAATGGACATCTGCTACACTGTTTCGAAAGTCCGATCCAGAGAAGAGAAAAGGACAATAGACACTGCTTTTCATTGCCACTATCATTACAAATAACTTTAATAACAACTGATTTGTTTAAATTACTATGTACTGGAATGTTGTGGTTGAGGTGGAATTACTCTTACTGCAAAAAAGTGTTTTGGGTGAAGTTACCCTTTAAATGGATTATATTTGTCATAGTATGAAAACAAGTGCTACAAAGTTCTTCTACATTAATCAAGATTTTCCTATAGTTGCTCCTTTAAGATCTGAGAAACACATTAACATATGTATCTACTAAATCATTCATTTAATTTTTTTTTTAAAAAGTTTTAATTCATGCATTTTCAAAATTTACAACCATTACAGAAAAGAAAATGAAAAAGAATAAAACATAAATAAAACAGTCTAAGGTCCAAGTGCAATAAAGCAAAAGGATAGAGTCACATTGTCAATCATTGCATTGTAGCTCGTACACATTAACACAGATAAAACATCCTAGGTCTCTTTACAAATTAGATTACCCTGTCATGTACTGCTCACTGTACAGGATTGGATCAGGGAACTGCCGTGTGCAGCAGGTCAATCCAGGGACCCCAGATTGCGTGAAATTTGTCAGGGCAGCCTCTAGCTATGTAAACTGCTTTATGAAGCGGCAGTGTTTCATTTATGACTTTTTTCCAACGGGTTAGCATGGATAGGCTGGTGTCTTTCAAGATTAAAAGGATGGCTTTTTTTTTGCGTAGTATAACAGCTGCAAATAAAAAAGCCTCTGATATGACTTAAGCACTAGGGGACCCGTGGATCCTAATCAGGTCCGGACTGAGAATTAAAATAGGCCCTGGCATTTCAGGTACACAGAGGCCCAATCAGCCCACATAGAGGCCCAAACAGCCCCCACCAGCCCACTAAATACTGACTTTCTATGGGACCTTATAGCAGCCCCTCTGGCATTTGCCAGAACCCACAGATTGCCAGTCCGGGCCTGATCCTAATAGACATAGCTCTGGGGATCTTATATTGGGAAGGGAAAAAATTGTTGCTTCAAACTGGAGAATTTGTTCCCAATACCTTTGGATAATGAGGGTCCCCAGTTCTGTCCCGCATTTATAGCAGGTGTCTGGGGTGCCTGGATAGATCTATGCTAACCTTTGGGGAGTCAGGTAGGTTCTATGGAGGAATTTTATCTGAATCTATCTGTCTCTGTTGGAGATAGTGAGGTCAGGGACCTGGTCTAAGACCTCCTCCCAGGCTTCTTCCTCTACTTCAGGGATATCTACTGCCAACTTTAGGCGGAGCCCGTTTAGGTCGAGCTCCCAGAATTGTGTATATCATAGTGACTGGCTTCGATAAGGTTGGCCTCCTTAGGTGGAGCTCCAGCTGGCTCTGTGAGATATCTAGTGGCATGGAAGGGAACTGTGCAGTGAGGGCATGCCTGAGCTGAATATAACGTAATAGCATATGAGATGGTAGAGAGATGATATGAGATGGATGCTACTTGTAGTTCCTGTAAGGATTTGAGCTGGCCCCCCCTCTATTACTTGCGCCAAGTATTTGATTCCTCTCAGAGCCCAGATTTCTGCCTGGGGAAAATTGTATAAATGCCGGAGGTTTCTATTTCCCCACAGAGGGGTACCTGGGGACCAGGTGTCTGGTCGGGGGTAAAAACGCTTCAGATAGATCCCAAAAATTCTTATGACTGAATCCATTGAGGGAGTAGAAGGAAACATAGATCGCTCACCCCTATATAAGTGATTGGCTAGAGCCTCGAGTGAGGTGGCAGTGGCAGCTTCTACCAAAAGAGCCGGGTTGTTTAAGTCTTGGGTCAGCCACCAATGAGCATAAACCAGTTGCGAGGCATGATAGTAAAGCAAAAAATTGGGCCGCGCTAGGCTTCCTTTTGTTATCGAGAATTGCAGGGTTGCGAGGCTGATACGGGGTTTCAGCCCTGCCCATAGGAAAGCGGTACTAATCTTGTCAAGTTGTTTAAACCATGACTGTGGGATATATATGGGAGAGTTATGCAAATTGTATAAAAATTTAGGTAAGTATATCATTTTTATTAGATTAACTCTACCCACCAGAGACAATGGGAGTGTCGCCCAGATGTTTGTTTTCCTTCGATAGTCTTGCATCACTGGGGCAAGGTTATCTGTGATGCAGTCTGTGGTGAAAAGGTATTAAACAGGGTTGCCAGTGCAGGTACTATGATATCTACGTTTACCTTGTACCATTCTATTGGCAGGCCGTCAGGTCCTGGGGATTTGTTATTAGGGAAACTGCCTATAGCTTCCTTGACCTCGTCTATTGAGATGGGACCCTCTAAAGAAGAGAGTTGTTCTCCATTCAGGGTGGGAAAGGGTAGCGGTGCCAGATATTCTAAAGTTGGGAGGTCAGGCCGTAGTCTCGACTGATATAATTCCTTGTAATACTCCCCAAAGGCATTGGCTATGGATTGCGGGTTGTGAAACTCCTCACCAGTAGGTGTTAGTAAACTGGGAATGGAGGTTATCTGTTGGGGGTCCCTAGCAAGCAGGGCCAATAGACGGCCATTTTTATCTCCTCTATCGTTCTAGGCTGCCCGCCTAACAATATCTAGTTGAGAGTACTTGTCTACGTGAAGGAGATCAATAGACCTCTGTGCCGCTGACATTGATTGTCGAGCTTAGTGGTCATCTGTACTGCTAAGGGAGCATTCAGCTTCACAAAGAGCCAACTTTGCCTCCTCTATACTGCCTCTATTTTGGCTCTTTCCCTTTTTATGAGAGAGATGAATTGTCCCCTGGTCCAAGCCTTGCAGGTATCCCCATACTGTTTCCACAGAAGCGGAATCTTTGTTAGTGGACCAGAATTCTATCAGCAGAGGAGTAAAGGTTTCCCGGATATTGCTGTTGTGGATCCATTTGGAAGCTAAACGCCAAATTTGAGATCTTTTTGGGCTAGGGAGGGTAAGGGTAATCTTTAGAATCATTCATTTAATGTACAGGTACGGGACCTGTTATCCAGAACGCTCAGTACCCGAGGGTTGCCGGTTAACAGATCTTTCCATAATTTGGATCTTCATACCTTAACTCTACTATAAAATCATGTAAACATTAAATAACCCCAATAGGCTGGTTTTGCATCCAAAAAGGATTAATTAGATCTTAGCTGGGATTAATTAGATCTTAGCTGGGATCAAATACAAGGTACTGTTTTATTTTCGCAGAGAAATTTTAAAAAATTTGGATTTGGATAAAATAGAGTGTATGGGAGACAGCCTTTCCATAATTCAGAGTCTTCTGGATAAAGGATCCAATACCTGTAGTATATTCAGGTGTGTGCCAGAAAATTGAATAAAAGTGAAAGTGTATTCTGTCTGCACTAGATACAGGCCTGCATCTCTACAGCTTCAGTCCACAGCCTCCACTGTGATTTTCCAGAACGGATTCCACATATTATTAACACCTATTTATAAAGCGCCAACATATTCCACAGTACTGTACAAGGGAGTATACACTGAACATACTGATTACATACAAATAATGCTCAAATTAGAAGGTAAAAATAGCCCTGCTCATTCCACTGTTACTAATAAGGACAAGCACTGCAATCCATAATCTACCATTTGTGTCTAAAGACCTGTCTGAAAAAGAAATCCAAACGTTTAAAACAATTTACAGATGCTCAATAAATCAAGAGACATTTTAATTTAATAATAAATACATTACCACAAAAAAGATGTCCACAGTTTGTTTCTACTGGAAATGTGGCCTGTTGTAAACACACTGGACATGTCATATCAGAGTAGAACTGAGTGCGAGGTGGAAGAGTAGTTTCCTACAGACACATTAGGAAAGCAAACATATTTTAAATAAAAGGCATTTTGCTATAGGATAGCCTGTGAATATTGTACATTACATAATGAGCATTTCTGCAACACTGTACAGCCGGATTTTTTTTTTCCTAAAAAATCCAGCTAACATTACAAATCATACATGCAACAGTCAGGCACACTCTTTTTTCAGGAAAAAAGATATTGGCTTTTCTTTATTTCTATCTTTCTTGCCTGTTAACATACAACATTTTTACCTGTCAGGCAACCCTACATACTGCCCTATTAGCATGTGACAATAAGGCTAATTTATAAACACAGTGCAGTGGCTGGGTGATGTATCCCCTAGTCATAGCCTAGACGGCCCCTTAGGGTGATATATAGTTTAGGGATGCACCGAATCCAGGATTCAGCCTTTTTCAGCAGGATTTGGATTAGGCCGAATCCTTCTGCCCAGCCGAACTGAATCTGAATTTGCATATGCAAATTAGGGGCAGGGAGGGAAATTGCATGACTTTTTGTTACAAAACAAGGATTCGATAAGGTATTTGGCTGAATCTTTCGCGAAGGATTCGGGGTTCGGCTGAATCTTTCGCGAAGGATTCAGGGATTCGGCCTAATCCTAATAGTCTTTTGAAAATCTTTTTCAAATATCTGTAACCTTGTGCTAAGAGGGGCTCTGCCAAAATGTCAGACCTCAAAGAATTTCTTTAAGTTAAATGTCTAAATTACACTGCTGGGATTGCAGCCTCTTTCTTGGAAGTCAACATGTTGCCTTGCGAAAGCCACTAAAGCATATTTCATCTGGCAACACATGATTTACAATATTTACAGGAAAGGTTTGGTTATAAATCACCTACAGGAATGAGTATGCAGTTCATCAGCAATTGTAAAGTTAGAAAAGTAATTCTACATAGATTGACTTTCGTTGTCTCATTTTCAGGTGAAATGAAAACAGAAAAACTCTACTCATTTAACACAGTAGTGTTAAGCTACTGACCCTCTGGGTACTACTAAACCATTTTAGGAAAGGGCCTTGACTTATCTATAATTGGTGTAAATGTAAATTACTTACTTGCTCATTTTGCAATTGTTCACGAACAGCTCTGACCCTGTCTTGATTTTCTGGGTGAATATTTTGCTCATCATTCCTATTTATAAAGACATAAAAAAAAAATTACACAAAACAACGTTTTTTATTAGGGGAAAAAACACTTTTCAAGAAAGCTACAATCCAATGCAAATAATGCTGCTAATTCTTCTAGGTAGAGAACAGAACAACTTTTTTGCAAGCCATTAAAAATTTGATTTTATTTATATTTAGAAACAAGCAACTTTGAGGCATGTTCCCTATTTCACACTGCTTCACACATTTTTATGAATGGCAGGTTTAGTTTCACAACAAAGGACTTTAAATGAATTGACGAGAGAAAATTGTTTATGATTACGAAGGCAGTGTGCAAAGTGCAAAAAAAAAAACACAATTCCACCATTTTCTAGCACTTTATACAACACCTTCCTTGTTGTCAGTGTTTGGCAGCCCTATGTTCTTTTTAGTGCTTCAAAATAAAAATATCAGAGACCAAAGTATCAGTACAGCATATCTGTTATTTATTATAATTATATACATATATATGTATATATAAATATATATATATATATGTGTATGTATATATGTAGATGTAGATGTAGATGTATATATGTAGATGTAGATGTATATATGTAGATGTATATATGTAGATGTAGATGTAGATGTATATATGTAGATGTAGATGTAGATGTATATATGTAGATGTAGATGTAGATGTAGATGTATATGTGTGTATATGTGTATATATATATATATATATATATATATATATATATATATATATATATATATATATATATATATATATATATATATATGAACATGAATGAGGGCTGACTTTTCTAAGCACTTTATCTCCTGACTGTTTTTACATGGACAGTATTTGAGTGTTTGTGAGGGACCACTGGTCAGTTCTACGAAAGGACAAAACAATTGTTTTTTAAAGACAGTAGTAAATAATTAAATACTGATTTGATCATGGCACAGGAGTGATGTGTCTCATAGTGAACTGCATGATGTTGAATGTCCCTGGGTATGGAGGCCCTTATTATGAGTAACAGCAGGAGGACTGCCAGCACATTTCCCTGTTTCATTTACATGGATGACAGTATCTAGGGTTTAATCGTAGTTTTTTTTAACCGGCACGGCGGCACCATAATAAAACATTTGGTCTGCTTTACCACTCCTGTTTGACTCCAGCACAGTCACAGATGTAGTACCAGAGAGTCTATTACTGGCAAAGTACAAGGCACCAACATTAGTGCAGTTCTGACTTTGGGTGGTTTGGGATCCATATAATATCCTGCCAATCACATAAATAGTGCAGAGGCTCCAGCATTATGTTAGAGTATATACAATGTTGGGACATTATAGCTAAAGACCATAGCAATTCATTCAATCACTAATGGGTTTGATTTCATTCCAAATTAAACACTTTTGAGGTGTTCTTTACCTATCCTTCCTTTCCCATCCCCCTTTGTATCAATACACTCCACATAACAGGTATGTGGTGGAATGTAACAGTTACTTCTACAACAGTAAATTATGAACTTGCTACTTTGTATTTTTCTGTTACATAGTTAGAAGTAGTGCTTTCTGATTTAGCTCTACATTGAGATGCCTGACTGACGTTTTGCAATTCTAATGCACTGTGGAGGTTTTCTACACATCAAACCAGAAAATTATTTGAATGGGTCCCGCAGCAATTATTCTAACATCCCATCCACCTTAATTGTGGCACATTCGTTATAAAGAGAAATATAGCCCTGGCTTTACACATGCGGCAGTCTACAGATGGGCTTCGCTCATATATACTTTATACTCTCCAAACTCTGTTTTTCATTCAATGATGACATCAGACAAGGGGTTTGGGAGACATTGTGTGCATTTAAATTCTAGGGGGAGACATTTTTCTGTTTACAATGTCTTGAGAAAGGTCAAAAACTTTGACAATAATTGTTTTCCTTATTTTCACCATATTTTGAAGTTGTGGTGTGCGTCTTTTGTTGGAATCTCTATGTATGATGTTTGAGACAGCACCCAGGCATGTGATGTTTATACTTAGGAGTGCACCACATATGGAACTGTATGTGTGTGTGTATATATATATATATATATATATATATATATATATATATATATATATATATATATATATATATATATATATACATACATACATACATACATACATACATACATACATACACACACACACATATATACATACATATAGAATTCTCTCTCTATCTGATAATTCAGCAGCCCGATGTTCACACCCAATTAAAATTTTCCAACCTGCCCGATAGACAAGCAGACCGATATTCTTGTCTTCTGCCAATATCGGTTGTCTAGTCTCCTGCCATACACACACTGAATATTGTATGAAACTTTCATTTGATATTATCTATGCATCTATGGCCATCCTTGCTAAATCTGTATTATATTTATGTATGTAAGGAGAAGAAACATAGATGCCCACATAGCCAATGGTCATGTACAGGATGTATAACTAGTACACAAAACTATGCCAGAAAGTAATACTATTTACAGATATGCCACCAAATGTATACAGTGAAAAGGAAATGCAATGTGTATTTGTAAGACTATAGCCCTGTAGGTCAAACACCTAAAAGAAAAATAACTCACACAAACAATTTCTTCAAATTATTGAGAAAATCTCAAAATCTTAATGCATGGACTGACAAAATTTAGCATAGCTTCACAGATGTTAGGGGGCCAAATAAAGACTTGAATTATTTTTGTTAATTTAGTTTATAAATAAATGTAGAAATATTTATTATATACTTTGGCCTACCTTAGAAGAAGATATATAAGTGAACCAACAGCAACAAAGCTGAGTAAAACAACAACAATCACTTGATCGCTTACTCCTTCAATGACTGAGCCTTCGTCTAATGGAAAATGAAGACGTCCTGCCTGATTATCAGCCATTCCAATGCACAGTCATTAAAACCTGAAAGAAAGATTAAGGATACCAATAAATGTAAATGCAGTGTAATTTCATTTATTTAGCATTATTGCTGCCTTGTTAGAAACATTGCAAAAAGAGTAAAGCATGATTATGCTTGGAAGATGCTTTTGCCCCTGTGACCTGGCATTAAGGAAAGATGAAGTCTGAATTTCTTTGACTATTGCTATTGTATCAAATTTCAGGTTTTATGCAGGTCCTTGGTAAATGCAGTGTTTTCTTCTTGAGGTGGTTATCAAATCACTACTTGTCCCAGAACGCTTTCCAGTTAGTTGATAGAAAAGAACTGCTTGACACTTCCCATTCAATAGAATTATAACTGATTTGTGGCATAGAATGTCATTAAAATTTAAATAATGGCCTCAAAGCATGAACTTATTACTTATTTTTTGATGCATTCTCTTTTTACTTATTTTTTTTTATAAGCTCGGTACACACAGAAAGTTTATTATCCAACCTGGCAATTCTCAACCAGGGTGGCTAACATGAGTCCAGATGCACAGATCCAAATATCTCCGATCAGTTTGCATTCTCACTCATTCTGAAAACAACTGTTTTACAGGTTCATATTTATGGTTATAAGTAATTGTGAAATCTGCTGTCTGGGGGGTTCAGATAGTGTTACTTCAACAACTGGGATGGGCTGACATAGCCTGAACACATCACCCCAGTAAGTTGGGGTACTAACACTGCAAAGCAGCAAAGCCACAAATACAAAACTTTTATTAGTGTTCCCAGTAAGAGGGGTCACCTGGACAGTGTAATGCACTTTAGCAATTTTGATGTTCTGCATTTGATGATTTATCAAGATCTGTGCTAAATTGCACCACTGCCATAGCCCATAGAGAATGAAAGCAAAGTTCTGCTTAGTTGCTATATGCCATTTAACAGGTCAGTACTAATTGCTAATTGGTTGCTGTGGGTAACTGCATTGGTGCTATTTAACAATAGGCTGAACTCCACACGTGCTTTTCGTCGGATCAGCGCCCGGCAAGCAGGACGGAGTCGCAGGCATCAAAATATAATTGGACCGAATGAAAAGTCGGAGGTAAAAACTACACGGCCAGACTGTCGGATGAAGACGCTGCTTTCTGCGTAAACATCAGACAGTCGGGTCGGATGTAATATATATAATATTGCAGAATCTGCTCACTTTGTTAGGTGGTGATATATCTGGGATCCTTGCTGCAATCCTTGGTATCCTTAGTCCATATATTCATAGAAAATCAGATGGCACACACAAAAGCATTCGTGCTAAATAGTTGTAGTTTTATTGAGATCCCCACTTGTGTGTGCCATCTGATTTTCTATGAATATATGGGTCGGATGTAATGTAGTTTTTACCTGCGACTTTTCGTTCAGTGCAATTATATCTTGACGTCTGCAACTGCTCTGACTTGTCACCTGCGTTTTGTCGACGGGCGCCGATCTGATGAAAAACACTTGTGGAGTCCAGCCCTAATACACTACAGATGAGTCTGGAAAATAAAAGACACCCCCATTAAGTTCAACCTTGTTGCAATACAAGGTGCAAAGATTGGCCCAATGTAAAAACCCACAGCAGCCAATTAGCTATGACCAGTATATGCTACTGTGGTGTTTATACAAATGGCCTGTAGGTGTCACTGTACACAATAGTTATACTGTGAACACACAGTACTTTCTATACAGCTTGAGGCATTAGAGTAAGCTACTGTTGATGTGTAATGGCTGCATGAGAGTCTGCTAATAAAGCACTATTATACTCTACTCGTCCTCGGCTACCCAAAACATAACAGCTATAAATATGTAAATATGACTATAAATAAGAGGAAAGTGTCAATCTATTACACCCCCATTTTACAAATGAACTTGCCCAAGCATTCAGCAAATTGAATGTCCGGCGTACATCTTATTTTAGGACTGCCTCCAAGCTGTCAGGAATGCTGGCACTGGAAAGAATTAAATTCACACGAGGGCACTACTTATTGTCAGACCAGAAACGAGAGAGCAGGAAAGCCTGACGTTATAATGGTAAAGCCATAATATTCTCACTAAATCTCCTTGTAAGAATACAAAGCTAGAACAACGGGCACATATACGTTCCAAGTCGCAGTTCAGCTCCACGCAGAGTAGCACAAATCCTGCTCTCTGACTGTAAAGGCGTTCAGTAATGACATACAGAAAGAGCATGTGTCATGTATACCAGATCAACTCTTCCACATACGTCAAAACATCCAACTATCCTGGCCTCCGCCTGCATTCAGCCAGTGTGTAAGAGAGTGGTGGAAAAAGTAGCACTCGCATTTCTTCCTGGAGGCGGTCTCCACCGGACCGGAAATGGAAAAAGTGTCATTTCCAGCCAATGCAGACGTCCTGATTGGCTTGCGGCTTGAATTTGTGTAAAGTGTCAGTCCTTATTTAGGCCGTCTCATCCTATTCGCAGGGTGCATATTTTATGCTTCCCCAAAATTATATTATTCACGTATATATACCATGATGATTTGTTTGTGGTCCCTTAACCGGGATGTTTAGGGCAGTGTGTGCTGAAGAGGAGGAGAACAGTACCTTTCTGGCTTGGGGTCACTGTGTTATTGTAAGGCATAGGACTATTTTTCGGTATAAAATCACAGATTTTATTTATGGCGTTAATACAGTTTATTAAGCAGGGAAGAATGTAGAAAACCAGAATAATTGTAGCGAAAACTGCTTTTCAGAGCAAAAATAAATTCCCTCTTGACAAAGTGTGTGCTTGATGACTGTCATCTAGACAGTGAGGTGACTTATAAGGACTCTTTTCTCTGTTGCTAGGTCCTACTTGTGTGAGGGCTTCTGGAAACTTGTGCTATGGCCTCTCATGGGGTGTGCAGAGAAGAGAGAAGCTAGGAAGAGAAGGCAGATGCTCTAAGTTAAAAATAATGTATTATTAAGCTGCATTTTGTTAATAACAAATATAACAAGGGTAAGCTTCTAGGGACAGGGTTGCACTGGGCTGCTGGTATACCAGGAGAAAAACTGGTGGGCACCAACCCTCATGGGCCCTTCACACCCAGAATTGTTGCATTCACATGCTCTGCAGGGCATCAATACAATAATTACATGGAATAGAAAGATGAGGAATAAAAAGTAGCAATAACAATATATTTGTAGCCTTACAGAGCAGTCGTTTTCTTTGATAGAACCAGTGACCCCCATTTGAAAGCTGGACAGAGTCAGAAGAATCATTCAAAGTTAAATAATGAAGGCCAATTGAAAAGCTGCATAGAATTGGTCATTCTGTGACATACAGAAAGGTGAAAAACCCAGTCCATTACATGCAATGTTACCCTTTCTGCCACATTCAGGGTTACCAGGTGTAATTTTCAAAACCAGCCAAAGTCAGCCACACAACCAGCCCAAAACTAGCCAAGAGGAACTTCAAAAGTAGCTCAAAAATAGCACAATATGTGCAGTGAAAAAAAGTAAAAAAAAATACACAAATGAAGATATGCCTTTTTCAAATTTTTCCTTGAAGCAAAATGGGACAGATGGGGGGCCCAGGAGGTATAGGGGTCCCATAAGGCCCTAATACATATACAATTTCAATACATATTGGTAAAACAGTTCAATCTTTTTAGGTTGCCAGCAGATTTTGTCTGAAATTGAGGAAAGTCACCAGAAAATGCGTGAATGCTTAAGAGCGACGGGAGACTGGGGTACAGGGCCCAAAATCTGGTAACTCTCATTGCATGCTGGGTATTGTAGTCTTACATTGAACTTGGCAAACAAAAACTACATTACCCAACATGCATTGGGAGACACAGTCTTTTTCACAATTGGGCAAGAAAAAAGAAAAACTTTGTCTGGTTTCCAAAGTACAAACCAACAAAGCCCCAAAAAGTAGACCAAATCCGTACCCTGGCTAGTTTGGCTGGAAAACTGCCAACCTGGCAACCCTGGCCACATTGTAAATTTATGAAGTAGAGGGACTACCGGAACCAATATAGTTTCTAATTACCTTGCCACTGTCCTGACCCAAAGCCATTTAGCTACTGCTTTTTTCTCTTGAGACTATTACTGGAAGTTATACAAACTTCAAAAAAACAAGTCATTCATATTTAAAATTGAGGATTCATATTTCAGTTTGTATACAGGTTTAATCATGCAGAGCACATTTACTTTGGCCACATAATAATTTTAACATTTGTTGAAATTTGCAGGCTATACGTGAAGCATCCTGATCAGGTCAAGGATTGATTTATGTGTCTGGAAATTCACATCTGGATGTTGCTAGAGAAGCAATGTGTGTGCAATTTTAAGGAGGGCATGCTCTAACCAACTGTCATCTTGTAAAACAGCAGTAATTTTCTCTCACTGAGTATAATGCTTTCAGTATACCTTTCACTAGTTCTGTTTACATTGGCATTGTTTGCATATGTTAGTGGCAGTACAAGGTGAGAACTCAAGCACAAAGAAGTCTGAAGTGCAACTATGTAATCCGGATGCAATCATTTCAGCCTGGCTGGGCTCTACCATCTGTATGTGACCAAACTTTACAACAGAGTCCATATACCCAAAGTAGCAGTACATCTACTGCTGTGTGATGTATCATGTGGTATCACATGGCAATTTTGGAAAGACTCCACTTAGCTCACTTGGTAACCCATGTGATTTTTTGGGTGGGGGGAGCGTAAAGGTACCAAAATCCATTCAAAATAATGATACATCCACATTTGAATAGTAACGATTCAATCTAGTTACTCGAAAATTCTCAAAATTTCCAAGAAAGTCTCATGTTGCTTTATATGCAATTGCAGTAAAAAGCAGCATTTGTATTATTTTTGTTCTGTGGTTATACCTCTTAAAACCATGTAACAGAGGTAATTTCTCCCTATAACCATTTTAGGATTTTGTCAATATTCTGAATAAGGGGGTGTCTTTGGTGGGTCAATTATTTAAATAATTGGTAATTATTGCTCCTCCCTGGCTATCTCGTATAAGGAAGACAGGGAGGAGAAATCAAGCTCAGCACAATGGATTGCTGGATTGCCTTTTCTGTAGAGGAGTGCAAGTGGCGTTTCGGTAAGTTAATTCTTAATAAAGACTTAGAGATTTCAAAGTTTAATTTGTCTTTGTTTTTTTTTTCGTTGTATACTAACCAATTTTTTTAAAAAACAATTGATGTTACTTGTCCTTTAAAGGGCATGTAAAAATGCCCTTAATTAAAAAATGTGTACCGTTTTTATAAGAAACCTGACTGTATGCAGTGAAATTCTCCCTTCATTTACTGCTGTGGAAAGGAATTGTCAGATGGTCCCTAACTGCTGAGCAGGGAAACAATCATACTTATGAACAGCAGGGGGAGCCCCCGCCTTACTTCCCAGCCATGCAGAACTCAAGCAGCTTTGTTTATGACGATACCTAAGCAGCCCAGACCACACTGAGCATGTGCACAGTCTTAGTCTCGCAAAGATGTTTAACAAAGTTACAAGATGGTGAAAGCATAAATTATTTGTTTGATTAGGCTTGTGGTGCAGTAAGTTCATGTTTATATTTAGTATACAAAATACAGCATTTCTAGCCTTATTCTATTTTAGAATTTACATGCCCTTTAAGAAACTCACCTCAGGCAGCAGAACCCCACTAGTTACCAGGGGCTGCAAAATACTACTCCTGGTAACTTTAAGAGCTCAATTGTGGTTTTCAAACTGGGAATTTAGCTCTTCTAGCACAGAGATCGTTCTCACTACAAGCAGTGTGGACTCCCCTAGACTTCAAAAAGGTGAACGGTAGCAAGTGCCTCATGATGGCAGAGAGCCCAGGATCTCCTCTGACCATGACCTTATTTTAAGAAGCAACCTTAAACATGCAGTCCTACTTTTTGCCTTTTTTGAGTATTTGTGTGTGTGTGTGTGATTGATAATAGACAGAGAACTGTCCCATATTGTCTCATGGCTGACCCCATAAATATATTAGCAAAACATATCAAAATGCTGTGTGTTGTGCTTTAGTATAGTTTGCAGCCCAGTAATCTGTGACTTTAACACCTGCACACGTAATAGAAATTTAGGGGCATAAGCATAAATCACATTGTAAGCATAAATGACATGAGCATAAATGACATTGTAATTCCCTATGCAAAAACACATATAGGCAAAGTCCCTAAATTGAACAGGTACAGTTGCCAAAAGCAACCAATCAGCAATGTATCTTATGTTCCTTTTCACAAAGTCCCTGGGGATGTACTGGAAATACTCTGTCTTGGTGAGTAGCAGGAACATCATCACTACACCTCTTTTACATGTTATTGGTTGCTATGAATGTAATTCTCTATGTTTGGTGTATAAACCCATTTATTGTACAGTGCTACAGAATAAATTGGCACTTTATAATTACCTGTTAATGATAATTCCTGGTAAAACCTTGCACTTGCACTGTAATACCAGTCATTGATCATGCATGCACTTTGTGCACTAACCCCACCTAAATTGTGCATAATAGAAGCATGTCAGGAAACCCATGCCAGTCTCAAACTAGCAAGTGAGGCATGTGCAACTTTGTGAGATTAGCAAGAGAGCGGCACCCACTCAAGGTCGGCCTGGGCCGGTGGGACACCGGGAAAAAACCCGTTGGGTTACAAACAGAATCTCAGGGTTTGTGCTGTTAGTCTCTGGTGTTGTTGTTATTATTTTGGCAGGCACTTTAATTACTACTTCTAGCAGTAAAAAAAAAACAAAAAAAAAAAAACACCCAGTGCCATAGCCCTTAATGATTTTGTAGTGCAGGAGGTGGTAGGGACAGGACTATCCCTTGGGTTGTTTGACTTTTGTGGTGCGATATGTAAGGTGAAGTGCATCTGTCTGCCTATTTTCCTTCACTATATGGTACAAAAGAACAGTAATATCTATGTTTCTTTATATTTATTTCCCTAATAAGGCTAAAAATAAAAGTGGTCTCACTTTCCAACTTCATGTAGTTCTTCTGAGCTACTGTGAATGGAGAACAAGGAAGTTAAGCAAATAATAAATACATGTAAATGACCCCTGTATAATGAACTCCTTTTATCTTCAAACCAGCCACTGAAAGAAGGCATTGGTTTCTACACAACATAGTATCTCTTTTAAAATGGGGAGTTAAAAAGGGGAGGTAAAAAAAAGAAAAAAACAAAAAGAATCATCTTTATATTTCAATAATTTTGGTATTTTTTTTAATAAAACGAAAGGCAGAATACACTTTCAGAGCAAGCTGTTTTAAACAAATATTTATATGTGTATAAATTCCTTCAAAAGGAAAATGATTATTAATATTAATAGGAATGAAAGCACATCTGGGCCCTCTAACTTTTGTATCTATTTTTTCTTTTAATTTGAATGTTCAATATATTTACCCAATTATTGCACTGCACTACAGAGTGTGTTGGTGCTTTAGAAATATTTTTATAATATAAAATGTGTATAAACTAATTTATTGTACAGCGCTACAGAATAAGTTAGCACTTTATAATTACATGTTAATGATAATTCCAGGTAAAACCTTGCACTTGCACTGGTAAATGAGCAGTAATACTAACCATTGATCATGCATGCACTTTGTGCACTAACCCCACATAAATTGTGTATAAAAGAAGCATGTCAGTCTCAAGCTGCTAACGAGTGAGGCATGTGCAACTTTGTGAGATTAGCAAAAGAGCGGCCCCCACTCAGGTTCGGACTGGGCTGGTGGGACACCGGGAAAAAACCCGGTGGGCCCCCGGCTCTAGTGGGCCCCATTGGGCCAGATCCGCACCCTAGTTCTCTTCCTGGCGCGACCGACCGGTCACGGCAAAAAAGCAGTTTGGGTGCGCACGTTTACTTGCATGCACACACCCACACCGGAATGGTTGCCAGACGGGAGGCCCTGAGGCAGCAGCCCCACGGTCCAAAATGGGGACCCTGAGGCAGAAGCCCTGGTGAGCCTGGGCCCCCCAGTCCAACCGTGCTCTCCTCAGTGTGGAAGGACTGGCCCTGCTGCTTTCTCTTGATTGCCTTTTCCTCCCACTATACTCTCTGCTTTTCCGCCAGCCCCCCACCTTCAAGCACCTCCCCAGACTCTTCTGCTTCGCAGCCCTCTCCTCTTTTACGTGAATAAGAGTCTTTTTGGCAGACAGCCCATAATACTCAGCACCTGCAATTAGATGCATTTCTAACAATTTAAGTTAAGCAAAGATACAATTGTAACTAGTTAAGATAAGCAGGTCTCTTGGGAGAACTGAGCCTTTCAGCTTTAAGGGCAGTTTCATCGTCATTAGCAAAACTGTTATAATACTGACGCTGATGTTTTTGTCTCTTTGCATTTTTCAAATGTTGGGGGTATGCAAATCTTTATAGCTAAAATTGTCTATAATCTGACCATCATTAAAATCTAGAAAGCTTTGCTCCCCAACACAGTATTTATTGCAAATAACATGTAGAAGATCAGATCTGCACAATGCAGATAACAGACCTAGTAATAATAATAAAAAGCCCTGAAAAATAAACTAGAGCCAATTTTCCCTGTATTTCAAGCAGGCAGTAGAGCAAATGGATATAATATTTTGTAGATGTTGTACTCCAGTTTAGGAATTATTGAGGGGCTTCAAATCAAATTCAAATTGTTTTTGCATTTTTTACTATAAGTTTCAGAGATTGTTGGCATCACAATCTGTGCTTTAGACTTTTCCTTTTATGAAGATATTCACAAAAGGGATACATATTTATTAACAAGGGTGTAAATAATTGAAGCATAATACTGCATACATACACAAATAAATAAAGCAATTAATATTTCACAGTTGAAGCTCATTCACACATTTTGCATCACTGCAAGTATCTTCTTGCTGTTCAATGTAGAAAGAGCACAATGCAAACATATTTGCATTTCTAACTAATGCACATTAAGCAGGGCGATGCTCACTTCTTACTAACAGTTAGTTTGAGTAGTAAAACAGATACAGAGCCCAGAAACCTAAGCCCACAAGAGTCTTATGCTCATAGCTTTATCCTGAATTAAAACCACAGTGCTATATTATAAACTGCAAGAGCTGTGTAATCAGTTAACACTGGTGGAGGCTAAAGCTTTAGGAAAAGCATAATGATTAGCATCATAGATTTCTTTAATCCTACAGCTGCTTTACTGATTCATGTAACCACCAATGTGGAGATAACATAAAAAATTGCCATGTTATTCTCTGTGTTAAACGCTGTCATGGTTGGGCTTTTTCTTCCTTTCAGTAAAACTTTTTTGGTGCCCTAAATTTCAGACAGCAACTGTAGGCTATGTGTTGTACAAAGTAAGTAAAAAAAAAAAAACTTTACTTATTGGCTGTAAAAGGGATGGATGGAGTTACTGTATAAACTTTCCAACATTACCTTTGTCTCTTTAAGCTGCAAATTGATTTTTTAATTTATTTATAACTCTAGTGAACTAAGCTACCCTTTTGGCCAGTCCATAGTTCCTTGAGCTCCACTTTGCAACCAAGATCTCTCAGAGCAGCTTTGGCCACATCATTGCAATGTTTATGAGCACTACGGGCTTGGAGAATAAGGGACTCTGCTCCCATTTCCAGGATAGGCTGTGAGAAATCCCAAATTCGAGAGACAAGGTTCCTGATGACCATGCAGCCCCGTTTCTAAAATAAGAAAAGTGTTTAAGTCAGAACTAATCTGGAAATATTTGCTTGGGTTACATTTTAAATAATGATTCCTCAAGATAAAGGACAATTCTTACTAGTACCTGAACACTGTGTCCTGTGGATGTTCTTTCATCGCCTGAAGAGTTGCCAGTGCTCCCCCTTCTTCCATAATAACTTTACAGAGCTAGCATGGAAAGGGCTGCACAGCCATGATAACAGATCTGTAATATCTATTAAATAGTTGATGGGAAATGGGGTTATCAACATGGAAACAGTTAACAGATAAGTATTGCTCTGTGTACTTCAAATAATCAAATACAGAATGGGCCCCCTTCAAGCACTCTCTAATTGTAACAATTCTGGTATGAAATATACATTAATTCTGAAATCCCGAATCTGCTTGTGTGACCACACCCTTATCTGCAGTAATAGGAAAAGCGATGTTATGCAACATTTTGGGGTCTTTTGCATTGTTAATAAAAATTTCTGCAGGTGTGTGCTACAAGAAAACTTGAATGAACCTGAAGAGTATTGTGGAACTGCAAGTCGCAATAACAAAGTTATTTAAAATAGCCACATTTTCTATAGCTATATATACAGAGCGTGAGACAAAACAAATGAATGAGAACATATTGCTATCAGTTTTTGAAGTGACTTTCTGGTTGAAATGTATAGTTCTGCTGCTCTCCAAAGAGGGAAAGGATATATTTATGTACTTTTGTTTTTATTACAACTAACAGGTCCTCTTTTACTTTTTGCTGTGACAATATGAGTTCGGAAGCTGCACTTATTCTTAAAGCTTCAAATTTTGCTGCAGAGAAGCACAAACAACAGAAAGGACCCTGACAAAATTAACCACCCATTAGGTTTGTACCAGTGGTCAATACTTTATCCCTGTGTCCTTTCCAGTCATATTTATGATACTGTTAAATATAGGCTTCTTATGCATTCATACTCTGACCTTATATTTCAGGTGTCGCAAGAATACTGTCTCACGAGGCTGAATTAACAGATACAGCAGTGCTCCAGGTAGTTCTTTTATTCAGGATAGAGTCAAATACATAATAAGGAGGGCACTCTCAACAGAAATACAAAAGAATACAGGTGTAGGATCCATTATCTGGAAACCCATTATCCGGACAGCTCCAAATTACAGGAAAGCCATCTCCCATAGAATCTGTTTTCTCCAAATAATCCACATGTTAAAAATGATTTCTTTATTCTTTGTAATAATAACAGTACCTTGTACTTTATCCAAACTAGGATATAATTAACCCTTATTGGAAGCAAACCCTATTGGATTTAATTAATGTTTAAATGATTTTTCTTAAGGTATGAAGATCCAAATTACGGAAAGATCCGTTATCCAGAAAACCCCAGGTTCCAAGCACTCTGGATAATAGGTCCCATACCTTTACTGCTTATGTAGGACATAGCTTGGTAGTTTGGCTGTGTTGAAGTGTGACTGAACCATGTAACGTAAAAATAGCCGTCCTTGCTAAATATCTGGATGGCCATGACCTCTCATTTTTAATGGCAGATTTAAAGATCCAGTGTGCCCATGCAACACAACGGTGGTCCACTTATTTGACGGTTCACATAACATTAACGCCCAAGATTTTTTATATACAAATTTAGATTTTTAGGCAGCTCTGCTTCACGACACTGTAGAAGACCAGTGTCACACTGGCCCATAGGGATACCAGGAAAACTCCCAGTGGGTCCAGGTGTCAGTGGGCCCTCATGCTGCTAAACATTTGGCATATTTCATGGTCATTCCCTATTTCTATGAGAACAACGAGGCTTAATAGATGGAATAATAGATTATAGTATGTTAAGAAAAGAGACTAGGAGAATAGAGGTTGAGTGAAGAGATGAAGAAAATAGTACTGAGAGTGAGCCCCTAGTCTGAAGTTTTTTGGTGTGCCCCTGGTCTAAGGTTTTTTGGTGGGCCCCTGGTGTCCCAGTCCAACACTGTAGAAGACACTAACACTACTTTTGCAGAAATTGAGTTGCATTTTGGACAAGATGTACGTAACATAGTAGAGGAAGTGACAGATGATAAGACTCCACCAAAGATGGACTGCCAGAAGTACCTGACGGCGCTGTTTACATTCCCGGCGGTCACAGTGGAGATCCAAGATGGCGGTGCCCATGCTGAACACATGGCTGCAGCGTCGCTGCATGATGATGTAATCATTGGTGCCGGGATCTCGTCATAAAAGGGCGCCCAAAACACTGTGACGGCGCCCAAGAATAGGATTCAAATCACTACTGATCCTGGGTTCCTGTACTGCCTGTTTTCCTGCCTTGATTCCTGCTCATAGCCCTGATTCCTGCTTCCAGCCTTGATTCCTGCTCCCTGTCCGTGATTCCTGTTACCTGCCTGTGTTATTGAACTTTGCCTGGACTTTGGACTTTTGCATCTGATCTGCCTGCCCTCATTAACTCCTGCCTGTGACCACTACTACTGATTATGCTTAACCCTTCGGATACCGCGACCTTGCTCCCACTAGAGGGCTTCCTCCTTGGTCCAGACTAACTCCCATGAGGGGGCTCCCTGACAGTCACCAAACGAGCAGATCTCTCCCCGATATGCCCACCTTGAGGTGGGCAATATCGGGCTGATCCGATCGTGGGCCCTAGGGCCCAACGATCGGATCCTAACAAATTGTAACGGGCGGTCGGATCGCCGGACCGCATCAACTAACAGATGCGGCCGCGATCCTACGGGATTTTTAGTCTTTCGGCAAGATCTCGATCGGGGAAGCTCCATACACGGGACAATAAGCTGCCGACTCGGTCTGTCGGCAGCTTTTATCGGCCCGTTTATGGCCACCTTTAGCTGTTGCATTTACTTCTAAAAAGTCAAAGTAGAATTGGCAGAAAGATCCCTTATTCACAAATCCCAGGTCCCAATTATTCAGAGTAATAAAACCCATAATTGTACTTATATGTGTAGGGAAGAGTCTGTGTACTTAGAAAGACAGTGGTAGTAACTATCAGACCTTTGCTCTTTTGACTGATGTATTAAAAATGTCTTCTACTTTGTAGGCTGGTCAGAAGAGAGAGTCCAAGAATATTTTCAATGGGCATCTGAAGTGGTGAGAGGAATACGAGGTAAAAATTCCATTCTGGAGGCAAAACTAGACCACTTGTTTATAGATCAAGGCATTGCAGTCTAATCCATGTTATATCTCAAATTTGGAAATTATGAACTTGCTAAACTTTAAATACACTGCTACACTGATGTTGGCTGGCAGTGGATTTGGGAGTTGTAGTTCATCTACAACTGGAAGGCTATGAGGCATCCATCCTTAATTTAAATATCTCATTTCTACTAATTATATATTTTATAAAGTGCAAACTTAACCACTCTTGTATTGTACATTTTGGACATTTAATTGATTGGAGAGCTGTTTACATGGACATTCACAGTGTTTTGTATGCTAGGAAATCTTACTTCTGATTGGGAAATTATTTTTTCTCTTTTGGTTAAAACCTGTGTACTGATTACATAGTAGATATTACATTTCATGTAACATTTCTCAAAATGCAAGGTGACGGAATTATACTTGTCTTCTGTTTTACTCATTTTTAAAGATCACGTTATTGGTTTGCTAGTTGGGTTATAAAACTAATTTAGGATAATAATTTAAACATTTTCTGTGGAGCTGGTTCTACATTTAAACGAGAACTTAATTCAGAGGTTCCACGATTAAATCAGTAGCTTTACAGGTGAAGGCAGTCACCCAACCACAACTGCTATAGTTATTTTGCATAAAATAATCATTTCTTTTTCAAAGTCCACTCCCACCCCTACACTGATCTCCACGTCCACCATGTTTAGTAATGTCACTTCCATCTATGACAAGAAGGTCAATGTGGGGAAAAATGCAGCAATGCCCACTGGTCCCCCCTTTTATTTGCTTTAGCCATAGAAATGACCTGTAAGCGGCCAACTGAAATGCTTAAGCTGAAGTCATTGCTGTGTGCTATTAAAGGGATGTTATACCCAAATTTCTTTCAAAACATGCTGTAAGGGGGAACGTGGACAGACCTAAAATCATTGTTCCCCCTGATAAATATGCACCGGAGGCATTGTTCTATTCATGCTTCATGGTAAATAAAACACCCTGATGCTAGCTGCTGCTTGGATTCTTTTATACTTTTGGTAAATTTGAACCAGCAGGGCTGGTTTTCAACCTTCTTGCAGCTTTTCAAGAGAGAAATCAAATTACAGTGGTGGGATAATTCGCTTGTTGTAAATGTGCAGAAAACCAAGAAGAAAAAATATGAGAAGCCATAGCACAGCTCTTTGTTTGTGTTTTAAGATAAACTGCAGATGCCATGTGTTTAATATTGTGCCCCCAAGGCTGTTAATCACTTGATTCACGTAGGTTTGAGGCAACAGAGTGCTTTCATATATAGTAATAATCCCTAAAAAATGGTCAGGCTGTTATAAGATAGGTATTTGTCTGGTTAGCAGGTACATTTCTCCAGTTCATATAAATACCATTTAACATAGCAGTAACACAGTGGCATTGCCATCAGCAAAACCGTTTGTCATAGTACCAAACTGTGGCCCTAATAGCAGTTGCTTAAACTAGAATGTCCAGCATTGGCAAGTTTCAAAGGAGAAGGAAAGTATTCTTCCACCTGGGGGTGCCAAATGTTAGGCACCTCCAAGTGATTATATTAACTTACCTGAAACCCTGTGTCAGTGCTCCTATCAGCAGAAAACTGCATCGGCCCGGTGTTATACCAGTGAGCACCACAAAGCGATCCTCTTCCGACATCTTCTTCTCGTGGCTGCACATGAGCAGTAGAGCGAAATACCTCATCTTTAACTAAAAAGTATTTTGTTCTACTGCGCATGCATCTGCCCCGGGAAATTTGTAGAAAGAAGCTGGAATAGGATTGCTCCGTAGTGCTCACTGGTATAACCCCAGCCCAGTGCAGTTTTCTGCAGATAGGAGCACTGGCCCAGGGTTTCAGGTAAGTAATACAATAACTTGGGGGTGCCTAACATTTGGCACCCCCAAATGGAAGAAGACGTTCCTTCTCCTTTAACTACAGCTGTTGGTGCAGCATATTGTATGCCATAGGCACACATAAAACAAGACATGGATATTCTTCCTAATGTTCTAGAACTGATTTTAAACCGCAACTCCTGGGCAGGTAAAATAGAAATCAAGTGGCAAGCCTACCCCAGAAGGTCAAGCAGATATCAGACGGTGGCAATGGGGGAGCAATTAACCCACCAAATTCCCTGTAGAAAAGGAACCAGTGTTCTTGCAGTACTCTGATTCATTATAGCAATCTCACTGCTCATGTAATGTGTAGCACCACAGATACCTGGCCACAGGCCTGCATTTATGAACTGGGCTAATCTTCTTGTACCCCATATACTGCAGGACTATGTCACAACATGTAGAGGCTCATTTATCACATGAATTTTGAATTCATGTGAATTTTTCTAAAATTCTAATATACTCACAGTTCGACTGGGAGGTTATATAAGAAAACATTTGATTGTCTAATATTCAATTGAATGGTTCTGACCCAAAAATTTTAATTGTATTTGAATTGCACGAATTGAGTTTTTCTGCCAAAAAAAAAAACTTGATTGTCAGAAAGACTATTAACATCTCCAAATGGCTCAACATACTGTACTTCTGCCAGGTTTTAGGTTAGGACTTTCCATGGTCGAGATTTGCTAAATCTCACATTCAAATTTACATTCAAATAGGGGAATTAAAATTCAAATGTGTGAATTTTGACACTTGAAAATTTTAATTAGAATTTACTATTAGTCCCTTGATAAATCTGCCCCGTATAGTATTGCTAATTCCCCAACTATACATGTCAAGTAGAAATTTCATTCCATTTGTACAACTATACAGAGGAATTTGTGTGCTGCTTAGTAGGATACAGATAAATATTTACATGTAATATAAAAAATAAAAAGATGGTATGTAATACAGGAAAAAGAAGTTATTCCCAAGAGGAAAATATTTTTCTATTAACACAGTTTATTTTATCGGAAGCAGGTAATAATAATCCAAAAAATAGTCTTCCCTTCCAGATTTTTCCTGTACTGCCTCTTACTGATAAGAACTAGTCATTTTATTAAAATAAATGTCAATTTGTCTGCTAGTAATAACACACACACAATTGATAGGAGGTGGTTTAGAATAACATATTTACAGAAATCATTTGAAGATATTCTGCAAAGCCATATATAATATCATTATTATTATTATTGAAGCAAATAGGAAAATTGGTCAGTGGCCCCTGTTTGAAAGCTGAAAAGAGTCAGAAGAAGAAGAAAAATAATTCAAAAACTATAAAAAAAATTAAAGGCCAATTGAAAAGTTGCTTAGAATCAGCCATTCAATAACATATGAAAAGTTAACTAAAAGGTGAACCAGCCCATTAAGGGAGTATTTTTTAGATGTATTGGAAATGGTGACCTGTGTTTTAGTTTGTACTTTTTTTTTCCAAGCTTCTGCTTAACTTGTCATAGGAATCAATTCGATTTGTTTGCCATGCTACAGCTGTTTCCAATGCAGCGGTCAAAGTGAGTCAGTGTCATAACATAACCTGCAGTCAGGGGCGTAACTACAGAGGAAGCAGGTCCTGTGGATGCAGGGGGCCCAGGAGGTTTAGGGGACCCATGAGGCCCTAATTATTGAACAATTTCAACATATATTGGTAACAGGACAACCTCTGGATATGTTGGGGGGCCCTAAAATTAATTTTCTGTGGAGTCCAGTGACTGACAGTGGACAGAGACAACTTTTTTCTAATTTTGGTTCTATACATTACCACAATAAATTTTAAATGAAACAACTCAGATGCAGTTGAGCGACAGACTTTCATCTTTAATTCAGTGGGTTGAACAAAAAGATTGCCTAACAGTGTGAGGAACTAAAGCCTTTCTTTAAAACAATCACTTCATTTCAGGGGCTCAAAAGTAATTGGCTATTTCATGGGCAGGTGTGGGCAATTCGTTCGTTATGTACATAACGAATTCCTTCGTTATGTCTATCAATGAAGCAGATAAAAGCCCTGGAGTTGATTTGAGGGGGGGTGTTTGTATGTGAGAATTTGCTGTGAACAGACAACATGCGGTCAAAGGAGCTCTCAATGCAGGTGAAACAAACCATCCTTAAGCTGCAAAAACAGAAAAAACCCATCAGAAAAATTGCTACAATATTAGGAGTGGCAAAATCTACAGCTTGGTACATCCTGAGAAAGAAAGAGAACACTGGTGAACTCAGCAACACAAAAAGACCTGGACTCCTTCAAAAAAGCCAAACAAATGAACACCACTCGGAGGTAGGCATATCGATCTTCAAGTCTACCATAAAGAGAAAACTGCAATGAAAGTAAATGCAGACGGTGCTTTGCAAGGTGCAAGCGACTCATAAACATCAAGAATAGAAAGGCTAGATTGGACTTTGCTTAAAAAAAAGCCAGCATAGTTCTGGAAAAAAGTTCTTTGGACAGATGAAACCAAGATCAACCTCTACCAGAATGATGGCATGAAAAAAAGTATGGAGAAGGTGTGGAACAGCTCATGATCCAAAGCATACCACATATCTATAAAACATGGCGGAGGCAGTGTGATGGCTTGGGCGTGCATGGCTGCCAGTGGCACTGGGACACTAGTGTTTATCCATGATGTGACACAGGACAGAAGCAGCCGAATGAATTCTGAGGTGTTCAGAGACACTGGGGCTCATTTATAAACACTGGGCAAATTTGCACCTGGGCAGTAAACCATAGCAACCAATCAGTGAGTGGCTTTTTTCAGCCAGCTGCAGTTTAAACAAGGTAAGCAGGCTTCTGATTGGTTGCCATGGGATACTGCCCAGGTGCAAATTTGTCCAGTGTTTATAAATGAGCCCCAGTGTCTGCTCAAATCCAGCTAAATGCAATCAAATTGATTGTGAGGCGTTTCATAATACAGATGGACAATGACCCAAAACATACAGCCAAAGCAACCCAGGAGTTTATTAAAGAAAAGACGTGGAATATTCTTGAATAGCCAAGTCAGTCACCTGATCTGAACCCAATGGAGCATGCATTTCACTTGTTGAAGACTAAACTTCGGACAGAAAGGCCCACAAACAAACAGCAACTGAAAGCCGCTGCAGTAAAGGCCTGGCAGAGCATTAAAAAGGAGGAAACCCAGAATCTGCGGATGTCCATGAGTTCAAGAATTCAGGCTGTTGCCAGCAAAGGTAAAATTTGTCCAATTACTTTTGAGCCCCTTAAATGTAGTGATTGTGTTAAAAAAAAAAGGCTTTAGTTCCTCACATTTTTATGCAATCTTTTTGTTCATCCCACTGAATTAAAGCTGAAAGTCTGCAGTTCAACTGCATCTGAGTTGTTTTATTTAAAATTCATTGTGGTAATGTACAGAACCAAAATTAAAAAAAAAAGTTGTCTGTCCAAATATTTATGGACCTAACTGTATAGTTACACAACTGCCTGCAGTGGTCCAGATGTAAGCACATGGAGTGTGGGCATTAGTTGCATAAAGATGGAGTAGATGTTTGCTCAAACACCAACCAATAAATATAAATGAATGTCAAAGTAAGAATCTGCCCATTATTTTTCTTTGAAAAGCATCAGCAGTAGTATGGTATATCTTACTTGTATCAATGTCATGGACTTTGTTAGTTACAATATTTACATCTGGTTTCTTAGAAGTCAATCTAACTGTAGGTGAAATAGGTACCATATTGATCATTTTACATTTTTAGGAGGGTGTGAAACTACATTTTGGGGAACATATTTAACATTACAATCCTAGGTACAAAATACACTGTCCCCTTTCCATATCTGACCCCTCTAACAGATTACACAGAAAAGAAGAAATCTCATTTTAGATGCCTTAGTTATACACTATAGAACCATTATGGAACTGTCAGGTTATAACAAAGTATTAAAGGGGTTGTTCACCTATGGGTTAACTTTTAGTATGATGTAGAGAGTGATATTCTGACACAATTTGTAATTAGGTTCCATTTTTCATTTGTGTTTTTTTAGTTATTTGCTTTTTATTCAGCAGCTCTCCAGTTTGCAATTCCAACAATCTGGTTACTAGGGTCCAAATTACCCTAGCAACCATGCATTTGTTTGAATAAGAGACTGGAATTTGAATAGGAAAGGATCTGAAGAGAAAGATGAGTAATAAAAAGTAGCAAAAACAATAAATGTGTAGCTTTACACGTAGCCTTACAGAGCATTTGTTTTCAGATGAAGTCAGCGACCCCCATTTGAAATTTGGAAAGAAGTCAGAAGATGAAGGTAAATAATGCAAAAAATATTTTAAAAAAATTGAAGGCCAATTTAAAAGTTGCTTAGAATTAGCCGTTCTCATACATAAGAATTTGCGGCCCTAACACACCCCTTTAAGATGGGTTCACCATAAGAAAAACTGCGTTCATCTGAGTTTCTTTCATTTTTTAATTTGTTCTGGTTATCACATTTTGTTTAGAGGCAATACCAAAAACTGTATAATAGTTTGATGAATCCAGCTCCAGATGAGAGTAAAGAACAGCCCCTGACCTCTCATTCCTTTATAAGACTCAAAGGGTGGGCACCGCTCTCACAGCTAAAGTAGCCTCAAGCACTAGACTCTTCCATTAAAGGAAAAACAGGGGTGAGTGAGAGTTTACACCTCCCTTTGAGAACCTTCCCATATTTCTCCCTACACTAGTGAGAAATAGCCATCTGGAATACCAGACTTACCTGTGGCATGTCCATTGATAATAATAACGGTCACATCAGGTTTCGGAAATGAGGAATATATTGTTGCTTAACTAGGAATAGAAAACGAATATATAAAGCATATTATATAACACTGAACTAAAATGATACCAGCCTAAAAACCAAAATGTATCAGTAAACCCAAGTTTTAAAAAAGCTTTTTTAAAGATTCACTTCTGGTTCATTAGAAGTCAGTCCAACTGTAGGTGAAATAGTTACCATATTAGTATTTTTCAATTTTTAGAAGAAGTAGAAGAGGTAAAGGATTGCTGGAAAGGACCACAAGGGCAAGCTACAAGAGATCCTGTGGTGGATTCAGGTGGTACAAGACGTCATCAGCGCAGTTCTGGAAGAAGAGCAACTTCTGAAAGGGGCATCGCAGGGCAACAGAAGAGGAAGAGTCTCCCAGTGATGAAGCGGACCCGACCATGAAGAAAACAGGGCAATGAAGAGTATGCAGCTAGCAACATCATATGTCGCCAGGAAGTCAGACGATCAACGAAGGTGGAGATCAGCACCACTGGATCTGGCCATACATCAAGAGCTGTAGCACTTTTCCAGAGCTCTAATGATTTTTTCCCCCAGAGCTGTAACACTTGGGGCATCAGAACGGGGGGCAAAGGGACCTGGCCCCCCTAAACATGATATACTCTAACTCGTATTCACATTGGATTGGATTAAATACCAGAAGAACAGAAAATACTGGGAGTTGTAGTTCAGTAGTAACTGGAGATGCTAGCGACCAGATGCCAGCGACCAGATGCCAGCAATACACTTGCCACAATACTCACCACTGGGGTCGGTACATATTCTGGAAAGGGGGAATGTTGCCACTTTGCTCCATCTTGACAGCATGAAAGTGTCTTCTGTTGTTATCCACGTTCTGGTAAGTGGGCCACAGAGCAGAGTAGCCATTAGTGTCACCTTGAGCAGGGGGCTGCGTGGCATGCACAGGTGGCATGGGGTACTCTTGAGGTCTGTAATGGTGCTGGGGTGAATAGGGAGGCTGCAGAATCATATTGGGATGGGGTGGAAGATGCCATTCCCCGAAGGCTGTGGCCTTCCTTACCCAAAGTTTCCACACTGTGTCTTGTGACTCTCAGTTTCGGGCTCTCAGGCCTGTCTGCCTGTCCTCCTTCACTTGTTTGTCCTTCCTCCTCTGTCTGTATTTTGGCCTCCCCTGGCATTGCCGTAAGGCTCTCCTGGTCTCATCTGGGGCATGTACCCCATGGGGTATTGTCCTTGAGGGTATAGATGCCCACCTTCCTGTGATGGGGTGCTCATTCTGGCAAAGTGGGGTGGGATGTGGGGACTCCGGGAATGTCTGAAATTGGCTGGGTTACTGTTCGATGCTTCAGGAACATCAGGAGAGGCCTGAAATGAGACAGCACCGGGGATGGTAAGTGGGGCATCTTTACCTCAGCTCTCCAACTATATAACGACAACCTCTGTATAGTTCTGCTCTACCCGAGTTCTGTAACTTTGGGTTTGCTGTACAGGATCTCCACAGTGTCGGACTGGCCCACCAGGATAACTCCCGGTGGGCCCAAGTGTCAGTGGGCCCTCCTGCTTCTAACCATTTGGCCTGTTTCATTGTCATTACCTACTTCTGTTTGGGAACAAAGAGGCTAAATAGATAGACTTATAGAAAAAAATAAACTTGGAGAACAAAGGCATCCCCGTCGGACACTGGATCTCCAAGTTGCATTTCTGGATATCTAAGTGCTCGGTAACCGATTCCAGGCTTGGAACTCCTCAGAGGCGCATGCATCCCTGGAGCCTGTTTATAAAGATAAATAGAAATGAGCATTTTATATTGATGTCAGTTAAGTGCTAAAAGCAGTGCATACTGTAAAAGGCTCACATTAGCCTATCTAGCAAGCTGGGCAGCTTCCCTTTTAGTCATTACCATAATAGGTTGGACTAATCAATCGCCTGAGGCTACACAGTTGCTAGAGCTGGAAATATAATCCCAATCACATAGAAAGCCCGTAACCGGCAATGCACCAAAAAGCCGTGCGTCCGTAATATATTTCCACTTGAAAAAATGTTCTGCGTTCAGTGCAATATGGAGCATTGTACCGAATATAAATCCGCAGCCAATAGTCGGGAACAGCACATACTACTGGTCTGGCAGCCTCGGGGTCGCGCTTTACAAAATATCCGGCGGATGCTGCGAGTCTGCGCACAGAGCATTGGGTGTCAGCTCAGTGTATCACCCTTAGACAAGCACAGTGCGAGCGGGGGAAGAGGAGGAGCAGCGGCTGTCGCCGGACACCGACCACCCATTCCCCCCACCCCTAACAAGAGCCGGAGCTGCCTGGCTCAAAGTAAAACAAACACGCCGGACTCCAGCCTCCCGGGACTAACCCATCAGGATAAAAAGAGTAGGGGGAGAAAAAGAACCATCAGGGTGGAGAACGCCAATAAAGGGAATCGATTCGATCTGCTTGTGAGGAGTCTTCTCTCCCCATTAATTGGACGGCCGCACTGTCATTGTGTCACACCAGCTCTTCTCTTTCAGTCTGGGGCAACAACGGACCCCCGAAAAGACCAGTGAACTTGGCACTATCACAGAAAAGCCTCATTTGGGTGGGAGTCGGGATTTGCGATTCACCCCACACCAGAGTGCCGGTGGAACATTCTGCCAGCGCAGCGCTGAGACAAGCGAATAGCGGAAGCTTAGGGAAGAGAGAGAGGATGCAGAGCTTGGATCGGGTGGATCTGTGTGAGAGTCTGTTGACGTGGGTAAGTGTGGAAGGGATTTCCCATCCCCCGCATTAGCAGACTGAGGGCTAGGATTGGGCTGCTCCTGGCACAGGCTCAGTCTAAAAGCAACAACTCCCAAATGTCCTCTCTCAACTGAACCTTCAAACCGAACTGTTATACAAAGAAAGCTTTAGCACATATGCACAATGCCCTTTATTTACCGTATAAATGAGAAAACAGAAGTAGTAACTCGATTGAAATCATTGTATCGCCCAACAGTAACATTAATGCTATTTATTCGTATGATTCATTAGGCATACAGACTCCCATGAAGGGATTACCTGCTTCCCTCTTGTGTGGGCCCTTGACCTCATGACCGTGTTTAATCCTCTGAGTAGTTCATAGCACAGTATGTATGTATGTGGCACTACTTGTATATACACTGCTGTGCATGTTTACAAGGCAGTAACAGGATAAACATTGCTGTAAATATAGGCTCCTACCAAAACTAGGTTTCGTGTGCAAAGTGAAACCAGCAGAAGTGGATCCTTTTTCCCACAGAGCTTACAATCTATGGCAGTGTTTAACCAATTGGTGCAATGTGCTCTACATTCTTTGGTAGGCTTTATAACTTGATGCAATGTCCATGCAGCATTTTAAGTGGGTGCCAATTTAACCCCTTCATCGCTATGGAGGCCTGTATATCAGAAATAAAGGACCAAAGATAATCAACTGATTGTCCTCTGCTGGTTTGTTTCTGTTGTGATATTTTTATTACAGCATGTCATAAAGGACTGATTAACCACCTATTTTCATGGATGCTGGAATCCTAACAATGTCTAGTCACACTGATTGTTACTGGGTGTCACCATTACATTATACTGCATACACAATTAATCTTTGTTGGTTTGCCTATGAGAGAACATCTTTTTCTTGCAGGCTAAACTGTGTATGTGACGGGTAAGGCTATGCACATTCACACTGTGTGCTTTACTCACATATGAACACAATCCTTTTTAACTTGCATCTTAATTTTCTGTGTATTTTAATTTTCAATGGATTTGTCTCCCACTTCCTAATGAACAAAGTATAACAGGGTTAGGGTGTTTACAATTGGTTTCTGTTATTCCCTTGTTATTTACAGTTTATTGTCACAGGCAGGAAAAACTGATGCTACTATGTTATCATAAATTTCTTATTGTCACCATTTTTGTATTTACTAGTTCTATGTGCGTGGGATGTTGTGTGTGTGTGTGTGTGTGTAGTGCCATCTTTTTTTCTTGCGTGCTGTCTCTTTTGTCTTAACCAGCAGCTGTCCTCATCTGTTTCTGTTGTTCCTCTGTTACAATACCTTTCATTATTATTAGCGTGCTGCAACACTGGTTTGATAGTACACCTACAAATAATCAATTTATTGGCAATTAATGTCATAAATTCTAAAAAAGAACATGGCCCTTGTTTATCTTCCTGTATATATTTAAAAATCATTGTATTCTGATCTGTTATCTACTGTATAAATGGGTGCCCTATAGCTCAATTTGAGGTTAAATGGCTACCCCATGGCTATACGTCTATATATATATATATATATATATATATATATATATATATATATATATATATATATATATATATATATATATATATATATATTATAATAAGAAACAAAAAACAGCACCATGGGTATCTGCAAAAAAACTTGTAGTATGATATGCACAACCAACGTTTCGGTCTCCAATGGGACCTTTCTCATGGTGATTTATTTGAAAATGAAATCCTGAAAATGAATCCTGAAAAAACATGCTGTAAATTTGGCTTCTATTCAGCTTAGATTTGTGATAATGCATCTAGAGCACTATGGTATTGTAAAGGTGATTTTCAAAAGCCCATTTCAAAGCCGCACTGCCTGAAAGATCAGAACATATATTCTACTCTAAGTAAAGAGAAGCTGCTCCTCTTCGCTTTACTTTCATATGCTTTCATATGTTTTTAAACAACTTTGGCCTGAATGTACATATTACATTACATAGACATGGGTCACACTTGCATTTAGCAAATCACCCCCTTCCAGTTTTGGCATTAAGAATGACCGCAGAAAGCCATCATGTGCAACTTTGACTAGATCAAAGTTTGAAAGGTCCAATAACCAAAATACCACAATAAAGTTACACTGAACTGGTTAGAATTGTGTGTTTGCTTTTGAAGCACTATAAATGATGAATGGAAATGTGCGTGTATTGTGGGAGACAAGCCGCCCGATATCTGCAGAAGACTTGGATATTGGTCAATCAGGCTGGTAGGACAATTTTGATCAGGTTTTTTTGAAGGCATCTGAACATCGGCCATTGTTAGGGCTGAATCATTAGATACCGGTGGAATTCTATTGTTTCTACCTGTATAGCTGACGGTTCAGCTCTACATGTGTGTATTGAAACAAACCATTTTTCTTGGGAAAAGATCTTTTCCAGGAAAGATCGTAATTATAACATCTATGACCAACAAGAGAGCAATCCAAGTTGATACTAGGTTGTAAGGCGTATGTTGACATAACAGATAATATATCGGTCTGGAGTACTATGGTTAAGGGCAGAGACACACGCTGCTATTTCGGGAGATTAGTCACCCATTGACAAATCACTTCTTCTTCGGAACTCTTCATTTTCCGAAGTCCCCCAAAGTTGCCTCACAAGGAATTTTGGGCGACTTTGGAAAGCCGAAGCGATCCAAGTGCCACCCCCCTGGCAATTTACATTCTAGCCGGTGGGAAGGCAGTTTGGGGAGCTTAGTCACCCGAAGAAGAATCACGTGGCTTATTTTTCCCTGGTGTTTTCCAGTAATCCAAGAAGGCCCAGCAACCTGCGATTTGCTTTAATGGCATAAAACTGTGAGAGCTTTTGTTCATAACTCAGCTGTTCTGTTTTTTGCATACGGATTAGTGTAAAAAGGTTAATTGCTGCATAGTAGTTGGAAGGTCAATGGTAGATTAGATTTTGAAGGTAATAACTTTTGAATGCAGTAGTCAGACCTGGGAGTATTACTATTTTGCTCATATAAGAAGTCACACAATAATGTTTTTAAATAATTACTTTAGAGGGGTTGTTCACCATTGAGTTAACTTTTAGTATGATGTAGAGAGTAATATTCTGAAAAAAATAAGTAACGAAAACCAATGTAAAGGTTCCTTAGAATTGGCCATTCTATTACACACTAAAAGTTTACTTAAAGGGATGCTGTCATGGGGAAAAAATAAATTTTCAAAATGAATCAGTTAATAGTGCTGCTCCAGCAGAATTCTGCACTGAAATCCATTTCTCAAAAGAGGTAACAGATTATTTTATATTCAATTTTGAAATCTGACATGGGGCTAGACATATTGTCAATTTCCCAGCTGCCCCAAGTCATGTGACTTGTGCTCTGATAAACTTCAATCACTCTTTTACTGTTGGAGTGATATCACCCCCTCCCTTCCCCCCCCCCAGCAGCCAAACAAAAGAACAATGGGAAGTTAACCAGATAGCAGCTCCCCAACACAAGATAACAGTTGCCTGGTAGATCTAAGAGCAACACTCAATAGTAAAAACCCATGTCAGACACATTCAGTTACATTGAGAAGGAAAAACAGCAGCCTGCCGGAAAGCATTTCTCTTCTAAAGTGCAGGCACAAGTCACATGACCAGGGGCAGCTGGGAAATTGACAAAATGTCTAGCCCCATGTCAGATTTCAAAATTGAATATAAAAAAATCTGTTTGCTCTTTTGAGAAATGGATTTCAGTGCAGAACTCTGCTGGAGTAGCACTATTAACTGATGCGTTTTGAAAAAAACATGTTTTCCGATGACAGGATCCCTTTAAAGATGAACCACACCTTTAAGGGTATATCATCTTGTTCAACATGAATTCATTGACTAGGACTTGTTCTGAATATGTCTTTTGTTTAAATCTATGCATTTTTTTTTTTTAACTCTACAGGGTGTTTAAAGCCTTTGGAGAGTTTTTGTCGCTTGGTTCTAGTGATGCAGATAATTAGAATACCAGACCCCCCATTCACTCTTTGTTTGCTAGCAGGGGTCCATTATGTGGGCGATTTTTCTGTGCCCTGGTGAATATGAGCTATGGAAGGCAATCACATGCAGTTTTTATCTGGCTGAAATCCAAACTTGTGCCATTGCCCTAAAACAGCTGGAAGGTTAGAATTTGGATGGCCCTTATCAGAGAATTTTTGTTAGCCTCTTCAGTTAGCTTTGCTGCTGCTCCGTAATCAATATTGCTTTTTCTGGCTTCTGGCACAAGCTTGAGAACAAAAAAGAAAAACTTACACTCGCACACACTGGCCGTCCAAAATCAAACGAATCCCAGGTGCTCGATGTTAGAGGAATTGGGCAACCTCAAAAACAGCGTAGACACAGAACACACCGGCACAACATGGGTAATTCTAGCAGATTTAACCTTGCTCGTTTATTGCGGATGCAACGTTTCGGGGCGTGACCCCTTTTTAAACCTGCTAGAATTACCCATGTTGTGCCGGTGTGTTCTGTGTCTACAAGCTTTAGAACAGACAATGTTTCATACTGCTAAGCAAGCACTTCATAAAACCTACAACCTTATGTAACAAACAACCTCCATAGGGGTGGTAGAGGCAATCCAATAGGTTCCAGTTTACAGACAAAGCAGCCCTTGAGGTCCAAAAATGACCTATACTACTTGTCCTTAAGACCATTAATCTCAAGTGAAACATGGCAGTGATGCTGGGGATATTCAGTATAGGTTATGTTCTAATTCCAGAGCAGTGGTGCCTGCCTATTCCAAATGAGTTTTTATGGGAGAATTACATCAAAATATATGCTGCGATATGCTAAAATGTAAGGACTAGCTGTGTAGCCTCAAGCACATTTATTCCATGCATGAATAGTACCATTATATTTCAAAGAGACTGTAACACCAAAAAAGTTAATGTTCATATCCTTTAAATATGGATTTTATCTTTCTGGCAATCAACTGCATTGCGATCTTCATTGGCAGCAATGCTCCTGTTCTGCATCATAAAGTTTGCTGTTTAATAACCTTGTGTCATAAATAGCTAGTCTTTTTTCTTTTGTAGAATGTGGTCTCACTGGGAACGAATGTGACTGCCTCCATTGCTACACTTTATTTTTCTATGTTACATGCTCTGCAAAAAAAGAGAGAGATTTTAAGTGAAGCATTTTTGAGACCCTTTTCATAATCTTGCTGTTACTCGACTAAAAGTATTTAGTAAAGTACTGACTAATGAAATATAGAAGTGACCAGTTGGAGAAGGCCATCTAAGAGGATTATCTTAGTTTTATAGTTCCACAAATGTTCAACACAGAACTGGATTGTTCGTAGTTTTGTCTTTTCTACAGGAAAAACTTGAACATATTAACCTAACCGTTGTTGACCTATAAAAAAAAAATATCCGTTACAGGAAACCCTTTCATGCTTGTTTACTGTTCCTAGAAAGAAGTTGGTAACTGGCTTTTTTATGGAAAAAAATACTGTTGCACAATGTCCTTATTGGGGTTCCTGGCCGATAACCATATTATGGAAATTTAGTACGTGCAGATAGCTTAAAATGTTTAATGAGTGCAATGCATTACATATTTATTGCAAGTTGTGATTTTTAGACAATGTAGGCTTATATGAATAAAAAAACCATATACTGCCAGAACAAGGGTATTCAAGTATGAAGCGTCCTACAAACAAAATAATTTTTCCTACTGGCATGAAATTGCTTGGGGCAGTTCCAGCAAGCCAATACAAAGGTTACCTAAAAGTGGGTACAGTTTGGGGTTGATCATAGGAGTAACTGGGCATGAACTGATTGTTAAGCAGCAGTTCCAGAAATTACCCATATTTTCATTTAGAAATGTTGTCAAGCATTCATATAGAATTATCAGGTGACATGTAGTAAAATACATCACTGCATTTTCCCATGACAAGTAGCTGGCTATTATTGTATTTCATTTGCAAAAAACTGCTCAAAGCAGGTTGCTTGCTATGGTTTATTGTATACTTGGATCTTAGTGGATACTATCAAATGTTTCTGTAGGTATACAAGGCTGGAACTTGTGTGTATTAAACTCATCACTGTCATTTTGTTTGTTTCTGTTGAGTTTAAAAGCAGTACCACTGAAAAAGTCCTTGTTAGATCTGGCACAGGAATAGTGTTGTTTCAAATATGTTGCACCAAAATTGCCTTGACATCAAGCCTAAGTGGTAATTTACTAATTTCAGTAAGCATCAGCTCCCATGGAATTTCTAGTGTTTGCCGCACCATGCACCTAGGGCCTGAAATGTGCTGTCAAGCATAATGTAAACGCTATTTTACTGGGAGTTGCAAAAAATGTTAGGTGCACCCCAGTTAAATAAATCTCCAATTTTAGGAGAAAACTATGGCAGGCTTCTAAGTACCATTCCAGCACTTTGCTTTTCCTAACAATTTTCCTAAAATTTCCATTAGAGTAGAATTAGAAATGTTTACTATATTGTGAATGCTCTAGCCAAAGCCCAAGCTGCCCATTGGTGGAGGATAAGTAATGTCTGTGTAGTGCAAATCATTTTTTCTTTCAGTTTTTCCCTAATTATAGCCTGGAGAATAAACCTAGTTATTCTATTCACTGGAAGGCACAGCTTAAACACTATTCTGGGACCCCAAAACTCTGTACACTGCCCTGTGGTTTGTGTAAAGTTACAAAGTGCAAAATAAAATGGTGTTTTGTACATATTTTATGCCATTTGTGTGCTGCACTTCATAAATGAGATTGGCTGTGTGAGCTAGGTTTTTAAATGCTAGGTTTTTAAGGGCTAGTCCACACGGGGAGATAGCGACGCGTTTGCGGTCGCGGCGACAAAGCGCCGCGACAGGCAATTTTCAGGCGACTGTTGAAAAGCGCATCGCCTCGTGTGGTTAGCACAGGCGTTTTTACATAGGCGCCCATACAAAACTGTCGCCTGCGCCGGTCGCGGCGACTGTCGCGGCGCTTTCTCGCCGCGACCGCAAACGCGTCGCTATCTCCCCGTGTGGACTAGCCCTAAATGCTTGGTTTAACTGAGCAGCAGATGTTGGAGTCCTGCTTTGTTGGGTACCTGCAGAATATCTGCAATGTGATTGGGACTCTGCCGGATTATCTTGTTTGTGCCCACCGTGTGGGTGGTCCACGGCTACCCTATCCAATTACAGGCGCCAATCCTGTGTTTAACTTAAAAAAAACTGCTTCCCGATGTAAAAAAAAAAAAATCTATTGACATCAGTTTTGGTCCACACAATGTAACTTCCAGTTGGCCCTCGATTGCTGCGGGGAGTGGGTCAGGAGAAAATCATTGGGCATCAAAAGGCGGCTATGTGGGACCAGGTACAGCTTAAGCTTAGCAGGACTGGGTTGGGCGCAGGACTTTAAAAACAGACCCGTTGTACTTGCAAATATTTCATTTTGATAACCATGTCCCTTTAAAATGCTTTTCTTGTGTAAGAAGGATGTGAGACAAGTGAACAGAAAGTGCTTATCCTAAATAACCAGCTGTTTGTAGCACAGTGGGAGAAAGTGTCTGGGAATCGGCTCCAGATCTGCTAAGCAGATCCTCAGCCATTGTACAGTGCAGCATGAATGCACTTCTGCTTAAGCATTGTTTGGGGAAAATGACTTCATTAATTTGTTTGTGCTGTAGCTACTACAGGGTCGGTCTAAATCACCATATTCATATTTAGTATGAGCTTTATTAGTTCATGCTTGTCAGTTCGATTATAGTTTCCTATGAACTGCTGCTGTCCTGGTTCTCCCTAGTTCATCTGTGCTAACAGGGCCAGATACCCTTTAAATTACTAGTGACATTGCCAGTTTGTAAACCACACTGCAAGGGGAACTTAATATATTTGGAGATTTCACATATGACCCGCACGTCTTGTATTGGAAACCATTTTTCTGTGAACTCTATGGTTCCTGTATTTGTGTGTTGGCCATAGCACAAGGACTGTTGAGATTGCTTATTGTTTTGAAAGTGTTTGATAAATAGTTTTTTTTTGCTTGTGATACTATTTATCTATTCATGTGGGTAATATGGCCTGTGCTTTAGGGCAAAGGTTCCCAAAAAGAGCGGCTTCCTACGGCACTGATAAACATATTGGCTTTTCCTGACACTATAAATGCCTATTTAAGGGAGAGCTGCTGCATGTTAAACCCAACAAGGGCCAAATGTTTTTATAGACCAGGCATGTTTATAGGACTGAACAAGTATTTTGTTTTCTACCTAACACCCCAGAGGAATGCAAAGCACACCCTTAACATAGTTTGCTGGGATGCCCTATCACTGTAGAAATAAGAAGGCTGCTATATGTTGCAATGACTGAAATTAGTCACGATAAGAAAAAAGTTCCTGATGCAAGAACAGAGGATTTTTACATAAGCCAGTTATGTGTGCTATCTATTACATCCCTGTATAATTCATCATTTATTTAATTTAACTTTTCACAAAAATACTGTATATGTACTTCGATTCGAATGATTCGAAGTAAAAATCGTTCGGCTATTCGACCATTCAATAATGTAAGTACTTTCTCTTTAAAAAAACTTTGACTTCGCCAAATTAAAGCTACCGAAGTGCAATGTTAGCTTATGGGGACTATCCACAGCACTTTTCTAAGGTTTTTTTGTTTTTGGTCGAATAGAAATCGTTCGATTCGAACGATTTCTATTCGATCATTCGTTTGATCGAATACGCTAAAAAAATATTCAAAGTCGAAGGATTTCAATTTGAGGGTCGAATTTCGAAGTTTTTTTAACTTCAAAATTCGACCGTTAGTAAATCTGCACCTAAGAGTCAATTTTCTATTGCTCAACCATAAATTTGTATATTTTAGTGCAGCTGCTTCTCTCCTTGGTCCAAGTACACAATTATAGGGTTTTTAGGGTTGTTGGCTTTGTTTGTTCCTGCAATGTAGAGCATTATTTACTGCCCTGTTGAGCTGCCCATGTTGATGCTTCTGGACTGCTAAACCTTGTCTCTTCTGGCTTCTTGTATTTTCTTTATCCTTTTTTTATATTGACATATTTTACATAGCATTATGGAAATTATCTATGAAAGTAGATTGGAGCAATCTAGGGTCCTTAAAAATTACACATATTATGGTCAATATCACCAAGAGTCCGTTAAATATGCCTATATGTCTTTGGATTGTGGGAGGAAACCCGTGCATACAGGTAGACTATACAAGTACTTTAATGCAATATAAAATGGCCTGATTCTGTGATCATATTTTTTTTTCTTTTGTAACCTATATTTTTTGTTCTGTTTAGATACAGACATTTCATGTGGATGCACCATGCAAAACGGTAGAAGATCTGACTAGCGGTGTTGCCATGGCTATGGTCCTCCAGAAAATGTAATTATCTTGCAATGAAATGTCTTATTGTGCTGCTGTGCTTTAGTTAAAATTAAAGACTGGAGGCACCCCTGTATTTTTCTAACTACACTAGCTATTCATTGGCTGAAGGCAATGACTTGTTCTCAAGTCATTCCTTATGTCATCTTAATTAGGCATTCTGATTTATCCATTTGAACCACAATGTACTAGTTTGTCTTCAGCCTTCATATACCCACTATATTTTATTAAATCAATACCACAAACTGCAAATGCAAAATGCATTGTTTCTTGGCAACTATCAGTTTCATTACCGTGAGTAAGTGGCTGCAGTTTCAGTCGCATTGGCTCTGGATTTTTCAGCTACTTAAAGGAGAAGGAACATTATAGTTACCGGGGTTTTAAAGGAACAGTAACAACAAAAAATTAAAGTGTTAAAGTAATAACAATGTAATGTAGTGTTGCCCTGCACTGGTGAAACCAGTCTCTGAGTTTGTTTCAGAAACTCTACTATAGTTTATATAAACAAGCTGCTGTGTAGCCATGGGGGCAACCATTCAAAGCTGAAATGGGAGAAAAGGCACAGGATACACAGCAGATATCAGATAAGCTCCGTATGGGTTTTTTCAGAATGGGATTCTACAGAACATGCTGTATCTGTTATTTACTGTGTATCCTGTGTATTAATGGCTACCCCCATGGCTACACAGCAGCTTATTTATATAAACTATAGTTGTGTTTGTGAAGCAAACACACAGTTTTTACCAGTGCAAGGTAACAATGCATTATATTGTCATTCCTGTAAAACACTTTAGAATTTTTGGTGTTATAGTTCTTTTAAATGCTAGACACCCTACAGTGATTATGATCACTTACCTGGGCCAGTGCTTCTGTTAGCAGGAAAAACCACTGGCCCGCAGTATTTCTCCAGAGTAAAACGGAGCAATCATTTCCCCTCCTTGTCCTTGTGTTCGCTGGTGCATTTGCGCAGCAGAGTGAAAAACTGAACTTTCCACAAAATTGAGCTTCTTACACTTGACTGCATGTATCGGCCTGGGTCCATTGAACAATGAAAAAGTGGAAGATGATTGCTCCATGGTGCTCATACAGAAGTACCCCAGGCCAGTGCAGCTTTCTGCTAACAAGTGCACCAGCCCAGGGTATAAGATAAACTATTCTAATCACTGTGTGGGGGCGCCTAATTCAGAATTTGGCACTCCCAGTGATTTTAACATTGCTTCTTTTTTAAAAAATCGATGCATTCAAAGTGCCATTACAATTAAAATAACAGTATCCTTTCCTTTTCTTTTAATATTAAACCTGTGCATTTTTTTGACGTTAGATAGATGGTGCATGCTCAATGGCTATTGTTTATATTCTTCTTACCACAGGTATTAGCAAATAAAAATTAAGACTAGATTTTGGTTAGCAGCCAAGTTCCATGTGCTGTCAGTCAGAGAATGAGTAGATGGCAAATTCCAGTAGAAATAAATGAAAAAACATTTAATAATCAATTGTAGGATCTCTTATCTGAAAACTCAATATCCAGAAATTATGGAAAGACCAATTTCATAATAGAACAGTAATTTGACACTTTGACTGGTGGCAAAACTGTCCTATTGGGTTTATTTCCTGTTTTCAAATGATTTTTAAGTAGGCTTAAAGTGTGGTTATTCAAATTATGAATATTGGGAAAAACCCAAGGTCCCAAGCATTTTGAATAACAGGTCCCATACCTTTGCAAAGCACTGTACATTTTATGTTACTTTTTATCTATCTCTCTATTGATATAAGTTGTAATTGTCTTTACATATTCCTTATAGAATATTTGTAGTTTCTGCTGCGATATTCATTTCAATGTTTTACCTTATCTAGTGATCCAGTATATTTTGATGAGAACTGGTTAAATCGGATAAAAACTGATGTTGGAGACAACTGGCGACTAAAGGTACTTTTTTGCTTAGTATAATTTTCAAAACATTACAGCTTGTGGAAGTAAAACTTGAATGTATCCATGTATTTTTTAGGAAGTTGCATAAACACTGAAGTTCCAGAAATATATTTTTTTTTTTGTGAAACGCAGACATACATGATTCTACATATTGAAAGGAAACCATGGTATTTTTACCAGTGTTTCTTAGGAGCATATTTATAAACATTGAAGACAAATATCACTGGTGATTATCTGTCTTGTAGGTGACTGTTCAATTTTAATTGCTGATTGGTTAATATGTGCAACATTACCGGTGATGTTTCTTTCCAATGTTAATAAATAGGCCAAAACTCTACTCACGAGGCGTTAATGGTGGAGCTCACCCGGACCAATGTGCCGTCCTGTTCGATCGCTGCGCTCGCGATATGCCGGTCACTCCTCGCCGGCTACTACATCAAAGCCACAGACCGCTGCCAAGGCACAGATCAAAGATACCAGGAATCCGGCACAATTAACATCAAGGTTCGGCTTTATTCACACATAGGAGGAATGACAGTGGAGGGTGTACAATTCTAATGCGTTTCATGCACCATAGCTGGGCACTTCATCAGTGAAGTGATGAAGTGCACAGCTATGGGGCATGAAACGCGTTAGAATTCTACACCCTCCACTGTCATTCCTCCTATGTGTGAATAAAGCCGAACCTTGATGTTAATTGTGCCGGATTCCTGGTATCTTTAATAAATAGGCCCCCCTGGGCTGACAATGTTATGTAACCCTCCCTCACCTTGTTCCATTGTATTCTGGGGGTTGACGTCTCTCTGATTTCCATAGCGGATGGTGCCCATATTCTCTGTAAACAGAGGGAATTCAAGTTCTAGAATCCATCACTTAACAATAAAATGATGAGGGAAGGGTTGGATTACTCTCTGAGACTTAGGTTGGCGAGGAGCTGGTCCCCGCAGCACAAGCAAACATACTACTTTCAATCTGTAAAATCGGGTCTGTGTGGAAAATAATATATACATATATACATTTTTGAAGTTAAGATTCTACAAAAGTTCAACTAAATGAGCTCATGTGAAAAATGAAAATACTTTTATATGTAAAATATTACTGCCATTCTCAAATCTTTAAACTAAGATGAGACACTTCTGCTGTGTCCAAATGAACCCACATTATCGTCCATCTGCAGACAAGAAGAAATGCATTTCATTCGGTTGTGCTCTATAGCCTTGTATTGCTGTAAGAGAAGCTTAAAAGATATCTAGTTGCTGCAGTTTATTCTTATACTTGATAAAGCTCCAACATATTCTGCAGAGGTTTCAGTTTAATCTACCAATTTGTATAATGAAAGGCAGCTGCTAAAACAATTACATGTATTCCATTGATTTTCCTTTCTGTAGATAAGCAATTTGAAGAAGATTTTAAAAGGTATCCTGGACTATAATCATGAGGTAATAAATCTTTTAATAATCCTTCTCTGTCTAAATAGAATTTTTAATCCCTTTAATCCCTCTTTGTTCTAGCTTCCTTTTAAATCAAAATTATACCGTATATAAAATTTGAGTTATTGTTTTGTCAGTTTCCCCTTAAATAATAAACTCAAGTTGCTGTGCAGTGAGTGGAATGCACACTTCATGCAAAAGAATCTTTTCTTGAATATTTGTGTATACATACTAGTAGCAGCTGTTATCTTTCCTACCTCTGCTATGTCATGCTCCATCTGCACCTATCCTCTTTTCAGAATGCTTCTGCAGACAGCCAGCAATAAAGCAGCTACATGAATTTATGTACGCTGAAAAGAAATATTTTCTCACATAGTATTATCACACAAATTCCATTTAGCGCAAGAACCAGATAGCAAGATAATATAACCTGGTATGACTGCCTTACTGCCCCTATAAAAGCAAGGGAAAACATGAAAAAGTGAATATAATGTTAACATCCTTTTCTTAAAATAAATATTAAGGGGCAGATTAGGACTCACCACAGAAAAACTCATGTTCTATTCATTCATTTATGGGATTTTTTTTAGAATCATATTTATCAATAGAGTTCACCATTTGATATATATGCTTTTAAAAATCCCATAGTAAAGAATAGAAAGTGAGTTTTATTGTGGTGAGTTCTAAATTCACACGGCCCCTAAATGTAAGTAAGTGAAAGTTAAATGGTTACTGTAAATGAGGTGTATTTTCTATTCAAAGCATGACATTTATATATATATATATATATATATATATATATATATATATATATATATATATATATATATATGCCAACACCTTTATTCTTTATTTTCTTTGTATTTATCTATGCTTTTTTTTTTTTTTAATTTTTTTTAACAAAATATGTGTTTTTTGCTGCTTCTCATGGGTAGTAGTTCCAGTCTGCTAATTGATGATACTGATTGCTGTACGCTGTTTTCAGATTTTGGGACATCAGGTAAATGATTTCACACTTCCAGATGTTATTTTGATTGGAGAACATTCAGATGCATCAGAACTGGGACGAATGCTCCAGCTTATTTTGGGATGCGCTGTCAAATGTGAACAAAAACAAGGTGATCTTGACCAAAGTTTTTTGCTTGCTGTGTGTGCTAATTTTATCAACTAAATTAATTTAATAAGCCTGTGATTTTACAGCCTCTGTTTGCATGAAAAGTTTATTGGTACTGGGTTCCAAAGTTGTATTGCCATTTCTGTCTACATAAGCATTTAAATAAATCAGTTCAACACTGTGTTGACCCATTATCATGGCTGGTTTTAGGGTAAATGACACGCATGCATATGCAATCTAACACTATCTTGAAAGTTGGCTACAACAATAGCTTATCTTTCAGTGCATATTATTATTTATTATTATTATTATTATTAACATGTATTTATATAGCGCCAACATATTGCGTAGCACTGTAAAGTAACTGTGATTATACAACTACATCACATGAATTACAAACATAGAATATATGGAGTAACAAACATCACAATCAATACAGGTACAAAGAGGTGAGGAAGGCCCTATGCATAGGCATACAGTCTAAAGGGAAGGGAGTAATACACAAGGTGTGGGAGTGGGCAAGATCGAAGTAAGTGGGTGAGAAATGTGGTGTTGTATGTGGTGTTGCGTTTGGTAGTTAAGCAGAGTGGGGGTAGGCTTCTCGAAAGAAGTGCGTTTTCAGAGATTTTTTGAAAGCAGAAAGGTTGGGAGAAAGTCGGACAGATCGTGGGAGAGCGTTCCAGAGGAGGGGTGCAGACCTTCCAAAGTCTTGAATGCGAGCATGTGAGGAGGTAATGAGAGAAGAGTTGAGTAGCAGGTCAGTAGAGGAGCGAAGTAAGCGAGTGGGTGAGTATATAGAGATGAGTTCAGAGATGTAGGGTGGAGCAGAGTTGTGAAGTGCTTTGAAAGTCAGTGTCATTAATTTGAATTTGATTCTGAAAGGCAACGGAAGCCAGTGCAGGGATTGACAGAATGGCGAGGCAGAGGATGAGCGGTTGCTGAGGTGTATGAGCCTCGCAGCAGTGTTCATTATGGACTGGAGAGGTGACAGTCTCTGGAGGGGGAGGCCAATTAAAAGAGAGTTACAGTAGTCTAGACGCGATATGATGAGAGAGTGAATAAGAATTTTGGCAGCGTCTTGGGTGATAAATGATCGTATTTTGGATATGTTCCTTAGGTGGAAGTGACATGATTTAATAAGTGACTGGATATGAGGAGTGAATGACAGGGCAGAATCTAGGATAACCCCAAGGCACCGGGCCTGGGGAGAGGGGGTGATAGTGGAATTGTTAACTATGATGGATACTTGAGGGGATGCTACTGGTGTTTCTTGGAGGAAAGAGAACCATTTCAGTTTTAGAGAGGTTTAATTTAAGGTAGCGTTGCGACATCCAGGTAGAGATAGCGGACAGGCAGGAGGAGACGCGAGTTAGGAGTTCTGGGTTGAGATCAGGAGATGAGAGATAGATTTGAGTATCGTCAGCATAGAGGTGGTAGTGGAAACCATACGAATTTATTAATTTGCCAAGGGAGGAAGTATAGAGGGAGATATAAATAATGATGTTAAAACACAAAAGTTACTGTAAAATGTATTCATGAAAGGTACAGTAACACCAAAAATGAAAGTGTTTTAAAGGAATGACAATATAATGTACTGTTGCCCTGCACTGGTACAACTGGTGTATTTGCTTCAGAAAGAGTTGCTGGGTAGCCATGGGGCAGCCATTCAAGGCCAGGATGCACTGTACAAAAAGGATAAGTTTTGAAGAATCCCATTGTATACTACAGAGCTTGTCTGTTATCTTCCACGTATCTTGTGCCTTTTCTCCTTTTTCAGCTTTGAATGGCTGCCCCCATGGCTACACATTAGCTTGTTTATATAAACTATTGTAGTGTTTCTGAAGCAAACACACCAGTTTTTTACTAGTAATTTAATAGTATGTTATATTTCAGTCTTTTTTTGTTGTAACTGTTCCTCTAAGTCCCTTACCCTGGAGTGGTGTAATGTTCCTCAAGGGTAGTTGGAGGAGGAGGCTGTGCGGGTGGATCCCTGTATGTTATATTATACTTGAGCCAGCAGTTGAAACTCCTGTTTAATTTATTAAAACAATCATTTTGTATGTTATGTACTTCTTCCTGCAGAGTATATACAAGCAATAATGATGATGGAAGAGTCTGTGCAACATGTGGTCATGACAGCCATCCAAGAGGTATATATGTGCTTGCTACTTGTTGCTCTAAGTCTAAGGAGTTATCTTACTGTAGTTTTTATTACTGGAACACATTTAATTGAACCTGCCATGCCACTTGCTTCAGCTAAGGTTTCCTGTCTAGACAGAAATAATGTTTCTGCTAATCATAAAGATGATGCGGTCTGTGAATAAAGCATTTTATATGGCATGCAAGCTAAGCATTTATATAGGATTTATTTATTTTTTTCCTGTATAGTTTGAGATACAAATGGTTTTATTAGTGTGCTTCTTCTACCTAACGTGTATCTACTGCAGACAACTCCGCAATGCTGTTTGTCAGTAGGCATTGGGTATTGCTGACTCGCTTAGAATTCATCCAGTTACGCTGACAGCTTAACAGCGAATCACATCATAAGTCCATTTGGGGGGCGAAAAAAAATTTCAGGAGTTCACAAATTATAAAAAATAAAGATATGTGTAGAAAGATAAAGACTATGGCGCAGATTCACTAAAGGAGCGAAGTGACTAACGCTGGTGAAAATTCAATAGTGTGACGTCATTTCGGCACTTCGCCAATTTACTAACGGTAGCTGGCGTAAATTCGCTGGCGTAATTTCACCAAGGAGATAGATTCTGGCGTAACTTCGCACTCTAACGCCAGGCGAATTTACGGTCTGGCGAAAGAGCGTTACTACGCAAATTCACGAAGTTTTTGATTTTACTGACCCTTACCTCAATTGCCAGACTTGCCTTCGCCACCTCAGACCAGGCGAAGTGCGAAGGCGAAGAGTAGATAGGATTTCCTCAAAAAAAAGTTTACAATTTTTCAAAGTCCCAAAAAACGCTGGCGTTTTTTCCTATTTAAAGGTTGATAGACTGAAAAAGATAGTAAATTTTTTTTTTCAGGTATCCTCCTTCCACCCTACATTTGCTAACATATGGCACCTAAACTATACTGTGGGCACATGTGTAGGGCAATATAACAACTTTTATATAATTTTATTAAGGTTCTCTGGCCTTGTGTAGTGTAATGTATTTGCTAAAGCATATACGGCCATTGTACTTTAACTGCACGCCGTATGCTAATTAACCAACGCTAGCGTAACTTCGAACTGCTGAGCGTAATTTCGCCAGCGTTCGGTATCCTGTGCGCAACTTCGATCTTCTTGAATTAGCGTTGTCCAGGTGAATTTACGCCTGGCGAAGTGTTGCGATGTGCGCGAAGCCATCGCTGGCGAATTTTCGCCTCTTAGTGAATGTGCCCCTATATGTTCAACAGATTTATTACAGTTTTGTAGATTTTTCATTAGGTATTGCTGACTGACGCTGAATTGAGCCAGTTACGCTGAAAGCTTACAGTGAATCACATCATAAGTCCATTTGGGGGAAAAATTTTAGTTTCAGGAGATCACAAATCATAAAATATAAAGATAAGTGTAGGAAGATAAAGACTATATGTTCAACAGATTTATTCAACATCTGTAACAGTTTCGTAGATTTTTCTGATCATGGTTCCCCTTAAAATGTATAAAATCAGGTTAATTTGTGTAAGAGAAAATAACTTTGCCCCAGGTTATCCTTTATTAAAGGTCAAGTAGAATGAAATTCACTGGGGGGTGCCAATTTATTTTCAGTGGACATGAGTGCCATCTTGTGGTCTAAGGTTAGAGATCCTTTAGAAAGGTATTTGATAGAAGTCCTGAGGAGGCAAAATAAATTCTCTTTTACTTCTATTTTACTAATGCTACATTTTGCCTTTGAAAATTATATGAGGACTGCTTAAGTGCTAACCAGAAAATTTGTGTGTTATGGTAACTTGCATGTTGAATATATGTAAATATTTTCTGGACATGTATTTCTAACCCAGTTTGCCTTAATTGCAGTTAATGAGTAAAGAAACTCCAGTTTCCATTGGCACAGATGCCTATGCTGAACTCGATCGCCAGGTAAAGGCTTATTTGCATTTTTATTTTATTGCTGTTATTTAAACTGCAGACATAATATTTGAATGATATGTTATTCATGTACTCCATGAATCACTGACCCTAGTAACAAAATTTCAAAATATTTAATCATCTTTCATTTATGTATAATTTTCTATTTTTCTGAGCAATAGACATGAAGCAGGCATCATCTCAAAGTTACTGCCAAAGTTACCGAAGCCTCAGTCTAAATGAACGACTGCTGCTTTTTTACCCTTTGATAAATATTCATTGCATTCTCTGCTTTAGGTTTGACCTGCTTCTTTTTCCTCAAGTGATTTCATATTTGCTTATGTTAGGGACATTCCTTTTTTATTGTATTCTGAATAGCTAAAAAAGGCAAATGAAGAACTGAACGATGCGTTATCAGCGAAAGAAGAAATTGCCCAGCGATGCCATGAGTTGGATATGCAGGTCAGTGCTTTATTTTTACACACTTCTTTTGTGCTTTATTTGCCAAATTTTAGAAAAACATTGTTTCATACGTCATGCCCTACACTGCTGCCATTATTTGTATTTCCTCTTATTATTTGTCTTTTTTCAAATGCCCTTTTGATCAGAAATTATTCTGTGCCCCCAGAATTAGTGTGATTAAAAGGAATTGCACTCTTTGGTATTATGATAAGGAATGACACTTTATATTTTGTTTGGTGCAAGTTTGATTAACCTTATGTTGGCATAATAGTTGTTGCTAAAACTTTGTGGTAATATTAGAGTTACAGTATTTTGTAATCCCTTTTTAATATATAACACAATACATTTATAAGAAAAAGAAAACATGGTCAAAGCTTATTGTTGCTGTGGGATTTGTTTTGACCCCACATTCTTTCATGTCTTTATATAGTTCACTTGCAGTGTGTTTTTTGGTGCATACACATTTTGGATACTTTGGGACAGCTTGAATCTTTTGCTTCAGGGGTCTCGAAAAATTGAATGTGTACCATGTAATGGTACAAAACATAAATTATAATAATTATTTTATGTTAACTACATCCTGCACATAGGACGATTGCTCAACATAGTCAGATGCTACAAGCAATAGTGTGTAGAGTAAGTTATCAAAAGAAAATGTATACAGAGGAAGGATGTTTTAGAGCCGTATTGGGAAATATATGATGCACAATTTTTTGCCTTACAATTAAACACATATATAAATACACTTCTATAAAAACACTTTCCCAGTGGCAGGTGTATGTAATATTGACAACTACAGCTTCAGTCACCCATAGGAATGACAATGACAACCTAATTAGGCAGGTTGTTTGAATGCTTTGCTCAGTTTTGTTTTTGTATATCAGGTTCAGCTTGCAGTGTACAAGGTTTTGCCTACAATTTCGTGTTAATATACAGTGTGTAATGTTATGGGCTAGTGGAGCTGAAGGCAGGGATAGAAAGTGTGAGTGTGTGTGTAGATAAAGAAGAGGTAGAGTAGAGAGTAGACTAGTGAGTATGGGGTAAAGGGAGGGAATTTGAGAAAAAAATGTGGCTAGTATAGATAAAGTCACAAAAAAGTGATATTTCAGTTACACAGTTTAATAAAGGCACAACCTCTTTAAAAACTGTTGAATGATAGAAACAATAGGAAGTAATGTACTGGGCCTGCCAAGAGGTTGGTCAATCCCGCCATGCTGGATTCAACCAACTGAAATAGTGCTTGATGCTTTTTTTTGCCATTTCTTTGTTTTTACTGTTCTGTTACCTAATTGCCGTTTTATTTTGCTTTGTATTGAAATCAAGGCGTGCTATATTCAAGAGGAGCGAGATAAACTGAGATATGAATGTAATGAGCTAGAAGAAAGGGTAAATTGTGAATGCTGTATTGTCACTTCAGCATCAGCACCTACTAACATGCTGCTGCTTTTGGTTTGCATTTGTTTTCTGAAAAAAAAACTAATGAATGGCCACCAGCCAGAATGCAACATTTTATCACTAATGCAATGTTTAATATTACCTGGTGTCTGAGTGATACTCATCCACAAAATTTACCAAAAACGTAATCTTGTCATTTTGTTACATTGATGCCCAGTAGTGCATGCTTTTGACACTCTTACACGTAATGTTTGTGTGTATACATGACAAGTAATGACATAGGATGTGCTGTTACACATTATTTGCAATATATTTTGTGGCAGGTGGCATCCTATCAGATCCCAACAGGACGTTTAAAGTATGCCATATTCAGAAACCTGTCTATTATCTTTTATTTATGGGATTGTATGGGATTGAGCCTATTAAACTGATGATACCATTCTAGAGAATGCCTAAGACCCTTACAGCTTTTGGAGATCAGCATCTGGTCAGAAGGTTCACAACTTTGCTGTTTAAATTATTGGCACAGAGAATGGAGTAAATTGCTCTTGTGTTAACATGTGGGTATGTAATAGGAGCAATACATACACTGTATGGAGAAAAGTATGTGGACACCCCTTTTTATTATCGGACGTGGCATTTAAGGCTTCACTTGTTACTGACAAACTTATATAATCAATAAAACAGACATGATCTTCAGCAGCATACATGGTAATCTCAATAGGCCATTGTAAAATGTTTGCAAATTGCAGCTTTGGTGTTCAAATGAAGCATCTGTTTGTAAAAGTTTAATGTCTGAAAATTCACTCCTGAATGCCAAACTGTCATAATGAACTATTTGTAGGGAGCTTAACAACATGGGATGTACTAGGCAAGCAGGCAGTGGCACTCACATGCCTATAGCCTCTGAATCACTATAGGCCTCTGAATCTAAATGTTTAATGCTAACTGTAAAGTTTGGTAGGGACAGTGGTTAGAGATTTTGCCATAGTATTGGCTAAGGCTCCATAATCCTTTGAGTGCAAACCTTAACACTTCAGCATGCAATGATGTTCTTCGTTGTCTGTGACATCAATTTGATTTTTAGTCAAAAGCCTTCTCAGGAGAGGCTGTTAAACCAACAAAGGGAAAAATGTCAACTTTTCTACACTGTGCAATTGTACAGCTTTGTGTATACTTGTGGTGCTTTATAAAGACTTCCTATGTGATGTACTACCCATATCTTATTGTATCTGTAGATACAGGTCTTAAAAGTTATGATGCATGAAAAATTGCACTTTCACAAGGTTTATGTTTGTGTTTGATATTACCTTTATCATGAAATCCATGCTCTTAGGATATTAATAACCAAAATGTTATTCTTAAAGAAAAACTAATTCCTTGTGTGTGTTCAGTATTCTACTGCCAGATTCCAACATGTAATATATGCACATACTATACTGTGGCATGTGTAGTTTCACTGGGGGTATATCAAAGCTGCCTGGAGATGCTTCAAAGTGCAGCATGATCCCAAACTTGTTTCAGCGAGCAAGTACGGTAGTAAAATAGTGCCTGGTGCATACTGGTGGAAATAGGTAATGATTCAGCATTCAATAACTCCATAGCATTATGCACTGGCTTACAGTGTCCCTTAACTTGTGATCTTGATTACGGTAGGTTCTTTTTATGAAACTAGATTTATATTGTCATAAGGCACTGCTTTCAACAACCAATGAAATAATTCCTAAGATTAGTTCAGAAAAGTAATTGTTGTATTCCTAGTCCAAAATGACAGCTATATGAAAATAAATGATGACAGCAGAGTAATATCGTATTTCAGCTTTTGATTCCAAAAAGCTGAATTGCCTGGCCTGGGCCATACTTAAAAAAATATATTTGGTACTGTGGTGGTTAAATTAAAAACCACAGTACTATACTCCTTGAGAGCGTTTTTTAGTTAAAATGTGGTAATAATATGCAGGCAGCCTTGTTTAAGTTAGTATGGGAATGCCTGCATGTAGGAGTTAGTAAAGTAGAGGGTTGCTTTCCTTGCTTTTTTCTGCACTATACCCATCAATATGTAATAAACACATATTCTTTGTATTGTTCAGCATCAGAGAGCTTGGTACACAACTAAATATTATGGAAGTTGTAATTCACAAATGTGTAAAGGCTACAAAATGACATTACATACAAACGTGTCTACCTTACACTGCAGGTACACCTCAGAAAATTATTTAAAAAATCTGATTTTCTCTTTCAGGTCATACCTTCAGGTTCAGTGAACATACATGTTAAGATTTGTCTAGATACATCTTAATTCCTCAGCAATTTCCCATTTTGTATAACCCGATTGAGAAACACAATGTATTTCTGTTTGGTTTTTTTTTAGCCAACTAGGGTCTGCTCTGCTGGCAGATCAAATATATAACTACACAAAAGTGGATTGGAGTATTTTGTGCATACTTGACCTAAAATAGTTCCAATAAAACAAATATTTATTAGAGGAATATTAACTATGTTATTACTGATTTCATGCAAGTCTGCTCCATTTACAAAGTAAAAATACAAAAAGACGAACCTGTAACCTATCTGGGAAAATCCCAGTTCTCTTTTGTGTTACTAACTTTACTAATGGTTTTCATGTGGTATTCAGTGCAGTAATGGCAAAATACAACTTGATTTAATATGAAAGAGGATTGTGAAGCTATTTTATGTTACATACAGTAGCTTACCTGTTCTCAGCACATCATTCTGGAAAGACAGTCATAAATAACCAGCCCTAACAATAAATGTGATGCTTGGGCAAGTCCGCATTCCCCACAAGAAAATCATGACATTTTTCGCCGTCACCTATAATCAACAATTGTGTTTTATGTGTTTTTGGTTTAGGAGTATATATTAAAACAGTGATCCCCAACCAGTAGCTCGTGAGCAACATGTTGCTCCCCAACACCTTGGATGTTGCTCCCAGTGGCCTCAAAACAAGTGCTTATTTTTTAATTCCAGATATAAAAACCAGATCTACTGTCAAACAGAGCCTCCTGTAGGCTGCCAGTCCACATAGGGGCTACCAATAGCCAATCGCAATCCTTATTTGGCACCACCCAGGAACATTTTTCATGCTTATGTTGCTCCCGGGTCAAAAAGGTTGTGGACCCCTGTATTAAAACATTAAGACCTTGCTCATTGAAAGCCAGCAACTGCTGGACACCAGTGCTGTCAAGCTATAGGGATATCCCAGAGCGCCACATTATGCACAAGGTTTCATATGCTTCTGCCTAACGGCCTTGTCCGTTCTACAGAGCCCTACCAGATTTAAAAGATCTAGGCATACATTTAGCAGTTAGGCAGTTTGCTCTTTAATTGACTTGTATTCTTTTCAACTAATTAGGTTATATTTCAGATTATGGGGCAGATTTATCAAAGGTTGAATTTCAAAGTTATGAACCAACGATCGGATCAGAATGGAGGCGATACGGGAAGTCGGATCGTGGGACCGCATCAACGAACAGATACAGCCGCGATCTAACGGGATTTTTTACCCTGCCCGATCGACATCTGGCCGACTTTTTGACAGATATGGATCGGGGACGTCCGTCGGATGGCCCCACACACGGGCCAATAAACTGCCGACTCGGTCTGTCAGCAGCTTTTATCGGACCGTGTATGGGAGCCTTTAATGTAGGGAAATGGTATTGCATTAGCAGTGAGACCTACACTCGGGGCTTATTTTGCAAACCACATTGCAGCTTGTTAACTTGTACATAGGTACAAAATCAAATAAAAGCATGTTTCTTTTATCTGCATTCTGGATGGAGGTTGAAAGAAATGTAGCGTGGCCTTTTCAAAACTGATGACATGCCTAAAAAGGAAGTGAGAATTGTAATGGATGAAATGTTTCCCCAGCATGCTGGAAAACGACTTGTGTTAAACTAGGACTTGTGTTAAACCAGGACTTACAAAGTCATTACAATATGTCCTGTTATGCAAGTCAAATTGTATTCTAGCTTTACTGCCTCTTTAATATGCTTTACTTATGTTACAAGAATTGCTTGAGTGTAACTTTTGTCTTTGAGATTTGAAAACTGTGCTTTTCACATGGCAATGAGAGCATATTCTGTACTGTTTAGGTTGCTGGACTTCAAGAAGAAAAAAGCAGTTTACTTGCTGAGAACCAGATTCTTATGGAGCGAATGAACCAATCAGATTCACTGGAAGATCCCAACAGTCCAGCAGGTCGAAGGCATCTACAGCTTCAAACTCAACTAGAGCAATTACAAGAGGAAACGTTCAGGTAATAGCTTATTCTGTTTTCTTTAGCAGTTTTTTCATTCTGAAAATTAAAAATAAATTACATCTTGTAGCGATAGTATACTCAAGCCCTGGCCTTGTCACAGTCAGCAAGCATTGGAAAAAAATTGGGATTTCTGAACCATCTTTATTTCAGAATGTGTACTAGTCACATGGTACATCAAACAGCAGAGTAAAATGTAATCCATTTTTGTAGTAAACCATAGGGTTGTTATGCCTCTACAATTACCAGTAGCTGTGTGCCTGCAAAGTTAAACATGTCGTTCACCTTCAGATTTTTTAGTATGATGTAGACCGTGTTATTCTGAACCAATATAGTCTTCATTTTTTTTGTGATTTTTAAATTACAGGTATGGGACTTGGAGAGTCCTGGAGTTTTCCAGATATGGGGTCTTTTTGTAATTTGGATCACCGTACTTTGTCTACTAAAGCATCAATTAAACACTAAGTTTACCCAATAGAATTATTTTACCTCCAATAAAGATTAATTATATCTTAGTTGGGATTAATCACAAGGTACTGTTTTATTATTGCAGAGAGAAAAAACTAACACACATAATTCTGTGCTTTCTGGATAATGGGTTTCCAGATAATAGATCTTATACCTATATTTAACTTTTTGTTCAGCAGCTCTCCAGTTTGGAATTTCATCAGCTATCTGGGTCCAATATATCTTAGAAACAATGTAGTGGTTTGAATAAAAGACTGCAAGTAACAATAACACCGTAGCCTTATAGAGCAGTAGTTTTTTGACCGATGGGGTGAGTTCCAAAGGAAGAAGGCATATCAATTTAAAGCTATAAAAACAAAAAACAAAGACCAACTGAAATGTTTTGAATAAACAACCCCTTTAAAGCTCACTTGCAAGACAGTCTTAACTTTGTTTCCGCTGGTGTAGCCCCCATCCTGCAAGTTTAGATCTTGGTGTTTTTGCTTTGTGCCACCTTGGGTAATTGATAGGTGTTGTGTCCTTGGAATAAGCACTTATGTCCTTGGAAATTTCTTAGGATATGTGCCCATCATCACAATTTATATAGGGAAGGTGTTTCCTGCTTTTCTGACTTTAATTTGCACAGCAAAATATCAGATTATCTGTATCTGGCCTAAGGTTTATTCCAGTGCATATTGGTTTTTCAGTCATCTCTGGGAAAACAATCTTCTATTAAACAGGTTATATTATGAATAATTATGTTAATCAGCCCCAGAGCTGCTTTATAAATACCTAGCCATTTTTCCAAAGTTACAGTTGCTTGCATAATTGATCATGTGCTTAATTTTTTCATTTGACAGGCTGGAGGCATCAAAAGATGATTACAGAATTCGCTGTGAAGAGCTGGAGAAGGAGATCACAGAGTTCCGGCAACAAAATGAAGATTTAACTACGCTTGCAGATGAAGCCCAGTCACTAAAAGATGAAATGGATGTTCTCCGGTATGTAACACATACACACATTGACACTTTTTATTATTTGGATTGAACATTTTATTTATAGCTTATTACTATAAACCCATTGTAATGTAGCCTCAAGCCACTCGTTAACATTACCCCCTACAATCATTTTGTACTCCACATATTGTTACCTTTACAAACTCGTCTTTACTTAAAGGGGTTGTTCATCTTTGAGCTAACTTTTAGTATGATATAGAGAGTGACATTCTGCGACAATTTGTAATTGGTTTTAATTTTTTATTATTTGTGGGTTTTATGTTATTTATCTTTTTATACAACCGCTCTCCAGTTTGCTGTTTCACAATTTCAGCCATCTGGTTGCTAGGGTCTAAATTATCCTAGCAACCATGCATTGATTTGAATAAGAGACTGGAATATGAATAGGAGAGGCCTGCATAGAAAGATGAGTAATAAAAAGCAGTCCTAATAATACATTTGTAGCCTTACAGAGCATGTGTTTTTAGATGGGGTCAGTGACCCCCATTTGAAAGCTGGAAAGAAGGCAGATAATTAAAAAAAAAACTATAGAAATAATGAAGACCAATTGAAAAGTTGCTTAGCATTAGCCATTCTATAACGTACTAAAAGTTAACATAGTGGTGAACCACCCCTTTAAAGCGATACCGACAGGTTCCTATAAAAATCATTGGAACGTGTCCGTATCAAGTAGGTGCTGCATCCGCAATAGTTCCCCTCAAAGCCCCCCTTAAATCCGCCCGCAGCCCCGCGATCTGCATTAACCCGACCCTCAGTTAAAAGATCTTCGGCGCTGTTGCAATGACGCTGGGCTGGGGACAGCGTGATCCATGGGCTAATTACAAATGAAAACAGGACTTCAGCCTGTGGAAGGATCGCTCTGCCCCCAGCCCAGCGTCACTGAAGCAATGTGGAAGATCTGTTAGTGGTGTCAGCAAGTTGGCTGCAGAAAGGTTTGCAGGGCTGGGGGCGGCTTTGAGGGGAACTATTGCGGGTGCCGCACCTACTTGATACTCACATGTTCCTATGATTTTTATAGAAATGTATCGGTATCGCTTTAAATGCATTTTCTTTTTTCCAATGCTGGTCTGTCACTTTTCTTGTAATAAACCCTTAGCCTTTGTGAATCCTGAATTTATTCATTTATTTATTTGCTTTGTGTTCTGTAACCCTGCTGAATTTACCTACATGTATGAACTCCTCTTTTTGCAACATTGCTGTCAATGTAACTTAATGTGCACACCGAACACAGCTCAAAATTGTTGCTCTGTAAGAGTATTCAAAAAAGATAATCTCTCAGGATGTAGAATCTTGTCAGCTAGCCAGCTTCTGAGAAAGTGGGATGGACTGTCCCTCTATTCTATTAATCTGATTGCTTCCATATGTGTGAAAATATTCTAGTCCGCAACAAATTTATTTTCAGCCATAATTATGCCTTTTTAATTTGATGACAAAACTGTTTCCATTATATGTTTGTTATTTAGGCATTCATCTGACAAAGTAGCCAAGTTAGAGAGTCAGGTTGATTCGTACAAGAAAAAGTTGGAAGATCTGGGAGATTTGCGACGGCAAGTGAAGCTTTTAGAAGAGAAGAACACTATGTACATGCAGAATACAGTGAGCCTAGAAGAGGAACTTCGGAAGGCCAATGCTGCCCGCAGTCAGCTTGAGACTTACAAGAGACAGGTATGACAACACATGTCCTTTGATAGTCTATTAACCGCTGACTGTTTTTATTCTTCATGACACTTAGTTTTATTGTCCCAACAGGTAGTTGAATTGCAAAACAGACTCTCGGAGGAGTCAAAGAAAGCAGATAAACTGGAATTTGAATATAAAAGATTAAAAGAAAAAATTGACAGTTTACAGAAAGAAAAAGATGTAAGTGTTTTTTTGTACTTTGTAAGATACACTATATAGCAGAGTAAAATTCTCTATAGTGAATAAATAGAGTTTAAACAATTGAGTGCTCTCCAGATGTTTCTGAACTACAGCTACCAACATCCTCAAATAGTCTACACTACTTAGCCCTGGTTTAGGTAATATGGTACCTGGGAACTGATGTTGGAGATTGCTGACTGATACCACACAGATTAAAAGGGTCGCATGTATTGATCTAAAATGTGGTGACGGTTGTACATCCATGCAAAAATGTTGACGGACAAAGTAATATGTGCTTTAGCCCACCATACATGTTGTGTTCTGATCTAATTTTATTTCTTTAATTTAACTCAATCAGCTCATAGAAACCAAACATTCCAGGTGTCCTTTTGGAGCATGATAATTGCAAACTTTTGCTAATACAAGGTTATTGACTGGAAATGCAGTCTTCACTGCTCATGCTCAAATGCAGAAAAACCAGATCACATATGATCATGCTTAGTACTAATAAAACCTAAATTCCATCCTTCTGTCAGTGGATTTTCTGTGATTTGTCTTATTCCCCATTTCCATAGTAAAGAGATTAATATTACACTTCTATTTTCTCTGTACCAAATTAGAGATTAAGGTCAGAAAGAGACTCGCTTAAGGAAACCATTGAGGAGCTGAGATGTGTTCAAGCTCAGGAGGGACAATTAACCTCAGCAGGTAAAACAACTTTTTCTTTGGAATAAAAAAAGGTTCATCTATGAATAGATTTCATAAAACTGCTGTGCGCATTAATAATTAGCTGTACATTTATTGAGAATACTACACCAAACATCTATTGTTTTAAACCGAGAAACACTGTATACTGTATTGCTGTATCTTTCATCTTAAAAGGATCCAATTCACAATTCTGTAATACGATAGGTCGGTAGCTGCCTATTTCTAGGGTATATTTGGTGGACCATAAGTGCTAAAATTTTTCTTAAAGGGCATCTGTCACATTAAATAGTTTCCTACACCAGAGGTACGGGCTAATAGAGCCCGCACTATGGTTTTGGGGTTTCTTTTTGTTTTTTTTTAATTGCCCTGCCAGCGCTAGACTGCATGTACCAAGAAGGAGCTCCAGTGCATGTGGCCATGTTGGGGCACATACATGCCGCAACCCACCAGCCAGCAATGACAACCTGTCTGATAGATCACTGTGATGGCTTCCTTTAAGGCAGGGATCCCCAACCTTTTTTTTTTACCAATGAGCCACATTCAAATGTAAAATAAGATGGAGAGCAACATAACCATGCAAAAAACTCCTGAGAGTTGCAGGTATGGGCTGTGCTTGACTATTTGGAAGCTCCTATGTGGACTGGCAGCCTACAGGAGGCTCTGTTTGGCAGTATCAAAAATCAGCACCTGCTTTGGGGCCACTGGAGCAATATCCAAGGGATTGGTGAGCAACCTTTTGCTTGTGAGATACTGGTTGGGGTTCACTGTTGTAAGGCATTATGATGGCACAGAAAAAGCATTATGGAAGGTATTAATGTGTGTGTGTAAAAGATCTGTTTTTATTTGGCAGGTTTGATGCCATTGGGCAATCAGGAGCCAACAGACAGTTTAGCAGCAGAGATTGTTACACCAGAAATTAAGTAAGTGTTGTCATTATTAAAGTATTGTTAACACATTTAAGATTATAATCATTAACTTCAGTCACTGTCCCAGTGGAGCTTACAGTCATAAAAGTTTCATTAGGAGGCCATTAACACTCCTATATGTATGTGTGGGGGATACCAGATTACAGAACATAAAAACTTTGTTGATTACCCGGGTGTAATCAATGGTAGGCCCCCATGGCTGCAAGGCAGCAGTGCTACTAACTATTGTGCCACTGTACTGCCCTCTAATATAAACAGTTGCTTAAAGAGATTGTTCATCTTCCAAAACTTTTTTTTTTAGTTCATTTGTGTTCAGATTGTTCACCAGAAAACAAATACTTTTTCAATCTCTTTGCATTTTTTTCAAAATGGAAGGTTAATGTTTTTGGTATTTGTCTGGCAGCTCAGTTGTCCAGGGGCAGATTCTGAATTGTTACAATTTGCTACATTAGTTGATACATTTTATCAGCAGCATATGTGGGATATTAACTACTTTTGTATCAATGATAACGGTTACCTTTTATAAAACACGAGCTGTCACACGTGACTTAAAGATTGTATTTGGTCCTGTTTTCAATTTGCTGTAGCTGAAGGATGCTCTTATAGCTATTTTTGCAATTCCTTCAGAGAGAAGCTTATACGGCTGCAACATGAAAACAAGATGTTAAAAATTAATCAAGAAGGATCTGACAATGAAAAAATATCCCTTTTACAAAGCCTGCTTGATGACGCCAACATGCGGAAAAATGAGCTGGAGACAGAAAACAGGTACAGAAAAGGCTATGGGGCAAATTTACTTACCTCCAAATTTGCAGCAGCGTTGACTTTGCCGCACTTCGCCAGGCGTAGATTTGGCAGGGCTGTGCAAATTCATGAAGATCTGAAGTTGCGCACAAGTTACCGATTGTTTGCAAAGTAGCGCTAGCGATGTTACGATCAGCAGTTCGAAGTTACACTAGCAATGCCTAATTTGCATACGGCACCAAGTTAAAGTACAATTGATGTATATGTAGCAGCAAATACATTACACTACACAAGCCTGGGAAACCTTCATAAAATAAAATAGAGTTGTTATTTTGCCCTATACATATGCCCACTGTATAGTTTAGGTGCCATATGTTAGGAAATGTAGGGGGGAACCCGGTTACCCCCCAAAAAATTACGGACTTTTGCAGGCTATCACTCAGAAAAAAGGAATAGACGCCAGCCTTTTTTGGGACAAAAAATTGCCAGTCGCCAGTCTCTTGGCACCATGCCAGACCTCAATGAATCCTGAAAAATAAAGTAAAGAAGCTTGACAAATCACAGAGATAAGCTTGTTAAGTATTCTGGGATGAATACCATCCGGTTCAGGACATGTGTTTATCATTACATATTCTAGTCTCTTTTGAATTTCCCCTTGAACCATGCATCATTAGTTGTATTAATGGAATTGGGGCTATTAGGAAGGAAATCTTCATTTGTTTTTTCCTCATTTGTGTAGATACATTCTACATCACAAATCAGGACAGGACTGCTGCTAGACAGCATAGAATCCTTTACATGTGTTAACAGAAGAATCTCAGCCATAAAGTAAGAGTGGACTGTTGCTTTACAAGGGAAAAAAGGCTCAAAAATCTGATTATACCTTACCTAAATTTTTTTTTTAAAAAAAAGCGACAATTTGAATGAATTTGGTATTTCATGTATATATTTCATACATTGGAGCCTCAAACTGACTTCCTTTTCTAGACTGTAGGCTTTTACCAAATGTATTGATTAAGACACACAGCCCAGACACCTACCTCCCAGTAACAAAAGTGAGAAGCCATTTTAGGCACCACAAAGGCTCTGGCCTAAGTCAGCAATTGGGTGGTGGCATCTCTGCATTTTAGGGGTTACCAGCATGCCACTCTCCTGATATAGTCAGAATCCCATGCACATGCAGGCGCCCTCTTGATTCACGCCATTACTCACTATCATGGTCAAAATAATGGATCATGTCCATATCACATCCATATTGAATAGAAACAAAATGACACACTTAGATTTTTATTAGAGTTTATTTTAGATTTTTACATTCTTCTATTGAGCTCTATCCAATTTCCAGCTGAAAGTTTTCTTTCAGTATTCCATCTGAAATGTCCCTGGGAGAATATATTGATTGGCTGGTCTTCACTAGTGATTAGCGAATAAATTCGCCTGGCACGAATTCGCAGCGAATTTAACACATCCACATTTTTTTGGACGCGCGTCTGATAAGTTGATTGCGTCAACAATCGGGAGAAATTCGTACATCACTAGTCTTCACTGTACATTCCTCATCTTTCCTCTACTTTTATGATAGACAGTGTTCCATGGCAAGCTATCTATTTTAGGGAATGCAGTTATTTCTCTTCTCTCAAAACAATCACTGAGGTGTTTTCTCATTTCCTTATTATCGTACTTGCAGGTGGGGTTTCCGTTGGCAAGGAACTCATATGCGTTGGCAATAGCATATACACCACACTCATAACGGTTTGGTTGTTGATCAACATCAAGTATTTCTGTCATTTTTACAGGATCACACGTCACTGCTCCTCCATAACATTCTGAAGCCATCACTGGCGAATTTTCGCCAGTTAGTGAATTTGCCCCTATATGTTTTATTGAATGGAAACCTATTTAATTGTATCTCGAAAAAATTGTTTTGTGGGAGCACTTACCCGACACTGGGCTCAGCATGCTGCACACCCCACCGCCATACCATGCGGTCAATTCATTCCAGGAAAAAAGCAAAAAACTGAGCACTGAAGAGACCAGTATAAAGATTAAAAGTAGAAATGTATTTAGTAGACATAAAAACTCCAATTACAGCAGCAAAGCATGGACCCTGGCTGCCCGCTTAACGCGTTTTGTGGCTCCCCACCACTTCATCAGAGCTTCATGAAAATCCGCAACTTAGTGAATTAGCGTAGTTGGGTCTCTTCGCCAGAGCGCAACTTTGCCTGGCATAAGGGTGCGAAGTAGTGCTAGAGTAGGTCCATGCCAGCACCCGTTAGTAAATCGGCGAAGTGGCAAAATTACGTCACGCTGCCGAATTTTCGCTAGCGTTAGCCATTTCGCCCTTTAGTAAATTTTCCCCATGTGTCTATTTGTGCTAGTTTATTTAGGCTGTTGATAAGGTTTAATATATGGACACTTACGGTAAGTGTTTTTTTCCCTAGACTAGTAAATCAACGGCTGATAGAAATGCAGTCCCAGGTGGAGGAGCTCCAGAAATCTTTACAAGAGCAAGGTGCAAAAACTGAAGATGTAAGTACAACATTTGTTTCTCTTTGTAACTATAAAACATTTCTAATTATTTGGTAGCGAGATTGATGAGGAGGTTAAAATGGATTGTCTTCAGTTCAGACCTATATACAGGCTTGTATCTACCATATAGAAACCAGAGGGCCCTTGCCCGAAGCAACCGTCAGGTACATATATTAAATCATATATTTAAAAAAAAAAAAAAAAAAAAAAAAGTCTTTCCCTCTAGCCTACCACCTGTTGTGTACATGTGCCAATAGCTGATAGGTAGGGGGCAAGCTGAGATCTAGTGCCTAGGGCAGCACTGGACCTTAGTATAGCTTTTTTTTTTTAGTAGTAACTGTAACATTTAAAAAAAAAAACCGTTATGTATAAATTCATGCTTCTGCAGTTTCATACAATTTTTGGGAATTTTGTTGTCCACAGGGATTACAATTTCCCACAAGCGACAGTGCACTTCATGTGCCACATCACTTAGAGCTATAGCATGCTTAGTGCTTCCAGGTGTTTAGTAACCTGAGCAGTTAATAGGGTGGGCAACAAACTTCTGGGAATCACTTCCCTTCGATCTAAACAGCTGTGGATTGGAATAGCATGTGTTTTCCTAACCTCAAATCTGACATTAAAATTCCAGTTCAGCATTAAAGTAACTAGCCGCTAACACAAAGGCATTTTGGGTAGAGTGCAAGGATTCAGCAAGCAAAATATGACCCTGGGTTGTTTCTGCAATATTACAATAAATGGTTTAAGGTGCACTAGTTACAGTTTAATTTATCTTGTCCTTTCACGATACATTATACTGAAAGACAATGTCAGACAGGGTGATGATGAGATTTTTTTCACTGGTCAATATTCTAAGAATCACCCCAGTTACCTGAATGCTAATTGCCAGAACCTGCACGGGGGATTCAGGGGACAGGTAAAGTGGCCGTCCAGTTTTGAAATGTGCCTGAGGCAATACCTCTAAAATTTCAGTACAAAAAAAAACATTCATTTTGACTGAAATTTGGCAATTTTTTTCTCTATTTTCTGATATGGCTTTTCCTAATTTTACATTTATTTTCTCTTTTTTATTAATGCATCCATTTGCTTTTCATATAAGGCTATTGTGAGTATAACTTTTTTGTAAAATAACATCTTAAACATCATTACAAAACACGTATTGGTGCTAGTAAGCTATACAGTACAATATGACCTGTTCTTTAATTTTAAGTGCATACAGACGAGGAACCTATTATCCATAATAATAAAAATTTGGATCACTATATCTTAAGTCTATTTAATTCCACGTTGTTTTGCCACCAATGTGGATTCTTTCAGCTTAGTTTTAGGATTATTTTGTTTAAAACGGACTCTATGGCAGATGGCCTTCCCATAATGCGGATCTTTCTGAATAAAGAGATGCTGAACCTGCACATATAAAAATGGCTGTCCAAATGGTTTTGTTCTGGAAAAAATATGTTGTTTTCCTTTTAGAAATAAATGGACACCATTTGCACTTGCATTGAGAAGTTTCTCGTCTGTCTGTGTCATTCTTTTATGGTAGGAATTCTAGATGTGCATTTTGAGTTGCATCGCCAATCATAATGTTTTTCTTTTATTTAGTCACTGCTTTTGAAAAAGAAGCTTGAAGAACACTTGTAAGTGCTTTATTTATTCCTATGTATAAGCATGCAGGTATAGGACCTGTTATCCAGAATGCTCAGGACCTGGGGCTTTCCAGATAACGGATCTTTCTGTAATTTGGATCTTCATACCTTGTCTACTAGAAAATCATGTAGACATTAAGTAACCCCAGTAGGTTGGTTCTGCTTCCAATAAGGATTTTATTATTATATCTTAGTGTACAAAGTAATATATATCTATATATGTATAATTTTTTTTTATATTTTTAAATGATAAATATTGCTTTAGAAGTGAACCTCGGCTTTGTTTGTCTTCCCCATGCAGAGAAAAGCTACATGAAGCAAACAATGAACTACAGAAAAAACGGGCTATTATTGAAGATTTGGAGCCTCGTTATAACAATAGCTGTAGGTTTTTTTTCCAGTTTCTGTATTTTAATTTCACATTTCTTTTTGTAGTAGAATTTAAAAATATAGTTCCAAAGGCAAGGTTTGTTTGCACATAAGATTAAATATGCCTGTGGTTCAGGTATATATCTGTATTATAAATAATTGTAACCCCTTTCCCATGATCATTTTTGGACCATCATATTAAAAATAAAGCAAGCTTCCCCAGAGTGGGGAAGAATTCAGTGTTTAGCCAATTACAGTGCTGCCTGTGTATACCCTTTCTTTAAAAAATGCCTGTTGTGACCAGGAGTATGTTCTAGGGTGGCATGAAACTTGATTCATTTGTATTGGAATTTGTAAAATCTATAATTAGGACTTTAGTAGTTTTACAAAGTCTCTGTATAAGGATGAAATAGGATACCATATCAGGTTTTTGTAGTCCTCTGTTTATAAAGATGTATCTATCTCCACATGAAGGATTCTTAAACTAATTTCCTGAGCAATAATTTTCAATTGTAAGGCATTTTTCTTAAAGCTTTATCCGCCCTAACGTCACTATTCTAAATTGCAGCAATGAAAATTGAAGAATTGCAAGATGCTCTGCGGAAAAAAGAAGAGGATATGAAACAAATGGAAGAGCGTTACAAAAAATATCTAGAAAAAGCAAAAAGTGTAAGTGGGAGAAGCTACTCGTTAGCCAAATGTGTGACAGATTGTGTAATCCAGGCAACTGTGTAGAAACCGGCTTCAGATTTTGTCTTCTATTCTAATGCTGTTGTTTTTATAAATTATAGGTTATACGCACATTAGATCCAAAACAGAATCAGGGAACTGGCCCGGAAATACAAGCCTTAAAAAATCAGTTGCAGGAAAGGGACAAAATGTTTGTGTCATTAGAGGTAAGATCACTTTATTTTCTCATTTTCTCCATCACCATATACTTCCACTTTTTGTGTTTATTTCGTGTTTAAGTATTGCAAGTTCATCCACGCAGGCAATTTACAAGAACAGCAGTTTTGTGCCGGTTTGTTTCGATAAAGAATCAGTTTGGATAAAATAGGTTAGATTACAGGGTGAATAGAGTTGGCTAGGGCCAAAGGTGCAAAGTCAGAGGGGTGCTTCTTTTATGCCCCCCTTTGTTCCATATGTTTAATGGTTCAACTATTAACCATGCTTAGCAAGTCTTTTAAAGCAGAATGATTACTGAACTTAAGGGGGAGCGCATGGTGGATTGCAAAAAATGTGTGATTACCTTAGATCACTGCCCATTGCCATTCACGGTTCTTTTCCCAATGTTTTACTGCTTTACAGCTTTGTCCCCCATAAAAATTTTGTCTCAACCAGTAAGATTTCAAAGGCAAGATGTAGCACTCCATGGGATTTTGACTCCCAACTGTCCTTTAACTTAAAATGATCATAGACACAAAGTTAAAGCGTTTCGTATGATTTTCGGACAGTGATTGGATCATCCCAACATTTTTCATACCATGGCGATCATTGGTTAGTTGATCAGACAGGTTAGAGTTCTGTTGGCTAATGATAATATCTCTGTGTGTATTGCCTATTTTACAATATAAGTGGGTGACTGTAACTACTATTTGTCAGACATAAATAGCACAAAAGGATCTCAGGGAAAAGTTATATGTAATACTTGGGATAGAAGGTGCACTATTGAATCCCAGAAGGTGGCTACTACACATACATTTCCACCAAATATGTAACATCATACTATCCTCTGCACAATCTTTTGTGGAGAGTGACGCATTTAGATCTCTTTCTCATATACTGTAAGCATGTAATTATGTTTCTTATATGCAGTCAGCTGATTAAACATTTTACATTTACTATACTAAGTACCCCAGAAAATGTGAATCTATTATGTTCACAATTTTTTAACTTACTTTTGCAAATAATTTAAGAGTTGCTTCAGTAAATATTTCTGGAACAGGCGGTTGGTACTTATACAAAATTAGTTGAAATGTCAGAGGTATTCCATTATGGTATGCCCACCATACCATAAAACATTTAGAAAAGCCAGGGGGAAAATTTGGGTTCAGTGAAAGACTTTAACGAGAGGCAGATGATTGCATCTTCTTCACAATAAGGACCAAAAACAAAGCCATAGGGTATTTTATTCAGCCAGCACATATGCTGATAAGTGTATGGCTGTAAATTAACAAGAGAGCTGAGAGAAGCAAACGAAGAGGCAGAACTTGCTGCTAAGTGCTCTTTATTGCACACAACATGTTTCGGGCCCAAAGGCTTTGGGCCCGAAACATGTTGTGTGCAATAAAGAGCACTTAGCAGCAAGTTCTGCCTCTTCGTTTGATTCTCTCAGCTCTCTTGTTAATTTACTTCATTTCCTACACCTGGAGCGGGGGTGCCCTGCTGAGATTGAAAGCACAGCTGCCAGTCCCCCAGTCACTCTGATACATTGTCTAGAAGTGTATGGCTGTAACTGATCATCCCGAAACAAGAGACGAGCATGAGGTCCTCCATGTATTGCAGCTATCTGTAGAACAGTAAAAGATTGGCACAATCTTTTTCTGTTCTATAGCATATGTGAGGCTGCCGGAGCCTCTAAGACTGTGCACCAGGCTGATCTGCATAAGGGTGTGCGCCTGTTCTACCTATTCTGGTGTTACAGCTATCTGTGCCATGCTCAATAATAGTTAAAGGAATAGTAAAATCAAAAAATGTACAGTAATACAAATATAATGCAGTGTTGCCCTGCACTGGTAAAATGGGTGTGTTTGCTTCAGAAACACTACTATAGTTTATATAAATCCACTGCTATGTAGCAGTGGGGGCAGCCATTCAAAGGAGAAAATGCTCTGTAGAACATAATGGTGTTATCTGTTATCCACTATTTAACCTGTGCCATATAGCTTTTTTTCAATTCCTGCCATTGCTACACAGCAACTTGTTTATATGAAGTAAAGTAGTTTCTGAAGCAAGCAGGTCAATTTTATCATTGCAGGGTAATACTACATTATATTTTCATTACTTGGATATCTGAGGATGTTTATTCCTCCATGTAAAGTTATTCTAGCTTTCCTCTTATATTTGTCTAGTGTAGGTAATTTTATAGGTCTTTAAAAGGTATAACATTTTAGGTAATATCATTGTATTATTATGAATTTGTCCTATCCATTACATATCATACTTTTCTGACTGCATTAAATGTTGCAAATTTCCAAGAATGAGGAGAGCACTCATAGATAGCAATTTATGCTGTGATGTGTTTATTCAGGCTATTACACAACATGTTTCGGATCCTTGTTGATCCTTTATCAAGTGCAATTAATACAGAACAAATCAGGCTTATATAGGCCCTCCCATAAAGTGACTAATTAGCCCACAGGCGTGTCATAAGTTAATAATACAAAGCTATAAAACGACATTTAACCATTGAGACCATATTCGACATCAAGTGAATGAAAAATCCATATTGTCCATAACACAGTGCTTAATATTTTTCGGTATTCTGAAAGTGCTGTAAAACAACATATAAAAATATGAAAGTCTAAAATTATGCAACACACAATTAAAATAATTTTTAAAACACCAAATCTTGACAGAATACTTTCATTATTTGTCTGGTGAATACTAGTAAACTGGTACTTTCTTTTCAAGTAATTACATTGTAATCTATTTGCTCTCAAAACGTATCTAAAATGAACTGCAACATAGTATTCAAAATATCACTAACTTACTATGGATCTAAGCGTTACATTTAATCTGCTGACATATATTTGCACTAGTATTAACTCTTACCACATAACTTTACTCATCTATGCTGATGAAAATTCAGGGCCTGCAAATTCAAAGAAGAAAGAAAGGTATGAAAAGATTATAAAAATGGTTTCAAACTCCAACTATCATTTAGCCCATTTGGGGATAATGTATTCAGCCTTCTAATCCACTTCCCTTCTGCTTGGAGTTATTTCTTATGTCTATCTCCACCTCTGATATCCATCCTAATCTCATCTAGTACACACCATCTAAGTTGCATTGGATTATGATTACATTCAAAAAAATGTCTAGACACCTGCGTGTCTGTTTGTGTACCTGCTTTAAAGTTCCTAATATAACCTCTATGTTCCTGAATCCTCTTTTTCACTTCTCTTTTCGTTTGACCGACATACCCCATGCCACACGGACATTTTAACAAGTACACTACAAATGTAGAATTACATGTGGTGTGACATTTTATATTTATTTCATATCCCTTTGTCGGATGATTAATCTTGTTGCCCTTAATTATTGATGGTGGAAGATGCAAACTTAAATTCTGTTATTAATTCCACAGAAAAAGATTTTTTGATCACAGACAGTCCTAGGGTTCCTGTACTATACCTACTACCTAAAGTGCACAAAACACTTATTAATCCACCAGGGAGACCAATAGTCTCCGGTATTGGGTCGGTACTGGAACCACTATCATTGTTTGTTGATAATTTCCTACAGGATGAAGTGAAGAAAATTAATGTATGTTTGAGGGATACTACTGACCTCCTCTGTAGATTAAACCAACTTGAGGCCCTCCCATCGGGGGTAATTCTTTGTGGAATAGATATACAGAGTCTCTATACTTCGATTCCCCACAGAGAAGGCATGTCATATGTAGAGGAAATCTTGTTGGAAACAAATCTGCATAGTGCAAAAGTATATTTTATATTGGATTGCCTCAACATGGTTTTGACAAAAAACGACTTTGCCTTTGAGGATGCCTTTTATTGGCAAACACAAGGCACATCGATGGGTGCTGCGGTTGCGCCATCGTATGCAAACATTTTTGTAAACTGCTTGGAAAAAAAGTTGTTTTTGGAAAAAGAACCTTATTGCAGATATATTTTGAAATATTTCCGTTTTGTGGATGATATCCTACTTATTTGGACAGGCTCTAAGGCAGACCTTATAAGTATGATACAAGAGGCTAATTTGAGTCACAATACCACAAAATTCACCTATGAGTGCTCAGAAGTTGAACTCAACTTTTTGGATGTTACAATTACGATTAATAATGGTGTGATACAAACTAGCCTCTACAGAAAATCAGTTGATAAAAACAATTTGTTACATGTTAAAAGCTTTCATAACCCCAAAGTGAAAAAAGCAATACCAAAGGGTCAATTTATGAGGGCAAAAAGGATTTCTTCAAATATAGAGGGATATGTGGAAGCCTCGAACACCTTGACTGGTCGCTTCCTGGAGAAGGGATATAGACCGGAATGTATAAAAAAGGCCATTAAAGAGGTTGAACCTATGTCAAGGGACAGCTTATTGAGTACAAAACAAAATAATAAAGTTGAACAGAGAATAGCATTCGTGTCCACATATAGCCAAAATAGTGATAGGCTTGAAAAGGTGATCAGAAAGTATTGGCCACTAATACAATCAGAACGACAATATGGTCGGCTTTTTGCAGATTTGCCTCTTTTTTGCTACAAACGTGGTCGTACTCTAAAAGATCTATTATGCCCCTCAGACACTAGACCCAAAAAGACCAAATTTCTTGGTAAACCAAGATTTGGTACATACCCATGTCTAGGATGTAATTGTTGCTCTTCAATAATTAAGGGCAACAAGATTAATCATCCGACAAAGGGATATGAAATAAATATAAAATGTCACACCACATGTAATTCTACATTTGTAGTGTACTTGTTAAAATGTCCGTGTGGCATGGGGTATGTCGGTCAAACGAAAAGAGAAGTGAAAAAGAGGATTCAGGAACATAGAGGTTATATTAGGAACTTTAAAGCAGGTACACAAACAGACACGCAGGTGTCTAGACATTTTTTTGAATGTAATCATAATCCAATGCAACTTAGATGGTGTGTACTAGATGAGATTAGGATGGATATCAGAGGTGGAGATAGACATAAGAAATAACTCCAAGCAGAAGGGAAGTGGATTAGAAGGCTGAATACATTATCCCCAAATGGGCTAAATGATAGTTGGAGTTTGAAACCATTTTTATAATCTTTTCATACCTTTCTTTCTTCTTTGAATTTGCAGGCCCTGAATTTTCATCAGCATAGATGAGTAAAGTTATGTGGTAAGAGTTAATACTAGTGCAAATATATGTCAGCAGATTAAATGTAACGCTTAGATCCATAGTAAGTTAGTGATATTTTGAATACTATGTTGCAGTTCATTTTAGATACGTTTTGAGAGCAAATAGATTACAATGTAATTACTTGAAAAGAAAGTACCAGTTTACTAGTATTCACCAGACAAATAATGAAAGTATTCTGTCAAGATTTGGTGTTTTAAAAATTATTTTAATTGTGTGTTGCATAATTTTAGACTTTCATATTTTTATATGTTGTTTTACAGCACTTTCAGAATACCGAAAAATATTAAGCACTGTGTTATGGACAATATGGATTTTTCATTCACTTGATGTCGAATATGGTCTCAATGGTTAAATGTCGTTTTATAGCTTTGTATTATTAACTTATGACACGCCTGTGGGCTAATTAGTCACTTTATGGGAGGGCCTATATAAGCCTGATTTGTTCTGTATTAATTGCACTTGATAAAGGATCAACAAAGATCCGAAACATGTCGTGTAATAGCCTGAATAAACACATCACAGCATAAATTGCTATCTATGAGTGCTCTCCTCATTCTTGGAAATTTGAAGTATATATCGGGATAGCGGTGTACCCGTGGAGGATTGGATGCATTCTTTTACCAAGCTGAGGCAGTGCGGGGAACGTTCCTAGAAATACATGCATTAAATGTTGCATTAAGAATTGAATCACGGCGGGATAATTTACCTTGTATAAGGAGGCTAAATCATATGTAAATTTTACTCCCAGAGATTGCAAATGTGATTTAAATTTTGGATTTAAAATACAATTTTCACCATCGGACTTGACATGTTACAGGGCAGCATCTCAGATTTATCTAATATCTAATTTTGCTAATTCATCTAATATAATCGTAAGATTTGGCAGAGATGTAAGAGGATTAATTAAATGTACTAATAAGTCATCAGCAAATAATTAGAGCTAATATTCTTTACCCTTAATCTGGAGGCCTTTAAAACTTACATTTTCTCTTATAACTCTTGCCAGGGGTTCCGTAGCTAAAGCAAATAATGCTGGTGAAAGTGGACACCCCTGGTGGGTGCCACATTAAATGTGTATTTAGTTGTAGGTAAAATCATTTGGGTTTTAGGATAATCATAGTAAACCTTCAATATATTAATTATAGTTGGACCAATCCCTAATTTATTCATAATGGCAAATAAATATGGCTAGTTCAAAGAATCAAAAGCCTACTCTATATCAAAGGCAAGGAGGCAGCATAAGGAGGTTTTATTTTTATTTGCATAATTCATTAGCAACTATTACACGCGTATATTTTTGAGTGCTTGCCAGGTAGGAACAAACTATCTGATCTTTATGAATTACTGCAGTAAGCACTTTATTTAATCTAGTAGCTAATATAAGATTTTCAATATTTAATAAAGATACATCTATAATTCTTTGGGGTTAGATGGTCCTTAGTCACTTTAAAATGACCAATATCTTTGCATCATTCATTTCGGGTGGGAGTTGATTACCAGAAATTTTATAATACATTATTTAAATAAATGTGGCACTAAATAATCCTGTAAAGTTTTTTTTTTATAATTAACAGATGAAAAACCATCAAGACCAGGGTTTTTACCTGATTTAAAATTCTTAATGGCTCTTCTACTTGCTGTTTCATTTCCAAAGTGAGAGGCTTGGTGCAAATATATTTAGATATGGTCCCTTGTTTTGCTGCCATATCAGCCATAAACAGCTATTGATGATGCTCTAGATAAAAAAGTTCTAACTACCTTATCTAGATTTGTAGAGACATGACCATCTGCCTATCAGAATTTATAAATCGAGCTGTTAAAACTGCTGGAATGTAATAGCCTCAATATCTGGTTTATTAGCATAAAGGTAATTCTTATGATTTGTTTTACATATTGCAATTTCTGATTTTTCTGTGATAGGCATCTAACTTTTGCTTTGTTTCTTCAATAAGTTTTCTAGTTTTCAATTTTGGGTTAATTTTATTTTCCTGTTCTAATGCAGAAGTGCCACTTCCTGGTCTGTCTAGATAAGATTATGGCAGGGTAAATGTGTTATTATATAAGTGCTCTATTGACGGATTCAAAGGCTGGCACTCACATCAAGCCTGTGAATACTAAAGCCCTACAAACAGTTTGAATTTTATCAAAATTACAAATTTAGCCAATACATGTGCTAATTCCACAGAATGTGTTCATGTGCTTTGGCAAATGAACACAAGTCTACTCTATTAACAGAACAGGTTAAATCAGAAGGCATTTTTTACAAGCAATAACACGCTATTAAAAAAAGTTGACCATTATTAAAATGACCCCTTAGTGTTTTTTACATCTGTTGGGAAAAGGCTGGACTTTTATCTATATATCTATTTTTATCTATGTATTGTCTGAATATTGAAAGGGACTTAATAAGGGACATGGGATGTACTGAATCCTCTTTTTGCTGATTGGGCTGGCACTTCCATGAAGGATTCTGACTGACAAATCCCGAACCAAATACTATTTTGCATATTCATTCAGGGGTCAAAAAATGTATGTGCAAAAAAAAAAAAAAAGCTTCCATTTATGTAATCACATGATCTAGATGATTTTAAGAATAAAATGACCAGAACACAATTCAAACACCTTCCCAACCTCAATTCGGGTATATTGGCAATAAATATACCAATTTATGTCCCCTTTTGAGTCAGTAATATAAATCCAATATGCAAAAATAAATAAATAAATATATATATATATATATTACAGGTTATCCAGAATTATTGTCCAGGAACCTGGGGTTATCTGGATAACAGACTTTTCTGTAATTTGGATCTTCATATCTCAAGTCTACTAAAAAAAATCATTTAAACATTAAATAAACCCAATAGGCCGGTTTTGCCTCCAATAAGGTTTAATTATGTCTTTGTTTGCACGGAGAAAAAGGAAATTATTTTGGAGTCAGACTTCCTGTAATTCAGAGCTTTCTGGATAATAGGTTTACAGATAAGAGGTCCCATACATGTAGAGTAAAATCACACCACTTTTATTACTATTTTATTTTACTACATTATATATATATATATATTTTGCAAAATACTATCTATATACATATATATTAGCTAGGTTATTGACTGGATATTGCTTGCTTGTGTTATGCCTCTTTCCCAAAGAGTTCTGTTGCACAAAACAAATACATAGCCTTGACCACATGCCTTCCAACAGTGCTTTCATTTGTGTTGTATTTATGTATTTTTACAGGACCTTTTACCTTTTTTCCTGTTTAAGCTTTTTTTTCATACTCTCTATTTTCAGAAAGAATTTGAGAAAACAAAGACACAGAGAGATCAAGAAGAGAAATTAATTGTGAGCGCATGGTACAACATGGTAAGAATGGTTCCTATGATTGACTTACAGTTCTTTCTTGTGTAAGACTGTATAGAACAAAGTAATCAAATACATATTTTGTAGCTGAGCAGTGTAGCCGACTTAGGAATCATAGAGGGGTGTGATATGGAATAGAGTGCTTATGTGCCCAGCAATATTTATTAGCAAACTAATCTGCAAGGATGCTCCCTTTAGACTTAAGGCTCCCATACACGGGCCAATAAAAGCTGCCGACAGACCGAGTCGGCATCTTATTAGCCCTTGTGTGGGGCCATCCGACGTGCTTTCCTGATCAATATCTGGCCGAAAGTCTGGCAGATCTTGATCAGGCAGGTTAAAAAATCCAGTTGAATCACAGCCGCATCTATGCGTGTATGCAGTCCCGCAATCCGACCGCCTGTATCTGATCCATTCTGGCCCACCATCGGATCAGCCCAATATCACCCACTTCAATGCGGACATTTTGGGGAGAGATCAGCTTGTTTGGTGATATCGCCACACATGCGTAGCTCTACGTCTATGGGCACCTTTAGGTTGTTAGACAATGCTTGCAGGTCCTCTTTTCACTAGTCGTGCCTGTCACAGCTATTTATGTACACAGCAACAAAACAGCACCACCATTTTGATTTGTGCTGCACATAAAACTTTGATATATTAAATGGAATGAAGCATTTGACAGAAATAGGATCTTGTGCTGTATATTCAAATCGGATGGAAGAGCACAATCTCATATATATATATATATATATATATATATATATATATATATATATATATATATATATATATATATATATATATATATATATATATATATATATATATATATATATATATATATATATAATTTTTATACCTTTTATCTGTACTGTGACATTTGTAAAGTGAATTATACTTTCTCAGTCGGCCCTACCTGTCAGTGCAGGACGACTGGGGTTAAGTTGATCCTCTCTGGAGGCAGGACAAACTGTAATAACTTTTCTTCAATCTCCTTCTTACTGCTGGCTCCACCTCTTCCTCCAGTTTTTTTCAGTTTTAATACAGGTGCCTGAAGCACTAACTCCTAAGCTTTTTTCATATAGCGATGCAGATGCATTTAGAATAGTTCCTCCCCTCTTTGGAAAGGGGGATTTTGATCTGATTATACTCTGCATGGAGCAAATCCACATAGATGCTGAAAGTGGAACAGGTTGCTGCACAGATTTTGATTTAAGTTTTTTTAAGGCAGATCTGGAAAAGAGACTTAAAGAGTTTACCAAGGAGCTAGAGGCGAGGAAACGTAGTACATTTATGAGAAATCATCAGGATTATATACAGAAGAAGGTATATGGATAGAGTTGTCTAGTAGATTCTAATTCAGACACAAAGAACACGAAATAAAGTACTGACAGAAAAGGAGGAGAACCAATTTGTTGTACATTCTCTGACAGCATTTCATCAGTAGGTTTTTGGTTATTCCGGACATTCCTAAAGTGCAGGACTTAGATTAAGCTTAAAAGGTTTAAGACGACCACAGGCAACATGGTGGAGACCAAGGGGTGAGCCTCCTCGCGGCAGTAGGTGGTGAAGTAATTTCAACCATAACTACCAGATCTTGTATACAAGGGTCTCATTTTACACTCTGATTGGTTTGGAATGAGAAGGAGATATGCTAGTCATGTTCTATATTATTTGTGTTCCAACAAGCTCAAGTGTGCTGTTTCAAGCCAAAATTTGCTTGTACATGGGGTGACACCATTTCAAGGTATATGCAGGCACTACCTGTCTTAACATTTTTCTGCTGGCAGAGGAACTGTCAAGTATGCCATGTCATGTAATTAAATACCTATTAATTTGCTTTAATAGATATTGGTATCTACATTTTTAACATTTTGATTTCATTGGTTTTCTATTACTCTACTACACCTACTAATAAATTATTTGCCATGTAGAAATATAATTTCTACGAAAAACAGCGATTGATTGGATTAGTGATGTCGGACTACTGTTATTCTGAATACAGTTGTAAAAGTTATTTTGGCATGAGTGGATACCCTCCCTTATGCATTAGTTTGAGATGGGGCTTATTGTAGGTGTTTTGTTAAAAATTGGGGCATCTAGCTCTGCAAGTGAAGAAGACCAAATTGTATATATTTTGCTTTGCATAAAGCAGAGTTGGGGGATTCTTAAGATGAACTGAAGGTTGATTAATAAAATGTTCAAGATTATCCAGTAACCCTTCTTGTTTGCGACTTACCATAACAATTTTGTCACACAGTTGTTGTTTTATTAATTTGCAGGGAATGACCTTACACAAAAAAGCAGCAGAAGACAGACTTGCTAGCACGGGCTCAGGGCAGTCATTTCTGGCACGACAAAGGCAAGCAACAAGTTCTAGGAGGTCCTACCCCGGTCATGTTCAACCCGCTACAGCGAGGTAGAAGAGACTCATGGGAAATCTTCATCTTGACCTTGTATTGCACATGACAGCATTTCAGGAAATGTAACCAGTGTGCTTTTATTTGTTCTTTATATTTTTACTACAAATCCTAATCACACATAAGTCTTTTCTATGATGTTTGTTTTCATTTTTTTATGTGCCAAAAGTGTTTTATTTACCCAAAATAGATGTAAGGATTTCTTTTTGATTAATCGCCACCGAAGTTCTAAACACAGAAGGGTTATTTACCTTGACCCCAGACAGAAGCGCAAGAGGACTTAAGAGCACATTCTTAGTGCTCATTCAAATAGCATTTCTGATCAGGGCCATTGTTGCTCCTGGCAGGCAGATCTGGTGCAAGGTGCAGAGTACAGCATAGGTGAGCTCAAGGCAGTCCTCTCCTTACTGCCTGCAGTGTGGGTAAAGTAAGCCCACCACACCACATCTGCAAGTGCAGAGACCTGTGGAAATTATATGTGTAGGGTGCAGAGTGCTCGTCTCTAAACCCAAGATTCCACATCTCTCTCTCCATCTTTGTTTTGACTGGAGTCTTACTGTACATCCATAGCAGCTGGAATGCTGTTATCTGCACACCCCTGATGTAATGCTATGTTTGCATAGTTTTAACAGATCCACTCCGCAAAGGTAAAGGAATTGTCTCTTTATATCTTTGTGATTGTATGTACATATCAGCAAATGGCTGGATATTTTTAATATATTTTTGATCTGTTGTGGAAAATGAGAAGTCAGTGGGCACCAGAAATGTCTGTTTATAGGCACAGAATGTAAACAAGGACTTCAGGTATACTTTATATTGATCCAGCCAAGTTGTTTTTACAAAACTATAACAGTCTTCTTGACAGAGTCTGCATGGCGACCTATGTTACATGAGCAGCACATCCTAATACAGTAGTTAGATTCCAGCAGAATCTGGAAAATGTCTTGCTGAATGTTGCTGAAAGGTATATCATAAACTGTAGTTTGACTGAAAGCAGAAAAATGTACATATCACCCAATGCCTGGTTTCTTTTCAGCTTTTTTGCTACAAAACCTTGGAGACCATAGTAAGCAAATGCAAGTTTAAAATTAGCAACTTTTTTCACTGTAAAAAGGTGTTTGTTCATCAATGATTTCCTGTGGAGGTGTGTGCACCTCCTGCTAATATCCATCATACCAGTCCACAAAGAGTGTCAAGTCACATGTCTGTTATTTGACATACTACTTCTCTTAGGCAAGATTGAACCTCTTGTCAGCAAGTCTGACATATGACTCTAACATCAAGGTAGCACCATGATTATACCTTTGTTTGCACCTGTATTAGCAACAAAATATTTTGTTAGAGGGTGCATGATACAGCTTCTGTGTGAGTAATTGGCTATAAAATAAATCTGCATCATCATTCATGGCAGGGGTTTTCCCCACATGCATACACTTTAGTGTAACAATTTTTATAAGTTTTTGGGAAAGTGCCGTCCTTCTATACTGAGCACCTAGCATATTTAGGTGCAGTGTGTCAATGTAATGTACGGACTAGTTATAAATTGGCCCCATTAGCTGCTCTCATGCACTTATTGTTTCAGACAAGGTTCAAGTCAAGGATCATAATGGTGGTGGAGATTGAAACATGCCTCATCTATAGATATCATAGCGTAGTGTTGGTTAATGTGTATTATAAGGGCCAAATGTGATTGTTAATCTGGAACAGGAGGCTCCCTTACACAATCTGAACACATTTGTTCTTTTCTTAAGTATTGCTGTGAACTGCAGTGAGTATGATCTGTCGGAGCTAAGCTTGGGTTTCCAGGTTTGTGCCAAACAAAAGTGCTTCAGTTAAATGCCCAAGGCACACACAAGTTTTGGAGGCTTTTTTTCTTGACTCCCCATTGCTGCTTATGGGTAGCCTAAAAAAAGCCAAAACAATAAATTCTAAGGCAATTCACTCCCTAAATGCTAAATGCCACGGCTATACTATTGTGTGAGAATGTGATGCCCAACCCTTGCTTTTTTTTTTTTTAAAAAATGTAAGAACAAAACTTGGCGCCCACCCCGCTCTCATGATTTTATTCACTTACTTGATACACCAGGCCAGTGCTCCTGTAAGATGAAAACTAGGCCGGGTTTTTTTCACTGAGGGATCCTTTTCTCCTGGTACTTAGGGGCTAACACATGTGCAGTAAAGTGAGAAGGTTGGCTTTTGGTTTTCACTCCATTGCAAATGCACATCGGTGAAAAGAAATAAGAAGTAGGAAGAGGATCATCCGTGGTGCTTGCTGAAGAGAAAACCAGGCCAGTGCAGTTTTCTGCCAGCCAGGGTATCCAGAAAGTAAATAGTCACTGGCAGGATGCATGATTAGCCGGATTGGTGTGGAGACGTATATTGTAAATTATTCAGCAGAAAGACCTAACATATATTCCCCCTATTTATGCATTTTTCCCTCTAAAAATAACTTCTAATTTGTAAAACTATGAGCAATGCTGGTTTTGTAGATAAAAAAGTGTGTATGATGTAATGACCACTTTCATTTTGCTTATTATGGATGTGTGTTGTTTAGTGCCTTCAGGGTTGAGATTACGTTACATTGACCATCTTCTTGAAAAGATTTTAACTTACTGTATTAGCAGCTGCATACGTGCAATAGAGCCTCCAATGCTAACTAATGAATGTTTGAAGAATGTAGAAAATTGCAGGGAACCTTCAGAATATCAACATTTTTGCTGTGATTTTGTAGGTTAGAAGTTGTTCCAGTTGTTGCTTTTGTTGCACAATTACTCCATCTGCCTTTGTGAACGTAATGCTACATAGCTGCTGGATTTTTAGAGGTGTAATGAGTGATGACTGTATGAATTCAGTGTGAGGTAACAACTGCAGTGCTTTTGCAGACAATTAAAGATTTTTAGAATTCCCCTAATATTGAGAGAGACAGGTGATCTTCAATGAGAACATAATCTGGAAAAAAAAACAGAGTGAAAAGCCATACAAGTACTCGTTTGATCAGATATATTGCTAGGATAGATTTCCCACTGACACTAATCTCAGGGAAGAAGTAAATTCATTAATGGACCAGTAACACTAAAAAAAGGGTGTTGAGTTGCTATTGTATTGTTACTCCTCACTCATTTACTGTAGGTGCAGATTTCATAAGATACAACATGTTACTGTTCCATAAAGCTGGGAAGTCATAGACAGCTTTCTTACTTATACTTTGACTTTCCCAGATTTGTTCCCTGTATCAACTTAATTTTACTTGCTCTTCACTTTATATATGGCTTTTATACCTTCTTCTAAAAAGAAGCATTTCTACCTTTTCAGGTCTTGGTCTTGGTCATCTTCTCAACATAGCTAATAACTTCCAAGCTATAGCAAAAGGGACCATCTACACCCTAAAACTGCTGGCTTTGTCTTTTAGGAGGTAGTTGCCTCCCATGATGGGAAACAATATCAATATGAGACAAATTCTTGTAATCACAAAAAAAGCATCGGTGCAGAAGCCCTCTGTTTAATTGACACACATTTGAAAACCCAAATAGCTATAAGTTAAAAGTTATATCTGACAATAGACAAAGGTATACCCTAAATCTGCCCATCATTAGGCCTCTTGGGCTCTGGCTAATATGAACTATCCTGTCTAGATTAGAACGTATGAGTTATACTTCCTAAAACACAGATATTCTTTTCCTTTATTAAAATTATACAAAGGCATAAACATTTTAATTTAATTTTAATTTTCGGTTTTCATATTTGAGCATCATTAGATGGTTTCATGGCTCTTGAAGAATTTTCAGATGTACTTAAAGCCATGGAAAACTTTTAGACAAAATAAAGTATACATGTGGGAGGTAAAGGGGAAATGTATTTCAAGATGATTCCTTGGGAAATATAATGTTCTACTAAAAGAACAGTTTGGTGTAAAAGTAAAAAGTAGGTAAATAGATAGGCTGTGCAAAATAAATGTTTCTAATATAGTTAGTTAGGCAAAAATGTAATGTGACTGGATGTAGAACAAAACCCAACTTGTTTTTCAGCTCTCTAACTCTGAGTTAGTCAGCGTCTTGAAGGGTCTCCACATGGGACATAACTGTTCAGTGAGTTTGCAATAGATCCTTAGCATGCAGCTCAGATTCAAAAGCAAATACAGGAGCCAATACAGGAATCCGCATGTGTACATGTATGTACTGTATCTTTCTAACCCTGCTTAACTTGTATTTTCTTTTTACCATTAACACCCAAAATTCACCTAGTCTTTTTAGCACTTTTCTTTGTGCACCAACAAATGCCAGCCATTCTGATTCAAATAAACACCTAGTTATTTATAGGCCACTAACAAAGAAAGCATTTAAATTAATTATTATTAATTAACTCCCTGAAAGAGCTGTGGCTTGGGTTACCATATCACAAAATCAAGGATATGTCTAGCAAAAAGGGCTGTGCTGATTACAATTTCTTTTAAATGCAATCAGTTGAGCCCTGCAACATGCATTTATTAGACATGTCCCTGAATTTCCAAGTTTTCCAGTAACCCTAGCTGTGGCAATGATAGAACTGCAACTGCTGGCAGCCATCTTCATTTATATTGCGTTCTAGTCATTTATTGCTTGTTTTACATTAAACAAATGTATTGCGTATCAGTATTACAGGCAGCATGCATATTCATTATAGATATCAGTCGGCAATTGAATTCTGAGACTCTATTTAAATGCAAGCTTATGTTCTCATGCCATTAACACATTTCCTTTTACTTTTCATTTACAGCGATGTGATTGCATGATGGCAGTCAGGGGCAGCTCGTTGCATGACTTAGCTTATTCCTTTGTTCGGGATGGCATAAACTGCAGACTAACCAGCTTTTGTGGCTCACATCTAACACATTTTGCCCATGAAAATAAAAGCTTCCCGGTTGTGGCAAATAAGGACTTAGTTTTATAAACTAACCTATTTTTACACATTGTGTAAATATCACCATGGAAAACATTATATTTCAATGTTGTACTATAAATCTTTTTTTTTTTTTTCATATAATTAAAAACAAACTGCCCCTATTTACAGATTTGCAATATTTGGATCAAGAATAAAATATGAACTTTTGAATACCTGAACATTTTAGGTTTATTGTGTGCAATACAAGTTTTGGAGTATTTTTCCTCCATGTTTTGTGTTAAAGGTTGTCCGTCCATGTAACAGAACGTACATGAAACCACTTGAGCCAAATCCGTAGCCATACCGTATGGATGATGGAAATGGTATGGATTTCGTCACATTGTACAGAGAAATGCTTCCAGTTTCCACGGTGCATATAACATCCCAGAGCTATTTGTTTACATGTTCTCTTTGTTTGCTCTACATATGTAATAAGATTTTATTCTAAATTATATATATTGCTGCCTATTGTATGTTTCTAATTATACTTGTAATTAATTTGCATATATTTGGCATCTTCGCTTTTTATTTAAACTGTGCTCATACATTACATGTCTTGTTTTTCCCTTACATTTCCTCTATTTATACAAATATATATGAATTTAGACATAAAGAGCCAATGGCTCACATTGTGATTTTGCTTTCTGTTTATTGGATAATGAACGTGGACAGAAAAGCAAAAAGGCAGCATCAGTATTATCGTATCGCATGGCAGATCGTTCATATATTATTTTGCTGTAAACCATGTAATGCTTTGTTAATGCAGGTCTTTATGTTTTTGTTTAGTTTTCTCACTTTGTAGAAAATATTTGGCAACGAATGGGCTCCTAACCTACAGCCTTATTTATATTTGCTCATCCATTATGAGATTTTGTATAATTTTTTGGGTCGTGCGAAAAAATAATTTAATGGTGGTGCAATGTTTGGACATCATATCTGTCACTGCTATTCATTCAAGGAACACACTCTACTTATTTTAAAAATAACCAACCTATATTATCTATGATATATGGTCTCTGGGTGTATAGTAATAATCAACATTTGATCATACGCTAGCATTCAACAGCCATGTAGTATGACCACCTTTAGAGGAAAACAACATTGAAATTCTCCAAGGTTTAGATGTATAAAAGTGTTTAAAAAAAAAAAAAAAAAAAGGACTGGCCTCTTCAAATGGAATGCAGCTCATTGTTCCATATATGGGGGCAACAAAGGACAGCCTGCCTAACTGATATCTGTGTGGCGGAATAGAGTCCTATTGAAGACTACATTGGGCAATGGGATGTCCACTCATGATCCTATTGTGGTCCAATTGTTGGCCTGGGATCCATATCATCTCTATTTTTCCCTACCACCTGTTGTATTGATACAATCTGTCCTTAGAAGAAAGAGCTCTCTGTGTGTCTCCTAGCAGTTGTGTCCATGTGTTACTATATTGATTTAAGTGTGAGCTGTATTTGTGCGGCAATGGAACGAATTTTGCACTTTTAGACAAGTTGTGAATCTTTTCTCAATCAAGTGAACACACAAAGAACAGCACATAACATATTAAAAATAACAAGTTCTGAGCCCTTTGGATTTCTTTTCCTTATTCAAATAATTTTTAATTTAAAAGAACATATTATAAATTGGAGCTGCTCCTTCTATTGTAATGCTATTTCTTGCCAACCACAATATTCATTTCAGAATAAGGATAGATTACTCACTGTTTTGCTAAATTTAGGTAAATGTGATTCGCTCTTCAATTTTTATGAATAGAAAAACACCCCTAGAAAATGAAGGTTACGTGGAAAGATTCCAAATGAGATCTGCTTTCCATTTGAGATGCTATGAGCACTGTACCAGGAATATTGTGTTCCATCAAGCACAATGTTGAATATTTGCAAAGCATCTCCAGGTACCTAGCTGCCTGTTGACTCTTGATGACCTAAGTGGAACTGAAGAAAGGCACGTTTATGTGTAGTACAAGTCTTAAAACCATTTTTCGAAAATGCACATGAATCCCAAACCTCTGTGCATAAACCGCGCCACTGTGCTCAGAGTATTAACAACTTCTCTGTAAGCAATGTTTTTAAGAGTGAATTTGTATATAGAAGAGAAAAGTATATTTTTCCCTTCATGGCTAATGAATTGGGAGACCTGTCTGAGATGCAGGATCTAAAGCTTCCAGTGATACCAGAAGTGTACTTTTGTTAAGTAACCTGTAAATAAACATTTCTTTAAAAAAGAACTATATGTCTGTTGGTTAATATCTGGTGATAAAATGTGCAGATACTGCCCAGAGAGATTTACAGAGCTCTCTGGCGAAATATAGTATAACTGCCTTGTCTGTCTGACGAAAAGTCACGTCATTTTAAATAATTATAATTAATAATATATTATTATTAATTAATATTATTATTTTAAATAATTATAATAATAAGTAAACCTTAAAGATAAGTCAATGTAAAATCGATGAGGGTGCTATTCTAAGCACTTTTGCAAGGGACATTCGTTAATTTTTTAATTCCAAGATATTAAAGGTTACATGTAATGTTAATGTAATTTTTTTTACAACAGCGCCACCTGCTGGTCATCTTCTGACCACCAAGTACTAAAGGAAGTTGTCAGGAGAAAAAAAGAGGATGCTCTGATGTTTTTCGGGTTGAGAAAGGTTTCTAAAAAATTTTTCCTAAGCAGAACATCAGAGCAGCCTCTTTCTTTGTCCTAAAAACTTCCTTGACTACTGCTGTAATGAATGTGCATTGCAAAAGTGCTTGGAATAGCACCCTCATCAAAATCACATTCACTTATTTTTAAGGGTTACTTATCCTTTAAAGATTTGGTTCGTCCAGGCACTTAGATTCGGCTTAATCCTGGATTCGGGGCACTGCATTGCTAGTCAGGCATGCTCACCCCAGTAGTGACATAACTGCGCTAACACATACTCTTCTGAATCCAATGGGGTATATTTATCAAAAAGTGAAGTTAGAGATCTCCACAGTCCACTAGAGTGAAATCCCTCTGCTCTCCATTCATTTCAATGGGATTTTTACTATTTTATTCATCAATGGGTGAAAGTTCGCCCTTTGATAAATATTCCTTTAGAAATCCCATAGAAATTAATGGAGAGTAGCGGGATTTCACTCTAGTGGACTGTGGAGATCTCTAACTTCACTCTTTGATAAATATTCCCCATTAAATGCTCACTATGCACTAGCGTGCACTAGCTCCCTCCGATGTCACTCAATGCTTACTGCATTTTTTCACATTGAGTTCAACTGAGAAACTGGAAAATCCAGAGAATTACGGAGGGCAACAGAAGACATGGGGTAGGGGTCCAAACTGGGTAACTTTCTCAGAAATTGGAGTTAAAATGTCTTGTCATAGTCATGTATTCATATCTTTGGATTATTTAATAAGCATCTTTGGTGCTGGTTAGGAAATGTAAATTGAAAAAAAAATCTGTTTAAACAGATCTCAAAACAGATTCATGTAACAAGACATCATTTTTTTTACAATGGTAATATAATGAACCTAAAACAGTAGCGCTACCTGATGTTTAGTCTGGTTGAACAGCCACAATTGGCAGAAAATGAACGTGCTTAGAACTGCTGCTGGTATGTCTTCATATTTATACTATTTTAGTTAAATGTGGTTATCCTTGGATATTAAAATGCTTAAAACTTAAGGTTATGCTTCTCTGCTCACTAACTTCATTTTTTGAAAAGCAACATCACAAGTCTGCTTTCACACTAACTTACATTTACTGCCAACTGTGGTCAGTCAGCTGAAATGGACAGCAGGTGGCTCTGGTGTTCATTACATTAGCAATATAAAAACGGCTATCAAAGCAGGGAAAATAAGCACTGAACAATCAACGTTTTTCTTAGTAAATATATTTGAACACACTTACTGAAATGTATTTAATACTTAGTAGAAATGACGTTATTGTTAACGACCGCTTCAAGACTGAGAAAAAAGTTAAATACTTCTTTTCACTGCTGTATCGAACTATAAATTACAAAGTTTTATTACATTTACATTTTATTCATTCATCTGTTTGTAAACTGGGGCAAGAAACACTGAAAATTTAGAAGAAATCCTCAAAATACACTGCCAACAAATTCACAGATGAAGTCTCTGACAATTTTTCACTTTCCACTGAAATTTAACAAAATGAAGGAATGTTGGTGTGGTGCTGTGAGTCACAGATATCATTTTAACACCATTTGTTCCACTAAAATGTTGCTGCCACAGTAAAGATGTCGGCGGAAAAATGTTGCCAAGTTATTTGGCTTATGTCACTATAATTTTTGGGCACACAAGATGCCATAGAAAGTCACTATTTATTGGGTTGGTGGGGGCTGTTTTGAATCTTAGTCTGATCCTGCATACAGGAGTGTATTCCCTAACAAAACACAAACTGAAAAACCTGGATAATGATTGTCATTTTCCCCTGTATAAATAAGCACATGATGTGCCTCTTGAGGTAGGATTGTGCTTCCATTCCCCAGTGATTGGGCCACCTATGTATTATACCACTACTATCTTACGGCAATAACACAATATCAGTGATAATAAAATGTGGGGGTTTTCTACTTTTTCTCTTTCCCTTCGTATAAGAGAAATCTTTCACTTGACATATATATAAATCTATATATAGCTATTTATATACATACAGTATATACTGTTATATATGTATGTATATATATATATATATATATATATATATATATATATATATATAAAAGAAACTGGCATTCTGGAACATGGGAATAAATATATACTTGTGATCTCTTTCACTCACTGTAGTCCTGCACATGGTGATGAGCATATAGTAGTTCTTCCCCAAAGATCAGCTCTGAGTTCTGCAAGCCCCCTCCCCTCCATTCCAGAGTCAGCTGATCTCACAGCCTTTGTCAGACTCAGGATAGAATCAAATTAAGCTAAGTCACTGCTTTCTATTAAATAATATAAAAGTTTGAATCTGCCTTGTTTTTCCCCTGGTTTTACGGAAATGTGCCCTGCTGGTTTGGGAGGCTTAGCCTCCCAAAGCCTTCATTATAATCCGCCAATGGATAGAAGAATAGCCAAAATGGCAAAGACTCCGCCAATGATCAGCTCCAGGAAGATGAAAGAAGGTCTAAAGTTACCTGTGAGTACTGTTACAATTAGAAGACTCCTATGTGCCGATAGCTAAGCTATCGGCAAGAAGCCCCTGCAAAGTCCTATTATTGAAAAAAAGACGTTGTGTGCTGAAGAGGTTACATTTTCCAAGAACACATTGACTGGCCTAAGGAGAAATGGTGCAACATTTTGTGGCCTGATGAAAGCAAGATTGTTCTTTTTGGGTCTAGGGGCCACAGACAGTTTGTCAAACGACCCCCAAACACTGAAGACAATGAAGCATGGTGGCACAAGCACTATGATATAGGGATGTTTCTCATACTATGGTGTTAGGCCTACTTATCACATATAGTACCAGGGATCATGGATCAGTTTCAATACATCAAAATACTTGAAGAGGTCATGTTGCCTTATGCCGAAGAGGAAATGTCCTTGAAATGGATGTTTCAACAAGACTGTTGAACCAGACCCACAAGATTGACGTTATGGAGTGGCCAGCCCAATCCCCTGACCTTAGTCCAATAGAAAACTTATGGGGGTGACATTAAAAATGGTGTTTCTGAAACAAAACCAAGAAATGCAGAAGAATTGTGGAATGTAACAGGTGCCAGAAATTGGTGGACTCCATGTAACACAGATGTGCAGCAGTTCTCAGAAACACTGGTTATATAACTATAATATTAGTTCAGTGATTCAAAGGAAAGCAAAATCTTGAAACATTTTTCACTTTATACAGTGAATGTTTGAGTTTGTAAAGAAGAATGCAGACACTGCTATTTTTTGGAACAGCCTAATATTTTTTTTCCTCTTTCTGTAAAGGAAAAAAACGAATTTCATAACCATAACCTACTGCTCTATATAACACGCTACTGGTTTAACATGATATACTAGCTCTATAGAACTGCATAGCTGCCCAATAAACCTTCAAAACAAGAGTATATCCATTTTTCAGTAATATCTCATGCACAAAACTTATTTTCCTGCACATTGGAACCATTGAAGGGTGAACTGATTTTCCCCTTTCTACATAATTCACCCAGGGCTTTTACCTGGGAATTAATCATTCTGGTGAGTCCCAGCCTCCTTTGTATTCTTATATACGGATAAATAATATTTTTTACCATACAACAGGAGGGTTTCTCCTCACATGATATATATATATATATGTTTCCCATATATATATATATATATATATATATATATATATATATATATATATGGGAAACATATATTCAATTTATGGCTATATGTGTAATTATATAACTTATACTTACTTAATATGAAATTTTGTAAACTTACGCCTATCTAGGATTTCATTGTTCCTCTCTAAACCCAGCTCAGGTTCCCCCCCCCCCCCGTTTTTCTTTGGATTTTTTGATATGGAACAAAAAATCTGGAGAGAGTTTTTTCTTCTCCGCCCAGAACTGTCTGTAAGCTGTGGAGAAGTTGTTACAATTTGTAACATCACCAGTGTTTAGTCTGCCAGGATTTCAAATGATGTAGAAAGAGAAGAACTGTTAAACAGCAGGATTTCAGCATAGAAAATGGCATTTATTCATACTATTTATTTATTCATTTATTCATTTGCAAACCAAAGGAAACTAGAACTGGCTGGTTATCAAGAACATGCTGATTATGTTTCTCTCAGCAGACAGATAGATAAAATAAAACAACTTAATATGCAATCATGGATCTTAAATACAGAAAGTTTATTAGAGACAAAGAAGATTATGACAATACTATGGTTTATAATTGGCCGAGATATCATATAGATTGTTTCATCAGTACCACACGCAAGTCTATCCTAAAAACACGTTAAAAAATGTGAGCTTTTCTAGTCTTGACTTTTCAGATGATTATGGTGATCTGGGGTATGGTTTCTGGTTCTCCCTCTTCTCTCTCCTCGCAGCAAACTATAGAATCCCAGGCACTGGAAGCTTTAACCAGAGAGGACACTAGAGACAAGGAAACAAAAACGGATATATAAATAATAATATAGTGAAGTCTAAATCTACATTTTTTCCTGTCTAAGAGATAATGCAATAAAGCATTTCCAAATACAAGTTGAGAAGGAACTGACTAACCTTCAGCTTTCCAAAAATTCATCTGTCCCTAAGGGCAATCATACCCATTCTGAAAGGATAGCCTTAAAAAATCTACAAAATAAATCTACAAAATGACAAAGATATAGTGATTAGTTCAACCGATAAAGGTGGTTCAATAGTGCTTCTTAATTGATTATTAATTGATTATTTCGGAGGAAAATGCTGAATATCGTAAAGTGCAGTTCCCAGTCTGCCTAATATTTAATCACTTACCTAAAGTACATAAACCTGAACGACGCCCGAGGGGTAGATATATCATAGCAGGCATCAATTCCCTGGGAGAACCACTCTCAGAATTCAAAGACTACCTTCTATGACCATTAGTACTTAGACTTCTGAGCTTTCTTAAAAACAGCTCTCATGTGATCACTGAGTTAGGTGGATTGCAATGTAAAACCCACTACAATGTAAAACCCACTGTAGATGTAGTATCTCGCTCTACTCCTGTATACCCCATACTTTTGGGTCTTACAGCAATAACATATCATCTGAATAAATATTGTATGGATCTGCAGCTACCAAACCAAGTCCATTGCTTTTCTGGATATTCTTTTCTCCTCCAAGAATGGGTATGTGACCACTTCCTTATTTCTCAAACAATGCACTGCCAATGCCATGCTTAGTGCCTCCTCTTCCCATCCAACATCTAATACGTAATAATCCAATAGGTCAACTCTTGAGATTAAAACGTTTGTGTTCAGATTTTTATGATTTTGTTAATAAATTTTGTGATCTGAGGGATAGATTATTAGCAAATGGATATTCAATGTCTGCTCTAACCTGTGCATTTCAGAGGGCCTTAAATACCCCCAGAGATATTCTCTTTACCAAATATAAGAAACATCCAATCCAATAGGGTATCTTGTGTCTTGACATTTAGCCGACAACATATTGAGATTGTAAAGATAATTTTGTTTGTTTTATATTTTCAACTATTGGAGAGTACAAATATGGACTTTGAGGCACAGTTTAACATATATAACGTAACATATATGACCTTTGCTCATATCTCTTTCAATTGGCTATTGTTTTGCCTTGTACTCTCTACTATTTGGAGAACACCAATATGGAGTTTGGGGTACATGTTAATGATGTAACATGTATAACCTTTGCTTTGCCCTGTATTCAATACTACTTGGAGAGTACCAACATGGAGTTTGGGGCACAGATTAATGATGAAACACCTTTTCTTTTGGTAGTTGCTCATAGCTCTTCCAATTGGCTATTGTTAAGTAATTGTTTCCCCATTGGTGGTTGTTCCTTTAAATATGTTGTACAAATACAAACTGCTTTGCTGGTGTTCCCAGCCCCAAGTCATTTGAAGTGGGGTGGAGAGACTGCAGCTAGCTCCTGTCCCTGAGAACTTCTGAATAAGAGCTGCAGACTACTTCCCCTAAGCACCTGGACACTTTCCTGGGCATATAGTGGTTTCCCATTGAGACCTTGCCCTTACATTGCTCTTTTTGTTTCCCCATCAAGGGACCCTGCTCTGGGCTCCCGCATGTGAGTCCTTCCCCTGAGTACTTCTGGAGAGGGGCATCCCCTGTTGGGAACCAAGAGGTTGGGCCGCTGGCTTCTCTCCCCAGGGTTCCCACAGCCGGTTCCTCTCCCTGTTGGCATCCATAGAGTGGCACTTGTGGGAACCAAGAGGCTGATGGTTTCTGAAGCACCTCTCTCCCCAAGGCACTTGAAATGCTAGGTATATGGTGGTTCCCCATCAAGACATTGCCCCTACTTTGCCTTTCTAACCCAACTGGGTATATGTCGGTTCCACATCTAGGGACCCTGTCCTGGCTGTCTGTGGCTATTTCCTTCCTCTGGGTACTTCAGGAGAGGGGCATGCCCTGGCAGGAACTAAGAGGCCAGGGTTGCTGGCTTCTTTCCTCAAGGTTCCTGGGACCCTGGTTTGGGTTCCCACGACTGGTTTCCAGAGAGCTCAGCCGCTGGTCTCAAATTCAGTCCTCCTCCTGTGGACTTCTGGAGAGTGTCATCCCCGGTGGGAACTGAAGCCAGGCTGCTAGATTCAATCTTAAAGGCTCCTGACCTTAGCTCCTACAGCTTTTTCTTCCACCTGGGGATCTCTGGGAAGGGGCATCCCTGGCAGCAACTGAAAAAGGCAGGTCTGCCTGCTTCTTTCCCCAAGGCGCCCGGGACCCTGCCCTTGGTAGCTGGTGGCTCCCCATTAAGACCTTGTCTTTATTTTGCTTTAGGGATGCACCGAATCCAGGATTCGGTTCATGATTCGGCCTTCTTCAGCAGAATTTAGATTCGGCCGAATCCTTTTGCCCAGCCGAAGCGAATCTGAAACATAATTTGCATATGCAAATTAGCTGTGGGGAGGGAAATCGCATGACTTTTTGTCACAAAATTAGGATTCAGTTTGGTATTCAGCCGAATCTTTCACGAAGGATTCAGGGTTTCGGCCGAATCCAAAATAGTGGATTTGGTACATCCCTACTTACCTTACACTTACTTTTAGCCCACTCAAGTATATGTTGGTTCCCCATTTAGGGACCCTGTCCTGGGTTCCTGCAACTAGTTCCTCCCTCTGGTTACTTACAAAGAGGGGCATCCCTTGTCAGGAAAAAAGAGGCTGGGCTACCAGTTGCTCTCCCCAAGGTTTTTGTGACCCTGCCTTGAGTTCCAGGGACTGGGCTGATGGCTTCTCTCTCCAGGGACTCAGCCCTTGGGAAAATGGTGGTTCCCCATCAAGACTTTGCCCTTTTCTTGCCTTCTACCCCAATGCTCCTGGAACTCTCTCCTTAGCTCCCAAGGCAGGTTTCTTCCCCTGGTTTTCTGGAGAGGGGTATCCCCTGGCACCAACTGAAAAAGGCAGGGCTGTATGTGTTATTCCTATGACCCTGACTTGGACTCCTGCCGCTGGTTCCTCATCCTGGGGGCTTCTGGAGAGGGGTAACCCCTAATTGCCACTGAGAAGTCAAGCTGCCAGCTTTAATCCCTAAATTACCAGGGACCCTGCACTGGGATCCCGCGGCTGATACCTCTTCTGTACAGAAGAAACCTTGGTGGGAACAGAGAGGCCTGGCTGATGGCTTCTGGGACCCTGTCCTGGGCAAAAATGTTGCCCTTACCTTATCCTTGTGGTCCTCTGGGGACATCCAGAGAGTGGCATTCTCTGGTGGAAACCAAGAGGCTGGGCTGCTAGCTTCTCTCCCTTAGGCTCCTTGGACACCAGGCTATGCATATGGTGGTTACCCATTAAGACTTTACCCTTACTTTGACCTTCTTATCCACAAAGGTGTATAGTGGTTCCCCATCTAACCATACCATACCATATCCAGGGCTCCTGCATGTGGTTGCTTCCACTGGGTGCTTATGGAGAGGGGCATCACCTGTGGGGAAACTAGAGGCCTCCCGGCTTCTCTCCCCAGCTGGCTTCCACAGAATAGCATGGAAACCAAGAGGCAAATAAACCACACAAGTTAGGTCACATGAGCCTAAAACAGACAAAGCAAAGTGTCCAGCAAATTAATTGTAGGAGTATGTTATAGGCCCCCAAATGTAAGTGAAGAGTATGAGGCTAAGCTCCTGATGCAAACAGAAAAGGCTGCTAGTTTGGGGAAAGTAATGAAAATGGGTGATTTTAATTACCCAGATACGGACTAGAGCAACAGTACTGCCAGGGCCGTTAATGGGAACAAGTTTATAAACTTCTTGCATGATAATTTTATGGCATATGTTGTTGATGAGCCAATCAGAATCCATGCTATACTCGATCTAGTTATCTCTAATGCCCCAGAACGTATAGCAAATGTGCAAGTATTGGACCCCTGGGTAACAGTGACTGGAATGTGATTCCATTTAGTATTTTGTGCAAAAAACAAATATGCACTGGGGCAACAGAAAAAACTAATTTTAGCTCCTTAAGGGCTGCACTTCAGCATAGATTTGGGCATTATGCTGTCTGCAATGAACTTGTTACTGTTCTCAATTAATTCCCTTAAGAAGTAAATGTAGAAGCACCATGAACCACCCTATAGAAGTAAAGATGTTAATAGTAAAGAAGAGAAATGCATTTAAAAACTACAAGTCTGTACGGACAGAAGCTGCATTTAATGAATATAAACACAATAATAAATGTTGTAAAACAGCAATCCGAAAGGCAAAAATATAAAATGAGGAGTGCATTGCGGGAGAGGATAAATCTAATCTCAAAAAGATTTTAAAGTATATTGATAATAAATCAGTTCTTTTCTTCAGTGTACACAATAAAGGAGTCAGAGTTCCAAGACCACCTTAGAACTGCACTGTTGGCTCTCCTCAAACTAATCAGTGACTGACTCAGGATATGATTCATAACGCTTTACTAAAATTGAATGTGAACAAGGCGCTAGGGCCAGATGGAATACACCCATGGGTAAGAGAGCTTAGTTCGGTTTTAGATCAGGTACAGAGGGTTGTTGTTAATGGCAAATTCTGTACTTGGAGCATGGGCGTCTGCAGAAAATTTTCCGGGGGGGGGGCAAAATGATAGAAGTATTACAAGTAATACTACGAATATTTTGGTAGCAAAGACACAAATCTAGAAGGTAATAAATTGTACATGGAGCACTTATGGATCACCAATTACAGTGAGGAAAATGATAAATAAGGGGATTCAATGGAAGGAGAAGAGTAATAAACTCAGTAAAGAAGTAACAAAGTAAAAAAGTAAAAGAACAGCAAACTCCCCACCTATCTTTCAGGGATTCAGTGATCTGATGATTAACTATACAGATGCACAAGATAAATTATACTATGTCTCTCTCACAGACACACATGAATAGTATGAGTTTGAGAGGTTCTCTCACACAGCCAGACACTAACAAACTTGAATTTCAAACACTCACACAAATATTACTCTCTTATATTAAAAATCTATTTGCATATTTCCTAAAAAGTCGCAATGTAATCCAATCTTTGCAAAGCACATCTAGAAACCCAAATGGTCCAAAACACATAATGTTGCTGACAACCATCGAGTTCTCTGGATGACAACTCCCTGCATCCTTCTTCACAATGTCTTACTACAATGGTCCCCTCTAAAAAGAACTATTTTAATGCTGTAGGTTGGTGTTAGATTTAGGGCTGAGGTGCCCAATTTTCACAAACGCAATACTTGCATTCCATTTTCATGGATGTTCCAAGTGTCAGTGCTGGTATTGCATTCATACGATGTCCCTTTAAACGGATCAAAGTGACTTTCTTTGAAAAGTAGACCATTTGTCCAAAGCACATTCGCGTACTTAAAGGATTGTATACCCTTCTTTTCTCACCTTGCCATTTTTAGAAATTGCACAAGCTGAATAATAAATATACAATTCAGATATTAGAACAATGGTGTCACTGTGCTTGGTATATAACCAATCCAGATAAATGATGCATCAAATCAAATTGCACGGTTTGCTCTATGGACAGTTAATCACATGTAAGCAAATTGCTGACAAATTTATTAATTCAGTAGAACTGTTTAGGAATGTATTTGTATGGGCAGCAGTTAATTTTGTTTTGAACAAGTTGCCAGCTGCATATACAGTGCCAGGCATTCATTTCTTATTATAGTTCCCAATGAATTAATGTGGAATAGTTCCGCAGCAGTATGAGATCAAACAAAGGGTTAAAGGGGAACTAAACCCTTATAATGAAGATGGCTGAAAAATGCCATATATTATATACTGAACTTATTGCACCAACCAAAAGTTTCAGCTTCTCAATAGCAGCAATGATCCAGGACTTCAAAATTGTCACAGGGGGTCACCATCTTGGAAAGTGTCTGCAGCGCTCACATGCTCAGTGTGGTCAGCTGTTGAGAAGCTAAGCTTAGGGGTTGTTCCAAATTTACAAGCAGAAAATGAGGTTTGCCTGTAATATAAGCTGATGCTACAAGGCTGATTATTGATGACATATAGTATTTATCTGTATCAACTACTAATCAGCCTTATATTGTGACATTTATATTCTATGTATACTGTATATTTTGAGTTGGTCCCTAAGCTCAGTAAGTGACAGCAGCTCAGAGCATGTGCAGAGAATCAGCAGAAAAGAAGATGGGGAGATACTAGGGCACAGATAATCCCTGTTAAAGGGCTTTAATTGCTATGGACTGGTACAGAAGCCCAAAACATAATGTACATTTCTAGCTACTTCTTTAGTTAAGTTTGTGCATGTATGACCAATCTATTAAAGTTCCAGCCCATAATTGAACTGCAAGAATCCACCTTACATGTTTCTTTACAGTTCTGTTAATCACAAGGCTTCTGCTGCAGTTTCAGAAGTCCAGGGGGCAAATTTACTAAAGGGCAAAGTGGCTAACGCTAGCGAAAATTTGCCAGCTTCGCCGATTTATTAACGGGTGCTGGCGTAAATTCGCTAGCGAAGTAGATATACTCTAGCGCTACTTCGCACCCTAATGCCAGGCAAAGTTGCGCTCTGCCGAAGGGATGTAACTACGCTAATTCACTATCTTGTGGATTTTACTGAACGTAACGTTACCTCTTGCGCCAGACTTTACGTCACCAGCTCAGACCAGGCAAAGTGCAATAGAGTAGATAGGAGTTTGTAAAAAACAAAAAAAGTTGAAAATGTTTCTAAGTCTCAAAAAACGCTGGCATTTTTTACTTTTTACTTGTGTAGTATGTAATGTAGTTGCTGCAGCATACACGTCGATTGTACTTTAACTGCACGCCATATGCTTATTAGGCATCGCTAGCGTAACTTCGGACTGCGTATCGTATTATCGCTATCGCAACCGTTTGGTTACCTGTGCGCAACTTCGGATCTTTGTGAATTTGCGCAGCAGTGGCAAAACTATGCCTGGCGGAGAAGCCGTTGCTAGCGCATTTTCAGCCAATAGTGAATTTGCCCCAAAGACTTTACAGGGATAGTAAAACTAATATTTACCAATGACTGCAAACTGTTAAAAATTCATAATTAACGTAATTGGAAAGCTCAAATTATCATTTCTTTTATGAAGCAGAATTTTGGGGTGTACACCCCTTTAAAAAATCCTACACTTTTAGAAAAAGTGTGAAAATGAAATAGTACTCTATTGAAAACAAAAGTCATTATTTGTGGTATAGTCTTTGAAAATAAATGTTGTGAAGGTGAACTTTCCCTTTACAAGATTATTGATTATTATCCCATAAATGTACTTGGTATAAACAAGTGAGTGGTTGTTACACCCAGGGGCCGATTCATCAAGAGTCGAATATCGAGGGTTAATTAACCCTCGATATTCGACTGGGAACTAAAATCGTTCGACTTCGAATATCGAAGTCGAGCGATTTTGCGCAAATCCTGCGATCGATCGAAGGATTTTTCGTTCGATCGAACGATTAAATCCTTCGAATCGAACGATTCGAAGGATTTTAATCCAACGATCGAAGGAAAATCCTTCGATCAAAAAATCACAGGCAAGCCTATGGGGACCTTCCCCATAGGCTAACATTGACTTCGGTAGGTTTTATCTACCGAAGTAGGTGGTCAAAGTATTTTTTAAAGAGACAGTACTTCGATTATCGAATGGTCAAATAGTCGAACGATTTTTACTTCGAATCGTTCGAATTCGATCGAATTCGATCTAATTTAACCAATTCGATGGTCGAAGTACCCAAAAAATACTTCGAAATTCGAAGTTTTTTTAATCCGAATCCTTCACTCGAGCTTCATGAATCGGCCCCCTAGTGTCATAAAGCCATGAGGAGAACTTGATCTTATCCAATCAACTCCCATGGTTGATGAGCCATTTACAAACATAGTGAACATGCGGGAATGCCAAAGGCATGTAGCAAATACTAACAGCATTCAAATAAAATTGCAGTTATCAATTTTAATTTGAAATAATTAACTAAATCATGCAACATGGTTTTAATGCTTGTAATAATGACGTAATAAATAGAATGACCATATTTGTATGTGGCACATACAGACTTTGGATCTGCCTTCATGCAATACCATGAGATACATTCACCTCATAAATAATATAGACAGGTGCAGATTTAATGGAATTGAAACCATGAAAATGTACTCCTATGAAAGTATCTAATAGTAAAATAAAGCATTGAGCATAAAGCTTTTTTTCTAAATCATTAAAATATCTTTTCCACATTTTTTTTTTATAAAAGGAATATTCTCATAAAGTGCCTTATTTACTGGCCACGTCTCTGCAAACTACAGCATACGGTACATTAAGTGTTCTCAGCCAAGTTTAAAAAGGGGTGTAATTTATTCTTCTATATTGCATTTCTAGATGTGAGCTTTTATATTAGGGATGCACCGAATCCAGGATTCGGTTTGGGATTCAGCCTTTTTCAGCAGGATTCGGCCGAATCCTTTTGCACGGCCGAACCGAATCCAAATGTGCGTATGCAAATTAGGGGTGGGGAGGGAAATCACGTGACTTTAAGTCACAAAACAAGGAAGTAAAAATGTTTTACCCTTCCCACCCCTAATTTGCATATGTAAATTAGGATTTGGTTCGGTATTTGGCTGAATCTTTCGCAAAGGATTCGGGGGTTTGGATGAATCCAAAAAAGTGGATTTGGTGCATTACTATTTTTTATATATATATATAGATATATATATATATCTATATATATATATATATATATATATATGTAGAAGGACTGTGGCACACACTTACTGAAGCAAAGACCCAGGTGCTAGTCAGAAAAAATTGTATATTCATGTAGAAAGCTGACGCACACTGGGATTTATCAAAATAAAACTTGTTTTATTGGATCGACGTTTCGGTCCACACACAGACCTTTATCAAGATAGATACAAAGTGCAAGTGTAGACAATTTTATAGACTATAGTCATAAAGTCTATAGTCTATAAAATTGTCTACACTTGCACTTTGTATCTATCTTGATAAAGGTCCGTGTGTGGACCGAAACGTCTATCCAATAAAACAAGTTTTATTTTGATAAATCCCAGTGTGCGTCAGCTTTCTACATGAATATATATATATATATATATATATATATATATATATATATATATATATATATAGATGCAAGGAATCCACTTTTTGGGATTCAGCCGAATCCCCGAATCCTTCGTGAAATACCTCACCGAATCCTAATGTAGAAGCTCTTACCATATGTATTTACCAGGCAGGCACCTCAAGTGTAAAAAAAAAAAAAAAAAAAGTAATATAGTATTAGGTTTTCATTTAAAAGTGCAGCTTTTACATCTTAAAATAAAGAGGATAAAACCAAAAATCTTGTGTCAATATAAAATTCCCAAGGCTGTAAACTGAAGCCCCCCCCCCCAAGAGGCTGAATCCATTATACAGATTCCCAATGGGCATGCTACTTGTCACTTGACACTGCTTCAGAAGTCCTATATGGACTGTGAAAAAAATAGAGTTTAAGGGAACCAGATCTCTCATGTGTTTGGTACCCGTGGAGCTTTGTGCGGTTCTCGTTCCTTGCATCAAATCCCATTTGTGGCAGTCAGCTTGCTTACATTCTTAAGCTATAAAACAATTATTTCATGATTTATTAACAGGAGAGAGAAAAAAGAATGATAGGAGGATTGACAGTATCAGAAGCCCTCACCGATACCATCTCGGAGATTCGATAAAGATGAGTAATCTCCATCAGATGTGGAAGAAAATAAAAAAGCCTTTTTCAACTGACATAATCGTTTTACAGCTAGATACGGTAACCATGGCAATAGTGACAAATAGCAAAATTTCGTTTTACACTGGCACGACAAAATGAATGTGAAGAGGAGGACAATTACTGATTAATCCATGGTCCGTGTATATAAATCAGAAATTAAAACGGGCTGCTTTTCTTGGGGTGGGGGGGATGAGTATGGGTTCTTGTCCATGGGAACATAATTCTACTGTAAGGGTGTCCTATGTAGCAGCCTTCTAGCTGTTGTTTAGTTGTGATTGCCAGCGCTCCCAGACTTCCTTTAACAATCTAGCGGTTGTGGCGCAAACAACAGCAAAAAGGCATCAGCTTGGACATTTGTTGAAAATGAAGGCGCCTTATACTAGCATTGAGCACTCCCCCCGGGCAAATGAAAAAGTGATTACAGTGCATATTTTTTCAGACACCTGTCACTCACACACAAGCAACTTGCAGCATATTTGGCCTTTCAACCCAAGCACATACATTGGTCAGGAGCATTGTGCAATAATATTTGCGCTTATATCGGAATACATCATGTAAATGGTCACCAATTGCAACGTCCCTGTCCCATTTCCATTGATTGTCAGTGCAGATCATAGAGCAGTGGGAGCTGGGCCCCTGTACAGAAGTTATTGGGGGGTGCACAGGCTGCTCCTCACACAGTAGTTATGTGGTGGTGGTGGTGGCGGTGCTGCTGCACATTTCTGTGGTGGGATAGATCTCATCATAGGGAGGGGGCTGCTCATTAGGCAGAGGGTAGCAGTAGGGGTAGGACGGGCTCAAATCAGGGTCCATGGGGGAGTAACCAGGCAACTCTATGGAAGGATGTCCCCCACAATGCACCTCAACCCCGGCCTCGTCAAACAGTTGAAAGACCCCCACGTTGATGTAGGAGACGGACTGAAAGGGTAAGTAGTCGTGCTCGTCGTTGGTCAAGATGGAGCCCTGGCTCTGAAAGCGCCTCCTCCCGCCACATCTCCTCCTCCTGCGCCGCCTGCGCTGCTGAGCGGACTTGTAGTTCTTGACGAGCAGCAGGTTGAGCAGCCCCAGCAGACACTCCAGGGAGTTAAAAATGGTGGAGATGACCAAGCCCCGCTGGTAATCCTTTAATTTCTGGCACTTAGTGGCGGGGCTGCCGACCCCCTCCTGCAGGCAGTAGTGCGAGTACTTCCTCTCCACCAATGACACAGCGTCCCCGTCTATCACCGCCCCAGCGAAGGCGCTCAGCACCCCCAGCATGAACACCAGCACCCCGAGGAGCAGAAAGTTCTGGCTTCCCGCGCGGCTCTCCCCAGACTCGTCCTCCCGGCAGCAGATAAGGGCGGAGCCCAAGAGGGAGAGGCCGGCGGAGAGCAGCAGCCCAGAGTAGAATGCGCCGGCGGCCGTGCCCAGGCGGAACGGTTCCCCCCTCAGTTCAGAACCCAGAGTGAAGCACTTGAGGCCCACGGCGGCCGCGCTCAGGGCACAAGCGAGCAGGAGACAGCTAGAGAGCAGGGCGCAGGCTCCCCTCACTCCCCACTTCATCCTCCGCGCCGGCCTCTACGCCTGCCTCTCTCTCTCGCACCCCTCTTCTTCTTCTTTTCCTCCGCCTCCTCCTCCTCTGCTCCGGCCGGCTGTCTCCCCTCATCCTCCCGCGTCCTCCTCCCCGACTGCCCTTCCGAGGACGGAGATGGCGGCCCCGTGGGCTGAGGAGGACATGCTTTATTATACAGAGGGCTCGGGGAACGGCATGTACCGGCGGCTCCTTCCCGGCTCAGTCGGCTGCGACAATGTGCGTCTCACTCGCTGCTTCCGCCCTCATTGCATTATCTCACTGCTCTGAGGAGAAGGGCATTAAATATTGATATGGGGGGGGGGGGGGAGACAGATACAATCCGCAGAGTAACCAGCAAAGCGGAGCCAGTGCTCACAACTATCCTTGATGCCAGACACTCGGATTTTGGAGCTCAGAGAGAGAAAAAGCCCACACCACTTAGCAGTTTGATGTCATGAAGCCCACACAGAGCTGCCTCCCTCCCCCACGACTGCTATCTTTAACCTGCGTGTCTTACGAGCGCCGAACAGGTTAACGGAGGAGAATTCCGAAGGCTCGGCTTTAGCCTCCCTAAAAAGAAGTCCTAAAATGCTGTATTGTATTGGCATGTCATTAAAGGCAACCGCGGGGAGAAGTGTTTTATAACCAACACCCCCGAATCCAATAAACTCCAACTAGAGGTCCTGCTTGGACATGTGTGTGCTGCTGTCTTGCTGCACTATTAGAGCCAAGAAAGGACGGTTTGATTCTATAATAGCTCCAGGATGCCACCCCCTTATTCCACATTTTATGCGTAAATAAAAGGAATAAAGTTAATTGCTGTTTTCTTTGCAGGCAGGCGACCCAGCGACTCATCGCAATCAGTGGTGCCATTATTCTTCATAAGCCTCCAGTTTAGTTTCCTGCCCTTCTTGCCAACATTCAGATCAGTGGTTTCAGGTTAATCACCTGCAATTGTGTATCTCTGCACCATTCTCCTGCTTTCCGACCAGCAAACTTTTGTATTTGCAGTGCCTGTAATTATTCATTTTGTGAGCGCAGCCAGCATGTTAAACGTTAATAGGCCTTAGGCAAACATTTTCTATAGCTGCCAAGTGCCAATAGATTTTAGTGCCAGGTAAAAATCTCTGCTTAGTGTAGCTGCAAATTTGCATTTGTGGATCCTTATTCCTGCAGCAGTCCAATGTATTCCTTTTAGATTATAACTCTGTTGAGCTGGGCTCCATTTACCTCTTGTATCAGTTGTAAATGTGTATGTAATCTGTATGTTTGATGTACACACATGCTAAATGTACACCCCTGCGCTTTAACAAACAATATTTTAAAAAGTAATCGAGTATTTACATGTTTAATCAGGATGAATGTGTCCCAGCATGTATTGAATCAGTACAACAAACAGAACATTTATAATAAAATACAAACTGGCACAGCTCATGGTTAGTAAATCAGGCTTGAGTACTGGGATTAATTTGAGTCCCACTACTTGTAAGAAACTCTGGGCGCTCACTCTGAACTCCACCAATCGCAGCCTCAATTGAAGGAAGTAAATGGTACACATCGAGTGGGAAGGGTTGCAGTGGTGGGCTCACAACTAGGACGAGAGCCCAGGAGGTGGCATCCCAGGTTGGCCCAGGACACTGCAGTCCAGCCCTGTCTTCCCAGAATTCCTCCCACACTCCAAAAAGAACATTCAGACTTGAATCAATTGAAAACATAAAGGAAGGTTAATTGGCTCTTGACAGAACTGACCCTAGTGTGTATTACGTGGGGATGAGACAGCGTCTCCTAAGGAGCAAGCTCCAAGATTCTAGCTTATACGCTGATGAGAGTGCTGGGGCATATCTTCTTTTTGCATATATATATATATATATATATATATATATATATATATATATATATATATATATATAGAAAGATAGATAAAAGTACATTTCAAAAGATAGTTCTGCTCATAAGAGTCAACAGTTAGAATATTTCACAACAATCTTAAACATTCCATTGAGAAACCTGAAGACCCATACACACAGACATTATATTCTGGAAATTTCTAGTTATAAATGTAATATGTGTGCATCCTGTGTGAAATGCTACAGGTTATTAGTTGCAGTATTTTTCCTTTTTTTTTATTAAAAAAAAGATGCAAATGCTCAGATGCATCTTTTGGTTTTTAAGTGCAAAGTTTCTGTAAAACTCACATTTAAACATTTTCAAATGCTTAGGCTGAGATTTATTTCTGTTTTAAAAATGTTTACTTGCAAAACATACAGTTCATCTAGTCCATATTCAAGAAAGATGAAATTTTTGGCAGATTTTTCTGTTACACAAAGCAGATATCGCCACAAAAATGCATGTTTTCATGTTTAAATTCATGTAGCTCCTCACAGGCCAGCACTTTTCTACACCTCTATTAAAAAAGGTATGCAGAGGAAAGTGGACAATTCATTTAGGGGCAGATTTATTAAGGGTTGAATTGGAAATTCAAATTTTCGAATGTTTTTTTTTTTTTCAAAATTCACTAATTCGAATTGGGAATAATCAAAACTCAATTGGAATTTTGAGAATTATCAAACCTTTACCCTGGGAATTATTTAAATTTGACTATTCGTCACCTAATACCTGCCGAGTTCATGTATAAGTCAATGGGAGAGATCCAATGACCCATCTGAAGATGTTAATACCCTTCCTGACATTCAAGTTTTTTTCGGAGAAACAACTCGTTTCGAGTTTAATCTAATTAAATTCGAGTTGGTACATTTTGTTTGAGTTTTAGATATTCGATTTTATCCTTAAATAACCTCCCAATCGAATTTGGAGTAAAATTGAATTTATTAGAATTAAAAAAAAATTAACATAACTTTGAAATTCAACCTTTGATAAATCTGCAACTAAGTGTTGCAAAATATGCCCAATTTGCCCCACATGAATACAAGAGCTGCACCCAAAAGGCTGAAGTTGACTGACAAAAAATTATTGTACTGCAGTTGAAAGCAATTAAAAAATAATACAGTCCCCACTTTACAGGAGGACTGTACTGAGAGTGGTGATCTGTATTTGGAATGAATTCTAAAATTTCATGCATCTTTACCCAAAACAAGCCCATTCTTCTTGCTGATCATATATTTTAATACATTTAAATGCCCTTTCTTATTCCTCTTTCGTTCAAAAATTACAGCATGTGCTGGCACATTATAAATAAATGATCTTAGTTATTTTTAATCCTTGAACCTCATGACTAGGCTCAGCCTGACAAGCCATGTTAATGAGGTACAGTGCTGCTATGGCACAGAGGCATCACAACGCAGCAAGAACTTTCTGGCATAGACTTAGTTATAAATTGCACAACTCATTTTATAAACTGTATTTTTAAGATCTGACGCTAAGCTAAAAATCTTCTATGCTGTTATCATGCTGACCAATTGATCAGACAATGTATATAACATGTACAATGTAAAATGTTTTTGAGATCTGTCCATCTAGTTCCTAATGCATCTGGAATGATTTAGTACATTTTACCCTCACAGCATGCATGATTTGCCCTTGTTTCGTCTACTCAGCGAAACATAGGTATTCAAATTTTCAAGCTGACTTCAAGTATTGTGCTGTGTGAAGTTCATAAAATATTCAGCGGCACTTTATTACTACTGTGTGTTATAATCTCCAACGAAAGCAAGTCAGGCACTGAGCAGCAAAACGAAAAGTGTAGTGTTTTTTTTTTACTTTTTGAAAGGAATGATTGGAACTATTGATATTTTAAAGATTTGCCTGACAATTCATTAATAAAAACAAAAAATGTTTACATCAAGGGGATAGAGGAATATACCTCATAGTGGCTCCTCATCTTTGATTTTTATACAAAGTAATAAATAAACGTAACCAAGGGGGACTCATTTTACCCAGCAGTACATGAAGAGGTGTTTTTAAAGCCAGGACACACACTGATTACATCTAAAGCTGATATTTGATGTGATTCCTAGCTCTTTGCTACAAAAAGTCCGTCATTTCCACAAATAAGAAGAAATGTGAAGCATACCATATACTGTATGAACTGTAATGTGTTTGAATCCTCGCTCAACTCTATAATTGCAGAGCAGAAGCCCTGCAATATACTGAATGGTTTTAGCAGAAACCAGGTGATATTCTGATATTAAACTTTTATTTAAAAAAAAAAAAGGCTTCTGAAGAAAGATTTAGTATAAGAAAAGTTGCAGCAAGGTTTATGCATTAAACCAGTTTAATGGCAATACATGTTGGATGAAGGCCACCAAGGGATTCCCTACATGGGAAAAACTTGAAGTATATTAAAAATATATTGTGTGTGTGATCCTGACTAAACTAACTTCACGTTCATGTATCCAACCAGGATCGCAGAATTTCAACAAAGCAAGTTATAAAGCAGTAAGACTGTTGTCTGTACAGGGACGATCTATGATGGACTCAAGCATTGTCCATGTGAATGGAAAAATATCAAGCAGTATTGCATACCTAAAAGGAGTGGACCTTAGTTTACAGTTGTGTTTGTAAGATGAATGTATTGTATACCGATTAAACTGGCATTGCTTTTGCTTTTCCAAAATGAATACATTTCTTTTATAGCCTAGCTTATATATACTATATAATACTTACCCTAGCTCTGCCTCTAAATTAAGCACAGCGAATGACCACTTTCTTTTAAGGTACTAGTGATGAGTGAATCTGGCCCATTTCACTTCCCTGAAAAATTTGCGAAACTAAAGGAAAATTTGTGAAACAGTCTATGGGCGACTTTTTTTGTATTAAAATATATGGGTTTTTTCCATGGCACCTTTTTGCTGCTTTGGGGCTACCAATAAAACATTTCTTATGTATCAAGTCTTGTTGACCATATGGAGTTAATATGCCATGTTTTGTTTTGTGTCAGAATTTGCCAAATTGCATTGGAGTTAATGGGAAGGCAAAATCACATGCATTTTTGCCCAGTGTACTGCTACATACATTCCCTTCATTATTACAGGACCTCATATCCACTGTGCTACAAATGCTTTTTCAATAGAAAAAAAAGCTTCCATATTGACAATTCATTAGAAACATGTCTGTGATTTTTTACATTAACTCTAGTCGACTGGTAATTGTATCTACTACTATACTTGGGGGTCTATTCATCATGCTTTGTAAAAAGTGGAGTAAAACATTACTGGTGATGTTGCTCATTGCAATAAATCAGATCTTTGGTTTAGTTTTCTGTTGAAATCTAATTGCTTATTAGTTGCTCTGGGCAACATCACCGGTAATTTTTCACTCCACTTTTTACACAGCATAATAAATAGACACCTTAGTAAATCTGTTGCTGTTTAACCAAAAAGTGCCATCTACAGTATAGTTTATATATTACTAGCTTACAAGTACAGGCACAACTAATAAATCTGACTACCAACAGATAATATCTGGGTGCTCAAATCCTATTGCTTAATGTGGAAGGGGAGAGAATGATAATATAATGCACAACTTTTTGTCTGCTGTGCAACTTTTTTTGTCTACGCGCAACATTTGTTGTCACGAGTGAGCCACCTGGCAATTTTTGGCACCGTTTCATGGAAATTTTTGTGGTTGTGAAGCCATACTCCAAGAAAAAACGCTAGGTATTCCACAAAGAGAAAAATGTAGACCAATGTCATACTGGACTGCACCTCAACTTCTCTCTGCCTGTATTTATTCCCCAGGTGGAAAGAACCCAAATGTGCACCCCTGCACTACTCTGTTTCTACACTTATGGGCATATTTATTAACACTGGAGAAAAACATCCCATGTGATGTTGCCCATAGCAACCAATCAGCAATTTTATATGCATTTTTGTGATGCTATCTGCTCTGTGTGTCTGCACACAGACTGATGCAATGCCCATCAGTGCATGAGAGGAGCACATCATCAGAAAGAAGCTATTTCTATTTATGATAATTCAGGCAAATATAATTACCAATTAAGAAATTCTATTTGGCATACAAGGAGATAATGTCTTGCTCACAGTTTTTGCTTCTCATTGAGGGAAATGGTACTGTGTGAATTCACTCCAAGTAAACATATATATATTTATACATAAATGCATGTTTGTTAAAGTGTGCTGATCACTTCTTTTGAAAGGCTTGCCAAATCAAGTGATTTCCAGTGCCCCAACCCATACATTTTTAAATCATGAATGAGTGAAAAGCAAAGAGCTCCATGTGACATGCAGTAAATGATTAGGACTTATCAGTAGAGATATGTACGGTAGTGGCTGGTAAGCTCAAATGCACTTGCAATATGACTTTTTAAAATATAAAAGTGCAATTTGTTTGCAAGTATAGCAATGCAATGCATGGATATACAAAAGTGTTCTATGTTAAATGAAATGCACTGCTTTATTACAGTTTTTTTTATTTTCAACAGTAGGGTGCTGTAGTGGATGGGGATTATCTTATATTAGATCACATTATTTAGGTTTTTATGTGACACTTTATATAAATGACTCATTGTGGGACCTGTTACACATTATAGGAGCACCACAGTATCCAAAGTAAACCTTAAGCTGGCTATACCTGTTTTGAGCAGGATCAGATGAACAGACAGTTCTTCAACAGGGTAAAGTCCATTTATTGTTCACTTGTTCAGACTCTGGGAGCAAACAGGTACAAAACAAAAAAGAAAAAACAAAACCCTTGACACACTTGGGCTCTAACTAATACAGAGGGTATTTTCCGTCTCTGCTACTGGTCTCTTACTGGGATTCCTGGCCAAAACACAAACGTACAATTCCACAGAGTCACAGTACCTTCACAGAATCCTTTCCCTTTGGGAAAGCAAACAGCAGCCCATCACACTGTTGTCTCACCCAGATCTCAGGTCTCAACCCTCCCAAAGTAGCTCAGTCTCTCTCTGTGGCCATCCTCTTTCTCTGGCAGCTAGCCGTTCTAGCCTGCTAATTATTCCCCAGGTGAGACTTCCTAGGGGAATTAAACCACTCTGTCCCACTGTACATATGGGAGTAAACTGTTCTCTGGTTACCAATTCACACTGTTAAATTTTAATCTTTCACATAATAAAAAAGGGATAGAAAAGATATTTTGGTTGATAGGCAAGGTAGCTTTTACATAAAGAGCAAAAACCACAAGTTGTTAAAGAACAAATATTTTCTATTGCTTTGTCAATTTAGTTCTCTCATAAGAGAAGGAAAGTTAAAGTACCAAATGGGAGATAGATCTTTAAGCTTTTACTATATATAGGACAATGTATTTATGGACAAAAATTGGATCAAATACTTTTTATCAAAAAATGAATTTGTGAGGTTTTAGAGTTTTTTACTACTTCAAATAAACAAAAAACTTGAATGTTTGTTTATTTATTAAAACATCTGCATATTAAAACCTTGATTGAAAATGATCATTAAAAAAATAGAAAATCTCAAATAAATTAATAGCTTGAATTTTGCCTAGAACAACTCCCATTGACTTCTACATGAACTCACAAGATTTAAGATGCAGAAGTTTTTACATTTAAGCTTTTACATTTCAGCTATGTCTGGAAACATTATTAATTAAAAAAATTTGTATGCTTATTATGGCATCTTATTTGTGGAGTTGATGAAAGATTGGATGCCTTATCCGACAAATTGAATGGATCCAGTGCACCTTCAGAATGGTTCCTGATTCTCATCTGGATCCTCAAAATACATCATCATGCGATTGTGTTTCTTCTTCCTCAAATTCTACTTCACTTACAGGATGACTTGTATTGTCTACATTTTTTTCACTATAGATTATTGCATTCAATATTTGGGCTTGTAGAAACACTCAATAAAACTGTTGGATTATTTTGTTCTAATGCAGTGTTTGCTGTTTAAGTATTTAAAGTATTTATAAATAAATTTGGAGAAGACATTGCTGTTGTTATAGAGAGAGAAACACCTAGACAGACAATTACACAACTTCAATGGTTGATTGATCCTTACCTTACATTTACACTAGACTGGTTGCAAAGTGTCAATGAGAAACACTCTTGACATAAGAATAAATGTTATGGTTAAGGTCAAGTACTCCTTTACAAAATCAATCATTAGGATATTTTGGTTGTAGTTAAAGCAAAAAAAATTGCTCACGCTGTTGACAGATTGGTTGTGTAGAACCAATAGAAGATGTTAGTAGAAATCTTAAGCAGCGTTGAGCTTTATAGGGTAAGCCAAAATTATTTTCCACATGAAAAGAATAAAGTTATGAACTTGACATATGTTGTATTTATACAATTGTAGACAGAGGTAGAATTTTGAGTGTTAAGTTGAGGGGTGATTTGAGAAAAAACGAGCGATAACCATTTCCACACAAAATGGGAGTCAAAAATTGAAACCGCAATAACACAATAACGCTTAATTTAAACGTTTCTCGTATTCACTAAATTCCATATCTCAATGAATTTAATTGAGCACAATAGAGCATTATTTATCACAGGTAAACACATCTTTTTTTATCGCTTATTTAGCACATTGGATTGAATCAAGCCCATAATGTGAAATCAATGATGATGGTTACATTCTGGAAATATTTGTTGGTGTTATAGATGATATTAAGAAAATGTACACACAAAACACATTCTCCTCTTAGACGGGGTTAAATAGTGTACCCTAGCAAATACAATATACCAGAATAATAACTGTATGTCTTTTAGTCTGTTACTATTTATATTTTCATATGTGTGCTGTTCCACCTATCATTTCTTTATATAAATATGAGAGAAGAAAACATCATTGAAATATTTTGGAGGGTTTTCGGAAAATTAATAATTGGAATATCATAATAAATTAATGCATATTAAGCACAATGATGCCTCTAAGATGTTCACTTATAAGAATGCACAAGTATGAACAACTGCACACAGAAGGCTACATATGCACATACATAAATCAGTGCTTGCTAGGTCTTGTGCACCCAAAATACTATAATATTTTTTTCAACACACACACAGGGCACAAAAATTTGTAATGTACATTGGTGGTAATGTAAAACAGCGAGTGAGCTTCTGTACTGTATTCTGAGATCCGTTATCCAGAAACCCATTCAATTACAGGAAGGCCATTTCCCATGGACTCCAATTTCAATAGTCACATTTTAAAAAATTATTTAAAATTATTTTTTGTACTAAGATGTAATTAATAATTATTATTATAATTAATAATTATTGTAGATAAAACAATCATATTGGGTTTTATCAGTGTTTAAATGATTTTTTTTCAGACATAAGGTATGTAGAATTACAGAAAGACACCTTATCCCAAAAACCCCAGGTCCGAGCATTCTGGATAACAGATTCTGTATATGCAATATATTTTGTTAAAATACTTCATTATGCCTTGGTTGTACTTTACTGACAGAAAATGTATAGAAGTGTATACTACAAATTCCTACATCAAGGTTTTCCAGTTGAAAACATATATATTAATATAATATTTTATATAGAGCTACAGCCAATGTTCCTCTAAGGTGTGACCTTGGATGCATGTGCACAAATTTGGCACACATAAATTGTGGTGTACACCAAGAATTTTGTGAAAACACAAAACTTTGTATCAATTTTGACCTAAGCACACAGATTTTAAAAACTGCGCACAAAATAGATAAATATGCCATTAATATCCCATAGAGAGTGCTGGAATTTTATTGTGGTCAGCTCATACTTCGGTCTTTGATAAATATGCCCCTAATTTGAATTTGTGAGTTTTAATGCCTAAAACCTCAAATTGCAGAATTATATATTTGAATTTGAATGGTGATAATTTAGCCACATACTGGGTCTGTAGTTTACAAAGAGCAGATAGAACAGTCAGAATGACCCAGTCTTTAATGAAATCCAAGCAGTTTTGTGAGCATTGGCAATGACTAGGAAATGTTTCCAGACACTCTTTTTCTAATATAGAATTTTTGTTATACAGGTATGGGACCTTCTTTATAAGGGATCCTTCTGTTATTTGGACCTTACATCTACTAAAAAATCATTTAAACATTAAATAAACCCAATAGGATGGTTTCGCTTCCAATAAGGATTATGTATAACACAATGGGTTGAGTACAATGTACTATTTTATTATTAAATTGAAAAAGCTATTGAATTCTAAAAAATAGAATTTCTTGTTTAAAAAGAATTGCATGGTAAATGGGTTTGTATATGTGAAATAATGCGATAGGCAAGAATGCATCTCAGTAAAATTTTATTGCTGTATGTGTAAACAGGACAAAAATTGCATTCTGTCGAGCTTGTGTGTTAACTTCAATAAACAGAAAGTTGAAAAAAAAAGAATTGTATGGGAGTTGGCCTTTCTGTAATTTGGAGCTTCTGTATAATAGGTTTGGGGATAAAAATCCTATATCTATAGTAGAGATTTTTGTAAGTATCAGTTGTGACAAGCTGGCTGCTTGTACACATAATTTTTGTACTCACAGTACTCTTTTCCCGAAAGTGTTAAGCCTCCTGGCTTCCCTCACTCTCGTATACAGAGTCTTGGCCAGAGTCATAACGTCAGTAAAGTCATGGTCACCTTCTGCTTTTTGCAGACACAGGCAGAACTCCCAGTTACTCTGAGAGTTCCCCACACAGTCAGGTCTCCTACCTGCTGTGCCCTGCTGAGTAAGCTCACCATTTGTCCCAGTTTCACGGACAGGCCCCGTTTCATGACGTTTCATCCCCGTTAGAAATAGCCCCTTGAAGCGTCCCCGTCTGAAGAAAAATCTTTAAAAAATCCCTGTGAAGCAGTTGGTCCATACTGCATTATTCTACAGGCAGGGGGCGCAGGAGAGAGCAAGCAGGTTGATGACATCATGAGCACGAGGAGACTGAAGAAAAAAGGAGCGCCTATGAATTCTGGGGGTATTGTACATGGAATTGCCTCTATGCCATCCTACTATGAATTCTGGGGGTATTGTACACGGAATTGCCTTTATGCCATCCTACTATGATTTCTAGGAGTATTGTACATGGAACTGCCTCTATGCCACCCTACTATGAATTCTGAGGGTATTGTACATGGAATTGTCTTTATGCCATCCTATTTTTAATTCTGGGGTATTTTACATGGAATTGCCACTACGTTCATTAATATATACTCACTGAGGATGTGTTTGTAAATTGGGGAGTGGTTAGTGGGGGTGTGCCTTACAAAGTGGATGTGGTCTAAAATGTTTAACTTGTCCCCGGATTTCTTTCCAAAAATCTGGTCACCTTACTGCTGAGAGACTCTGTCTCACATACTAATTCGTTTTAAATACCCTGACAAGGTGACTCCTCAATTGACCCTTTGCCTTCAGCCATCCCATTGAACCCCATTGTTACGTACCGAAACACTAGGAGACAGAAATGGTGAAAAAGGCCACAGCATTTATTCACGTTTTATCAAATAAATAGGACCTTGCCAGCCTCACCTCAAGGCAATATTCAAAGCCAGAATTCCATAAGAGACCGCTACTATGCTCTGCCGCTCCTCACTTGAGATCAGCACTATGTGATTATATCCACCACTGTGTATTAGGCTGCCTCTGCCTACAGAGAGGATGGCCCCAAATCTACTACCAGCAAGAGCTTCATCTCCCACCATGAGAGAGGTTCAGCAGCCCTGCTGTCGGTCCTGAATCTGCAATGTCTCAATGATAGGAAATCCAAGCAGGCTGTCACCTAACACAAGCAGTAGTAGCGTCTGTATCAATCAACCCACTGTGCAGTCACAGGAGAGAACCTCCTTTCTCCCTCTTCTAAATTTACCTGTGCAGTACTCTGGCAAGGTCCTAATACAACTTCAAATACATTATCATATATCCAGGAAGGCAAAAAATCCAGCCTGAAGCCAGTGCCAATTATGCCTCCAGTAAAACATTCCTTCCTGACCCCAATGGCAATTGGAAACATTCATTGGATCAAGCATTTGATATTTATTTAACATGAATAATAACATGCAAACTCTCTCATGTTTAAACTGTATAACAGTACATGCAGGAATACATCCACATTGGGGTATTAATAGATAATATGAGAACATAAAGAGAAACTCCTGACATCTCACAAAGTATGCAAAAAGGGGAGGGTAGGATGTTTCTACCTGCTCAGAAGATAAGGAAGTGAACAGCTTCTTCCCCTGACATCACATCCCTCTCTTTCTCTGCTCCCATCCTGGCTTTTCCCTGCCTTAAAGGGGATTGTTCACCTTTGAGATAATTTTTAGAATGGTGTAGGCAGTGATATTCTTAGACAATTTGTTTTCATTTTTTATTATTGAAGGTTTTTATGTTATTTAGCTTTTTATTCAGCAGCTCTTAAATTTGCATCTTAAGCAATCTGGTAACTAGGGTCCAAATTACCCTAGCAACCATGCATTGATTTGAATAAGAGACTGGAATATGAATAGGAAAGGACCCGCATAGAAGGATCAGTAATAAAAAGTAGCAAATAACAATACATTTGTAGCCTTACAGAGCATTTGTTTTTTAGAAGGGAGTCAGCGACACCCATTTTGAAATTTGCAAAGAGTCAGAAGAAAAAGGCAAATAACTATAAAAAAGAAATAATGAAAACCAATTGAAAAGTTACTTAGAAATGGCCATTCTATAACATAAAAAAGTTACCTTAAAGGTGAACCACCCCTTCAACTCATTCCTTCAACCTAAAAAGGCTAAAGTAACCTTTTTCCAGATTTTCTTGGCCACGCTATCATGCAGTGTTGAATTAAAAGACATGAAACAACACATGACTTTAACCTTTGGCATTTCTAAATAATCTTTGTTTCTCTGACACTGGGCAAAACAAGTGTACTCTAGCTGTATAAAGTTTTAAACACTGTTATATCCAAAGATATGTGTCCCCAGGTTTTTTCATTGGTAAAAAAATACAATTTTTATTTAAAGTTGCATAAAAAGTTTAGATACATTCCCAGAACTGTCCATCCTTATTTTAATTTTTTTCTGTAGACTTGTGGAATTATTAAGAGCCAAATGTATATTTTCATATTGCTTTATTTACATACACCCTAATGAAGGCATTATTGGCACAGCTTGCAGTTTATCATCTTGCAGAGGCCTCCTGTTGTGTTGTTGTAATCCCATTAGTAGAAGCCTGAAGCATTTGTGGCCTAGGTTTTGTCATAAACCTGTAGATTGCGACACCATCTATGGCAGCAAATGTAATCCCCAGAACTAACAGCAATTCTGCAGAGAACTTTGACGCTATAGAAGCACTTTAACACACAGTTTATAATAGATGTGCATGCATCCAACAAATGAAATATTTGGTGTACATGCTATGCCACTTCCCACCTTTAACTGTGATGTTTACAGTGAAGCTTTCCTCCAGAAATAAATGCTTCCAGCTCTGTAATGCATTTTCAAGAATCTGTTCTGCTGTTAATATATCATTGTTGTACACAATATGCCAATAGTAATTTATAATGTTTCACGTTAATTCACTTCCCAATGAGAAATGGGCAATAAATCAAGGGGCAGCATCTTGTGAAAGCTCTGTTGACTTTGCATATGGCTGCACACTAGAAAATTGATTTGTCCTTGTAAAAATTGCTTTTTCTTAAGTCTTAAACTGACATTTTTGCTGGTGTTCAAATGGAGATACAAGGGGATAAGGTTGGCCTGTAATATAAACTGATGCTACAAGGCTGATTTTAAGTTAAATTCTGATCCTAGTTGGACTGGTTTCTGTGCTGCCATATAGTAGTATCTACATTAATATTATATTGTGACATTTATATTGTATATATACTGTATATTGTGAGTTGGTCCCTAAGCTGAGTAAGTGACAGCAGCACAAAGCATGTGCAGTGAATCAGCAGAAAAGAAGATGGAGAACTACTGGGGCATCTTCAGAGACACAGATCTTCACTGCTGAAGGGTCGCCTTGGGCTGGTACAGAAACCCAAAACATAATGTACAACATATCTAGCCTACTTCTTTAGTTGAGCTTTAGTTCCCCTTTAGGGTTTTAATCAGATAGGGCAAGATATAGCCATTAGTATATGTGATATAGAGAGCTGCAATATTATGCAGAGCCTTACAGAGAAGTTAATTATTCACATCAGTCACCACACCAGTAAAACTATCGCCATGAAACCTCTTTATCTTTAGTAAGAGAATGAGTGAACCTGTTTTCCTCTGGGAAAATCAAACTAGATCTATAAATATTACAGATCATTTTAAAAAAAAATAAAAGCAAACTTCTTATTGTGCTTATTTTACCCTTTAACTTACAGCATTTTATCTGTGAAGATGTGCCACAAAACAGTTGGTGGTCGGACATGCCAGTAACTTTGTATCACCTATTAAACACTGTCATTAGTTGCAGTTTATTTGCTGAATCACAGACAGTACCCCAGACCAAAAAAATGAAATATAGATACAGTAGATTCCCAGATGGGCATATCTTATGCAGAAAAGCTTTCCATTTCTCATCCTGGCACTGCTATTTTATTTCCCAGCAGATAACTTGACATTCTGGTTGGCAACTCCAGGTATATATCAACCAGGCTATTGTGTGGGGTGTGGTAGGGGTATAGAGATGTTTACTTGAGGTGTTCCACAAGTAGACTGGGTTGCCCATGTGCTGTATGAATAAAGTATAAGGTCAAACTGCACAGGGAATAATTGCAGAGCTAGTTGCAACGCTAAACTTTGCATTAATGAGCTTTTACCTAAACCTGTGCCATGTCAGGAACACATTTATTAAATCAGGTGCAGGAGCCCAGGGTGGCATCGTACCCCTTAATAAAAGAGCAAGTGTCTTCAGGACAACCATAATATTGCGGTACAAGTGTGATGATAATAATCAACACTTGAAATTCATCTCTATGAAAGTATAAAAATACTACAAAATTAAATTCAAATTACCTACCTTGAATTCTGATTTGATTGAGCTTCTTGATTAAACTCTTGCACTTAGCCACAAATTGCACTTTAAACCAATTGCACACGGTTTAAAGCAAACATATGCTTTGCAAGTCATGCATCATGCCTAATTACTGAGAGCATGAAGAGCTTGAGTTCAGGAATTCAAAATTACAGTTAGTTTAATAAAAAAAATACAAGGTTATAATTCTTGTATTAAAAATGCATGTTTTTCTCAGCGTTGTTTTTGGCCAACATTATTATGTGCAGGCATTGAGATACAGCTCTGAAAACTAGTAAGCATTACAAATCCAATAAATGTCTACCAGATGAATTGAACAAATAAATAAATAAGCCCTGAAATGCAGATGGCGAAAATCAATCACTTAAATCTAAAGTCACAATCTGCACACAATGTTCACCCAGATAGAAACGTAAAAATTTCACTACAGATATAAACCAATTACCCTATCTTGTCTGCCTATCTAAAAGCAAATCTCAGACGTCATTAATGGAAAGCTATCGCCTGTCATTAAGTTTGCCTTTTTAGCAGTCTGAGCCATTTAAAGGCAACTGTCTTTTCCAGGAAAAGCATGCAAGAGCTGAAAAATATTGATTTTCATAAAATATGCTTTCCAGATTGATGTACAAGATAATGATGTCATTGGGACTCTAATTGCTTGTTAGACCTCCCCTTTAGATATGGGGTGGTGTTTTATATACAGAAAACAAATCAAAGAAGTCAGGGAAGGGCAGTTTTAAATTATTAGGTGAGGGAGCAACAGGGGTGTGACTACATCATACAAAGAAAGACAAGAAGTCCTTTGCACTCCCCCGTATTAATGTATAAAGGACAGTCTTAAAGCTTGCGAAATCATTGCATTTCAATTGTTTTCCAGATGAACTGGTAATCTAACTTTAAAAGAACTAATCATTCTAGCTATATACTCAGGGCTGTATTTAGGTCCAATGCCACCCTAGGTGCATTGTGTGCATGATGTCACATGGTGGAAGTGACGTCAGCGCATCATGTACACGACATCTCTTCCGCGCATTTCTTTGGGCTCCCCCTACCCTCCCCAGCCCCTGTATATACTAGTTAACTATCATCATTAATAATCATATTAAAACATTTTTAGCATCTTAAGCGATTAAAAGCCTTCCCTGCTGAGTGCCTTTGATCTTGCCTTGCATGTGTTGACAGTCAACAACATCACATGCCACAGAATGAATGAAAGAGCATCTTAGATACTTAGGCTAATGTCGCACATAGTGCTGACTCTGCTGTTCTTACTGAGAGAAGTCGATCCTCTCCCTTCCCCAGTTCCACAGATTTGCACAGAAAAGTGCAGCTTCCATTTTAGTGCAGGTACAAGGACCAGAGATCCTTGCTTTCCCATTTTTGGGCCAATCACCGCTCTGCTCTGCGTGTTGGTCATTGTCACTGTTTATCACACCTTAGTAAATAGACACCTAAACCCTAAAAACGAGTATGGCTAGAAATGCCATATTTATATATTGAGCTTACTGAATCAGTCTAAAGGTTCAACATCATTATAGTGGAAATTATCCAAGCCTTTGAAGTTGTCACAGGAGTTTTCCATCTTGGATTTTGTTAGGAGTGTCTGTGACACAAACATGCTCAGTTGGCTCTGAACAGTTGTGGCGAAGCTAAGCTTAGGGGTTGTGGCAAATCATCAAGCAGAAAATGAGGTTTGTCTGTCATAACAGATGATGCTACAGGGCTGATTATTAAATGATTATGCTTATTGTGCTGGTTTCTGAGCTACCATATACCAATAATCTGAATTATATACTAATCAGCCTTATATTGTTATCTTCCCTGCTAAAGGGTGGTGGTTGCCTTTGGCTGGTACAGAAGGCCAAAACATATTGTGCAACATTTCTACCCTACTTCTTTAGTTAAACTTTAGGGCTCTTTAAAAAGTTTCTTACTTTTTACATGATATTCTTCCTTGGGTACACTTATAACCTGCATATTGTTGTGTACGCAAATAACTGGAATACTGAGGGTTTATTTTACTTTTCAGTTAGCTTAGGTCCATGTACCTACCATCCCTTACAATTAAGGTTCAAAGTCGGACTGGGCTGGCAGGCCAGCAGGAAAAAAATCTGGTGGGCTCCGGCCGTCATTGGACCCGCCGAACCAGACCCGTTCCCCAACTGAAACCCTGGCTGATGGCCTCAATTGTGACCACAAGATGAGAAACATGCTTATCCAAAAGCCTTTATGAAGCTAGAGACAGCAGGGGAATAATTAGGGAAACCAGGGAGTACCAGCTGATATCAAATGCAAAAGCATTAGCAAGTTTGCTTATAAATGTCAGAAAACTCAGAATTAAGAATAGGCCATCTTCCATATTTAACAATTATTATTTAACAATTGTTTCCTTTTCCTCTGTAATAATATAGTACCTTGTATTTGATGGTAACTAAGCTGCATGAGACCACATATTAAAAGATTCCTTATTAAGTATTAAGATAGTAGATCCTTTACATGTACAATAACACCAATGGCATAATGTAAAGCTTTATTATCATAGTCTATATAGTAGCCCTGACACCTTTCTTGGTCAAAGCAGAATAATGTGAGTTTTCCCAAAAAAATTGCTGAAACATTTATTGGCACATGAAAGACAAAATGCTTAATGTGATTCATTCCTGTTGGGGCACTTACTCATAGGCTGGTGGGCACACCCCTGTACATTTCTTTTATAGGGGCTGTGACCAAACAATATATACACGGACCAATCACAGTTGTGAAACCGAGTCACATCAGTTGATGCAGACGCGCTCCATAGTGTAATGCCAAATAAGGTAAAACACGAAGAGTGAAACTATACAAAACATAAATAAGATAAGTAAAAAATTAACAGAAGAAATAAAATAATTAAAATAAATAAGGAGTGCCCCAAAGGGATCGTTTGGGGGAGTACTCAGGTAATGTAAATAGTACGGGACTCAAAAATCTCTAGGTGGAAAACAAGTATTATTGTTTGATGAGTAAACACAATAGAGGAGAGATTTTATGTTACAGTGCACCAATTGTTGTTACTAGTTACTTGACAACTCATTGTCATCTCCACCAATGCCTATGAATAAGTGCCCCAACAGGCACCAAACACATTAGGCTTTTTGTCTCACATGTCCCAATAAATGTTTTTTGTATATTTAAAAATTTTTTTGGTTCGATTTTATTTGTGAAAACTCACATTTGCACATCTGCTTTGACCATAAATCTGCATCCTCAGACTGGGGTGAACTGTGAGACTTTTTCCTTATATCTACAGTATTTACTGTCAATTGGACTATGGTATACTAGGGTAGTGCCTCTACTTATCCCATATCACACCATCTTTTCTGTTTTTGCCACCTTTCTTCTTTCGAATCTCCAGACAGGTGGGGTGGTGATGTCATGGGGAAGGACAAGTGAGATCAGGGAGTGGGGCTATGATGCAGCAATCACCCACTGGCCAATTGCCACACCAATCAAGTAGAGCCCTTTTAGGATTTCCTAATTTGGTAAACTAAGCAGGCAGTTTTTGACCCAGACTGCTCTTCCAAAACCCAGACTGTCCAGGTCAAAACCCCTCTTCAAAGTGTAGCTAAAAATCATCTGCCTATTTGGTCATACATTTGTTTTAAAAGTTTTATTGGGTTTTACAAAAACAAGCAAGATATAACATTGGTCCATTGAAGGACTATAACACAAACTTATACAACTTAGAGATGTTAGGTGTCCTAAAACAAAACATATTATCAAATATTTTGGTGAACATTGCAGCAATCTGTCGCTGATGTTAAGTGACTAAAGTAAGAACTCCAAAATCAGCATCGATGCAACCCCAGAGAAGCCCCAGAAAAATGAAAAAGTAGTGGTAAGTAGGATGTCTTCTAAAGCCACAAACCTCATAATAATAATAATAATAATAATACAAATATTTTAAGGAGGAAGATTAATATTTAACTTAAAAACTTGGTATCCCTTTTATTTTGAGAAAATACTAAATTTCCTGCATGGGATTTTCCTTTCAAAATGAGCACATACATACATTTCTTTATTGTTTAACAAATTCTTGTGCCATTATTTCTGCCTTTTTAATAAAACTGGATTCTATGCAAAAACATATCAGCAGCAGACATAAACAAGGTATTTAAAGGAAGACTTCAGCAGCTGTCAGCTGTGCTACTCAGACATTGTGTATATAGGCCTGTCTTTACATAGCTCACAGATTTGTCTGTTACATTGTAAATCAATAACTAATTACATTATTGTGAAAGAAAGAAAAAGCTTTAGAAAGATGTTGTTTCAATTTAAAATGAATACATTTGATGGTGTCCCTTTAGTCATGGTGGAAGCATTTAGCCAAAATTGTTAGGGCAGTGTCAGTATCTTGCAGCTGGACAAAATGCTCAGAATCATCCAATTATTTATTTGACTAGAAGTCACCTGGATCTGTACAATGTACATTTCAGGAAATGAGAGGTTTTGTCCACACAACCCATACAATCACCCTGTCTCACATTGCCCTTTTAGGGAATCTAAAGCCAAAACATAAATTGCTATTCAGAGTGGTCCTCTCAGCATTTTTTGCATAATTTTCCAATTCTTAGTAGTTTCTGAGACATTACCATTTTTATACTACTAATCCCAGGGTTCCAGCTCAGCCACTTTCTTTAAAAGTGGCAACAACCCTGATTGGTCATGCACTACCTTTATAGTCAGTAATTGCACATCAATTCATGTTTTGGGTTAAGACCCTAACAAATGTGGGTTTGTGATGTTCTCAGACAGTAGTTTGCGGAGTTATTTTACAAATACAGGTATGGGATACGTTATCTGGAAAACCCATTAATCAGAATGTTCTGAATTATAGGAGGGATAATCCCATAGACACCATTTTAATCAAATAATTCACATTACTTTGTACATCATCCGAATATACAGGATATACTGTAATTAATCCTCATTGAAGGCAAAACAATCACGTTGGGTTTATCTAATGTTTGAATGATTTTTGTAAACTCTTTCAAATACCAGGAAAATCTCTTCTTTGGGAAACTCCAGGCCTCTGCATTATAGGTAACAGGTCCCAGACATGTAATACATTGGTTTTAGATTGGTGCTGTGAGTAGTGATTAGCTAACCCTTTGAAACTTTTGTTATGATCTCCTGTAGAAATTCACACTAAAATACTAAATTTTGTTATAGAAGGGACTTCTACAACCATGTTTTACAGTGGAGACACTGCTTGCAGGCCATTTCCAAACACTTATATCCAAATTGCCTTTCTTCACAGGTAAGCATCATTTTCTTAGTAACTATCATTTTATGGAAGAGAGGGAAAATACCTGCATCTCCTCAAGGAATACAGCTCTGCCTGCATTTGACAGTGCTGCTGGTTGAGCATGTAGTCATCTCTTATCCTGTCCCGTGTCATTAACACACGGGTTAAAGAGTGCCAACATATGGAAGATGCAATGGATCCCTGTACTTACCACTTTCCTGTAGCAGGGGGCCGCCACCATTCACCAATTTTAATCCAGCAGCAGTGCTGCAGCAATGCCTCAAACCCAAGTGATAGGGAGCCGCATCTGGGATTATTTTAGCTTTCAATTTTTCTGCCTCTGCTGTGACTATTGTTTATTTATGTAGAGGCCAATGTGCAACTTGAGGGGATAAAGAGGTGGTTAAAATGTGTGTTTCCTCGTGCACATTTGGGCTAGGGGGTGGGTTAGATATGAGCAATGGCTGGCCTAGGGGCATATCATTTTGATATCCACTGCTGGCTGTGTAATGGGCACTCTTGCACTTAGTTATATCTGAAACAAAATATAATTATAAAGGCTGTCGAGGAGATTTTGACAAGTAATGCTAAAATTTAAGCTTGGCACCGATACAGTACTGTTTGTATCCTCCTTCCAACACCTTACTCAAAGGAACAGTAACACCAAAAAATTTAAGTATTTTAAAAGAATGACAATATAATGTAGTGTTGCCCTGCACTGGTAAAACTGGTGTGTTTACTTCAGAAAGACTATTATAGTTTATATTAAAGGGGAACTCCACAAAAACATAACTTAAGCTTTTTGAAAAGTAAACATAATTTCAATTTTTAATTGATGCATTATACATAAATTAAAAAATATGCAGACTTTTCATGATTTTAAATGGTTTCTGTCAGTTCCCTAAGCCTAGCCCACTGCTCTCCTTCTGATCTGTCTGACTACTTTGCTGAGATGGCTGACTACTGTTACTTTGTATCAACAGCCAACTGTCCTTGGACTGCATCCTCCAAACCCCACAATTCCCTGCACATGTGATTTCAATAAGGATAGGAACATCATAGTGCAATGCATTGTGGGTTATGTAGTCCCTGCATGCTGTCTGTAAGCTGTGGAGAAGTTGTTACAATTTGTAACATCAGTGTTTAGTCCCTCCTTCCCTGCCAGGATTTCAAATGATGCAGAAAGAGAAGAACAGCTGGATTTCAGCATTTATGGATACTTTTTGAAGAAACAGATAACTGTGATGGGTATATTAGGGCTTCTGTGTTATGTGGCCTCTTTATCAAATTTTGGTTTGGAACCCGGAGTTCCCCTTTAACAAGGTGCTGTGTAGCCATGACAAATTCTTGATAAATAAAAGAGATTTGGGATTGGGAGTTTGGTTGAATTTTCTTTTTTAATAAAGTGAGAAAAATTTGAATTCTAATAATTAACCCCCCCCCCAGGGCTACTTAAAAATATTTTAAACTGTAAATAAACTAAGTAGGAATGTTTTGCCTCTAGTAAGGATTTATTTTATCTTAGTTTGGATCAAGTACAAGGTACTGTTATTACAGAGAAAAGGGAAATCAATTTTTAAAATCGGAATTATTTGATTAAAATGGAGTCTGGAGACAGCCTTTCTGCATAACAGGTTTCCAGATAACAGATACCATGCCTGTATTTACCTGTCAACATTGCAGTAAAATAAAATTCCAGAAGATAGTTACTGAAAAAATGATTTATTTCATACAGTACTTCTCTGACACAGAATCTGACACTGAGATCATCTTCCTTCTCTGATTGCTTTGCCTGTCATTGTGCTTTTAAAGTGGCTGGAAAATGGACATTGACATCTGAGCTGCTTTCTTGTCTGTCCTTCAATGCATTTTCTCCTTCAAGGACAGAGCGTTGCCTAGGAGGTGTTTTTTCCTTGAACTGTGTATATCATCACTGTTTTTTCCTAAGTGTACCTATACTAGGGGATTCAGCATTCACTGAGCTTTTCTTTCTGTAAGGAAATTCTTGAGTTAATACTTGAAACGCATGATTTGTGAAATGTAGCTTCTTTTACCAATAACATGTCCTTGTGATAATTGTAGCTTCTTTAACAATAACAAGTCTTTGTGATAATTTGAAACAGTGCATTTGTACACAGCTAACTGTCCCCTGAATAAATGACGTGAACATGGGGCCAGATCAGCTGCAGAAAGATTGTAACATTTTACAGTATCTATAAAAAGCCAGCTACTTTCTGTATTAGCTGGTCAACCTGCAGCTTACTTCTGTATTGCTTGTCCCCTCGCAGCGAGTATAAAACTTATCACATTCCTCTGAACCCTGAATGGTCATTGGCAGATTTTTCTAACAACTTGGTCCTTCGAGCCGGAAACCAACATCTGCCTTCTCAAACGGGAAACGTGACTGTGGTCACTGCAGAGGGTTAATCCTATTCTCTCTGTGGACTGAACCGAAAGACCTCCGACAGCTGTCGTAAAGAGAGGCCAGTTGCACTCGTTTGGGGGAACAGTGACGGTTTCCAAAGAACACAGCGACCAGGGTCACTGGAATCTGGTAACGTATATGTTTTCTTTTTGTTGTTGTTGTTATTAGTTGTCTACGTAGAGGTCCCATCACTAGACTGTTGATATTAAGGTGTTAAGTGGCATAATCGCCCGCCTTTGATAAAGAGACAGGGAGTGATAGTGGGTCCAGTCACCTAGACTGTTGCTACGTAAAGGTCCCGTCACTAGACTGTTGATATTAAGGTGTTAAGTGGCGTAATCGCCCGCCTTTGATAAAGAGACAGGGAGTGATAGTGGGTCCGGTCACCTAGACTGTTGATATTAAGGTGTTAAGTGGCATAATCGCCCGCCTTTGATAAAGAAACAGAGTGACAAGCGGACGAGTCCATAGTCTGTGTGAGAAGACTACAGGAATAACTAACTCCGTGTGCACGTTAAAGATAAAGAGTACTCCGGGGACCGCTGAATTTGTTGTTTGAAAGTGTGTGAAAGAGAGTGTTTGGGAGTCAAAGAGGGAATGGTCAACCCCTCAGACAGGCCATAAAGGGCGATACACTGACCGGTGAACGTTTTCGGCAAACGGACTACCTTGCTCCTCAGGTTTTACTTGGCCGAGCTCCAAGCTGTGAGGCCATATCCGTGAGTACTGCTTCACCAGGCGTTTGACTCCACAAAATTGTTTGTCAATTGTTTGTCATCTATACCTACTAACCATGGGAAATAAATGCTGTAAAAGTATCAATGATCTAACTGAGGACGCTCAGTTCATGCGTGATCAGAATCCAAATAATATCAGGTTCTTAAAAGGTAGAAAGAGGATTCTAATTTTAACCCTATATTAGACAAGGAACAGTATAGATTGCTTGTTGGAGAGGTACTGACGATAAAAAATGTACATTAAAAGTTACCTATAGGTCATGTTTTGTTTTTTTTCTCTTTGCTGGGAGGTTTGTTTTTGTAAGTAATTATTAGATGAAGTTTCTAAACCTGACTGTTTTGCCAACCTGTCAGTTAGAGACTCTAATGCTAACGGCCTCCTGCTGCACAAATATCGCAGCCTCCTCATACAGGAGCATTGGGCATCAGACACGTAATGTAAAAGCATTATGCAAATACGTTATTGTGAAGTTATAAGTTTCTTTCCAATGCAATATTATGAGGAATGTAATAGGAGGGAAAATAAAGAAAGGAATGCCAAGAAAGGCAAGGTACAAGATCAACTATATGTCAGGTAATAAGATAATTAAGGGATTGTGGATTGATATTATTGTAAACTGAAGGAAGTCTTTGACACATATAGTGGTGTGCCTATACCAGATCAGGGCATGGTAAATGATAGTCCTTATGAGCTACAACTAAAAAATGCATTCCTATGAGGATGTCTTTGCAGTTTTGTGAGTCAACATATGGTAGACCACTGGGTAGCCAGTTTGCAAGCAGTCCATGAATATGCCAGACATGCTGAAAGACATCTCCAAAAAACAAAACAAAAACTAGGGTTAAACTATGTGTTTTAGTAGAGGAAGATGTGTATGTGGTAAAGCAGGATAGAGGACGAGATAGGCAGAGAGAAGGGGGGGTTCAGACCCCATTGAGATGAAAAGCGAGAAAGGGAAATACTGTAAGTAAAAGACGTAGGAGAAATTAGGTTTTTTCATTGTGAGAAACCGGGGCATTTTCCTAGAGAATGCCGAGCAGAATTGAGCAATGGGGATGACAGGAGCCCCCTTGGGGAGGCATGACTATCTGAGAGTATACATTCCCCTATAAATAACTGAGGATAATTCTTAATATAGAAGACATAGAATGTAGTCTCTTATGTAAGTCGAAACCCCAACTCACACTTGACGTTGGGGGAAAATCCATTACCTTCCTATGTGACACTGGGGCATGTAGATTCCTTATACACCCCCCTGATGTGCCAACTATCCAAAGAACTGAGGAATTTACTTTTCTAAGAATAGCAGGGGGACAATTAGATAAAGTATACTTGTCCCCACTATTAGCCGTAACTGACCCTGACATTCAACAGACTATTCTTCATCAGTTCATTCTCTCTTCCCATTGTCCATTCAACTTACTGGGAAGGGACATGTTGGTGAGATCAGGAAAGTGCCTTATAACCACCCGGATGGTTAATTGCCTTTGGCGACCATCCGCTTAATAGAATAGCAGCCAACCCGAATCAAATACCAATCAAACCTCTTACACAATCACAAAAGATGAGGAAGCTAGAAAGCTAGAGGGAGAGATAAAGCTGCTAGCAAAGGAGTTAAGTCAGAAAATAGTGAACAGTGAGAAACAACACCAAAAGGAAAAACACCTTAGAGACAATTTATCTTTCAGTGCTGAAAATAGCAGCTCTGATACTGAGGAACAAGCAGTTCCCAGCCCCCCAGCCAAGTTCTACCCCGCCTGTAAATACAAACTAGAGAAGAGGGGTAGAAGCGGGGGCTGCTGCTTCAACACGTCACATTACACACACAGAGTACATTCCATGGGCAGCATCAGATCTTAGAAGGCTTTTTCAAGACGTTCCACATCCCCGCACCAATCCACACAAATTTGTACAGGAACTCATGTTTGTCCAACCCTAATTGGACTGATGTTAGTTGTACTCAAACATGTGTGTGGTCCAGGGGCTTACCAACATTTGTTGGTCAAAATGAATTGGGACACTAATCCTGCTGACCCAGCCCAAGTAGGGGTCCGCTTACGTGCTCTGGAAGGTACCAAAGGCACCATTTTTCCAGAAGTTTATTGGGAAACAGTTTTCAAATTTAACCATGATGCTCAAGAGTCTGTTGTCCAGTATGCAACCAGATTTAAAGAGAGGGTCAATGCCTGTGGTGGACCTGCTGTCCTAACAGATGAGGAAAACCTGATGGGAGTTGTTGCATGGTTTAGGACCTACAAGCAGTAAATCAGGCCGTTTTCCAAGATCTCATTAGGAAATGCCAAAGCTGATGCGGCTGCTAAAGCACATTCCCATTCAAGCTTTAACTGCATCACCAGACACAAACTTTTTAGATCAAGGGTTACTCAAAGACGTGCAAAATAATGTCAGTGAAGCAGAACACCACAAATTGGTTTCTAAAGGGGCCCAACTTAAACAGGGCATATATTATTGCCCCAAAAGGAAAACCAATCCTTCCTACTAAACTCTTATACTATGTTGCCATTTTGAGTCATGGGCAAAGCCATGTCTCAACAGGAGGAATGGTAAATAACATACTCATTTTAGATTTTAGATCTGCATGGATTTTATCAAACTCAATAGATGGGAGAACAAGAAATGTTGCCTTGTAATTATAAATGCCTTTTTCAGATCATCGAGGAAGAGGCAGACCAAAGTTTGGCGGAACATGTGCAGAATATTAAATAAACAAGAGCTTACTCCAAATTCTCTTCCAGATACCGGAGAGCCCATCCCAATAGAACTTGTGAAGCCTGGAGGCTACATGTGGGTAAAGGTAATAAAAATGAAGAATTGGTCGACTCCATTGTGGGAAGGGCCTTATCAGGTGAAATCGCAGAAAGAGTGTCCTGGGTACACTCCAGTCATTGTAAACTAGTAAAAGAACTAGGGCAAGTAGCTAGGGAACCCAAATAGTCCTTTGGATACAGTCTGACTACAAAGGGGGTTCTCTCCACTAGGGAGGGGGTCGTCTCAACGTCAGTGAAGAACCATGGGACTATTTGGGAGCAGCAGCAGAAGTAGGGAAAGAGTAGAACAATATGATACCTGGACACCATTCTCAAGGTGGGGTTGTGCAGGCATGTTAGAACTAATAATGTTTTTCATCTTATTCCCTTGGCTTTTCTTCCCCTTATAACATAATGCCACCAACCACAATAATACACCCAAGAAATAGGACTCCCCAGAGTGTAGGTACAACAGGCAGACAGGATTGGGGACTACCTCCCAAGGATTATTCATATCCACCGTGGAGCAAACCTCTAGACATTACCATTATCGAAAGAACCACTACCACAGTTGAATTTGATGCCAGTGAATTCAGAGTGATTCCTTAGAGACTGCTAGGTCCTTTGCCTGGGAAAATAAGTATATGTGCATCATTGTACCCCCCAACCCCGGACTAAAGCCCTGCCCAGATTGGTCCACAGTCTGGTGGAGTACAGATCCACAAGAGTGGGAGATAGCACCATGGGTAGGAGACTTAGAGAAATTCATGCAGCAGCGGATTTCCATAATAAAGAAAGCCCCATCTGCTTACTGCACAATCAAGTCATGTAACCCACTGCTCCTAACCATTAAAAATCCACATCCCAGAAACCAAAAACTTTTTGGTCTCGGGATTACCATCACAGGAACAGACCCCATGGGATTAATTAATGTAACCATAGATAGGGCAAAGGCCATAAAGAGAGATTCCACAACCCCATTCCTCAAAGAAAAGATCTCTATCTCTGGTTTTCTGAGCCCAGGCTCTGAAGGGAGGGTGACTTACTTACTTACCCAATCTCACCCTTGAAAAAGCTTTTGGAATAGAGACAGGTGTCCCCGAGGGGAACAAATGGTTAAAATATGTCCCAAACATGTCCCCCGCTCAGGGAAAGATAACTGATTCGCTTGCGCAAAAGCACGGCCAGCCATTGGTACGGTGCCATTCCCGCTAAACCCTGATAATGACTTAGAAGGGTTATAGTGTGTGCTTAAGTTATATACTCAAAAGCAACCCGCAAACGGTACCACCCTGTCCTTTCTCTGCCCTGCTAGATTTGCCACCTTCCATTACAGTATATGCAGGTAACCATACCTGTTTCCATAGTCAAGGGCGTGGTCAGAAATTACTGGCACTGCCAGCCTCCTTTTGTGCCCGAAATAAAGTTCTGACACAGAATGACACCACATTTAAAAACAATGGTTCCAGGACCACCGTAGTGTGTGGGCAGATATATGGTGGTTATGTGGAGACACAAAATTGCGCCCCTTACTTCCAAGTCTCTGGAGTGGGAGCTGCTGTTTAGTACAACTGATATTGCCTTTCTATGCTTTTCCCATAACCTCTATTCCGCAGGTACCAAGATAGGAAATGATTCACCGCTCCAAACGAGAAGTCCGACTTAAAGGGTCTTTCGAAAATCATGTATACATTGATGATATAGGAGTACCCTGAGGAGTCCCAGATGAATATAAGGCCAGAAATCAAATCACCGCTGGTTTTGAATCCTTCCTCGCCTGGTGGGCAACTATAAACAAGAACGTCGATTGGATCAACTACATCTACTACAACCAACACAGATTTGTCAACTTTACCCATGATGGATTCAAAGGTTTAGCAAGTCAACTGGAAGCCACCTCGGTTGCCTGGCAAGATCGTTTAGCCTTGGACATGCTTCTTGCCGAGAGAGGTGGCATGTGCAAAATCTTTGGTGATATGTGTTGCACCTTCATCCCAAATAACACGGCTCCTGATGGGAGTATCACTAAGGCCTTGGAAGGACTGGCTATGTTATCTAATGAACTGGCGGAAAACTCTGGGATATCCAACAATTTCACCGACTTTCTTAAGACTTGGTTCAGGAAATGGAGCGGACTTGTATCCAGCGTGATAATTTCAACTGCCATACTTGCAGCTATTTTGGTAACCTGTGGGTGCTGTTGCATCCCTTGTATTCGTGGCTTATTGCAACGTCTTATTGATACTACCTTTACTAAAACCATGTATACTGCAGCTTCACTCTGCTCTTATGACTATGTGAATAATTATAACACAGATATATGACACGAAGGATGAAAAGCTATGCTAGTCCTGATCACTGATGTTTTTCTGTCACACATAATGCATTTACAAGTATAAAAAGGGTGGAAATGTAAGGAAATTCTTGAGTTAATACTTGAAACGCATGATTTGTGAAATGTAGCTTCTTTTACCAATAACATGTCCTTGTGATAATTGTAGCTTCTTTAACAATAACAAGTCTTTGTGATAATTTGAAACAGTGCATTTGTACACAGCTAACTGTCCCCTGAATAAATGACGTGAACATGGGGCCAGATCAGCTGCAGAAAGATTGTAACATTTTACAGTATCTATAAAAAGCCAGCTACTTTCTGTATTAGCTGGTCAACCTGCAGCTTACTTCTGTATTGCTTGTCCCCTCGCAGCGAGTATAAAACTTATCACATTCCTCTGAACCCTGAATGGTCATTGGCAGATTTTTCTAACACTTTCCAAGACCTTTTCTACAGTTTGGGTGCTTGTTTATAGCTATGACAGTTCCCCTTTGAGCAATCAATACACCCTACAGGAGACTACTATTTTTAAGTAGTTCTTTGCTATCAATTTTCCATATTCTCACTGTCTCACTGAAGACCCATTAAAGGTGCATTAAAGAATGCAAGTAAAGGTAAAAGCTATTAGCAACAGATTTTTTTCTTGGCTTTAACCTGAGCTCTAAATCATGGGTATACTGTATATATACAGTATATATCTGCACATAGAGGATTCATTATAATGTGAGCGAGAGAATGTGAGATTGTTCTGAGACTGCATGCGACCATCCTCCCTGTCTGGTTTTCACCTGGCCAGCTTGGTTTTTGGAAGGGCTGTTTGAGTGAAAATTGCCTGTTCAGATTTCCAAATTAAGAAATCCGTATAGGCCTCACAAAGCAATCATTTGCTGTATCAAAGAACCCCCCTAACATAATGAAAAGGTGGCACCCCTATTCTTCAAAATGGTGAGGGCAATGAGGTTGGTAGGCAAGTTTAGCAGAGGATCAGGAGCAAAAGGCAAGGACGCCACATCTTCAGCCAAACACAGGTTTATTTCAAAAGGCTTTTTCCAGTATAAATTCATAGGAATACAGTTCATTATCTTTCTGCATCATGCATTTAAACTTTTCCACTTCTCACCATTTGAGAGTGACTCCTGCACTCAGGTTTATTGGCTGTATAAGCTCACATAAATACAAGATTTTTGCTTTGCATTAAAATCCTGGAGTTGCTGGTCTTTTTGAATGCTGTATGAAACTTTGCCGTGCACCCGCGTTATGAATTGAAGCGGTGTGGCATCCTCCTGACAGTATATACATACATACACTGGGAGTCATTTGGAGGGGTGGACTTGAAAGACTTTTGTATCAAACACAAATAACTCAACCTAAATCCCTCTGTGCAGCTGGAAACCCTCTGCCCAATTCTACTGTATAACTGCGTGGAGTCCATATTATAAATTGCCACTCAAATTTGAAATGCATTTGATTTGGCAGACTGTTACTGTTTTTGGACATTGATTATGCTCTCCATACATATTGCATCTAAAGTGTGCTCTTTTCGGCCTTGATATAGATAATAAACCTGCACCTGATGTAAATGAAATCATTCAAATGCACTGCACAGACACGTGATAACATCTGATTTGATCAAATCCCCAAGGAACATCTTGAAAAATTGGGATCTGCAACTATTTTCAATTGCTTTTTCCTGTTAATTTCAAAAATGGCGAAACTGACATGAAGACACATGCATTTTATTAAAACAACCATGAAATCCCCTACAGGTCCCTATGACCAATATAACCTCTGACAACCTAAAATGTGGTTCAGTATAAGGCAAAATTTTAGTTTTCCTGCACATTTTAGCTGCAAAGCATGCACACAGTGCATCAAAATTCAGGGCCATATTGACATATTGAAATCTTACTCTATTTGAACTTGTTTGAGTCTTAAACTGGCCCTACATGTAGAGATATTGACATTAAATACAAAGGGGCAAATTCACTAAAGCGCGAAGCGACTAACGTTAGCGCAAATTCGTCAGCGTCATGTCATTTAGTTAATTTGCCGATTTACTAATGGGCGCTGGAGTAAATTCACTAGCGAAGTGGACCTACTCTAGCGCTACTTCTCACCTTTATGCCAGGCGAAGTTGCGCTTTGGCGAAGGGTCAAGTAACTACGCTAATTCACTAACTTGCGCATTTTACTGAACGTTACCTCTTGCACCAGACACCTCAGACCAGGGGAAGTGCAATAGAGTAGATAGGGATTGCTTCAAAAATAGTTTACATTTTTTCTAAGTCCCAAAAATCGATGGCGTTTTTTTTCTTTTTTAAGGGTGATAGGCTGAAAAAGATCGTAAATTTTTTTGGGGGTACCCTCCTTCCCCCCTACATTTCCTAACATATGGCACCTAAACTATACAGTGGGCACATGTATAGCATGTATAGCAATAACAACTATATTTTATTTTATGAAGGTTTCCCAGGCTTGTGTAGTGTAATGTATTTGCTGCTACATATACGTCCATTCAAGTTTAACTTGGCGCCGTATGCAAATTAGGCATCGCTAGCGGAAATTTGCTTTGCTTGACGAATTGACGCTTGCGCAAATTCACTATCGTTCACCTCCCTGAGCGCAACTTCGGATTTTAGTGAATTAGCGGCGCCCTGGCAAAAATTCGCCTGGCGAAGTGCGGCGAAGGTGTCGCTAGCGAATTTTCGTCGCTTAGTGAATTTACCCCAAAGTTTTACTATTTTCTGGGTGCATGTTTCCAACAAAACTGGACACCAGTAACGCAGGTTTAAAAGTTGCAGTCAGCTAAACAAAAGATAGTAAGGGTTATTTATGACCATCAGTATAGTGCAGGAGTGCCCATACTTTACTAATGTGGGGTCTACTTTTAGTGATGTTGTCCCTTTGTGATGTACATCTACATGAAAATGGTTTGTTTACATGAAGCAGGGTTTTACATATGAGCTGCTTTATGCGATATCTTTTTAAAGAGACCTACATTGTTTGGGGGGTATAGTTTTCCTTTAAGAATTTAATAATTTATAAGGTATTATTTTTTATAATAGTATGACATTATGATAAATATCTGAATGAAAAGAATAAAACAGAAGAGTGTTTTAGTCAAGCTGTTTGTTGACAGTGTCTTTTTGGGCACCCCTGATGCAATTTTGGACACAAGTTCCCATGTTTTTTTATCCAGAATGCAGTGTTTAAAGGAATACTATACCCCCCAAACAATGTAGGTCTCTTTAAAAAGATATTGCATAAAACAGCTCATATGTAAAACCCTGCTTCATGTAAACAAACCATTTTCAAAATAATATACTTTTCTAGTAGTATGTGCCATTGGGTAATCATAAATTGAAAATTGCCATTTTAAAAAATAAGGGCCGCCCCCTGGGATCGTACGATTCACTGTGCACACAAACATACCAAACAAACCATACATGTTAGGTCACATGAGCCAATTAACAGACAGTTTTGTCTTTTGCTTCAACACTTCCTGTTACAGTTAGAGTTGAAGTATTTCTGGTCAGGTGATCTCTGAGACAGCACACAGACCATCACAAAATGGTGGCTCATGGCAAGAGATGCAAAATGACAAGATTTTCTTAAATATATATTCCAGTTTGGTAAGATTCTTTAATATGCCACTTAATATGATGTAAACTATCTGTTGCTTAAGTGTTCATTTTGGGGGTATAGTTTTCCTTTAAAGTATAGAATCAGCATAATTATGGCCATGAAGTAGAGATGCTCCTGACGCAATTGCATCAATGGATCAATATCTGTGCCAGTGCACTTCTATGCAAATTAAACTGAAAATTTTCTGAATGGGAATTTGTGCCATTTTTGGTGCTCAGTTTACATAGCATCATAAGGCTCACTTGCACATGGTTTTCAACATAAGGCAGGCTAACTACAGTGCCCAGCATTGCTCTCTTTTAGCCCACCTATCTGACTGTCATAACGGTCTCATAGAGAGTTAAAACACTTTTCCATACCTACAGCCATTCAAATGAATTGTAAATGCCCTGCCTATGGCACACCCTGAAGTTGTCAGATTAGTTGTTAGGGAATACATTTTTTAACATTAGTTTTGATGCAATCTTTTGTTAAAGCAGAGCTGATGGATCAGAGCTGGAGCCATTTATAGGAGCAGATGACATTGAAAGTAAAGCGAGAGGGAGCGTGGACTGATCTCATTATATGTGTATGACAATAATCATCCCAAAGATTTCTATGAAATGTTTGGGTGCCTAACAAGATTGTATCATTTAACCGAGTAAAGTCTACTTCTACCACTATATGAAAAGCAATGACATTTAATATAACAACTTATAATGCAGAAGCGGCATAATTGCATAATAGACTGTACTATAAAAGTCTTGAAAGTGCTCTGAAGACATTGTGACCAAAATAATTCTACATTGTACATGGAGTTAAAAATGTTGGATGCATTATGTGATTATTTTCTCATAGTGGGAGGTTTTAACAAATGAAAATGCAGCCGCCAGGGACAAGCCTTTCTGTGCTACTGGAGTGCATGCATTTGGAGAGCACATTGTAGTGTAGTAATTATGCCTTTGTTTAAGTCAGAAAAAGAAATATGGACTTTTAAAAAGTCTTAAAGGAGAAGGAAAGGTACCAAAGCAGTTTATAGTCAATAGATTCTGTACATTGCTTTACCATACCTGAATAAACAGCTCTAGAAGCTCTCTGTTTGTTTAGGATAGCAGCTGCCATATTCACTTGGTGTGACATCACTTCCTGCCTGAGTTTCCATGCTCACTCATAGCTCTGGGCTCAGATTACAGCAGGGGGGAAGGAGGGAGGGGGAGAGGAGCAAACTGAGCATGCTCAAGCCCTAGCCCTGGAGGTTTAAGTTGAAAACAGGAAGTCTGATACAGAAGCCCATGTGTACACAATAGAAGGAAAGAAATGCTGTGTTTCTTTTGACAGAGGACTCAGAGCAGTATTACTTTGAGGGTTTACTGGTGTATTTATATAGACCTTTCTGATAAAGCTCCTTTAAAGGGATAGTTCACCTTAAAGGACCTTTAAGTTAACTTTTAGTGTGTTATAGAATGGCTAACTCTTAATAACTTTTCAATTGGCCTTCATTATTTGAATTATTTTCCTTCTTCTTTTCAAATGGGGGTCACTGACCCCATCTAAAAAACAAATGCTCTGTAAGGCTACAAATGTATTGCTATTGCTAATTTTAATTGCTCATCTTTCTATTCAGGCCTCTTCTATTCATATTCCAGTTTCTTATTCAAATCAGTGCATGGTTGCTAGGGTAATTTGAACCCCAGCAACCAGATTGCTGAAATTGCAAATTAAAGAGCTGCTGAATAAAAAGCTAAATAAATAAAAAACACAAATCTAAATAAATAAAAAACACAAATAATAAAAAACGAAAAACCAATTTCAAAATCAGAATCTCTCTAAATCATACTAAAAGTTCATTTCAAGGTGAATGACCCCTTTAAAATTAAATTTTAGTATGATGTAGACAAAATTCCATTTTTTAATGGTTTATCTTTTGTTAAGCAGCTGGAATCAGCAATCTGTTTGCTCAGGTCCAATTTACCTTAGTAACCATGCAGTGGTTAACACATTACAGATAATGTATTATCTTTCCTCAGTGATTTTTATTCTCTTTCCTCACTTTTGAAGTCAAAGAGAATTTATATACTAGATTACTAGAATATACAATGTGCACCACCAGAAGCAAAACACTGTGCAGTTTTTAGCCCTTCCATGGAGCTAGCTACAGCAAAAAAAGTTCCATGTTGTGTGCCATCTGACAAGAACAGAGATCAAACATAAGACCAGTGCTTGCTCTTATTGAGTAGTGTATAGATAATCATCCCAGTAGTGAGAAAAATGACAGTAAAACACAGATTTTAAACCTCAGAGTAACAACATAGGCTTTGACCCGCTCCGACACTGATTTTTAAGCATGGTGGGGACAGGGGGCAGCATCCCAGAATCGTCCCTCAGCAGGCCCCGTGGTTGCAGGGTGCATGCCCACTGTCTGTGCAGGCAGGCAAGCAACCCAGTGGGTGGGAAGTAGGTGCAGATGCACACGCAAGCTGGCGGAGAAGAAGGGCAGGTAAATTATAGTGCACTGGGCCCCTTTGAAGATTTTTTTTGCCAGAGGGGGCAGTGGCGTGCTGTTACGCAACAGCCACTGCATGGTTGTGGACAGGGCCGCCATTAGAAATCACGGGGCCCCGTACAACAAAATTTTCGGGCCCAGCCCCCAAGCCCCACCCCAGATCCCGCTCACACCACACAGTTAAAAGACCACATAGACATCAGTGCTAAAAAGGTAACCCCCCCAAACACACAAGTTATAAAAAGCTATTGATGGTCAGGGCCCCCTTATGAGTTAAAAAAAACTGTGGCGCCAGGGCCCCCATAAAAGTTTTTTTAAAAAAATTGGTGGTCAGGGCCCCCCTACAAGTTAAAAAAAATAATTGGTAACCAGGGTCCCCCTATAAGTTAAAAGAAAATTGGTGCCAGGGCCCCCCTTACAAGTACAAAAAATTGGGGCAGGGGATTAAAAAAACAACACACTCTGGTGTTCAGTAGAATTGAACTTGTGGTTTCAGTACTTCAATTTTGGCTTTTCTCAGGTCTTTTCGCCAGTCCGAGACTTCAGGTGTTCGGTTTCTCGGCGGTTTGGGACTTCAGAAGGGCGGCACAGTTTTGGCGCTGTCAAGGGGGGCCCGACTCTTTCGAAAAGTGCAGCACAGCCAGGCCCCCCTTCTGGCATAGTACAGTTGTACCCCCTGTGCCCCCGATAGCAACCCTGGCTGTGGGCCTGATCAGGAAACATTTAGCTGCTTGACTGCAGAGTAATATCTATGCTGCAGAGCCCTACCCATGTTTTATAAACAATTTTTTAAATATTAGCTTCAAGCTCTCCTTTTTTAACTATTAGAATTGGTCAAGGGGGGAGGTTGTTTGGCGGAATTCGGCACTCAAACCCCATTCTTTTCTCTTCTCTTCCTATTGTATCCCGCACTGGGATTCTCAAGGGGGCCAGGATTTGTGGTTTTGTGAGGTCTAGACAGTTCTCTCAACAGATAGGGCCAGTTTAAATATCGAGACCACAGTCCTGGTTTTCCTGCCTTTCCTTGCTTTGTGGTGTCCCAGGGATAGTAAATGCAATAGGTAGAAAGTTTTGGGACAACTCCACCTTCTTGTATATCAATTTTCCTACTTTTATATCGGGTTGAGTTGCTGTGTAATTGATTTATCGTTAATTAATTTGGTTCATATATTAATTCTTGTCCTAAGTTTGACTAACGCACTTGCACTTTAGGTATTATAATTAATTTATTCTTAACACTTATGCACTTTAGGTAGTGGATCAATTGCAAATGAATTAATTGTTAATGAATGGTAGCCCTAATAGATTTAAATTGATTTAGTCTGCCTTTTTTTAAAAATTCAATGAATTAGCACTTTAATTTACAAGCTATAAACTCTGTAACCTAATAATGAAATTTTAATGAATTGATATATCCACTATTTATACTTCTAAGCACACGTAATCATACAGTTAAGGTGTATTCACGTTCAATTATATGTATTAAGCAAGTTGATGAATTTGATTATTAGAAATGAACCATAGGATTATCGGATAGAAGAGGGGTTCTTTCCTTTCCACTCTGTTATTACTAAACCCTACCCATGTTTTGTCATAGAGAAGAACAAAGTTGCAGTATCTTATAGTTGCCTGCAATTTGTTTTGGTAAGCCTAACATCTAAGGGAAGTGCTTTCACCTGGAAAACATGCATCATTAAATAGCAATATAACCCAGGCAAAGTGGTAAAGTGCAAAGGGGCACAAACAAGTCAGGACTGGGATTCACATTAGGCCCTGGCATTCCAAATACACAGAGGCCCAAGCAGCCCCCTACCAGCCCAATAAATAATGACTGTCTATGGCAATTTATAGCAGCCCCTCTGGCATTTGCCAGAACCCACAGATTGCCAGTCTGGGCCTGGGCAAAAACACACACCTAGTAGTGCCAAAAAAAGAAAAGAAATAATCCAAGGTCTGGCTGTGCTTTGCACCTAGCATGGTGTTGTATATCTAATACTATCTAGAGAGCACAGTGATGGTGTGGGCACAGAACAATTCCAACCTTACCGACTGCCATAGCGCAAACAGTGAGTACAGAACAATGGCAAGGTCATATCGTTTGCATGTGAATAATTAGCAATTTAGGGGGTAGTAGAAGGCCTGCCTATTTACCTCTCCCTGCCCATCCTCATGATTACAACACAGTCAGTGCTGTATTCACGAGGAGCATGGAGCTCAGGAACTGGCAGCAATTCAGAAGAGTCCAAGTCAGGGTGCAATAAGCATAAAACATGGATTTGTAAATGACCTAGAGATGCCACCTTAATCTAATTTCAACCTGTGTGAGTATTGTGCCATTTTTTGGACCTGCTTGCTGTGGCACCATAATAAATTACCTCTTTAGCCACATGTAATAGGAAGCCTGTGCTATCGAAGAAGAAGCCTAGAAATCGGCTCATTAAATTTAGTGCAGAGTATAAAACATCTTACACCTGGTTAAATACTGAAGGAAAAGTGCATTTCTCTGTGTGAGGGAGATGGCTTATTTTGTATTATTGATGACTATGACTGACAGTCTGGGTCTCTATAATGAATTCAGAGGCATCAAGCCAGCTAAAATATTATTTGGGTTGATCAAGTTATGTACAAGCAACCCAAGCTGAAAATAATTCATGACATTTATGCAAGTAAACCATGTGTAGGTACTAAATGATGTCCTTGGCAATGGAATCAGTGTAAACCCCCCAAGGTACTTGTAAATGTAAAAACAAATTTTACCAGCGAGATTAAATATAAAAATATTCAGGTCATGCAGAGTTGAACAGTAAAAGGAAACAGGTCACACACAGGTGAATAGATAGAAGCACCACTAAAAATAATGAAGCAGATAATAGAGTGATAAGGGGCAATGCTTTGACATGGCTGCTCAGAGGACATAGATGCAATGACTGAAGAGCACTTATGCCCTCTCTGCTGATTTCGGTTGCAAATATCCACTTATGTCCAAAGGTCACATTTTATTAATACATAAATAGCTGCCTACTTCGCTTTTATTGAAAAAATGGTCACCATTATGATTTAATACAGGATGTCAGATGATAAAGTATACCATTGACTTGTTTCTTCCACTCAAGATTGCATTTTTAAAAAAGAGGCACTTTAATACATTACTGTAATAACTTACAGGGCACTCGATGATTTATATTTATTTTGTTTTAGCTCAAGTGGCTGTGCAGTCAGCTCAGTATTTAATGTCATCATGATTTACTTAATAGTGTTAATCTAGTTGGAAAGATACAAACTAGCAAATTCATCTTGTGTTGTGTGTTCCCTATGACTAAATATTATGCTTGGTGACAATGGCACCCTTATGCCTTACTTATTTATATGCTTTACATTTTTAAAATAACTACTACGGCTGTAGTACATAGAGGAGAAAAATGCCGCAATAAATAAATATTATATATATTATATTTGGGCCCCTCCTCCCAAGGTCAGTCAGGTACTTCATCTGCAGCAATTACTTAGCAGCTCTGGTCTGTATTAATTATTCCATACACCCTGGGACTCATATGAAAAAATTTGGGAACCCCTTTGAATTCTTTACAGTTTTGTTCATCAATGGCTGAGCTTTCAATGTAGCAACTTCCTTTTAATGTATAACATGCCTTATGGAAACAGTAGTATTTCAGCAGTGACATAAAGTTTATTGGATTAAAAGCAAATATGCAATATGCATCATAACAAAATTACACAGGTGCATAAATTTGGGCACCCCAACAGAGATATTACATCAATACTAAGTTGAGTCTCCTTTTGCAAACGTAACAGCCTCTAGACGACTCCTATAGCCTTTGATGCAGGCCTGGATTTGTGGAAAGGCCACCTAGGCCCGGGCCTAGGGCAGCAGGATTTTAGGGGGTTGGCATGTTACCCAATCACACCCACATTGGTTCAAAAACATTGGGGTTGCAATATTTTTTTAAATTTTCAGTGCACCAATCCCCATTGCTCCAGTCCCCCTGGAGGAGACAGGGGCAACGAACGGTAGTGGGCCTAGGAGCGCCCACTATGTAAATCCGGCCCTACTTTGATGAGTGTCTGGATTCTGGATGGTGGTATTTTTGACCATTCATCCATACAAAATCTCTCCAGTTCAGTTTATGGCTGCCGAGCATGGACAGCCTGCTTCAAATCATCCCATAGATTTTCGATGGTATTCAAGTCGGGGGACTGTGACGGCCATTATCCTGAAGAATTTGTTGATATTGGGTTGAATTCATCCGACCCTCAACTTTAACAAGGGCCCCAGTCCCTGAACTAGCCACACAGCCCCACAGCATGATGGAACCTCCACCAAATTTGACAGTAGGTAGCAGATGTTTTTCTTGGAATGCAGTGTTCTTCTTCCACCATGCAAAGCGCTTTTTGTTATGACCAAATAACTCCATTGTTGTCTCATCAGTCCAAAGCACTTTGTTCCAAAATGACTGTGGCTTGTCTAAATGAGCTTTTGCATGCAACAAGCGACTCTGTTTGTGGTGTGAGTGCAGAAAGGGCTTCTTTCTCGTCACCCTGCTATACAGATGTTCTTTGAGCAAATTGCGCTGAATTGTAGAACGATGTACAGATACACAGGCTGAGAGGGGGGACAGGGGGGACAAGTGTCCCAGGCCCGGGCATGAAGGGGGGCCCGGCAGTGCTGCAGTTTTCAAAGAGCCGGGCCCCCTTGCGAGCGCCATTTTCGAAGTCCCGAACAGCCGAAATGCGGAAGTGCCGAAAAGCCGAACAGCCGAAGGACCCGAAGCCATGAAAACAGCAGAAGCCAAACTCCCGAAGCGGCGAAAAGACCCGAAGTCAAGAAAACAGCCGAAATGTCCTGAAGCGACGAAAAGACCCGAAGTCACGAAAACAGCCGAAATTGTCCTGATGCGGCGAAAAGACACGAAAGAAGGCGAAATGAGGTAAAGTCCTGAAGCCATGATTTCAATTCTACTGAACACCAAATTGTGTTTTTTTTTATCCCCTGGCCACCAATGTATTATTTAAATATTCTATAGGCCCCTGCCACCAATGTTTTTATAAAAAATATTTTTTGGGGCCCCAATTTTTTTTCACTTGTAAGGGGGGGGCCCTGGTGCCAATGTTGTTTTAAAAAATATTTTTTGGGGCACCAATTTTTTTTACCTTGCAAGGGGGGCCCTGGCGCCAATGTTTTTTTAAAAAAAACGTTTTTTGGGGTCCCAATTTTTTTTTAACTTGTAAGGGGGGGCCCTGGCGCCAATGTTTTTTAAAAAAAACAACCAAAAAAAACTTTTTTTGGGGTCCCAATTTTTTTTAACTTGTAAGGGGGGGCCCTGGCATCAATGTTTTTTTTTTAAACATTCTTTGGGGCCCCAATTTTTTTAACTTGTAAGGGGGGCCCTGGCATCAATGTTTTTTTTAAAAAACAATTTTGGGGCTCCAATTTTTTAACTTGTAAGGGGCGCCCTGGCACCAATGTTTTTTTGAAAAAAAATTTTGGGGCCCCAATTTTTTTAACTTGTAAGGGGGCCCTGGCGCCAATGTTTTTTTAAAAAATATTTTTTGGGGCCCCAATTTTTTAAACTTGTAAGGGGGGCCCTGGCGCCAATGTTTTTTTAAAAAATATTTTTTGGGGCCCCAATTTTTTTAACTTGTAAGGGGACCCTGGTACCAATGGTTTTTTTTTTTTAAACTTATAAAGGGGCCCTGACCATCAATAGCTTTTTATAACTTGTGTGTGTGGGGGTTACTTTTAACTGTGTGGTCTTTTAACTGTGATGTGGAGTGGGAGGGATCTGGTGTGGGGCTTGGGCACCAGCATGGGCGGGGCCCCGAAAATTTTGTACAGGGGCCCCCGTGATTTTTTAATGGCAGCCCTATTTATATATATATATATATATATATATATATATATATATATATATATATATATATACATTTATAATATAAGCAAATATACAGCCTTACAAAGAGCAGGAGCGATATGTTATAAGATATAGGAGGTAGCAGGTGTCTGCTTACAGTATAAATGGGCTGGGAACTTACAGGAACAAACAGAAGGATCAAATGTACTGCAATATAAAATGGCTGGAATATTGGCCCATAAATGCCCAGATAGAATCAGATACTTTACTAATTCTCCAAGAGGAATGCAAATGTGTTTAGTTTTGGAGGTTCTTATAATTGCTTATGGAGAGGATTTGGTATTTGGTTAAAGGAAAACTATACCCCCCAAACATTGTAGGTCTCTATTAAAAGATACTGAGTAAAACAGCTCATGTGTAAAACCCTGCTTCATTTAAATGAACCATTATCATAATAATATACTTTTTTAGTAGTATGTGCCATTGGGTAATCATAAATAGAAAATTGCCATTTTAAAAAATAAGGGCCGTCCCCTGAGATCGTACGATTCACTGTGCACACATATAAACCACATGTTAGGTCACATGAGCCAATTAACAGACAGAGTTCTGCCTTTTGCTTCCTCACTTCTTCCTGTTACAGTTAGTGTTGAAGTATTTCTGGTCAGGTGATCTCTGAGGCAGCACAGATAGAGTCACGAAATGGTGGTTCAAGGCAAGAGATGTAAAAGGGCAATATTTATGTAAATATATATTCCAGTTTGGTAAGATTCTTTAATATGTCATTCAATTTGATATAAACTATCTGTTGCTTAAGTATTCATTTTGGGGGTATAGTTTTCCTTTAAATGGAAAAATGATTTGATTGGTGAAACCCATATTTATTAAGAACTGTATATTCTATGCATGATAAAGAGCCAACTTAACAATAAGCCAGCTTAAAGGTTCACAAATCAACAGTCCCCAGATCACAAAAGCACCCCAATCTAACCAACCAGATTTCAGAACTCCATAGGGTATGAACAGATGCAATAAAAACCTAAGGGGTTTCTAATGGTGCTGAGCATAAATCTGATATTTACATCGCACACCTGTCCAACTCACCAGTGGTTTTTAAAGATACACTTAAATCTGCCATTTATTTACCCCAAAATATCACCTCTGCCTATTTGACCACTGAAATTTTGTTATTCCATAGAATCAGAGAACTACTAAGCTGTGAATTGTGGCAAAGAACAAAACTTGCAACTTGGAGTTTGAAAGGTTCTGCGAAATCCATAACCTGGTTGGTTTCCTGCCAATGCTGGGTACAAGCCAATAGCAGCATTCCACTGTGTCAGATAAGAATTTGGAAGCACTACATTTATAGTAAATATATTATTTTGAAGATGTAACATACAATATAAATGCTGTATAAATGTACTTATATACATTATATATACTATATTATATATACTATATTATATATATATATATATATATATATATATATATACATTCGAAAATGCTGACGCACACCAGGATTTTTCTTCAACAATACTTATTTTATTGATCGACGTTTCGATCCCCAGAGGGATCTTTATCAAGATAACAACACACTGAACTGTGAAACATTATAAAGACTCACCCACATGTGACCCAACACCAAAGCACCTCCCACAAATTCAATTGAGTGGATTAACCCTTTGTGAGCCATATGAGGCAATTGGTTAATTGTGTAGGGTGATCTGGAAGACAAAGTGCATAGTGCCATAAGTTAAATATTGTTATTATATACATAAAAAAATGTATTCAAAATTTAAAAGAAATGTTAAAACACTATATAAAATCAATGTGACTAAAAATCCTGTTTGCTTATTAAACAATTTATGGTTACATACTTCCTATTGATAAATATACAATAATGGCAATTACGGTTGAACAATTCACCTTATTAGGTGCCAATCCGGCCCAATATTATCGTCACATATAGTGGATTACAAAAATGAATTATATGAACAATATTCATTTAAGCCACTAGGGGCTGTTGTATTTAATGTCTTAATCCAGAAGACCTCCCTTTGTGACAGCAAGCGGTTCCAATCACCTCCCCTATTAGGTTCTGGTACCATATCTATACCCATAAATCTGAATGTAGGTAATCTATGCCCCATTTTCAGATAATGTTGTGGTAGGGGTAGATCTGATTTTCCCGACTCAAATGCCCGTTTAATTGAAGATCTATGATTTCCCATCCGTTCACGGAGCGTATTCTGTGTCTTACCCACATATGATAAACCACATGGGCATGTTATCATGTAGATAACATGTGTTGAAGTACATGTGATGCGGTGTTTAATCAAAATTTCCTTGCCAGTATGGGGGTGTCTAAACGATATACCTGCTGTCATGGACCTACATGTAGTACAACCAGCACATTTATAGCAACCCTTTTTCAATTTACTTGTGACACTACTGTTTCCTGCGTAACACTTGATGGGATCAGATTGCATCAAAAGGTCTCTTAGATTTTTGCCCCGTTTATAGCCCCATATAGGTTTTTTTGCCACATTTTGTGCTAATTTTTTATCGCTTTGCAGGACCGGCCAGCTATTTTCTACAATTGTTCTGATAGCATTCGAACCCGAGGTGTAACTACTTGTCACTATAAACCTGTCCTGTTCTTTTGGCTGCTTGTCCTGTTTTGATGTTCTTTCTACCGTTATATGTTCTTGGGCCTTATTGAGGGACTCTGTTAATATATGCTGCTTATAGCCCCTCTGTTTAAAACGATTAAATGTATCCAATATCTGTTCTTCCCCTATAGTGCAATCAGAATTATTTCTCATAGTTCGCAAAAACTGTGAGAATGGAACAGCCTTTTTTGAGCTGGGGGGATGATAACTTGTGGCATATAGCAGTGTGTTTCTATCGGTGGGCTTACGATACAATTTGTAACCCAATTTGTTGTTAACTCTAAACAGTTCAACATCCAAAAATTGTATACATTGAGTGTTCCATGTAATTGTAAACTTAACAGGTGTATCCAGTGCGTTAATTGTGTCCACCATATTTAAGAGCTCACTTTCTTGTCCACGCCATATTAAAAGAATATCATCTATGTAGCGTAGATATAATAACAGTGAGTCTCCAAACTGGGGCATAATGTTACATTGTTCAAAGGCTGACATGTAACAGTTAGCATATGCAGGAGCCATTGCAGCACCCATTGATGTGCCTTCTTTCTGTAAATAAAAATTGTTTTCAAATCGAAAATAATTATATTTCAAGGCTAGTTCCAGAAGTTGACACATAAAATTAATGGGTGGACCTGCATATGTACTCGAATTATGTAACGCCCAATGTACCGCCTCTATTCCCTGTTGATGGGGAATAATCGTGTAGAGGCTACATACATCCAGACGTCATCAGGACGCGACGTCCCAGTAATGCAGTCGAACACTCAGGATTTCCCGGCCGAAAGCCAGCGCTCGGTCCATTTTCCCAGGGAAGCTCAGCCAACCGATCGTGGACCAATAGAGGAGCCAGCCCCAATGCATACCAGGAGCACAGGCAGGGGAGAACAAAGCGGATTCGGAGGGGGGAAGAAGAGGCAAGGGACGGCCGCCCAGGTTCCCAAGATGAATCCTCTCTACAACCTCTCACACCACAGCTTAACCCCTGGTGAGATTTCATTGTTAAGCAAAGGCACTACATTTGTTCCAACTGTTCAATTTGACAAGTTTAAATGGGATATAGAATGTTACAAAATGGGCAGGATATTGAAGTTGATAGATCAATTTGGGGCACAGGAATCTACCACTGTGGCAAAAAAGTGGAAAAAGAAAAGCGTATACGAATCTACCTCCACAAATGCTAATATTAATGTATTTTTACAAACTGTGACAAATGAGGTTAACTCCTTACCGACAGATACCTTTAAGGCACATCCAAACTTGACGCCACAGGAGAGACAGGCCCTGAAAACTTTGAGAAAAGATAATACTATTATTATCAAACCTGCAGACAAGGGGGGAGGTATTGTTATCATGGATTATTTAGACTATCAAAAAGAAGTACTCAGACAACTGGATGATACAAAGGTATATGAGAAATTGAGTATTAATCCTGTAACCAAATTTAAGAAAGACATTGCTCGAGTGTTAAAATGTGCTTTTGATCAAGGGTGGATTACAGAAACCGAAAGACAATTTCTTTTACAGGAGCATCCGGTTTGTCCAGTTTTGTACTGTCTCCCTAAAATCCACAAGAGTCTCAGTAACCCTCCGGGTAGGCCTATTGTCTCCTCGAGAGAGAGTTTATTGTATCCGATAGGACTATTTTTGGATTTTTATTTACAGGACACTGTTTAGGCATTGCCATATTATCTTAAGGACACACAACAGCTTTTGAACATTGTATCACAGATTATACTGCCAGACGAACCAATTATACTAGCTAGTCTGGATGTATGTAGCCTCTACACGATTATTCCCCATCAACAGGGAATAGAGGCGGTACATTGGGCGTTACATAATTCGAGTACATATGCAGGTCCACCCATTAATTTTATGTGTCAACTTCTGGAACTAGCCTTGAAATATAATTATTTTCGATTTGAAAACAATTTTTATTTACAGAAAGAAGGCACATCAATGGGTGCTGCAATGGCTCCTGCATATGCTAACTGTTACATGTCAGCCTTTGAACAATGTAACATTATGCCCCAGTTTGGAGACTCACTGTTATTATATCTACGCTACATAGATGATATTCTTTTAATATGGCGTGGACAAGAAAGTGAGCTCTTAAATATGGTGGACACAATTAACGCACTGGATACACCTGTTAAGTTTACAATTACATGGAACACTCAATGTATACAATTTTTGGATGTTGAACTGTTTAGAGTTAACAACAAATTGGGTTGCAAATTGTATCGTAAGCCCACCGATAGAAACACACTGCTATATGCCACAAGTTATCATCCCCCCAGCTCAAAAAAGGCTGTTCCATTCTCACAGTTTTTGCGAACTATGAGAAATAACTCTGATAGCACTATAGGGGAAGAACAGATATTGGATACATTTAATCGTTTTAAACAGAGGGGCTATAAGCAGCATATATTAACAGAGTCCCTCAATAAGGCCCGAGAACATATAACGGTAGAAAGAACATCAAAACAGGACAAGCAGCCAAAAGAACAGGACAGGTTTATAGTGACAAGTAGTTACACCTCGGGTTCGAATGCTATCAGAACAATTGTAGAAAATAGCTGGCCGGTCCTGCAAAGCGATAAAAAATTAGCACAAAATGTGGCAAAAAAACCTATATGGGGCTATAAACGGGGCAAAAATCTAAGAGACCTTTTGATGCAATCTGATCCCATCAAGTGTTACGCAGGAAACAGTAGTGTCACAAGTAAATTGAAAAAGGGTTGCTATAAATGTGCTGGTTGTACTACATGTAGGTCCATGACAGCAGGTATATCGTTTAGACACCCCCATACTGGCAAGGAAATTTTGATTAAACACCGCATCACATGTACTTCAACACATGTTATCTACATGATAACATGCCCATGTGGTTTATCATATGTGGGTAAGACACAGAATACGCTCCGTGAACGGATGGGAAATCATAGATCTTCAATTAAACGGGCATTTGAGTCGGGAAAATCAGATCTACCCCTACCACAACATTATCTGAAAATGGGGCATAGATTACCTACATTCAGATTTATGGGTATAGATATGGTACCAGAACCTAATAGGGGAGGTGATTGGAACCGCTTGCTGTCACAAAGGGAGGTCTTCTGGATTAAGACATTAAATACAACAGCCCCTAGTGGCTTAAATGAATATTGTTCATATAATTCATTTTTGTAATCCACTATATGTGACGATAATATTGGGCCGGATTGGCACCTAATAAGGTGAATTGTTCAACCGTAATTGCCATTATTGTATATTTATCAATAGGAAGTATGTAACCATAAATTGTTTAATAAGCAAACAGGATTTTTTAGTCACATTGATTTTATATAGTGTTTTAACATTTCTTTTAAATTTTGAATACATTTTTTTATGTATATAATAACAATATTTAACTTATGGCACTATGCACTTTGTCTTCCAGATCACCCTACACAATTAACCAATTGCCTCATATGGCTCACAAAGGGTTAATCCACTCAATTGAATTTGTGGGAGGTGCTTTGGTGTTGGGTCACATGTGGGTGAGTCTTTATAATGTTTCACAGTTCAGTGTGTTGTTATCTTGATAAAGATCCCTCTGGGGATCGAAACGTCGATCAATAAAATAAGTATTGTTGAAGAAAAATCCTGGTGTGCGTCAGCATTTTCGAATGAATATACAACTATCCTGTTCAGCACCCAGGTAATTGGTACTACAGTGTGTGCCCAAGTCTTTGCATATATATATATATATATATATATATATATATATATATATATATATATATATATATATATATATATATATGTGTAGGGATGTGTAAAATAGCCACCGTATTATTGGCAGGCAGTCCCTCAGTGTTATAGACACCTAACTGGGTGCTGAAAAACAGTTGGGAGGGGTACTGTTTCCTACGCCTGCTCTAAGCTATGCCCCTTGTTGTTTCTCACAGTGACCAGCAGATGGCATTGTGCTAGAATATAAAAGGCTCTGAAGCCATGCTTACAGTGTCCATTTTGTGCTGGCTCTAGCCTGAGCTAACAGGCTGAGTTTGTGTGGAACCTGATTGTCTTAGGATAAATCAGGATAGATAAGGCCCCTTAAAGGACCAGTAACATCAAAAAAATTTTTTAAAAAATTCGTTAGAAAACAACGAAAAAAAACACCAAGACAAATGAAAATTTCAAAATTGCAAAGCCTTTATTAAGAAATAACTTACTGAAACTCCACTTCCTGTCCTCTTCTGAAACGGCGATATGGCGACCATCCATAGTGCGGTGCTGGATTTGTCCTCCCTGGCTAGCTCCCATAGGCTTCTGACAGCAGGAAGACGGTGCTGGAAAGCAGACGGCTGGATGAAGAGCTGAAGTGTCCAGTGTGTTCCCGGAACATCCTTGTGCAGAGCAGCGCGCCTCTGGGGAGATCTTGCACGGACTCAGCCTCCTACTAATCCAGCCCTGCAGCAGCAGGCAATTCTTAGCGAGTGCCCCAGGCGGGTGGCAGGGCACACAGACATCGCAGACATCCCCTCTGGGACGCATCTATCAGCACAGGAGCATTACATCGCAGGAGCGTTACAAGCGGTGTGCGGCTGGTGCCGGCCGGTGTCTGTGTGAGGTGCAAGAGTAAGCGCACACTGACAGCCTCTATCGCTCCGACTTGGAACCGGTACAATGCCAGCAGCCTCTCTCCAGAGCGGGACTAAGGAGGCTTCCGAGCAGCGGCGCGATGCAATCCGTGCATGAGAATGGCCGAGTGCTGCTGCTGCCTGTCAAAAAAGTGTGCGGCTGTCAGTGTGCGCTCACTCTTGCGCCTCACACAGACACCGGCCGGCACCAGCCGCACACCGCTTGTAACGCTCCTGCGATGTAATGCTCCTGTGCTGATAGATGCGTCCCAGAGGGGATGTCTGCGATGTCTGTGTGCCCTGCCACCCGCCTGGGGCACTCGCTAAGAATTGCCTGCTGCTGCAGGGCTGGATTAGTAGGAGGCTGAGTCCGTGCAAGATCTCCCCAGAGGCGCGCTGCTCTGCACAAGGATGTTCCGGGAACACACTGGACACTTCAGCTCTTCATCCAGCCGTCTGCTTTCCAGCACCGTCTTCCTGCTGTCAGAAGCCTATGGGAGCTAGCCAGGGAGGACAAATCCAGCACCGCACTATGGATGGTCGCCATATCGCCGTTTCAGAAGAGGACAGGAAGTGGAGTTTCAGTAAGTTATTTCTTAATAAAGGCTTTGCAATTTTGAAATTTTCATTTGTCTTGGTGTTTTTTTTCGTTGTTTTCTAACTAATTTTTTAAAAAATTTTTTTGATGTTACTGGTCCTTTAAGAGGTCACTCTAGGAGTGACAGATAGACAGGTTATTTAGTTGAGCAGCTCAAGGCTCCGACAAGGAGAGGGATTAAGATCCCAGGTACAAATAGCCCAGAAGTAGGGACTAAGTGTATAGCAACAGGGTAGATAGTTCCCCCTCAGGTTCCACTTAGGGAAAGGCTGGAAGCTGGGTGTACCTTTATTGCTGCTGAGCACATCCTCTTGCCTGTGGGGATTAAACTGACCAAAAGGTGCTGTGAGTATTGCCTATCCAATGTTGATGCGAAATCCTGTCTGCTCTATTGTATACTCCACTGAGGATTGTGTATGTTTAATAAATATGTTCATGGTTAAATTATAAGAACCACTGGCGCCCAATTATTATACCCTGTATTCAGTTACAGTTGAACTATACCGCACTACACCCTGCCTCCACAGCGAGGGCTTACTCCCTAAGACTATAGGTCTCATCTGGAGCACATTTATTGGGAGTGGAGCTCAATAGTAGTGTACCACACACACAATTTACTATAGCGCTATATATATATATCTATATATATATATATATATATATATATATATATATATAGATATATATTTGTATGGAACCTGTTATCCAGAATGTATAATTTGGGTCTTCATGCCTTAGGTCTACTAGAAGTTAATTTAAACCTTAAATAAACCCAATAGGCTGGTTTTGCTTCCAATAAGGATTAATTATATCTTAGTTGGGATCAAGTACAAGGTAATGTTTTATTATTACAGAGAAATAGGAAATCATTTTTAAAAATTTGCATTATTTGGATAAAATGGAGTCTATGGGAGACAGACATTCCATAATTCAGAGCTTTATGGATAAGGGATCTTATACCTGTGTGTGTGTGTGTGTATATACTGTATATAATATCATATATATATATATATTATTCTTATATTCTTATTTCTTCTCTCCTATTGTATAGGACATGGATGTATTAAAGGTAATTACTTGTCTTATTTCTGTGCCTTACATTTCAGGAGTGGATCAGTGTCATTTTTTAAATGTAGTACAGAACAGCACATTTCTTTTGAGAATCTATTAGTGTAACCATTAGATATTCAGGCTATTTTTAGTCAATGTATAATTGAGCACAAGGATCTCTCTATTTTAGTCAAGTGCTATCAAACAAATGTTTTATCAATGTTTATTCCCAGGTATAGTTTTAAGGGAGTATATGTCACCAATCTTTATTTGCACATTAAAATGTAATCCTATTTTAAGAAAGATTAAAGTACAACAGTCTAAAATGAATTCTATCACCTTGATGACCCGGAATATTTTATGAGATACTGTATATACTTAATTACATTGTGATTTGTCTAGGTTTTGACTATGGCTTAGATACAATATTATTTAAATTAAAAATGTGTTCATGTTTGTATAATTCCAAATTATATTTATGCATGTTTTTTTTGTTTTTTGAATTATTTGCCTTCTTCTTCCGACTCTTTTTCAAGAGTTTTCAAATGGGGGCCATTAATCCTATCTAAAAACAAAGGCTTTGTAAAGCCAAAAATTTATTTTGTTATTGCTATTTTATTACTCATATTTGTAGTCAGGCCTTCTCTTATTCATATTTAAGTCTCGAACACAATACAAAGCATAGTTGCAGTGGCGGAAGTACCGGGGGTGCAGGGTGCGTAGGAATTGTGCATACCCCGTCTGCAGAAAATATTGCATCTGGAGGTGGAGAGCCCAGCTGCATGTCCTGCACTCGGGCTTGCCAGTGCTAGGTACATAACAACATGGTTGCTAGGGAAATTTGGACCCTAGCAACCAAATTGCTAAAATTGCAAGTTGGAGCGCAAAAACAGTAATGAAAAAATTAAAACAAATTGCAAATTGTCTCAGAATATAAAAGTTACTTTAAAGGTGAACAACCGCATTTATGATAGTAGAATGCAGTTTTTCTGAACCTTTTTTCATTGATGCAGTATTAACAATGCAGTAATGCAGAAATGATAATGTGCACACTACACATACATATTCACATATACTGTTTAATCTTTAACAAACAGTGGGATTAAACCATTTTTAATTGTTTTAAATTCTCCTGTACAAAGGGGTAAATATAGTAGTAGTGTTACTTTTACTATACTACAAGTAATATACACACTGGGGCTTATTAATCAAAATCTGAAATTGCCCCACTATTTTCTGAAACCCACTCCAATCAAATCTGCATGGATTCCCCCCCCATTTATCAATAAATTTTCACGAAAAGAATGGATAAAATCATGAAAAAAAATCAGAATTTATCGGATTTGATGCCCGTAACTCAGGGCAGATCTGGATATCTTCATATTGTCAAATGGACATCTTCCATTGACCTCTACATGAACTCGGCAGGTTTGAGTTACATAGTTACATAGTTACATAGTTAAATTGGGTTGAAAAAAGACAAAGTCCATCAAGTTCAACCCCTCCAAATGAAAACCCAGCATCCATACACACACCCCTCCCTACTTTTAATTAAAATTCTATATACCCATACCTATATTAACTATAGAGTTTAGTATCACAATAGCCTTTAATATTATGTCTGTCCAAAAAATCATCCAAGCCATTCTTAAAGGCATTAACTGAATCAGCCATCACAACATCACCCGGCAGTGCATTCCACAACCTCACTGTCCTGACTGTGAAGAACCCTCTACGTTGCTTCAAATAAAAGTTCTTTTCTTCTAGTCTAAAGGGGTGGCCTCTGGTACGGTGATCCACTTTATGGGTAAAAAGGTCCCCTGCCATTTGTCTATAATGTCCTCTAATGTACTTGTAAAGTGTAATCATGTCCCCTCGCAAGCGCCTTTTTTCCAGAGAAAACAACCCCAACCTTGACAGTCTACCCTCATAATTTAAGTCTTCCGTCCCTCTAACCAATTTAGTTGCACGTCTCTGCACTCTCTCCAGCTCATTTATATCCCTCTTAAGGACTGGAGTCCAAAACTGAACTGCATACTCCAGATGAGGCCTTACCAGGGACCTATAAAGAGGCATAATTATGTTTTCATCCCTTGAGTTAATGCCCTTTTTTATGCAAGACAGAACTTTATTTGCTTTAGTAGCCACAGAATGACACTGCCCAGAATTAGACAACGTGTTATCTACAAAGACCCCTAGATCCTTTTCATTTAAGGAAACTCCCAACACATTGCCATTTAGTGTATAACTTGCATTTATATTATTTTTGCCAAAGTGCATAACCTTGCATTTATCAACATTGAACCTCATTTTCCAGTTTGCTGCCCAGTTTTCCAGTTTAGACAGATCACTTTGCAAAGTGGCAGCATCCTGCATGGAACCTATAGTTCTGCACAATTTAGTATCATCTGCAAAAATAGAAACAGTACTTTCAATGCCCACCTCCAGGTCATTAATAAACAAGTTGAAAAGCAAGGGACCTAGTACAGAGCCCTGTGGTACTCCACTAACAACACTGGTCCAATTAGAAAATGTTCCATTTACCACCACTCTTTGTAGTCTATCTTTTAGCCAGTTCGCTATCCAGGTACAAATACTATGTTCCAGGACAACATTCCTTAATTTAACCAGTAAACTTTTGTGTGGCACTGTATCAAATGCTTTAGCAAAGTCTAAGTAAATCACATCCACTGCCATCCCAGAATCGAGGTCTCTACTTACATTCTCGTAAAAAGAAATTAAGTTAGTCTGGCAAGATCTATTACGCATAAAACCATGCTGGCACAAACTCATAGTATTATGATTTGCTATGAAGTCCAGTATCTTATCCTTTATTAACCCTTCGAAAAGCTTTCCTAATACTGACGTCAGACTAACTGGCCTATAGTTTTGAGGCTGAGAACGGGATCCTTTTTTGAATAGAGGCACCACATTAGCAATTCGCCAGTCTCTCGGCACAATGCCAGATCTCAATGAATCCTGAAAAATTAAGTAAAGAGGTTTGGCAATCACAGAGCTAAGCTCGCTAATTACCCTGGGATGAATACCATCTGGCCCTGGACCTTTGTTAATCTTAACCTGTTCAAGTCTCTTTTGAATTTCTTCAGGTGTGAACCATGCATCATTAGTTGTATTACTAGAATTGGGAGTGTTAAGAAGGAAACCTTCACTTACTGGTTCTTCATTTGTGTAAACAGATGAAAAATACGAGTTCAGAATCTGCGCTTTTATTTTGTTTTCATCAACCAGCTGACCCCCCTCTGATAGTAAGGGTCCCACCCCTTCCTGCTTCATTTTTTTACTATTGACATATTTAAAAAATAAAGTTGGAGTACTTTTTTATTCAGACTTTTAACACCATCAGGGTTTCATAAATCTCGAAGCTTTGAGTTTTTTCCTGTAAAAAAATGGTGTTTTTTCCCTTTAAAAATCTGGCCAGAAAAAAAAACAGACTTTAACCCCCACTGGGGGTTATTTATCAACACTGGGCAAATTTGCCCATGGGCAGTAACCCATGGCAACCAATCAGATTGCTGCATTCATTATTCTACTTGCAGCTGGCTTCAAAAAACGAATCATTGTTGGTTGCTATAGGTAACTGCAAATTTACCCAGTGTTGATAAATGAGCCCCACTATGTTTGTAGGGAAACACATGTCACAGGAAATTAAAAAAAATACACAACATACATGGATAAGCAGTTACAGAGTTCAAATGAAGAAACTTCAAAACAAAAAACAATTATTTTGATTTTCTGGTAAACAGTCCAAAAACAACTGAACTGATGTTGGAAGGTGAACAATCCCTTTAAAGGGATTCTGTCATGATTTTTATGTTTGTATTTCTCAGTTATACTGTTTACATTGCAAATAATTCACTTTACCATAGAAAATTTTATTTCTGAACCAACAAGTGTGTGTTTTTTAATATTGGTGTGCAGGCAGCCATCTCAGGTCATTGTGCCTGATCCTCTGCTTTTCAGAAAGAGCCAGCACTTCCCATTTTTTTTGCTAATTGTGGCACCAAATATGTGATTTATTTGATCACCTGTAGTTGTGGTGCACAATATGTTGGCAAGACCATTAGACCGGTTAGGAAGCGGATTTCGGAGCATGTTCGATGTGTTTCCAAACACGATAGGAATTCAGCAGTTGCAAAGCACTTACTGGAGAAACACGATGGTAATATATGCATTTCATTCCAAATCATTGATCTAGTAAACTCAGGTGTCAGAAAGGGAGATATGGAAAAACTACTTCTCAAGAGAGAGGCCTTTTGGATTTATACCCTTGATACGATTATGCCTAATGGCCTGAATAGGGAGTGGGAAGTGAGTCTTTTTGTAGATTGAATTGATTATTAGCTTTCTCCCATATAGGTGCCTCTTCTCTTCTTTTTGAGATTGTATGTGTGGAGGGGTGTGCTGTTATAATAATTGTTATAATTGTTTTCATTAGCTATTTATACACTGGTTTGATTTTTTGATTTTTTTGATTGATTTTTTTGATTTTTGGATTTTTGGATTATACACCTCTACGCTATTTCTGTCTCTTTCCATACTGTGTTATGCCATGCCATACTTAATAACAGTACACACCAGTAATTATTGTATGTTCAGGGCCTTTACATATTTACTTATATATTTATGTCTATTTATATATATATATTTTTTCAAATTTCTAGATTATTACCATCTTTATGAATATAGCACATTTCTAATGTGAAAGGCCCTTGTATTCCATACTTTTATTAATATATTTGCTATGAGCGATAGTAGTGACTGTGTTTTTAAGTACTTTTTTATGTAGCTTTTAATTATATAACTCCTTCCTATGAGTATATCACTGTTTATTTAATATCAGTTCCCTAATTGAACAGTAGGGGGGAGCTACATATATACGGGTTTTGGCAGAAGGCGCATTGGCTTCTTGAGGAAGTGACCAGTTTTGAGTCACGAAACGCGTCAAGCCATGCTCTCACCCTGCCTGCAATTTACATCTGTGTGCTATATGTTTTTATGACACATTTTTGAATAAAGTTTGACTTTTATTATCCTGGCCTATGGATTCCCTGTCTACGGCAGTCGATGTGCCTATTCGTCTTGCTCTTTGAAATACCACGTGACTGGAGTGAAATGGCTGCTTGATAGACGCAACAGGGTTACCATTCCGATTCCCCTAAGATCGTTCCTGTCGGCGCATCCTGTTCACTTCCCAACTGAACTGCTTTCAGATAAACTATTGTTTCTCCTACTCAATATAACTGGAGGAGTCACAGTGGACTTGGATTTTTACTATTGAGTGCTATTATCATATCTACCAGGGAGCTGTTATCTGGTTACCTTCCCATTGTTCTGCTGTTAGGCTTCTGGAGAGGGGGAAATATCACTCCACACATGGGACATGGGAAACTAGCTACATGTATAGCCCCTTATTAGATTTTAAAATGGAAAATCTGTTTGCTCTTTTAAAAAATGGATTTCAGTGCAGACCTGCTGGAGCAGCACTAATTACTGATGCATTTTGGATTTTTTTTAACAGAATTCCTATAAATTAAGCCAGCAATTACAATTCCCCTACCTTTATTTACGGAATCAATGAATGTTGAACAGAAGCCACTGTATGCTTGAAAACCCCAATAAAAGACACAAGTAGCATTAAGTAGTTATTATGGCCTCTGTGCTTCATGCATCTAGAACCCGGACTGTAGTAGCAATTCGCAAAAAAACATCTTTTATGATATCAACACATGTATAGAGTTAGCATTTTAGCAAAGATTTTTTAGAATTCTCAATAGTTTTGGACTGTTTATGCTGCTTTACCTTCAATAATCTGATAAATTTTAGTTTTTTGGGACGACAACTCGACTTCGAGTTTTCATAGCGACAATTCGAAAAAGTTGCACAATTCTCACAATTTTTCCAGAATTTTTATTGCTAAATTAAAGGGATTCGAGTATCAGAGCTTGGTCGAAATCTTTTTAATAAAGAGAGAAAGTCATGTTTTTGTAAATAACCCCTTTAGATCTGAAAGACCAAGCCTTATTGATGACTGATCAGAATATCTGCAACCATTAGATTAGTACTCTTTCCATAAAATGAACATCTATAACTGGCTGCTATTAGAGCTCTTTCTGAGATTGAATATACTTCCATGAGTATTCTTAAAGCCCAAGCAAGCATAGCTAAAGAGCAGCTCTTTCATTTTTAATTAGATAATGAATAATTAATTGCTTATAAGTGTAAGCTATCGGCATGCATTTCAGACACACTATTGATCAAGACGTTTAAAACTGCAGCACACACACAACATTATACATCTTGAATTTGAGAAGAAATCCATTCCTTGTTTGTTACTGTCTTCCAACATCAGTTTACTGACTCGTTTTCCAAAAATACCTATAGAATAGAGACATTTCTAAGGTAACTATATGAATATGCAAAATCTAACCAAGGGAAATCAAGTGTGAATATAATTGCCACTAATAATAAAATGTTTCAGTTGAGGGTATTTGGATTTAGCTCCACCAGCATTTTAGATTTGTGCTTTTTTCTCCTCAAAGAAAAGAGAACATTACCTTGGTGTCAACAGATTACATTCAGGACAAACAGGTCATTGTTTTTATCCAATTGTTGTGTAATATACAAAAGCCATACGCATGAATCATCTTTATTCATTACCACTACCGGAACATATTCAGCAGTGTTTCAAACTGTCAGTGGTTTTAAATAATGTAATATGTCTCACAGTTATGGACTTTAATAAGGAAGGGGAAAAACGGTGAGATGAATCTTTGCATTTGGAAGATTCTGCTTCTGTGATTTTTTTACACTGTCATAAAGAGCAGTACAGCAGTTATGTTTAAAGGCATCGTTTTGTGAATTTCACATAATTTTGACATTGTCTCCTTGGCAGTGTCTCCTTCTTCACCATCACCATCCATGCTTAGACCTGTCATGTGGCAGAGATACTAAAATCAGTAATGAAAAAGGATATCACCTTATCACTACAGAGCAGCATTGGCTTCTTGACAGCAACTAGGTCTCTTTATGGATCACTAAATATATGTTTGTATATTTTTTATTTATAAAATGCTAATTATGTATATTGCAATGTACAGTAGAACAATTAATATATTAATAGATCAAATACTAAAGCATTACAATAATAGATACAAATGAATAAAAAGTACAATAATAAATACAAAGTCCAGTTGCATATTATCTTGCTTATGATATGGAGGTTTGCAGGTTTGTTTCTGTTGCTGTTTGCTGTATTTGTCTGCTTTCAGCTGTCCACTTCCAAGGAAATAAGACCATACCTATGTAAGAGAGACCCCAGTTTCGTCTAAGAAGAAAGGGAGACTTAAAGGACAAGTAACAAACAAATTTTTTTAAAAAAAAAAATAGTAATGAAAAAAAAAAAAAACCAAGACACTTTTAACTTTAAATTCACAAAGTCTTTATTAAGAAATACCGATTCTCCGCTTGCGCTCCTCTTAAAAAACTGCATCAGGTCGACGATCTGTTGTGTGGTGCTCGATTTCTCCTCCCTGCCTTCTATAGGAGATAGGGAGGAGAAATCGATCGGTGCGTGATGGATCGTCGCCGTAAGCAGAGAATCGGTAAGTTATTTCTTAAAGTGGACCCGTCACCCAGACATAAAAATCTGTATAATAAAAGTCCTTCTTAAATTAAATATGAAATCCAATTTCTTATTAAAGCATTCATAGCCGTTGTAAACTCATTTAAAAATATCAGCTGTCAATCAAATATTGCCTACCCCGCCTCTATGCCTAGGCATAGAGGTGGGGCAAGCAATTACTTTCACTTTCCATTCAGCACTTCCTAGATGTCACCAATCTACTTACATTCCCTCAGCTCTCTTAACGATTTAATTGTGTAACCAGTGCATGGGGATGGACATTGGGTCCCTGTCCCCTGGTGCATAAACAAGATTCTGAGATGATACAAGGCTTGCCTTAATAACAGTGTCCACAAAATGGCTCCTTCCTGGTTACTATAATTATGAGTTCCCAGACTGATGGAAACAATATTCAAATAATTTATACAGTGTAATTAAAGTTCATTTTGCTTGACTAACATGATAAAATAGGATTTGGATAATTTTGTTTGGGTGACGGGTCCCCTTTAATAAAGACTTTGTGAAATTTAAAGTTAAAAGTGTCTTGGTGGTTTTTTTTTCGTTAAGTAAACATTTTTTTATGTTACTGGTCCTTAAAGATGGGTTATTGATAGAGCACAATGGTACTTTTGTGCAAGACAGAATATGCATGAAGAGTCTGTAGAGCAGGTTACATAAAGTATTGCACATTCTACTCCTAATAGACAAATACAAAAGGGACATGTATAACATTTTTTGTTTTGTCTGTTTAATCACATTACTATGCAACAAGAGCTCTCTTGTGGAAGTTGAGTGAAGGAGTTCACCATAAATCATCATTTATATGAGGAATACTTTACCTTTCTTCCCCCATTCCTCACTAAACAGTGAACTGCATTAGGATGTTGGCAGGCAAAATTGTTTAAAGATTTTATTTCCTTAATGATGCACTCATTTAAGCAGAGGAAGATGAAGGCTTACTGTATAATGTGAAAGATTGTTTTCTTTATTCCCAACATGGCAAGATTCTGAGGAACATAATACTTCTGGCTGACTGATATGTTAAGTCCTTGCTTGCTTTGTTATATATGTTTGTGCATTGCCAAAAAGAAAGCAAGAATTACACTCCTCAGCTTTTTTATTTTTTCTGGCAACTCTACAAAATCGACATTACATTACAGAAGCACATTCTTTTCACAACAACAGATTTTTTTTCCTGGTGGCCTATATCCCCATGAAGTTCCTTGTAAGACTAAAACATAAATGCTTTCTATTTTCTTGTGCTTTGCAGGATTTATTATATATTGCTTATATATGTGTTCTCAAACATATATTTAGCACCATTGGTAAACAAAATAATTGCCTGGAACAGGTAGTACTGTGACCCAAATATAATGAATTGTGAGAGAACATGGCATTTAGTAAATGTTTATAAGTTCCTGTGGTGATGGTCAGGAACACAAACGAGGTGAACAGAAATAAGCATCTCCTTTAATTTGAATGGGGAACATCAGACAAAAATAAAGCTTGCTTAGGAAAGAAATAGTAAGGTTTTAGATATGTACTCCATACATGTACATTATATATATATAGTACAGTATATATATATATATATATATATATATATATATATATATATATATATGTGTAGTGCATAATGCTAATTACTGTATATTAATAACATACAATAAAACTATAGAACATGAAAACCACTCTCCATTAAGGTCTCTTGTGAACATTGTATTATTAGCCCATTTTCTAAAAAAACTGCTTCCAACCAAGGTCTAATGATGTTGTAGAGGGACAGAGGAGGGTGTTGTGTTACACTTTTTGTACTTTGAGAAAGTACAAAAAGTACTTTCTCAAACGTTAGTATGTGGAAAAAGAAAAAGTCTTAAGTTTCTAATAAGTCTTGTGAAGTGAGGTTTCTCTATCTGAATAGCATTTTTTTTGTGAGTGCTGATGTTCTGATTTGTCATATATATATATAGATTTGTTCAGTGTCTGCACTCTTACCGGGTTGAAGACGATTCTGGATGCAAGGGTCAAAGTTTCAGTATACAATCTTTTCTAGCTGAAGGACCCGCACTCCTTCAAATCAAATGTGTTTTATTTAAATGCGTAGCCAACGTTTCACCCACATTAGGGCCTTTCTCAAAGGCCTATGGATTTGTAATGCAGAGGTGTGCTCTCTACCTATGTCCTGAATTCTTCTCTTTCTATTTACCTATTCAAATATATGCCTCTTTTTATCTATCCATCTATCAGTTTCTCATGCATAGAATACAGAATAGTCACAAAGATCTACTGTTAAGAAAATAGGTTTTTAAAGGAAAACTATACCCCCCAAACAATGTAGGTCTCTATTAAAAGATACTGAGTAAAACAGCTCATGTGTAAAACCCTGCTTCATGTAAATGAACCATTATCATAATAATATACTTTTCTAGTAGTATGTGCCATTGGGTAATCATAAATAGAAAATTGCCATTTTAAAAAATAAGGGCCGCCCCCTGAGATCGTAAGATTCACTGTGCACACATACAAACCACATGTTAGGTCACATGAGCCAATTAACAGACAGAGTTCTGCCTTTTGCTTCCTCACTTCTTCCTGTTACAGTTAGGGGCAGATTCACTAAGGGTCGAATTTCGAAGTTAAAAATACTTCGAAATTCGACCCTCGAATTGAAATCCTTCGACTTCGAATATCGAAGTCGAAGGATTTAGCGCTAAACGTTCGATCGAACGATCGAAGGATTTTTCGTTCGATCGAACGATTAAATCCTTCGAATCGAACGATTTGAAGGATTTTAATCAAACGATCGAATGAATATCCTTCGATCAAAAAAAGTTTAGCAAGCCTATGGGGACCTTCCCCATAGGCTAACATTGACTTCGGTAGGTTTTATCTGCCGAAGTAGGGGATCGAAGTTTTTTTTAAAGGGAAAGTACTTCGACTATCGAATGGACGAATAGTCGAACGATTTTTACTTCGAATCGTTTGAATCGTTCGATTTCGATCGAATTCGAATGAATTTAACCAATTCGATGGTCGAAGTACCCAAAAAATACTTCGAAATTCGAAGTTTTTTTATTCGAATCCTTCACTCGAAGTTAGTGAATCTGCCCCTTAGTGTTGTAGTATTTCTGGTCAGGTAATCTCTGAGGCAGCACAGATACAGTCACGAAATGGTGGTTCAAGGCAAGAGATGTAAAAGGGCAATATTTATGTAAATATATATTCCAGTTTGGTAAGATTCTTTAATATGTCATTCAATTTGATATAAACTATCTGTTGCTTAAGTATTCATTTTGGGGACATAGTTTTTCTTTAAATTCCAATTAAGCTTATGTTAGCGCTGGTGGTTTAAAAATGTGTGGGGCCCTATTAAGGGGCAAATCAGCCTAAAATAAAGAATTTCTGTTAGGAAATTCGGCTCTACTAGTGCAGAAAGCGCAGGCTCATTGTACTAGCGATACCGCCCCTTTTGATCCGACGCTAAACTTTTAAGCGCAGAGCGGGAGAGGGGGCGGCATCAGGGTTGTTGCCTCAGGCGGCAGCAGCAGCCCACGGATCGCCTATGGGTGTGCTGTTCAACTTTTTACATAAAATATTGATTTCATTCATAGAAGCCTATGGAGCCCTTAAGAAGACTAGGGGCCAAAAAAATCTTTTGGAGGGCCACATCTGGCTAGTTGATTTAGACAGCACTGTTTTATGACATAGTGCTGATATATTCCATATAGTATAAAGCATGGCACAGCAAAGGTGCACCATCCTGGTATAGGCATTAGGTAGCTTGTATCCCAGTACACTATCTAGGACAGTAAGGATGAGAGCACATAGGGCAGACTGTCAGCTCAGTCACATGTGGTATAGAACTGCTGGTTGTGGAAGTGACACATTTATGTATAACATGACCTAAAATAACCTACATTTCATAGCTTAGAATAGCTTTCAAAACTCTTAATTTGTTCGAGTATTTCTCGCATGTACAATAAATACCAGTGTTTATTTAACAATGCATCCTTAAATTATTGTTGTTTAATACACAAAAAACATTTTCACTCCATGTATACTTCTGGCATTGTGTTTAGTTAAAACCTTTCATTAAAAATCGATAATGTCATAGTCAAATTATTGAGACACATTTTTTCCATTTGTAATTTAACACGGTAGTAAAGGCATCTGGATTTTAAACAGACAACTTCCCAGCTAATTTTAGATTTATGCAGAATGATAATGCAGAATTAACACAAGATGGCACAAGCAAGCTCTTTCAAAAATGTAATTGGCATCAGAACTTTAAAAAAGTGACATAATATTATATTATCTGACTTAAAATTTAAAAAACAATTTGCTTTTAATCTGCACAGTTTTAATAATGTTTACTCTAGGGTGATGTTTGACTTGTAGAAGTATATACTGTACACTTATTAGCAGTGCAAATAAAACCCTAATATAAGGAAGATTGAGTAACAATGTAAGATGCATAATAGTACTGACTGAAATGCATTAACTATTTCAAGAATATACTGAATACCCCAAGATAAATTATTATGACTACATGGTGTACATAGAGATATTGTTTCTGATTGGGGGGTCCAGTTTGTTTCAAAGTTTTGGAGAGCTCTCTGCAAAGGTTTACAAATTAAACTATCCTTTTCTTCTGGTTATCATCTGCAGACAAACGGGCAGACTGAGAGAACCAACCAGATTCTTGAACAATATTTAAGGTATTTCTCTTGCGATTGGATGGATCTTTTACTTATGGCAGCATTTGCATTCATCCAGGGTCGGATTGCATTCGTCCAGAGCCAGCACAGACCCGCTCCCCATTCCTGCTGCCCCAAAATGCCTCTTCCAGCCCTGGTCGCACTTTGCCAAGTTCAAGTTTATGAGCGTGCATGCGCACGCACGAGGGAGCGTGCAGTGTTGTATGTATGCCAGAGGGGGCTTTGTAGTATGGGTAAGGGTCAGAGGGGGGCCCCTGAGACAACAACCCCGTTGGGCCCCGGGCCCACCAGTTCAACCCTGTTTGTTAGTGTAGCCTCAAAGCTGTAAAAGTAGCAGCAATTTAAATGTCCCTATTCACAGTCAAGGCTGTTGTTGACTCCTCCCATCCAATATCGCCTTTTGATTTGGGTTGACCCCATGATTATGTGATTTAAGTCCGGTGAGTGTTGCTTCAAAGCTCTACAATTGGCAGCAGTTTAAATTTCCCCATTCACAGTCAACAGCTATGAATGCTTTAATAAATAAAAGTATTTCGATTTCATGTTTAATTCGAAAAGGACTCTGCACTGACTTCATTATGAAATTCTAAATTGAAGAACAGATACTGAAGTGAATTCTAGAGATAAATTTCCCAGATGGATTTGGAACTGAATTATGAGGCTGTAAAACTATCCATAGCAGTTTTTTCTTTCACATACAATTGCTTTCTCCAAAAATAGGGGATCAATATATATGTTATCTGCTAAAATGGAATGCAGCCATGTGCGTTCTTGTCTGTTATGCGAGTCTGAGAAGTTTTAGTGACTTTTTTTGTGGAAGAACATATAGCATTAGTCAAAAGAAATCCTTTCCTACAGGCTTTGGTCATTTTCACTTTAGTGCCTTATGATTTGCAAGAGCTATATCTGATTGGCAAACAAGGTTCCCATGTTTCTTTGTTTGTACATATCATCCAATACAATAGCATTCTTAAAAAACTTCAGAGACATTGCAATGTATAATGTTTATAGTTTCAACAAGTTAAGCAGGTCTATACAAGAGGATTGAAGGATATTTTGACATTTGAATTATGATTACAGCTTTAAAATGATTTTTTTTGTCTTTTTTTGAGAATGAAATTAAGTCAGGAGACTTGATCAAACAGGGAGAAAGAATTGCTGGGTATGGGGCAATTATTGCTCATCTTAGTTTTATACTATATGCCTACTAGGGAATGAGAAAACCATATTAAGATTGACTGCTCAATAAAACTCACTACATACTGTACATTAATTACTTAGTTAAGTTGGGTTGAAAAACTACCAAAGTACATTAAGTTCGACCCTCCAAACGAAACCCAGCTCCCATCCATACACACACACTTACACCGGCCCCTCCAATACACTCACATAAACTGCACATACCATATCTATACTAACTACAGATTTTTTAGTCAATAGTGTGACTAAGTGTTTAAGATGTGCAGACAATTGCAGACCATACTGGGCTGCAGATAAGCACAGGTTGCTTGTACATTTCTCGGACACTGTAGGTTTTTTTGCATCATAATTACATTATTGGATATTGTTTCCGTAGCAACACTTTTTGCCTAGCTGGGCTAGGAAAAAAACGGAGTTTTCCTTCTTTTTTTTTGCACCATGTAATTACGCCATACAAAAACTTTCCTTAACCGTGACATGGTTTTATAGAGGATGTTAAAGGGATTCTGTCATGATTTTTATGATGTAGCTTTTATTTCTAAATTATACGGTTTACATTGCAAATAATTCTCACTACAATATAAAATTTAATTCTTGAACCAGCAAGTATATATTTTTTTAGTTGTAATATTGGTGCGTAGGCAGTCATCTTAGGTCATGTTTCCTGGTCATGTGCTTCAGAAAGAGCCAGCAATTTCGGATGGAACTGCTTTTTGGCAGGCTGTTCTTTCTCCTACTCAATGTAACAGAATGTGTCACAATGGGACCTGGATTTTACTACTGAGTGCTGTTCTTAGAACTACCAGGCAGCTGTCATCTTGTGTTTGGGAGCAGCTATCTGGTTACCTTCCCATTGTTCGTTATTAGGCTGCTGGAGGGGGGAGGAAGGGGGTGATATCACTCTACCTTGCAGTACAGCAGTGACTGAAGTTTATCAGAGCACAAGTCACATTACTGGGACAGCTGGGAAACTGGCAATATGACTAACCCTATGTCAGATTTCAAAATTAAATATAAAAAAAATCTGTTGGCTTTTTTGAGAAATGGATTTCAGTGCTGGAGCAGCACTACTTTCTGATTTTTCCCATGACAGTATCCCTTTAAAGAAGGAATATGTTAGGTGTCTTGGATTCCGCAGGTGCATTCCCAGCTGTCAGCTTCAATAGTATCACTGGAACTAAATCAGGGGAAGTGTGTGGCTCCTTAGTGCAAAGGCTTGTTTCTCTATCCTCCTCTATTACATTAGCATGACAAAGTCAGATAATTCATTTTCATAGCTATTGTGCCTGTGATTTCACTCCAGCTTTGCTCTGGTTCAACTCAAAGCTTTAGAGAGGGTAACAAAATGACATAGGATCACAAGTTTCATATGACTTTTACCATAGTTATCATTTCAGTACAATGCCAAGCCCATAGATAAAGACTGTAAATGGCTTTCAACCCTGTACAGAAAAGAACAGAATAAGGGGCAAGTGCCTGAGCAGATGTGATGGGCTTAGTTGTAAAGCTCTAACTATTGGTGGTGTGGCGATTGGCTAATTTGAGTTTCTCCATGCCATAATAATTTCAAATTCCAAGCATTGTTTTGATCCAAGTTGGATGAAAGTTGTGAAAAGTGGACGTGATGGCAGTGGGACTTTTGTCTTTCACAAAAAACTCATCTGCTGTATTCTAAAGCTGGCCAAAGATGCAAAGATCCAATCGTACGAATCGAGGATTCGTATGATTTTCGGACCGTGTGTGGAGAGTCCCGTCATTTTTCGTCCGGCGGAGATCGGTCGTTTGGTCGTTCGGACGGATTAGAAAATTTCTGTCGCTGCCGATAATATCTCTGCATGTATTGCCGATCGTACGATTTTCAGTGGGAGACTGTCACCAGCTTTGGTCAGACATAACTTTTGTACGATTGCTGTCAGGGGCTGAACATCGTGTGATCTGTTCTTTAAAGCTGGCCACAGATGCAAAGATCCGATGGTATGAATCAATGTACGATCGGACTTTCCCATCTCCCGACCAGCCATTAATCATTCAGATCAAAGTCTTACCATTCGACCAAATAAAATAGTTAAAGAACAGATCAGCTGATGTTCTTCCCCTGACAGCAAACGTACGATAGAGAAAGCTAGTGACAGTCTCCCACTGAAAATCGTATGATCGGCAATACATGCAGAGATATTATCGGCAGCCGACAGAAATTTTCTAACGTGTCCGATTGACCAAACGATCGATCTCTGCCCGACGAAAAATGTCGGGACTCTCCACACACAGTCCAAAAATATATTTGCGTCCATAGCCAGCTTAACTACTTATTTGATCTGAATGGTAATGAACTTTGATCTGAATGGTTAGTGGCAGGTCGGGAGATGAGAAAGTCAGATCGTACGTTGATTCGTACAATCGGATCTTTGCATCTGTGGCCAGCTTAATGTCATACAGTAAACACAATTGCTTGTTCTGATGTATTTGAGGAAACTGAGATAACCAAGGGGAGGATATAAAATGACATAAATGTGCTTCTATTGCATGTCAGTTTTATTTTCTAACCGATTGATGTGAAGTTTAATTGTTTGTGTACAGTAGCAGCAGTTCACCATCAAAGAGGCATTTTATGTTCAGTGCTGGCTTTATATGTTAGTTAAAAGTAAAACTCTAGATCTATATTAAAGGGGTTGTTCACCTTTAAATGAACTTTTAGCATGACTTAGGGAGTGATATTCTGAGACAATTTGCAATCATTTTTTATTATTAGTGGCTTTTGAGTTGTTTCGCTTTTTATTCAGCAATTTGCAATTTCAGCAATCATGCATTGATTTGAATAAGAGACTGGAATATGAATAGGAGAGGCCTGAATAGAAAGATGACAAATAAAAAGTAGCAATAAAAATAGATTTGTAGCCTTACAGAGCATTTGTTTTTTGAAATGGGTTTAGTGACTCCCATTTGAAATTTGGAAAGAGTCTGAAGAAAAAGGCAAATAATCCAGAAACTAATAATAATAATAAATAAATAATGAAGACCAATTGAAAAGTTGCTTAGAGTTAGCCATTCTAAAACATACTAAAAGTTAATGTAAAAGGTGAACCATCCCTTTAAATAAAACATAATTGGGAATGTTAAGTGCTTGAAATATGAGATACTTTATGATCTAACATTTTAGTCCCAAGTATATATGGTCAATTAAGTGTGAGACTTGTTAATTCTATTATGCAGTGGTGCTTAACTTGTTTTTCTCAGGGGACCCAAATCATTTTGGAGAACCTAAAAACTGGTTTATGATCATTTATTCACCTTATTTGAATACTATTTAAATATAGGAAAAAAAATTATTTGGGGGATAACCACATGGTATATATCTATGAAAATAAATCATGGTATATTTTGTAGTGTCAATGTAAATTTCTTTAAATCCTCTTCTGTATTGCTAATTCTTTAATTATATATGTCATATTATATATGTCAATTATATATGTCATCCTTTTAGATAGTAAGCCCGTACAAGCAGGGCCCTACAATCCTTATGTTTGATTTATTATAAGAGCCCTGTTTGCTATAATATTCTTGCATACCTCTCAATTGTCCCGTTTTTCACAGGACAGTTCTGATTTTGACCGCTCAACCCACAGTCCCGGATTGTTACTGAAATGTCCCGACTTTCTCTTGATCTCCTACATTGAACATTACGAACAAAAACGTAATTGGCGTTTGGCAGAGAGCTCAGAATACGTGGCAGGTGCACTTAGATACATTTATAACAATTTAAGAAACAATTGTAACAATTTAAAATAAGCAGGTCTCTTTGGGAAACTGTGACTAGTAGCTTAAAGGACAATTCACCTTCATTAGCAAACCTGTAATAATACATAAAAACCACAGAAATGTGTTCAGACTTTCATAACCTGCTAAATTTTGTAAAATGAGCATGGTAATTAGGAGGTGTGGCCACAAAAATGGGCATGATCAAAAATTTTGTGCGGTAAATTTTTTAGGTTTTAGGATAAGAGATTGTGTTTACACCTAGGGTGTCTAGTTTTAACATGTACTGTCTGGAAAATCTTTCCTATATAAACCACTCAATGCACCGATCACAAGGCATTACAGCATTGTACCTCCACTGACGTTATCTGCCTAAATCCAAGTTACAACTGTTTCCAGAGTTGCCTGATGGGCATTCTGTTGTACTTGACAGGAGAGACATCAAATGTGGCATCTGGGCTGCTACTTTCATGGGATAGATAATGGAAAAATAAGAACTTGGTCATCTTAGTATGGACTTTTCTTTTCTGCTGTAGCTATTCTGTTTTGTTATATCTTTTTTCTTGTGTGTAGTTTGATTTTAGCTCTATACCACACTAGAATTCCTCAAATTTTTTCTTCCATAATCATAGCCAATAGTCTGTAGAGGTTCTGGGTAGCACAATCTATATACCTTTCCGGATGCTAGTGGGATGGTCCTGATTGTAGTGCATAGCACATTCTATATACTTGCCATTCTGAACACCAGTGGGGTGGACCTGATTGCAGTGAATAGCAGAGATTGTTAACACTGATGAATATTCAATTAATAAACCAGGAAATAATTCTTCATTTTACACATGCCTAATTTAGCTCTTGAACATCCTGAAATCAAGCCAAACCATCACAGAAGGAAGCAGGAAATTTTCTTTCATGTACAACATAAAAAAACATTGGGCCCTTGCAATATATTTCTTATGATAAAGTACTGGCATTCGTTGTCCCAGTGTGTCTGATAACAAAATCTTCATATTAATGTCTGTTCTCTATTGCTGTGATAGAGAAAAGAACTGGTAAGATTATGATAATTTAACACAACTAAGCATAACTATGGAATATGTCACCTCTATAATAAGAATAATACTATGTTTTCAACTTCATTCAAAGAGCATCTGCTAGAAGGATTTTGGTTGCTGTGTCAGTGGCTGGATCCCTAAGGTCATAGACTCCTGCTTCCCAGCATTCTTAGCAACATGTAGTAGATTGGCTGTAATTGTAATCTGTGCCACTTATCAAGTATTTTCCTTTCATCTATATGAGTCTCATGTGATGAGATTTACAATTCCTTTGGCAAGACAGCTTTGGGTGAAAATTGGCTAATGGTACATCATGCTGGGGGCAACATTACATGCAACAAAGAGAAGCCTGAAAAAGAGAGAAATTGCCTTGGACTCCAAAGTGAAACTCTGCAGAATAGCGTCAGGTTCCATCACAGTTCAAACACTTAACAAAATTAGGACACAAATGCTGTGATGAAGCACTCATGTACTGCTATATAGGATACAAAGTGCCAGACGTGTACTGCATGGAATTTTTGGCTTTACATTTAAAGAATAATCCTTTGTTTCTGCAGAATTTCTTTGGACACTTTACAATTCTGAAACTATTAATTATTTGGCAAACTAATGCTATTAAAACAAAATGTCAGCCAAATGAACAGAGAATTTTGGCACTATTTTTATTCCTGAGATACAAACTAACTAAAGCAATAAAGCCTCTGCTAAATAATAAATCAAATCAATTTTCTTTCCTTTTATGTACCTATTATGGTGATTTTAGTTTCTTCTACACATTTATGAAACCAAAAGCAGATGATATGGGTTGCATTAGGAAGGGGTTTTTAAAATAATACTTTTGATTTAAACATATAGGGGCAAATTTACTTAAGGGCGAAGTGACTAACACTGGCAAAGGAGATAGACTCTCTAGCGCTACTTTGCACTCTTACACCAGGTGAAGCTTCTCTCTGGCGAAAGAGCGTTACTTTGCAAATTCACTAAGATGCGGATTTTAATGAATGTTTCCTCTTGCGCCAGACTTGCCTTCGCCGCCTCAGACCAGGCAAAGTGCAATAGAGTAGATAGGACTTCCTCAAAAAATAGTTGAAAATATATCTAAGTCCCAAAAAAATGTTGGCAACTTTTTATTTTTCAGGGTGATAGGCTGTAAAAGATTGTACATTTCTTTCTGGGGTACCCGCTTCCCCCCTACATTTCCTAACATATGGCACATAAACTATACAATGGGATCATGTGTAGGGTAATATAACAACTCTATTTTATTAAGGTTCACTGGGCTTGTGAAGTCTAATGTATTTGCTGCAACATATATGTCCATTCAACTTTAACTTCCCTCCGTATGCAAATTAGCCAACGCTAGCGCAACTTTGCTTTGCTTGCCGCAGTAATTCTAGCGCAACTTCGCCTTCATTCGGCACCCTGGATGCAACTTCGGATTTTAGTGAATTAGCGTTGTCCTGGCGAATCTACGCCTGGCGAAGTGTTGTGATTTGAGCGGAGCCATCACTTGCGAATTTTTGGAGTTTAGTGAATTTGCCCCATATACTCAGTAGCAATTTATTATTATCCTTTATTTATTTAGCACCAATATATTCTTAAGTGCTTTACAGAGATTACACTGAATTCATATCAGTCCCACCTTGGTGTAAAGTTTTTACATGGCCACGCACAACACCCCCCCCCCCAAGAAAATTTAAACTGTGATGCACACACAATCATGGGTCACTGGTTCCCACCTCAGTGGAACATACTTGATTAAAAGTCAATTCTCATCAGTCCCCTCCCCAATGGAGCTTATAATGTAAGGTCCCTATCACACTATAATATACACAGACCAAGTTAGCAGCTTATTGACCTGTGTATGTGCATCATCAACAGGCCTATCTCAGTAATGAATTTAAGTTGATCAGTCATTACCAAAAATGTATATAAGGCCAAGTCAGAGTCAGTCCTTCAAAACATCTAATAAAGGTTTTGTGTCTAATTTGGGAGACCATAGAGCTAAATCAAGTTGACAGAGGAAACACAATATAGGTCTGTACCCACAGGGATATTTCTATGTTCATATAATTTATTTTGTTGGCATCATGGTCATTTGTATGAAAAGTTTTTCCCTTTCTTTTGATGCCATACTTCATTTGTAAGGTATAAGTGAATGTACTACCCTCCATATTCCACAGTAGTAAGCCTGAAGGGCATGTCAGTGCAATTTGTCTTTGGCACAAATACCCAGGTCAGGACCAGAATGCCCTCTTGATTATAACCTCTTTCCATGACAACAGCTTATGGCATCAATGGTGTTTTATCAAAATGCCTTTTCTGTTCTCCTCCTAATGTTATAAATGAGAGGTGCAACCATGCTTACTTCATTTTGGTTGTTTGGTTGTGTAAGCACAGATTGGCTTACCGTATATACTCGAGTATAAGCCGAGTTTTTCAGCACCCAAAATTTGCTGAAAAAGTCTACCTCGGCTTATACTCGAGAGATACTAAAAAGTATGCTGGTATGTTAAAGTTGCTGCTTACTGAAGCATGCAGTGACTCCTCCATGCTGCCCATACTTCTCCCCCCTCGTGGCTTGATCCCCCTTCCTTAGCCCTCAGCCCCTCCCCTCTCAGCTCTTGTCCTCCCTCCTCAGCCCTTCCCCTCTTAACATGGGCATCTGCAAATAGGCACAAGGGTGGGCAGCTGCCCCCCCTGGAATTTTGCCATCAAGCAGGACCAGCTGCCCTACTGTGTGGGCATATTAAGGTACTACAGAAAAGCAACGCTTGCACTGTCTGTGCTGATAAGGGGGACAGACTGCCGATTACCGCTTCATAGAGCACACTGGGCGGGACGAGGGGAGTGTATTGTTCCCTGTTGTGGATATTGTAAGGTGAGTGGCATGTGTTGTACTCATGGCCCTTGAGGTGCACTGCTGAGCCGGGCCCCTGGATGGAGCGACACTGCCACTGCTTGGAGAGGGCTGTGGACGTTGCACTCTTCTGCAAACAGCTAGCGTCTAAAGAAGGCAGGTAGTGTGCTGCTGCTGCTCAAACCGGTCAGACCGGTACAGGAGCACAGCGCACTTGTTGACACTGTTATATCTGCAGCACGCATGCTCACTCCAGTTCCTGCTGCATTTATTCTCTTCCACTTTCTTGGCATTTTGTGGGTACAGCGAGTGGGCCCCCGTACCCCACAGGATGAGGTAGGACGCCCCCAGAGGATAATTTCACTGTCCGGCATTAAAGGCTCATTCACTTGGGTGAGGGTAGGGGGGGTGGCAGCGAGTGGGAAAGAAAAGTTCAGGAGGCACCCGAAAGGTGAATGTAGTCTAGTCCGTGGTGGGCTCAGAACCCCGTCACCAGTCACCATGCCTAGAGCCTCCCTCCCTCTAATTGAAGGAATCCCCCACCCGTGACTCTTATTACATGACTCTGTGGAAACAAACGCACTTATAACCCCCTCCCCCGCAGCTGCTTTCTATTATAGAGTAGCGCTGGGACACATACGCTTATAGCTAAATATAGCAGAGGGAACTCTGTATTCGAGCAGGTATTCACATTTATTCAACAGGCTGCAAACTGGCCATGTCCTAAAATGCATTTCTCACCCCTAGGCTTATACTCGAGTCAATTAATTTTTCCAGTTTTCTTAGGTAAATTTAAGTACCTTGGCTTATACTCGAGTATATGCGGTACTACACTTCCCTTTAAAGGAACAGTTCAGTGTAAAAATAAAAACTGGGCAAATAGGCTGTGCAAAATAAAAAATGTTTCTAATATAGTTAGTTAGCCAAAAATGTAATATATAAGGGTTGGAGTGACTGGATGTCTTAAGCTCCCCATAGACGAGAACGACCGATTTTAGGGAAGTCCGACCAATCCTTCGAAATGATTGTGCGGTTAGTGGGATTCGAACGATCGTACATCTTACGATTTTTCGGCCGACATATGTCAGGAAATTGATCGGCCAGGTCAAAAAATCTTTGTCGGCCCCAGTGCAATCTATCTATGTTTGCAGGGCCAAGCAGGCAGCTCCCCTTTGTTTTCCTGGCAAATTGGTCTTTTTAGTTGATGGTCAATTCGTACGATCGTTTCGAGAAAATCGTGGTCTCACAATGAGGAGCTGATCTTTTAAAAATCTCAACATCTATGGCCAGCTTAACATAATAGCCAAAACACTACTTCCTGCTTTGCAGCTATTGAACTCTGAGCTAGTCAGGGATTTTAGGGGGGGCAACATAGGACATAACTGTTCAGTGAGTTTTCAATTGATCCTCAGCATGAAGCTCAGATTCAAAAGCAACAGTTATGACCCATGTGCCCCCCCTCTCAAGTTGCCGATTGGTTACTGCCTGGTAACCAATCAGTGGAAACCAAGAGAGCTGCAATGCAGGAAGTAGTGTTGAATGTTAGACATCCAGTCACTCCAGCCTTTATACCTTTTTACATTTTTTCTAACTATATTGAAAACATGTTTTATTTTGCACAGCCTATCTATTTGCCCAGTTTTCATTTTTATACTTCACAATTCCTTTAAAAAGGAAAGCTATACATGGCATACTACTTACATGTCAAGTATTATTAAGTAATGCAAAATGTAAAACTTGTAAATACATAGGCTAAAAAGTGATAGTGTCTGCTCATACTAATCAACAAAACTGCTAGGTTACTGTACTTAGTAACAAAGCTTGAATGTGGTCAAAGATGAGTCTTTAATAGTGTTAACAATAAACAAAATGGTTATATAGTAGCAGTGGCAATGTTTCCTTTTCTACGAGTATTGATTATATGCAGTTAATGCGCATTGCCCACTTTTAAGAAGTGCTTGAAGGTGGCGTAATCTTTTGGAGCAAACGTGACAACTTTTTCATTAAGAAGTTTTATTACATTCATTGCGCACTGGCGATAACTATAAAATTTGAAAAATCTCTTCCACTGTTGGAAGTGGTCGCTAAACATTTTCTGGATTCGCAAAAGCTATATTAAATTTTTTCCGCTTATTACATTCCCCCAAATGAGTCTTATTTGAATAAAGTTGAATAATGCACCAATATTGTTAACACTAGGGATGCACCGAATCCAGGATCAGCAGGATTCGGATTCGGCCGAATCCTCTGCCCGGCCGATCCAAATCCTAATTTGCATATGCAAATTAGGGTCGTGGAGGGAAATCGCATGACTGTTTGTCACAAAACAAGGAAGTCAAAAATGTTTTCCCCTTCCAACCCCTAATTTGCATATGCAAATTACGATTCAGTTTGGTATTTGGCCAAATCTTTCGCAAAGGATTCGGGGGTTCGGCCGAATCCAAAATAGTGGATTCGGTGCATCCCTGGTTAACACATTAATATAAGTTGATGTAGTTGTACAATACAATAGAACGATAGTGGCAAACTGATTATGATTAATCCTGATATTGATATTTTCATATTAGTTTAAAGAAACATTTAATGGAGGTTTTAAAATGTTATTGGATAGGAAATAAAGTAAATTTTTAAAATATAAGTTGCATGGAATAGTTGTAAAAGTAAATAACATAGAATGGTTGGGCCCACAGATCTCTACAGTCCAAGTATGATATGACATCCAGGAGGATTAGGATTACAGTTTTATTTTTTGTGGTCATATATCAGAATACATACCTCCCAACATTTTGTAAATAAAAAGAGGGACAAAAAAGTTGGCGCACATAGCGTGGCAAATTTTTGACCACACCCATTTTTTTGGTCACGCCTCCTAAATACCATGTTAATTTTACAAAATTTGGCATGTTATGAAAGTTTGAAACTATTTCTGTGGTTGTTTTTTGCAGTTATTAAAGTTTTGCTAATGAAGGTGAATTGCCCTTTGAGCTGTGAGTCTAACTTTTCCCAAGGGACCTGTTATCTTAAATTGTCATAATTACTTATTTGCTTAGCTAGAAATTGTTACAGAAGTATCTTATCTGCTGTTCTGGGTTCTCTGCCAAAAGCCAATTAAGTTTGAAACATTGTTTCTTATTCTCGCTGTTCAGTGCAGAGAAAAACTTGACTTTCCAGTACAAACGAGGGACTGCGGGTTGAGCTGTCAAAAGAGGGACTGTCCCTCTAAAAACGGGAGAACGGGAGAGTTGGGAGGTATGCAGAATAGTGAAAAGGAGTGCACAGTCCAAATGCTTTTGTGTTTAGGAAATGCATCTCTGTCAGTTTGTTGGTTGCATTGTTCTGTGTACTGGACATGTGGTTATAGCACCAAATAGTAAGCTAACAGCATATTTATTTATTCACTTGCACAGGTTCCAAATTTCATTAACTCCACCTTACCACCTCAAGAAAGAATAACTGCTCAAGAGATTGATAATCATTTCCGCCAAGAGCTAATATATAAAAGAAATAAGCGCATTGGAAAGAGGGTTAAAGATCTACTAGAGCAGTTTCCGGAGAAAAGTTTTTTCTTTGCTTTTGGTGCAGGTGAGAAGCCATGTTGGGTCACTCTATAGTTTGCCTACACCAAGGGGCAGATTTATTAAGGGTCAAAACTCTCAAATTTGAATTGTGAAATTTCCAAACCCAATTTGAGTTATAATTCTAATTCAAATTTCGATATGTATCATACTCTGGCCCTTTAAGAACTCGAATTCGACTATTCACCAATTAAAACCTGGTGAATTACTGTATAAGTTAATGGGGGAGGTCCAGGGATCAATTTGGAGATGTTTGCAGCCTTCCTGACATTCAAGATTTTAAATTCGAATTGAGTTTTCTCATTGGAATCAAATTCGATTCGAGTTTTAAAAAAGTTGAATTTGATTTAAACCTTGATAAATGTGCCTCCAAATGTTGTCTATTTGAACATAATTTGTGAAGTGTTAGGTTTGTATTGCCTTTCTGTCTGAATGTGGAGACTCAAGCAGATGCAGCTATTCAGCCTGAGGGCCACGTGAGTGGATTTGTGGGCAAACTGACTGATAACTGAAAAGAGATGGTCTTATCACTGGGGAGGGGGTCACTTGCAGTCTGTTAGTTGAATACTCCATATGACTGATTATTAATTGGTTCAACAGTAAAAAACAGTTGGAATGTGTTTAATCCTGTGATTCTGTTACTTTTCGATCCGTTGCTTTTTTTAAGCATTGTAAAATGTTTTATACCACTTTTGACAAAAATCTTTATTATCACGTCCTGTGGTCGGCGTATTTGAAATCCTAAAACCTCGTGGAATCAACCTCTGTTTGTAATACTCACATAAAGTTACTCCATGAAGATGGAGTTCTAATTCTTTCTTTTTTAAACGTTGATAATAAATCATAATAAAGATTTTTGTCAAAAGTGGTGCGCCATTTTAAACAGGGCGTCACTTGACCTGATGGTATTAGTAATAGACTATACCAGTCAGAATCTAGCTAAAGTGAGGACAGACATCCTTAAAACAGAATTGGAGTTTGATAGGATCTCGACTCAAGAGAGGGATACCTTTTGCACACAATTAACTGAGAAAATGGAAATCCATAGGACTTACTTGCCTTTAAAAAGAAAAAACTGATTAAGGTTGTGCAGGACTATAAAACAGATAGTGTATATCGATGGCTAAAAGGGGATACATTTACTAGGAGACCCCGGAAATTTTTACCTAGTCAACAAGGGAAGGGATTATCAACTTCCAGCAGTGGGACTGATCTTTTTCGGATAGTGATTCCCAGGGAGAACAACATGACATAGACAGACCGGTTTTTTATTAAAGGGCAACAAAGGCCACTCAAGGAAAAAACCAGAAGAAGTTTTGCAAAATACAAGAGAGAGCAGAAACATATCCCAGGACAACATCACCATGACTCCCTCGAGTGCAGTAAAGACTCGGAGCAAAAAGGACAGATAGTTTTCAACCTGTCCTCTGCATCTTTAACCGATTTGCAGGTTCGTGTATTGGGCAAAGGATTTAGCTTTGTGCCTACTACTAATTTTGATCCATTCAATTTTGAGATTGAATTGTTTAAATTTTGCCGTATTTTGAATTTAAATTCTTTTTTTGCTTCTAAATCAGTAGAAGAACTATCCAGTTCAGGAGCTGAGCAATTGAGTACCAACATGTCACAGCAGCTACGCCTTAAGTCTACATTCATGCCACCTACTTGTAACAGATCAGTAAGTACCTTTGCTAATAATGTTAAAAGAGATGTGGGACAATACATTAAAGGTAAACATAGATACTCTAGAAATTTACATCAGAAAGAAAGGAGTGCTATTCAGGAACTGTCTAAGGACACTTTGAGAATAGTCAAACCTGCTGACAAGGGTGGGGGGATAGTCATTATGGACTATACACAATACAAACTTGAGGCAACACTTCAACTCTCAGATGATTTGTGTTATGAACAACTACCGAATGATCCCACATTATCTTATTTAAAAGAAATTGGTCTTAAGGTTAAAGAGGCCCTGGATAAAAAGATTATTGATGTTAAAACTAGTGAGTTCTTAATGAATAATCCATAACGCCCCTGTTTGTACTTACTTCCGAAGATTCACAAGTCTTTGGTTAATTCCCCAGGGAGATCCATTATATTGGCTTCAGGGTCAATTTGCCAACCTTTGGCACAATATGTAGATTCCTTTTTGCAACCCCATGTGATTAAAATACCATCATTTATTAAGGACTCTTTTGATTTTCTGACCAAGCTTAAATCAATAAATATTGACTCTAATATGGAGTCACAAGTATTGGTAGTAACTATGGACATCTCCAGTTTATATACCAACATTCCCCATGATTTAGGCAAACAAACCATCTATAACCTTATCAAGGATAATTAAAGTAATGACAAACGTGGGCCCTTCTTGTATGATTTGCTCTGCTTTGTCTTGGATCATAATTACTTTAGCTTTGAGGATAACTTTTACAGACAAAAGCAAGGTACTGTGATGGGGAGCAGTGTTGCTCCATCATATGCAAATTTATTTATGGCCAAGTATGAAGATCAATATATCTATAAATCTGAGTTTTGGAGGTTCATTATTTGTTATTATCGCTATATAGATGATCTCTTTTTTCTTTGGCAGGGTACTGAAACAGATTTGATCGCCTTTGTTAACTATCTTAATACAGTCCCATCTTCTATTCGATTCACAGCAGCGTGGAGTAAAATTTCTGTAGCTTTTCTTGATGTCTTGGTTCAGTGTGAGGCAGGTAAATTTAAGACGAGTATCTATCGTAAACCCACTGACAGAAAAACAATACTACATGCCGCCAGTTTTCATCCACCTTCATTGATTAAAGCACTTCAATATTCCCAAATGACTAGGGTTAAACGTATAACCTCAGAGCCCCTTGAATTGGAGAATTCTTTGGAGTCCATGGCGGATAGATTTCGCGAACGAGGATATGGGGAGGATATTCTTACTCAGGCCATCACTAAGGTAAATACGAACTCAGTTAAAAAGAAAAAAGAGGGAGAGAGAAAGGTATTTGTCACTAAATATACCACAGCAAGTCGCTTCATTGCACACACGGTTAAAAACATTCGCATCATTTGCAAACTGATGCAATAATTGGTGCCGGATGTCAAGAGGCCCCAATGTTGGCTTATAAAATCGGTAGGAATTTAAAGGATATGCTAGTGAAGGCGAATAATAAAGCACATTATTCAATTCCACATTTTTTACAGAACCCAAAGCCGGGTAATTATAAGTGCTTTAAATGTTCTATCTGTAATAGTATGATTCAAACAACTTCCTTTTCCCATCCTAGGACTGCACAAAGGTTTCAGATAAAACAGAGAATCACTTGCGAGTCAACATATGTGGTATATGCTTTGGTTTGTCCTTGTGGCCTATATTATATAGGTTAAACGATACAAAAATTAAAAGACAGATTTATCAAACATAAAAGTGTGATTAAAATAGGTTAAGTTACGACCCCGTTAGTTCAACATTGTATAGAATACAGGCACAATGTATCCTCTCTACGAATGATGGGGACTGACCAAATTATATGGTCTAGTGGGGGACTTGATAAAAACACTCTGTTACTGAGAAAGGAGGCATAGATGATCTGATATATTTTTGCCACGAAACAGACATGATGCTCCGTACCTGTGTAGTCACAACAGGGATTTTTATATGTGTGCTAGAAATGGTTATTTATGGTGGTCGCATCCCCTTTTTGTATATTTAGCGAGTTATAATCGCTATTTTGAATATATAATAGAATGCGCATGTGCATTAGTGAGTGGAACGCATATGCGTTCCATACAAAGATTTTGTGTGCACACTTCCTGTTATCGCTGGTAATTAGGCGTCTGTTTGGGAGCCTATCTAACATGCCATAAGGTATTTAAACTGCATGTACACACACAATCTTTCTGCCTTTTTGATCTCTTTTATATTGAGAAGTTTTTTGCCTCTGATGAAGACCACTGTGGTGGTCGAAACGCGTTGAGTTTTTCTGTGATGTCTGTAAGTTTTTATTAATATGATATAACAAAATTTTGACAATTTTTGTTTAGATAAGTCTGAGTGTGCAATCCATATATTTATTTATTCATATGATACCTATCAGGAGGCTATGATTGGGCAGCCCCCTTGGATTAACACCTCAGCATGCCAATGGGTGTGCGCCTTCCAAATTCTAATGGGACTCTTCTGATATTCTGCACATGCAGGCGCCCTCTTGATTCACGCCATTACTCACTATCATGGTCAAAATAATGGATCATGTCCATATCACATCCATATTGAATAGACACAACATGACACACTTAGATTTTTATTAGAGTTTATTTTAGATTTTTACATTCTTCTATTGAGCTCCATAACATTTAGTTCATTCCTCTATGAAGCTCTATCCAATTTCCAGCTGAAAGTTTTCTTTCAGTATTCCATCTGAAATGTCCCTGGGAGAATATATTGATTGGCTGGTCTTCACTAGTGATTGGCGAATAAATTCGCCTGGCACGAATTCGCAGCGAATTTAACGCGTCAACATTTTTTTGGACGCACGTCTGATAAGTTGATTGCGTCAACAATCGGGAGAAATTCATACGTCACTAGTCTTCACTGTACATTCCTCATCTTTCCTCTCCTTTTATGATAGACAGTGTTCCATGGCAAGCTATCTATTTTAGGGAATGCAGTTATTTCTCTTCTCTCAAAACAATCACTGAGGTGTTTCCTCATTTCCTTATTATCGTACTTGCAGGTGGGGTTTCCGTTGGCAAGGAACTCGTATGCGTTGGCAATAGCATATACACCACACTCATAACGGTTTGGTTGTTGATCAACATCAAGTATTTCGGTCATTTTTACAGGATCACACGTCACTGCTCCGCCATAACATTCTCTTATTTGTTTCTTTAGTGTATCCGTAAGGTAACGTTTTCCAGAACTGTCTGCAATCTCCACGTTATGTGGTTTTAAGCAGCTTGTCAACCAATTTTTCCTGTCATGATGAATCTGTACAGATGGGCCATAAACAGGATAAAACTGCATTTTGGAAAATAAGCTACTCTGAAGTCCCTCACAATTAAACTGCTTTTTTAGCAGGTTCTGAGCTGCATCAATTATTGTATCATCCAGCACTTCAGTACCTTGCAGCTTCTTTTTATGCTGCTGCTTCAGATTAAGTTCAGGGATCCAGTCATTGTTCCTGTTATTTTTCTTTTTACCCCGCTTCTTTTTCTTTTTGGGGATAGTGGAGTCAGGTGTAGCTATCTGTTCATCCTTTGTGCAGATGGAGTCGGTAACAGAGGGTTCATGTCTCTCTTCCTCTTTTATACAGGTGGTTGAGTCTTTATTGATCTCTTCTTCTTTGCTGCAAACTTGTACAATTACTTCAGATTTGTCTGTGCTGGTCTCTTTTCTGTTTTTATTATGGTTTGGAAGACAATTGAATATTCGCATGATACATGTTTTTGTTAAAGGATTAAGAATTTGCCTAAAAAAAGAAATGTTTCCAGTAGAAGCCATGGTATAACCTAAGCCTAAAGGGAGAGAATAGATTTTTCAATGAGTTAATTATATTAATGTGAGAAAAAGTCCTACAAAAGCTACTGATTCCTTTGCTTGCTAGTGTAATGAAGCATAGCAACTATACCCAATGATTTGCTGCATCCCTATATACCAACACCTACAAATATTATTTGAGTATGAATTATAATAGTCCAAATTAGATTGGAAATTGAAAAAATTGAAAAAAAATTTAATATTGAAATCGAAAATCGATAAAATGCGCTATTACTTAGATCTTTGTACAATTTGAATTTGGCTGAATACGGAGCTATTCGATCGAAAACGGACCCATTCCACCAAAAAAAACTTTGACTTGGTCTTTTTGAATTTCGAAGATTTTTCAATTCGACCCTTGATAAATATGCCCATAATGACAAAGTTGGCTGCAAAGTATGAATAAACTGATTATACTATCATATGAATAATTTTCATACTTGTGTGTCATTGATTTTCTATATATTATTTTTATATAATGATTGAATATTCCAAAAAGCCTTTCTGCAGAAATAAGTTAGGGTAATAGAAAGATGTAACATCAGTATGAATTAGGCGCAACATTGAATGATTTTGCAAAACCAACCAAAGAAGAGGCAAAGGCCCATATTCCTTATATATACTGATAAATGCTAGAAAAACACTAAATCCATCTATTTTTATATACCGAATATTCTACCATAGATTTTTTGAATACTGGTATGGGACCTGTTATCCAGAATGCTCAGGGCCTGGGGTTTTCTGGATAACGGATCTTTCTGTTATCTCTTCATACATTATGTCTACTAAAAAAGCAAGTAAACATAAAATAAACCCAATAGGCTGGTTTTGCCTCCAATGAGAATTAATTCTGTTATTTGGGATCAAGTACAAGCTACTTATTATTACAGAGAAAAGGGAAATCATTTAAAAAATTTGGAGTATTTGGATAAAATGGAGTCTATGTGAGACAGCCTTTCCGTAATTCAGAGCTTTCTGAATAACAGGTTTCTGGATAACGGATCAGAATGAATCCAATCCTAATTTTCATATTTAAACTAAAATCCCCAAAAAACAAGGCTTGCATCATCTGCAAATGATTTCAACATTTAGAATATTACTTATGTACATAGGAATATACCAGCACTGTGTTTTTTTTGATTCAGCAGCTGTATGCTGTTGTGTGCTGTATGAGGCTTCTATGTTTGGTGCCACTAAAGGCTTTATGGCCTCAACTTTGGATTTTCAATTGTCTTAAATCTCATCACATAGAGAAATTATAGATAAATTTGGCAAATCCCAATACAGTGGATTCAGTACCTAATATACCCTGTGTATTGTGATAGCATCATGTTATTGTATATCACATAAAACATTAACAAATTAAATGCTAATGTATTGACATGCCATTATATTTTATATTTTTTGCAAACATTATCTAAAAATCACACTTACTAACCAATAAATACAGGTAAAAATCTATTAAAATTGCTCTAAAATAAACTCACCTCTGCCAGTCACAAGTCTTAATGTAGACTGACACAAATGCAGCTGTGACGTTTATATATACTTCTTTGGCATTGTGATGTCATAATGACAGGTCATGTGACTAAACAGGGACAGAAAACTGGATTTCCCCAACAACAGCTCTGTGCTGTATTGTGAGGTCATCGTAACAGGTCATGTGACAAAAACTGTTTGGTGTAAGGTATATGGAACTATTAACAGTACCAATGTATTAGGCCATAACAAAATATATTGGATCATAATACAGTGTATTAATCATAACATAGGTCATATTATTTTCAAGCAGTTATTGGGTTTTTAATGATTTATGATGATGTTAAACATTATGCAAAACCTGTCTCTTTGCCAAGAATGCCTGGGTTTTGTAGCTCTTCAATCTAAATGTATGACGCACGTTGTGTGCTAACCAGATAGGTGGTGTTGGGTGCAAACTGGGAAGGGTGCCACTTGTGAAGATCCTACCCCTTAATATACAATGTCAACCTGCAACTACCAATTGTTTATTGCCTTTGTAGGCAAGGCACTTAGTTCTGCCAGACCCAGTATAGGGGGAAATTTACAAAAGGGCGAAGTGGCTAACGCTGGCAAAATGACGTCATTTTGGCACTTCGGTGATTTACTAACGGCGCATCTTTGCACTATAACGCCAGGCGAATTTTCGGTCTGGCGAAAGAGCGTTACGTCGAAATTAGCCACCGCTAGTGTAACTTTGAACTGCTGAGCGTAATTTTGCTGGCGTAATTTCGCCAGCGTTCGGTACCCTGGGGAAAATTCACTAACCGGTGGAGTTGCGCCAGCAATGGCTTCGCCGGACTTCGCATGGCGAATTTTCACCAGCGCTCCGCAAATTCACTAAAATGCAAAGTTGCACCCAGCGAAGCGAAAGGTAGCAAATTTGCGCTAACGAAAATTCGCCAGGCAAAGCAAAGTTGCGCTAGCGAAGGGGAATTTGCATACGGCGGAAACTTAGATTTCGAATGGACGTACATGTTACAGCAAATACATAAAAGTACACAAGCCCAGGGAACCTTAATAACTGCAAATAGAGATGTTTTATTGCCCTACACATGAGCCCAGTGTATATTTTATGTGCCATATGTTATGAAAAGTAGGGCACCCAAAAACAAATTTTTCATCCTTTTGCAGCCTATCACCCATGAAAATGTAAAAGACGCCAGCGTTGTTAGGGACTTTAAAGTCCTCTCTACTCTATTGCCAGGTCTGAGCTGACGAAGGCAAGTCTGGCATAAGAGCTAACGTTCAGTAAAATCAACTTCTTAGTGAATTTGCATAGCAACGATCTTTAGCCCTGGTGAAAATTCGCCTGGCGTTAGTGTGCGAAGTTGCACTAGAGTCTATCTTCTTCACTGGCGTATTTTCACCAGCGCCCGTTAGTAAATCGGTGAAGTAACAAAATGATGTCACGCTGGTGAATTTGCGCTAGTCATCAGAGCTTCTGATGAAGTGGCGGGGAGCCATGAAACGTATTAAGCGGGCAGCCAGGGTCCATGCTTTGCTGCTGTAATTTGAGTTTTTATGTCTACTAAATGCATTTCTACTTTTAATCTTCATACTGGTCTCTTCAGTGCTCCGCTTTTTGCTTTTTTCCTTATTTAATTGCATGTATGCAACATCATCTACTTACACCAAGATACCCTAGAATGCCCAAGTGTAGGGAGTCTGGTAGGTGCATGCATTTTTGTAGCTAGTTACAGTCAGCTTTGGTTTGGGAAGGAACATTGTTTCATTGTACCTCCATCGTGGCACCAGATTTGGATAGGTTAAGCCTATACCAGTAGTAGGAAATACAGCATGGGGTTCACAGACAGGGGCTGGAATTAGATAAAGGAGTACAGCAATTTTCTCCAGGAGCCAGAATGAAAGGGTGCTGGCAATGGCAACAGAATCATAGGATTCTTTATAGAGAAATTTAGACCAATAAAGGGTACAGAGCAAAGGGATAGCCAGGATTAAACTACCTAAAAAATAGGGAGGTTGGGGCAGCAGCCGTCCAACACTGGCCATAATAGTATAATAATTGTGGGAGTATGTCCTTGCATTCTTGAAAGCATCGCAGCATTAGTAGTCACAGTTAGGATTAATACTATGGCAGCAATTCACTGTAAAATCTGCCATCTTGTGTTGTGGATACACAGGAAGGCAGATTATAAAATGTTATATATATCACTCAAAAAAACCATCATAAATCTATCCATGCGCTGGGAGTTGGACAAGCATTCCTAATATAAATGCTGAACTGTCCATCCATAGCTGGGGAATGTTATAGCAGCCCCAGCAAAAATCACTTGTTATTGAGCATTACCATTGCTTAAATGAACCTGAGAGGTATAATAACCAGAGCAGCCATTTAAGCAATTAGCTAATCAGACACCATCAAACTGTATTTTAGAAGAAGATTTAAAAATAAAGCTAAGGCTGACCTTAATTAATGCAAGTAAAAAACTGACAGATTTGTTTCCCCATTTGCATCCTGTTTCCTTGGTTTCACACACATTTGTACAGTACATCCACCAGTGCAATATCTTGGGTTAATATATGTATTATATTATATGATATCTATGCATCTGTAAGTTCTGTTGTGCTACCAGGTTACAGAACTATCAGCAGTGGCAGAGTTATATGGTTAAAGCTATATTCTGCCTGGCAAAGGCATGACACAGTCACAGTAGGAATTCAGATTACCTCTATCATAAATAAAGGATATACAGATGGTGTGGTTGAGGCACAAACAGAGAAAGTGTCATATATTTTGTGCATTTTATTTGCTGGTGTGAGTAACCACCTTAATATGTTGGCTCCGGAATCAGCATTGGGTTCAGAATTTGGATGGAATGGATTATCTACAAACCAGCATGCCATTTCACAGTTACTCAGTCCCCTGCCAATCATACTGGGTGATAGTGCTTGAATGCGAGCAAACATTCCTGTTTATTCTGGGTAATAGATGCCATGCCTGTATATATATGTGCCCTTAGTCTCTTCTGCCCCAAGTGCCATAGGTACCAGTAACCGGAGGGGTTGCTAACGGCGATGCGCTGGGTTACGATTGGAGCTACACGGTGCGACGCTCCTCACACTGGAGTTTCGGTGCGTTTCCGATCCACCAATACAGGGTGAAGGACAGGTCGAGCGTGTGCTCTTGGGTACTCTGCCAACATATGGGGAATACTAGGACGCACCAGGGTAAGAGTATATACCTTCCCATATAGCGGGGCATTATGTTTGCAGCATACAGTGGCAATTCAGTTAGGTGTTTACACACTTAATGTGGTGTTTTAGCGCCATTTTCTATCCTATTTAAGCCTTATACACTTGTGCACTGTTTATCCCTGACGAAGGCTCCTGGGGGAGCCGAAACGTTGGACCACCAATAAAACTTTCACTTTTATTCGCATGATTGATCCGCTGTGAATTATTGCCTTGGAGTGCTGTCAATCCCTGCAGCAAACTACATACTCTATGGACTAGCACCCAGGCTTCCCTCAAACTTTTGGTTGTGCACTCCATTCGTTGATGTTTCACACTATCAGCAGTAGATGATTTTGTAGGCACAGTATTTTGTGGAAGTTTGCTGTCTGCCATGTAATAATTCAGCTGGAGATGATTGGGTTGTTGCATGGCGCGTTGCTCTGTAGTTATGTAGGAACTCTGTTGTAAATCCAAGTTTTCCCAGTAATATATGCTGTCTAGCTGTGTAGTGCTTATTTCAGACTTCTGTTGAATCGTTCGATTTCTCCATTTGCTTGTGGGTAATACACTGAAGATTTCCTATGCACAACATTCCTCTCTCTCAGAAAGGATTCAAACTAATATGAGACGAACTGTGGTCCGTTGTCTGATATTAACTCCTTTGGATTACCTTCTCTGCTGAAGACTGTAGACAGAAATGTTATTACTGTAGCTGATGTTATATGAGAAACAAATGCAATTTCAGGACATTTACTTTAATAGTCCATCCAATAGCAAATCTACAGTCTATAGGAGCATCTGTAAAAGCACCGACAAAATCTTTAGCAAGTTTTTCCCATGCTGAATCAGGAAATGGTACCGGTTTGACATCTGGTCTCAACTTGACTTTGTGTACAAACTTCTTTGCACAACCCAGTGAAGTGTTGCTTTGTGGTGAAATTTTAGACACTGGCTGTGTGGCAGGCACTGGGGCTGTAGTAATGAGACCATCAACTAATTGTAGGTTTAATGCAGCAAAGAGATCCCTTCCAAGTATAGCAGTACCCTTATTCACAATGTAAAAGTCAGATTTTGCAGTATTTGATTCAATGTGTACAGTCACTGGCAAGCAACCAAGCACAGGGATTGGATCCTTTAAATAACTGACCAGTTTCAGAGACAAGCAGATCTTTTGCAAAGTATTTCAAGAAAATATCCTTTGGTAGTATAGAAACAGCTGAACCTGTATCAAGCATCAGGTTAATGGAGTGTCCTTTGTCAGCAGAAGCAGTACTGATACTGTGCATATAAACTTGTCTGGAATAAATGTACCAGCTTTATCCACACTTAATACTGTAACATTTGTAGTAGTGACTTCATGAACATCTTTAGCAGAACTAAGGCAGATCTTAGCAAAATGTCCTAGTTTTGTGCACCGTACAGCTTTTGCAGGACATGTAACATGATTTGCAGTGTGTTGTGTTGAACCACAGTGAAAGCAGTATTTTCTATTTGTATTTGCTGCACGGTTTTGCAGTGTAGGTGAATCCCTTTCCTTAGCACTGTATTTTGCCTGTGACTGTGCATTATTAGGCCACAGTGTTGAATTCACAATCTGTACATTCCCAGCAGTTCTCTGACTGAAAGTTTTAGCCTCTGCCACTGCTCTTTCAATTTGGCTGGCAACTGTTATAGCCTTTGCATGGGTTAAATCCTGCTCTAGGAGCAGTCTCTCTCTAATGTGAGGTGAGTTTGTTTTCATCTGTTAGATTCCCAAATTTACAGGTAACAACCAGCTCTCTCAAAGCTGCTACAAATTGTTCTGTGGATTCGCCATTACGTTGTCCACGTTGGCAGAATTTATATCTTTCAGCAACCAAATTTACTCTTGGCACAAAAAGTTCTTTATAGCAGTAAGAGCAGTTTCATAAGTATCATCAGGTAATGGTAATGTATAGAATATACACTGTCCCTCTGCTCCCAGGCAGTGAATAAGTAAAGCACGCTTTCTAGCAGCAGAAATCTCCCCTTGGTCAGCAGCAATAATGTAATTTTCAAACATACGAATCCAAGCAGTAAAAGGTATGGTAGGCTCACCAGGGTTTGGAAGAAAAGGTGCAGGCTGCTGCAGAGGTAGAAGAGCCATCCTTGTCGCCATTTGCTATGTTTTGGGTAGCCAAGGATGAGTAGATTATAACAGTCCATTAGCAGACTCTCAAGCAGCCATTACACAACAGTAACTTTCACTTTTAAGCTGACAGAAAGTATGCACAGTAAAAGTCTGAGCACAGTGACATCTACAGGCCATTTGTATAAACACCACACACTTCATTGATGTCACTGCCCTCCTCACAGCGGCATAACTAAGGCCCCCGCAGTGCTCGGGGGCCCCAAGTCCTGAAAGGCCCCTCTGCCCACTGCCAATGAGGCCATCTTGGATTTTTTTTAAACAACCTAGGGAGCAGGCAGGCAGAGAGAGCACGCTAAGCAGCTGTGGGAGCACAAGAAAAGAAGAAAATTCATTCCTGGTATTCTGCAAGTGTAAGGTTATGCTTTCAATCTATTCACTGATCTTACTGGCATCTCAGGATTTAATAGAGTGCTCATTGGCAATTTTCAGGGATCTTACTGGCATGTAGATTGCTTTTTGGACATTACTGATCAATAGATTGCTTTTTGGACATTTTCTAGTGCTCATGTGTGGAGTTAATGGAGTGGGTTTTTTTGGCCATTTTCAGTGAATTCCTGTGTTTCTCCTGATTTCTCCTACTTTTAAGTTGACAGCTCTGCACAGCTGGTGTTAATATGGCGGACTAATTGCACCCAATTGGGCCCCACACCCACCTTCTTTGTTGGAGCCTCCTCACATTCCCCCTCTCTCCTAATGCTCCATAATTGTTTAGGCACTGTGTATGGGCATTAGGTCCCTTATTCTGGTGCATACAAGATTTTAAAGTGATACACAAATTGTCTTAATAGAAGTGTCTGAAAAATGGCTCCTACCTGCTTGCTGTGATTGTGTAATGCCAAGACTGAAGGAAACAACATGAAAATAATAAATGTAGTGTAAGTAAATTTTATTTTGCTCAACTAACATGATAGAAACTAATTTGGAATTATTTCTTTAGGTGATAAGTCCCTTTTCAAATATGTAGTTGTCCTAAATGAGCAAATGCATCAAAGCTTATTGGCCAAATCCTGGATTCAGTACTGCCACTACATATATAGTGGTAATTTATTTACATTTTATCACCCAAGCAATTGGCTTATACAAATGGCTTGCAAACTATAAGCTGGTAAATATAATTAATGTAAGTAAACAACAGAATAACTACATGGCACAGCACCATCTCCTTTGACTCATTATCCATGTGACATTGTTTAAAAGGAATATGCATTTCATTTGTTTGCATTATATTTTCATTGCAGGTCATTTCCTGGGCAATAATACTTTAATTACATAGATTTATTAAGAAGATATAGATATGATGTGCAACATACTCCTGCTGGTCGATCCATCATCAATAAGTAAGTTCCATGGAAAGAAGGACTAAGGTGGGGTGCATTGAAGAGTCCATCATCTCCCATTTACTTTTACATAAAGCTAAATTTCATATCTGGTGTTATGTCTAGGAGCAGGAGGTGCCTTTGTATAGTTAATCAGAGACAACAGTAAAAATATAGTTTCATTTAGAGGCTCCAGCTTGCATTTCTACATATGTAATTTGTGTCTTTTGCAAACAATGACCTACATTCGTTCCAGATTTCCCCATAGACGTCAGTGGAGTGTTGATGTGATAAACCATGGCATTAGTTTTTCTCATAAAACAGAATCTGGGCTAATATATTAAGGCTATCGGCACACAGGGAGATAAGTTGCACATGTTTAAATCTGTGCCACTACAGATTTAGCCTTAAAGGGGTTGTTCATTTTTAAATTAACTTTTAGTATGATGAGTGTTCTGAGAAAATTTGCAATTGGTTTTAATTTTTTATTATTTGTGGCTCTGGAGTTATTTAGCTTTTTATTCAGCAGCTCTGCAGTGTGCAATTTCAGCAATCTGTTAGTTAGAGCCCAAATTGCCCTAGCAACCATGCATTGATTTGAATGAGAGAATGGACTATGAATAGGAGAGGGCCTAAATCGAAAGATGAGTAATAGAAAGTATCAATAACAATATATTTGTAGCCTTAAAGGAACAGCAACACCAAAAAATAAAAGTGTTTTAAAGTAATGAAAATATAATGTACTCTTGTGCTGCACTGGTAAAACTGGTGTGTTTGCTTCAGAAACTCTACTATAGTTTATATAAACAAGCTGCTGTGTTGTCATGGGGACAGCCATTCAAAGCTGAAAAAGGAGAAAAGGCACAGGATGCACAGCAGATAACAGATAAGTTCTGTAGTATACAATAAGATTCTTCAGAAGGTATGTGTTATCTACTGTGTATCCTGTGCTTGAATGGCTGCCCCCACCGCTACATAGCAGATTGTTCATATAAAGTACAGTTGTGTTTCTGAAGCAAACACGCCACTTTTACCAATGCAGGGCAACAGTACATTATATTGTCATTTGTTTAAAACACTTTCATGTTTTTGGTGCTACTACTCCTTTAAAGAAAATTTGTAAGCTGGAAAGAATCCAAACACGAAGGCACACAATTCAAAAACTATAAAAACAAAAAGTGAAGGCCAATCATAGCTTAGATTTAGGCAATCTTCTAAAAGTTCTTATTGGTTGGCTGGGGTGAAAGCAACAAAGGGGACGGTCTGTGACATAAACAGGGATGCAAGTTGTGGTGCCAACAATTAGGGCTTTAGTGTGCAGGCTAGGGGCTCGATTTAATATTACATAGTTACCATTAACTACATTGTATTGTAAAATTGTAATACCTGCCCTCACCGTTTAACCAGCGAGCCTGTGAAATACCAGCCAGATGGTAACTCTAACTCTAGACTAAAGTAGCAGCTTTTTGACCAATATCTGCTTGAAATCATCCAGATATATATATCAGGCATATTAGAAAACCCCCATCAGGAGGGTGAATTTTGAAGTGTTAGCCTGGAGCCAAACAATCCTGATTTACTGATTAAGCTGTAATGTTGTTGCCCAGATCTGGCAAAGCATGGCTTTATTTCTTCATGAATAGCATTTGATTTGATTTGATGTATTCAAGATAACATTGATATACATTTTCTCTATTTTTATTTTCTTTTTTAGTGGTAAAGGTAAGAAAATCTGCTGCCATCCAAGTTTTCATCTTTACCAATTCGATTATCCCCACCACCCTGCACAGTTACTTCCAGAATAAAAAAGCCTGTAAATTCTCACAAAGTCCAAGAGTCCCTCCCCGACATAATTTTAGATGATGATATCGACCAGCATGGGCGTCCACAGAGGGGGGCAAGAGGGGGCAGTGCCCCCCCTGGGACTGTGCGCGGTTTTTCCAAGTCCAAACCCGCCAATGGCTAGTTTTGGGCTAGTTTTAATAGGTGCCGCAGGTTTGGACTTGGAAAAACCGACCAATGCCCAAATAGTAGCACGCACTGCTGACTGCACCTGCCTGCACGCCGCCAGCCAGCCGGCAGCCGCAGGATAATTACGAACGATACGTTCTTAAAAGGGGCGGAGCCGGAGACTTGGGATTATCAGACTCAGACTAGAGAGGGCTCAGGGGCAGGCTGGAAGAACACGCAGTGAGCGTCCCTCAGGAGGAGGGCGGCCGCGTGACGTCATGATGCAGGGTGCGCAAAGCGCGGTGCCACCACGCCCGGCACGCCGACGCCTGGGCCTGTCTCTCTGGGTCCTCCTGGCGGGAATTGGTTGGAGACTGGAGTTGGACACGACGACGACGACACAGACAGTGCCACTTTGCGGGACTTGTGAGTAGCTGTCTGCGACTGTGCGTTGTGTTTGTGTCTCTCTTATTTGTATGTAGGGCTGTTGGGCAGTATTGGGATCCTGTCATTGCCCGGTCCCCAATAAAACAATATTGGGTTGGGTGTGTCACAAGAGGACTCAAATGCTCCTTTATGTTGTACAGGGAACAGTAGATTTCTGATTGTAAGCCCACATTCAGTAAGATGTTCTGAAGCTCTTCTGTTGCTCTTCTGGATATATTATGTCTTGACTGGCACAGTTTTTATGAACACACATTTATAAGCGCTCAATGTATTCGCAGTACTGTCAGTACAGTTATGGGACCTGTTATCCAGACTGCTTGGGAGTTTTCCAGATATGGGATCTTTCTCTAATTTGGATCTCCATTCCTTAAGTCTACTAAAAAAATCATTTATTATTTAAACCCATTAGGATTGTTTTGCCTCCAATAAGGATTAATGATATTTAAGTGGAGATTGAGTACGGTTTTATTATTTCACGGAAAAAGAAAATGAAATTTAAAAATATGGATTATTTGGAAAAAAAAAATGGAATCTATAGGAGACAGCCTTTCTGTAATTCAGAGGTTTCTGGATAACAGATCCCATAGCTGTATCCTTTGATGACATAAACTTTTTGACGTGTACAGGTTACCTGCCCATTGTTCTGTTGCACATGCGAGTGGCGCTGTGGTTGTGCGCACGTAATTCATTTGGCTACGACCTCCTACTAAGGGGGTTACAGTATTAAAGGGGAATCCAACCCCCTGGCGCTAACACCTCACCTCCCTCCTCCCCCCCACCTACCTCTCACCCCAGGCTATTGCCCCTAAGTTGCTACTTACCCCTCTGTCCCCTCCAGCGACGTTCACAGGGGCCATCTTCTCTTCCAACCGCTTCTTCCTGTATGCTGCTCTGTCGGCGGCGAATGCGCAGTAGGATGCCGGTACTACTGCGCATGCGCACAAAGTTTCCGAAGTTCAATCGCCGAACTTCGTGAACTTTGTACGCATGTGCAGTAGTACCGGCATCCTACTGCGCATGCGCCACCTAGCGCCGCCGGATCCCGAAAGAAGAGGTTTGAAGAGAAGATGGCCCTGTGATCGTCGCTGGAGGGGACTTACACAGAGGGGTAAAACAGGTGAACAGTAAATGTTATCTAATTGGTTGTGTTATTGTTTCTTAGCAAACTTAATGCCTTGTGTTACCCCTTTTATTTACAGTGCCAACCAGGCAGTACCCAAAAGAACCCAATATTATTTGCAGTACCAGTCAGCCATCAGTCTGGGAAAAGTACAGACACTTAATTGATCTGATAACCATATTATTTTACTTTATTTTATTACGATTTTTCAATTTATGAATTGGGCTACTTTTGGGCTACTTTTAAAATGGCTTTTGGCTACTTTTTGGCTAGTTTTTTTATGGTCTTTGGCTGGTTTTGAAATGAAAACCTGGCAACCCTGATTGCAGTTTGCAACCTTGTACTTGTGAGTTCTGGGGGTATTTATACAATTACTTGCCCCTGTGCCATCTGTTTGTGTGTTCTGCTGGTATTTATGTATGTACTTGCCCCTGTACCATCTGTTTGTGAGTTCTGGGGGTATTTATACATGTACTTGCCCCTGTGCCATCTGTTTGTGAGTTCTGGGGGTATTTATACATGTACTTGCCCCTGTGCCATCTGTTTGTGAGTTCTGGGGTATTTATACATGTACTTGCCCCTGTGCCATCTGTTTGTGAGTTCTGGGGGTATTTATACATGTACTTGCCCCTGTGCCATCTGTTTGTGAGTTCTGGGGGTATTTATACATGTACGTGCCCCTGTGCCATCTGTTTGTGAGTTCTGGGGGTATTTATGCATGTACTTGCCACTTTGCCATCTTTGCGTGAACCAGGGTTGCCACTTGTCAGACAACCGGTATTTTGAAGGGTTGCCCGGGTCAAAACTTCCTGGATGGTTTTTCAAATTAGGGAAACGGTGCAGGATTCCCTTGATTGACCCGGCGATCGGCTGATCACCGTGGCATAGCTCCATCCCCTGATGGCAGTGACACACCCACCTATCTCACAGGCCCGCCCACAGATGCCTCCTTGCCCCACCCTGGAAAATTTTCTGCGGACACCCATGTCGACCAGCTAGATAAAGATGAAAGGAAGTACAAAAAGAGGAAGCAAAGGAAGGAAAAACATCGCCATTTCAGTGATCTCTGGGTTCCCATTGAAGAAAGGTAAATGAATTACAGTGTATATAAACTGTATATTCTAATTTGTAATATATCTGAAATTGTATAGTTAATAAATATAGTTAATAAATAACCCCTACTGTAAAATATAAAGCTATTACGAGTCATACCTCCATATAATTAAGCATTTTACAATAGACAATTAAGAGCTGAATTAGCCCAATAACGACTCATCAGTTTTGAGAACAATAAATGCCCTCTTGAATGTCACTTCTTTCAGTGCAGACAAAAATGCTTGGAGTGGCATTAAATCTTTTTTTGAATTTAGGGTGCTTTAAATGCATTTTGTATGGCATCTAAAAGAAAATGATACATATTTTAAACAGAAGTCTGTAATATTTAGAAGAATATTAGACATCTATTGACATGGAAATGATAAGTACATGCAAGAAAACAAGCTGTTTCTCAGCAGGTATAGAGAAACAATTTTCCTGTCATTCCCTTGCAAACTCATCTGTCATGTACAATAAAATACCCTGTGACCAAGAAGAAAGTAGTGGAAAGAAAATTTGGTTTAAAAAAAAAAGCAGAATGCTTTCTATCTTTTCCGAGCACCTAGTTTGCTGTTCATGCTACTTTCGCTCCTCTGTTCCTAAAACATCAATATTTGGAATGGTTATTAGCAGCACCCTGCGGAGATAATTGCCCACTTGTGAGACAAAGTGCATTCATTGGTTTAGTTGCAAGGGTTTAATGACAAGTGATCTTTTCCTTACCTGTAAACAAAACAAACTGATTTTGATGGAAGCCCCGGTGTGTCACAGAAGTCTAATATATATTATTTTATCACCCGAAGCACATTATTTAAAGTAACAGTAACTTTGAAGGTGTTTGAAATGTGTTGAGTTTTTTTTTTTTTTTTTTGCTTTGCTTTTTTTGTATAAAATATGTGTATAAAATATTTGCTAAAGCCTTAATTAAGGTTTAGGCTGGTTACATTTAAGCTCCTTTATAAAATGTAGTTTCCGAAGGCATGAGGTGAAATACATAAAAGAGACATATGTTGAATGGCTGTGTAAAGGCTTCATGGATGTAAATAAATCCCAGGGAAAACAAAAAACGACTGGCCTCTGTCTAATGTTATTAGCAAATCGAAAAGTAAATTCTTATCCAGGCTGGGGTGTAACTAGAGGCCTGTGAGCTCTGACTGAACAAGGTGCTTGGCAGGTTCCTTTCTATCCATCTATATTCCTTATCCATATTTAGTACCTGCTCTAGAAGGGCAGCTTATTCATAAATGAGAAATTGAAGTGGACATTTATGAAGAGCAGGGCAAAGTACGAAGTGCGAAAAACAGGCACAAGCCACCATAGTTTTTGCACTTTGCACCTTCAGCTCAGGTCTGGCTTCACATAATGGAGCCTGTGTTCAGCACTTAGGCAGCCCCACTCTTATCTTCTAAATTGCTCTTCATTCATTCATTCATTAAAGTGGACCTGTCACCCAGACACAAAAAGCTGTCTAATAAAAGTCCTTTTCAAATTAAACATGAAATCCAATTTCTATTTTTTATTAAAGCATTCATAGCTGTTGTAAACTCATTTAAAAATCTCAGCTGTCAATCAAATATTTTCTGCCCCTCCTCTATGCCTAGGTATAGAGGCGGGGCAAACAACTGCTTTCACTTTCCATTCAGCACTTACTAGATTTCACTGTTCTCCCCACATTCCCCCTTTCTCTTCACCATTTAATTGTGTAGCCAGGGCATGGGGATGGACATCAGGTCCCCCATTCTGGTGCACAAACAAGATTCTGAGATGATACAAGGCTTGTCTTAATAACAGTGTCTACAAAATGGCTCCTACCTGCTTGCTATAATTATGAATTCCCAGGAAGGGAATTCATAAAGGAAACAAAATTCAAATAATTTAAATAGTGTAATTAAAGTTAATTTTGTTTGACTAATATTCTAAAATAGGAGTTTGAATATTTTTTTATGGGTGATGGGTCCCCTTTAAGGTTTGCGATATCAATTCCCTAAGGGTAAGGGCACACCTGGCGATTCGGGGAGATTTAGTCGCCTGGCGACTAATCGCCTCTGCTTTTGGGCGACTAATCTCCCTAAACAGCTTCCCCCTTTCTTCCACCAGCTATAATGAAAAATCGCCAGCGGCATGGCACACGCAGCGATTCCGCCAGGTGACTAAATCTCCCGAATCGCCAGGTGTGCCCTTACCCTTAGTGCTGTAGCACTTGCATCCGGGGAATACATAAGGGCTTCAGCCTTTTATAAGTAGACTGCTTCTGAAGCCAAAGGTAAATCATTTAAGGACCCAACTAGATTTTAGGAACAAAGCATTTTTTCGTTAGCACATATTTAAACACTTTGTTTCCTACTGGGCCACTTATTTATCCTGAGCCCCCCAAGCAGTCACAGGCGCTGCTTTCTGACTGAAACCCTAATCTTGTTCTGTCAGTCATTTCATAAGAGCTGTTTGTTATTATTTCAACGTTCACTTTAAAAAAAAAAAACAAATGTTCTTTTTTTTCAGTTTAACTGGCACCCCACCACAAATCTGAATCATTAATGGATACATTACTGTGGAACCACATCCAAGAGAACATAAAAAGGACAAAGATATTCAGACAGCACGGAGCCTTTCCTTCAGCCTATCGATCCCTTCTGCCTTTTAGCTGCTGGCTTGGTGTTTTCAGCAGGTGGCAGTATTTCAATGAATTTTCTATGAGGAAAACAACGACAGAACAAAACTCAGCTCTGTTAATATGATTTCTAACATGGATTTTGATGTGTCTGTAATTCAGAAGTATGTTGATTCATGGGTAAAAAGGATGGCTTGTTTGTTTAGACTATATTATGTCTCTGCCAAGGTTTCTATGCACTTCTGAGTCATTTTCTGGCAGCCTTCACTCAACGCTGCTTTTTAGCAGTTCAATATACAAACTTTTTGGAAAGCGTCATTGATATTTGCATGGGGTTTGTTCCTACCAAAAAAAAGTGACCTCAAGAAGGTTAAAATAAAGCAAGCCCAGTGATTTAAGAGGCAGCCTAACATTGCTCATAAAACCAACATATCTGAAAGAATTGAATGTATTTTTTACATACTGTATTAGTTAAGCAGTTACATTTGATGAGAAGAAGCCCCACATAACTTACTACACTACAAGCACCAATGGACACCAATAGGACTTCTGTGGCTCAATCACATCAAAAGGACAATATGGTGTTTGTTCTTACGCCTGTAAAGGTGGCCATACACAGAGAGATCCGCTTGTTTGGCGACGTCGCCAAACGAGCGGATCTCTCCCTGATATGCCCACCTTGAGGTGGGCAATATCGGGCTGATCCGATCGTAGGCCCTAGGGCCCAACGATCGGATCCTAACAAATTGTAACGGGCGGTCGGATTGCGGGACCGCATCAACGAACAGATGCGGCCGCGATCTGATGGGATTTTTAGTCCCATCCGATCGAGATCTGGCTGACTTTCAGCCAGATCTCGATCGGTGAAGCCCGTCGGGGGGGACCCATACACGGGCCAATAAGCTGCCGACTCGGTCTGTCGGCAGCTTTTATCGGTCCGTGTATGGCCAGTGGCCACTTTAACTTAAAGCTTTACCTGCTTTTGGGCTGCTAGTATTATGTAGTGGCTGATACTGAAATAGAATATGTCTTTGTTTGAAAAGTCATTATATATTTTTCTTCTCTTGAGGAAGAATGTATTCATGTTAATCCCATAATGCACTTGGGAAATATAAAAAGTATTCTTATTACAAAATTGTACTTTAGACTTCAAAAGAGTGGCTACATTTTTTTCTAAACCCTCTTTATGTTTGTGTCAAATTTGTATTAGTGTTTTGCATGTTTAGCACAGAGGAAACTTTATGCTCATATAGATTCACGTGATCTCTCTACAAGCTATAAGGAATATTAAGGGGTTGTTTTTACTGCTTCTATTCCAGAATGAGAACATTAGCAATTGTTTTGGCTAACCATGTTGGCTAAAGTATAAATCGCAGGTGGGAAAACATATGCTACTACCCAAAGTAGATACTTTAGGCAACTTTGTTCTGTATATTAGGGAAGTACTACATATGCAGCAGACCCTGCTGGAGGGGCCCATACAGCCGAGTCTACTGTACTGTAGCCCCCCTTCCTCTTGCCTACCTTAAACTTTGACGAAAATATGAATGGCACAACCAAGTAGCAACCAGGCTGGAAAGTGGGACTGTTTGCGCTGGGTTCCTCCAAAGATTTTTTTGGTGCTGTTAAACTACGTTTGGATGGGATTAGCTCATTAAACAATAGGTACGGTAGAATAAAACAGAGGTTGTGTCTACAGAACCCAAGGTGTCTTATACAAGTCTGGAAGAAGCTGATTGGAAAAAAGTGCAAGAGACACCACGTCTTAGTAGTTCCATAACAAAATGAACAGGTAAAGGTATATTAATATGTTATATATTAAGAAACTGTAATAAGATATTAACACATTCTGTACCTAATGTGAACACTGTGTACCGTATATATGATTTAAATGTGTATCTGAAATTCAGCTTAACCAATATTTCATTTTGAATTAGTGTTTTATTTATCAAACTTATCCAAGATAGAGAACGCTGTGGGTACACATATAGATGACAATGTACAGCAGATAAGATAATATAGATTGCCAGCATCTGTATGTATTATTATTTTAAAGCTTTTAGTGAGAGCCTACTTAAAAAAGCATTACCCACCACACAAGAGACCTCAGTTAGAGATAGTAGTATCAAGAAAAGAATAATCTAAAGAAGGAATAAAATACAAAGCAACCAACTCGATTTATACAAAACCTATTATGAAAATGTGACACACATTGATCACCTGGATTACAAAAGTTTCTCGGACTGCCAGAAGCAGCTGTGAAGTTAGAAGGCTGGAGTGGAACGTGGGACCTGGTGGTGTCCATGAACACCAGTCACCTTGTACTTTATGTTTAAAATGTGCATACTGTTCTGGTTGTGTCAGGGCTTGCTTACTTTGAACAGTGCCAATCTTAGGTATTGCCCATATGACTTTATACATGATATATTTTCTGTAAGTTTTGTTTTAACAGGGGATTCTTTGATGGGGTATCAGAAGATATTATATGTATGTAATGCATCATACGACTATAATCTGATTCAGCAAAGTTCTTTATCCACCATGTGTCCCTTAATGTATATTTTATATAGGGTTTTTTGGCAAATTCAATATTTCCAATGCTGGGGAGGAGCCCATGGAGTGCTCAAGTTCAAATACCACTCCTAGAATAAATATTCCCTCTTCAAACTCAATCAAACACTTGTGAATTTGTTCTGCTGGAGAAAGATAGAAGCTAGTGACATTGTTTATTATATATTTTAGATATATATATATATATATATCTGCCCAGAGTCTCTTGAAGGTTAAACTACAGAGCTCCTAGTAGGGACGCGCCAAATACCAATATTTGATTTGGGATTTGGCCGAATACAAGCCTTTTTCAGCAGGATTCAACTGAATCCAAGAGCTTGACTGAACCTGCATAGACTTAGTGCATGACACCACCAGTTTCCAGCAAATGCACAATAGATTGAAAAAACTGTCTTTTTTTTCTAAAGTTTGGCTTTCCACTCAACTGTGCATGCATGAAGGAAGAGGATTTCTTTGCGGGGCTCACGGAGAATGTTTATATTTTTATGGGAACGGTCTATTTCCTTTGACGGACGAATGGCTTGTGTCAGGGTGTAATAATAATTTACGGTTTATATCTATTATGTGAGCCCCCATACTCTCTGGCGCGACAACGCCAATGGTCCAAGATAGGGTAGACTATAAGGACAAATGGTCAACTGTGGACAGTGGTCACTCATATAATTTATACTAGGCCATAGAAATAAATAGTCTTCTTTCTGCTATTTGAAAATTGAGTGTCACCATGTCTCTTATGCCCATTTGCAGAAGTGTTACTCAAATAGCTGATGTTGCCATCCTGTCTAAAATTACCAGACACCAGCTCAGGCATTTGGGACCAAAAAACTGTTATGTTGCAAAGCTGCACATCTTGCAAGAATGTATAAATGTATATGCCAGTAAGTTTCCTCGCCAGACCATATATGGTATTTCCGTGTACCCCTTGTCACAATTACTGTAAATGCCTTCTGAAAGCTATATAACGGTTGGACCAAGAGGTGTGTCCTTGGGTGACATTCCGTGTGTTACTCCAACAGTTTACCCAGACAAAACTGTTATGTTGTACTGAATAAATTGCCTGACTTTTACTAAAATAAATAAATAAATACCATCAAGAATGACCATGGGCCTGGGACATTTTCTGCTAACAGAAGCACCAGCCCAGAGTATCATGTAAGCGATTATAATCACAGGGGTACCTAACATTTGGCAACCCCACCGTAATTCAACCCTTTTTCTTTAAGGTATGCAGGGATAATAGTTTCAAGATATTGCTTTACCTGCCATAACCGGGCACAACTGTAATTTTTGCAAGGATCGAACATTGTACAACTTCCCCGTTTGCCCTATTTAGCTCAAGAAATAACAACCACAAGTCAAAAGTCAAAGTCACAAATCAAAGTCATAGATGCACTGAACTCCCCAAGATATGTTTTTATAACCCTGAAGAAGGTTACAAGACCAAACTTTTTCTAACACTTTTTGTAAGCATTGCAAGTCTGTTCTGAGTTTTTAAGGAGTGCAATAAATCCACAGTTTTCGATTTGGTCAAATACTGAATCCTCCTTAGACAAATAATGAACAATTTGGGGCAAAACACTCTGGAAAAAAGAAACATTCTTATCTTGAAAAATGATGGTGGAGAAAATGTTAAAGTCAGAAGGAGATGAGTAGTATTACATAACATTTATTGTTTATAAATATTCTCAGCTTGCTTGTGCTTATTGTCTATATTTATTGTCTAGATCAGTGATTGTCTAGATCAGTGATCCCCAACCAGTTTCTTGTGAGCAACTTGTTGCTCACCAACCCCTTGGATTTTGCTCCCAGTGGCCTTTTGAATTCTTTGCTTGGATGCAAGCTTTGGTTGCATAAAAACCATGTGTACTGCCAGTTCATACAGGGGCTACCAAATGGCCAATCACAGCAGTTTTGCACCCAGGAACATTTTTCATGCTTGCGTTGCTCCCAAACTCTTTATTTATCTGAATGTTGCTCAAGATCTGCTCATTGTGCCACATCTTTGCTCAATTGGGACACCAACAATGAGGGGATCTGCACCTCTTACAATTTAGCAGAGGAAATGAACTTTAGTGTGCAGCTAGTGTGGGGTGTCTAGGAGCTCCTAATGAGAAAGTTTCCTCAGGGACCTTTCTGTGGTCATGGTACAGAGGCTCGCCCTGTCTGGTTACTGTGATGCTCAGGGTCTCTTTTTCTCGACCACAAGAAACATCGTTTCCCAAAATAATAATGGTCCAAATTGACCTGATCCAATTATTTGGCTCCACCAATGATAGTGTTATACTCCTGGCCTACAGAGGTCTGTTGGGAGAGGGCACATCAACATACCTACTCTATAAATATCTGATTGATTTTTGACTGTATATATATTCATCACACAAGTAATTTTGAGAGCCTCCTTAAAGGGGAGCTCCGGCTTCCAAACCAAAATTTGATAAAGAGGCCCACACAACACAGAAACCCCTAATATACCCATCACAGTTACCTGTTTCTTCAAAAAGTATGAATAAATGCCATTTTCTATGCTGAAATCCAGCAGTTCACCTTTGAATGAAATTTTAGTATGAAGTAGAGAGTGGATTTTCTGAGACAATTTGCAATTGGTTTTCATTTTTTATTATTTATTATTTGTTTATTTAGCTTTTTATTCAGCATCTCTCCGGTTTGCATTTTAAACAATCTGGTTGCTAGGGTGCAAATTCCCCTAGCAACCATCAGGCCCGGATTTATGGCGAGGCCACATAGACCCGGGCCTAGGGCGGTAAAATTTTAGGGACGGCATGCCGCCCAGTCTCATCCTTAGGCGCACTGGGAACTCGAAGCTCCCCAGTGCTTCAATGCCTTAGAGCACCGTGGCCGGCGCTTGGACCCGGCGGCAACGGGGGGGGGGGGCAGAGGTGAGCAGAAGTGGCCGGCACTGGTTGATTTAAGTGAGAGACTGGAATATGAATAGGAGAGGAGCTGAACAGAAAGATGAGGAATACCAAGTAGCAATAACAATACATTTGTAGCCTTACAGAGCATTTGTTTTTTAGAAGGGAGTCAGCGACGCCCATTTGAAAGCTGCAAAGAATCAGAAGAAAAAGGCAAATAATTATAAAACTATAAAAAATAAAACCAATTCAAAAGTTGCTTAGAATTCTATAACATACTAAAAGTTACCTTAAAGGTGAACCACCCCTTTAACAGTTCTTCTCTTTCTGCATCATTTGAAATCGTGGCAGGGAAGGAGGGACAAATTGTAACAACAGCATGCAGGAACTACATAACCCACAATTCATTGCATTGTGAAAAAAAGTCTGCATATTTTATTTAATTGATGTATATTGCAAAGTTGCTTGAAATTATGTTTACTTTTCAAAAAGTTATGTTTTTGTGTGGAGTCCCCCTTTAAATGGGACAATAAGCTGTGAACTCAGAAGGGGCAAAGATCACAGTCAGTTTTGGTCAATATATGTCCCCCTTTATAAAGTGCATAAACATTATTAAAAAGGCTGAATCTAATTTGGTATTTTACAAATATTGCAAATTTTCTGTGCTTTCTAAACCACCTGTTTCCTTTGCAGCATAATTCCACTTTGCATATCTTAAATGAGCTGAACTCTGCCATGAATATGTATTTGTCTTAATTGCCTAGAATATTAAATTATAGAGATTAGTTGCTGGGTCCATCACAAAACAGGCAGGGAAAGGTGAACCTCTTTGTGACTGCATTATATCTGCACAGGCATAGCATCTCTCATCTGGAAGCCTGTTATCCAGAAAGCTCATATTTACAGCAAGGCAATATGCTATAGTATGTATGTATTTTATAAGCAAGTAATTCAACACTTTTAAAAATATTTATTTCCTAAAAACAGTACCTTATACTTGAAGGCAACTAACTTGCACAAATTGATATTTAAGCCATAATCCCACAATAATTTATCAGGCCATTGTAATAAGAGAGAGACTCCTCTGAGCTTACATTCTTATGGGAAAGAAAAATATATAAAAATAATATAATGTCAAGTCTTTTTATCTGTCCCTCTAGCTTCCCACTTTATGGGTAAAAAGGTCCCCTGCTATTTGTCTATAATGTCCTCTAATGTACTTGTGCAAGTTGTGCAATCATGTCCCCTCGCAAGCGCCTTTTTTCCAGAGAAAACAACCGCAACCTTGACAGTCTACCCTCATAATTTAAGTCTTCCATCCCTCTAAACAGTTTAGTTGCACGTCTCTTTATTCTCTCCAGCTCATTTATATCCCTCTTAAGGACTGGAGTCCAAAACTGCACTACATACTCCAGATGAGGCCTCACCAGGGACCTATAAAGAGGCATAATTATGTTTTCATCCCTTGAGTTAATGCCCTTTTTTATGCAAGACAGAACTTTATTTGCTTTAGTAGCCACAGAATGACACTGCCCAGAATTAGACAACGTGTTATCTACAAAGACCCCTAGATCCTTCTCATTTAAGGAGACTCCCAACACACTGCCATTTAGTGTATAACTTGCATTTATATTATTTTTGCCAAAGTGCATAACCTTGCATTTATCAACATTGAACCTCATTTTCCAGTTTGCTGCCCAGTTTTCCAGTTTAGACAGATCACTTTGCAAAGTGGCAGCATCCTGCATGGAACGTATAGTTCTGCACAATTTAGTATCATCTGCAAAAATAGAAACAGTACTTTCAATGCCCACCTCCAGGTCATTAATAAACAAGTTGAAAAGCAAGGGACCTAGTACAGAGCCCTGCGGTACTCCACTAACAACACTGGTCCAATTAGAAAATGTTCCATTTACCACCACTCTTTGTAGTCTATCTTTTAGCCAGTTCTCTATCCAGGTACAAATATTATGTTCCAGGCCAACATTGCTTAATTTAACCAGTAACCTTTTGTGTGGCACTGTATCAAATGCTTTAGCAAAGTCTAAGTAAATCACATCCACTGCCATCCCAGAATCGAGGTCCCTACTTACCTTCTCATAAAAAGAAATTAAGTTAGTCAGGCAAGATCTATTACGCATAAAATGATGCTGGCACAAACTCATAGTATTATGATTTGCTATGAAGTCCAGTATCTTATCCTTTATTAACCCTTCGAAAAGCTTTCCTACCACTGAGGTCAGACTAACTGGCCTATAGTTTTGAGGCTGAGCAATTAGCAAGTTTGCACGTCTGAAATTTAGTGTTTAAGTTACTCCCTTATAGAATTGCTTCTGCAACAGAATCTCAAAGGAGACCATGTTATGATCACTATTCCCTAAATGCTCACCCACACAAATGTTAGAGATGAGTTCAGTATTGTTAGTTATTACAAGGTCCAAAAGAGAGTTATTCCTAGTAGGTTCTTGAAGGAGCTGGAATTGTCATTCAGCATATTTACAAACCTACTAGCTTTTTTTGTTAGTTTGAAGTATGAATGTCCGATCAATTTATTTCACTTTGTACTTATGGTAATTATAGGAGCTAACTTTGGTAGTATCAAATAACACATCCTAGCTATAGTTTTGCCATTAATCTCAAAAAACACAATTTGAATCCTTTCCCTGGAAAAACAACAGGTATTTTATTCAGAAATAGTTATATATTACTGCCATCTTGTGTTTATTCCAGAGAATGCCAAAATTAATTGGTTACAGTGGATAAATAAAATACAGGCCAGCACACTTTTTCTAATATAGTTGCCAGCAGATATAGTATATTGGTACCAGAAATTAATAGAACAGAGCATTGGCAGATGCTGGGTTGGCACTTTTTTTGCTGCTTGATCAATAACTATCTCATACATCACAGATCTTTTTAGACCTATTAACATAGTCAGTAGCTCAGTACTAAAGATAATATCCATGCAGGATCCAAACATCAATGCAGAGAACATTCACAAATGCTGGTACTTTCTCTGTATTTAGTACAGGTTTCCTTTAATCCCATACACACAGAGCCACAGGCCGTAATGAATTTGTGGTGAGGACCTAAGACTATAGGATCACATGGAAGCAGCAACTGATATGAACATGCAGGATCTTTGCAAAACAACTATAGCATGTCTGAACTATATAAAGCATAATATAAAATCAACATGCATTACCATTGGCTTAAAGGAAAACTATACCCCCAAAATGAACACTTAAGCAACAGATAGTTCATATCATATTAAGTGGCATATTAAAGAATCTTACCAAACTGGAATATATATTAAAGTAAATATTGCCCTTTTACATCTCTTGCCATTTCGTGATGGTCTCTGTGCTGTCTCAGAGATCACCTGACCAGAAATACTACAACTCTAACTGTAACAGGAAGAAGTGTGGAAGCAAAAGACACAACTCGGTCTGTTAATTGGCTCATGTGACCTAACATCTATGGTTTGTTGGTATGTTTGTGAGTACAGTGAATCGTACGATCCCAGGGGGCGGCCCTTATTTTTTAAAATGGCAATTTTCTATTTATGATTACCCAATGGCACATACTACTAGAAAAGTATATTATTATGAAAATGGTTTATTTACATGAAGCAGGATTTTACATATGAGCTGTTTTATGCAATATCTTTTTATAGAGACCTACATTGTTTTGGGGGTATAGTTTTCCTTTAAACACCAATGGATACAGAGTCAATCTAAAAGGGACAGTGTGTTACACTGCAGTTGCTTGAGACCATAAGGATGACTATGTGATAATTTTAGGCAACAAAGAGCAGCTTGAAGCCAAATGACTGGAAATCTCTGCCCTAGGACACATAAACAAATAAAAAGTAGATGGTATGTTGAAAGGTTACACTACCATTCCCAGCTAAAGTCAGGTGATCCCACTGGTGTCTAATAAAAGGGCAACCAAGTTTGGGAGTTTTACTTTGAAAGCAGCAAGTAAGTTGCAGGTAAAACTTAGTCCCTTTGTAAAATGTATAATGAAGCAATTGAATTCTTAATAAATTAGATGAAAGTTGATAGTATGAACTGGCCAACTACTTTGACGTGGTTGGCCAGCTGAAATATATTGCAATATATGGACAAACAATCCCTGTTTTGTTTAAAGGTTAAGGCATTTTTAGTAGCCTAAGGCACAAAATGTCTCAATGTCCTTAATCTATTGAGAGTGGGTTGAGTGCAGAGGACTCTTGTATTTGTCTATGTGAATTTTGTGGTTCCAACCTCATTGCACCCCCGCTAAATGTTTTTAAAAATTAGTGGTGAGCACAACTTTCCCTTGTTTGTTATAGTTATACAGGAGCAGTGACCAGCTCCATATTGTAGCTCCCACCCTTCCCAACTATAGTCAGGTGATCCCACTGGTGTCTAATAAAAGGGCAGCCAAGTTTGGGAGTTTTACTTTGAAAGCAGCTAGTAAGTTGCAGGTAAAACCTAGTCCCTTTGTAAAATGTATAATGAAGCAATAGAATTCTTAATGAGTCAGATGAAAATTGAGCGTAGGACTGGCCAGATATGGGATGACTTTAACGTAGTTGGCCATCTTAAATATATTGTAATATATGGACAAACAATCCCTGTTTTGTTTAAAGGGTAAGGCATGTAGTAGTTTAAGGCACTTTTGGGGGAATGTAATAAAAGTCGCAAAGAGCAAAACAATTTGCATAAATAAAATTTGAATTTCGCAATGTAATACTCTTCCTTAAACTGTTACTGCACTGTAAATTTGAATTGCGCATTGTGAATTTGAATTGCACATTGCGAATTTTAATTGCGCATTGCCCACTTTTAAGAAGTGCTTGAAGGTTTTCTAATCTTTTGGATCAAACATAAAAACTTTATAAGTAAGAAGTTTTATTACATTCACTGCACATTGGTGCAAACTATAAAATTCACAAACCTTCTTGCCCTGTTGAAAGTGGTCGCTTAACAGTTTCCGGGTTCACAAAAGCTATATTAATTCGCACAAAGGCAAATTTGTTCACACAAAGGCATAACTTTTCGCATTGCGAATATTTTTCCCGTTACCGACTTTTATGACATTCCCCCCAATGTCCTTAATCTATTGAGAATGGGTTGAGTGCAGAGGACCTCTTGTATTTGTCTTCTTTTAAACACAGCAGTTTAGAGCAATTTTCTGTGCCATCCAATAATTTTAAGCTAGTGCCTTATAAAAGCATTGGCCAATTATAAAGCATATGTTTCAGGAAGAGAGTGGTATTCACAATACTCTTTTTAAAGTTGTGCTTAAAAATTTTTTACTGGTTGCGTGGAGATTGTTGGATAAATTCATAGTAGCTTTGCATGCCTTGATACCCATGATAAGGTTAGTGATTTGCAATCCATTTTCATAGTCACTTAAGAACCTATTAATAAGGCCCTCAGGCAAGGGTTAGGGTTAGGAGGAGTATTGTTGACAACAAGTAGTGTTGACAACAAGGACTGCAAGCAATTTCAGACCTAGTAGAAACTACCTTAGGGGTATATCTATATATATAGTAAGGAATTATTTTTGCTATGTTGTGGTCACCCTCTCATCTAAAACAAAAGCAAGGTATCATAGAGAAATCCTTAGGGCTATTCCACACGGGGAGATAGCGGCGCGTTTGCGGTCGCGGCGACAAAGCGCCGCGACAGTCGCCGCGACCGGCGCAGGCGACAGTTTTGTATGGGCGCCTATGTAAAAACGCCTGTGCTAACCACACGAGGCGATGCGCTTTTCAACAGTCGCCTGAAAAAGCCTGGCGAGGCATTTTCAGGCGACTGTTGAAAAGCGCATCGCCTCGTGTGGACTAGCCCTAAAGGTTCAGAGAGGTGACATCTGAAACTCACAGAGGTGTGATTCTGTGGGATTACTGGGATAGGATTAGCAATGTGTCATGCAACTCCTAGAAACAGGTGTTACTTGTGAGAGTTGCATGAATGAAAAGGAATTTAGATCTCCCCACCCACCCTAGTACTGAATGTATATACTAAATGCAGATAAACTACTAATTCCCTCACACTGGAAAAAAATTAAACTTTTTTTTACTTTATGAACTGAAAAAGAAACCTATCTCCAATATACTTCAATTAAAAAAGTCTGTACAGTTTTTATAAGAAACCTGACTGTATGCAGTGAAATCCCCCTTCATTTACTTGCTCTGACTGCTGCAGTTATGAATCTCTACATGGTCGCTGGCTGTTCGACAGGGAAACAAACAAAGCTGCTCCAGTTCTGGGAAGTCCCTCCCCCTGCTGTTTGAAAGTATGATCATTTCCCTGCAGAGCAGCTAAGGAACGTCTGCAGTTTCCTATCTGCAGCAGTCAGAGCAAGTAAATGAAGGGAGAATTTCACTGCAGGTTTCTTATAAAAACAGTACACATTTTTAAATTAAAGTATATTGGAGATAAGTTTCTTTTTCATTAAAGAAAGTAAAAATGTAATTTTATTTTTTTTGCCTTTACATCCCCTTTAATACAGATGACGAATGAAAGTTCATGGAGCTTCACTTCGCTTGTTGTGAGCTTAACAGTCAAGAGTTCATCCATTGCGTAAAATTACGTTTTGGTTGTATCTTATTTATGTTGTTTCTGTCTCTTATGATCTGTTCTTTTTAGGGATGCACCGAATCCAGGTTTCGCGTAGGATTCAGCCTTGTTCAGCAGGATTCGGATTCGGCCAAATCCTTCTGCCCGGCCGAACCGAATCCAAATACCAATTTGCATATGCAAATTAGTGGCAGAAATGGAAATTGCATGAATTTTTGTCACATAACAAGAAAGTAAAAATGTTTCCCCCTTCCCACCCCTAATTTGCATTTGCAAATTGGGACAGAAAATACAAAAAATTAAACCCAAATTTATTTCTCCTAGCCTTCCAGGATGACAGAATGGAATTTTCATAATGCTTTTCAGGCAGTGGAAATTGCAGGTAAGCAGAAATTAGAGGTAAAGGTATAGGATCCACTGTTTGAAAACCCATTACCCGGAAAGCTCTGAATTAAAAGGCTGTCTCCCACAGACTCCATTTTATCCAAATAATCAAACATTTTAAAAATATTTAAGCAGTACCTTGTATTTGATCCCAATTAAGATATAATTAATCCTTATCGGAAGAAAAACCAGCCTATTTGGGTTTACTTCATGTTTACATGATTTTTTAGTAGGTTTAAGGTATGCAGATCCAAATTATGGAAAGATCTGTTATCTGGAAAACCGCAGGTCCTAAGCATTCTGGTATCATACCTGTATTTATGAATTTAATATTGTATTTACTTCTACCATGTGGCAGACGTACTTAGATGTATTTCATGTAAGCATCCAGGATGACAGATAAGCCATTTCAACATTCGCCCTTCCCATCTCCTTACCCCAGTTTACCTCCACTCCATCACTTCTCCTGCCATAGGTTCTGTAACCCAAACTCCATTCCACTTATATTTACCCTTTTTCAATGCCCCATTCATTTAGATTGTTTCCCCATATCATATAATTCTACAATAGGAGCTATTAAAATTCAGATTTAAAGTGTCTTCTGTAAACTGTAGTCAAAGAACTTTGCTAGGTACTGTCAAATGCACTGTGATCAGAATTGCCACCTGGCCAATATTTTAAAAATTATGCTGGATTCCAGTTATTGATAGAGAAAAATGCTCAAAGTATAGGAAAAACTGTATTTATTTTCCAGAAATGGTGGCAACCCTTAATACCTAGATCTGGTAGAGCAGATTAGTCTGCAATTATATGGCACCACACCATCCAGCAATGCTAATGGAGTTATTCAGAATGCCCAGCTCGGGATTTTAAAGTGAAACTGAAATCTAAAAGAGAATAACGCTAGAAATTCTGTATTTTGTATACTAAACATAAACATGAATTTACTGCACCAGAAGCCTAATAAAACAAATTATATATGTTTTCAAAGTTGGCCACAGGGGGTCATCATCTTGTAACTTTGTTAAACATTGTTGCAAGACCAAGACCATGCACATTCTCAGTGTCGTCTGGGCTGTTTAGGGCTCGTCATAAATTATCAAACCAGCACAAGTCAAATATTACCTGCCATAGAAGCAGATACAGCAAGACTGATTAATAATCAGAATATTCAAACTGCACTGGGGCCTGTGTTGTCATGTAATCTAATGTGGATTTTAGTCTTTTTATTGTTTAATACAAACTTTCTCCAACTCTACAGAACCAGTGGCTGCTGCAAAATAATCCTCCAAATAGAATCCCAGTTTATCTGTTTAAATCTGGCTCCATGATCTTTGTCCCTGCAGCTGGAGCATGTAAAGGAAAATAATTTTTTACTTTATTAACTGAAAAAGAAACCTATCTCCAATATACTTCAATTAAAAAGTCTGTACAGTTTTTATAAGAAACCTGACTGTATGCAGTGAAATCCCCCTTCATTTACTTGCTCTGACTGCTGCAGATATGAATCTCTACATGGTAGCTGGCTGTTCTACAGGGAAAGCTGCTCCAGTTCTGGGAAGTCCCTCCCCCTGCTGTTTGAAAGTAAGATTGTTTCCCTGCAGAGCAGTTAGGGACTGCCTGAAGTTTTCTATCTGCAGCAGACAGAGCAAGTAAATGAAGGGAGAATTTCACTGCATACAGTCAGGTTTATTATAAAAACGGTACACATTTTTTAATTCAAGTATATTGGAGGTAGATTTCTTATTCATTAAAGAAAGTAAAAATATAATTATTTTTTTGCCTTTACATCCCCTTTAATACAGACAAGGAAGTGATAGTCTCTTAGCTTGCTGTGAGCTTAACAGTCAAGAGCAATACTATTTGACCATCAGTGTGGATGCTATATCACATATTCAGAAACATATAGTGGGACATTCACTAAGATTCGTTATTGCGCCAGCGTCCACTTCGCCAGGCGTATTTTCGCCAGCGCTTTGCAAATTCACTAAAATCCGAACTTGCACTCAGGGGTAGCGTAAGGTTGCGAAGTTGCGCTAGCGTTAATTCGCCAAGCGAAGTTACGCTAGCGATGGTTAATTTGCATACGGCGCCAAATTGAAGTTACAATGGAGGTATATGTAGCAGCACTACACAAGCCTGGGAAACCTTCAAAACAGCAAATAAAATTTTTATTTTGCCCTACACATGTTCCCACTGTATAGTTAAGTTGCCATGAGTTAGGATATGTAGGGGGGAAGGAGGGGAGCCCCAAAAAATGTTTTGATCTTTTTCAGCCTATCACCCATAAAAAATGAAAAAACGCCAGCGTTTTTTGGGACTTAGAAAAATTTTTAACGTTTTTTGATGCAATCCCTATCTACTCTATTGCACTTCGCCTGGTCTGAGGTGGCGAAAGAAGGCTGGCGTAAAAGGTAGCGGTCAGAATCATTTGCACGTTAGTGAATTTGCGTAGTTACGTCCATTGCGCAAATTCGCCAGGCATAAGGGTGCAAAGTAACACTAGCGAATTTACGCTAGCGTTAGGCGCTTCGGCGTTTAGTGAATTTGCCCCATAGTACCTTCTACTTCTAAACCAACCAACAGCTAAACCAATAAGGGGATCTCCCTTTCTAAGGTTCTATTTGTCCATAATCTGGTCTAGGGGAAAATAAATGAATAAGGTTTATTTAATGCTTTATCTTTGCTGCCTTTCCAGTAACCAGATTACTAAGATATCTTGATGATCAGGTTTATTCTTTTTATGACTGATTTAAGTACTGATTTAAGGATCTGTTAACCTGAAACCTGTTATCCAGAAATTACAAAAAAGGCTGTCTGCCATAGACCCTATTCAAATAGTCCAAATTTTTCAAAAATGATTTCCTTTTTTCTCTGTAATAATAAAACAGTAGCCTGTACTTGATCCAAACAAAGATACGATGAATCCTTATTGGAAGCAAAACCAGCCTATTTGGTTAATTTAATGTTTACATGATTTTCTAGTAGACTTAAGGTGTGGAGATCCAAATTACAGAAAGATCCATTAGCAGGTCCCGAGCATTCTGGAAAACAGGTCCCATACCTGTATAAGGAAACCTTTAAAATAAGTGAATGTAAAAGTGATCAGAGTTTCCTAAACAGAACAACTTCAGACCAGCCATCTTTCATTCTTCTGAAAAGTTATTGATTGGATCATGGACAAGAACTGAACAGCAGGTGGTGTTGTTGTAACAGATTTCATTCATATTAACTGTATACAGATCCCTTAATACCTCTGAATCTTAACATATGATTGAGTGCTATTCTAAGCACTTTTGCAATTTACATTAGTTTAAAGGTTTCATTATCCTCTAAATAAAATGATGCTTTAATATTCATTAATTTACAGGTTTAACATGATAATGACTCTCTATTACTTTGCATTTTCATTGGTTGAAATCAGTATGAACACGTTTAACAAGAATTAGCAATTCTACTGATGGCCACAAGATGTCAGCGTTTTACCTAACATTAAAAATTTCAGATGTGTTCTGTACCAGTCCTCTGAGTGGGACATTCACTAAGAATCGTAGTTGCGCTGGCGTCCACTTCGCCGCGCTTCACCGCACTTCACCAGGCGTATTTTCGCCAGCGCTCCGCAAATTCACTAAGATCCGAAGTTGCGCTCAGGGGTAGCGTAAGGTTGCGAAGTTGCGCTAGCGTTAATTCGCCTACTACGCTAGCGATAGTTAATTTGCATACGGCACCAAATTCAATTTTCAATGGAAGTATTCGTAGCAGCAATACACAAGCCTGGGAAACCTTCAAAACATCAAATAAAATGTTTATTTTGCCCTACACATGTGCCCACTGTATAGTTAAGTTGCCATGAGTTAGGAAATGTAGGGGGGGGAGGAGGGTAGCCCCAAAAAATTTTTCCATCTTTTTCAGCCTATCACCCATAAAAAATGAAAAACGCCAGCGTTTTTTGGGACTTGGGAAAATTTTTTTTACTTTTTTTTGAAGCAATCCCTATCTACTCTATTGCGCTTCGCCTGGTCTGAGGTGGCGAAGGAAGTCTGGCGTAAAAGGTAGCGTTCAGAATCATTCGCGCGTTAGTGAATTTGCGTAGTTACGTCAGTCTTGCAAATTCGCCAGGCGTAAGGGTGCGAAGTAACACTAGCGAATTTACGCCAGCGTTCGTTAGTGAATCTGCGAATTAATGAAAATGCCCAACGCTTGCGAATTCACGCTAGTGTTAGGCGCTTCTAGTGAATTTGCCCCTGAGTATTAATGCTTTTTGTGAGAAGTAGGTATAAAGAGTATATAAAAAGAAATAATCCCACAATTTTAATAAATTATGTTTATTTAGAGTTAATACTGCAGTTTGTGGTGCCAGTGTTTACAACAGGAGGATAAAAACCTGGCATATTCATATTACATGTGAGCCACAGACTGTACATTTAGCTTGGATTTTTCATTGTCTCAAAGCTTTTAAATTTATCCCCTTTTTCATCCACTGGGCCTGCTATGAGTACAGTCATTTCAATGGTTATTAACTTGTTTGCTGCCTGGAGTAAGTCCCTGGCAAGAAAGAGGTTAACTTGAAGTACCCTGCCTACAAGAGGAAAATGTTCTATAGATCAACACTGTTTTATTCAAAGAACAAGTAATAGGTGATTTTGCAGTCTTCTATTTATGTTTTGCTCTCATTACTTCTCAGACTCCGGTCGGATCTCTTCCTTTGATTGTAGGATTAGGACAGCATTGTTTGTGGCTAGCACAACCTAAATCTGCCAATTAGTCTGATGTGTTACACGACAATGCACCCCTGGCAATTTTATTCTACATTCTGCTATATTTTTCTCGGCAAAGTGTAAGCAGGAAGGGTGGTGGAAACATTCTTCCTAAAGCTGTATACATACAATTTCTGCCTTTTCTGAAGATATTTTCTCCCTTTTTCGCCATCTTCTGGGAGCCAAAGTCTTTAGTAAAACTTTGGCTAGTGAAAATAGACCACCAGGCTTTTTCACCCAACTTTGACTTTCTCCATTGTTTGGGGCAATAGCAGAAAAGTCTTCTGATTCTAGCCACTCTATGATTGTCCTTCTCTTCATTCGTTCCCAGTATCCTCTGCTGTAGTGCTCTGAGTTTCTGGTTCCCACAGGAAGAACTCATGGAGAAGTGTGTTAACAGTTTCAGGACACTCCAGCATTACCATGTGGCTTCCCTCCTCTATTACCTTCAGGAAAGTGATCAAGAGAATCTGCAGCGAAAGAGTTACGTGCAATTATTATTATTGTATTTATTATATGTATTTATAAAACACCAACATATTCTGCAGTGCTGTACAATAAATGGGTTTATATAGATTTTCATACGAAGCAACCAATAGCCTATACAGAAGGTGAATATACATAACACACAACACAACTAAACAATTTAACTATTCACAATCTCTACACATTAAGCATGACTATACGTGGGATAGTGACAAATCACAGGAACCTGAATATAGTTAAAGAAAAATAAGGGGTTTTATAGTAATATGGGTATATTTTACCTTTATTCAGTTAAAAGCTATTTTTTTAACCAAGCCCTGTGGCAATACACAATTTCTGTTTTATTTCTTACTGTCAATTCCAATCACCTATACCTTATTATACATCTGTGCCAGACTCACAAGTGTGTTATTTATAAACTGGGTCAGCAGTGAAGAGATAGACCCCCTCCCTCTTTACACCCACGTCTGACATTTCTACATGGCACAGCTAAGGAACTGTATGTGCCAGCCTCCCACTCACACTGTGCATCTGCTTGCATGGAGTACAGGTAGACAGCTAACAGCTCCACACACATTTAAAGGTTCAGAGATAGTAAAGCTAAGGGTATATTTAATTTTCTTTTACCTTATTTCTTTAACCCTCTTGATGATGTTTCTGACTAAGTTTGCAGTTTTCGGATGCCCTTTTATTTTAAAATCCCTGAAACAACCCTAAACAGCACCTAAAATGACATTTATTGCAATGTGCTAAGTCATCCTAGTTTTATAAATAATCCATCATACCTGTGCATCTAGAACATAGTGTATTATAGGCTGGGGAGGCACCTCTGCCAATCCAGGACCACTGTACTTCCTCCCTGGTGGTCAGTATCTCCGGACCCCCATACACGCTGCCGGATGAGACCTGCGGGCCCAGGACTACAGCTCTTTCTCCCTGCTAGCTGGGGGGTGGAGTTCGCAAAGGGGGTGAGGATGGCGTGCATTAGGCATTGTGATGTACAATATGCTTGCCATACTTCAGTTTGCCACATGATGTCAGTCTCTACTAGAAATGTATATTTTATGGGCCATGCATATCAGGCCATATCCACAACATCTATTTTTTTGTAAGAAACCCCTAGTGGTGTCTAGGGGGCCCATTCACTAAGCTCGAGTGAAGGATTCGAATGAAAAATACTTCGAATTTCGAAGTATTTTTTGGGTACTTCGACCATCGAATGGGCTACTTCGACCTTCGACTACGACCTTCGACTTCGATTCGAACGTTTCGAACGAAAAATCGTTCGACTATTCGACCATTCGATAGTCGAAGTACTTTCCCTTTAAAAAAAACTTCGACCCCCTACTTCGGCAGATAAAACCTACCGAAGTCAATGTTAGCCTATGGGGAAGGTCCCCATAGGTTTGCTAACCTTTTTTTGATCGAAGGATTTTCCTTCGATCGTTGGATTAAAATCCTTCGAATCGTTCGATTCGAAGGATTTAATCGTTCGATCGAACGAAAAATCCTTCGATCGATCGAACAAACGTTTAGCGCTAAATCCTTCGACTTCGATATTCGAAGTCGAAGGATTTCAATTCGAGGGTCGAATTTCGAAGTATTTTTAACTTCGAAATTCGACCCTTAGTGAATCTGCCCCTAGGTGTGTTTACACACACAACTTTAAATTGATGTATGATATCTGGTGTAGTGGCTTAATACAGTAGATGCAAGCATAGTACACTCTCCTTGAGACTCTTCAGAGTTGTAAGGTGCATGTGTTTAGTATAATAATATGAGATTAATCAGTCATTTCATAATAACCAGCCTCACCCCTTCCCAGCTGCCTTTATGCTCATTAGAGGAATCCTCCCTTTGACCGGTTCCGACACTAATGTTTTAAGCTCAGAGCGGGAGAGGGAGGGAAGGCTGTCCCCCTCCCTCCCCCCCCAGGCTAACTAACCCCCGGGGGAGATGCCCCATACTCCATACTTACCCCTCGGCGCAGATTCTTCCAGCAGAGTTGCACTCCATCTTCCGAGATCCCTGTAAGCTGACTGAGAGATCGGTATTTCTGCGCATGCTCGGTTGGAGCAGTTTGCAACAACTGCGCATGCGTGAAAATAAAAGGAAATAGCCAATCTCTCAGTCAGCTTACAGAGATCACGGAAGATGGATGCATGCAACTCCGCTGGAAGAATCTGCGGCGAGGGGTAAGTATGGAGTATGGGGCATCTCCCCCGGGGGGTAGTTAGCCTGGGGGGGAGGGAGGGGGACAGCCTTCCCTCCCTCTCCTGCTCTGAGCTTAAAACATTAGTGGATGGATGGATGTCTAACATAATAGCCACAACACTACTTCCTGCTTTGTAGCTCTCTTGGTTTCCACTGATTGGTTACCAAACAGTAACCAATCAGTGACTTGAGGGGGGCCACATGGGTTCTAACTGTTGCTTTTGAATCTGAGCTGAATGCTGAGGATCAATTAAAAACTCACTGAACAGTTATGTCCCACATGAGAGAGCTGAAAAGCAGGAAGTAGTGTTCTGTCTATTATGTTAGACATCCAGTCACTCCAGCCTTTATACATTACATTTTTGGCTAACTAACTATATTAGAAACATTTTATATTTTGCACAGCCTATCTATTTACCCAGTTTTTATTTTTACATTGAACTGTTCCTTTTAAAACCATTTGCTTCACAAACATATAAAACCATTATATGAAAACCTAATACTCTTTACATTCTTGTACACTCTTGCCAACAACCTGACCGGCTGTAATCAATTACCTCTGCCATTCTTTGGTCTTCATCAAGTGGAACAAATTTGTCATGCATGCCATGCACCAATAGAATAGGGACTGTAAGTTCCGCATGGTAGACCTCGTCCCCTTCCGGCCAATACTGTCCACTCATCATGGCTCTAAGCACGAAAGATGACACATTGAAGGCATTACCCTCCCGCAGGAGCTGCTTCTCTTTGGCACCTTGTCTTGCAAATCCAGCCCTGGCAACAGATAAAAACATTAAACATTTTCACATCACTCTGGATTAAGCTATAAATGGAGTGTCTTATATTGTATGTATGCCATTAGAATGTGCTGGATCTCTACTTGTTATAGTCCTTCAATATACCCTGTTGGGGTATATTAAAGGGGGTTTATACCAAGATCCAAGACCTGATATCACAAGAGATTTTGGGGCAGCAGGGTAATTAACACATTTCAAAAATAGGGGAAAAAAAGCATAAAATATTTTTCATACATGATTCTTTACTGCTCTATTACATAAATATTTAGTGTTATACAGTACTTGATGGCCATATCCATCAAAATAATAGAGGATTGACATCTATCATAGATGGTCAATATTACTCTATCACAGCCAGTGTTATAGATATAGTAACACAAATTCACAAGAACAGAAAACTGAACAACTCAGTTTAACTCTGCAGAAAAAGAAAAAGGACAGAACACAAATATCTGTTAACTGGAAAAAAAAATGTTTGAAAAACTTACTTGAGGAAACTCCAGGCCAGGCAAGGAGACAGGCAGTGTAGTACACAGGAGGGCATACTGAAAATAGAGCACAGGCTGGGTTCCAGTGCTGTAGGACCTCCTCCATTGATCATGACTACTTTTTGCACCAAGTCAGGATACTCATGGGCCAAGAAAGTGCAGAAGGAAACTCTGTATATAGTTAAAGACAAATACATAACAAAATTGTAAAATGGGCTGAAAACAAGTTGTGATAGTGTTACTCAATTTAACAACTTAGTATGCATGTTTTTAGATTATATAGACGAGCAAGTTCACAAACTGTTTTATCCAAACGTTAAATGCTTCTTAAACCAAACTAGCAGATATACCAATTTAAAGCATTGTCCTCATTTCAGTTTCAATTTCTATTAAGGTTATTGTTATACTCTTATATCATTAGCACAATGTGTCCACATATAATAGTAGCAATACTAGAAATAGAATATCTCCAATCTCCACTTCTTTCTACTTTTTTCTAAATCTGCTGCTTTTGATCCCAGACCACCACCACTGCAAATTTGATCTGAATCATTAAGGCTGTGTAGTGTGGGTTCATTTTTTAAAGGAGAAGGTAAGTCATCTTGCACTTGGGGGTGCCACATGTTAGGCACCCCAAGTGATTGTATTTACTTACCTGAAACCCTGGGCCAGTGCTCCTATCAGCAGAAAACTGCACCGGCCCAGTGTTATACCAGTGAGCACCATGTAGCGATCCTCTTCCGGCTTCTTCTTGCTTCAAATTTCCCGGGGGAAACGCATGCGCAGTTGAACGAAATAGCCGACTTTTTAGTTAAAGTTCGGCTTTCCATTCTACTGCGCATGGACAGCCGAAAAGGATCGATCCATGGTGCTCACTGGTACAACCCCGGGCCTGAAACGGTGCATTGGGGTTTCAGGTAAGTCAATACAATCACTTGGCGGTGCCTAACATTTGGCACCCCCAAGTGCATGAAACCTTTCCTTCTCCTTTAAGATTAAATGTATTAGCTTCACTTGGCATGGCAGGTGCTCGGTTCCCAAAGACAGTTAAGTAAAATGTTACAGTTCTATCATGGCTTCCTTTTAACAATGAGTATTTTATGGTGTCTGCTACACTAGGTCCAGTGAAATTCACATTATGCTTGTGTCCCCTTAAGAGACACAGGGCTGCTGGTCATGGGAAGTAACAAATCTGCCCTAATTTTAACAGTAATTAAGAAATATTCCTTTAAAAGATTCCAATATAATCACCGGGTCAACTCCCTTGGTGGGAGTCTGGGCTGGGAGCCTCAGTGACTTTCAGTCTTACTGATGTTAGGACTACCAATGCCCTTTGAGATCTATATGGAAATTCTTGTACCTCCATGTTTAATTAAACCTGACTACATAACACACTGTATTTTTTGTTTTTTTACCTGTATTCTTTGCTTGTTTGTTTTTTATTATGCTTCACTGTATAATTGGGGAATACAACAAATAAAAGTTTCCTTTAAAAAAAGATTCCAATATAATGTTGCTGCAACTCACCCATAGGAATGTCCAACCAGGATGTTTCTTTTCTTGGCATAGCGTTTAAAAATGCACCTCATGTCTTCTGCAAGGGCATAGAAGCTGTAAGCAGCTCCAATCTGTGGAGCAGTGCTGGCTCCATGCCCCACCAAATCTGGTGCCACTACTTCATATCCAAGTTTGGAGAAAAAGTCTAATTGCTCCTTCCAAATATCAAGGGAACCCCCAACTCCATGGATGAAAAACAGGACTACATCAGAATGGGTTCCTTTGCAACACGTCACCTGTCTTTGGCAATCAACCATAATTACCTTCTTGGGTTTGCGTTTCCTTCGCTTACCAGGGGGAGCATCACTCTCCTTTCCTCCTTCATTGCCTGTACTAGTGAAATCAGACAGCTCCACCTCCAGTGTCCCTGCAGGCTCTGAATTACCATTGCGGCAATGCAAGATCTCTGAACGAAGAGTGGCCCCGAGATTCTCTATTACTAACTGCCCATTACGGTAAACAGTGATCCGGCGTTTGCAATGGACCAATCCTTGACCTCCATTTTTTTCTCCAACTAATTCTTCCTCATCTCTACCACCAGGACAAGAAGGCAATATATGCCGCACTCTTAAGACCCGGCCTGGTTTGACCTCCAGGAAATCATAGCCATCGCTGGTTTCTGATGTTTCTACTGGACGCACAGAGTTGGGGGTTTTGCCTGTTAGGCAATACATGATACGTTCCGCAATGCTGGTCAGCATGATGATGCCTGCAGTAAAAATACAGAACTAGTTTAATATCACATAGTTTATTATCACTAACACAGATTTGTTAATAGACACTCCTGAGTCTACATAGACTCAAGGGCACCTCAACCAGCCAGTCTCTTAGACAATTCTTACAGAATGGAGTGTGCCCTTGGATACTGAAAGGAACTTTAATTGTTTTCCATAGGAAACAGAAGACCCAAGTATTTTTGAAGGTCTGATTTGTTAATTGCAAAGATGCATTTGACTTAATAGCAGTGTAGTTACAGGTCCTTACAGGTGCTTTGGTTTTTGTAATTGATGCTGATGAAAAGCTGAAACTGGAACAGCTCCACCAAATTGTTGCATTCTTTGACAAACCATATTTATTTAAATGGACCAACCAAAATGATGAGAAAATCATGTGTTTATGTATGTATTTTTTAATTTCTATTAGTTAAGGAACACTATAATATCTTCATGTTAGTCCTTCTTTTACCCTTCACTTAACATAAACGAAGAGTATAAACATATCTGAAATCATTATTATGATTAAAAAGATGTCTCTTTCTTGGTTGAGGTGGGATGGCTTTCCATGTTCAGCTTGGTCTGCCTTATCTGCATTCTCCTACCACAGTCCACAGACTCCTTCAGGTTAGCTTCAGAACCTAAAATGTAGCATGCTTGACCCAGCAGCAGAATGTTTTGGTTATAAAAATACAACATTTTTGGTTCTAAAAAATAACCATTTAGGGCAGAGACACACTCAGATACGGGGAGATTAGGCGCCCAACTACAAATCTCCACGAACTGCCTCCCGCCGGCTAGAATGCAAATCGTCGGCAGGATGGCAATCGGTGCGCTTCATTTTCCGAAGTTGCCTCCTGCCGGCAATTTAGATTCTAGCCGGTGGGAGACAGTTCGTTGAGATTAGTCGCCCCCAAGATAAGGAGATTTATCGCCGAGCGACTAAATCTCCCCAAATCTGATCGTGTGTCTCTGCCCTTATGGAATAAAAATATATGTTTTAGTAGCTTTGTAGCCTAAAGCCTTATGACAAAACAAGGCAATGTAAGGCCACCTAGTAGAAATACGTTTGTGTCCTTACTCGAAAAAACATTACTGAAAAATCTCAATGCACTCAGTGGTAATTCTGTCCCACTTCTTATCACTATACAAACATAATTGCTGTGATTCATATGGAGAGTCTGCATTAGTGCCTCACTCACTGAAACACCTCTTGCACGGAGACAGAACCTTTACCATCCCCTTCATTGCGATGTGTTCTGTCCTATCTTGCGATGCAAATCCACCCCACCCAGAAAGCACCTTAATTAGATCTTTGAGACATTGAGATGCAATTTTTCACATTAAAAAAGTAATAGCAGTTAAATACTGTCACTTCAAATCTTTAAAAAGATATTGACAAAACACTACTACTAGAATCACGTTTTTCCAGTTAAACCTAAATCATTCCTTAACCCCCAATATATAATCTGGTTGGCAAGGCTTTCGTTTTACCTAATCCCAAACACTGATTTTTAAAAGGGGGAGGAGCCAAAACGTAACGCCCTCTATTCATACCCTTTTTTAATGAAGTCTGGACCCATACGCCCACCATACTGTGCATAAACTGTGCAGCCATTAGATAAAGCTTTTTAACGTATCCAGAATAATGCATTCAAAGAAATATTAGGTCTACAAGATACAATAACACAACCTCTGTCATTAATTTAAATATTACGGTTTGTTTATTATATAACCTAAGTATAAGTTTACTTTGCTTTCCCTTAAATTGCTTGTAAAATATGTGGGTATAAGCATATACACACAGAACATTCAGGGGCACACTGCTGCCACCAAATTCAAGTCTCCCCACTTTATACTTATTTGAACTTTAGAAAACATTGGTTCAGTGGCTTTTGAGCCATTACCACTGACATTCTACTACACAATGAAAAGCAAAGTAAAATACATAAGTTTGCTTTCACTTTTATCTGTATCAATCAAGTCTTTATGTACAGTTGTGAAAAATGTGATGCTGAAAAGGTCATTTAACATCTGCTACAAAGCATTTCATGTTCACAAAGCAAAAAGAGTTACTGGCAGAGACTATGGGGCTGTGGGTGTTAGATTTTTGTTCATGCACAGAAATAAAGATATTTTAGGGACATTTATGTTTTAGATACGTTATTGTGCAAGACTGAAAATATAATAATTTGAATATGTTTTGGTCAATGTGTGCAAGAAACTGCAATTTGTTCTGCTCTTGTTTCCAAGAATACATAAAATATAGCATACAGTACATGATTAAACCAAAAATAAACTGTGAAAAATGCTACTATAGCTATATTGTGATTAGGGAGGTTCCGAATCCACTATTTTAGATTTCGGACGAACCCCCGAATCCTGGTATTCAGGTAAGTACCGAACTAAATCCTAATTTGCAAATGCAAATTAGGGGTGGGAAGGGGAAAGCATTTTTTACTTCATTGTTTTGTGACAAAAAGTCACGTGATTTCCCTCCCTGACAGTAATTTGAATATACAAATTAGGATTCTGGCCGGGCAGAAGGATTCGGCCGAAATCGAATCCTGCTGAAAAAGGTCTAAACCTGGCCGAATCCCGAACCGAATCCTGGATTCGGTGCATCCCTAATTGTTATGAGTCAGAATTTGTCAGAACAGGCTGTCCTGGTTAATGAACAAAATTTGTAAGTTCCTGTTACTTTTCTCACAAACTTGAAAACTCCTGTGAATAAAACAGATGAATTTCTGTTTAAAGTTACCTCAATGTCGCTGCCTTTCTACTTTAGCCTTATTGCTAAGGCTCACATTTGAGTCAATTCCCACATCACTGTTACATATACAGTGAAACCTCCATGTTATACCCCCTCTCATTTTTCATTGTTGTTTTATGGTCCCACCTATATATTATGCATAATACATTTCCCTGATTTTTTTTCCAGGATTTTACAACATTTTTTTCTGGTCCCTTGAAAAACATAAAATGGGGGTTCTACTCTAGCATCTCAACTGCATCATACCTGCTATCCCACAGTCACAGTCACTTGCCATAGGCAATTATACCCACTGCTACTATAGGCACCACCTCTCCCTACAATGCCTGCTATCATACAGACACTGAACCTTCCCAGAGATTATTATCCCCACTGCTACTACAGGCTCCGCCTCTTCCTACTATACCTGCTATTATAGACCACTGAACCTTCTCAGAAGCTATTAACCCAACAGCTAATATAGGCACCACCTCTCCCCTCTATACATGCTAAACCACAGTCACAGTCCCTTCCCAGAGACTGTTATCCCACTGTTACTATAGGCAGCATCTCTCCCTACTATACCTGCTATCCCACAGCCACACTCCCTTCCCAGAGACTATTATCCCACTGTTACTATAGGCACCATCTCTCCCTACTATACCTGCTATCCCACAGTCACAGTCACAGTCCCTTCCCAGAGACTATTATCCCACTGTTACTATAGGCACCATCTCTCCCTACTATATCTGCTATCCCACTCCCTTCCCAGAGACTATTAATCACTGTTACTATAGGCACCAACTCTCCCTACTATATCAGCTATCCCACAGCCACACTCCCTTCCCAGAGACTATTATCCCACTGTTACTATAGGCACCATCTCTTCCTACTATATCTGCTATCCCACTCCCTTCCCAGAGACTATTAACCACTGTTACTATAGGCAACATCTCTCCCTACTATATCTGCTATCCCACAACCACACTCCCTTCCCAGAGACTATTATCCCACTGTTACTATAGGCACCATCTCTCCCTACTATACCTGCTATCCCACAGTCACAGTCCCTTCCCAGAGATTATTATCCCACTGTTACTATAGGCACCATCTCTCCCTACTATACCTGCTATCCCACTCCCTTCCCAGAGACTATTAACCACTGTTACTATAGGCACCATCTCTCCCTACTATACCTGCTATACCTATACCTGGATACTCCCCAGTCCCCGACTGTATTAACTTGAGTGTGTGCGGATCCGTCTCTATAGTTGTAAACAAATGTGACAGTATCACTTCTGAAAGCATACTGGCAGGAATAAGATTTCCATGGTTACTGGATGCAGTAACTATAGCAACAGTATCTAAAAGCATTACTTGGCCCTGGACTGCTCTATATTTGTGAACTACATAATTGTTGTTTCACAGGCAAGCATTTAACTCTGTAGTCAGAAAAGCAGAATTACTGTTTACTCAGCATGTTATGTACACTGTCCCTTATAATACACACAAAAAGTATCAACGGTTAAGACCATACATGTAACATTTTCAGTACAGACACTTATGGGGAAATATAATATTGGTTGCTAACACAAAAATCATTCTCATACACATATTTTAAATGAAAAGTTGTTTGTAAGTGGGTATAAAAACACTTTAAAGGGCTGAACTATCTTAAAGTAGGGCTGTCCATCTGGGGGTGAGCTGATACAAACATTTGGAATTATTGACCTGACTGCAAATTTAAACAAATTTTATTATGAGTAATAATAACTCACATGAACCCAATACAGGAAGGCATGATCGTTGCAAATAAACCACACAGGCAGCTACAGGTTTCTTCTAAATTCTAGAATTCCCACAGACCTGTACATGAGCATTCAGAAATCTTTCCTGCAATTGCATCAAACTGTCATTTACTATCAATGAATGGGCTACAGGGTTTGTGATGACTCATATACATACAAATCTGTGTACTCAGACACTGCTCTGACCTACTTATCAGACAGCAGATGATGCACTTAGATAGCACATAGCTCCACAGAATCTCTTGGTACAACCTGTTTTCACAAAACAACCTGCTATTCGTCTGTTCAGTGTACAAGGTCCTTTGACCCTGTATGTATGTTCCCTCTACATAAACAGAAAGCCTATCAGAAATAGACTTTTACTTTCTATTTTCTATGTGTGACCATTTTTCCTGGATCACTGAGCTGTTAGACAGAGACAGGAACATTCAACGTTAAACTTCAATTTTGGAAAAATGGAAAGGTGATAGAAGCACAGGAGTCAATTTTACTTGGAAATACAATACAGGTATTTATTGTGTTAATGACAAGGGTTAAGCAGTTATATTAATGTTATATTAATGTGGGGGGCATGTGCAAGACCTCTCTGACATGACTGTATGAGGTACAGACTAACTGGACTCGAATAGTTACAGACAGCATCTGGTTAGTATTTTAAACCTCTTCATTTCACTAATAATATTCTGAGAAGACATTTTTGTGAATATCAGTACTGAATGTTGGTGTAAAATCTGGGAAAACATTATGCAAAATCAGAGAAATATATCCAATGAAATGCATTACAAAGTGGTGGGACCATAGAAAAACTGGCAAACTTAAAATAGTGGCATGTAAAATTCATGTTTCACAGTATATATATATATATATATATATATATATATATATATATATATATATATATATATATATACACGTGATACACAATAAATGGATTTGAAAGGCCCAACTGAGCACATAGGGAAAGTCAGACAATTTTTTATATTTAATCTCATAAATTCCTGATATCCCTGTATAGAGCAAGGACATTTAAGCAGTGTCTTGCCTAACCTTGCAGAGAATACAATAATAATCAAGCAGTCCTGGCTGTAATTCAACACTCAGACTCTCCCAATAATCTTTCTCTTTATCAGAGGGCATCAAATAATAATTCATAGGGTTGATTTCTGAACATAGCATAGGCGATAACTTGCATCAGTGCAGTCACCAGTGAACAACCAATCAGGCCTTTACTAATTTTCCATGTTGTTGACTGGTTCATTGCTATTGCCTATAGGTACTGTACTGCATGGTTTTTCTTCAGATACAGTACCATGAATTTACCAAATCTTTGGATAATGTTTACTTTTGAACAGAAGTTGTTGTACTTATAAAGCTGTGTAATATTTTACATCTAAAAAATATTGTAAAGGTTGGTGAAAACAAAGTGGCCATATGAGTCTTAAATTTACTTTATTAAAATTGTTCCTAAAACATATAGAATTATGAAAATATGTATTATTTTACATTATGTTTCATTTTACTCTATGTTTCATGTTTTTAAATAAATATTGTGGAATACCACTTCATTATCCACCTGTACTTTACTGTAAACTGTATTGCTAATCTGTTCTAAACTGTATTATTATTACTGTAAACCATACTGCTAACCAACATTTCTTCCTCTGTTTTAGGTTAACATAGGACTGCACTTCACAATCCTTCTAAAAACATTTTATGTCTTCTTAAAACAAACACCTACTCACCATTCATCCATAGTAAACCTAAAAATATGTCATGGCCTGGCTTTTAGATTGCAGAAAATCCACTTACTGATTATCCCTTTTCTGCATCAGCAGACTGCTCACTGGGGGCTTTACTGGAGATCTTTAGAGTGTCTTCCCTGAGTGTACCTAATGTCTTCTTGTCTATCCCACAGAATGCCCTGTTAGAGTGTGTCCTTCCTAACCAGAAATCTGCAGTGCACCTTCTAAGCTTTTCTCTTTGCTACAATTCTACTATGCCTGTTGTTGTTGACCATGCTTGCATAAGGCCTAAGGCAGCATTCACTGCCTATACCAGATATCAAAGCACAGCTACATATTATTCATTCATGTAATTCACCATGACTTCCCTCTAACAGTGTTTAGCAAGGCTATGCAGAATGTTGGTTATTGTTTTTATTATAAAGCAGAAGAAGATACTGGCTGTCCTTGCTATAGGCTTACCTAATGCAAACTAATTCTGAAGTTGTGCTTCCATAGAAAGGATCTACATGTTTCCCTGCATTAGCATCTCTGAGAAAAGTAGGTCAGATCTTGAATGCACATTTGCGTGTATGTGAATCACTTCCATAACAACCCACTCAGACCTCAACGACTGCAATGGAAGCCACTACTGTGCCTGTGATAGTGCCAGGCTGTCTGATACATTCCAATAACATGAATTTCCAAAAGGGTTAAGGAGTCCTGTGCAGATCTGCAGTAAACACAGTGTTTGCATTCAAGCCACAAAAGGGGTTAACTTCTATTCTGTGCAGCACTGTGCAGGGCTCCAGTTGGAATACAGCAGAGAGATAACAGTGCTGATCTGTCACACAGGAGGTCACACAGAAGTAAGATTAGTCAGGACATCCCCACAACTACACAGATTAACCTCTACTGTCTCCTTTGGCCTCTTGTTACACATGTAGCTGACATTTCTGCAAGTTTTAGGAATACAGATCTTTTACTACAATACAACTTCAGGTAAATGCAAACTATTTTGTGTATTTCATATTTACAGAAACCGTTGCATTTATATTTTTTGATAGATATGCAGCATATGGAGCAACCGTTGTGTGATATTTATAGTTGCAGTACCTATGGCACCCACAGACTTGTAGGGACATCAATTTTGGAACTGAACAGAAGGTTAAAAATATGCTGAAATGCCTGATAATAATGACACTCTGCATTAAGATTATATATAAAGTGTGTGTGTATCTATATACAATAATAAAGGAAAGCATGCATTGTGCTCTTTAATCTCTAATATGTTGAGCATATGACTTGCCCTTGCAAAGTTTCTGTACAGCTGAAAACACTTGCATCATACATAACATATGGTAAATAGGGGGCTTACCTAAGGTCGAAATTAAGGGTGCCTGTCGTACAGAAGGTTTGTTGGTAGATTAGGGATCTGAGAGAGATATGGATAAAGAGAGAAAATCCTGCAGTGGAAATCTGCTTCTGTGGCTAATTCTCCTATCCAGCACCCTGACCTACACCCACATCTTGGTCGATCGATGTGATAGCCGCCCTGCGTTTGTGCACAGCCTGATTACCTGCTCTGTGCTACTACCCATGATTTCTGCTATAATCCAGCAGCACCCCGTTTCTCCTGCCCCCTCGCATGCTGTTGCCATACAGAATAGCACGCAATCCCTCCCGGAGGTGTGCGCACAGCACAACAGAGGGACATCACCTCCTATCAGCATCCAATGCAGACGAGCCAGATCAGCCAATGAGAGGAGAGGTCATGGTAACTTAGTAACCGGGCTGTATCCTGTCACTTGGATAAAATGTGACAGTTAACCCCTTCTGTTCTAGGCCAAGTTCACAATAGTAACTGGATGCCTCTGGCTACTGTAAAATAAATTCAATGACAGGCTTACTGCACATGAGTTTATTACTGTCTCTGCAGTACTGCTGTGATAGATCGATGGAAAACGCATGAAATTACAGTGGTTTGTGGAACATTGTGCATCTGTTTATTTTATTTTTTTGGACTTAATCAATCTACAGTGACATTTGCTGGTGTCGATTTCTTGTTATCCAGGGGCAAAGAAATAAGACATTATCATAGACAAATATTGCATTCCAATCTCAAAGGAGAGGCATAAGCAGATGCAGTGTCGGACTCGGACGACTGGGACACCGGCCCCCCCAAAAACACTTAGACCATGGGCCCACCCAAAAATCTTTAGACCAGGGGGCGGGCGGGCCCACTCTTAAGTATTATTTTCTTCCTCTCCTCACTCAACCTCTATTCTACTATTCTCTTTTCTTTACATACTAATTCCATCTATTTAGCCTCTTTATACTCATAGAAATAGGTAATGGCCATGAAATATTCCTGGTATCCTGGTGGGCCAGTCTGACACTGAGCAGATGATAATCAGTATTTAGTTATTTTGTCTGTTTGTGTGCTGTTCTATATAAGGAGGAGAATGTGCAAACAGTGTGTATATGTCCTTGGTAGCAGTCCTGCCCTGTACTATACAATATCTATTTATTATTTATATATATATATATATATATATATATATATATATATATATATATATATATATATATATATATATATATATATATAATGATGCTTCTCTGTTCTGAAATAGTGTTTTAAATCAAAGGCCAGGCAAGGTGAACTATGGACTTACATTCTTATTTACTTTATTAGATATCACTGGGACTAGGAAGATTACTGTCACAAATGCAGAAGCCTGAACCTAAAACATCTAAAGATTTTTGCTGTTGGGCTTACACAGTCAGTCTAACACAGACAAGGTTGAACCCATACCTTCCCAAGAGTTTACTGCGTCCAGTGTGGGCACCCCTAGGCCTGCTGCCGTTTGTCCCCCCTTTTATTTACGCATATTTTCATGGCGACCAAGGAAATGGGGATTGGCACACAGGAAATTTATAAAACTATCTCCTGTGCATCTTCAGTATTTCTGAACCAATGTGGGTGTGGTTGGGCAGCATGCCACTCCCTAAAATCCTGCCACCCTAGGCCTGGGCCTTGGCCTTTCCACAAATTCAGGCCTGAGTGTGCCCATAACCCTGTCCATTCTCTCCTCTTTCCAAAACCTATGTGACATTTCTGTCATTCCCAGCTGTCTGTCCTTATCCCCACCCCATGTGCCATGCTTTAATTTCTCATCTGTGCCCAAACACTATTTACCTTTCCTGGCTTCCACCATTGCCACTCCTGGCAGAAGGGAGCTGCAATTTTCAATACTCCTGCTCAGACATTTACTGCAGTGGTTGCTATGGTTTGCTTGACTTTAATTGGTCTCAACCACACATGCATAATGCTAAGCATGTTTGTGATTGATCTATCAGAGTGGGCTAAGTAGGAGGCTGTGTTACATCTCCTGTCCTGCTCCTCCAGTACACAAGGACCAACTGTACCTTATAATGTATTTTCTAAGGCAGGAGCCTGGTATGGCTATATATTTGTGGAAAAGGTTTTTATACCTGTCGGATTGGGAGGGTGCCGACCCCTCCATCATTGAGCACCAGGCACTTATTATGTGCTTAAAATTAACTCTACAGAAAATAACCTACCTGTAATTTGGAGCGTTCTACATATCAGCTTTGCAGATAAAATATACTATATCTGTTCTTGTATATGAGACTGATGAATAAATAAAGACTCTTTAGTACAAATAAGATGATGCAATAAACACATAAATATTTCAATGGTCAACACTGATCCAATAAGCCAATGTATGTATGTTGTTAATTAACAAGGAAGCAAAGGGCAATTTGTTTTTTTTAACTACTGAGTTTAACTAATGAGTTTCAATAGGAAGGTTATGACTAGCTACTCAATTGGTCATGCTCTCTGCAGTGTTTTTTTTTTCATATTACAGTTGATAGGTTAGTTTTTCCGCTAGAAACCAGAACAATTTTATATCAGCTGTGATCAATGCTTGGATTTAAAGGGGACTAAAAAATTGTCTACACAAAGCACACAAAGGTACAGCACAAATATTTACAAATATTTGCTTTGCTTTTATCCAGGCCCGGATTTGTTGTGAGGCCACAAAGGCCCGGGCCTAGGATAGAAAACTATTATGGGTGGCATGCCGCTCCAGCTGCTTTTTTCTGGAGCACTGGGGACGTGTAGCTCCCCAGTGCAACGGCTCCTCATCCGTGTTCCTCGAGCGGGGGAGGTAGTGCAGGTGGGCGCTAGGACCATGCAGCCTAGGGGCACCCGCCCGTGAAATCCGGGCCTGCTTTTATCATGTACTTTTCCAGAGTTTCATTTTATGTATTTTTCTAAACTTATTGGCACCATTGCAGGTTTACAGTCTTGTGCATTGCTTCTCCAAATGAACAATACCTTGAATATAAAGTCAGTGCATATAATACAAACGAAGTAAACTAGCACATTTATCAGATATATCCAAACCGGACAAGGAGATTGTGAATGTATGATTTTGTCCTGTTTTATCAGTTGTTTTCTCATTGTGGACATGGCTACTGTATGGTTTCTTGTATACAGCAGTCCTTACCCTCTACATACAAGCTTAGTAGAGTACAATATGTTACATGCATGACGCATGCTTAATTTACCTCCTGTATATGTATAAAGTAAACCAAATGTACAAAATAAGGCCTGTTAATGATTACTAGATAACAGTGCCAGATCAACTTAGCATGAACCTGCACCTCTAAAGCCCATTGAGGTAACCATTCCTAAGCTTTTGCATGTTTTCTTACTTTGAGTACCTTGGGTTCCTGCCAAGCAGGTTTTTTACCCCTCAACCAAAAAATAAATAACTCAGCAGTTTTTTTTTTACTGAGCTTTTTTATTTTTTGGAAAAACCCACTGGGGAAAAAACCCACACTGAAGGAATTTGGTGAAGGAAGAAACCACATCAGAGTTTAGGAACTCTTGAATGGTATTTGGACCCAAAAGCCTAGCACAAATGCTCAAACATTCTTAAATCAGGTCCAAAGTAAGTTGTACATGCCTAAAACACATTTTACTTACAAACTGCTATTTTCATGCCCTTGAAATAGTGTAGATTCACTCAAAAATTTCGATTTGCAGGGCTACACCGATACCTGCTGCCTTTAAGGGGATGCTTCACTTTAAAATGTATATTGAGTGTGGTGTAAACAGTGATATAATAACACAATTTGCATTTAGTCCTCATTTTTTATTCTTTGTGATTTTTGAAATATTTACATACTTTTGTACAGCAACTCTTGGAACTTAAATTGCAACCTAGTTACTTGGGCTTAATTAGCCTAGTCAGCAGTTTGGATTTCAGAACGTGTAATCAGCAGAAGAGGGCATGAAAATAAAGATAAGCAATATAACTAAAAAATAATGTAAAAGTTAACCATCACAGTAGCATACCTCCCAACTGTCCTTTTTTCTGCAGGACACTCCCTATTTTGACAGCTCAGCCCACAGTCCTAGGTTTCTTATTGAAATGCCCCGAGTTTCTTTCATCTCCTGCACTGATGCAGAAAAAGATACAAAGTTTCTGAAACTTAATTAAAATAAGAGGCTTTTTGGCAGAGATCTCAGAACACTAAGCAACTGCACTTCAATATGTAACAATTTAGGGCAGAGGCACACGCTGCGATTTGGGGAGATTACTGCCTCCCCTGCCTTCCCGCCGGCTAGAATGTAAATCGCCGGCGGGGTGGCACTTGGAGCGTTTCTTTTTCCAGTCGCCTGAAGTTGCCTCACGAGGAACCTTGGGAGACTTCAGAAAATTAAGTGCTCCGAGTGCCATCCTGCCAGGCGACTAATCTCCCCGAATCGCAGTGTGTGTCTCTGCCCTAAAGATACACAAATAAACAATTGTAACAATTTAAGATAAGCAGATCTCTTGGGAGAACTTAAAGGGCAATTTCACCTTCATTAGCAAAACTATTATAACACATAAAAGATGGCCCTAAAACTCTCAGGAATGTGTTCAGATTTTCATAACCTGCCAAATTTTGTAAAATGGACATGGTAAGTAGGGAGTGTGGCCATAAAATGGGCATGGTCAAAAAAATCGCTACACTTTGCATGCCTGATATTTTTGTCCCTCTTTACATTGTTCAAATGTTGGGAGGTATGCAGTACATCGTTTTTCTTTCTGGTTTCTTTCTGGTTGTGGAGGTCTGCTACCCCAAAAACCATACAGCATTTTGGAAATAGGTCAATATTTAAAAGTTTCTTTTAAACATGATCCTTTTTAAGGACGAAATAGAAAACTGCACGTCATGGCGAATAACAAATTGGGAGTAAAAAAACACGACTCCCATATTCCACCACCCACACGTGATGAAACACAAGCGGTCACGGAAGTGGGAGGGAAAGTCCGGTAGCATGGCGGCTATGTGGAGCCTGGTCAGATAGGTGACTGAAGGAGAGTGACAAACCCGATCTTTTCTGCTTCTTTAGCGTGGCTTGTGTTCGCAGTCCTCAGAACAGATATATTGCTAAGCTGTGCCTTTCCATGCTGAATTGCAGCTTCTAAACCCGGAAAGGAACAAGATGGAGATTTCTGTTAAGTAGGTTTAGCTCCACGACTGGATCATTGTCACCCTAATGCCATTAAATTAGTTAACATGAAGCCATGTTGAAGGGGGGAATCAATATATTTATATTTTTATGTTTTTATATATTTTATATGTTAGTGATTATGCAATTAAAGGGGGTATTACAATTCATGAGTGCTGGTCTTCTAAATGTTCAGGAGAAGCCCAATGATACATATCCTGTCCCTGCAGTGTCATTTGCAGATATGCCACCACTGCAACTAACTCAGTACTTCTTCTAACTAGAGAAAAGTGGAATGACAGCAGGAGGAGTTACAGGGCATGCACTTAAACTCACACACAATCAATATTTTCATATTCTTTACTACTCTTTGTAACTACTCTTTATAAAAAAAGATGTTTTAATATTTAATTTTGAAATTTGACATGGTACTAGACATTGTCAGTTTCCCAGGTGCCCTCAGTTCATGTGACATGTACTCTGATAAACTTCAGTCACTCTTTACTGCTACATTGCAAGTTAGAGTGATATCACCCCCTCCCTCCCCCCCAGCAGCCTATAAACAGAACAATGGGCAACTAACCAATAGCAACTCACTGACACCTCTGCTGAAGGATTTATTTGCATTGCCAAAACCTATGTTGTGGTAAATACAATCGAAAGGGGGTAAACAAAAGCTGTCTCAAATCAGTTCCATCCTGAAGAGGACAGAGGACCCTTGGCATTTTATCTTGGACCTTCGGTATCACAGAGACACATTCTTCATCATGGTCTGCAGGCTGTGGCATCCTGTCGAGAGCTTTGCCTTCCCACTGGTCACTGCTTCCTGTATGTACAAAGAAGAGGTGCATGGAATATCAACCAAAGTTCCTTAAGTGCAAGACAACTCACGGGTGGCTGAAGACGATCCAGTGTTGGACTGGGACACCAGGGGCCCACTCAAAAATCTTAGACCAGGGGCCCACCAAAAGACCTTAGATCAGGGGCCCACTCTCAGTACTATTATACAGTAATTACTCTCCTCACGCAACCTCTATTCTGCTAGTCTCTTTTCTTTACATGCTATAATCTATTATTCAATCTATTTAGTCTCTTTATTCTCATAGAAATAGGTAATGGCCATGAAATATGCCAAATGTTTTGAAGCAGGAGGGCCCACCGGGAGTTTTCCTGGTATCCCTGTGGGCCAGTCCGACACTGAGAGGATCAGCACAAGGGGAAGAATAAGTTATCCTGCGACGGATGTTGAAAGAAATGAAATCTTTGACAAACTGAACCCAATCTGAGAGAGAGACATTTTACCTATGCTGGTTGCATACATAATTAATGTATTTCATATTTACATAAATAGCCTTGGTGTAAAGCTAGTGTGGCTGTTTCTTCAGTGGATTGGTGATGTCATGAGTATGGCAGATCACTTGGGGTGGGGAGGATGGGAATTGTGTTGCAATGGGCACTTTTGATACAAATTCAAGAGTAAAATGTCATAGACACAAATTGCACTTGAGAATGTTTCTGAAGCAGACAAGGTATTCCACCATGCCTGTGTATGCACTTCAACAAATGGCTGCATCAGAGTGCAATATGAATCAGTGACAGAGTAATAAACTATAGGTAAATAAAGGTGGAATCTTGTTTGCACCACAAAAAATATTTTATTGAAGTTCAGCTCCAAATACATCAGTGTTTTGTTTATGATGCCAATTAGCATACATCATAGGGGCAAATTTACTAAAGGGTGAAGTGACTAACGCTGGAGAAAATTTGCCAGCGTGACATCATTTTGGACTTCGCCAATTAACTAATGGACATAAATTCGCTAGTGAAGGAGATAGACTGTAGCGCTACTTCGCACTCTAACGCCAAGCGAATTTTCGCTCCGGCGAATGGACGTAACAACGCAAATTCACTGAGATGCAGATTTTAATGAACGTTACCTCTTGCGCCAGACTTGCCTTTGCCACCTCAGACCAGGCGAAGTGCAATAGAGTAGATAGGCGTTCCTCAAAAAAATTTGAAAATTTGTCCCAAAAAACACTCATGACTTTTCATTTTTCAGGGTGATAGGTTGCAAAAGATCGTAATTTTTTTTTAGGGTACCCGGTTTCCCCCCTACATTTCCTTACATATGGCACATAAATTATACACTAGGCTCATATGCACGGCATTATAACAGCTCTATTTTATTTTATTAAGGTTCCCTGGGCTTGTGTAGTGTAATGTATTTGCTGCAACATATACATCAGTTGAAATGTAACTTTCTGCCGTATGCAAATTAGCAAACGCTAACGCAACTTCGATTTGCTTGCCGAATTAATGCTAGTGAAACTTCGCCATCGTTCAGCGCCGTGGGCGCAACTTTGCATTTTAGTGAATTAGCGTTGTCCTGGCGAATTTTCACCTGCCGAAGTGTGGCGATGTGAGCGAAGCCGTCGCTGGTGAATTTCCGGAAGTTAGTGCATTTGCCCCACAGTTTTGATGCTTGAAGTGAAATGTGTTGATCTGCAATGTGTAGCTTCTATGTAAATGCTATGCCATCATATTAAACTATTATTAATTGTTCATTTAATGTCCATTTATTTCATTAAGAGATTTTTTGTGAAGCAGACAACTAAAGCACAACTCTTATATCCAATTTACCATTAATCTTTTATAGGTTGGCATGTACACTAAGGGTAAGTCCACACACGGCGTTTTGGGGAGATTTGGTCGCCTGGCGACTAATCGCCTTGTTTTTGCGGCGACCAAAACGCCTTCCCACGAGGAAACTGCGGGTGACTTCGGAAAACGAATCGACGCGTGTGATTAGCGCTGGCCTTTATTTCATTTTAGCCGGCGCATATTCAGGGAAGGCGTTTGGGGAGATTGGTCGCTGCAAAAACAAGACGATTAGTCGCCAGGCGACCAAATCTCCCCAAAATGCCCTGTGTGGCCTGACCCTAAGATGTAGAATCCCACAGTTACTTTCCTCTATACCGCACCCAAACACTGCTACATACCTTTGGAAAAACTAGGAATACAGCTTGTTGTAATGCACAGAATGCTTTCACTTGTGCAGTGTCTATGCAGTGTCTCCCAGTTCTGTGGATATTTGTAAAGTTGAGGCTCATGGTCAACTTCTCCAGATGTTATACCATATTGTTACTGTGCAATCTACTAGCGATATTCTGAGATATAGTTGCAGCTTGCAGTGCAAAATATAACCCAGACCTTTGATCAGCAGGGGTTTACTTTGTCTGTATTTAGCATATTTTCTGCCTACTTATCCTAATAGTTTTACTTCTGCCTGTTCCTCATCTACTGCATCATAGACGCCAGTGTAAAAGTGCCCTCTGGTGGCCAGTAACAGCAAATGATCTGTGTATACTGCTTCTCCAACCTCAAACAAAATGAAACTGGCCACTGGTGAGATCATAAACTTGCAATCACCAAACTGAAAAACTGGGTAGAAATGATGGCCAAATATAGAGCATCCTGGAAATGTAATGGACTGATTGGGCAGTTTGCAAATCACATCCTTCCCCGCGTGTGGCAGTCTTGCAAAGAAAGGGGATATTCCTTGCTGAATCATTGGTTTCATGGTTTCTCTGCTTTTTAAAAAAAATGTGTTAGTGGGGATGCCTCTGTATTACCTTGTTTATTGATCTTGTTCAATTACCCAGTGGTCACCAGTAAAAGCTTTTAAGATATCTGCAGCTTTAGCTAAACACTTTATCATTAGATGGAGAGCTTTAACCCCAAGACAGTATTCTTGGCAACGAGCAAATAACCTTGCTAATGCATAGTGTCTGGCTTCTGCAAATGAAGGTGCATGGGATCGCTCTACATTGTTACAGAATGTTTATTACAGGCTCTGCAGACCAGACTGTTGTGCTGTTCACAATAATGGGGAAATACTGTATATGGAGACAGAGGGGGTAAAATTAGTAAATGGTATTTACTGAGTTTGGTGACACACGCAATTTTGCCTATTAGTAACATCATCTGTTTGCTGATGTTACTAATAATCATCACCAAATAAAAGCGACAGATATACTAAAGGGTTATTAGTCCTCTCTTTATACTGTTATTTCTCTTTGCACTGTTATTTCTTTTTTTTTAATAATATAAATGGATACAAATGTACCAGTATTGTAAATGAATCCAATCACTAAACAATAATGTTAGAAATGACATGGAATTAGTAATTTACCCCCTACTTTCTGTCATTTAAAGCAGCTGTATGACAGCCGTAGTTTTATTGTTTACCTCATGCTGCTTCTTTCTGATTATATGTGATTTGCATACAGTATAACTCCACAGAGACTAAATGAGGTACAAATCTTAGTAGCTTTTTGTGAACCAGGCAAGGACTCAAATATAATTTCTAGAGTAATCCTAAGTGCAAAGGTACAGAAAAGTGCACTTATGCAGTAAACCTTTTTTGCTGGCTCTAGGTCTTCAGAGCACCCAAATTACACCTGCTAAATCCCTTATTTAATCTCTGTCGAATCAGTTGGTATGTATGGATCATTATTACTGTAGCTGGAATGCACTCTGACAAGTCATATGAAAAAGTTTCGATCAAGATTTGTTTTTTTTAAGTTCTGTTTCAAGTTCTGACCTTTGTTAAGACTACAGTAAATGTTGCAATAAAGATATCCTGTAAACATGGGTGTCCACTGAAAATTTTCCGGGGGGGGGCAAGGAAGAAAACATATTACACAAATTACACAAATTGTGTGTGTGTGAGAGGGAGTGTGTGTGTGTGAGAGAGAGTGTGTGTGTGAGAGAGAGTGTGTGTGTGAGAGGGAGTGTGTGTGGAAATATTATGTAACAAACAATTTGTTTTTCTCTCAGTCCTCATTAAAGTCCTTGTCAGATTTAATTAGAAGGTGGATGCCTTCCTCAGCACCTGCTACAGTATTGTACATACAAAATATTCGCGGTTTCCAGAAACTGCTTCTGATGTAGGAGCCGTGTTATCTCTTGGAGAGGACAGGGGCGTATTCATATTAAGGCACCGGAGGGCCTGTGCCTAAGGCGGCAGGTTTTGGGGGGTGCCTATAAATTTATTTTGTAAATGAAAAAAAAAATCCGGTGACGGAGCTGGGGGGGGGGTAAAGGGTTAGGGTGCACGGCATAGGGGGGGAATGTTTAGGCCCTTGCTAGGTCTGCTGCACCCTACTAAAGCATATTTGTTGGGTGCAGCTCTAGTCTCAGTCTCTATAGACAAGTGACAACAGGCTGTTGCAATAGGCTTCAAGCTTCAAGGGATACTATGCCTTTCTATGTCTATTTAAGCCTCTGCCTGGTTGCTAGGGAGGTAGAACATTTAAAACAAGAAAACTATTCCAATTCAAACATAAAGAGCTGCAAAAGAGTAAAGTGAAAAAAACATATTCCCAACAGAATACTACTGTCTGCCTCAGTGATCCCATAACTGTATCTCTCTAGCCACTGCTAAACTACAATTCCCAGCATTCAAAGCCAGAACCAGTAGCAGAGTTGTAGCTGATGGGTTAAGAGAGGAGATCTCAGCAGGACCTTCATTCATTGGGCATGGGAGAGTCCAGTCAGGGACCAATGAGTTCTGATGGTGGCCCTGGTTCTATGACTGCTTATGTTTGATGTCTATTTGTTGTATTTTCATAAATGTGTGTGACTGATGTGATTGGCTGCCAATTACTGGTATATCATGCCATACTTGAGGATGACATCACTCCCAGCTCAGCCCTGATTGGCTGAAAGCTGCTAGGGAAGGTGACTTAACGGTTCAGGCACAAGTGACAGGTATTTCATTTCTGGATTCAGAGGTAAGTGGAGCAGACTTTATGGGGGGGGGATAAAGTCAATGATACAAGGGGATAGTTTGGGCAGTGTGGCTTCCATGATTTATAGTAGTTTGGGGACTAGAGACAGGCCCAGACTGGCAATCTGTGGGTTTTGGCAAATGCCAAAGGGGGTGCTGTAAAAGACAGACACTGTTTATTGGGCTGCTGGGGGGGGGCTGTGAGGGCCTCTATGTGTCTCAAATGCCAGGGCCTTTTTTAAATCCCAGTCCGGACTTTAGTCTAGAGCCAAAGCTCCCAAAATTTCCCCACCATTGCCTGCTATTGTAATTGTCTGGGAAGGTGCTTGTCATGAAATTGTCCATTGGAGATATCAGTTTGTCTTTCCAGTTCCATCTTTTCCAATTTCATTGGAAAAAAGGGGGGGGGGGTCATTTTTGGTGATAAGCTATCAGGGGGTACAAAGGGGTACAACTACAAGGAAGGGGACAATCAATGATGGGACCTTGAAAATGGTTTCTGGTCGCAGCCCTGCCCCTTCCCAAACTAATAAAACTTGTGGGTGCCAAAGTACCCAAAATCTGCCTGTGTGCCATTGCTATGGGGAGTGAGACAACATGAGAACTTGCTGTCCCACTGACTCCAAACCTGTGCTTATCTAGCTGTGCCTTAACTACAATTCCCAGCACCCCCTGTGGCTGACTTGTAGTTATAGAATATAGTGTGTTTGGTATTTTTTGTTTACTTGTTACAGCTTTTGAAGTGTTAGACCATTTACTCTGCTGCTCTTTAGCTGTTAATGTCAACTGCTATTTTCCAACTGCCATTGGCCAACTGTCCCACTCATCACTCATCCTAGTGGCCTCAGCATTAGAGTAGATGATGGGTAAGGGAGGACCTGAGAAGAAAGACAAGTAGCACAAATCAGAAAAATAATTACATGCCTAGAATTAGGGTGCCTTGTGTTATGGTTGCAGGGGCACTGATCAGCTTGACTGGTTATGAAAAGCCCCAGTGGGCCCATTACTCACCTGGGCCTCTAATGGGAACCAGTGTCTTCTGACCCTATTAAACCTTGCCAATAACATACAGCTTTACAGTAATGGCACAGAGGGGGATTTGGGATGTTTTGTCCCCATGTGATTTCCAGTTCAGTGTATGGCCAACCAAATGCTCACTCCCAAATGATCACTCCTGTTCATTTCTAAATTCAATTTGATTGAGCCCTTGTGAAAGAAATTGGCATAGAAATGAATGAGGGTGATTCCAATTGTTCATTCAACTATTAGTTTGTGCATTGTGTCACCAGGACCCAACCTTGGTTAGCAGGGGTGTCTAGGGCCCTTGATTGCACCAATAAATTCTGTCTCTCCCAATCAGCTCCTTCATTCTATAAAAGTTGCTGTTGATTGGTGTTACTGGTTATATATAAGGCACAACTATATTCAGCAGTATTGAGCTATTAACCCTTTGCCTGCCAAGCACGTACGGCGTACGTGCTGGCAGGCAAATGCTCAGGCTGCCAAGAACGTACATTGTACGTTCTTTAGCAGCTGAGCGCTCTCTCTGCTTCGGCGGCTTTTGCCGCCTCCGCAGAGAGTGGGGAGAGAAGACAGCCCCCTAGGCAACGAGGCTGGGGGGCTGTCAAGTCGGATCTGCGACTCGATTGTCGCAGATCCGACTTCAAAGTAGCAGACGCATCGCATGGAGCGTCTGCTACTACACTCACCTTCTTCCTGCCTGCAGAGCCGCCCACGCACTTCCTGCTGCGCAGCAACTCTGCAGACACGCTGCCAGGACTCCTCCAAAGAAGACAGCGATTCTCCTGCTCCAAAAACGGTAAGTGCACGTTTTTTTACACACTTACCTGCACCTACACATACTTACAGTACATTTATGCATTTTAGTAAAGATTGGAATTTTTTTAAATTTTTTTTTTTTAATTTTAGCACACTTGGTCCCTTTTGTACAGTTATTTACACTTATTTACACTTATTTACATGTATTTGCACACTCAGATAACTTTTATTAGTGCACAAATATGTATACACAAACAGGTGTTTTTTTTTTTTTTTACGAATTCATTATACTGTTATCTTTTGTTTTTTTTGCCTAAAAACGTGTTATTTTGGCAGCGTGACTATTGGATAATCGATTTCGGCCACTAATTACGCTGTCAGAACAATTATTTTGTTATTTCATTGATTTACGCTATTTTTGTGGTTTTATTGCAATTTTATCCCTGCATTATTGTTCCCTATGTATCTTTAGTATCGTTTTGCTGTTTGGTGCTTTGGTATAGAAAGATAGATTTTACTTAGTTTGATCCGCCAAAATATGTGCTTTCCAAAAATATATGGGTTTCTGGGGGTCTTTTTACAGTTTGGGGGTCTTACGGCACATAACGTACAGTTAGGGTTCTCTTTTCTGCAGCTTAGTTGGCTAGCGTGAAAATTCATAGTTACGTTTTTCATTTGGGGTCCATACACAACACATACTTTGGTAAATCTATACATATTGGGCATCAAACTATTTATTAGACCTCTGACGTCCATATTTAGAGAGATTTTTCTTTGTACGTAAAACATTGTGTCCGATAAATGCGGCAAACTGCAACATTTTTAGGCGATTTTCAGAAATGTTGTAAAAACCTATATGTTTAGAAAAGCTTTGCAGTTTGGTAGTTTCGTGTAGAAAGACGTCGTTATCTTTGTTGGAATCGGCAGAATGTGTACTTTCCAAAAATGTATGGTTTTGGGGGGTCATTGCTGTTAGGAGGATCTTGAGGCAAATAATATGAAGTCAAGGGTCTATGTTCACAGAAGGCGAATGGGCAGCGGAGAAAACTCATATTCACTATTTTTATTTGGGGTCCGCACATGCCAGCTGCCTTGGTATATCTATGCATATTGGGCATCAAACTGTTCAGTAGACCCTTGGCATCAATATTTATGGTGTTTTACAATTGTATGTAAGAAATTGGGTGAGATAAATGCGGCCAATTGCAATATTTTTAGGCGATTTTCAGAAATGTAAAAACAGTTGCTTTTATCGCCAAATTTAGGAAAGGCTTGCGACTTGGTACTTTGGAGTACAAAGACATGCATACCCAATTTGGATTCGCAGGAATGTGTACTTTCCAAAAATATATGGTTTTATGGGGTGAACGCACTTTTTTCTACCTTTGCCCCCCCCAAAACAATGTAAATGTGTTGATTTTGCAGTACCTGAAATGACAGACCATATGGGGGTCTTTGTTTTGGGGCCCCTATACGCCACGTGCTTGGGTACACCTATACATATTGGGCATCAAACTGTTCAGAGGACCCCAGGCTTTCATATTTGGGGTGATTTGTCTTGATACCTAAAAGTATGTGGGTAATACAATGCTGCAGGGTCGAAATTTTGAAGTCATTTTTGGAAATGTCCCCAAAATCACCAAATTTAGGAATGGTTTGCGGCTTGGTACTTTGGAGTACAAAGACATGCATACCCAATTTAGATCCGTGGGAATGTGTACTTTCCGAAAATATATGGTTTTCTGGGGTGAACTTACTTTTTTCTACATTTTCCCCCCTCAAAACAATGTAAATGTGTTGATTTTGCAGTACCTGAAATGACAGACCATATGGGGGTCTTCGTTTTGGGGCCCCTATACGCCACGTGCTTGGGTACACCTATACATATTGGGCATCAAACTGTTCAGAGGACCCCAGGCTTTCATATTTGGGGTGATTTGTCTTGATACCTAAAAGTATGTGGGTAATACGATGCTGCAGGGTCGAAATTTTGAAGTCATTTTTGGAAATGTCCCCAAAATCACCAAATTTAGGAATGGTTTGCGGCTTGGTACTTTGGAGTACAAAGACATGCATACCCAATTTAGATCCGTGGGAATGTGTACTTTCCGAAAATATATGGTTTTCTGGGGTGAACTTACTTTTTTCTACATTTGCCCCCCTCAAAACAATGTAAATGTGTTGATTTTGCAGTACCTGAAATGACAGACCATATGGGGGTCTTCGTTTTGGGGCCCCTATACGCCACGTGCTTGGGTACACCTATACATATTGGGCATCAAACTGTTCAGAGGACCCCAGGCTTTCATATTTGGGGTGATTTGTCTTGATACCTAAAAGTATGTGGGTAATACGATGCTGCAGGGTCGAAATTTTGAAGTCATTTTTGGAAATGTCCCCAAAATCACCAAATTTAGGAATGGTTTGCGGCTTGGTACTTTGTAGTAGAAAGACATGCATACCCAATTTAGATTCGTGGGAATGTGTACTTTCCGAAAATATATGGTTTTCTGGGGTGAACTTACTTTTTGCTACCTTTGCCCCCCCCAAAACGATGTAAATGTGTTGATTTTGCAGTACCTGAAATGACAGAACATACAAGGGGGGGTCTTCCTTTTAGGGCCCCTATATGCCACGTGCTTGGGTACACCTATACATATTGGGCATCAAACTGTTCAGAGGACCCTAGGCTTTCATATTTGGGATGATTTCTCTTGATACCTAAAAGTATGTGGGTAATACGATGCTGCAGAGTAGATATTTTGAGGTGATTTTTGGAAATGTCACCTAAATCACCAAATTTAGGAATGATTTGCGGCTTGGTACTTTGGCGTAGAAAGACATGCATACCCAATTTGGATTCGTTGGAATGTGTACTTTCCGAAAATATATGGTTTTCTGGGGTGAACTTACTGTTTTCTACTTTTGCCCCCCCCAAATCGATGTAAATGTGTTGATTTTGCAGTACCTGAAATGACAGACTATATGGGGGTCTTCATTTTAGGGCCCCTATATGCCACATGCTTGGGTACACCTATACATATTGGGCATCAAACTGTTCAGAGGACCCTAGGCTTTCATATTTGGGGTGATTTGTCTTGATACCTAAAAGTATGTGTGTAATACGATGCTGCAGGGTAGATATTTTGAGGTGATTTTTGGAAATGTCACCTAAATCACCAAATTTAGGAATGATTTGCGGCTTGGTACTTTGGCGTAGAAAGACATGCATACCCAATTTGGATTCGTTGGAATGTGTACTTTCCGAAAATATATGGTTTTCTGGGGTGAACTTACTGTTTTCTACTTTTGCCCCCCCCAAATCGATGTAAATGTGTTGATTTTGCAGTACCTGAAATGACAGACTATATGGGGGTCTTCATTTTAGGGCCCCTATATGCCACATGCTTGGGTGCACCTATACATATTGGGCATCAAACTGTTCAGAGGACCCTAGGCTTTCATATTTGGGGTGATTTGTCTTGATACCTAAAAGTATGTGTGTAATAAGATGCTGCAGGGTAGATATTTTGAGGTGATTTTTGGAAATGTCACCTAAATCACCAAATTTAGGAATGATTTGCGGCTTGGTACTTTGGCGTAGAAAGACATGCATACCCAATTTGGATTCGTTGGAATGTGTACTTTCCGAAAATATATGGTTTTCTGGGGTGAACTTACTGTTTTCTACTTTTGCCCCCCCCAAATCGATGTAAATGTGTTGATTTTGCAGTACCTGAAATGACAGACTATATGGGGGTCTTCCTTTTGGGGCCCCTGTATGCCACGTGCTTGGGTACACCTATACATATCGGGCATCAAACTGTTCAGAGGACCCTAGGCTTTCATATTTGGGGTGATTTGTCTTGATACCTAAAAGTATGTGGGTAATACGATGCTGCAGGGTAGATATTTTGAGGTGATTTTTGGAAATGTCACCTAAAGCACCAAATTTAGGAATGGTTTGCGGCTTGGTACTTTGGCGTAGAAAGACATGCATACCCAATTTGGATTCGTTGGAATGTGTACTTTCCGAAAATATATGGTTTTCTGGGGTGAACTTACTGTTTTCTACTTTTGCCCCCCCCCTAACGATGTAAATGTGTTGATTTTGCAGTACCTGAAATGACAGACTATATGGGGGTCTTCCTTTTGGGGCCCCTGTATGCCACGTGCTTGGGTACACCTATACATATTGGGCATCAAACTGTTCAGAGGACCCTAGGCTTTCATATTTGGGGTGATTTCTCTTGATACCTAAAAGTATGTGGGTAATACGATGCTGCAGGGTAGATATTTTGAGGTGATTTTTGGAAATGTCACCAAAATCACCAAATTTAGGAATGATTTGCGGCTTGGTACTTTGGCGTAGAAAGACATGCATACCCAATTTGAATTCGTGGGAATGTGTACTTTCCGAAAATATATGGTTTTCTGGGGTGAACTTACTGTTTTCTACTTTTGCCCCCCCAAAACAATGTAAATGTGTTGATTTTGCAGTACCTGAAATGTCAGACTATATGGGGGTCTTCCTTTTAGGGCCCCTATATGCCACATGCTTGGGTACACCTATACATATTGGGCATCAAACTGTTCAGAGGACCCCAGGCTTTCATATTTGGGGTGATTTGTCTTGATACCTAAAAGTATGTGGGTAATACGATGCTGCAGGGTCGAAATTTTGAAGTCATTTTTGGAAATGTCCCCAAAATCACCAAATTTAGGAATGGTTTGCGGCTTGGTACTTTGGAGTACAAAGACATGCATACCCAATTTAGATCCGTGGGAATGTGTACTTTCCGAAAATATATGGTTTTCTGGGGTGAACTTACTTTTTTCTACATTTGCCCCCCTCAAAACAATGTAAATGTGTTGATTTTGCAGTACCTGAAATGACAGACCATATGGGGGTCTTCGTTTTGGGGCCCCTATACGCCACGTGCTTGGGTACACCTATACATATTGGGCATCAAAACTGTTCAGAGGACCCCAGGCTTTCATATTTGGGGTGATTTGTCTTGATACCTAAAAGTATGTGGGTAATACGATGCTGCAGGGTCGAAATTTTGAAGTCATTTTTGGAAATGTCCCCAAAATCACCAAATTTAGGAATGATTTGCGGCTTGGTACTTTGGCGTAGAAAGACATGCATACCCAATTTAGATTCAGGGGAATGTGTACTTTCCGAAAATATATGGTTTTCTGGGGTGAACGTACTGTTTTCTACCTTTGCCGCCCCCCAAAACGATGTAAATGTGTTGATTTTGCAGTATCTGAAATTACAGAACAAACGGGGGGTCTTCCTTTTGGGGCCTCCTATGCCAGGTGCTTGGGTACATCTATTCATATTGGGCATCAAACTGTTCAGTGGACCCAGGATTTTATATTTGGGGTGTTTTACATTGATACCTAATGATGTGTGGGAGATATGTTGCTGTAGAGTGGAAGCTTTGAGGTCATTTTTCAAAAAATTCACCAATTTCTATAAAACACTATAACTTTAGGAAACAATTGCAACTTGGTGGTTTGGAGTACAAAGATATTTCTACCCATTTTTGATTCACCAGAATCTGTTCTTTCTAGTAATGGGTAGTTTTCTTGGGTAAACCTACTGTTAGTGGAATGTTTGGCCTTGAAATCAAAAGTATGCCGTTTGGGGAGTGTTGCTTTGGAAATTTGGTTGTGTACTGCTTGTAGATTTTGAGCTATACAAGTGAGAAATCTCCATAAAACTATATATATTTGGTATTGTCGCGTTCAGGAGACATAGACCTTTCTAAATCAGCTGTGTTCTCATACGTAAAATGAATGATGTTTCTGATATATGTGATTGTTCTTCGTGCAACATGATTTTTTTCATTTTATTTGACACTTAGAATCCAATATTTTTTTAGAGAAGTAGAATTACACCAAAATTCTTGCATATTGTGAAAGTTCAGGTTGTCCTGAAAAAAACAATATATTGTTTTCCTGGGTTAACTAAAAGACCACCCCAGGAAAGGCCCTTAAAGTGAAAGAGTGCAAAATATCTAAAAACTGCTTGGCAGTAGATGTTCGCATCTAGGACAAAACGGCTGGCAGGGAAAGGGTTAAGGGAAATCCAGTATATACAGATATATATGGCAGAGAAGGTTCAGTTCACAATCTCTTCTTTCTCTCCCCATAAAGTGAAATACGAGCGATTCCTAGTGATTCTCAGCGATTCCTAGTGATTCTCAGCGATTCCCAGGAGCAGAAGGATATAAAGAAGAAACACAAAAGTCTTTCTAAAGACTATCAACTTTCATCAGGAGCAGAACAACTTGCCCAACCCATTGTGGGTTATTTGGAGGAAGGTAAGGACCCAAAGTCACGAAAACAGGCCGAAGCCGAACTCCCAAAGCGTGGGAACACCAATTTGTGTTTTTTTTAATCCCCTGGCCACCAATGTATTATTTAATATTCTATAGGCCCCTGCCACCAATGTTTTTTTTTTAAATATTTTTTGGGGCCCCAATTTTTTTTTAATTGTAAGGGGGGCCCTGGCACCAATGTTTTTTAAAAAAATATTTTTGGGGCCCCATTTTTTTTAACTTGTAAGGGGGGCCCTGGAGCCAATGTTTTTTTTAAAAAAAATATTCTTTGGGGCCCCAATTTTATTTTTACTTGTAAGGGGGGCCCTGGCACCAATGCTTTTTTTAAAAAAAACTTTTATGGGGGGCCCTGGCGCCAATGTGTTTTTTAACTAATAAGGGGGCCCTAACCAACAATAGCTTTTTATAACTTGTGTGTGGGGGGTTAATTTTTTTAGCACTGATGTCTGTGTGGTCTTTTAACTGTGATGTGGAGTGGGTGGGATCTGGGGTGGGGCTCGGGCACAAGTGTGGGTGGGGTCAGAATATTTTGTTGTATGGGACCCGTGATTTCTAATGGTGGCCCTGTTCCCATCTGTAATATGTATCACAGTAGATGAGGCTGAAAAAAGACACACGTCCATCAAGGTCTACCTTTTTGTGTAACTGCTGATCCAGAGGAAAGTAGGGCCCTGACAGAAATAATGGGCTTATTTGTGGACCAAATAAAATGGGATGGTATTGTCTTAAAATGGGGACATGGGGAGCTGGTGGTGAGGGGCATTCTATATACATAATAAGCATTTGTTTCTAATTGGAACCATGTTAAAACCATAGTTTCTGAATAGGGATGGGACGAATTTTTTCGCCTTGTTTCGCCAATAAAATTACGCCCATAGACTTGTATGGCGTTATGTGTCAAAATAAAAAGACACACGTCAAAATTTTTTTGACGCCCATAGACTCTAATGGGCGTCGGCGGCAAATTTTTGGCGAATCGAAACGGGTCAAATTCACCCATCCCTATTTATGAATGAAAAGGGTCTTTATTAAATAAGGTGTAAATATGCTGCTGTTTTTACCTCTGCTCTTTATTGTGTTTATTTGGGGGTCTTACATCTTTACATTAACTCTAACCTTCCCAAATCTCTATTTTATTTTACAGGAACATCAAAGATGGGCATGAGTGCAAGTAGCAGGCTTTACTACCAGTGGCGCTATGAAAAGGTTAAGGTGCTCACAGCTAATTTCCTTATTTTATTTTCTGACTGCTGAGAAAGGTATCCAAGGGGTTAAAGGAGGGGCTAACCCAATGCTAAACATGGCATATCTTCTGTGTAAATCAGCAGTCCCCAACCTTTTTAACCTGCGAGCCACATTCAACTGTAAACAGAATTGGGGAGCAACACAAGCATGAAAAATTTCCTTGAGGTGCCAAATAAGGGCTGTGATTGGCTATTTGGTAGTCCCTATGTGGACTGGCAGCCTACTGGAGACTCTACTTGGCACTATACTTACTTTTTATGCAATTAAAGCTTGCTTCCAAACTTGCAATGTCAAAAATAAGCACCTGCTTTTGGATCCCGAAAGCAACATCCATGGGGTTGGAGAGCAACATGTTGCTCACGAGCTACTGGTTGGGGATCACTGGTGTAAATACACTGAAACAGAAATTTGACATGGTTTAGCATAGTGTGTGCCCTGACCTCAGTGTTTTCTTGCTTCTTACATTTTTCTAGCACTCACGGTGGATCTCGTCTGATCTGGACATCTTTGAGATCAGGGATTTTGAGGATCCACTCGCGGGCCCTTATCTCGAGTGCATCAGGGACAAGATCACCAATGATATCTGGTTTGCACTCTACGATCTGTGGATGGCCAAGGACTGTGTGAAGATTACAAAATGGTGGAAATTACACCTTAAGAACGAGTTCTGGCAGGACTACAGATACATCAAGGCCCACCTGAAACACCTCTACAAAGAACTAGAGAAGATCAACAAGGCCATACTGATTAGGAACAATGAGAGATATTCAGGTGCAGTATATAATCCATCCTTTTCTTTGCCACATGTGGTCAATCATTTAATTTTGCTTAATCACCTGATTTGTGCTTAATTTGCTAAATATCACAGGTGTGGGATCTGTTAACCGGAAACCCATTATCCAAGAAGCTCCGAATTACGGAAAGTCCATTTCCCATAGACTTCATTTTATTCAACTGATCCAATTTTTTAAAAATGATTTCCTTTTTCTCTGTAATAATAAAACAGTTTCATGTACTTGATTCAAACTAAGATATAGTTATTGGAAGCAAAACCATCCTATTGGGTTTATTTAATGTTTACATGATTTTCTATTAGACTTGAGGTATGAAGATCCAAATTACAGAAAGATCCATTATCCAGAAAACCCCAGGTTCCAGGCATTCTGGATAACAGGACCCATACCCGTATAAGGATTTTACAGGGATATCAATTTGTAAGGTAAAAAAATACATAGTCTGAGTTATCTTGTTTGGTTTTACAGATGGTCCTCAGAACAACGGCACATGATACCAGCACCACCAGCAGTTTCCTCGGTACCAAATACCGATGCACCTCAGTCTAGGCACCACATCCTCAGGAAACAGCAGTAAGTATGGGGCATCTCAATTCCACCAGTGATGCCACCCTTTCATCCACTGCACTTTCACCAGCAGTACTTTCAGACACCATAGTTCCACCAGTGGTTCCTCCCCTTTATTCAAAATATGGTGTTATACACAGGAACTCCTTTAAGACACTTGGTAGACCCTGCATTCCTTTTCATTCCATCCCTCAGACTGCAAATGCCGGGGTCTGCAGGCTGCCCGGGGTCCAATGGAATGGAAAGGAATGCAGCATTCATCGTGCGGCTTAAATGTGCCCATGTTTATGCTACCATATTCCCTTCTCTTTCTCATCTTCTCACCGCAGTCCCTTACCGTACCATATTCCCCCCCCTTCGCTTCCCTTGACACAATGTGGCGAATTGATCGTGGGAGCAAATCCGATCGCCTTTAAGGGGTCAGGAAGGAATTTTTCCCTCTTGTGAAGGAAATTCACTTTTCAGAGGTTTTTTGCCTTCCTTGCGATCAAAAAGCGCAGTTTATCTAATTATTAATAAAGCTGTGGATTACACAGATTAACCACAAAGTCATTGTGTGTATCTTTATTGTGGGTTTTGGGCTAGGGATTTGACAGGGATAACATATAGAGGGGGAGGGAGAGAAGTTAGAATAAGGCTCTTATAGAGCAGTAAATGGTCGCATTGGTTATGTTTCTCCTTGGTTCCTAACAATGAAACTGAAACAACATATAACTGCTGTGTCAGTCCTACTATCCTCCATAGGACTTATATGAACCAATGTAATACTGAGAGACAATAAACATCCTTCCCAAATCTCACCCTAACTGGCCTTTGGACAATTCTTCCCTTTGGGCCTTTGGAAAAGGGCCGGCCCCACAATTTAGAAGGGCCCTGATGGTCTGTGTTGGTTTAAGGAAGCCATGGAAATTGAATATTTAGAGAGAAAACCAGTTACATGTAGATCTTCAAACAAATTCTGTTTTAGAATCATCATCTCATGCTTTTTTACCTTAGTTGACTAAAATTCCCTGGAATTAAGAAGGAATCTACTAATTTAGCCTCTTCAGTAGACAGAAATGTAAAGAGGGGGGCGGGCCCTGGTGCGGGACGGTGCAGCCGGACCCCCTGCCCCCCTCTGTATGCAATTTCCTGGCCGGATTCCAGTGGCGCGCAAGCTGCCCGGGGGTGCAAACCCTGACCCAATCGCACCACCGATAGTGACAGTAGATGATAACAAAGGCAAGTTATACTGGCTTGCAGCTGGAATAGGTGGGATATTTATATAGACTTGACACTGCCCAGCCTTTATCACACCCATTTATTAGTGTAAGAAGGTATAATCTATAGAGGTTTTATGAAACAGATGTTGAGAATCAGACTCCTGGAATGAACACAGGGTTAAACACAGCTAACTATACTGTATGGAGGAAGGTTATACAAGCTAAAAGTGCAATACACAATTCCCTCTGTAAAAAGCTGATAAAGCAACAGGGTAATACTGAGACTGTGGGTGGTTAAAGATGGCAAGACCAGCAGTTTAGACATACAGTATGAATGAGGGTATTATAGATAAAGGGATCATGCAGGCAAATGGTTGGCGGATGTGATGTCATGCGCACAGTGTAGGGGGCGTGTTTAGGTCAGGTGCCTAGGGTGGCATTGGACTTAAATACAGCCCTAGGAGAGAAACAAACTATCTGAAATTAAATGTTAGTACCTTAAAATATTCAATATAATGAAATCTTTATGAGTAATAAAGGGAACCAACAGCACTGCTTGTGGTATTTATATCAGAACATGGAATAGTACATTAGCTCTGATCTCTGTTTGCAAGTGATATATATTGTTAATGTGGCTACACTTTCAAACAAGTTAAGCCTTTGTGTGTATGTCAGAGCACTGGAATGAGATACCTGTACTTGGATTCTAGATAAGTACACCAAAAGGGATTCTATACACTTACATTTTACAGCAGAGTTCTGGTAAGCCCAGAGGAATGCCCAAGATGACAGTTTTATGGTATTTCTCTTCACCAAAATGCACCATTTCAGGGGCCTAGTCAGCATAGTGGGATGTCTAAGCAGTTACGGAATAAAGCAACATTGCAGTGAGTTGGGACAAAGTGTATCATTTACGTTATATAAATACTTGAAATGATATGGTGTCTGAGCAGGACATAACATTTTCACAGAGACAAAGGAGGTATGATAATAAAAATGTTTTCACCAGGTGTAATTAGCTAGAGTCAGTTTCAACTGGCCCACGGGGATACCAGGAGAACTCCCAGTGGGCCCAGGTGTCAGTGGACCCTAATGCTGCTAAACATTTGGCATTTTTCATGGTCATTCTTTATTTCTATGAGAACAAAAAGACTAAATAGATGGAATAATAGATGATGGTATTATATTATGTAAAGAAAAGAGACTAGGAGAATAGTGGTTAAGCGAGGAGAGGAAATATAATAGTTCTGTGAGCCCCTGGTCTAAGGTTTTTGGGTGGGTCCCTGGTGTCCCAGTCTGACACTGATGATCGTGTGGCGGGGTAAGTGCCTTCTCCCTCAGGGTCCCAGGCTGTGCCATTACAGATGCACATGGGCAAGATAGGCATGAAGTACAAGTCCAGGGGGGGGGGCAGTGCCCCCCTTGCCCCTATATGTGGATGCCCATGCCTGTAATGGAAAGTAGACTAGGTTCTCTTACTTTTGACTGAAAAAGGGTGCTGGACAGGGCTGTAAGTGAGGCTTCACTAGAGCACATTCATGCTTTATCAGACAGCATTATATTATAGTGCTCACCATTGTAGTAGTAGATCATTTGCACATCTGTCTTTAGACCACAATATAAGTAAATATATATACAGTCATATGAAAAAGTTTGGGAACCCTCTTAATTCTTTGGAGTTTTGTTTATCATTGGCTGAGCTTTCAAAGTAGCAACTTCCTTTTAATATATAACATGCCTTATGGAAACAGTAGTATTTCAGCAGTGACATAACGTTTATTGGATTAACAGAAAATATGCATCATAACAAAATTAGACAGGTGCATAAATTTGGGCACCCCAACGGAGATATTACATCAATACTAAGTTGAGCCTCCTTTTGCAAATGTAACAGCCTCTAGACGACTCCTATAGCCTTTGATGAGTGTCTGGATGGTGGTATTTTTGACCATTCATCCATACAAAATCTCTCCAGTTCAGTTAAATTTGATGGCTGCCGAGCATGGACAGCCTGCTTCAAATCATCCCATACATTTTCGAGTATATTCAAGTCGGGGGACTGTGAAGACCATTCCAGAATACTGTACTTCAGATATTTTATGGGGTAAACATGAAAAACCTTATGGAGACTGGTAGGCCTATATAGGTTTGTATTGTATCTTGAGCACTGGCCCAAAAGTCAAGCAACTGGATCCCCGGATTTAGCCAACTGCATGAGTGCACAAATGAGGCAAAGATTCCATTATTTAGTGTTTCTGCAATTTTAGGCTTTGAATTCTGCTACTATCCACTTGCTTAACCTACTAACCAGGCAGCAGTTTGGAAGCTAGAAAGGATCATATGATATAAAAGGGCCTGAAACTTTGACATCATAATTTACAATACCAAGATAAGAACAAGACAGCAAATAAGGAAAATAAAATGGAAACCTCACAGTTTAATCTGAGTTTTATTACTTGAAGGCTGGATATAGGCAGGTTTATAGTTATAGAGGCATACAAAACAAATAATGAATACTAGTTAAAAAGTTGCTTAGAATAGGTTGAAATGAAACATAGTATAAAAAAATTAAGGAGCCAGGGTCCAATTTACACAAACCCTGCTCAATTCCCTGTAGCTCTACCACTTTGTCACCATTTGAGGCTTTTGTTAAGGTATGGAATATATTGTAAACAGCTAGAGAGGCATAGTGCAAGGCATCAGTGGGAGACTGCTTGAAAAACAGAGATATTAAAAGAGAAGGATTTTGCCAAGTGACGCGCATTGAACAAGTTAAATAGTGTATAGGTGCACAGTTGGACAGCACAGTAATGTGTTCCAATTACAGCAGCTTTCAGCGTCGAATTACGGTGTCCTGACCAGCACTACGACCTCAAGAACCCACTTTGCGACAACCGCTGCAGCATTTCTTCCCCGGCGTCACGCCGGCCCAGTCTTACTCTTTTCTTGTTTTAGCCAGTGTATGCCAGTTGCCCCCTCTCGTTCTAAAAAATAAACCATGAACAGAAAATGCTGGGCCAATATATGAATGAATACGAAACCAATCACACCTTTAGCAAAGCAAGCAGCGATAGAACTGGAGTCTCGCGATATCAACAATCGTAAAAAAAAAACTCCAATTCCCAGAATCCCTTGCAACGTAGTCTACCAATCAATAAGAAGCAAGCATGTGGAGCAGGTGATCGTCTGTGAGACAACCGCCCTTGACTATTTGGATTCGTCAGAGCCAATGAGCGTGGCGTATCCCTGACAGACCAGAGTTCTTTCCAATGAATTAAGGAAAGAGGAGGGCGAAAATGGGGACGCGCCGCCCAATGACAGACCAGGCTAGTGGGCTGGGGTTCCCGCTGTGGGAGTTAGTGTGAGAGGGAGAGGCCGGAGACGCCGTGAGGAGGCTGACTATGGTGTGTATGTGGTCGTGGTATTTGGTGATATGAAGTGAGCAAGCCGGGTGCGGGCATATAGCAATGGGTGGGCTAGTATTCATATGGTGGTAGGTGTGCCGTGTCTGTAGGAAGTATTTAGTGGTAGGTCAGGCCCAGTGTGCGTATAGTAGCAATGGGTGGCCATGCAGTAGGTTTGGGACCGTTACTCTTCAGCTTCTGGATAAGCACAAGTTCCACCATACTTATTTCCACCTGCGTGTGGAGAGGATGAGCCAGTAGCTGGTTGTTGATATATTTGTGCACTATTAGCACCAATGCACTGATTGTGGCTCATTCGGCCTGTTGCTTTGGGTAATGATCACTTTGCAAAATAGACAGCACCCAACAGGAATTTTCTTAAAAAGCCTTTATTGAAAGGGCTTTATTCAGATGAAATACTGCAACGTTTCAGGCTTACATTAGCCTTTCCTCAAGCTTTGGGTAATGATACCGGTATTGTGTTTGTTTCTCTACTGCCAGTCTGTGCCTCAAGTTTGCTTGAGAGTAAAATTGTGAGCCGTGCATGTTGGCACTCTTTTGACACTGTTCTATGTAATATCTAGTCATGTAGATGTAAACTGGCCAGTGGATATTAGATGATGGACACCATAGTTTGTTAAAGATCTATATTACAGGACAACACTTTTGTAATAAGAAATAACAAAGTGGTATACAGGTGATACCTTTATTGGCTAACTAATATAATCAGAACATTTTAGTTCCCTTTTCAAGATGATTACAATGAAGCTGTGGTGTTTTCTTGTATATTTATATACAACATTCAGCTCATAGGTCAAATGACCAACAAAAAGGAATATCAATCTGCATGTAAGGTGTCAGTCATTTACGAGGGGATCTGCAAGAGACAAACAGATCAGGTACAAGATAATGTGGGTCAAAGAGGCTGAGTATAAATTAGGGCTGAATTAATGGAGTGTGGAATAAAAGGAATTCCATATGATCTTAGTCCATAGCCAGACATGTTGGTATTTCTGACCTGGTGCAGTCCTTTCTTAGTCCACATAATAAGCCATAAACACATGGCCCAGGTTTAGTCCCTTCTCCAAAGACTTGAAAGTTTCCATTCGTTTGTACTCCCATACTTTTCTTTCATTGCCCTTAAGAACCAAAATACACACCACCAATTCACTATAACCAATTAAAAAACGGACACACCAATAGGAAATACCGGTAATTTCAATGGCCCTCATTTCTCCATAAAGGATTTAAGAATTTTGGTTCTTAAGGGCAATCTTAAAACAGATTATGAAAGAAGTGTGGGAGTACAAACTAATGGAAACTTTAAATTCTTTGAAGAAGGGACTAAATCTGGGACTTATGGCTAAATATAATATGTGGACTAAGAAAGGCCTGCACCAGGTCAGAAATACCAACATGTTTGGGTCTGGACTGAGAGATCATATGGAATTCCTTTCATTCCACACTTGCTGAGTAATCATTGAAGACGTTTCACCACTCATCCGAGCAGCTTCTTCAGTTCAACTGACTGGTGTGGGAAGTTCTTGCATATAAACTCTTCCACTAATCCAATCATAAAGGCACATTGTAACTCTTATTCTAACTCTAATCTATCCCATTGTTTATATTCTTGCCACAGCTACATCTACGTGTAATGTCTTCTGATTACAGTCATTCTAGTTATCCCAGGGGTATATAGTGTGCTTCTTAAGAGCAGTGCAATCTGTCTATTTTTGAATTGCACTCATACTGAATCTATATATATATTTGCCAGTTTGCGTATTGGAAGTTTGAATTTATTGGCTGATAAAGGGGTTGTTCACTTTTGTGATAACTTTTAGTATGAAGTAGAGACTGACATTCTGAGACAATTTGTAATTGCTTTTCATTTTTTCTTATTTGTGGTATTTGAGTTATTTAGCTTTTTATTCAGCAGCTCTCCAGTTTGCCATTTCAGCAGCCTGGTTGCTAGGGCCCAAATTACCTTAGCAACCATGCATTGATTTGAATAAGAGACTGGAGTATGGACAGAAGAGGCCTTAATAGAAAGACAAGTAAAAAAAAGTAGCAATAACAATACATGTGTATCACAGAGCATTTTGTTTTTTACATGGGAACACTGCCCCCATTTGAAATCTGAAGAAGAAGGCGAATAGTGCAAAAACTATAATAAAAAAAAATTAAGACCAGTGGAAAAGTTGCTTAGAATTGACCATTTTATAACATACTAAAAGTTAACTTAAAGGTAAACTACCCCTTTAAGTTATAGTACACTCGCTTGTTTCAAATGTTTATTATAGGTTCCTGATTTTTTTTCCCTGTTTTTGTAAGCCTATTTTTTGCACTTTAAATAATAATAAATCTGCTTGTTTTATACTTTCAGGCTGATTTTTTAAAAGGACTACCTGTCTACAATGAGAGTAACTTCAGTAGATTTCATGCAGACTCCGTGTGTAAAGCCTCAGTGAGTAAATGACTGTGAAGCAATCCACATGCCTTATGTTTTGTCATACAGTTTGAGAACCTTTTTGAATCTTAATTATTTCTGCATAAATATTACCTACATGTGAACCTCCAGCATTCTCAGTTCATTTGAAAGGGTGGTCAGGAATTTCATCCATGGGGTGATAAACAGGTGTGAGTGTGGTAGACAATGCCTTATTTAAAGGGAAAAGCCACTATTATTATTATTAACAACATTGCTGCCTGTCTACAGTTCGCTAGGTTATGTTGAAACATCAGAAGACATTTGGTAGAATGTTCTGTGGATGAATGGGATCAAAATAGAACTTGAAAAAGTGTTTTGTGAAAGGAAAACACTGCATTGCAGCATTATTTCCTTATGTGAAACTTGGCGATCTAATATGTAACTTTGGATCATTTTCCTCAATAAATTAATTTAAAGTGGACCTGTCGCCCACACATAAAAAAACGGTATAATTCCTTTGCAAATAATACATGAAATGCTTTTTTTTTTTTCATTAAAACGGCTATTCCTGTTATAAAGGTGTTTAAATATCTGAGCTAAGGTAAATATTACCTGCCCCGCCCTTATGCCTGAGGCATAGAGGTTGGGCAGACAATTACTTTCACTTTCCATTGAGCACTTCCTAGATGTCGCTACACTTTTTACATTCCCCTTTCCCTCCTCACACTAATTATATAGGGCACAGCACATGAGAATTAGGTTCCCCATTCTGGGGCATATACAAGATTTTGTGGTAATACACAACTTGCATTAATAAGTGTCCACAAAATGGCACCTGCCTACTTGCTCTGATTGTGTGATTCCAAGTCTAAAGGAAACAATATTTAAATAATAAATGTAGTGTAAGTCAAGTTTATTTTGCTCTACTAATATGATAGAAAAGGATTTAGAATTATTTCTAACAGGCATTACATTTTTGATTTATTTTTTTAATTTGGCAACTTTTATGGGTGTTGAATAGAAAACAAGTCTCCTAAGAACATTTTGCTTCCTGACTATCTTCACTTATCAGAAACTCTTATGATGTGCCACAAAAAAAGTGTTCTCCAAGGTGCCAGATTATTAACTAAGCCTACTGATCAGGGATCCACAGGTCAGGTCATCACGCGTTAGGAGCAGACAAGTTTAGCAGGCTGAAAATAGTCATCTGAAAAATTTTGGGAACCCCTCTTAATTCTTTGGTGTTTTGTTTATCATTGGCTGAGCTTTCAAAGTAGCAATTTAATAAGTTTATTGGATGAACAGGCAATATGCATCATAAGAAAATTAGACAGGTGCATAAATGTGGGCACCCAACAGAGCTATTACATCAATACTTAGTTGAGCCTCCTTTTGTAAATGTAACAGTCTCTAGATGCCTCCTATAGCCTTTGATGAGTGTCTGGATGGCGGTATTTTTGACCATTCGTCCATCCAAAATCTCCAGTTCAGTTACATTTGATGGCTGCTGAGCATGGACAGCCTGCTTCAAATCATCCCATGGATTTTCCATAATATTCAAGTTGGGGACTGTGAAGACCATTCCAGAATATTGTACTTCTCCCTCTGCATAAATGCCTTTGTAGATTTCCAAGTGTGTTTAGTGTCATTGTCTTGTTGGAATATCCAACCCCTGTGCTGTGACTGATGCTTGAACATTATCCTGAAGAATTTGTTGATTTGGCTTGGATTCATCCGACCCTTGACTTTAACAAGGGCCCCAGTCCCTGAACTAGCCACACAGCCCCACAGCATGATGGAACCTCCACCAAATTTGACAGTAGGTAGCAGGAGTTTTCCTTGGAATGCAGTGTTCTTCTTCCACCGTTCAACAAGCTTTTTGCTAGACCAAATAATTACATTTTTGTTTCATCAGTCCAAAGCACTTTGTTCCAAAATGACTGCTTCACTAAAAATCTTTGTTCAGAAATCACCCCAGTACTCAGATGTTCCTGGGAAATGAAAGACATACCACTGTTATCTTTTTTGTTGAAAGTGGAGTAAATTATTATGCAGGCTGAGAGAGGTTCCCAAACTTTTTCATGTGACTGTAGATGCCATAGTTTGTAACGGCAGTGGTTAGTGCTGCATTTTGTATACTGTGCGTTCTGACAAGTAGCTAACGGTGTAATTTGTTTTTTATTCTTAGTACTAGAAGTCTGCACCATGTTGATCTTATCTCACAAATCCAAAGTGGGGAGACATGAATGCGTTATGGGTTGCATTGTTCAGTGTGGTATTGGTGTTTACTTCAGCAGCTAAGAAAATGCCCAGTGTAACTTAGATTTTAAGCATTTTACAAATGCAGATAGCACTGCGTGTTTTAGCCAACACAGCCCACAGTCCCACCAGCTTCAGTATGAAAATTGAACTCTGTATGCAATGTGGGGGACAGTGCAGCTGAGTGATGGGCCTAGCCAATACAGCCTAAGGAGAACACTGTGTATTCAACTGTTGGTAATATGACAGTAATCAGACATTATACACACATGTTTGTATTATATTATAATCCAATAACTAATGACTATTTAGCACTTCCTGATCTGTGAAAATTTTCTTACAGAACAGACGGCCATCAGTATACCTCCCCACAAGAGAATACCCCTCTGACCAAAGTAAGCAAATATTAACCATTATTTCCTTCTATTGGCATAAAGCAGACTTGAAAGGGTTAATAGCAAAATTGTTTTAATTGTATCTGTAAAACTGTGGAGTGCTTCTGAAAGTATGTAAGAATGTTGGAGATATATACAATATACACTTACAATCTTTAAGGTGTATGAAGCCCACAGCAGACTTAGAAGTTCAATCCTTCAGTCACAACGTTTGAAACATACAGAACGATGTTTAGGTCTTGGTTTAAGACTGTTCTCAAGATTATGAGAGAGAGAGAGAGAGAGAGAGAGAGAGAGATTTCTCTGCATACATCTCAAATGGTTGTTTTAATGTCAGGGTGACATTTTGGGTGAATACAATACAGGTATGGAATCTGTTATTCGGAAACCCATTATCCAGAGAGCTCTCTATTACGGAAAGGCCATGTCCCATAGACTCCATTTTATCCAAATAATCAAAATTTGATTTTAAAAAAATTGATTTCCTTTTTTCTGTAATAATAAAACAGTACCTTTTCCTTGATCTCATCTAAGATATAACTAATTCCTACTGTAAGTCAAATCAGCCTATTGGGTTTATTTAATGTTTGCATGATTTTCTAGTAGACTTAAGGTATGAAGATCCAAATTACAGAAAAAGATCCATTATCTGCAAGGCTCCAGGTCCTCTGCATTCTGGAGAACAGGTCCCATACCTGTATTTAAGAATAATGGCTGATAAAGTAATGCTTTCATGCATCTGTAATCTTCTTTTGAGTCAAAAAGCTCCTAAACAAATGTTAGCCCTTAAATGGCAGCTTCAACTGCTCAAAGGTGCAAAACGAGCTACTGAAGCATCCAAAATCTGTCCTCTTTCACGTTGTCTTTAAAGGGCTGCAACATTTTTAGTTTTAATTTACAGCACCCCAATGCAAGCCAAATGCTTTTCTTGGAGACATGTTAGCTTGACATGTACCCCAGGCACTTCTACCACACCGGGGGACAGTGGCTTAAAGGAGAACTAAGCCCTAAAAATGAATATGGCTATACATGTCATATTTTATATACTGCACTTATTGCACCAGCCTAAAGTTTCAGCTTCTCAATAGCAGCAATGATCCAGGACTTCAAACTTATCACAGGGGGTCACCATCTTGGAAAGTGTCTGCGGCACTCATATGCCGGTGTGATTTGAGCAGCTATTGAGAAGCTAATCTTAGGGGTTGTTTCTAATTATTAAGCAGAAAATGAGCTTTGCCTGTCATATAAGATCATGCTACAAGGCTGATTATTAATTCTGATGCTAGTTGCACTGGTTTCTATGCTGACATGTAGTAATTATCTGTATTAATTACTAATCAGCCTTATATTGTGACATTTCTATTCTATATGTACTGTATATTGTGATTGGGTCCCTAAGCACAGTAAGTGACAGCAGCACAGAGCATGTGCAGTTAATCAGCAGAAAAGAAGATGGGGAGCTACTGGGGCATCTTTGGAGACACAGAACTTTACTGCTAAAGGGCCGTGGTTGCCTTGGGATGGTACAGAAGCACAAAACTGCAGATGCTGGTTTACAAACTGTTCTACAAAGAGCCATTTGCTTTTCGGGCATTCTACCTTTTCAGATTTTTGTATTTTGGTCAAATAGTGTCTTGAAATGAGTAGCTGTTCACAGACTGCCACGGCTGATTAGTATGTATCTTACAACATGTAGGTAACCCATCCCTCTCCACTTTTCTTCTACTTAACTCTCACTATCTCTACTATCCAAGAACAACTTAAATAAAATAAAAAATGAGTAGCTGTTCACAGCATTTATCACTCTTATTAAAAAAAACCCAAACAAACCCTTTTTTTAAATTGCTGCTGGAGTGTTTATTGTTCCTAGTTAGTATTGGACTCGGCTGATTGTCTGGGAATGTTCTGTACTTATACTGAAGGCAACTTGTTGTTGACGCTTATGTTACCTGTGCAACTGTCCTCTGGGCATAACAAAACAAGAAGTCTTCTATTGATATTTTTTCTCTTACTATACATCAGTTTTTCTGAAGTAAAGTATACTTGAATGTGTATGTTTAGCTTTAAAAGAAAAGTCTAGAACATCAATAGCAGAGGTCCTGCAGAGTTCAAGGATGTTTGCAGTAATGTAAGTGGTAGGTTATTTAAGTTGTGTTGGACTAGCCCCCATGCAATGAGAATCATCCATCTGAGCAACTTGCCTTCCCTGCCTTGATTTAGGTCGATCTTGCATCAGTAACAAGCACTGTTTATATCTAGGGATGGGCTAATTATTTCGCCTTGTTTCGCCGCGGAAATGACGCCCATAGACTTGTATGGCGTCATTCGTCAAAAAAAAAAAGATGCGCTGCACGTCAAAAATTTTTTGACACCCATAGACTTTAATGGACGTCCACGACATTTTGACGGCAGCAAATTTTTTACGAAACGGGTCAAATTCACCCATCCCTATTTATATCTGCAATCTGGTTAATATATCTGTTGATGAGCACCAGCTAAGTATAGTCAAATCAAAACATATATTGCTGTATGAGTTGCTTGATTTTCATTTAGAAAGCCAGTGCTAGCTTCAATAAGTTCGGTATTTCTGTTCAGTGGTTTTGTTCTCTGCTTTAATAAAAACACACATTTATAAACCCATTTTTATTCAGTCATAGTAACAGAGAAAACGAATATACTTCTGCGTTATCTACACCAACAATGGGACAAAAAGGTAAGATTTTCAGTTTGCATATTATTTTTTATACATACGGTGGTCTGTACGTTTGGAGTGTGAAACACCTTCATTATATGTAATAAACTTTTTTGGTTCTATGCTCCCAGCTCTGTCTGTCTGTCTATTTATCTATCTTTCTATCTAATCTATATACCTCTATCTATCTCTTAGTATCTATAATCTATTAATATCTATATATCTATCTCTTAATATCTATTATCTAATCTATGTAATCTATATACAGGTATAGGATCCCTTATCCAGAAACCCGATATCCAGAAAGCTCCGAATTACGGAATGGCTATCTCCCATAGATTCTATTTTATCCAAATAATCCAAATTTTTAAAAATGATTTCCTTTTTCTCTGTAATAATAAAACAGTAGCTTGTACTTGATCCCAACTAAGATATAATTAATCCTTATTGGAAGCAAAACCAGCCTATTGGGTTTATTTCATGTTTAAATTAATTTCTAGTAGACTTAAGGCACGAAGACCCAAATTACGGAAAGATCCGTTATCCAGAAAACCCCAGGTCCCGAGCATTCTGGAAAACAGGTCCCATACCTGTATCTCGTAATATCTATCTATGTGATCTATGTATCTCTTAATATCCATATATATCTCTTAATATCTATAATCTATGTATGTAATCTATATATCTCGTAATATCTATCTATCTGATCTATGTATCTCTTAATAGCTATCTAATCTGTCTCTTACTGGCAAAAGTCAATAACATTAAGGCTTTGTCCAAGATGAGGTGCAGCAGGCCAACCCCTCCTACTCCTGGTCAGAACTGGGTTTTAAGAAGGGATTGCTAGTGTAGAAACTGGAAATACAACACTGCCCTAAAAGTGCAGCAGTTTTGTTTTAAATATGGGAAGTTTTTAACTTTTAAATATGGGGCAGCTTTTTGCTCATCTCATGCCAGAAGCCATCCAGCTAGTAAGTGGTGCAGCCTGTTGCTCTCGATTCATTGTAGACTTGCCTGTAGAAATATTGAGACTGTTTAAAATTATAGATGTTCTATGTTTGTGTAATTTAGAAGTGGGTGTGGCTAATTTCAGCCCTTGCTTGTGTGAATGATGTAGAACATATAAAGGATAAACCAGCTTTATAGTGAACTATTTTGAAGGAACTGCTATCTGCAGCAATTGCATTCTGTGATGTTGATTGCTAGAGCTACATGATGCTGTAAAGTGAAAAATGCCTGGGTACATTTCTGTTATGATAAATTCCGCATTCTATGTTAAAGCTTCTCAATCTGTTTGTTCTCTCTCACTAGAATTCTGCAAAGAAAAGAGATCAAGACCAATTAGAAATAGGCGAGACATCAGCACCCCCACGAAAGATTGCCAGGACAGACAGCCAAGAAATGAACGAGGAGACATAGGCGCCTTTTGCAAACCTTCCTTTATCAGCTGTTGTCCCACTCCGTGTCCCTCCCTCTATACACGGGATCATACTGTAATGTGTGGGGAGCAACACAGCCTTTCCTCTCCCTCCAACCTTGCCTTCCCACTCTTATGATCCATAGGAGCCAAAATTGTATTTATTTCTTCCAGATTTTATTTATACTGCGCTGCAAACCGTTAAAGAGAGGATAGTGTTAAAATGTCAAAAAACACTTTTTTTTTTTATCCCCCCCAAGTTGCTGTTCAGTTTATTTGCCCCACTGGCTAGGGAAATCTAAGTTACATCTGACAAATCTGTTTATGCATCTCTTGTAGTTAGGGTAGCCACCAGGCCGGTATTTTACCAGCCTATCCGGTAAAACAGATGCCAGGGCCGTGCCGATATTATTACATCTGACAAAATCTGTTTATGCATCTCTTGTAGTTAGGATTGCCACCAGGCCGGTATTTTACCAGCCTATCTGGTAAAACAGATGCCAGGGCTGTGCCGATATTACAAAGTTGCTGGTAAATTTGTAATACTCCAAAGTGCAGCCCCATGCCTGCTCCTGCTCCACCCCTTAAGCCCGTCATCCAGTAAAACGTACCAATCTCTTACTATTCATCCTTCCCAAAGACTCTCTGGGACGTCTGGTGATGTAATTGCCCTGCCCCTCACTATCATCATCCAACCCCTTTACCTCATCACCCCTCCTACTGGTGTGTCACTGCCTCCACTGGCTGGTAAGAATATTTTAAAAAGGTGGCAACCCTACTTGTAGTCAGTGAGTGTACTTATATACGTTTTATTGGAGGGGTGTAATATCCCTGTTCATTGCTTTTATTTTCCTCCAATGTCACACGTATGTACTGGCGGGTGATTCTTTGCAGAAAAGACGTATCTGCTGTGTTCTAATGTTACTAGACCTGGTGGTCATATTACTGGAATAGAGTGGCTCGTAGGATTTCACACATTCAGCACATGAAGATTTACTGCTGTGCCATAAATAGGCTGCCTCAGTCTTAGCCCAATGGTGAAACCATCACCACATACTATAATTTATATGTTAGGCTGGTAATCAATGTATTAAACGTCACAATTCTATAAATAGGGAACCTGTGTTGTCCGCTAATAAATAGTCCTATACCCACGTCTGTAAGTAACAAATGACTGTTACACATTTTGTTGTGCTGATGCTTTCCAACGCCAGATTCTAAACCAGACTGTAATATTTGCTCTGTCACTGACCAAAATTACATTAATACATTTTTCTTTTATAAAATTGAATTTGCTTTTGTTATTACTATTTTTTTTTTGGGGGGGGGGGGAGAGAACAACATTGTTTTAAATGTATATTATTTCATTAAACACTTCGAAATCATGAGCGCATCACTTGTGTTAGCCCAACATCATTTAGAGCAGAATTCTGCTGTTTGGTGCTTTGGTATAGAAAGATATATTTTACTTGGTTTGATCCGCCAGAATATGTGCTTTCCAAAAATATATGGTTTTTACAGTTTGGGGGTCTTACGGCGCATAACACACAGTTGGGACTCTCTTCTCAGCAGCTCAGTTGGTTTTTCATTTGGGGTAGGTCCCCAACTTTTTTTTTTTTTTAACTTGTGAGCCGAACTTAAATGTAGAAGGTTTGACGCCGCACAAGAAAGGAAAAAAATCCCTTGGGGATGCCAAATAAGCACTGTGATAGGTTACTTGGTATGTGGACTGCTAGCCTACATTACTCTATTGGAGAAAAACAGTGTCCGTACATACCACAAACTTTGATAAATCTATGCTTATCAGGCATCAAATTATTCAGTAGACCTCTGGCGTCCATATTTAGGGTGATCTTTTTTAGCGATTTTCAGAAAATGTAAAAACCTCTGTTACGAAAAGCTTGGCAGTTTGTTGTAGAAAAACGTCTATCTTTGTTGGATTCATCAGAATGTGTACTTTCCAAAAATATATGGTTTTGGAGGGTCTTGAGGCACATAATATGAAGTTAAGGGTCTATGTTCACAGAAGGCGAATCAACAGCAGAGAAAACTCGTATGCACTTTTTATTTGGGGTCTGCACATGCCAGGTGCCTTGGTATGTCTATGCATATTGGGCATCAAACTGTTCAGTGACCCTTGGTGTCAATATTTAGGCTGTTTTCCAGTTGTAGGTAAGAAATTAGGTGAGTTAATGTGGACAATTGCAATATTTGTAGGCGATTTTCAGAAATGTCATAAAAACCGCTGCATTTAGCGTAGCTTTGCAGTATGGTAATTTGGCGTAGAAAGACCTAATTACCAATTTTTGATTTGTCAGAATGTACATTTTCCAAAAATATATGGTTTTGGGCGGGGTGGTCTTTGTGCTGTTAAAAGGGTCTTGTGGACATAATACAAAGTAGGGGGCTTTGTTCAGAGAAGGAGAATCGACAGCTGAAAATTCATACGCACTATTTTTATTTGGGGTCTGCACATGTCAGCTGCCTTGGTATATCTATGCATATTGGGCATCAAACTATTCAGTGACCCTTGGGGTCAATATTTAGGCTGTTTTCCAATTTTATGTAAGAAATTGGGTGAGATAAATGTGGCCAATTGCAATACTTTTAGGCAATCTTCATAAATGTAAAAACTGAGGCCTTTATCGCCAAATTTAGGAAAGATTTGCAGCTTGATGCTTTGGAGTAGAGAGACATGCATACCCAATTTGGATTCAGGGGAATATGTACTTTCCGAAAATATATGGTTTTCGGGGGTGAATGTACTTTTTTCTACCTTCCTTTTTATCTATGCATATGTGTTGATTTTGCAGTATCTGGAATTACAGAACTAATAGCACAAATGGGGTGTCTACATTTTGGGGCCTCTATATACCACATGCCTAGGTAAACCTATACATATTGGGCATCAAACTGTTCAGTGGACTCCTGCCAATCATATTCAGGGTGTTTTTACATTGGTACCTGATGATGTGTGGGAGATATGATGCTGTAGATTGGAAGCTTTGAGGTCACTTTTCAAAAAATTCACCAATTTCTATAAACAATTCTAAGTTTGGGCCTCTGTGTACTCTTTATGTCAGGGCTTATTTTGACTGCCAGTCCAGACTTGGCTATCAAGTTCTTCTCTTATAGGCTGATGATTAAATACAACCTAACACTACCGTAAAAATCTTCAGCAAAGAATAGTGAATTTAAAAAAAAAATTAAATCATTGGCCAACATTTGGAGATTTGATAAAAAAAAAAAAATACTAGCACTCCAGAATTTATTCCTGATCCTTCACCCATGGAATAACCTTGAACATACACAAATAAAGCATGGTCTCTTGGGTAAGGAACGTTTTAATCTAGCCATAAATGTTCAGATTTTATTCATTGTACGACGAATGCTCAGTTATCAATCATTTGTGCCTGCTTCTTTGTGTATGTTACCCAATAAAATATTCCACTTCAAATACATGCGACGGTTTCTGCTATTTCTGCAGTGTTATCCCAGGGCACAATATCTTGGAGATAATTATTTTATTCTTAGCTATAATGGGCCACATCCAGGTGTGTGTTCCTAATAGACTGCAGATATGTGGAGTTGAAACAAAAAGTTCATTCCCCAGACTGTGGAGATGGCACAGTGGAAGTTCTAATATTCTGTCAGTAATCCTCTAAACAGACCGCTTACTATTTGCATATAACATTGACCTCTATTTGCACTTAAACAAATGAGCTGCCATATTGCACCTCTTGGATACAGCAATGCCCATAGACTAGTTGAAACTGCAGTCAAAATATTGGACATACCTCTGTGGGTACAAAAGTGTCACAATGACTTTCCTCTAGAGCCTAACGTATTAAATAATGTGTACAACAAATCACTAAACAGTGTCTCAGTAGATGATCCCTAAGCACTTAGTGAGCTTCTGTAGGTGTCTTGGCACTCGTGGAGCAGCACTTGTTGGTATAGGACATGACAGGAGGTACAGAGAGAGCTTCATTAGCAGCAGGAGAATGAAAACTAAGGACGGCTATGGCTGCCTCTCTCATTAAATAGGCAACATTAACTGGAATCATTTTCACACCAGCAAAGGCTGAATCTGTTTTGATTAAGAACCCTTACTAATTAAGCACATCAGATTTACACTTAGTCTCAAACCAGAATAAGTGCGAGTGGTTTCTTGCCATAGAATAGCGGATCCTTGGGAGGAATTCCTTGGAGAAATAGAAATAACAGAACAGGTCAAAAGCACCAATAGCAGCACAAAGGCCCACTTGCTTTGTGGCAAAGGGTCTTCAGTGTAGGTGACATACTAGAGTAGTTCAGATAAATAAGTAACATCTATAACTAGATTTAAATTAAAAAACAACTTTACACCCAATGACAAAATGCTGGGGTAAAAGAACAGGTTCAGTAAAGTGCCTTTGTGCCATTTTCCTTACAGTCTCCACTCACCAATATTGTACCTACAAATTCATCAACATTTGTCTACAATGAAATGGTAATGACTGGGGTGGAGTCTTACCTTCTAGCATCCCCCCCTTGCACTATATTTGGTCAGGGCCCCCTTTGACTCTCAACAAAGTTACAGATATAAAAGCCATCAGGGTCAGACTGGCCCAGATCCACATCCTGCTCTTCTATCTGCAGCGACCAGATGATCTTCTAACTGCCACGACCGGCAAAAACACAGTACTTTTTCACACATGTATAAGCGCGTGGTGGCACACAGCTGTGTGCAGCGGTCGGAGGGGGGCCCCGAGACAGCAGCCCTGGGCCCCCCAGTGCAGCCCTGAAAGCCATTGTTGTAGGTTCCCTGCTATAGTTCCAAAGAAGCACAGTAATGTTACTCCCAATTTCACTCTAACTGGTACAGACAGCTGGACCTTCTATTAAATTACCTGGGCACCCAGTAGGGGTCAGATCCAAAGTTATTGACCAGCATTCTTTCTGCCAATTCAGATACTCCTTGTGGTTCTGTCTTTAATTTTTCCAGAATTGCTAATCTATCGGTGCACTAGAATACAAAACATTCCTCATTTTATTTGGTGGTGACATTTTAGATTCTTTATCTGTCATTTTCCCCTGCATTTTACTCTTGTGTACAAACCCCAAATTTTAGATATTTTTTTAGGCTTCTCCAAAGCGAAAGGGATTCTGACTATTGTTTCTATGCAGACACTGGTCTGGATGGGGCTGAGTGTGGAAACAAAATGGAAATGATTGACATGAGCCAAGTGAAAGAACAGGAGATGGTGAGGGGAAAGAGAAATCACTGCTAGCAATACATGATGCTGAACAGCGCTGTTAATAGTCCAATGATTATACAGTAAGGATTATGTTTTTACAGGGCCACTAATCACATTTTCAAATGTAGTTAAAAAGAAGGAGCTGTATATCGCCAAGTGTTCTATGAAGCAGGATTTCAAGAAAGTGAAAGATTTTGTCCATGGATATAAGGGGAGGAACAAAGTGCCATACAGTGTTGTTTAAATACAACGTGGGACCCCATGGAATTAACGCTGTAGCAACATAGGAGGCAAAAATCGAAACCAGGGCAGAACAGAATTCAGGTGAGCAAAGCCACACCTCTGTCCCTGCCTCACTAGGGATTTTTTTAGGAAACACCTCTAGTGTCCCACTTGCCCTCAAATGTATTACTAGCGCTATTAAGTGCTCACCTACCAATCACATAAGCTGCCATTCAGTCATTAGGTTCCCCAAGAGACCACTGCTTCGCAGTCCCAACAAATAAACCATCAACCCCCATCCTGGAGGAAATTACGGACGTGTGTGTGTAACTTCATCAAAGGCCAGGGGAGATTAGTGTCTTAATGGTGTCCTAAAAATTCCCCTAGTAAGGAAGGGACAGAGGTTGGCTTTACAGATAAAGCGGATGCCCCCAAGTGGTGCCCATCAGCTGCATCTGATACATCAGTCAAACCTCAAACTGGAAGGGCTGCTTCATTTGTCAGGCTTGTTTGTAAATCTGATAAGGCCCAGTTGGAACCTTTGTTGCCCCTTATGCATAGTAGTGATTGCTATTTCTTCTACACAGACTGCTTGGAGAAAAATGCTGTAAACATATGTGTCAGTCTGTGTATGGGCACCGTGTTACTTACCATGTCCCTTTTCATACCATTGGCTTCTACATACATCACACGGTCCATTACAGTGTATAATGGCAATAATTGTGGCATAACTCAGGTATAGGCACAACAGAACCTTTATATATATAATGTATGCACAAAGGGATCTCACCAGTATTTTACCTGATGCGCCTTCATAAATATACCATTCATTTTACACTTTTTGCCATAAAAATTAGCCCAGTTTTTCAGCACATTCGTTTTACATCCATGACTTGTTTTGAGAACAAATAATGACCAAGCACTTATAGATTTTATAGAGAGTCTTTATTAGTTTTATAAATGAAGAATTTAAATAAAAGGCTGTGAACCACATTCAAATGTAAAAAAAAGTAAATGAATTGAGAAAGCCAGTTAGATGACTGGTGAAACATCATTGAACCAGTAAGCAAGTCCAGTTGATTTGACTTATTTCCACAGATATACCATGACCTGGATGAATGAGAATCTTCACAAACATATAGCATGGGACTGATTTTTGGGTTCCAACCCACAGGCTTAGAATTCCTGATTATGAAGATATTGACTTCAGTGCCTTTATAACACATCTGCTTGCCCCATCTGCAGTCTCTTTTGAAAAATAACCTTGTGCAGTGGGATCTTGATGCTTAACAGCTATTTCAAATGTACTTGCCATATGCTTTTGCAATGGTACAAAACTACTATGTATATTTATTCATGGAAAATCTGCTTATGTTAAAAATACAGTCCCTATACCTTCTGAATAGCCTTTACTTTCAATTTAAGACTGGACTAAACATTTTTCATCGAATACCCTGAAAACAAATACAGATAGCAAAAATGGAGAAAAGCTGCACCACCCACCTCCTTCAGTCGCTCCAGGTCCTTGAGGTAGAAACCAATGTAGAAAAGACTCAGGTAGGAGTTTACAAACTGGAACTGTAAGAAAAATAGTGGTTGAAAAATATATAGTGTGGGGAGGGTAAGATAAACCAGGGGAGACAATGATGACTTATTAAAAGAGAGTAGAGAATATGGGTGGAAGGGGTGCAGAGGGAAGTGGGTAGCATAGCATGAAAAAAAGGGTTACAGACGCACAGCAAATTCTTTTACCAACAAAGTGCTACAATTATACAGTGCTAATCTTGCTATCATCTATATTTCCTTTATTATTTATAGAGGGAAGTACATGACAGTTCTTTTAAGGAAGGTGGACTTGTAGTAGTTGGTGGGTTTATTATTAGTAATCGAAGAACCTTTGAAGCATTGTTCATGAAATAATTTTCATGAAATAAAAACTGGATTCTGTGAGTATTATCCCAGTAGTACATATTAAATCATACATATATCCCATGTTCTTTATTAGCACAAGACTCATTCTATATTTTAATTAATGGCCCTTTAAATGAAAAACTTGACTATTCAACATCATGCATTTCATTTCATCAGATTCTATTGGGCTACACCCTAATAGCGACCACCTTGAAAACTATTATGAGCACTGACTGTTTGAACACTTACTAAAACAATTTTAATGATGAGATGTTTCTCGTAGGCACTCTGTTAACGATCATTTTCTGCAAAGGATTAAGAAAAAAACACAAAACATTACTTGTAGCAAAGACTAGAGTATATGATTGAACAACTCATGGTAGCTCATTAGCAACATTAAATACAGTAAGCTGCCAAAATAAACAATTGCCTAAATGAGGGACCAAAGTTTACAGCGTACTGAAAATAGGAGTTTACACACTGCTGTTACTTAATGGTTCCTCTACCCAGAAACTATTTTGACATAATCAAAAAATATATAATTTTAAGCAATTTTCCAATATACATTTATCAATGATTTTCAATGGTCTTAAAACTAAATATACAATCATTGGGCGTTGCCAAAATGTTAGGAATCTCCAAGTGGTTACAATTACTTATCTGATACCTCAGGTTAGTACTCCTGTTCACTAAAACTGCACTGGCCCTGGGTAATTATGAAGAAGTTCGTGGTCATAATCTTCTTCCAACTTCACTTAATTTAGGCCAGGCGCATGTACAGTAGAGTGAGAGCCGTACTAAGATGCAAAAGTGGTCTTATTCACTCTACTGTGCTGGCCCTTTCTGAAGAGAAATGTTAAAAGAAGCTAAATAAGACTGTGGCCAATGAGCTAATACACTAATACAACTACCCTCTCTCAATGTTAAACAAACAGGAGCCCCAGACAGGGGTATCAGGTTAACAAGTACAATCACTGGGGACGCCTAATATCTGTCACCAGGCAACTAATCTCCCTGAATCTGAGCGTGTGTCTCTGCCCTAACTGAAACTGCAGGGTTAAGGAGTGTTTGTTTATCCCTTTCTGGTCAGAACTAGGATTGCAAATAATATAAACAGTCAGACATACTGCCAGAAAATTACTACTGAACATTATAAATTAAAATACATTTTCTACCACTAAAAAAAACATATTTGGATGGAGGACCCCTTTAAGTTGAGTAGGACCAGTTGCTCAATATTCTGCCTGCAGAGGTTATATAAATGGACCTCAGTGACTTTAAAGGGAACAATTACTGTGGCACATTTGGCAGGATACAAATGTCCTAATATTAAAGGGTATACAATTTATTGGTAATAGACAAGTTTTAATGAGTCATTAGACACAAGTGCCATCACTAAACGCCAATTATAACTGATGACAAGGATATACTGTATAGGTTATTCAGATTTCAGAAGCATGATGAACTGATAATATAAGCAATGCAATAAAATGTACCTGAATCATTTAGCCAGTAGGTAATCTTCCTGTAAACTTCGCCACAACAGCTAACTATAACAGCCAGGAGAATCTTGGGAAAGAAGCGTACAACCCATGGGAGCTCCTTGATACTTAGTATAAACTCCTGCAAAGAACAGAGAGAGAAGCACAAAATGAAGTCAAATATTCCAGTACGTTCTCATTATACTGCATGAACACAAGACCTATACATCTAAGGTTTGCTTGAGAATAAATTGAAATGGCATACTGTTTAATACATTTTGATTTAATGATGTGAATTAACTACTACTTTACCTGGCACCAAATGGTTATCTATACATTCTTAAAGGAGAACTAAACCCTAAAAATGAATATGGCTAAAAATACCATATTTTATATAATGAACTTATTGCACCAGCCTAAAGTTTCAGCTTCTCAATAGCAGCAATGATTCAGGACTTCAAACTTGTCACAGGGGGTCACCATCTTGGAAAGTGTCTGCGACACTCACATGCTCAGTGGGCTCTGAGCAGCTGTTGAGAAGCTAAGCTTAGGGGTCATCACAAATTATCAAGCAGAAAATGAGGTTTTCCTGTAATATAAGATGATGATGCAGGGCTGATTATTAAATTCTGATGCTAATTGTACTGGTTTCTGTGATGCCATGTAGTAATTATATGTATTAATTACTAATCAGCCTTTTATTGTGACATTTCTATTCTATGTGTACTGTATATTGTGAGTGGGTCCCTAAGCTCAGTAAGTGACAGCAGCACAGAGTATGTGCAGTGAATCAGCAGATAAGAAGATGGGGAGCTACTGGGGCATCTTTGGAGACACAGAACTTTACTGCTAAAAGGTTGTGGTTGCCTTGGGCTGGTACAGAAGCACAAAACATAATGTACAACATTTCTAGCCATTTCCTCCTAATTCATTGTCTGTGTATAGTTATAGAATCAGCATAATATATGCATCTCTTCACAGACAGAAATCGACAATAAGAAAATATAGGGGAAGATTTGGATTGAGGTGTACAAGATTTATAATTTGGCTTGAGATGTATCCCTGAATCAGGTGATATGCTCTGTATAAAGGAGCTCTTACTTAAAGGGGTGGGCCTTCTATTTATGATTACCCAATGGCACACAATACTAAAAAGTATATTATTATGAAAATGGTTTATTTACATAAAGTAAGGTTTTACATATAAGCTGTTTTATGCAATATATTTTTTATAGAGACCTAAATTGTTCAGGGGTATAGTTTTCCTTTTTTTAGGCTACTTCTTAATCCTTTAACAAAAACATGTATCATGCAAATATTCAATTGTCTTCCAAACCATAATAAAAACAGAAAAGAGACCAGCACAGACAAATCTGAAGTAATTGTACAAGTTTGCAGCAAAGAAGAAGAGATCAATAAAGACTCAACCACCTGTATAAAAGAGGAAGAGAGACATGAACCCTCTGTTACCGACTCCATCTGCACAAAGGATGAACAGATAGCTACACCTGACTCCACTATCCCCAAAAAGAAAAAGAAGCGGGGTAAAAAGAAAAACAACAGGAACAATGACTGGATCCCTGAACTTAATCTGAAGCAGCAGCATAAAAAGAAGCTGCAAAGTACTGAAGTGCTGGATGATGCAATAATTGATGCAGCTCAGAACCTGCTAAAAAAGCAGTTTAATTGTGAGGGACTTCAAAGCAGCCTATTTTCCCAAATGCAGTTTTATCCTGTTTATGGCCCGTCCGTACAGATTCATCATGACAGGAAGAATTGGTTGACAAGCTGCTTAAAACCACATAACGTGGAGATTGCAGACAGTTCTGGAAAACGTTACCTTACTGATACACTAAAGAAACAAATAAGAGAATGTTATGGAGGAGCAGTGACGTGTGATCCTGTAAAAATGACAGAAATACTTGATGTTGATCAACAACCAAACCGTTATGAGTGTGGTGTATATGCTATTGCCAACGCATACGAGTTCCTTGCCAACGGAAACCCCACCTGCAAGTACGATAATAAGGAAATGAGAAAACACCTCAGTGATTGTTTTGAGAGAAGAGAAATAACTGCATTCCCTAAAATAGATAGCTTGCCATGGAACACTGTCTATCATAAAAGGAGAGGAAAGATGAGGAATGTACAGTGAAGACTAGTGATGTACAAATTTCTCCCGATTGTTGACGCAATCAACTTATCAGACGCGCGTCCAAATAAAATGTTGACGCGTTTAATTCGCTGCGAATTTGTGCCAGGCGAATTTATTCGCCAATCACTAGTGAAGACCAGCCAATCAATATATTCTCCCAGGGCCATTTCAGATGGAATACTGAAAGAAAACTTTCAGCTGGAAATTGGATAGAGCTTCATAGAGGAATGAACTAAATGTTATGGGGCTCAATAGAAGAATGTAAAAATCTAAAGTAAACTCTAATAAAAATTTAAGTGTGTAATTTTGTTTTTATTCAATATGGATGTGATATGGACATGATCCATTATGTTGAACTTGAGTGAATAATGGCGTGAATCAAGACAGTGCCTGCATGTGCATGGGATTCTGACTGTAATTGAAGAATGGCATGCTGGTAACCCCTAAAATGCTTAATGTGCAGTCCCCAGTAGAGATGCCGCCACCCAATTGCTGCCTTAGACGATAGCCTTTGTGGTCTGCCCACAAATCAGGGCCTGAGAATGGCTTCTCACTTTTGTTACTGGGAGGTAGGTGTCTGGGCTGTGTGTCTTAATCAATACATTTGGTAAAAAAGCCTACAGTGTCCAATGTATGAAATAAATACATGAAATACCAAATTCATTCAAATTGTCACTTTTTTTAAAAAAAAATTTCGACAAAGGTATATCCAGATTGTTGAGCCTTCTTTCCCTTGTGAAGCAACAGTCCACTCTTAAGCTCGCCACAGATGCAAAGATCCGATCGTCCGAATCCTTGAACAATCGGACTTCCCCATCTCCCGACCTGCCACTAACCATTCAGATCAAATAAAGTAGAAAAGAACAGATCAGCTGATGTTCAGCCCCTGACAGCAATCGTACGAAAGTTATGTCCGATCAAAGCTAGTGACAGTCTCCCACTGAAAATCGTACGATCGGCAATACATGCAGAGATATTATCGGCAGCCGACAGAAATCTTTTAACCTGTCTGATCGACCAAAAGACCAATCCCTGCCGGACCAAAAATGTCGGGACTCTCCACACACGGTCCAAAAATCGTACGAATCCTCGATTTGTACGATCGGATCTTTGCGTCTATGTCCAGCTTTACTTTATGGCTGAGATTCTTCTGTTAACAGAGCAATCTCACACATGTAAAGGATTCTATGCTGTCTAGCAGCAGTCCTGTCCTGATTTGTGATGGAGATTGTATCTACACAAATGAGGAAAAAACAAAAAACAATTCCAGTAATACAACTAATGATGCATGGTTCAAGAGGAAATTCAAAAGAGACTTGAACATTAAGGGGCAGATGCATCAAGGGTCGAATATCGAAGTCGAAGGATTTTGCACAAAAACTGCGATCGAACGATCGAAGGAATAATCCTTCGATCGAACGATTAAATCCTTCAAATTGAACGATTCGAAGGATTTTAATCCAACGATCGAAGGATTATCCTTCGACCAAAAAAACTTAGCCAAGCCTATGGGGACCTTCCCCATAGGCTAACATTGGGTTCGGTAGCTTTTAGGTGGCGAACTAGGGGGTCGAAGTTTTTTCTCAAAGAGATAGTACTTCGACTATCGAATGGTCGAACGATTTTTAGTTCGAATCCTTCGATTCGAATCGTAGTCAAAGGTCGAAGTAGCACATTCGATGGTCGAAGTAGCCCAAAAAACACTTAGAAATTCTAAGTTTTTTTACTTCGAACCCTTCACTCGAAGTTAATGAATTGGCCCCATAATGATAAACACAATTCCTGAACTGGATAGTATTCATCCCAGAATACTTTTAGCTCTGTGATTGCCAGGCTTCTTTACTTCATTTTTCAGGATTCATCGATGTCTGGTATAGTGACAAGAGACTGGCGTATTGCTAATGTGGTGCCTCTATTCAAAAAGGATCCCGTTCTCAGCCTCAAAACTATAGGCTGGTTAGTTTGACATCAGTGGTAGGAAAGCTTTTCAAAAGGGTATTAAGGGATAAAATACTGGACTTTATCTCCAATCATAATACTAAGCGGCGAAAATTCGGCAGCGTGACGTCATTTCGGAACTTCGTCGATTCCCTAACGGGTGCAGGCGTCACTTTGCTAGTGAAGGAGATAGACGAGTGAAGGAGATAGACACTTCTCACCAGGTTGAATTTTTGCTCTGGCGAACGGACTTAAGTCCACAAATTCACCAAGATGTGGATTTTACTGAATGTTACAAAAAGTCTAATTTTTTTTTTTTTGGGTAACCGGGTTCACCCCTACATTTCCTAACACATGGCAAATAAATTATACACTGGGCTCATGTGTAGGGCAATATAACAACTCTATTTTATTTTATTAAGGTTCCCTGGGCTTCTTTAATGTATTTGTTGCAACATATACGTCCATTCAACTTTCACTTCCCACCGTACGCGAATTAGCCAACATTAGCGCAACTTTGCTTTGCAAAGTAACGCTAGTGCAACTTTGCCAGCCTTCGGCGCCCTGCATGCAACTTCACATTTTAGGGAATTATCATTCTCCAGGCGAATTTAACCCTTTCGCTGCCAGCCAATTTGGCCAAGTTGAAACTTCTATTGCCAGACCGTTTTTGAACATTTTTTGCTCTTTCACTTTAGGGGACTTGCCTGGGGGGGTCTTTTAGTTTACCCATGAAAACAAGGTATCGTTTTTCTCAGGACAACCTAAGCTTTCAAAATATGCTAGTATTTTGTTGTTATTCCACTCCAGTAAAAAGATATGGGCTTCTAAATGTATAAAAAAAAAAAACTGTTTCACATGATAAAAACACATATATCAGAAGCATAATTTATTTTATGCATGAGAACATGGCAGATTTGGAAAGTTCTGTGTCTCCTGAACGCGCCAATACCAAATATATATAGTTTTATGGAGATTTCTTACTTCTATAGATCAAAAACTTCGAAGCAGTAAACTACCAAATTTCCAAAGCACTGCTCTACAAAACTGCATACATCTGATTTCAAGACCAAACATTCCACTAACAGTAGGTTTACCCTAAAAAAACTACACCTTATTGGAAAGAACAGATTCTAATGAGTTCAAAATGGGTAAATATATATTTGTACTCCAAACTACCAAGTTGCAATTCTTTCCTAAAGTTAGCAGTTTTTATAAAAATGTGTTACATTTTTGAAAAACTACCTCAAAGTGTCCAGTCTACAGCATCGTATCTCCCACATATCATTATATACCAAGATAAAACACCCTAAACACGAAAGCCCAGGGTCCGCTGAACAGTTTGATGCTCAATCTGCATAGGTATGCCTAAGTATGTGGCGTATCGTGGCCCCAAAACGAAGACACCCCATATGAGTTATCAGTTCTGGAATTCCAAATACTGCAAAATCAGCACATTTACAGCATTTCTCAAGGGGCAAAAATACAAAAATGCATGTTCACCCCAGAAAACCATATATTTTTGGAAAGTACACATTCTGACGAATCTAATATGGGTATGCATGTCTTTCTACTCCAAAGTACCAAGCCATAAAGCGTTCCGAAATTTGGCAATTTTTATGACATTACCGAAAATCATCTCATTATTGCAACTCTGAAGCATCGTATTTCCCACATATCATTATATACCAAGATAAAACACACTAAATATGAAAGCCCAGGGTTCACTGAACAGTTTGATGCCCAATATGCATAGGTACACTTAAGTATGTGGCGTATCGGGGCCCCAAAATGAAGACACCCCATATGAGTTATCAGTTCTGGAATTCAAAATACTGCAAAATCAGCACATTTACAGCATTTCTCAAGGGGCAAAAATACAAAAATGCATGTTCACCCCAGAAAACCATATATTTGTGGAAAGTACACATTCTGACGAATCTAATATGGGTATGCATGTCTTTCTACTCCAAAGTACCAAGCCGTAAAGCGTTCCTACATTTGGCAATTTTTATGACATTACCGAAAATCATCTCAATATTGCAACTCTGGAGCATCGTATCTCCCACATATCATTATATACCAAAATAAAACACACTAAATATGAAAGCCCAGGGTCCGCTGAACAGTTTGATGCCCAATATGCATAAGTACACCTAAGTATGTAGCGTATAGGGGTCCCAGAACAAAGACAGTTCTGTAATTCCAAATACTGCAAAATCAGCACATTTACAGCATTTTATGAGGGGCAAAAGTACAAAAATGCATGTTCACCCCAGAAAACCATATACTTTTGGAAAGTACACATTCTGACGAATCTAAAATGGGTATGCAAGTCTTTCTACTCCAAATTACCAAGCAGCAAAGCGTTCCTACATTTCGCAGTTTTTATGACATATACAAAAATCTCCTCAATACTCCAACTCTAAAGCATTGTATCTCCTACATATCATTATATACCAAGATAAAACACCCTAAACATGAAAGTCTGGGGTCCGCTGAACAGTATGATACCCAATATGCATAGGTACACCTAAGTATGTGGCGTATAGGGGCCCCAGAAATAAGACACCCCATACGAGTTCTGTAATACCAGATACTGCAAAATCAGCACATATACAGCATTTTGTGACAGGCAAAGGTACAAAAAATTACGTTCACCCCAGAAAACCATATATTTTTGGAAAGTACACATTCTACCGAATAAAAATTTGCTAAAACTGTCTTTCTACTCCAAACGTACATACTGCAAAGCAATGCTAAATGCAGTGGTTTTTATGATATTTCTGAAAATCGCCTAAAAATATTGCAGTTGGTCGCACTTATCCAACCCAATTTCTTACATACAAATGGAAAACACCCTAAATATTGATTTCAAGAGTCTACTGAATAGTATGATGCCCAATATGCATAGATAAACCAAAGCAGAGGGGCACGTGCGGACCCCAAATGAAAACAATGCATAAGAATTTTCTCGGCTGTCAATTCGCCTTCTGTGAACATAGCACTCTGACTGCATATAATGTGCCGTAAGACCCCCTAACAGTACAAAGACCCCCCAAAACCATATATTTTTGGAAAGTACACATTCTGACGAATAAAAATTTGCTAAAACTGTGTTTCTACTCCAAACGTACATACTGCAAAGCAACGCTAAAGGCATCAGTTTTTATGATATTTCTGAAAATCGCCTAAAAATATTGCAGTTGGTCGCATTTATCTCACCCAATTTCTTACATACAATTAGAAAACACCATAAATATTGACGCCAAGGGTCTACTGAACAGTATGATGCCCAATATGCATAGATAAACCAAAGCAGAGGGGCACGTGCGGACCCCAAATGAAAACAATGCATAAGAATTTTCTCGGCTGTCAATTCGCCTTCTGTGAACATAGCACTCTGACTGCATATAATGTGCCGTAAGACCCCCTAACAGTACAAAGACCCCCCAAAACCATATATTTTTGGAAAGTACACATTCTGACGAATAAAAATTTGCTAAAACTGTGTTTCTACTCCAAACGTACATACTGCAAAGCAACGCTAAAGGCATCAGTTTTTATGATATTTCTGAAAATCGCCTAAAAATATTGCAGTTGGTCGCATTTATCTCACCCAATTTCTTACATACAATTAGAAAACACCATAAATATTGACGCCAAGGGTCTACTGAACAGTATGATGCCCAATATGCATAGATATACCAAAGCAGGTGGGCACGTGCGGACCCCAAATGAAAACAGTGCATAAGAATTTTCTCGGCTGTCAATTCGCCTTCTGTGAACATAGCACACTGACTGCATATAATGTGCCGTAAGAGCCCCTAACAGTACAAAGACCCCCCAAAACCATATATTTTTGGAAAGTACACATTCTGCCCAATAAAAATTTGCTAAACCTGTCTTTCTACTCCAAACGTACATACTGCAAAGCAACGCTAAAGGCAGCAGTTTTTATGATATTTCTGAAAATCGCCTATAAATATTGCAGTTGGTCGCATTTATCTCACCCAATTTCTTACATACAATTAGAAAACACCATAAATATTGACGCCAAGGGTCTACTGAACAGTATGATGCCCAATATGCATAGATAAACCAAAGCAGGTGGGCACGTGCGGACCCCAAACGAAAACAGTGCATAAGAATTTTCTCGGCTGTCAATTCGCCTTCTGTGAACATAGCACACTGACTGCATATAATGTGCCGTAAGAGCCCCTAACAGTACAAAGACCCCCCAAAACCATATATTTTTGGAAAGTACACATTCTGATGAACACAGAATTGCTAAAAATGTGTTTCTACCCCAAATGATCAAAGTGTAAACGATGCTAAAAAATGACACAAGGAAAAACAATGCAAGCATAAAACTGCAATAAAAATCACAAAAAATCAAATACAATTAGGAAAATCAACGAAATAACAAAATAACTTTTCTGACAGCGTGGTTAGTGGTCAGAATGCTTGATCCAGTAGTCACGCTATGAAATCTAACGTTTTTTGGGGAAATAACAAGAGGGAAACTTGAAAATGAAGAGCTAAAAAAAAAGTACAAAAAAACGCTATAAGTGTGTGTTTGTGTATGCATGGATGTACAGCTCTAAAAAGGGTATACATTTGTGCATATGTGAGTGTGTAAATAAGTGCCAAAGTGTGAAAAATCAAAAAAATCAGAAAAGTCAGAAAAGCAAAAAAAAAAAAACTACTTTTACTAATATGTGCATTGTGTACATGTAAATGCTTGTAAATGTATTAAATAAGTAAAAAAGGGGCACTTACCGAATCTAGATGAAGGGGGTCCTTTTCAGAGCTGTAGGGTCCAGGATCGATGAGTCAGAGCAGCAGGAAGTGCGTGGGCGGCGCTGGAACACGTGAGGTCCGTGTCCTGCGACAAGGAAGCTGTTGCTGCGTCTGTGTCGCTCGTGGAGAAGGGTGTCGGCGAGGATCGGCGATCTGCTGCAGGTAAGCTCGTTGCCTTTGTGATCGCTCCTCTCTGCACGCTGTTTTTGCTGCGCGTGCAGAGAGAGCGCTGACTTAGTAAAGAACGTAGCTCCTACGTTCTTGGCACTTAAAGCCTTTTTTAAAAGAACGTAGGAGCTACGTTCTTGGCAGTTAAAGGGTTAAGCCTGGCGAAGTGTTGCGAAGTGGGCGAATCGGTCGCTAGCAAATTTACGCCACATGGTTTTATGTGCAACAGATCTTGCCAGATTCATTTAATAGCCGTTTACTCAGGGATGGCAGTGTATGTCATCTACTTAGACTTTTCTAAAGCATCTAATACAGTACCACACAGAAGGTTAAACTAAGTAATATTGGCCTGGAAGATAGTATTTGCACAAGTTTGGTACCCATTATTCAGAAACCAATTATCCAGAAAGCTATGAATTAAAAATAAGTTAGTCTCCCATAGACTCCATTTTATCCAAATAATCCAAATTTTTTAAAATGATTTCCTTTTTTTCTGTAACAATAGAATACTACCTCCAAACTAAGATATCATATTATTAATCTTTTATGGAGACAAAACCAGCCTATTTGATTTATTTAATATTTAAATGATTTTCTAGTAGACTAAAGATTATGGAAAGATCCATTATCCGGAAAGCCCCAGGTCCTGAGCATTTTGGATAACAGATCCCATACCTGTACTTGGATAGAGAAATGAAGGATAGATTACAAAGAGGGGTGATAAATTGAAAAATTAATAAAATAATGAGAACTTTTCAGATTTTAGTAAATAACTGTCATGGTTGGCACCCAACACCAGAACAGATGCCAAGTACCCTGGTCTCGGCTCGTACTTCACCAGTTAAGTGACCGCCTTTGGCCTCGGGAGGAGCCCTCAGCTTACTCAGATGCCACCTGGACTTAACGAGAGGTGCAAGGCGTAAGTTCTGGCAGGCAATGGGGCACGACTGTTTACAAGGATGCTGGAAGATAGGAAGCCACCAGGAACAGGCAGGCCAGGCCAGCACAAGCAGTTAGAATAGTCAGACAGGCAAGGTCAGGATTGGAGAGATCAACGTAGTTTCAGGCAGGCAAGGTCAGGATTGGAGAGGTCAGAGTAGTAAGCAGGCAGGCAACAGTCAAACACAGTAGATCAAACAGGAATCACCCAGAACAAACACCCAGGAACAAGCTAATTGAACCTAACAACGGGCAATTTGCTGAAAACCAAATTCCCCTTTTAAACTGTTTGAATTTCGCGCCAATTGCATGCTGGCGTCATCACGCCAGCGTGACTGTGCCTTTAAATAATGCACGCGTGCGGCACGCGCGCCCTAGAGGACCGGAACCAGCATGGAGCAGGGAGCAACGCGACGGGCGCCCACGCCGAAGACGTTGGTGGACCCCGCTGCCGCTAGACCACCAGGGTAAGTTCCTTACAATAACCCCCTAAATATTTACAAGATTTTCTAGTAGACATAATGTATGAAGATCCAAAATGATAGAATTCTGACTTGAAACTTTGAGAAACTGAGCAACTAACAAGCGTCAGAAAGATTATTGAGACAATTTGCAATTGGTTTTCATTTTTTATCATTTGTGGTTTTTGAGTTATTTAGCTTTTTATTCAGCAGCTCTCCAGTGTGCTAGTTCAGCCAACTGGTTGCTAGCCAAATTACTCTAACAACCATGGATTGATGTAAATAAATGATTGGAGAGGGCCCGAATAGAAAGAGAAGTAATAAAAAGTAGCAATAACAATAAGGGGCATATTTATCAAGGGAATTTCGAATTGAAAAAAACTTCGAAATTCGAATTCAAAAAGACCAACCAAAATTAAGTTGAAGGTTTTTTTGGGTCGAATAGGTCCGTATTCAACCAAATTCAAATCAAACGATCGAATTCGATTCAAAGTTTTTCCAAAAAAAAAATTACATTCTTCAAAGTCCACCAATTTAATCCAAATAGGTTCTAGGAGGTCCTCCATAGACTAAAACAACAATTCGGCAGGTTTTAGATGGCGAATGGTCGAAATCTAATTTTTAAAGAGACAGTACATGATAAACTTCAATATTTGAATTTTTTGAAATTTTTTTCAAATTCAAATCGAATTTGGACTATCCCCTAGTCGAAGTAAACAAAAAATAGCTAGAAATTCCAATTCTTTTCATTTAAAAATTCACCTCGACCTTTGATAAATCTGCCCCTTAATGTGTAGCCTTACAGAGGATTTCTTTCTCAATGGGGTCAGTGACCCCCATTTGAATGTTGGAATAAGTCAGAAGAAGGTTAATTATTTAAAAACTATAGAAAATCAATCATGAAAGTTGAGAAGTTGCCTAGAATTGGCTATTCTATAACATACTAAAATTTAACTTAAAGGTGAACCACCCCCTTAATATATATACTGTATAAAATAACTAAGATTATTGCTTTACCCCTCCAAATTACAGTATATAACTGTGCATAAGGTAAATAGCCTGTGGATGCTGTTTCCTCGCTGGCAGTTAAACATGAGATTACAGCATCAGTTTGGCAGTGGGCTGAAATATTTAAACTTTTTTTATTCATTTAACTTTTTACATTTTCTACCTAAATTTCTTACCAATAAACATCTGTATTGCTAATATCTTATTTCAGCCCAAGAACAAAACAATTAAAGCCAAGTGAAATATTGTTGGAAAGTAAAACGTAATAACCAATATAACACATACCTCAAAAAGTACTTTAATGTACAACTGACACATGCAGATATAGGGGCAAATTCACTAAGCAACGAAAATGCGCTAGCGCCGCCTTCGCCAGGGCGCCGCCGATTCACATAAAATACGAAGTTGCGCTCAGGGAGCCGAAAGGTAGCAAAGTTGTGCTAGCGTTAATTTGTCAAGCAAAGCGAAGTTATGCTAGTGATGCCTAATTTGCATACAGGGCCAAGTTAAAGTACAATGGACGTATATGTAGCAACAAATACATTACACTACACAAGCCTGGGAAAGCTTCATAAAATAAAATAGAGTTGTTATTTTGCCCTATACATGTGCCCACTGTATAGTTTAGGTGCCATATGTTAGGAAATGTAGGGGGGAAGGAGGGTACCCCCAAAAAAATTTACGATTTTGGGACTTTTCAACTTTTTTTGACGCAAGTCCTATCTACTCTATTGCACTTCGCCTGGTCTGAGGTGGCAAAGGCAAGTCTGGCGAAGAGGTAACGTTCAGTAAAATGCACAAGTTAGTGAATTAGCGTAGTTACGTCCCTTCGCCATAGCGCAACTTCGCCTGGCATAAGGGTGCGAAGTAGCGCTAGAGTAGGTCCACTTCGCTAGCAAATTTACGCCAGCGCCCGTAAGTAAATTGGCAAAGTAACGAAATGACGTCACGCTGGCGAATTTGGGCTAGCGTTAGCCGCTTCGCGCTTTAGTGAATTTGCCCCATAGTGCTTTCTCATTACCAATAGGAAGGACCCAATACTATATAATAAGATTTTAGATGATACAGGTTTGGGACCTATTATGCAGAATGCTCAGGACCTGAGGTTTTCCGGTTCACAGATATTTCCGTAATTTGGATTTTCATACCTTAAGTCTATTAGACAAAAACACATGGTCGTCCGCGGAAGACAACAATGGTATATAGTAATGGAGGCCTCGTTGTCATAGTAAAATCATCCTTGCAGTACTTTGTATAATTAGGGATGGGTGTATGTATGGATGCTGGGTTTTCATTTGGAGGGGTTGAACTTGATGGACTTTGTCTTTTTTCAACCCAATTTAACTATGTAACTATGTAATTAACAGAACCTTATATCAGTTCCTTCTACAAACAAATCTAATATAAAACACAATGCAAAGGCAGATACAATTTTCATCTGTAATAATCAAAGAGAGTGAGAAAGACCAGTAAGACAATCGGCTGATGTTAATTATGTTATTTATTATTTAACTAGACATTAAGCCCGTTAAATTAACGGGCGCTAGAACATATGTAGTCAAACATTTATAAAAACAGAATTGTTCTAGTCTAAAAAAAATTCGCCAGAGACGGTCCGTGGGGCACATGCGCAGTAGCGCAATCCCACGGACACAGGGACTGGTCGCAGAGACACTTCAACTTTATTATATAGGATAAATGTTAAACTTTATGTCCACTAAACCTTAAATGGCTAAAGTTTAGTCATTGATCACAACTTTCAGCATACCAGTGTTAAGTAAAAAAAAGTCTAATATCTACAAATGGTTAAAACAAATGAAACTGTATATTCCTGGTTGTTGAATAGTAGATGCTACTTGCATCCAGTCCCAGACTTCAGAGGGTGCTTTGAAGAATTGAGCCTTGCCAGCTACACAAATATTCAGATTTGTTGAGTTCTCAGTCTTTTCTACTACCTGCAATTCAGAACACTGCTTTTGTACCTTGGGATATGATGTGCAACTGGCAAATGTTAGAAAGAGTGGCTCAGTTCTAAAGGTTTTTAATCAATGACTCCATGAAGTCTTTTCCCACTGCTCTATTAGCGAACCCAAAGTGCACTCATGGAACTTTTGCAAATCAAGTTAATCGATGGAAAGTTTAATGTTCCTGTTAAGTTAAAAACAGATAAAGCTAGTTTTGAAAAGAAACTGTAAAAATGCCAGCTTGGCAGCCTTCCACCTTTTCTTCATAACTGCTTAATTTACAATGCAGAGGACACAGAAAGCTGTGTAATGAAGTCCTTGCTCTAAAAGCCAGTGTTATATTCTTAGAGGACCCTAAACTGTTCCATTTTGACTTAATATTGTGGGGCATTCTACATCAGTGAAATTGGATCACATTGTTGGTTTATGAGTAGGAATAATGATGAAAGTGTATATTATTTTTTCACTGCTAATTTACACCTAAACTGAATTGGGGTCTTGGCTCCTCAATAAATTCAGCAGGGGTGTCCAGTGTCCCTCATTTGTATGCCAACTCTGCCCCTCTTCGTTTCCATCCCTCTAAGAATAGTGCAGCCCAAACAACATTGAAAAGGGCAAAGACAACACTGCAAATGTCACGACTTGTCTGGGAAAATGGGAGAGACAAGCGATAAAGCTTCTACGAGACCCAACATATACTTGGGGAAGTGTAATCGGGTGTACCAACGTAGGAAAGAAATGCCTAAAACAAGTTATTTGCAGATCAGTGCAAATTGTGTGGATTTATGTTGATCCAAGGTGGTTTAGGAAGTAGACCAAACCTAACTGCCAAGATATAAAACTGTCAGTTGAGGCATGCATTTCATGCTCAGTTTCGATCCTATCAACTCACACCAAGTATTCTGGCATGGGAAATCAGACTTTTTGGTCCGGGCTCAGTCAAACTATTATCTCAATTACATAGCACAATCCAGTCCTCCCAACCTGTTCCATTTGACAAAGCAAAACGGAAGTGGTTGTCAATAATGCCCTATTAGATGATGACTAATGGGAAGAGACCACGGACAATTTAAATCCCTTCCCAATACCACTCAGGGACAGATTGGTACAATTTCAAATGTGCCACGAAATCTACATTGCACCCCTGAGGCTTAAAGCTATGGGGAAGGCCGGGTTTCTTCATTTAATTTGGGAGTGCCTAAAGTAGCAACATAATGGATAAATATCATTCGCCAAATTAACGAATGTCTATCCCTCCCTGGAATCAGATCTCTCAAAAACTAATTACTAGGTGTAATAGATTAATTAGTACCCCTACAAAAATCTACAAAACTACTATCCATCATGTTCTATGCAAAAAAATTGGTAATTATGAAATGGATGAGCACCAATTCTTCTACACACCAACAATGTGTTCAGTTAATAAATGCTACATTGCCTCTAATCAAATTGACTTATAATATTCGGGGAACACCTGGGAAATATAGAAACCCATCCAGGAAAAATACATAGCGACTTTGACCCCAAAATAGTCACAAACTTCATCTGCAAACAAAAGAAAAGGAGTCCATTGCTTAACGTTTTTTAACTTTTAAAACAAGTTAAATATATGTATACAATTTTCAAAATAAGAAAGATCATGGACTATTGTTGAATTAAAGGGGACCTGTCACCTTAAGAAATTACTCCAAATCCTATTTGTGATGTTATGAAAGCAAAATAAACTTCATTTACACTATGAAAATAATTTCATTTGGAATTCACAATCACATCAGCAGGCAGGTGCCATTTTTGTAGACACAGGTATTAAGGCAAGCTTTGATTCATGCCAAAATCGTGTTTATGTGCCAGAATGAGGGACCTAATAACCCTATCCATGCTCTGGCTACACAATTAGATGGTAAAGAGGGAGGGAGAAAGTGAGGAGGGCAGTGAAATCTATGTAGTGCAAAATGGAAAGTGGAAGTAATTGCCCCTCCTTTAAAAAAAAAGAATTATGATTTCATGCTTAATTTGAAAAGGTCTTTTATTATACAGCTTTTCAAGTATGGATGACAGGTCCCCTTTAAATATCTTCATTGTTGGACCTATGCAAATGTGTATCACTCCAGCAATAAACTGGTGGTGGCAGGTATTGTATTTCACAGCAGGTGGATAGCCAATGGTTTGATATTCCTGTTTTACAGAAAAAAGTTCTGTAGAAGAACAAGAACAACTGCCCTCGCTATACAGATTATCCCTCAAAGCCATACAATGCGTTTATGTTTGAAAATAAAATGTTACAATGATCAATAAGTTCAAACTGTGCCAGGTTTTCTCCAAAGACAGCTAATTTAAAGCCCTTCTAAGTTTGTTTTAAAGTCCAAATTATGTTCAGGAATCTACTTCTTCTCTACTTTTCTTGTTTAAAGGATTAGTCATTCATCTGTAGGTATGGGATTCGTTATCCGGAAACCCGTTACCTAGAAAGCTCCAAATTATGGAATAGCCATCTCCCATTTTATCCAAATAATGATTTCCTTTTTCTGTGTAAAAATAAAACAGTACCTTGTATTTGATCCAAACTATGATAAATAAGGGAAATTTCTGTTATGCAGAAAACCCCAGAATGCTGGATAACAGATGCTATACATATATAATCTAAAGATATTAAAGTGGCACCCTGTAGGCTCCAAACTCTTATGAAGCAATAGATTAAATATCTACAGACATCAGGCCTGACAACAAGTACAGAAGCACATTGCATATGCTTTACATATCAGATACTGCTGCTTTAATGGGGGAACAAAAAGATTATAATCAAAAAGATTTATAAATCAAGTACAGAAAACCAATAGACAAGGAGTTCTAGCACAAAGTTATACAAAAATCTACAAGTAAAGGTATGGGATCAATTATCCGGAAACCCAGAAAACTCAAGAAGTATGGAAAGGAAGTCTCCCATTGACTCCATTTTATCTAAATAAGTACATTTTTTAAAGATGATTTCCTTTTTCCCTGTAATAATAAAACAGTAATTTGTATTTGATCCAAACTAAGATATAAACCTTAATGGAAAGTATGGAAATATCGGTTAATCTGGAAAACCCCAGGTTCCAAGTATTCTGGATAATAGGTCTTATACCTGTAGAACGTGAATTGCTGTTCTTGAATACATTTATGCAGCAATTGGTAAACCTCTAATACTATTTTTGAATTTATTTCAAAAGTACATCAGTCACTATTGTCTCTGTTACCAAAAGAAAAATGTTTTACCAAGAGGTTGTTTTTCACAGATTGCTTGGATACAGGACCTCATAAGTCGGCTCAATATTCTTTGTTCATGGATGGAAAACACTTGCTGGATGACCGCACGGGCCATCAGCTCTGGGACTGAGTGATAAAGTGAGAGATTAACACAAAAAAAGCAAAGAGGTGAGGAGACCCTCACAAACAAACAATGTATGAAGAGGAAATAACCAAATGAAAATGCTGTGAAACAAAATAAATGATCCATATATGAAGGCTATTACCTAAACAGCTGTTTTAACAACATTTATTTTAAAAATATATCAAAAACTGCCATTTTAAGCACTAAGGACTGCCGCTGGCTTGTGCACGGAAATGTGCTCACACACAAGCCATGCTAGGACACACATGCTAATTTACATCAGCCAATGAACGACAAAAAAATATTTATATTACAATGTAAATTATCTGCATATTCAGTATTTTTTAGGGCTTACTCACTAATTGGCTGGCCCTCAAGGAAGTAGATATTGTGCAGGGATTCTCCTTGTTTGGCTCTGAGGTTTTCCATCCAGTAGCGGATGATGCACTGCCATTCCTGAAATACCGTTTTAACACTATTCAGTACAACATACAGGAAGTTTGGCATAAGCCTGTAATAATAGTAAGAAGCTGACAGGTTTCGAGGTTTGATAGATTTATATCTATATATATATATATATATATATCTATCTATCTATCTATCTATATATAAATGTATCTATATCTATATATCTATATATATATAAAACTAATTCGAAAGTTACAACCCAAGTCTGCTGCTGAGCTCAGAAATGTTTTTTCTCCTGCCTCATCTTCTAGCTACTCCTGATAGGAGAAATGTCAAATCAGAATACAGCAAACAATACTAAACTAAATTAAAAGTGGAAGAGGTTATAAGTAGGTTGTGGTCAGGCCGCCAGTGAGCAATGGCTGCCACGATATAATTGGTAGCATGGTTTGCTTGCATCCCCCCACACAAGGACCACAGAATCTTCTCTAGTAAAACTATGTTTGGATACTGGAAAATTTGTTGCTTTGTTGCTTATTGTGTGTGTGTTTTTGCTTGGAAAACAAGCAAAACAAAAAAATTAAACCTGGGATACACCTGAGATGTGAAAAAAATTAATTAATTTTCAATGTTCTGATAAATATAATCCTCTTCACATGAGAAGACTCGTGTTCCACCTCCAAACTCTGGTTTTACTGGCTTACGAAGACCAATCTCCTCCACACCGCGGAGCAAACTAGCATAAGAGATGAGATCAGAGAACATTAAGGTTATGAAATAGTCATCATCAGAAAGATGTTCAAAGGAGGAAGTAGCAATGAAGGAAAATACAATATATTAAGTTTAGCTGGCACAGAAAAGTCACAGGGGCTCATTTATCAACACAAGTGATAGCAATCAATTAGTGATTAGCATTTTTAGCTAGATGCAGGATGAACAATGGAAACAAACATTTAAATATTTAAATAGCTGCCATGGGTTACTGTCCATGTGCAAATTTACCCAGTGTTGATAGCTCAGCCCGACAGTGAGAAAGGGAAATCAAAATGCAGTGTGGAAGAAAAAAAACTGCAATACGCAACAATGAGCAGAAATTTACATATATGAGAACAAATCAAGGATAGGGTTGCCAAAGGAAAAGTCCAGAAAGTAAATGGACTATGGGTGCCTGGAGGGAACACCACCAACAAACCTGATACAGCAAACACTACAAGAGGCAGACAAAGACAGTAAGCTTCAGAGAGAGGTACTGGCAGCTGTAGGTAGGTAAACTAGGAATGTGAATTACCGGTATTCATACTGTATGTACCAGTATATCTTGCATGAAATACCATGCAGGGATTACTCCAGTAAACATTTTCAGTTCTTTGACTTTGAGTTCACAGCAAGTGCTTCATTCATGGCAAAAGAAACTTGAATTGAAAGTAAATACATACTTTTCATTCGTTGAAGTTACAAAAAAGGCGTAGATCCCGGTGTGTCTGTGGTGTCGAATCTGCATAATAAGTTCAGGTATGCCCAGGCGTACATGGTTCATGTTATCTGGTGAGACAACAATGATTCGTAGGGAATGAGTGATGAAAAACTAACACGAACATATTTAGCATTGTCTCTCTTGCCTTTATCCAGCATTTTTTCTGTGGAAAAATTAAGAAAGCTGCCAAGATCCATTCAAACCCATGGGCATATCAGCAGTTGTACGGATGGAGATCTCTGCATATATCCAGTGTATATACCCATTTATTGTACAGTGTAGAAAAATATGTTGACTCTTTATGAATATGTCATAATAATAAATGTTTTGCCAGAGGTAATGCAGTTCTGTAGAGCACAAAATAACATTAAAAATAATATGCAATAATAGTTTAGTGTTCTATTCATATTAATAGAATGGATAAAAGGTGGCCAAAGATCAAATAACTAGTGTGGGCAGAGATAGCTGGTTTTAGAAATGAATATGTATGTACCGTGGTGTAGCTAGATGTTACTGGGCACCACAGCACATTAAATTTAGGGCCCCCAACATATCCAGAGGTTAACCTATTTTACCAATATATGTTTAATTGCTCATTAATTAGGGCCTCATGGGGCCCTCTGTGCCTCCTGGGGCCCCCTGCAGCCGGAGGGTCTGCTTCCTCTGTAGTTACTCCACTGAGTATGTATGTATGAATGTATATGATCACTGGCAGATTCTAGTCACAGGGGAAAAAGCAGGAGGCTGTGTGTGTGTAAAACTCGGTATCTGCCTTACCAGAGAATGTCATAACTACATCACAGTTTTCTGTGGGCACAGTCCTCATCCAGGATTTGTGGGATGTGATATATCGACCAGCTTGCAGAAGACGCTTCCCAAAAAGTTTATCTATAAGTAAAAGGGAACATTTTGCCAAAAATTATCTCCACACCTACCAATTTACAAATCCAAGTATGAACAAAACACCAATTTCCTTAAAGTATCTCAATGTTATTAAGAAGCATTTCATTTCATGCAAGTCTACACTAAGCAAATAAAATCAGATGAATGCTAAAATGAAAGCCATCTTAATTTGGTAGAAGATGGCAAAGCAATCTCTAAATTGCCTTCTACGAGCAGCAGAGCCTCTTGTCCAAAGCTTACCATTGCAATGCAGACACTGATTGCAAAATTAATGGATAGCCCAAAAACATCAAACCTGTGGCCCTCCAGCTGTAGTTAAACTATATAACTGCCAGACTAACCCACATATGAATGCACCACAGTAAGCTGTTGGGAGCAGCTGGCGGTGAATATATAGCAGAGGACATGCTAGAATAACACTTGGGTGCTCATTCAGAACAAGATGATTTGCTATGAAATCTGCAAAATTGCAATTTGTGGGGGCTCAGTGTCTGAATGCAAAAAACAACTTATCTTGCAAGAAATGGTTAAAGCTGTTTGGCATAATATTATGTGTGTGTGTATATATATATATATATATATATATATATATATATATATATATACACACATATTATATAAAATGCATTAGTGAGCAGAATGTTGCATTAAACCGATTGCCCTTCAGCTGTTCCTGAACTACAATACCCAGTGTTCATCTGCACCGGATTTAAATAATAATAATATTTATTATTTTCATTATTTATTAATAATGTAAATTATCATATGGTATTTTATCTGTTTTCCACAGTATTTTTTAAAGGGCTGGCAGGTACATGATGAGCAATGCAAGTATATGTAGACCACAGAGCAATATGTAGATGGCATTGGTGGAAGTTCTCCTTCACACAAAGCATGGCTAGAGCAATACAGGAAGAAGCATCACATGTCAGCATAGAATTGCAGTACACACACACACTATCAGACGCCACACATGCTACCAAGTACTGAAACATCCCATGCACAAATACATTCTAAACACAAAGCCCACGTAAAGTGTAGCAGTGAACATCATTACAGGAAGAGCAGGTCCAATGCTTAGTCAGGACATTGCAGATAGGCCAATGGCCAACAATATTAACCCCATGCGATGTGTGACCCCATATATGCACAGCACACCTGTTGTGTATCCAGCATACACTGTATCTTATCTGTCACAACCCCACATCCTCAATATATTCCAGCGATTTATTCTGAGCTGTTTTACCCAGTAGCCCAGTCGTGCCATGCTGGCTGCCAGCCGGGTCTGCTCGCCCCCCTTCTGGCTGGGCTTTCTTGCCTCTGTCCGGCTCTGTGTCCGGCATGCTGGGGCCAGGATCAGGGTGGCATGGGTCCGGTGGTCCCCGCTGTCATTGGAGCTGTGCGAGAGGAGAGACAGAGAAAACTCAGGCAGCGAGGAGTCTGACAACACGGAGTATTTGTGGCTTCTCGGGCCCGCCCTGCTCCTTTTCTTTCCCGCTGCTCGTTGCCTCCTGCTGCACAAATTGTGTATCATTAGCAGTAGCAGCATTACACACGGAGCTAATACTCACGCAGCTCTTCTGTTATTGTCACTTGATTTATTACAGTTCTTCCATAACAGGCACAGTACTGTTTCTTATGCAGCTTTCCTTTAGCAGTATACCTACTGCCCCATTTAACATGCCTACTCCTCACAGTGACCAGAGGTTACCACAGGCAGGTGAAAAGTGAGTGACAAACATTGACCTACTGCAGCATCGGACACAACAAGTTTCCTGCATAAAGATGCAGCTCCGGCCAACTTACCTAGCAATCTTCACAGCATCCTTACAGCCTATCTCCATACAGTCTATACCACTAGAATCCTTTAGCAACCCATCCCGGTAACCCCCTCCTCAGTGGCGTAACTAGATATTACTGGGCCCCACAGCAAATTATTTTTTAGGCCCCCAAAATTTTTAGCAGTTGACTTGTTTTACCAATATTTATTTAAACTGTATATGAATTAGGGCCTCGTGGGGCCCCTATACCTCCTGGGCCCCCCTGCAGGCACAGGGTCTGCTTCCTCTATAGTTACGCCCCTGCCCCTCCTGCCTCTACACAGAAACACGCCTTATGTTACCCGCCAGCCAATGGACTCACCCTTAAAATGGCGCCTCCTACTAGCCATGTAGTCTCCTTTAGTTACCGTGCCTTTCAGCTTCAGTGAAATAATGATTTTCCCTGTAAGGCTTTTGAACCCCAACCCTGTCACCTACCCTGGACTTATGCAATAAAATCAAATGAAATACTGTATTTTTAAAATGTTATTATTAATATGTTATATTGTCAATAAATACATTTTAGTGTTGGGATTTGGGTTTTTGTTTTCCAGATGCCAAGTTCTGCCCTGAACATTCCCTCCACCACCAGGCCCGGATTTGTGCAAAGGCCACCAAGGCCTGGGTCTAGGGTGGCAGGATTTTAGGGGGGTGGCATGCTGCCCAACCACACCCACATCAGTTCAAAAACACTGGGGATGTGCTGGAGAAACAATCATTTTTTTAAATTTCCCATGTGCCAATCCTCATTGCTCCTGGGACAGGCGCGACGAACGGCAGTGGGCCTAGGGGCGCCCACCAGGCCTGGACTGGCAATCTGTGGGTTCTGGCAAATGCCAGAGGGGCTGCTATAAATTGCCATAGACAGTCACTATATTTTGGGCTGGTGGGAGGCTGTTTGGGCTGCTGTGTGGCCTGTTTGGGCCTCTGTGTGCCTGAAATGCCAGGGCCTATTTTGAATCTCAGTCCAGGCCTGGCGCCCACTATGTAAATCCGGCCCTGTCCACCACACCTGGTCACACAGTCAGGTGCACTGTATACTCTGTTGTTTCTGAGGTACATACAGGTCTGGACTGAGGATCAAAATAGGCCAGGCATTTCAGGTACACAGAGGCCCACACCAGCCCACTAAATACTGACTTTTTATTGCACCTAATAGCAGCCCTGCATTTGCTAGAACCCACAGATTGCCAGTTGCCTGCTGAGATATACTGTATGGGATATATCAGAGTGCTTTTCAGTCAGTGGGGTTAATAACAACTGCAGTGCAGAGCACATAGCGGGTGACTGGTTTGTTACTGCGGGTGACCGGGTGAAGGGAATCAGACAGGTTAGAAAATTTCTGTCATGTAACAATATCATTGCATGTATTGCCTGTTTGAGAATGTCCATCGGTCACTATTAATTCCAGAGCATAACTTTTGTACAATTGCTGTCTGACAAGTAATGGCTGAAATTTGTTATTTTTCCTACTTTAATCCTAAAGTTTAATTCTGGTTAACAGGGTCAGACTGGAGCCTTGGAGACCCACCGGGGCTGCAAATGACCTCCAAACTCCTGCCCCCGCCGCACATGTGCGTATGCAAATGACACACGCATGAGCAAAAGATGCGTGGCCAGCAAGGGAAGCAGGTCTGGGTCCGACCCTACTGGTTAATTTAAGATTGTGACATTGAAACCAATAATCGATATCCAAACGTTCATCGTGTAACCCTTTCCTTACCACACTTCTTGTAGAATTGAATGACACGATAAACGTTCGGATATAGATTATTCATTTCAATGTCACAATCTTAAATTAACCAGCAGAGTCAAACCCAGACCTGCTTCCCTGGCTGGCCCAGACCTGTTGGCCCATAAAGTGAAGCTGTTGTGCCACGCATCTTTTACTAGAGAGTGCGTAATTTGCATGCACATATTTGTGATGGGGGCGATTAAACCAATTAACCCTTTCCAGGGGCCTGAGTTCTCTTTTAAAGAGGTGGTTCACCTCCAAGTTAACTCTTATTATGTTATAGAATGGCTCATTCTAATAAAGTGTCTAATAAAGAACACTTAGCAGCAAGTCCTGCTCTGATTGCTTTCTCTCAGTCATCCGACTAATTCATTCTAAGAACCATTTAAATTGGTCTTTATTATTTATTTGTTATAGTTTTTTAATAATTTGCCTAAATAAAGCAAATAAATTATTTCGGCACAAACCCTCGGCTTCTACGTTTAGAAAGTTGAAAGTTCTGCTCTCTTCTCACTTTCTTTATTATCTTATCCAATTCTTCTTATTATTCTTTTTACATGGTCATTTCCTTCATCTCTCTTTTTTTCATATAGAAATGTTGAATGCCCATTGTATAGGCATATAAGAAAATAGTTGGGTAAACAGGAGGGTCCATCTGAGTTTTCCAGATGCCCTTGGGTCCCAGTCCGACAGGAGTAGGTGAGTATCCTTAGACATGTAGAATATTAGCAGTAATATATATATATATATATATATATATATATATATATATATATATATATATATATATATATATATATATATATATTACTGCTAATATTCTATTTATAAATATATATATATATATATATAGTCAATCCCAAAGCCGGCACTCTCGACAGCAGGTTACAGTTTCCTGGGTGCAGTATCAAAAACGAAATTTCCAACGTACAAGCAAGATCCGCACTCACAGGTCTTAAAAATGAATAAAAGTTTTTATTATAAAGGGCTAACGTTTCGGCCTCCTCCGAGGCCTTTTTGAAAAAGGCCTCGGAGGAGGCCGAAACGTTAGCCCTTTACAATAAAAACTTTTATTCATTTTTAAGACCTGTGAGTGCGGATCTTGCTTGTACGTTATATATATATATAGATATATATATATATATATATATATATATATTACTGCTAATATTCTATTTATAAATATATATATATATATATATATATATATATATATATATATATATATATATATATAGTGTACCTTTAGCTCAAAAATATACAGGGAGAATTTGGTGTACCATTAGCACCATGTTGTTGCTTATTGAACCTTGATGCATGAACTGGAGACTGGATTTCATAATAAATACAGTGCTGCAGAATATGTTGGCGTTTTATAAAAATGTGATAATAATGAAAGAATACTGTCTAACTCAGAGGCTACTCTATTCCAAAGTTGCTTCAGTGAAAGGTCCTATTGGGTTGGGGGGGAAGGGAACTTGTCCTAAACTGTTACCATTATAGCTTAGATAATATCTTGGTTGTATTCTGTCATGCTATTTTTGCTTCTCCAGACAATTTGTTTCATTAAAAAATACTAAAACCGATATAACAATATTTAGTTATAAATTAATATACATAGCAATATATTTTTATGATATTATATACCGTTATGTTTGCATTATACTGTATGCATATATATAATATTCATTAACAGTAAGGTTAAAAAAAATAAAATTTAACAGCACTGCCCCTTAACACACATGCTCTGATAATAAATCTTGTGTTTGCTGAACCATAATGAAAATGGTAAAATCAGACTGGAAGGGAGCTGTCTCTGGAAAAAGTCTGTTATATGAGCCAGAAATTGTACTGCCCACGTCTGAAAAAGTCACACTATGTATAAATCAGGACATTGGGTCAGCAAAGCTGTCATAGTTTTCAACACTATATTAACTTGTCCAAGACTGCTTTTCTATTGATTATTTTCAGCTGATTTGCATACAGTATTTTTTGTACCTTCCCTATGCTTGTAGTAAAGCAAATGCATAAAATCATCTCAGATATTATAATTCATTATCAAGACTCCATATTTTGCAAGAGGATAAACAATAAAACAATATAGTGAAGTTATTAATTTGTTCAGGTTTTTACAACATTTGATGTATACACACCATTAAGATGAAACACAGATGTATGAAAAGCCAAGCATGAAAAGAAAAAAAGGAAAGAAAGAGGGGTTGGGAGGTAGATTATTATACAAGCATTGTTAGATCTAGCAAACAAATGTACAGGGGTACTGGTCTCTTGCTTGAATCTAGTTCTTGTGTGCTGGTGTTTTTTTTACCTTTGCTCTGCCTGATCTTGGCTCAAAGCAATTTGCTTGTTTAGATTTTTGGTTCCTATGTTGCTGAATTTATGACAGACTATCCTGGCTACAACATTAATTTCATGGGGTCCCACCTTGTTTTTAAACAACACTGTATGGCACTTTGGATGTTCCTCATACTGGTTCCCCTTATATCCATGGAAAAATCTTTCACTATTTTAAAATTCCTGATACTACTACAACTACTATGACCACCCCAAAAATATATTCATCTTCTTGTTATGACTATTGGAAACATAATTTATTTAATCCGAACTAAGACCTTGCTAAGAAAATTTCAGTCTGCAGAATACTGGATGTTTCTGTTCATGCCTCTCATTTTATTAGAATAATGCTCGCCACAAAGAATAAACATAAGAACACGCCATATATTTGTACCTTTTCTGTTAAACGTATGACACATACATACAGTAAATAAAATGAACATATAACTGCTGTGTAGTTTTTGCCAGAGGTAGCCCTGCATGAAGCATGGTGGGAAATCTTCATGACGTATTCATCCTTGTAAAAATGTATTTGAAACCAAATGTACGTGCAAGAAAATTCTAGTATTTTGTAGTCTGATTTACATTTTTTATTAATCTGGATAACATTTTCTTCACTGTCTGCCATTTATCTTAGATCAGCATCCACTGAAATCTCTCCTCAACAAAGAAAAGGGATAGAGTAGAAGAGGGAAGCAGAAGAGGTGGTATTAAAGGGGGGGGGGGGGGCATTTGCTAGGAACACTGCAGAGTGAACAAAGTAAGAGGGTACATTTGAGCACTGAAGCAACTTATTATGATGGGGTGTCCAGATTTGACCCAGCATGTGAGTGGCCAAAAACGTTCAAGTGGATGGCCAGTTTAACTTGAACGTCATTCAAATGCCAAGTTAAGTAGTGCCAGCTGCATTGTATCTGGTGCAAGATGCTGAGGCCAAATATGCCCCTCCCACAGGTGTTTTGAGAATGAGCGATTTTGTACCTACAGTAATCCTGGACTTGCAGCAGGGGTATAAGTAAATTATCCCTTATTGACCTTTATTTCCTGCGTTCAGAATCTTTCTATAGCTGTTATTAGTGCTTTTGATTTCCTTGCTATGCTGGTTCTGTTATTTTTCCTTTTCAAACAAAATTCCTCCCAATAATCTTTTTTTCTATGGCAAGAAACCACTTGTACTTACTCTGGCTTGAGACTGACCCACACACTCACTAAATCTGATGTGCTTAATTAGTAAGGTTTCTTTATCAAAACAGATTCAGTCTTTGCTGGTATGAAATTGATTCCAGTGAATGTTGCCTGTTTAATGTATACAAACAGAGGCAGCCATAGCCGTCCTTAGTTTTCATTCGCCTGCTGCTAATGAAGCACTCTCTGTACCTCCTGTCATGTCCTATACCAGGGGAGTGTGTCCAAGAGATAGATTGGGATCTACCAGTAGACCTTTAGCTGGTGATCAGTAAATCTTAAGACACTGTCAACAAACAGCTTGACTAAATCACCCTCCTATTTCATGCTTTTCATAAATTTTTCTCATAAATCAATATATTTCTGCAGCGTCAGCCTATGTTCAGTATTATGACGTTATTTTATTGTGACCGATAACAAAAGATAAATGTACTATTTACTTTATTGCAGGTTCCATCAGTGGATTTCAGTAAACCTATGAAGAACCACTGACATTCTTGGAGTCCATAAAACGCAACATCTCTTCGAGATATGTCACGCAAGCATCCCAGTTGGAGCAGCCAAGTCATTTCAGGACATCCAGGAACATCTGCCTCTCTCAGGCCCAAGCACTGGCTCCAAACTATATATACCATTAGGCTCCGTTATCAGCTCAGTTTGGTCCTTTTGGCTTCTCCATCCAACCTTATGCTGCATATCAGCCTAATCTTGGCTACTACCAAGGGCCATTACCACCAGTTCTTGTTCTTTCTCCTTATTATCACCATCCTGTCTTTGGTCCTGTTATCAGACCTCCATCTGTTCTTGTCTTCCCAGCTTCTCGCCACCATAATCAGCCAGTTCAACACCCCTTGGCCTTTTCCATCATCCCTGCAATAACCATCTATCTCTTGCCCCTTCCATCATGTTCTTTTCCAAACTTTTAAATGAGACCTTACCTCTGGTCCCTCAATCCAGCAATGCCTTTGACTCATAGGTCCTTGACATCTTCAGTCTATGGCATTTGTCACTTTGCATTAGCTCTTATTTCTTGACCGTTCATTTTTACCAACACTTGTCCCTTCCATCTACCAGTAGCCTTTTCCAATGGCTACTGTCTTTCGCCTGTTACACCAGCCAGTCTCTTGCCTTTTCCATCATTCACTGTTTCTGAAGTGGCCCACTCCATCGGCCTTCACATCTAGCCCTTAATATCGGCTGCTGCCTCTGGCCCTTACCACCAGGCCAAACACTAGTGCATTCCATCAGCCTCTGCCTGTAGCCCTTAACATCGGCTGCCTACAGCTCCTAACATAGGCTATTTCTTCAGCCCTCGCCACCGGCCCCAACACCGGCCCATTCCATGCAGCCCGTAACATTGGCTGCTGTCTCTGGCCCCCACCACCGGCCCCAACACTGGCCCATTACATAGGCCTTTACCTCCAGTTCATGTCCCCAGCCCCAACACTGGCCCATTCCACCAGCCTCTGTCTGCAGCCCTTAACATTGGCTGTTGTCTCTGGCCCCCAATACCGGGTCCAACACTGGTCTATTCCATCGGCCTCCGTCTGCAGCCCGGCTGCTGTCTCTGGCCCCCAACACTGGCCAAAACACTGGCCCATTTCGTCACCCTTTGTCTGCAGCCCTTAACATCGGCTGCTGTCTTTGGCCCCTGACACCGGTCCCAACACTTGTCCATTCCATCTGCCTTTGTCTGCAGCCCTTAACATTGGCTGCTGTCTTTGGCCCCCAACACCGGCCCCAACACTTGCGCACTCCATCGGGCTCTGGCTACTATGTCTGTCCATCACCACAGCTGCAACACTGGCTTGTGAGCTTGTGAGGAGTTTGTACAAGGAGCACAGTAATTGGCAAGTGTTAATGAGCTCAAAAATCTTTGACCACTCTGGTAGTTTTAATAACTTGAATGACAGAACTGCTGTTTTTGAAAAAAGAGAAAAGAAGCTTAAACATATAAGCATGCCTTTAAATATCTGCGTAATGTACCAAGCATGACACAAAGACAGTGATAGTGTGTCCCTTATGGAGGAAATTTAAACTGTGTACTATGCATGACTATGTTCAACATGATGCAAATATCATACATTAGGACAAAACTATGATAGGCTGGAATTCGGCTGGAGTATATTTTAAAGTAAAAGGCTATTCCAACCAATCAGAATTTAGCTAACAGTACTATAACTGCAGCTGACTGGCCAGATATAACTACTGATATGGGGCTACTACTCCAGAGTAATATTTCACTTCTGTATTGCCTTGTAGTGTCAGTGACTAGTCAACATTACTGTATTGTATACAAATACAATTTAATATAGTGTATTTTCTTCTCACTGCTTATGTAAAGGATACTTGAGGCTGGATTTAAGAAAATTTTTTGAGGAATCTAGGTAAATCTCTCTACATTTTTGATGAGAGGTACACATCTTTGCGAAGATAAGAGAACTGCAGCAAGGCTTGGTTTTTAAAATGTACATTAGAAAGGTTCAATGTAAAAGGTCATTTTACTCAAAGGATCTCAACATATCAAAATATCACTTCAGGGCATGGAAATTAGGTTATGCTAATAATAAAAGAAAGCAGAAAGACACATGCTGACTAAAATGTGTTCAGGGAATAGAACACAGAATTTCAGGACTGAAATGTATTATTTTAAATTAATTCTGTGAAATAACTATATAAACTTGCTAAATTAGTTTAATACAGAATATATAGTATATTACCTAACACTGTAAAAGAAATGTTTACATGTGTGACCGATGGCAAAGAACCTTAATCATCTGCCTAACACCAAGGGAAATTCTTTACTTATTTAGTTACACAATTAGTTTGGGTTTAAAAAAAAAAGACAAAAGCCCATCAAGTTCAACCCCTCCAGATACCCCCACTGTACACATACAGTATCTATACAGACCTAACAGTACATGCATACTGTATATTAAAAGGAAGCTCAGCCAATGATATACAAAACTCCAAAGAATTAAGAGGGGTTCCCAAACTTTTATATGATACAGAATAATTTTTACATCCAACCATGTGTGTCACTTCTAAAATCTGATGTGATGGTCGTGGAGCGGGGGAGGAAGAAAAATGTAATCATTAAAAGAGTTCTTCACCATTGAATTAACTTTTAGTTTATTGTAGAGAGTGATGCTCTGAGACAATTTGCAATTGGTTTTAATTTTTTATTATTTGTGGTTTTGAGCAGTTTCAGCAGTTTAGTTGTTAGGATCCAAATTACCCTAGCAACCATGCACTGATATGAATAAGGGATATGAATAGGAGAGGCCTGAGCAGAAAGAAGAGTAATAAATATTAGCAATAACTATAAATTTGTACAATTACACAGCATTTTTTAGATAAGGTCAGTGCCCCAATTTGAAAGCTGAAAACAGTCAGAAGAAGAAGGCAAATAATTAAAAAAATTATAAATTAAGAAAAAAATTAATTTCAATTGAAATTGCTTAGAATTAGCCTTTCTATAACATACTAAAAGTGAACTTAAAGGTGAACCACACCTCTAAGGCAGATATGACTAAAGAGTGTTCTAAGCCTGTCCTTATGGCTCATACAATGGAAAGGAATTCATGAGATGTTATGTTTCTGATAACATGAGATGTTATCAGAAACATCGCTCAGTGTGGCTATAAATTTCCAGATTGTATCTCATGCATATCATAGTAATGCGAAGCGCTGATGGTGGAGCACGCCACGGTGTCTTCAGGCTGATCGCTAGCTCTTACAAGTTGCGGGACTTCCAATAGAAAAAACAAATGACTCACATTCAGAGCACAGACCAATTCACGCCAAAATCGCTTGTTATAATATCAATGTGGCTTTATTTCTACATACAGTGTGATACAAACAGTTTGTGTACAGAGAGATCCTACGCGTTTCGTGCCCCTATAGCAGGCACTTCCTCAGGGTAGGATCTCTCTGCACACCCACTATATATGTCCCCAGGTGAATTCTTTTATTATCTGCAAACAGGGTAACAATCAAACAACATATAAATTGCACTACCACACACATGATATAAATAATAACTTGCCCGTGTGGATTATCCTACGTGGGCAAGATAGATTTTACCCCTACACAAGGGCTCCACAGCTCTCAGTCTGCACATTTGTGCAGGCTGAGAGAAGCGGATCCTCTCCGTGTCCCTGTTCAGTTGATATGAATCTGATCTGCCTGTGTGAGCACCCACGCAGTGGAAGTCAGCCTGGAGATGCCCCCTTACGTGTATTTGGGTTGACCTCTCTTTTACTCCGCTGCGTGTGTGTGCATGCAGGCGGATCAGATTCAAATCAATGAAGCAGAGACACAGAGTGAACCCTCTTCTCTAAGCCTGTAAAAATACACAGGCTGGGAGCAATGGAGTCCTTCAGCCTGTGTGCCAAAAGCCTTAGGGGTATATTTATCAAAGAGTGAAGTTAGAGATCGCCACAGTCCACTAGAGTGAAATACCACCTCTTCCCATTCATTTCTATGGGATTTTTAAAGGTGTATTTATCAAAGGGTGAACTTTCACTTATTATTAAATACACATTTAAAAAATCCCATAAAAATAAACGGAGAGAGGCGGTATTTCACGCTACAGACTGTGGTGATCTCTAACTTCTCTCTTTGATAAATATACCCCTACACCTAGATTATGCATAGATGAGAACATGTCAGATATCAGATAAGTATAGGGATCAGAGATTAACCATTAAGCCAGTAGCAAAACACTTTCTATGAACAGTCCACAGGTTACAAATATTTAAATACATAGGAATAGAACATGCCCATCAGCAGAGAGAGAGGGTGATGGATCCCGGCTTTTAGTATAAAGTGAAACATATTGGATAAAAAAATTAGGGACACTGGCACCCAAGGGTCTGAATGAACAATGTTGTTTAAGTTTCTAAAGAACCCTATAGTTCTGTGCTGTATGCATTTTGAAGTAATAGTGACTTGTGAAATCTGTGAAATAAGGTTAGAATACAAATATAATAATAGTATTGCTGAAGTTTTATAGAGAATTTAGTCTATGACATAGGTTTAGTTTATTGTTGGAGTTGTTTTTGGTTATTTACATTTTTGTTATATTTTGTTAATATCGTATAGATTTTAAGCATGTTTTTGGGTTTGTTGAATCACGGCTGTATATATATATATAGGCACCCATCCCGAGGGCTTGTGCCTAGGATGGCAGCTTTTAGGGTTGTGGTCCCTGTCAGATGGTGATTCCTGGGAGCTTGATGTCATTCATAGCAAAAGTAATGTATAGCGGAAGTGACATCTCACACACAGACGTGAGACATCAATTCCGCATACTAGAGTCACAGTTATGTCCAGGTTAGGCTTAAATATAAGGGTTATGAAACACTGGAGGTGGGAAGTGACTGATGGGAGGTGCGACATTTTTGTAATTATGCATATTAAGTCAATAGGTAATTTGGGCCACTTGATCTTGAAAAACCTCTAGGCAAGACCGAAATGCAGATTTTATGGCAAGGTACAATAAATGTTTTTACCTTAATAGGGAAAAAAGATAAATATATCGGAATGCCGGTATTTTTTTCCAGAAAAGTTGGCAACCCTACCCGGACAGTCCCGTATTCGGAAAGGAATTAGAAAATCTGGACATTAAAAATAATGACATGGTGATCAGCAAATCGAAACGTCATCGGGCCTGTCCCAGACATCATCAGCCCCGCCCCTGATGTTACGATCTTCCTCCTGACATCATCTGCCGCCCCCTGACATCTGCCGCACCACCCCATGCCCCTTTTTAGCAAAGAGAAAAGGTGGCAACCATAATTCCAAACTGTTCCAACAATACAAGAATGGATCCTTAAAGTAAAATAAATTGCAAGAAACAGAGGATAAACCTATTACTCAAACCTTCAATTTCATATACAAATTCCATTAATAGTGACTTTGACTCCAATTACAGGCAGAACAAGAATGGGGCCTGACCCTCCCTGGACTCCTCAACCTCCTTTCCCTCCTGTACTGTCCTTCCTGTCTATGTCCTTACAATTTTAATATACTTTTAAGTTACTGAAAGATTGCTAATCAGTCATCATACTGTAACACATACTGTATATTGCTGTTGTAAGACAATTAAGTTGTATAATGTAACCACATGATACCTTATAATTTACACTGGTTTGCCTGCATATGTTTTCTTGGCTACAATGTATGACTGATATTATGCAATCAATATATAATTTTTTTACTGTCTGCTTTTTCCCCAGCTCTTACTAACCAATTTGCCCTCCTCTGATGCTAAGGGTACATTTCTCTTCCTACTTCCTACTTTTTTTCACTATTTACATATTTACAAAATAATTTCAGTGTTATTTTAGTCCTTGTTGCAGTCCTCTATACATTTTTTAGTTTGGGGGTTGGGGGTTTCTACTAGGCCAAGACCCCCACAGCCCTCTAGCAGGGAAGATCTTTGCTCTGAAAATGCCACATGTTTTTCCCATCTTCTTTTCTGCTGATTCCCAGCACATGTGCTGGGCTGCTGTTACTTACCTCAACATAGGCACTCACTTGCCATATACAGTATATATATAAAATATAACAGACACTGTAAAATCCTAATAAGTAATGAATTCAGATTCATGTGATATGACAGCATAGAAGCCAGTGTAGTCTGCATCAGAACTGACTACTAATCCCCCTATTGCATAACCTTCTATGACAAATGTGACCTTACTTTCTGCTTGATAATTTCCACTAAGCATAGCTTAACAGCAGCCTAGAGCCACTGAGCATGTGCAGAGCCAAAGATGGCCTAACAAGATCAGAAGATGGAATGCTGCTGGAGGCAACTTTAAAGGTCTGGATTATTGTTGTTATGGAGCTGCTGATTCTCTGGGCGAGTAAAGAACTTTGGTATATTAAGTGTAGCTTTTCTAGGCACATTCTTTTTTAGGGTTTAGCTTCTCCTTTAAACAAATTTTTAAGACTTTTGTTTCTGTGACTAACTCTTTGAAAATAGTTTCCAAGTTAATATAATAAAGTGTAGAAATGCCCTTAAACTGCCAAAGTTTTCATATCTTAATGTAATGTTTTAGATACTCCCTTATATAGTTGCTCTCCAACAAAATCTCAAAGGAGAGTTATGATCACTGTTCCCTAAGGGTGGTGGCACATGAGGAGATTAGTTGGCCAGCGACAAATCTTTTCTCCTGCGGGCGACTAATCTCTCCAAAATGCCTTTCCGCCGGCAAGAATACGAATTGCCAGCGGGATGGCATAAGAATAGCTTCAGATTTCTGAAGTTGCTTCACAAGGAAACTTTGGCCTAGTCATGCCTGGATAACCAAAGTCAACTAAAATAATAACTTGGCCTAGTTGTGAAGACTTTTAAATTTTATATTGAAAGAACATAAGAACATAAGTACAAAGTCAGCACTTTTTAAGATACAATACTTATTAATGACAAGGTTTAAGCAGTGAAACATTAATGTCACACTGTGGGTTAGCATTTACAAGGACTTTCAAGGCCAGATACACAACCTAATGCAATAGGTGATTGTGGATGGCCATAGGATTTGCAAATTTGAATTCACTATCTACAGAAGTATTTAGGGCTAGATATACATGTGGTTAGTATTTTAACAGCTGTATTTAATTAAAGATTACATTGGACTAACACCAAATTTTAGGTAAAACTGGGACAATATTTAGGTGTAAAATAAGCAAAACATAAAATGCTGGAATGCAAAAGTGAGGTTTGACTGTACCTGAAACAGTTTATGTTATATTGTTTCACTGGTTTGATATAAGGGGTCGTGTGCAATGTGAAAAGTGTGCAGTGTGCAGATGAAAACTGACATTTTATATACTCATAATAGTAACGGTAGAGTAATTGCACCTGCTCTCCAAGTTGTGTATGCAGAAGTTTGTGCCCAATACTTCAGAACAGAAGCACTTGTATTTTGACATGAAAGTGGGGATTGTGTCACAAAATGAGCTTTGCATCTGATTCACTCAATGTAGGACTGGCGAGTTGGAGTCCCACAAGGGCTTCCAACACAGGTGCCCCCACCCCCCTCAGGGTCCCTCTGCCACAACCCCTATCTGGGCCCCCGCCTTATTCGCAACCTCCCCTCCTCTGTCCTGTAGTTGTGTCGCAATCAGATTCGGAAGGGGTGAAATTAGGGGGGCATCGCGGCCTGTAAATGGGAGTGGGTCTGGGTTGCGGGGCCCACCAGGTTTTTACCCAATGTCCCACTCGCCCAGTTTGACCCTGGATTCACTGGACATAAGTCTGGTACACCTAATAATGCAACCTGCTGCAGGAACCCCCAGGTCCAGGGTGGTGGGGGCTTCAGGGTTCACCAGCATTAATAAGTCACAATTTTACACCATTCATCAACAGGAGCTGGATGTACAACCATGTGGAGGAGCACTTTTGTGCAAAGAGTTCTCTCTGTGTCTACAAAAACACGCAAGGTAATGCCTCCTGATAAAATTGGCCTTACAATCTGTGAATGTGATAGAGATCTTTAATTGTAAGCTTCTCTGGGCCAGGAACTGATGTGAATAAGAAATAATCTTTGAAGCACTTTGGAAATGTGTTGGTGCTATAAAGTACCACAAAATAAATAGTTCTAAATGTTTGTCAGTGAAAGGAGACAAAAATAGCAATATGCATTGCAAGCTTATACATACAATTCATATGCATTGCTCAACCTTCCTTATCTTAAACTGTATTCTCTCATATTTTAAGTTGATCGTATATTTCCCACCTGTCCTATAAAATCTTACGTTATTATTCTTTAATAAAGAGTTTAACCACTGTGCTTTAGTATTAACCATATGACTAGTGGGCCCAGAGAACACAGAGCACAATAATGGTATTTGACTCACAGAGCCCATTGCACATTAGTGGAGTTGCTCACCTTCTAAACACTTTTTCCAGTTCAGTTGTTTTCAGATTGTTCACCAGAAAAAAAGACTTTTATCAATTACTTTCCATTATTTATTTTTTACTGTTTTTCCAAAATCTAAGTTTAAAGTTGAATGTTCCTGTCTCTAGTGTTAGAGTCTGGCAGCTCAGTAATTCAGACTCTAAAATGCAGACTCTAAACGGTTACAATTTTGCAACATTTAGTTGAAGCTGACATTGTTAGCTTAGTTCATATATTTAAAAGCACTCAATTCTTAATTTACTGGGTCAGCTCACTAAATTAATATTCCTAGAAATGTATTATACCTCCTGGAAATCTATATGCAGCTCTTTTCTTTCTTATGCTAAGTAAGAAAACATAAGTAAGCACAGGGCAGACAGGGGTCCCACGGGTAATACTAGGTAAGGGTAAGACTAGGTAAGGGTGAAGGTAAAATTTAACTTATAAATATATATATATATATATATATGTATATATATATATATATATATATATATATATATATATATATATATATATATATATATATATATATATATATATATATATTTATATATACATAATGGACAGTTTACTTTCAAAAGTATACCTTTATTTGAGCCCCTCAGGGTCGGCCAATACCCCCCCTCCAGAGGGGAGAGTGACAGAGGGGAGGTGAGAGAGGGGAGAGCATCAGAGGGGAGAGACGGGAGTGAGACAGTGGGGGGGGGATTGGCAGAGAGGAGCGAACATAGACTAGGGGTAGGCAGAAGACACTTTAACAGGTACCTGCCAAGTACCCCCCCTATTGTTGCGCCCTAGGCAGGTGCCTCTTCTGCCTACCCCTAGTTTCAGCCCCAAAGTCCCCAATACATGTTCTCTGTTTTTTTGCCCATTATTAAAGTAAGTTAGTAAGGTAAAAATAAATGTGCACAGAAAGGTAAAAATAAATACTATGTTGACAAACTACTATATGACAAACATCTTTCTAAATTGCATTGAATAGGTAAATGTATCTGCTTACATACAAATTCAACTTAAGAACAAACCTACAGACCCTATCTTATATGTAACCTGGTGACTGCCTTTATAGCACAGGTGTGGTAAAAACATATTTATACATTGGTGTATGCCAGATCCCATTTGAGGTGGCTGTGTCTATCCAAACACTAATGCAGTTTCAGCACACATTATAACCGTTCTCTCTCTACACATGAGTTTAGCAAAACATATGAGGTTAATGGAATAATGGATAGTGAATACAGTATAAACCTAAACATTTTTACATCTTCTACATGTAATTGCAACTGAAGTGTGTCTTTCTGCTCTACTGGTTCTGCCCCTTAAAACAATGCAGGGGAAGTTTGCCTTGCATACTTCATCACAGGTCTATTAATCAGCTTGTTTATTATACATTGTTTGAAAAGTCAGAACCACCAAGGTGGAGTGGAAATGCACAGAATACTACAGTTAGATGCTTTGGCTGTGCTTAAAATAACTTCTGTGTAGCCCTTTTTTGCCTTTGATTTGTTACAAATAGTCAGTGGCGGATCAATGAGATGTGCGGCCCCTGGTATACATCCACATAGCCTCCCCTCCCTTTTAGGCTACTGCTGAGTCTAGATGTGCGCAGATCCAGGCATGCTGCATCCAAACTCTCTGGATTGTGTTCAGTGTGCGCCAGTGATGTCACTGGATCTGCATGCATCTGGGTGCACTCATGTGCCTTGCCTGCCTTCTTCTCCCAGCAGGTGCACCCGACCGGACCCAGCAGCGCAAATAAAAGTTAATAATGAAAGAGAATCCTTTCTGAAATATTTTGCCAAATACTGAACTGGATCCAAACCCTAACTTGCATATGTAAATTTTTTAAGCAAAAAAAACCTCACATGATTTTTTGGGTTTGGATTCAGTTCAGTCAGGCACTTAGATTTGGTTGAATCTTAATCCTGCTGAAGAAGGCGGAATCTTGGCTAATTTCCAAACCAAATCCTGGATTTGGTGCAACCTTAGAAATAATTATTGAAGAAAAAATGTGATGGGCCTCTGATCCCACTGGGCTCCTAGGCTATAGCCTAGTGGAGCCTGTGCATTAATCTGCCATTGGAAATGGTAAACATTTGATATGTTACAAGGAAAACACACATACAGTATATCTAATGGTGATCATCAGGCAAGCAATTAATGTTTAACAGTTACGTAGAAATCTTATGCTATATTAGCTTTTACTGATGTTAGCAGCAAAATCTAGAGTGCCCTAGGCATATGCCATTGCCTACCCCTTGTTCCAGCCCTGATACAAATATACAGTTAGAGATGGTGAATAGAATATGAATATTCCAGAGGAATACTTGGTAATTCAGTTCTAGATGCTTTATCAACTATGGTTGTATGGATGAACAGACATAGTTTAAAACATTTTTGCAGGTTGCAGATGCTGTATGGCATTGTAAGTGTCATTACTTGTGTGTTGGTTTTATGTTTTTTTAACTTTTTTATATTATTTAGGGGCATATTTACTAACATTCAATATATATTTATCTCCAATGTTAGTAAACATGCGCCTTGACCTGCATGTGTGACTATTGAGAAATATGTACAATGTGTCTTTAAATTTGCAAAGCGTTCTGGGATTGTTCTCCATATAAGGAGTGTCAGAAGCTATAGAACGCTGAACCCGGAAGAAGCTGTGCTGTGAGCCTCACGGTTGTATGCACCGCATGGCTAAGGAAGTAGTGAAACATTGATCATGGGAAACTGGCACTGCAGCTAGCAGCAAAGAAAGAAAAGTCAGGGACTAAATGCGTGGAAGCTTAGGTGAAACAACGTTTGAGACTGTGGCAGGGGTGCCAGCTTGAGAAGGGGTTGGGTGAACTGGGTTCTATACAAGGTGAGCTGTGATCATTGTTAGCAATTAGTAATTGTATGGCAAATACATATTGGTAGAGTTACTCACTGATATTTATCTACCTCAAGGTTTTGCTTCACACTAAGCAGTTTGTTTTAATCAGAATAAAGATGCATTTGATCCCGTGCTCTCATTTTCAAGGTGCCTTTGGACTCTGTGCTCATAAATGTGGGTTAATTTGGATGTACCAAGCTTTTACAGGTTAATATTCTATTTGCTGTATTGAAGGACACCTATTACCCAAGTATTGTTTCCCCAGCTGGAGGTGAGGGCTAAGTACAGTAACATTTGTATTTGTTTTAAGAAAAGCACCATTGTGTGCACTTTGTGTCCCCAGCACTAAGAGGTAGTTCTGTGTGCAGGTGGCAATGTTGGAGCACACACACACACACACACACGCATGTTTATAAAGAGTGTGTGCCCCAGCGTGCTCATTATGTACATGTGTGCAGCAGTGATCCTGGCCCCTGTGCCACTCAAGGCAGTGTTTTTGATGCAGCCAACCTTCCTTAAATTTTCCATGTTTGAGTGTGTTTTGTGCCCCTGGTAATCAACTGGGTGCTTAAGCTGGCCATAGATGTTGAGATTTTTAAAAGATAAGATCCTGATCGGGAGACCACTATCTTCTCAGAACGATCGTACGAATTTACCATCAACTAAAAAGACCAATTTGCCAGGAAAACTGAGGGTAGCTGCCTTTTTCATCAAGAAATATTTTTTCTAAGTAATAATTGTACCTTGTTCTTGTTCCAAACTAAAATTAATCCTTAGTAGAAGCAAAACAGTCCTTTGGGTTTTAATGTTTAAATCATTTTTCATTAGAGTATAGGTATGGTGATCCCTTATCTGAAAAACACCAGGTCCTGAATATTTTGGATAACAAGACCCATACCTTTAATACAGACAACCAGGTATTTGACTAGCATTGGATCTGTTCTTTTGCCTCCAGCCACTTATGCAATGCTGTGAATCCCTGTGGAAATTCTTGATATTTTTTTTTTTTTTTTTTATTTATTTTTTTTTAAATTAAAATACTTTAAGATATACAGGGAGTCCTCGGGTTATAAACATCTGACTTACATGCAACTCACACTTATAAACGGAGGTTATTAGAATAATGTACTTGCCTTGCTTGGCCTTTGTTAGCATTTAGTTTTAATAAACCACCGGCCTCAACCCCCTCTGCTGTGTGTTGTCTACTGCAGATCACAGAAAGAAAGAAAAATAAATACTATGTTAAAGTGGACCTGTCACCCAGACATACAAATCTGTATAATAAAAGTCCTTTTTAAACATGAAATCCAAATTCATTTTTCTATTAAAGCGTTCATAGCTGTTGTAAACTTGTTTAAAAAATCTCAGCAGCCAATCAAATATTGGCGCTCCTCCTCTATGCCTTAGGCATAGAGGCGCGGCAAGCAATTACTTTCACTTTCCATTCAGCACTTCCCAGATGTCACTGCTCTCCCCAAATTCCCCTTTTCTCTTAACCATTTAATTGTGTGTAGCCAGGGCATGGGGATGGACATCAGGTCCCCCATTCTGGGGCACAAACAAGATTCTGAGATGATGCAAGGCTTGCCTTAATAACAATGTCCTCAAAATGGCTCCTGCCTGCTATAAGTCTGAGTTCCCAGATTGATGGAAATACGTTTCAAATAATTTATACAGTTTAATTTTGCTTGACTAACATGAAAAATAGGATTTGGAATTTTTTTTTTTTTTTGGTCCCCTTTAAGACAAACCAGAATCTCCATTTGTCTCATGACAGCAACTCCCTTTCTTGGAAGGGGGTGAGATCAGCCTGTGTTAGGCTGTCTTTAGAGTCCTTAAAGTGTTTTTTTTTTTTCTTCTCAATCATGAATTGGTAAAAGCATAGAATTGCTTCATACAGTTATATCTAGCTTCTCATTTCTGCTAGTGAACTTCATTACTTTTTTGTTAGTGAAAGTTTTGAATAAATACTATGTTTTTGCACATGACCTTAAGAGTGTGGTAACACTTCTATTTTTGTGTTATACAGGTATTTAACATGTTATCTCAAAACCCACTATCCAGAAAGATTCTGAATTATGGGAATCTCCCATAGAGTTCTTTTTCATCATGTAATTACAATTTTTTTTTTTTTTTGTTCCTAATTAAAATTAACCCTTATTGGAAGCAAAACAGCCCTTTGGGGTTTAATATTTAAATTATTTTTCAGTAGACTTTAGGTATGGTGATCCAAATTACGAAAAGATCCCTTATCTGAATAACTCCAGGTCCTGAATATTTTGGATAACCGGTCCCATACCTTTAATACAGACAACCAGGAATTTGACTTACTTTTTTTTTGCGCACATGTCTTTTGAAATGGTTACACCATTGTTTCTGTAGGTTAGAATTTGCTACATTTCTATAGCCAAAATGTTGGTTCTTATAACATTTCATTAAAGCCTGTGGGAAGATTTGGAACCAAATTGATGTTTTCACTGTTGAACTGAATTTGGCCCAAAGTCTAAAAAACTTTTGTATTCTATTAAAACTTGATTTCTATTATACTTGAGTTTCAACTCTGTACAATGCAGATCCTGTTTTCACTATTAAAAAGAAGAGAGCATTAATTTTTGTATCAAATTTGCAGCGTACGAAAAGATCTTATGCTTACAAGAAGAGGCAGTAATTTTCTAATAAATCTGTGCACCTTTACAAAGCACACATTGACATATACACTTTTGCTTCTTGTTTGGGTCACTTTGGTACACGACTCCCTGTGTAAAGCACACCCACTAGTGCAGGCTGATGCTGATAAATTAAAGAATTGAAAGGCGAAGTTGGGAGAAAAATGATAAGTGGTGTGGAGAAGAGAGAAAAGGAAGGAAAATGGGGTAGGCATGGCTGAAATCTGGAATACTAGAAGGGAAAAGCAGAAGAGGAAAGCATGTCATGTCTGTGTCAACAGAGAAAAAGCAAATGAGTAGAGTAGAAATAACACAAAAATAGGCTAAAAAGAGTGCAGAAAAAAAACGAACAGAAGGTAAGTTCCATACATATCTATACCGTTCTGATGGATTTTCACTCGTGGTGCAGCTTTGGAAAGCTTGTTGGAACTGTACTGTTAAAATAAAACATTGCTGCTTTTCCATTAGGAGAGAGTGATTTTTGCAGTTATATTTGAGTTTATCCACATAATAATGCAATTTCTGCATGGTGTTTCATGCCAGGCTTCCAACTCCAGCTTGCTCTTTTCAGATGTAGGGAGACCGGAGTTTCAGTTCCCTGTAGGGACTTAGTCAAATGTTCGATCCCCCCCAATGTTTTTCTACATTGTTTGTTTTTTTTTCAGCACCCAGAGCATGCACCTCTTGTGTGCATGTTCATGTGCGCTCAGTCCCTCTGAAGACGTTGGTGGTATGGTGCTGATATCAATGAAATACCGCTCATTCCTTTTTTTATTGAGTGCACATGGGTATGGCTTGATAGATAGAGAGCATTATCTTTGGGTGGAGAAAGACAATACCTGATTTTCACTTTATTTAGTATGATCTCCTCCAAAGACACCATTAGGCGAAGGGTTGGGAGAGCAAGCATTGAGGAGAAAGCCACCTCCCCATAATACATAATAACCTAGGCCTTAGGTTAGTTTGGATTCATCGGCAGCTCATCCCTTTTTTTCATTGGGTGCACATGGGTATAGCTTGATATACATGCTTGCTCTCGCAACCCCCGCCTAATGGATAATACTCTCTTTTATCACTTAGGACTGACGCATGGACACTGCCTTGGCGGGGCTCGTCAGCTTATGTATATTTTGTACAAACTTTGTAACTAAAAGGGTCTCTTTTTACTAAATGTTAAAAAAAAAAAAAAAAATATATATATATATATATATATATATATATATATATATATATATATATATATACACAAATAAATAATATATACACACTGTGGTAGAGTGACCACAGAGAAGAAGAAAAAGGTGTGTTTTTCCTTTAATTTCTCCCCAGTAGGAGAGAGAGGTAAGCTCCAGAAAAAGCATTACTAAACAGAGAAGGCTTTCTCTGTTCAAATGCTTTAGTTGTCAGATCCTGGAACCTATAGGGTTCTTAAAGGAATAGGCAAGTCAGACACTCCATTCCACATGTCCGTTTGCATAATGGAGATAACTTTCAGCAGAAAGGCTGTCCTGTGGAAAGGTATTTAATTCTAATGAGAGAGTTAGGAAGCTCTCTCTGAACAGTGTATGGGACAGGAAAGTTACTTGTCTGTGTTAGGAACTCCCAGAGGGCCTGGGTGCTGCCTGCTGCTGCTAGGAGCAGAGGGAGACGTGACCAGGTGACCGAGTCAAAACTGTTCGAGGAAAGCTAGAAGGTGAGGCTGGTGAATTTATATCCCTGGATGGGAGAGTCAGCAGGGCTTAGTGAGAAGCCCAAAATATTGTGTGAAAGCCATCCTATATGGTGAGAACCCCAGTGTGAGGAAAAATGATGAATGTGTGCTGTTAAACCGCTAATGAACTGTGTTCCTGTATGCCAATATCTTGTTGAAAAGAGTTGCCTTGCCTAAATAAGCCTGAAGGCCTGGTGTCCCTCTCTTTATGCTCCTGATCCTACTCTAAACTTGCCTACCTGCCTAGGTAATTCCCCCAAAAATTGCATGTACAGGCAAGCAGCTTATCACAACACGTATATAATATTACATTATGAGGTCTCTTATCTGCAAACCCATTGTTCAGAAAGCTCTGAATTACAGGAGGGACCATCATCATCATTTATTTATATAGTGCTGTCAAGATACGCAGTGCTTTCATTTCCCATACAGTCCATTTACAGCACATAATCCTAAATCCAGAATTCGTTTCAGAATCCTTCTGCTCTGCTGAACCAAATCCTAATTTGCATATGCAAATTAGGGATGGGCAATGCATACCTTTTTATCAGAAAACAAGGAAGTAATGTTTTTCCCTTCCCACCCCTAATTTGCTTATGCAAATTCGGCTGAATCTTTCGCAAAGGATTCGGGGGTTCTGCCGAATCCAAAATAGTGGATTCAGTGTATCCCTATTCTTTTTACCTTAAAGTCTACTAGAAAATCATGTAAACATTAAATAAACCCAATAGGCTGCTTCTGTATCCAGTAGGGATTAATTATATCTTAGTTTGGATCATGTGCAAGGTATTCTTTTATTATTACAGAGAAAAAGGAACTTATGTATCATTTGCATTAAATGGAGTCTATGGGAAACAGCCTTCCTGTAATTCGGAGATCTATGGAGAACGGGTTTCCGGATACCATATATAACCTGTACCATATATAATACTATATATGTGTGTGTGTGTGTGTATATATATATATATATATATATATATATATATATATATATATATATTATACACACATACATACACACACTGTATTATGTTTTTTAAATATGTCATATAAATGGTGGGTGTTTTATGAGCAATTTTATGAGTACGTTGTATCTTGATAAAGTTCCCTGGTGAGGAGTGGAACGTCTAATAAACAAGTCTATAATATTTAAGTTCATGGTATCCATCATCATTTTTTTTTCATATAATGTATTTTCTGATTTTCACCCAGGCATGTGATTATATAAGTTTGTGCATAAGCCCTCTACTATATGTTTATATATTTTATATATAATATTACTATGTATAATTATGTAACTATAAATAAAGGAATTATTTTCTCAAATATGCTTAATAACATCTGTTTCAAATAGTAATCTTTACTGGTTTGTTTTTTCAGATCATGAATATTAATAAGCAAAGAAGGTAAAACTAATAATAAGAAAAGGCTGATGCAGGCTGAAATGGTGTTTGCCGGGAAGTGTCTGACCTCTGTCTCTTTCAGGTCAGTAAAAATGGTATTCTTTATTTGCTTCCAAGTAACAAACCATTTTCATCCTTTGTTAGCATCAGGGAAGCCTTTTTGGTTTTTCTATCTAGTTTTCACTGTTGTTTACATTGCAATTAAGAATATTTTTTTTACTTGTAATGAGGCAACCCTTTATATACATTACATTTATTGGCTAATTTTATAAATTTTCATGGTATCATGGAAAAAAATATATTCAGACAAAACTTGATTGTGATATTTCCCCCCCCCAATGGCTAAATCATTTAAAGTCACAGTAAAACCCTTGATCACAAATTAAGTTTGCATTTTCCAGTTATTTCCAATAAGGCTGAAAAATCAGGAGTGACAGAAAAATAGTAAGATAAAAACTCCAAAATCAACTTTAATGCATACATGTTTGGCATCTCAGCCGCTTTTAGGTGGCAAGATTTTGCATTTGAGGTTTTGCTTTTGTTAAAAAAAAGTGATTTGTGAAAATATTTGAGGTTGAGACTGTAAAAATACTTGCTTATTGAAGATTTCTGCATAAACCCTACCAGTCCCACCCATCTGTTCCACTTCCTGCTGCCGCCTTTTCCAGGCTCTGCTGTAGAGCCAGCAGCAATCAGCACGCTGCACTTTAGGATAGGAACCAATCAGCAGCTAGGCTGACCTGATAGGAAACTGAAGCCTGTCTTTGCTTGTGTGACTGCAGGTCTATAATTGGCTATTCCACTCCTACTCTGCTTTTGGCAGGGACTATTATGACACGCTCACCCCACATTTGAGGCATGTATAGCTGCAGATCTATACAGACCTCCAAAACCGGGCCATTTTTAAAAAAAATATTATTTTTAGCCCAAAGTGAAACCAGCCCCATATTTTATTTATTATTTAATTATAAATTTTTTTGAACCGCAACCACTTTAAATCACACCCATGTTATCACAATAACATGTCCACATTAATAGTGGTAGCACACCAAAAAAAACCCAAATGGTTGGTGTTTGCGGCAGGGATATCAGGTTAGTCATATTAAGACCCTTAAACCCATATTCCACCTCCTCCTCCCTTGTCTTGTGGATAAGGTCCCCTAACAACAATTTCCAAATGCTAACAAACTGCCAGAACAAACCCCCACCAGGCTTTTGTCCCACAGGCAGAGTAGGATGGGCAGTGTATGGCACACTCTGGGAGCACAGGGCAGGCAGATTATGGCACACCCTGGTAGCACAGGGAGGGCAGAGTATGGCACACCCTGGGAGCACAGGCGGGACAGAGTATGGCACACCCTGGGAGCACAGGCCGGGCAGAGTATGGAACACCCTGGGAGCACAGACCTGGCAGAGTATGGCACACTCTGGGAGCACAGGCCATGCAGATTATGGCACACCCTGGGAGCACAGGCTGAGCAGAGTATTGCACACATAGTGAGCATAGGGAGGGCAGAGTAGAGCAGGAGACAGAGAAACCTATCAGGCCACTAAGATGAACAGTTCATACTGCACTACATACAGTGACACAAAGCTGGTGCCCCTTCAGCAGTTTGTCTGAGTTGTGAACAGGTGAAGAATATGGGCACTTACAGTCTTGGTCTGAGGTGTGAACAGTCCAGGCCTTTGAATAGTGCAGGAGCTTACTGTCTAAATTTGAGGTGTAAACACTGAAGAAATTAGCTGCCCCCTGCATTGATACCTTTTACATCTTACACATGGTAGGGGGCCGCAAGTTAGACACTGGCCTATAACGTTGATTAGTTATACTATATGTCTCCTTTAATAAATTACTTGTTATATTATCACTATTGCGTAGTTCTTTTTTTTTGTGCACACTGTAGGATTATTCCTCCACCAGGAAATATGACATCCATGCCTTCATTCACAGTTGGGAAATGACAAGGGGTAATTTGGGGGCTTTGCAACACCTGAAAATGCAGTAAGCTAAATGCATGAAATCTGCCGCTGTGCCATTGGACTGGATACTCTCTTTAATGCCAGGGGATTCGGCTAGATTCCCAATTTAAGCTTTCCTTTAAGCCTTGATTTATTGTGCTGAAGTAGGCCAATGATGGACTCCCATTGGCAGAGAAAAAATATAGGTTTTCGGTGGTAACTGCCTTAACATTTTGTGGTTGGATAAAGGGTTGGGCTTAAGGAAATGTTTCAGTAGAAAGTAAAAAAAATCTCAAGGCTTTAAGGACACAGCAAAGCATTTGTATGAGTAAATCCACCCTCCCAGTGGAAGATTATATGCTTTGCAGTCAGGGGCGTAACTACAGAGGAAGCAGACCCTGCGGGTGCAGGGGGGCCCAGGAGTTTTAGGGGGCCCCATGAGGCCCAAATAATGAGCAATTTCAATATCTATTGGTAGAACAGGATAACCTCTGGATATGTTTGGGGCCCTAAAACGAATTTGCTGTGGGGCCCAGTAACATCTAGTTATGCCAATGTTTGCAGTTAAAGCTTTCAGTAAGTCTGTATTTAGTAACTCCAGTTCCAATTTGTTCTTTCTGTTAAAATATTTTTGGTTCATTCCAAATATGATCTGGCCAAGTAGCTCTTAGTTTCTTAAGTGAATATGGTGGTTTTTACCTGAATAAGCTGATCTAACAGGTTTTGATTCTCTCACTTGTTTTTTTACCATTTCATTTTTTAAACAGGACAGTGAACAAATGAAAGGCCCAGGGAATAGACTCTGATGATCTGCTGTAATTAAAACTGTAATTAAAAATATATTGAGGGATTCTACAAAGCATTGTTAAAGGAAAACTATACCCCCAAACAATGTAGGTCTCCATAAGAATATCTGGCATAGAACAGCTCATATATAAAACCATACTTCCTGTAAATAAACCATTTTCATAATAATATACTTTTTTAGTAGTATGTGCCATTGGGTAATCTTAAATAGAAAATGTTAAAAGCTAAAGGTCGCCCCACGGTGCACACAAACAAACCAAGAGCACACATACATGTTGGGTTATATGAGCCGAGTTAGTCTTTTGTTTCCACACTTTTTCCTGTTACAGTTAGGGGCACATTTACTAAGCTCGAGTGAAGGATTCGAATGAAAAAAACTTTGATTTTTGAAGTATTTTTTTGGGTACTTTGACCATCAAATAAGCTACTACGGACTTTGACTTTGATTAGAATGATTCGAAGTAAAAAATGTTTGACTATTCAAACATTCGATAGTAGAAGTACTGTCTCTTTAAAAAAAACTTCAACTACATACTTCGGCAGTTTAAACCTACCGAGGTACAATGTTAGCCTATGGGGACCTTCCCCAACAGTTTTCTAAGCTTTTTTTGATCAAAGTAAAATCCTTCGATCGATTAAAATCCTTTGAATTGTTCGATAGATTTTTACTTCGATCGATCGTAGGATTTGCACAAAATCCTTCTAATTCAATACTCGAATTAGAAGGATTTTACTTCGAGGGTTGATTTATTATGTGATACCATCACACACATGATCCACCTTCCAGGTGCTTGGTCAAAACGATATATAAATGAATTTGCAAAGGACCAGCACACTGTTTTTCAAATATCAAAAGTGTTTTATTTTTCACATCACAGTGAGGCGCCCCAAGGCGGGCCGAAACGTTGGAGGCACTGTGATGTGGAAAAAAAAAAATATATAGATATATAGATATATAGATATATATATATATATATATATATATATATATATATATACTGTTTCAAAAAGTACCCGCACTCTGTCTTGGTCCTGTGGTGGGTGCTTGGTCAAAGGTTATCATACAAAGTTCAAATTGGACCAGCACTCCACTTGTATTTTACAATGATTTTATTAAATCATCACCCATATTTTTCCATATGAGTGATGATGTGCTGGTCCAATTTGAACTTATATATATACTGTTGTGTTCATATGTTTATATACCCTGGCAGAATTTATGATTTCTTAACCATTTTTCAGAGAATATGAATGATAACACAAAGGGGTAAATTTATCAAATAGTGAAGTTCCGCCACTAGAGTGAAATTCCGCCACTCTCCATTCATTTCTATGGGATTTTGAAAGGCATATTTATCAATGGGTGAAAGTGAAAGTTCACCCTTTGATAAATACACCTATAAAAATCCCATAGAAATGAATGGAGTGGCGGAATTTCACTCTAGTGGCGGAACTTCACTATTAACTTCACTCTTTGATAAATATACCCCACAGACTTTTCTTTTACTCATGGTTAGTGGTTGGCTGAAGCCATTTATTGTCAAACCGCTGTGTTTACTCTTTGTAAATCATAATCACTACACAAACTACCCAAATGACCCTGATCAAAAGTTTACATACCCCAGTTCTAAATACCACGTATTGCCCCCATTAACATCAATGACAGCTTGCAGTCCTTTGTGGTAAGTGTGGATGAGGCTCTTTATCTTCTCAGACTGTAAAGCTGCTCATTCCTGGCAAAAAGCCTCCAGTTCCCATAAGTTTTTGGGCTGTGTTGCATGAACTGCACTTTTGAGGTCTCCCCAGAGTGGCTCAATGATATTGAGGTCAGGAGACTGAGATGGCCACTCCAGATCCTTAAAGAGATACTGACACCTGAAATTAAACTTTTTTTTACATCTATTATAATATTGGCTTTGCAAGCTACTTCTAACTTTGCCATAAAGTATTTGCATGATGCTTTTACATTACCTGTCTGATCCCCCATGTTCCTGTATGAGGGGGCTGCCATATTTGTGCAGCAGGAGTCCGTTAGCATTAGAAACTGTAACTAACAGGCTGAGATGGGACAGTCAGGTTGGCAAAGTCAGTGTCAGAGAGTCAGGCTTAGGAACTTCAACTAACAATTATATACAAAAACAAATCTCTCAGCAAAAAATGATCAACATGACCTATAGGTAACATTTAATGTACATTCATATGCTACAATTCATTTTTTAGTGTCAGTATCACTTTAACTTTATTGAGCTGTAGCCAATGACCGGTTGACTTGGCCTTGTGTTGGATCATTGTCATGTTGGAATGTCCAAGTATGTCCCATGAGCAGCTTCTGGGCTGAAGAGTGCACATTTTCCTCCAGTATTCTTTGTATTTCACCTGAAGTTATCTGTGTGGTTTTCCTTGCATCCTGAACAATTTTTCTGGCAGTTGTGGCTGAAATTTTAGTTGGTCTACCTGACCGTGGTTTGGTTTCAACAGAACCCCTAATTTTCCACTTCTTAATTAGAGTTTTAACAGTCCTGATTGCCATTCTCAATTCCTTTGTTATTTTCTTGTATCCCTTCCCTGTTTTATAGAGTTCAACTACCTTTTGCCGAAGATCCTTTAACAATTCTTTTGCTTTCCCCATGACTTAAAATCCAAAAAACATCAGTGTAGCACTGGATGATATATATATATATATATATATATATATATATATATCTATATCTCCATCTATCTCTCGTTCTCTTTCACTATCTATCATCTATCTAAGCTGTAGTACTAATACCACACAATTTGGGTTAGCTGTGAGAAGCATTTCTAGTATATAAACATTTTTTTTTAACTAACACACATGATTGTTCATTGTTTCTTTTTTGAGATGGAGGACATTTAAGTGAAAAAATCTTACTTTTTAAGTAATCAAAGGATTTCCTTTCATTGACTTAGAATTATGTCTAATCTCTGACCTTTGCTTCTTTAACATTTCCGGAAGATTTTTTTGAGAGGGTGTCATGAACTTCGTTGTTATGATTTACAATCAAAATATTTTTGTGATTTGATCAAGATTTGTTTTTTTAAGTTCTGTTTTTCCTCTATGTGACCTTTGTTAAGACTACAGTAAATGTTGCAATAAAGATATCCTGTAATGTAAAGTAGACTACGTTCTCTTACTTTGGACTGAAAAAGGGTGCTAGACAGGGCTGTAAGCGAGGCTTCACTAGAGCACATTCATGCTTTATCAGACAGCATTATATTTTAGTAGTAGATCATTTGCACATCTGTCCAGCACTCCAGTCAAGTGAAATTCAACGGTGCCTGGGTGCAACCACCAAAAACAAAAATGGAACATGGAAGAAAAGATCTGCAGATATATAGACAAATCCAAGAAGTCCTTTGAAGTCCTATATACAGACACACATATATGTGTGTGTATGTGTGTGTGTATATATATATATATATTGTAATTACATTTATATCACACAGGCCCAGATAAATTGCAACGTTTTGGTGCTTCCAAGCACCTTTGTCAAGTCATGGACACTAGTGATGTCCGGGTCAGGAAAAACTCAACCCGTACTCAGGTTTGGGCTTCAGTAAATACTCTATGTTGGTGAGACCACATTAGAGACTTGAACATGTGTATCAAAACATTGATCTACCATTAGGAAGGGAAATATCAAGTTACTGCTTTCCAAACATTTTGTAGAAAAGGAACAATTAGGGGCCAATTTATTATGATTTGTTAAATAAAATTTGCAGAAAAAAATAGTGTAAAATAAAGTCGTGCTTTATTTACGCCATACAATCTTGCAATTTGCCACTGTTATTTTACACCACTTCAGACCTTTGTATGTAAGTTCTAGTGGAGGTTGCTCAAAGAGAAAGCACATAAAAAAATGACTCCGTTTTTACACAGCGATGCCTGGTGATGTGTGGCAAATTATTCTGCCATTTTTTACGCCACACAATAAATCTGCTCTTTGTAAACAGATTTGAGGGTTTTTTTTTTGTATTGGAGCAGGTTAATATGCCTTGGTGTGGAGGAAACAGTTATTACATAAATGTTAGGTTTGGTGGATATGCCAATTAGAATCTTTAACCCCCCATGGACTTAATCAAGATTTTTATTTATTTGTTTTTTTTATAGGAACAAATAAACAAATTCACTGTAAGGCTACAAATGTATTGTTATTACTAATTTTTATTACTCTTCTTTCTATTTCAGGCCCTCTCCTATTCATATTGCAGTCTCTTATTCAAATCAATACATGGTTGCTATGAAAATACTGTATTGGTGACTTCTGTGGGTCCTACAATGGAAACATTTTGTGGGTTAGGGTCGGGTGCGGGTCCTACAATGGAAAAACATTTTGTGGGTTAGGGTTGAGTGCAGGTTAGGATGAGGCACAGGTTGAGTTTTTCCTGACCAGGACATCAAAAATTGGCCGATACAAACTGGAAATTATAATAGGCCCTGTTATTTCAAGCACACAGAGCCGCAAACAAACCCACAGTCCCCAAAATGCAAAGTCCAAAATCTTGATGCTTTGTGCTCCTTTCTTGCACTTGTTCCATGCTCCCAGCATCTTAAATAAGGCCTGAAGGGTTAAAATGGATATAAACTTAACACACAATAAATACAAAGTAATTTTTTTGTGGAATTTGTGCATATTATGTTTTTTTAAGTCTTAGTTGCCAAGCAAAACTAGTGTACCAATCAGAAATTCTGTCACATATAAGCTGAAAGGAATGTGTAATGAATAGCTTATTGTTGTTGTTAATATTCTTGTTTTTATTATTATCATTAAATTGGATCGTTGTTTTTGTTATTGGGTGATAATGCTAAATATTTCATATGATAAACAGTATCTATAGACACGTAATTAAATTGTTTATATGTTGTCAATATTAATGGCTTACATTGATTGTTGTTTTGCAGTTTGTTCAAGAGGAGACACCATAGTGTTGTCAGAGATACTATATTTGCCCTATCTTCTGGTCATGGGAAATGTGGTGTGTCCGTGATCCGGACAAGTGGACCTGCTAGTGGTGATGCTTTGCGGCTTCTTACAGGTTGGAAGCAGCTGCCTTCACCCAGAAGAGTCACTCTAACATCTCTTTTGTGCCCTGCAACTGGAGAGCTCTTGGACAGAGGACTGGTAGTATGGTTTGCAGGTGAGTCTACATTTATCTACTGAATATCTGGTTTCAGATAACAATTATTTCTGGATACAAAGGCGTTATGAATGCTACCAATTTCCAAAACTCATAAGAAAACTTATGTTTCAGAAATATGTGATGTAATATTAAGCTTGCAGGAATCTATATTGAGATCTGAAAGAGAATATTTTGTATATTTATATCTAATAATCTCAGAAGGTCAAAACGCAGTTCATATTGCAATAACTAGAGCAATGCCTAGTAATTGCAACCCCTGAATTCTGTTAGATGATAAGTGTACATCCTTGAAATTTACATTGTATAGGTTTTGGTTAAGTATTATTTAAAATCCTTTTCACTTTTTTTTTTTTTTTTTTTAATCAAAATTATATTAATTGGATACCTATTCTGAAAAATGTAATGTGATATTTAAAGTGCTTGGAATTTTTTACTTTGCTGATGATTCTATTATACTCACTGAACAAATCTATATATTTAAATTAGGATCCATATTCATTTTGGTATATCACTGAACCTTGAATGAATGTTGCTGCTTTATTCTTCCTCCTGCATTGAACCCTCCAGTCTTGCTTGCTGTACCCTAGTTTTAATACAGATACCTGAGAGCTGACTCCTTAGCACATATACTGAAATTTATCTTTGTAAATACCAGAATTCTCTGATAAATGTTTAAGTGTGACACTAGGCAGATTTATCAAGGGTCGAATTTCGAGGGTTTGAATTCGACCCTAGAAGTAAAATCCTTCCAATATCGAATTCGAAGGATTTTAGCGCAAAATGTTCGAACGATCGAATAAAAATCTTTTTATTTTATTACTTATGAATTTGAAGACTTTTCACAAGCACAGGACTTTTTATTTAGAAGCCAGTTGGTATACATTATATTTTAAGGATGGGAAGTGTTCTGTCTGGTTTGAATGTAATGGGGTAAGAGGTTAGAGTGTGGGTAATAAAAGTCTTGCAGTACTGTTCATGTGATGCATCTGGGGTTGTCACTGTTCTAAAACATGGATGTTAAAATGCCAATATCTGAGAATGAGAATATTACATGTTCAGTGACTATATAAAATTATTGCGGACAATGTTTTTTCCTATTATTATCATCTTTTCATCATTTCAGTTGAACTTAAGAAGCTGCTTGGATGAGTAGTGAAATGTCTTCAATGATTACACAGCAAGTCCAGTTGCTTTAGAATTACTTATACTAGATAGTTATCTAGGAGGAGTGGAGAGATTTAGAAAGATGAATATCGAATGGTAACTTGAGAAGGAAAGCTCCAAGACGGTTTATTGCCAACAGATTAACCACAATATTGCAAGCTAGAACACTATATTTATTCTGCAGAATGCTTTACCATACCTGAATAAACAACTCTAGACTCTGTCTCTGTTTGTTTAGGATAAAAGCTGCCATATAAGCTTGGTGTGACATCACTTCCTGCTTGAGTCTCTTCCTGCTCACAAACAGCTCTGAGCTCAGATTACAGCAGGGATGGGAGGAGGGAGGGGAAGAGGAGCAAACTGAGCATGCTCAAGCCCTGCCCTGGAGGTTTATGCTGAAAACAGGAAGTCTGATACAGAAGTCCATGTGTACACAATAAATGGAAAGAAATGCTGTGTTTCTTTTGACAGAGGACTCAGAGCAGCATTAGGGTTTACTGGTGTATTTATATAGACCTTTCTGATAAAGCTTACTTCATTTTAGCCTTTCCTTCTACTTTAAACTTTGCCAGTAGAAGATCATTGGTTACTTTGGTGAGTGCAGTCTTAGTTGAGTGTGTTGGAAGCCAGATTGCAGGGGGTCGAGAAGGGAGTTGTGAGTGAGATGCTGGACCAGGCATTTGTAAACAAGCCTTTCAAGCAATTTGAATGCGAATGGAAGAAGGGAAACTGGAAATAGTTGCCAGGAGAGTTAGGATCAAGGGAAGGTTTTTTTGAGGATAGGAGTTTGTGTAAAGATGGAAAATTACCAGTAGAGAGTAAAAGGTTAAATTTGTGGGTAAATGTAGGACAGAGTGCATCAAGATTGGATAAAAGAGGCGAGAGGATATGGGGTCAAGGGAGCAGGTTGTGGGTTTTGAGCAGTCTAGGAGTTTGCTAACTTCATCTAGTGTTGTGGGGGTGAAGTAGTGAAAAATGGATGTGAGTGGACTGCAAGTTTGTCTGAAATTGTTGTCAGATGGGATGTTCAGTCTAATAAGATTGATTTTTTTCTTTAAAGAAATTAGCAAGATTTTAGGCAGTAACATTAATGGGTGGAGGGTGCGGAGGGGGGGCAAAGTAGTGCTTTAAATGTGATAGTCGTTGCAGTGAATAGAGAAGAATTAAAGAAGAGAATTGTTGTACTTTAGCTATTGATAGAGCTTGAGCAGGAGAGCATGAACTTAAAGTGGATGAAGTCAGGATCAGTTCATCACTTTCTCCAATGTTGATCTACAGCTCATCTACTACATCTGAGGTACAGCGTTAAACTAGTGTGCAAGGGTTGGGTTGAGCTGGTCAACTGTGATGGGTGGTAGAAGGAGCAAAGGAGTCAAGAACTGTTGAAAGAGCATTGGTGTAGAGAGAAGCTGCTATATTCGGACAGGAAAGACTGTTAATATGAGAGATTTACTGTGCCGCTATAGTTGATATTTTGTGTGGATCAAATGTATTGATGTTCTGTACATGTGGGTGGAGAGAGAGCGCTGTGATAGCGCAGGTGAAATTTTGCCAAAATATGTTATTTAGTCTACCACGTGAATGTTTTTCAGGGTCTGGGGTGGAAATTCTTTATGGCATCAGGCTTTAAAGCCTATTTTTAGAGTAGCATTGACAATATATTAAATTCAGTTTTATTTCCTATTTGCCATAAATAAAAGAGCTCTTTATTCTTTGTTTAGAGTAATTATCAGGTGTACCACAAGATGGCTCCACTTGATTGCTATGGTTAGTCTCAAGTCTTGAGAATGGATTAAACCTATTTGGGTTGAAAAAAATGTGTCAGTCAGGTTCAAACCTTGCCCTGCATCTGCTAGCATCACTTTATTGCATTTGGAAAAAACCCTTACTAACTTTGCATCACACAGACTCATACTCAACTGTATTTATGACAAACTCCTGAATGGTGATTGAAAAATGAATAAATTAAAGGCATTAAGGGATATTATTTTCTAACCACCTACACAGTGAAGAACCACCTGTTCCTTTGTTTTAAAGGGATGGCCTTGTGTGATTTCCAATTTGAAAAATATCCCCTGCTCCTGCTGTGTCTCTCTATCATATTGGAAAAGACTTATAAAGAGCTTAAGTTGCATTGCTATGCACAAATAAATACTGAATATAGCTGTGGCAGGTGTCATGATCTTTCATTTAGATATCCTATCATTAGATTGATGTCTTTTTGAAGAATCAGAGGCTGTTGTTCAGGATCACTTTCTGTAGGTTTTGTGTAATCTCCCTTAACTTTATGTTAAAGGGAAACTCTGGCTTCCAAACCAAAATTTGATGAGGCCCACATAACACAGAATCCCCTAATATTCCCATCACAGTTACCTGTTTCTTCAAAAAGTATGAATAAATGTAATTTTCTATGCTGAAATACAACTGTTTAACAGTTCTTCTCTTTCTGCATTTGAAATACTGGCAGGGAAGGAGGGACTAAAATACTGATGTTACAAATTGTAACAACTTCTCCACAGCTTATAGACAGCATGCATGAACTACATAACCCACAATGCATTGCACTGTGATGTTCCATTCCTTATTGAAATCACATGTGCAGGGAATTGTGGAGGATGCAGTCTAAGGACAGCTGGCTGTTGATACAAAGTAACAGTAGTCAGCCAGCTCAGCAAAGTAGTCAGAAAGACCAGCAGAAGAGTAGGGGGCTAGGCTAAGGGAACTGTCAGAAACCATTAAAAATCATGAAAAGTTTGCATATTTTTTAGTATATTTTTTTAAATGATGTATACTGCAAAGTTGATTGAAATTATGTTTACTTTTCAAAACGCTTGTTATGTGTTTGTGGAGTTCCCCTTTAAGAAGGAATTATCAGTAACTGGAAGCTGGCTGCTGTCAACAGTGCTGTCTATGAACCAACTGGTTAATGCATATGCTACTTAGAGACTGTCCAGATAAATGTGGAAATTCAGTAATCTCAGATAAAATAGAGCATTTAAAACAAAGTGTGAAGTTAGTTGTGTAACTTTGGGTTAACTTTTAGTATGATTTACAGAGAGATATTCTGAGATCATTTGCAACTGGCTTTTTTTATTTGTTGTTTTTGTGTTATTTATCATTTTATTCAGCAGCTGTCCCGTTTGCAATTTCAGTGATCTGGTTGCTAAGGTACAAATTACCCTAGCAACCATGCACTGATTTGAATAATACCAGAATATGAATATGAGAGGGCCTGGATAGCAGGAAGAGTAATAAACAGTAGCAATAACAATAAATGTGTAGCCTTGCAAAGCATTTGTTTTTTAGATAGGGTCAGTGATCCCAATTTGAAAGCTGGAAGGAATTTGAAGAAAAAGCCAAATAATTCAACTGTAAAATAAATAATGAAAAGTTGCTTTGAATTGGCAATTCTATAACATACAGTTATATAAAAAAAAGTTTGGGAACCCCTCTCAGCCTGCATAATAATTTACTCCACTTTCAACAAAAAAAGAGAACAGTAGTCTTTGATTTCTTTTCATTTCATTTTCAACAGCTGAGTAATGGGTAATGTGTTTTCTGAACAAAGATTTTTAGTGAAGCAGTATTCAGTTGTATGAAATTAAATCAAATGTGAAAAACTGGCTGTGCAAAAATTTGGGTACCCTTGTAATTTTGCTCATTTGAATGCATGTAACTGCTCAATACTGATTACTGGCAACACCAAATTGGTTGGATTAGCTCATTAAGCCTTGAACTTCATAGACAGGTGTATCCAATCATGAGAAAAGGCTACAAAAAGTTATCTCAGAGGTTTAAAATGTCCGTTTCAACTGGAAGAAATGTAAACAGGATATGGAAGGCCACGGGCACAGTTGCTGTAAAACCCAGGTCTGGCAGGCCAAGAAAAATACAGAAGCGGCATATGTAGAGGATTGTGAGAATGATTACAGACAACCCAAAGATCACCTCCAAAGACCTGCAAGAACATCTTGCTGCAGATGGTGTTTCTGTACATCGTTCTACAATGCAGCACAATTTGCACAAATTCTGTACGGCAGGGTGATGAGACAGAAGCCCTTTATGCACTCGCGCCACAAACACAGTTGCTTGCTGTATGCAAAAGCTCATTTAGACAAGCCACAGTCATTTTGGAACAAAGTGCTTTAGACTGATAAGACCTACTGTAAAATTTGGTGGAGGTTCAATCATGCTGTGGGTCCAATTACTTTTGGGCCCCTGACATGAAGTGATTGTTTTAAAAAAAAAAAAAAAAAGGTTTTTTTGCATGTTTATGCAATCCTTTTGTTCAACCCACTGAATTAAAGCTGAAAGTCTGCAGTTCAAATGCATCTGAGTTGTTTCATTTAAAATTCATTGTGGTAATGTACTAGGGACGCACAGAATCCAGTATTCGGTCAGAATTCTGCCTTTTTCAGGAGGATTCGGCCGAATCCTAATTTGCATATGAAAATTAGGGGCGGAAAGGAAACATTGGTTTGGTATTCGGCCGAATACAAAATGGATTCGGGGGTTCGGCCGAATCCAAAATAGTGGATTTGGCGCGTCCCTATAATGTACAGAACCAAAATTAGAAAAATATTGTCTCTGTCCAACTATTTATGGACCTAACTTGTTTACATTTTGCTTCTGTAGCAGTTAAAGGCTTTATTTCCTATAATAAGCAATCAATTGCTAAAAAGCTGTATACTCTGCATTTTTGGAGATATTCTTGCTCTGTTGCATCTCCCTCCCTTCTCTTAAGCTGGTTATAATGGATATCTTACTGCTGCTATTGTGCCAGAGAGAGAACTGAATTCAATGTTAAAGAAAAAGTATTACTTCGAATAAGTAATTATTTCAAGGCCTATTTATCAAAATTCTTTTCTACTTCGAATAAACTCACAATTTAGAGAAACTCAAATGTTTGCTTTATTATGAAAATTTTTTAAAAAAATCAAATGCCTCAAAAGTTTAAAAAAACTCTAATTTTGGAGTTTACAAATGCGAATTAAAACTAGAATTTAAAAAATGGCTTGAATTTTGCCTAGGACAATTCTCATTGACTTTAACATAAACTTGGCAAGTTTTTTGGTTTTTTACATTCAATTTTTTGATTATTATTTTTTTGCTTACTAAATACCAGACATTACAGTTTTTGTGCAAAAAAAAAAATCCAATTGTGGCAAAAATTCAAATTCGAACCTTGATTAATCACCCCTTTATGCAACCAAATATGGCATAGTATCTTGGAACATAAGGTACATTTTCCCAATAGCCAGAAAAGTAGTTGTACAGTGTGCAATTGACTTGTAGTTTGAAAAAAAAATTGTGTTTAAATTTAATGGCATATGTAAATCTGCATTGGGTATAACAAAACTTGATGACCATGGACAAGAGGAACTGTGTCAGCATTCATATTCTTCTTTGCGCGGCTGATATTTGAGCTTATTATTCTACAGCACAGGAAAATGAAAATTACTTTTCTAAGACATACTCTAAAGTAGTCCTAATGAATCCTTAGTATATTGTATGTTTCAGGATGTATTGTCAAGCAATATATTTGTGATTAACTGAAACCACTTTAAAGTGTGTATCTGTTATTCAGTATAAGTTGATGACTTGCTCTTGGCTGGGTACACACTGCACCAGTGGAGCAATTGGTTTGGAGCAATTGCTAATTTTTTTTTCTTTTTTGACGAAGATACAGAGCAAAAACTTCCATTGATACTTTGATAGAGATATATATATATATATATATATATATATATATATATATATATATATATATATATATATAGACAAATACAAGATTCCTCTGCACTCAACCCATTATCAATATATTTAAGACAGAGACATTTTGTGCATACTGCTACTGAAAAATGCCTTACCCTTTAAACAAAACAGGGATTGTTTGTCCATATATTGCAATATATTTAAGCTGGCCAACTACGTCAAAGTCATCCCATATCTGGCCAGTCCTATGCTCAATTTTCATTTGATTCATTAAGAATTCTATGGTTTCATTATACATTTTACATTTTATAAAAGGGACGAATACGTTTTACCTGCAACTTACTAGCTGCTTTCAAAGTAAAACTCCCAAACTTGGCTGCCCTTTTATTAGACACCAGTGGGATCACCTGACTATAGTTGGAGGGGGTGGGAGCAAGATATGGACAAACAATCCCTGTTTTGTTTAAAGGGTAAGGCATTTTTCAGTAGCAGTATGCACAAAATGTCTCTGTCTTAAATATATTGATAATGGGTTGAGTGCAGAGGAATCTTGTATTTGTCTATATGTATTTTGTGGTCACACCCTCATTGCACCCCCGCCTAATGATTTTAAAAATTAGTGGTGAGCACAACTTTCCCTTGTTTGTTATAGTTCTACAAGAGCAGTGACCAGCTCCATGTTGTAGCTCCCACCCCCTCCAACTATAGTCAGGTGATCCCACTGGTGTCTAATAAAAGGGCAGCCAAGTTTGGGAGTTTTACTTTGAAAGCAGCTAGTAAGTTGCAGGTAAAACGTATTCGTCCCTTTTATAAAATGTAAAATGTATAATGAAACCATAGAATTCTTAATGAATCAAATGAAAATTGAGCATAGGACTGGCCAGATATGGGATGACTTTGACGTAGTTGGCCATCTTAAATATATTGCAATATATGGACAAACAATCCCTGTTTTGTTTAAAGGGTAAAGCATTTTTCAGTAGCAGTATGCACAAAATGTCTCTGTCTTAAATATATTGATAATGGGTTGAGTGCAGAGGAATCTTGTATTTGTCTATATGTATTTTGTGGTCACACCCTCATTGCACCCCCGCCTAATGATTTTAAAAATTAGTGGTGAGCACAACTTTCCCTTGTTTGTTATATATATATATATATATATATATATATATATATATATATATATATATATATATATATATATACACACACACACACACAGTAAACACTCATATTCATTTATAAATGTAACACTTTCAAACAATTGTTTAATGTTTAATCCCCAAGCACTGCCTCTCAAGTTTATAAAGGAACACCCTCAGCCACTCTTATTGGCTGGTGGTGCCAATTCATGTTGAAACCCATCCCTCCAATATAATTTTAGCAGAGTGCACCTAAGTGTGTCACATTGATAAACCATACCTAAAGCCATTGTTGGAATGTTAGATGTTAAGATTAGTGCTACTGCTGGTTAGAGGTATAAGGTAGGATGACATCGGGACTGGGCTTTTGAAGGAGTCTAACATATCATATTTGGTTAATATTTCTGATACATTTCCTCCTTTATCAGAGCTGAGACAGTAAAGCATGCTGCCTTAAAGAGATACTGACACCAGAAAATATTTTTTTTTTATATCTTAAATAACATTGTCTTTGAATGTTAATTATCATTTTGCCATAAAAGTATTTGCATGATGCTTCTACATTACCTTTCTTACCCCAATGTTCCTGTATAAGGGGGCTGCCATATTTGTGCAGCAGTATTCCGTTAGCATTAGAAACTCTTACTGACAGGTTAAGAACGGACAGTCAGGTTGGCAAAACAGGTTTATGAACTTCAAGTAACAATTACTTACAAAAACAGAAAGATCACTGAAAAATGATCAGCATGACCTATATTCATGCAGATTAATATTTTGAAAATAATTTTTTAGTGGCAGTATCACTTTAAGAAGACATGATTTATCAATGCAGTTCTGCCAGTGCCACCTCAGAGATTTTACTCCAATATGCTCTTTGTCCCAAAAGAGGTGTATTTTTGTGTTTTTTTGCAGGATTCCCACACTTGTCACTCGCCAACAATCAACTCTCTTGATTATTTTGTGAATTACTGTTCATTTACATTGAAAAAGCACAAACTTGTGACTATCTATGCTGATCAGGCATACTTTCTGAAATCATTGAATGATTTTATTTGTAGGCCCCAAAAGTTTCACTGGAGAGGATTGCTGTGAATACCATGTCCATGGGGGTCCAGCTGTGGTCATGGGAGTGTTGCAGGCACTTGGTGAGTTCATCTTCATAAACATCTGTTATTGAAATCTAGCATTTTAAATTACTTAGGAATTACATTGAATTACTTGTGCTCTATAGGAAATTTTAATATAATTCAGTCCCAAGACATTTAGTAAAATACATATTGAAGCCTTTTTTGTGGACAAGGTTGGACAGCTCTGCCTCTAAAATTTGTTGCACACAAAACTGCTAAATATAGGAGGGTTAAAGCACCAACTGGGGGTCACTTATAACCTTAAGCAGAACTTAGCCCAATATGTTGCCTAAAAATCACCACGGCTATGTTATCTATTTTTTCTATACCGAGCAAATATTTCAAGACAAATAATTGTTATGGTACAGTAAACTTTGGGTTCAATTACAAGTGTGTCCTTATTGCATTAATCACAACTACAGCTTTTTTTTTAAATCTGTAGGTAGCGTACAAATGTTGCGTCCTGCAGAACCAGGGGAGTTTACAAAACGAGCCTTCCAGAATGGAAAGCTAGATCTGACAGAAGCAGAGGGTCTAGGAGACCTTATACATGCAGAGACTGAGATCCAGAGGCGGCAGGCACTACGCCAGATGTCTGGGGATCTTGGACAGCTGTATCAGAAGTGGAGCCGCAGGCTAGTTACGGTTAGATTATTAAAAGTTTCCTGCTAAAAGGAGGGTGTACGTTCTTAACATTGCTTCAGCTAAGTTTACATGCGATAAAGCAGTTATCAAAAAGTTTATGTACCCTTTTACATTGATATATTTCTACTGATTTTTTACCTGTCGAAGCTTAGAAGAAGCCTAATAATGATATTTTTCTACTTCAATTTTACCAAGCTGCTGACACAGTAGAATTGCCTAATTTAAAGTGCTGGTAGCAATTTTGCATCCATCCACTTGAGCTCATAGGATCTGTTCTTCACAGAGCTCTGTTCTTCACATGGCTCCCCATCACCTTACTGGCAACACCCATGTGGCACACATCTTCTGGAGGGAAGCACAGCTCTTTGCACACTTAGTTTGGCCACATTGGGCTGACCAGGGGCCAGTCAGATCATTAAATTGCAGACCCATTGTCAGAGGGCAGCATCAGTGCAGCAATGTGGTCCCCACCCAATGGAATTTTCAAACCTGCCTGAAAATCAGTCAGATATCTATAGAGAAGACAGAGTCGGATAAGCTGCCAGCTCCATCTAAAGGGACAGAATCTGTAGCTTAAATTTTCCTGTGTATAGCCAACTTTATTTTATTAGTGTAAATAGGTGTGCCAAAAAGAGAAGCCATGAGTAAATAACAAGACTCTTTGGGGCTTCGTAAATGAGCCGAAGTGTAATACTGCACTCACTTTCCTTTTGTCATTCTGGTAAACAGAGCTATGCTAAGGAAGATAGAGAAAGAGGGATTTCAGATCTGTATCCCAAATATGTTCTACTGTGTACAATATGTGTTGAAGCCTCGATAAACCCCATTCCTGTTTTGAACTGAAATTTTCCCCATGTTGTTTACAGGCTCTGGCCCATATAGAAGCATTCATAGATTTCAGTGAGGATGACAATGTTGAAGAGAATGTCTTGACTACAGGTAAAATTGAAAACAGTCACCAACCAGAAAATATACTTTCACTTTCCATGCTTGATTTTAGATACAGCTGTATTTTGCGTGGACAGTGTGGACACTCTAGATTAAATCATAGAACCACAATAAAAATGTGTTCCTTTTGTAATGATGGGTGTAGGGTGCTATACTGATTATACCACACAAAACCTCATTCTATACAGCATAATTTCTGTGTTATTAGTATGCCATCTGGTGGGTCAGAATAACAAAGTACCAAAAGAAGATGTACATTCTGGATACCTTTAAAATAACTTGCTTGCATGATCAATCAGTTGTGGCAAAATTTTAACAACACTACTTGGCTGGCAGCATGGCCAGGTCATTCAGGCAACACCTCCTTAAAGAAACAGTAACACCACAAAAATGAAAGTGCTTTAAAGGAATAACAATATAATGCAAATGGAGTATTTGCTTCAGAAACCCAAATATACACTTTCACTTTTTGGTGTTCCCCTTGTGTCTGAAGCAAACACACCAGTTGTACGAGTGCAGGACAACATTAAATTATATTTTCATTACTTTAAAACACTTTCACTTTTTGGTGTTCCCCTTGTGTCTGTGAGCCATGTACTTTACATTGTATTTGGCACATTAAAATGAACTAAAGTTTCATACAAGGCTAAAGTGTAGAGGGCTGTGTATTGATTCAATTTCTATCTTTGCAAAGTTCTCATAAGCGCATGCATTATATTGCTCATTAGTTTGTAAATAAGTCTTCAACTAGTTTTGCAGCTAAAACTATTTATAGCTTTAAAGGAATACTATTGCTGGAAAACATTTTTTTTCAAAACGCATCAGTTTATTCTGCTGCTTCAGCAGAGTTTCTGCACTGAAATCTTTTTTTTAAAAAACAGATTTGTGTATATTTAATTTTAAAATTTGGCATGGGGATTGACATCAGTTTCCCAGGTGCCCTCAGGTCGTGATTTGTGCTCTGATAAACCTCAGTCACTCTTTACTGCTACATTGCAAATTGGAGTGATATCAGTTCCCTTTCTTCTGTCCTTGGCAGCCATGCTATGTTGTACAGTTGAAGTATGTGCATTATCGCCTTTCTTTTTTTTTTTTTTTTCAATTGGCAGTTGATACAGAGGTAAGGAAGCTTCGGGAGGAGTTGGAGGAGCATCTTAGAGACAGCCGGCGAGGGGAGAGACTTAGAGATGGACTTCATTTGGTTTTAGCTGGAGCCACCAATGCTGGAAAAAGCAGCCTGCTTAATGTGACTAGTATGTTTCTCTGTTTAATAATAGGATATTCCAAATCTCCTAGGTTGTATTGTATGGTTCCCACAGTCTTGCCACAACAATTATGTAAAGAAAAATTATGTAGAGTTGCAGTTCTCCAACTTGAGAGCATTACGGTGTGAGTTATAGTACTCCAATTTGATAATCAAGTAAGAGGTCGTTTTCCCAAATGGGTTGTCAAACTTATTATATAGTGAATAAAGTACCCCCTCTTGTAAAATATAAGGATATTATAAGTTACCGAGGAGTTTCATGACCATATAAAAACACGAGGCCGAAGGCCGAGTGTTTTTATACAGGTCATGGAACTCCGAGGTAACTTCTAATATCCTCATATTTTGCAACTGGGGGTACTTTATTTATTATAATACACAAATTTCAGTGAGTCATGTGACAAAAATGGCATCAGAACTCACCGTTTATAACTGATGACATCAGAACTCACCGTTTATAAGGATATAATTTACAGGATATTCATAGCTTTTGTGTATTATATGGAGATATATATATAGAGCAGGTTACATAAGGGGTTAATTGGGGCGTGCCCCACACCCCCTCTCTTTCCAGCTATATGTGCCTCCCAATAATGGACTGATCTTGCCAGATCCTGCATTCCGGTCTTTCGTCAAGGGTACAGTTGGGCACGGTCACTTGGTGACAGGTCACTTAGTGCTGGATCCAATAGCATTTTTGTGATGTCTTCACTTTACAAGTAGCTCTTTCCGAAAATCCAAGATGGCGCATGATGTGTCTCATCACGTGTGTTCCACTGCGGAGTGCAAAAATGTGAAATTATGTGAAATGTATGTGAAACAAAATAGCCAGAACACTACTTCCTGCTTTTCAGCTCTCTTGCTTTTCACTGATTGGTTACCAGGCAGTAACCAATCGGTGACTTGGGGGAGGGCCAAATGGGTTGCTGTTGCTTTTGAATCTGATCTGCATGCTGAGGATCAATTGCAAACTCACTAAACAGTTGTGTCCCATGTGGCCCCCCTTTAAGTCACTGACTAACTCAGAGTTAGAGAGCTGAAAAGCAGGAAGTTGTATTCTGTTCTGTTAAACATCCAGTCACTCCAGCCTTTATAGATAGTTTTTATGGCTGACTAACTATATTAGAGACATTTTTTATTTTGGATAGGCTATCTATTTACCCAGTTTTTATTTCCACATTGAACTGTTCATTTAAAGAACAAACGTTTTTTTGCTTGGGGGTGCCAAAGGTTAGGCACCCCAAGTGATTATATTTATTTATCTGACTGCACCGGCTTGGGGTTCTTCCAGCGAGCACTATGGAGCGATCATCTCCCTGCTTCTTCTATATTCTCACGACTGCGCATGTGCAGTAGTGTGGAAAGCCAAACTTTAAAAAGAAAAAAAAAAAAAAAGGCGGCTATTTCAGTCTACTGTGCGAAGAAGTCGATCGCTCCGAGGAGCTCGCTGGCAGAACCCCAGGCCGGTGTAATGTTCTGCTGATAGGAGCACCGGCCTGGGGTGTCAGGTAAGTAAATTACTTTCTTTCTCCTTTTAAAATGATCTACTGTCAGTAGGGCCGCCATCAGGGGGCTACAGGGGGGACCAATTTCCCGGGCCCCTTCGGTTTTTGTGGCTTAGGGGGGCTTGCCCGTGCCACACTTGTTCAGCCAGCCCCTCTACTGTCAGAGAGCTGCAGACTTCGGAAGGGAGAGTGGGCGCTCATCATCATCTTCATGCAGTCCCGGCAAAACTGCATGGGGATTGGACAGGCTTGAGGAGAGGTTTAAACTTGACCCATCCAATCCCTGTGCAGCTGTACCTTTTGCCCTCCCTTCTGAAGTCTGCATTTCCCTGACAGCACTGTTAATGAAGTATTTAAAGTATAGGGGAACCCTGGCCACCAATGTTTTTTTCTAATACGTAGGGGGGCTCTGCCACCAATGTTTTTTTTATTTAACTTGTGGAGGGGGGGGCCCTGACCACCAATGATTCGTTTTTAACTTGGGGTCTGACCACCAGTTTTTTTTGTTTAACTTCTAGAAGTGTTTGACCACCAATGATTTTTATTTAACTTGTAGGGGTGGGGGCTTTTTTTTATTTTGACCAATTGATTAAACAAAATGACTCCTATTAGTACAGGGGTGCCCAAAAGTTCGATTGGGATCTACCAGGAGACCTTTAGCTGGTGAGGAGTAGATCTCAAGACACTGTCAACAAACCGTTTGACTTAATTACCCTTCTGTTTAATTATTTTTATTAAGATATTTATTACAGTTTATTTATTAAAGTTACATAATAAATAGTTGTTACTTAAACCTAGCAATATACATTTGCTCATAAATCAATACAATATTTTAGTCAGGGGTGTCAAAACTTTTTGCAACAAGGGCCAGATTAGTATTCGTACATTAGAATTGCAGGTAAATTCTAAAAAGAAATGCAATTGAGGTTCGCGTAGGTACCTATTTAAAGAGTCTACCTTGATAGGGTGGCATGCTTTTTAATCCATTTGCCAAAAGTGTTTTTACTGTTTTAGCGCACGTGTCTGTGTGGGGTAGGAGCTGTCTAAGGTAGAGCCTGGGGCTGACCTGGGGTGGGTGGAGCCCAGGGTGCCCAGAAAATGTTGTTGTACAGGGCCCCGTGTTTTATGGTGGCTATATTAGAGCTATTATCTTGATTGTGTGGGACCTGGGGTTTTCCCTAGGCTATAAGATTGCCTACATTGAAGGGACACAGAGGATAGGGTGTCAGGCTTTAGGTTCTCCTCCCTGACCACTCCACTGGGTGAGATTCAGACCCCGTGTGAGGTATTTCTGCCTGGAGGTATACTGTACTGTCTTGACTAGATCCTAAGGCCACACGACTGCTGTTATCTCTGATGACTGTCCTAGCCTTATGCATTTCTATTCTGCACTGTATGCACTGTAAGTAACCCTGTGGATCATTTGTCTCTGACATAAAATATTTTGTTCTATTTAATTTGCAAGAACCTCCTGGCACCCTCTTCTGTATTCAGTCTATGCACAGTAGCCTGTGCGAGTTGTAGTTGCACTACACCAAGTTTTGTGTAGTGCGAAGGCCTAGCCTTAAGTATGTAAATGTAACCCATGCTCTAGTATACAAGCTGGTTGTTGACCCTCGTTGATCTAAATAGCCCACCTGCTTTTTTTGTTGTTTTCCATTTTCCTGAAATCTACTAAATCTTAACTACAGACATAAAATTATATCAGTTATCCCCCATACACCTTCCCAAGCCAATTGAATTGTTAAATTCAAGTGTTACTGGAATGCTTTGTTTTTGGCACTTCAGATGTTTAGTGAAGCCAATCCCGGTGTCATTGGAAATAATTGTTCATCTGATTCTTTTTGCTTTTGTGTTATCAGGAACTTCAAAAACAAACTGTTCCTTACCAGGCGGAAATGTGACATGTTTCACTGGCTGGCCTGCTATTACTTTCAGGTCTAACATTAACAAACATTCAGTGAAATTAATAAGGAACTTGACGTATTTCCATAATTTTCCACAGAAAAAAAATATTTCTGCCATGTACTTTATCTCTGATGCATTTCTTAGCAATCCCCACAACTCCCTAATATATATATTGCACAGAATTTCACATATTACTACTACCTCTACTATACCTTTTGTGGCATGATGAGTTTGCTTAATTTTGTGGAATATTTATGATGCCTGATGCCTCTATTGTAAAAATTCTTAGTAAATTTGTCTCTTTTTAGTTTTATGGATTGTGTTGTTGTTCACAAAAGGAACAGTAACACCAATATGAATGAATGAAAATGTATTAAAGTAATGCAAATATAATGTACTGTTGCTCTGCACTGGTACAGCTGATGTTTACTATTGAAACTCTACTATAGTTTATATAAACAAGCTGCTTTGTAGCCATTGGGGCAACCATTCAAAGCTGAAAAAGAAGAAAAGGCACAAGATACGCAACAGATAAGCTCTGTAGCATACAATAGGATTCCCTAGAGCGTATCTGTTATCTACTGTCTACAGTATTCTTGAATGGCTGCCCCCATGGCTACATAGCAGCTTGTTTGCTACAGAAACTCTACTATAGTTTATATAAACACACCAGTTTTACCAGTGCAGGGCAACAGTACAGTATACTTCCATTCCTTTAACTCACTTTAATTTTTTGGTGTTACTCTTCCTTTAAAGAGAGATTGACACCATAATTTAAACAGTATATTACATCTTTCCTAGCATTGTCTTTGCATGTTGTTAATAATTCTGCCAGAAAAGTATTTGCCCAATGCTTTTACCTTACCTATCTGATCCCCATGTTCCTCTATGAGGGTGCTGCCATATTTGTATAGCTTTAGTCTGTTAGTATTAGCATCTCTAACTGACAAGTTAGGAAGAGACCAGGCCCGGACTGGCAATCTGTGGGTTCTAGCAAATGCCAGAGGAGCTGCTATAAGGTGCCATAGAAAGTCAGTATTTAGTGGGCCGGTGGGGGCTGTTTGGGCCTCTGTGTACCTGAAATGCCAGGGCCTATTTTAATTCTCAGTCCGGACATGGAAGAGACAGTCAGGTTGGCAAAACAGTCAGGTTTAGAAATGTCAAGTAACTATTAATTACAAAAGCAGATCTCTCTTCGTAAAATTATCAACATGACCTATAGGTAACTTTTAATGTGCATTAGTATTTTGAAGAGTATTTTTTTTTAGTGTCAGTATCACTTTAAGAAAGTTGCTAGATGTAATACAGATCTCAATTTAATGAATGTCCAGTCTGAGATTTAAAATCGATCCTGGCATTTCAAGTACACAGGCCCAAATATACCCCCCGGCCCAATTAAACTTACCAACAGTGGCTGCTTACAATAAACCCTTTAGGTATTTATAGTTATATAACCAAGTGTTTTAACTGAGTTGCTTTCTAATTGTTGTGATTGTTTTGTAATTTGCATTATTTTGTAGGAAGCCCTGGATTGTGTTGCCACTTGAATTTTTGCATATGGCCACAAGATGGTGCTAAAGATGACATCAGAAAGGGCTGCGTTTAAAAAAACAAGCTTTTAACTTTACGTTTTCAAAAACTGTGTAACATTTGTAAACTGGTGTTAATCCCTGTCTATCTAAACTGCTCTGTGTGTTAGTTCATTGAAGTTTATAGGAAGAAACTTGTACAGGTCTCAAGAACCTGCAAAAAGGCTAATGTAGTTGGTAAATTGGCCTAAGGTTTAATGTATTTACACAAGTTTAGAAGCTACTCTAGTTTCTATGTCGCTTTACTAGGCTTGTGCCTAGTTTCTGTGTATATTTATTCAAAGCAATGCAGTAGTGATGTGCGGGTCAGGAAAAATTCAACCCACCCCTAACCAACAAAACCTTAGCCTGCTTCCTGCCCTAACCTGGAAAAATTTTGCCATTGTAGGACCTGCATCCATTTCTTCTCCCTCTGTATGCTACTTCTGTTAACACCTCTGGTTTCAAGACACAGAATCTTTGGAAGCATGGGGAATTTACTTCCCTAGTCTGACCCGCACCCAATCTTAACCTGCAATGGTTGGCTACATTTCAACCCAGGTCACTGTGGCTTCAGGTCAACCCGCACATCACTGTTATACAGACCCCCCCCCCCAACTTTCTAAAACCATAGACTCATACAAGTGTACTTTTGTAAAAAGAAGTACTGTTCCAGTAACAAGAAGCACTGCATCCCTTTTTACAATTGTATAAATAAGCCACAAAGTTTTAAAAATAGGGTAAATATTTCTGTAGTCCACTCCTTATGAAAGTGTTTACCATATGTTAGTACTTTGCATTCAGACCTAAATTTGAGTGTGTTACTAAATGTGGGCAAACTTAAGACTTTTACGTTACCCTAGGATTTTACTTTGGAATCTTTGTCCCAATGCTGTGCATCAGTAATAATTAGTTTTTCATGACCTCTCTTGGGTTAAAATTCATAACCACTTCACCTTGGAATTATAATAGTGTGAGTGTTGCAGCTATGGCTTTCATATCTGTATTTAAGTGGGTACAGAAGTAGGACTGCAATAAGTGGGCTTGACCCCCAAAATGTTGACAATTTCAGATTTTCTGTAACACAAAATGGAAAAATAACATGCAGGCAGGTGACACTGAATCCTGTTGACCCCAATTTGCACTGGCAATACACTAGTTACATAGGCCCTCCCCTACTTGATTTCCTGTCTGAAAGAATAGTTTGGAACTGGACCTCTTGTCCTTAGGGATGTGCACCTCTCTGCCGGGACTGTTTGTGAGCTTTCCTGTCTCTTGACCCTGGGGACTTTCCTAGAATTGATATTATACCAGACTGCTCACAATAGCTTATACGCAATAAAATAGAGATTGCGCCTCCACACCATGTAAACTCATTCATGCTAATTGGCTAGACATACAATACATAGGGGCATATTTATTATGTAGTGTAAAAAAATGTGGGATAATACACCACACATTACCAGGCTTTGCTGTGGAAAAAAAACGGTGTACATTTTTACGCATTTTTTCTTACAGCAATGAAAAGTAACCGCTGCAAATCTGGTGCCTGCATGCTGTAAAGTATAACACACCTTAATAAATTTGCCATGTTTTTTAAACAGTATGCCCTTAATTGCTTAATCTAGCACCTTAAACTGTGGAAATGGGGACCAAACCGTGCCAGACATCCAGTGACCAATAAAATGGCTGTTCAGTTAGCCTAAATAGTGATCATTTTACCAGGTGGAGATTAAGGCTGGCGGTAGACTGGGAGATTAGTAATAATTTCCCCATCTGCCACCAGCCTAAATAAGCAATAAATCTTCCTTTGCATAGCCTAGGGTTACTCCTTCACAAAGTGGAGGGAACATGGGAAATTATAGGAGGGGTCACACATAGGTGGTCAGAATGAGGACAATCCCTACTTGATATTTATTATTTATTGCAGTTTGTTAGTGCAAGAAGTATTAAGTAGGGACTGGTTAGCTTTTTTTATGAGATGGAAGCCTAATGTTAAATTTACTGTAATCACTGAGCAACCTAAAGAGAGAGATAACTGTGTTTGACTCAACTCCATAGTTCTAATTTTGTGCACTACTGCAAACAACTAAACATTTTATGACGTAATTTCATTTAAAGTTGAATCAATTTACCATATATTAGGCTTGCTAGGGTGGGAGACAGACTATTCTTTAAAAAAAAAAGCTGTTTTCAGAACACCAAAAAGAGTATTGCAATCTGGTTTTTTTTCTCCAGTGACTGGCAGAATTTAGCCTCTTGCAGAGGTTAATGTGTTCCAGGTAGCATCAGTTACAGTTTCATTTAATTTCCTTCCCCGTCAAGTGCTCCCCATTGTTTAGCTATATGTTTTGCTTTGTAGGATGTGAACCTTTTCATTGCCATGTAGTGATTAATGGGGTCAGATCGTTACCTCTGTATTTTTAGCTTACAGTAGTATTAGTATGGATTTCATTGTTTAAAACGTTTACCAGCTCAGTGCAATATAGGAAAAGGATGCTGATATATTGCCCTGCCGCTAACCCCCCCCCCCAAAAAAACAAAATTGGACCTCTTCCTTGCTACTTTTTTCCTTGTTATTATTAACACATAAAGTGGTGCTTGAAAGTTTGTAAACCTTTTAAGATATTTCTATATTTTTTTAAGACTGTGACCTAAACATCATCTGATGAAGAAAACCTAGTTAAACTAATAAAACAAAAATTATAATATTTGGTCATGTGTAATTGAAAAAATTATTTGACTTAACCATTCCAGAACATTTACTTCTTTAACCATTCTTTGGTAAAACAAATTGTTTGTTTAGGATTGTTGGCTGACTGTATTACCCACTGTCTCTTGAAATTCAGTTGGCAGACAGATTCCTTTAGAATTCTCTGGTATAGTTCAGAATTAATTGTTCCATCAATTATAGCAAGCTGTCCAGGCCAAAATGAAGCCCATACCAGAACACCCCCCACCACCATGAGAAAATGCTCCCTGATTTTGGAGCCTGGATTTGATTTTGAATTTGCAATGGAGGCTTGTACGGTTTCCCTGCACTGGTAAAACTGGTATGTTTCCTTTAGAAACACTTCTATAGTTTATATAAACAAGTTGCTGTGTAGCCATGGGGGCAGCCATTCAAAGACCAGGTTACATAGCAGATAACAGATGCAAACTTACCAATGCAGGGCAACAGTACATTATATTTTTAGTAAACTAAGCAGCTTAATTAATTTCAGCAAGGATTTGACACATTGGCAATTTGGGCAGCTAAGTGACAGCTGAGATTCAAAGTTGATAAATGCATCAGGGATGTAAAAATATGCAAGCTGCTTATACCCTTAATGGGTCTTAACTAGGCAAATTCATAATGGAAAGGGACCTTGGAGTCCTTGTAGATGATAAACTTGGCTGTAGCAAGCAATGCCAGTCAGCAGCTTCAAGGCCAAATAAGGTCTTAAGCTGTATTAAAAGGGGCATATATTCGCGGGAGGAGGTTATTCTTCCACTGTCAGAATGCTGTTAAGGCCCCATCTGTAATATGCCGTACAGTTTTGGTCTCCAGCACTCAAAAATGGACATTAGTGAATTAGAGAGGGTCCAGAAAAGTGCAACTACGCTGATAAAAGCTATGGAAAATCTCTGCTATGAGGAAATGCTAGCCAAGTTGGGGTGCTTAACCGATGATGATGATGACTAATGTATAGCTGCGTTCAGAATAATAGCAGTGTGTTAAAAAAAGTGAATAAAGCTCAAAATCCTTATAATAGCTTTTATTTCCATACACGCAAATGCATTGGGAACACTGCACATTCTATTCCAAATCAAAACAGGAAGAAAAATTGAACAAATGTGTTAACAGGAAGTGAAGAAAAGGTAATATAAGGCTGTTTAAAAAAAAATAGTGGTGTCTGCATTCTTCTTTATAAACTCAAACATTCAACTGAAAAATGTTTCACAATTTTGCTTTCATTTGAATCACTGAACTAATATTTAGTTGTATAACCAGTGTTTCTGAGAACTGCTACACACCAATTTTTGTCACCTGTTACATTTCACAATTCTTCTGCATTTCTTGGTTTTGCCTCAGAAACAGCATTTTTTATATCACCCCACAAGTTTTCGATTGGATTACGTTCCGGGGATTGAGCTGGCCACTCCATAACATTAATCTTGTTGGCCTGGAACAAAGATGTTGCTTGTTTACTGTTGTGCTTGAGTCGTAGTCTTGTTGTTCAAAGGAATTTCATGGCAACATGACCTCCAAGTTTTTTGATATTGAAACTGATCCATGTGTTGAGTAATATGAGAAACATCCCCATATCATGATGCTTGAGCCACCATGCTTCACAGTGTACTCTGGTTTGAATTAAGTGTTTGGGGGTTGTCAGACAAACTATTTGAGGCCCCTAAACCCAAAAAGAACAACCTTGCTTTCATCCGTCCACAAAATGTTGCGTCATTTCTCTTTAGACCAATCCATGTGTTATTTGGCAAGTTGTCACCTCTTCAGCATGTCTTTTTTTTCAACAATAGGACTTTGCAGTGGCTTCTTGCCTACAGTTTGGCTTCACATAGGCCTCTTCTAATTGTAACATTACTCACAGGTAACATTAGAACTTCTTTGTTCTTCCTGGAGCTGATTATTGGCTGAGTCTGCCATTTTGGCTATTCTGCTATCAGTGTGAATGGTATATGCCACGTCTTTCAGGTTTTGGTTGCCATTTTAAAGCATTTGAGATAATTTTAGTTGAGCAGCCTATAATTTTATTTTATATAAATTTAAAAGTTTTCCCCTCTCCAATCAATTTTTTAATCAAAGTATGCTGTTTTCCTGAACGATGTCTGGAACGACCCATCCTTTTTACTCCAATTTACAGAGAGAAATGCACTATAATCAGCATGCACAACATTTGATGCCTTCCTTCCTTAAAAAAGGGCCTATACTTGACACCTGTTTTTTCACAGAATCTCACTAATTGAACTCCACACTGCTATTATTTTGAACATTTTTGAATGATTCAATTATACAGAATCGGCAGCATGCTAGACATGACTGTTGGGTCTGTTGGTTTTCTATTACTCTAGTAAACCTGTTAGTAAATTATTTGCCATGTAGCAATATAATTTCTACCAAAAACAAAGGATTGGACCAACTGGCATCTTGGAGTAAGGAAGGATTTTTTTCCCCTCTGTGGCAAATTGGAGAGGCTTCCTCTGGATTAACTAGCAGTTTGGCAGATTCTATATAGACTTAAAAGGTTTGTTATTTGTATTAATTGTAGTTTACTGTACTGACAGAGGAAACAACCCTGTTGTTGTGCAACACTTTTTATGGGTATATTTGTTGCCATTTATTTAAACTGGAAGCAAAAGAAAAATCATGTTATGAAGCCTCTTGTTATGCATCATGTTATGCAGCCACTGCAATTAACAGGGCATTATTCCACTATTGGCTCATTACTAATACAACACTATTGTTCTGTAGATGTGATGTATGAGATTCTTCATAACTATTTTGGTTATTCCTCTGAATCCTTTGCCTGCAGACGCATAGCTCTGGAAAAGGAGAGTGCCATTATTTAGGTTATGGATCTCCAAGGTGAAATGGAAATAGCCAGTGCAGTGCCATCACATACTTTTTACATTATATAGCTTAATATTATGGATATCTCTTTCACAGGTCAAAAACCTGCAGCCATTGTCTCCCCCATCCCTGGCACTACTCGTGATGTGGTGGAAACAGTACTGAATATTGGGGGGTACCCTGTTATCATGAGCGATACTGCAGGCCTCCGTGAGTCTGAAGACCCAATTGAAAAGGAAGGTGTAAGAAGAGCAAAAGAGCGGTGGGTGCAATCCCTATAAACAACTCATTTAATACAAAGCAACTGAACTCTGTACATGGTGTTGATAAAAAGGAAGATAGCTGCCAAGAATGAAAAATTATCTAAAACCTAGTAGCAAACTAAAGACTTACATAGGCATTTATTAAAACTTAAATTAGGAATCTGGCTATGAATAACTATGCCAGTATGTGATATGACTTGTGTCCAGTTAAAAACTTTAATTTAAATAAAGAAAACATGTAACCCTTTGCCCATTGAGTTACGAACCCCACGTATAGTCCATTTCCTTAACTGTAATGTAAATGTAACATAAACATTATCATTTGCTCTTCAAACCCGTGTTAGTTGGGTTAGATTAAAATTAAAAGATGCAAAATGCCACATAAAAGCCAGTGGTGCCATCTAAAAGCTGCTGCGAGTGGAAACAAAACTGCATTGAGTGTTTCTCTGGCAAACTAAGCTCATTAGTAAAATATTTGCATTACTGAATATAGGCCAGCACAATGGATGCATTTGCAAGATGATAGCTTGCATGAGTGATAGGCTGCATGAAAACAAATTATACTTTGTTTTCCCTGTGGACTAGTCTTTTCAAACATGGATGTGAGAGTTCTGTTCATCCATAGTTTACTGTAATTTATAATGTTAATTAGTTACCTACGATTTTTTTGACTATATAAAAACACACAATTTCAGGATATACAGCAGTAGGGGATATTTTATCCTTTATATAAACAGTACTTAATGATGTCATATAAAGTCTTGTAGTGATGTCCCTTGTGTCTCATGACTTGGAACCTGTGTATTATAAAAAATAAAGAAAATTCTGCACTGGCACAAATCAAGATGTCTGGCAGCTACCTGTACATACTATAGTTCAATAACACTTTTTCCTAAGTAATGGTGTTTTGTAGAAAAAAAAAAGACAAACCTGTCCCAAGCCCTTTAAAATCCCTGGGCATTCTGGATCAAGCAATCAAGAACAAATCAGAACTGAATATGCAAATAAATCACTATTAAAAATGATTGCACGGTGAGGTGGCCAGAATGTCTGAATGTCAAAATAATGGCTGCAAAACAGGTGATATCAAATAGTGGTTGCAAATCCTCATCAAATGTAAACACCCAGAATTGTAATTGTTTAAAAGCACTCATGCAAGCTCTTGTCAAAATACTTTTCTTTAGGAAATGTGTCTGTGTTTCCAGAGGAATATTGCCTGTACACTCACTTTCAGCCAATAGCTATAGCATGCAATGCAGGGTCATACAGTGATACCCTAAAGCTACAAAAATTTCCAGTCAGCAAATTCCTCAAAATAACTCTGTGTGCAATTGCACTAACCTAATTATCGGATATCTGTATCAGATTTTATTAAAACAATACTACTTTGGTCCTTCTAATAAGAAACATACGTACGTTTTATTTTCTATTTTACTGAATTTTGTTGAAGCAATTAGTTAAGTCCTTGAGTTTTTGCATAAATTGAAGCAAGCTTCATTGATGAAAAGCCAACTCAAGCTTACCTTGCCAGACTTTAGTAAATACTCCCTTTCATTAGACCTGTTTTGTCCCCACTACATATTACCCTGAGGCAATGTGTAGTTCGACATGCAGCTAATCCTCCCCACACTCCAGTAAACGAGACCAAGAGTTAAAGTATTCTTGTTCATTTGCAGTGAGAGGAGGAGAGAATGGAAAATTGTGTGCATTGTGCTGATCGAGCATTCATAGGTTATGGTGGCCTAGTTGATACAGTTGGACAAGTGTGTGTGTATATATATTTCATGAGCCTCCGGTAGCGAAACCCAAGATTTCAGCACATAAATGGAGACTGACCACCTTGAAGAGTTTAAATTGCCGCTTTACTGGCTTTTATGTTCAAATAAAACACAATTCTTCAGCCCACTGGCGTCACATGGGGGAAATCACATAGCAAAAATTCCCACTCCACATCCTCAATGGTGTTCTCTTTATTCTCGTTAGAGTTTAGCACTCATTGGCTTTAAGCGGACCACAAATCCCAGAATCCTCTCTGGGCTCACTTGAGACACTCTTGTCTCCAGGGAGCAGTTTCTCTTGTCCTCTCTCCAGACTATTGGAGCTCTTTCCAACTCACGGGAATCACATATTTGTTTCCAGGTGCTCACAAGCACTCCTTTCCATGGCCCCTCACCCTCCTTCACTCAAGGAGGTCTCTATAGGGAAGCAGCAGCACTGAGATGTTGCTCCACACCTCCTTTTAACTATACTTAATTAAGCAATTAGCTAGCTACCTAGTTTCGGCAGCTGCAAAACCTTACATAGAGCAAGGGATGGAAGCCATACAACTATATTGCCCCCTCCACGTGCATGCACCCATTTGCAGAAGATCACACCTCTGAAGATGCTCCAGAGATGGGGGGGACATTAGGATCTGAAATAGTGAAGACTGCAAAAGAGGTACATGCATGGCACCCATTTACCTTTGCACCCTAGGCACTTGCCTCTTCTGCCAACCCCTAGTTCTGGCCCTGCTTGAAGAAAGGAGATTAGATGATAAAGGCCTTTAGGAACACTGTGGTTTTTAGCTATACTGATGAAGACATTGTCACAAACTGCATTTCTACTTCATGAACACTAGGGGCATTTTCGTACTGCTGAGAGACCTTGTCACATGTGAATTAATTTGTAACAATACTGCTCTATTATAACTGATATTCATTTTGCTCTTTCTAATTTGTATATGTAGATCTCTAAAATGAGTTGGTGTAAGTCAGTTCCTAGGTGATATATATTCACTCTTCTTTTACTTTGCTTTCTAGGCTAGATAATGCTGATATCATTATAACAGTAGTAGATGCAAGCAAAGTTCTTCTCAACAGGATCTCCATACTGACACATCTGAAGAACCTCCTGAGTTCTCCATCATCAGAGGGCAACCACAGGGAGGTTTTGCTGGTTCTAAACAAGTCAGACCTGCTACACCCAGAGGGCCTTGACAAAGTGCAAGAGCTGTGTGAGGACCCTGAGCTTCCCACAACATGTTTTCTATCTTGTCAAACCAGCCAAGGAGTGGGTGACTTCATTAATATTCTCACGCAAAAGCTGGAAAAAATGTAAGAGGCAGGTGCAGGTTCACCTATAACTTAACTTGTAGTATGTTATAGAATGCCTTATACTTTTATACTTATACTAAGTTTTCACTTGGTCTTCAATTATTTGCCTTTTTCTTGCTAAGGTACCTAAAAATGGAACTCTGAAGACAATACAGATAGTGTAGCTTCTTATTGTAAGTGCCAATGTTATTTTGAATACCCTGTGAGCTTCAGTGCTCTACTGCATATTATGGGTACTCGTGTTTTGATTTTACTTTGAATAAATATATAATACTTTATGTTTAGCTTTGTTTTTTTTTAATTTCTAATGCCATGATGTGGGCTGTTGATATCACAGGGACTGGGAACAGGGGAGGCACTTTGATGAACTAATAGCAAATCACCTTTAGCTGGATATGACCCGATTGTTTGGTCTATTAACACTAAAGTTTTCCAGCACTGTATAATCTGTTTTCCTGTTGCGCTGTTTCCTCCTTGGACTTGCTAAGTAAATAAAGCTGGGGTCAGGGTTATATGATGAGCAGGGTGAAGTCAAATCTCGGTGGGATCTTGTATATTGAAACCACAAAGCATAACAATAGGCACTTATCTTTCAGGCAGTTTGTTTCTTTCTTTAGCAGCATAAAAGTAGCTTGAAATCTTGCACTTTCTTGTTCAAAAGCCCTTGGGATGAGAATCCTGGAAGCTACAGAATTCCATAAGCATTTGGTAACCTTGAAAAGATGTAAGAGGCAGGTGCTGGTCATTCAGTATTAAAACTACTAATGAAACATATGGAATATTATTTGAAAATAAAGGGTAGTTCATCTATAACTTAACTTGTAGTATGTTATAGAATGCCTTATACTTAGCAAGTTTTCACTTGGTCTTCATTTTTTAATTATTTGCCTTTTTCTTGCTAAGGTAAATTGGATCATAGCAACCAAATAACTGCTGCTAGCTAAAGCCAATGAACAAAAAGCTACATGGCTTTAAAGATATGGTGACCAATAGCACATTGTCTCAGAATATCACAGAATAAGACTTCTCTGCATTATACTAATTGAATTACCCAATAACTGCAGTAAACTAAAGCCAATGAACAAAAACTTTAAAAATGTGATTTATTGCAAATTGTCTCTGAATATCATGATCTGCATTACACTAAAAACAAATTACCATTATGGCATTCTCATATCTTGGAATATTTTGTAACATTTGATCACCATGTTTGATTTTTCCCTAATGTAGGTCACTGAAGCTGAAGGGTTACATTTAGGGGCACATTTACTAAGGCTCGATTATCGAGGGTTAAGGGTCGATATTCGACCATCGAAGTAAAATCCTTCGACTTCGAATATAGAAGTCGAAGGATTTACCTCATTTACTCAGATCAAAGGAAACGATTCGAAGGATTTTAATCCATCGATCGAACGATTTTCCTTCGATCAGAAATTGCTTAGAAAGCTTATGGGGAAGGTCCCCATAGGCTAACATTGGTGCTCGGTAGGTTTTAAGTGGCGAAGTAGGTAGTCAAAGTTTTTTTTAAAGAGACAGTACTTCGACTATCGAATAGTCGAACGATTTTTAGTTCGAATCGTTCGATTCAAAGTTGTAGTCGAAGGTCGAAGTAGCCTATTCGATGGTCGAAGTACCCAAAAATAAACCTCTAAATTCGAAGTTTTTTTTATTTCTAATCCTTCACTCGAGCTTAGTAAATGTGCCCCTACATGAATAGTTGTATTTTTATTTTTTTTAAGTTAACTATGTAATTATATTGGTTAGTTTCTGAATTAGAAACATATATATATACCTGGTAAGGAATATATATTTCTCCAGGTCTGAGTATTGTATGTAGGGCATCTTTTTGTTGGAGATGCTTTGTCTGTTTATTAACTTCTTAAGTGATACTCTCATAAAAAAATTGTGTATAATTCAAAACAGTTTGCATTTGTACAATACTTCACTAACCATTTTCTACATTATTTTGCAGTTGCGGTGATCCTCTGCATGGAGCTCCTAGCCTAACCCAGACACGTCACCGTCTGCATCTCAATAAGTGTTTGAGTGCCCTTGAACGGTACACTACATACCGGGAACAAGATTTGGTGTTAGCTGCTGAAGAGCTACGTATCAGCCACAGGGAACTAGGTGCCATTACAGGAAAGGTGGGAGTGGAGGAGATCCTGGATATTATATTTCGAGATTTCTGTATTGGAAAGTGACTACTTCTTGTGTCAAGTCCTTAACCTGCATTAAACTCGCTTATTTGCAATTGCAGAAGTTTAGACTACTTCTTTTGAGGTGCTACAATGGGTTCCACCACAATGTCCCTTTGCATACGATGAAGAAACTTTAGCTCTTGCCACCTGAAATGCCCTTCCATTTTTAAGATCTTAAACAAAAATGCAATCAGTGCAGCCCTGCAGCAAGCATTTATTAGACATGTTCATACATTTTTAAGTGATCTGTCAAGCTTTCCTTTGTATCAGTCTAAATCAATAACCTCATTACCCCATTGCATCAGGAGAAGGAGTAACGGTAGGTGAGAGACTCATACAATTAGGTTAATTGGGTTAAAGGACAAGTCAATCTCCAAAAACAAAACATAACTTTCCAATATACATTTATTAAAACTTTTCAGTGCTTTTAAAGTTACATGTTAAACAGTTGCTATTGAAAGCAGCATATGCTTAATTCCTGATTCTTACTTGTTAAACAATGTTGCAGAAATTTTGGTTCTTTTATTAGGCAAAAAAAAGTTTTGGGTTGGCATTCTCTTTAAACTTTCTTTCATGGGTCTGTATGGGGCCAAAATGATGACTTCCCTAACAGACCAATTGAACGTGCCCAGAGAAATAAAAAAGACCGTGTGCAATACTCCATGAAAGCATCCACAATCAAAAACAAGTGGAAATTGTTTAAAGGGGACCTTACACAATCACAGCAAGTAGGCAGGAGCCATTTTGTGGACACTGTTATTAAGCCAAGTTGTGTATCACCAAAAAACTCTTGTTAATACACCTGCATGGGGGACCTAATGCCAATACACAGTGCCCTACACAATTATAGAGTGTTAGGAGGTAGGGGGAATGTGGGGAGAGCAGTGACATATAGGAGGCGCTGAATGGAAAGTGAAAGTAATTGAATGCCTCAAAACTATGCCCCAGACATCGATCCTGACCTGTAATGTTTGATTGACAGCTCACGTATTTGAAAACCAATATAACAGGTATGGATGCTTTCATGGAAAAAAGAATTTGGGTTCCATGACTTTTATCATACAGATTTTTATGTGTATGCGACATGTGTGCATGCGTCCACTTTAAAGGAACAGTAACACCAAAAACTGAAAGTGGCTTAAAGGAATGCCAATATAATGTACTGTTGCCCTGCACTGGTAAAACTGGTGTGTTTGCTTCAGAAACACAGATATAGTTGCTGTGCAGCCATTCAAGCACAGTATACACAACAGATAAGTCTTGAAGAATCCCATTGTATACAACAGAGCTTTGTTATTTATCTCCTTTTCCTGCTTGAATGGCTGCTCCCATGGCTACAAAGCAGCTTGTTTATATAAACTATTGTAGAGTTTCTCAATCAAACTCATCAGTTTTAACAGTGTAGCACAACAGTACATTATATTTTCATTACTAAAAGACATTCATTTTTTGTGTTGCTGTTCCTTTAACAACTTCTGAGGAAGCCAGTGTGTATGGGAAGCACGTCAATGCAGAGGCACATAATGTACCATCTTGGTACCTAAAAATGGCACTCAGTGTAGACAATACGGATAGTGTAGCTTCTTATTGTAAGTGCCAATGTTATTTTGAATACCATGTGAGCTTCAGTGCTCTACTGCATATTATGGGTACTTGTGTTTTGATTTTACTTTGAATAAATATATAATATTTTATGTTTAGCTTTTTTTTTTTTTTTTATACATTTCTAATGCCATGATGTGGGCTGTTGATATCACAGGGACTGGGAACAAGGGAGGCACTTTGATGAACTAATAGCAAATCGCCTTTAGCTGGATATGACCCGATTGTTTGGTCTGTAAACACTAAAGTTTTCCAGCACTGTATAATCTGTTTTCCTGTCGCTGTTTCCTCCTTGGACTTGCTAAGTAAATAAAGCTGGGGTCAGGGTTATATGATGAGTAGGGTGAGGTCAAATCTCGTGGGATCTTGTATATTGAAACCACAAAGCATAACAATAGGCACTTATCTTTCAGGCAGTTTGTTTCTTTCTTTAGCAGCATAAAAGTAGTTTGAAATCTTGCACTTTCTTGTTCAAAAGCCCTTGGGATGAGAATCCTGGAAGCTACAGAATTCCATAAGCACTCGGTAACCTTGAAAACATTGAAGCTAAATATTGCAGGCAATCCTGATACCCATAAACACGCTGGACCAAAATGAAAGCTATGAATGCACATTTGTTAAGTGTCCTTTTACTGTCGGTACTCTGATGCTAAGTCATTGGGATCTTTCTGTAAGATCTGTATGAATATATCAGACTTTATAAGAGAACTAAGCACATTTTAAATATTGGAGTAAACATGTACTATTAGAGAGAAACTCCACGACGCGGCGGGTGCCGACACGTTGCCATGCGACAAAACGCATGTGACGTGTCGGATGTTTTGAAGAAACAGGAAGCGAAGGAGAATAGCATGTAAGAACTACATTTATCCAACTGTCGGATGAAAATGCAGCTGCGTTTAGTGGTAAAGCCATTTAAACTGTGTGCTCAGCCATGCAATTGTTTGATTATTCCTTTCAAAGTTTTCCCAGGAGCAGTAACCCATGGCAACCAATAAGATGTTTGCTTTTGAACAGGTGACCAGTAAATGCCACCTTGTTTCTAAAATAACCATTTTTTGTTAAATTCAAATAGCATTTTTTGTAACTCGATAAATTCATGTCAACTTTTAGTGGTTTCTACATCAATAATAATTTTCCCTAAAAGGAGTCCAACAATCAAAAACTGGTAATTTACATTGTAAAAGTTATTGTAATTCTAAGCAACCTACCAAAATTCATTTTTGCAGATTTACAATGACTTTATAGTTGTATGTAAATAGGATTGCAGCTGAAAGTGGTATTTGTTAATCCCTTTCTGTTCTCTGGGTCTGACATTTGGGTCTGTAACAGTGTAATAGGATATAATGTGGCCAGAGTGCTTTAATTCCCTTCCATTAGATAAACAATATAACAGGAGTCAGTGTTGTCCAGGTCTTTTAATCAGCTGACTTGTATTATTGCAGCAGTTAGAACCACAAGTCAGTTGCACTTCTGTAGAGGTGAACTCAGCATCTACTCTTTTGAAATTTATGCTGGTACACTTGTTGAGGCATGGGAACCCTGGAGCTACTGCCACATTCATGTTCCCACTGTGACCTGCTGCATTTGCCACAGTGTGGTTGTGCTGAAAGAATTGGACATGCATAAATCACACAGTATGCTGGAAATGATGCCACTGGACTGGCCAATTTTCTGCACAATTGTATACAATTTCGCATTGCAGCTACAATTGTGTTCAGTATAATATCAGCGTGTTTAAAAAAGTGAATAAAGCTAAAAATCCATATAATAGCTTTTATTTCCATACACGCAAATGCATTAGGAAATGCATTTTCCAAATCAAAAAATAAAGAAAATTGGTCACATTTGTGTTATTCCTTTACAGCCCGTGAAGAAAAAGGAATATTAGGCTGTTGCAAAAAATAGCAGTGTCTGCATTTTTCTTTAGAAACTCAAACAATCACTGTATAAACCGAAAAATGTTTCAAGATTTTGCTTTAATTTGAATCACTGAACTTATATTTCTGAGAACTGCTGCACATCTGTGTTGCATTTAGTCCACCAACTTCTGCACCTGTTACATTCCATAATTCTTCTGCATTCCTTGGTTTTGTCTCAGAAGCACCATTTTTTTAATGTCATCCCACAAGTTGGTCTGGACACTCCATAACATCAATCTTGTTGGTCTGGAACCATGATGCTGTTTGTTTACTGGTATTTGGGGTTATTGTCTAGTTGAAACACTAGTTTCAAGGGCATTTCTTCTTCAGCATAAGGCAATATGACATTCAAATATTTAGAAGTATTGAAACTGATCCATAATCCCTGGTATACGATAAATAGGCCCAACACCATAGTATGAGAAACATCTCCATATCATGATATTTGCTTCACTGTCTTCACAATGTACTGTGGCTTGAATTCAGTGTTTGGGGACCAAACTGTCTGCAGCCCCTAAACCCAAAAAGAACAATTTTGCTTTTTATCAGTCCACAAAATGTTGCTTTATTTTGCTTTAGGCCAGTCAATGTATTCTTTGGCAAAATGTAACCTCTTCAGCACGTCTTTTTTTTTTTTTAATTTTTTTAACAATGGGACTTTGCGAGGGCTTCTTGTCGATAGCTTTAATATACATTGGCATCTTCTAATTGTAACCGTACTCACATGTAACTTTAGACCTTCTTTGATTTTCCTGGAGCTGATTATTGTCTGAGTCTTTGTAATTTTGGCTTTCTATCAATTTCAAATCTTCCACATCTTTCAGGTTTTGGTTGCCATTTTAAAAATTTGAGATCCCGTGACACTTCCCTTTGCTCTAGCAGCCAGTTTCTTCTTCTGTGGCTTCCGGAGAGGTGCATTCCTTGGCAGCAAATGAAAAGGCTGGGCTGCCTGCCTCTTTGAATCCACTGATATGCTGCGGAGCGCTGATCAAAGATTGCTCAGGAGTCTGGTGCTTGTAACATCAAATTTACGGCTTTATTCAAACGCTTGTGAAGATTGTGAAGGGAGTATGATTCTAACGCGTTTCATGCCGTAAAAACTGGCCACTTCGTCAGAGTGATTAGTGAACACGTATGTCATTGTATAAATAGCCACGTGCATGCATATCATTAACAATTCAAAGGCAAAGTGATGGTTTAAAGACAAAGTAATAATTTTAAAGGCAAAATAATCCTGTGGTAATAAATATGTTCATAAGGTGTATAAAGAAATTAATAAATTCATGGCCTCCTTCAGCTATTGAAGCATTCCAATCCTTGAAAGATGCTTTCACCTCTGCCTCTGTCCTCCGACATCCTGATCCTGTGTTACCCTTCTTCATTGAGGTAGATGCATCCAAGGTTGGTGCCGGAGCTATCCAATCCCAAAGACATCCTGCTGATGGGAAATTTCATCCATGTGCTTACTTTTCCAAAAAATTCTCTCCAGCAGAATTAAGATTTTGGGAATCGTGAACTCTTGGCAGTAAAGCTTGCTCTCGAGGAGTGGCGTCACCTTCTAGAAGGATCTTCGATCCCGGTCACTATCTATACTGAACATAAAAACTTAGAATTCATACAATCTTTTAAGAGATTGAATCCCCGTCAGGCAAGGTGGGCCAATTATTCTTCCTGCCAAGATTATTGCTTCCCTTTTTCCTCAGTTTGCCAAGCAGATCCTGTCGGGTCAGTCTTCCGCTTCTGCTGATACACCCATTGGGATGGCATTTGTACACTCTGAGCTTAGCTTGCCCATCCTACAACAGACTCATTGTTCCAAGCAAGCTAGACATCCTGGTCCAGAAAAGACTCTTGAGCTATTACGACGCCTAGTCTGGTGGCTGACCATCTGTAAAGACGTCAAAGACTTTATTGCAGCCTGTACTATTTGTGCCACCTCCAACACCAGCCATAATTGGCCTAGTGGGTTATTACAACCTCTACCCATCCCCTCTCGTCCATGGACTCATTTAGCCATGGACTCCATTGTAGAGCTTCCACCCGTGATCTGGGTAGTCATTGACTGTTTCAGCAAAATGGCAGATTTCATCCCTTTACGAAAACTTCCCTCAGCGGTGGAACTATCCCAGCTCTTCATCCAATTTATATTCCGGTTGCATGGCTTCCCAGCTGAGATAGTCTCTGACTGGGGATCTCAATTTGCAGCTAAGTTTTGGCGTTCATTATGTAAAGACTTGGTTATTACACTTTAGTTCTCCTCTGCCTATCATCCCCAAACCAATGGGGCAGCGGAGCGTGTAAATCAAGCTTTGGAACAATTCTTGTTCCCTCTGTCAGGATGATTGGTCCGATCTTCTCCCGTGGGCGGAATTCGCTCATAATAATGCTTGCCACACCTCCACTGGAAGGTCTCCATTTATGACTGTGTATGGTCAGCATCCTCAAGCCTTCCCACAAGACTTTGTTCTGTCTAACGTTCCTGCTGCACATGTCTGCTATTTGGGCTGCAACCAAATCAAGTTTGGAAAAGAGTGCTCTTGTGCATAAGACTTTTGCTGATCGCAGACACAGGTCCTCTCCTCCATACAAAGTTGGTGATAAGTGAATGTTCCTAGTGGATAACCATACCTTAAGAGTGCCTTCACCCAAGTTGGGTCCAAAATCTGTTGGTCCATTCTCCATTGTGGAGATTGTCAATCCTGTGGCCGTTAGACTTCAGCTTCCCCTGGAGATTAAAGAGACGGACTGCTACTGTGGCCATAAAGCTGCAATCTTAAACAAACCCAGGTGTGCAAGGTCTGGGGCATGGACATGAGGCTTTGTAGGAGAAAAACTTAAATCATTTCCAACGGCCAAAAGGCAGGGAGAGAGAAAAGAGCAAGTTCACTACGGTACACATAAAGCCGCAATCTTAAGGCAACCTGGACATGCAAGGCCCGGGGCACAAGACGCAAACATTACCTAGCAGTAAAACCCTCAATCACTCCCAATGGCCAAAAAAAGTAAGACTGCTACAGTGCCTATAAAGCCACAATTATAAGGCAACCCAGACATGCACAAGTTCCATGACTACAGCTGTCAATCGTTTCCATCAGAACAGATTTAAACTTTACATTTTAAATACAACAGAGGGAGAGAAAATACCTACATTCACCAGAGCTATCAAACGAGAGCTGTTAAAGTAGATCTGTCAAACCCCTTTATCACAAGAACTATCAAGATAGATCTGTCAATCCACTTCCATCACTAGAGCTGTTAAAGAAAGAACCTAATTACACTTGGGAACCAATTCACCTATGCAAATTCAACTGACCAAAAGTTGAATGACAGATGCAAGAGAATCAGCCAATGAGAATGTAAGTGCAGCAGGGTTAGGTGTCACTTTAACAATAACGATAATCACTACTGTTGTTGAACTAGGACTGTCAAAGTAAAAATTTCAAAACCCTTCCAATGCTAGAGCTGTCAAAGCAGACCAATCAATTCTCTTCAATTACAAGAGCTTTCAGTCTTCCATTAAACAGTATAAACCAGTATAAACCAATCCATGAACACAACTATCAAACCATATTCCTTTCCATAGCTTTTAAAGTAGAGCTATCAAAACAGATGTTTCACAGCCATGGCATTAGTAGAGCTTTAGATTTTCCATTTTACATGTAGGGAGTGAAAATCCCTACATCCATTAGAGCTATCAAGATAGAACTGTCAATCCGATTGGATCAGTAGAGCTTTTAATGTAGAGAAAGAACGTAATTACACATGGAAACCAATTCACCTATAAGAATTAAGCTGACCAAAACCTTAAATAGTAACAATAAAAAATAAAATAGTTTCTAAGGAATGGCAATATAATGTACTGCTGACCTGCACTGATAAAATTAAATGTTTAAGCAACACTTGTATAGTTTATATAAATAAACTATTGGGTAGCCATGCGTGTAGCCATCCAAGCTCAGGAAACAAAGTATATAACAGAAAACATTTGGATAATACCATTGTATACTACAGAACTTATCTGTTATCTGCTGTTCAGCTTGTGCCTTTTCACCTGTTTCCGCTTTGAATGGCTGACCCTATGGCTATATAACTGTAGTAGAGATTTTGAAGTAAATACACCAGTTTTACCAGTGCAGGGCAACAGAACATTACACATTCATTAACTTAAAATGCTTTAATTTTTTGGTGTTCCTGTTCACATGTTCACACATACTAAATGCTGATGGGGCACCAGCATTATGTCACTGTATGTAGTACATCTTAGAGTGGTCCTAATAGGTTACCCTGTCTCCTGCTCTGTTCTGCCTGCCATTTTCTCCCTGTGTGTGCCATACTCTGTCTGCCCTATCCTCCCTTTGTGTGCCATAAAGGCCATGTTCTAGGGCGCCAACATTTTAGGGGCAGCATGCCATCCAGCTGCTTTTTGGTGAGCATGGGGAAACGAGCAGCTCCCCAGTGCTCCAGCGCACGCCCGTGTTCACTCGCGGGGGGTGGGGTTAGTGCGTGCAAGCAATAGGTCTGCATGGTCAGGTGCTAGGACTGCGCGGCCTAGGGCCCTGGCTCTGGCTCTGCCTGCCCTATGCTCCCTGTGTGTGCCATACTCTGTCTGCCCTATGCTGCCTGTGTGTGTGCAATACTCTGCCTGCCCTATGCTCCCTGGGTGTGCCATACTATGCCTGTCCTATTTTCCTTGGGTGGGCAACACTCTGCATGTGTGTGAAAATTGATGTTAGGGGCCACTAAGGTGTTAAATTATGTGCTGGTGGTGGGGGGGTGCTGTCTTATCTACAGGGGAGGATGAGGCATATGGATTTAAGGGTATGTCTTAATATGACAACTTTTTTTTTACATATGAGTGACAAGTGATATCCCTGCAGTAAGCACCAACCATTTGGTTTTTTGGTGTGCTTTAATGTGGACATGGTCTTCTGGTAACATAGTGTGCTTTATAAACAGGGAGTGGCTAACACTGGCTTCTATTATCGGGCCTCCAGCATGTAGGCCAGAAAAATACTGGCCCTCAGTAGCACTGAAGTTAAACAGCACTGGCATAAAGCAAGGCAATATTTATAGTACTTCATTAATATTAATAGGGACACTTTTTAAAACATGTCCAGGTGCTTACATATTGATTTTAGAATTCCAGAACCCTCTCTGCTGAAGGCTGGAGATGGCTTGACCATCAGAGGTGGGCCAGACCGTCCAGGTGCCCTAGTCAACCTGGCTGGCCACCTTCCCCCTGTGACTGAGCTATGATGTGGCCCGGGAACCAGCGAGCAAGCTGCGGGCATGATCAGGGAGAGCGGTAGCAGGAGAAATATAGTCTGGAATATGTTTAGGCAGACGGGTACCTGCTCAGCACACTCCTAGTTCCGGCCCTGATAACCACGGCCTGTAAGCCTTTGGTATGGCACCTACACAGTAGTTCCAGGGAAAGAAGACTTGAGGCTGCAGATAAAGGGGAATCGGCTTCTGAGGACTCATGCTGACCTGTACACCCATGCATTGTGTCAAAATGGCAGCTACAAATATGAAGATGTTGGGACCCTGTTCTGCTCAACTTTCAATATTTGAAATTCAAATACTGGCTTTTAGGGAGAGGCTGGGTGGTAATAGGGACCAAGGCAACTTAACATCATTAACATGCCTTTATCCTTATTCAGGATGCACTGTAAAATAAAGTGTGTGAAGTAGGACACTGATAACTCTGAAGTTATCTTTGAGATTCCAAGGGCCAAGGGATTATTCAGAAGTCATTTCCTTCTCACAAAGAGCTTCCTGTTATAGGCCCCAGTCAGGGTCAATTCCTAGTACCAGTTTGGTGAAAAGCTGTAAACAAGAGGGATGTAAACCATTAAACGTTTTTAGCCATTACGCACAATCCTTCCTGTAGATCCTCAATGCTGAGTTCTGAAGTTCAAAGGACCAGAAATGACATTAAACTGATAGGGGGGAATGTAATAAAAGTCGCAAAGAGCAAAACAGTTAGCACAAATAAGAATAAAAAGTCTCATTAAAATTCGCAATGTAATAACAGTTTAAGGAAGAATAATGTAATGTAATACTCTTCCTTAAACTGTTATTACATTGCATATTTTAATCACGCAATGTGAATTGCTCATTGACCACTTTATAGACGTGCTTGAAGGTGTCGTAATCTTTTGGAGCAAACATAACAACTTTTTCAGTAAGAAGTTTCATTACATTCACTGCACACTGGCGCAAACTATAAAATTCGTAAACTTTCTTCCACTGTCGGAAGTCCAGGTTCGCAAAAGCTATATTAAATTTGCACAAAGGCATAACTTTTCGCATTGTGAATATTTTTTATTACATTCCCCTAATAATGTTAATGAAGTCCTGTTCTTGTGTGTTAAGCATCATGTTTTTTGTGACTAATTGACTTGTAAGTCTCCTGTGGGGCTTTCACAATCACATGAGCAAAGACATTTTAGCCTTTGCTTTACTTTTAGTCTGAAAAAAATCCATGTTTAACACTTTTTTAAAAACGATAATGTTATATAACTCTTTCTGTGTATTTGTTTTTACTATATTAATTTATGTGGCTCCAAAACGCATACAGAGGGTTGTACAGAGATTTTTTTCTCAATGTATTAGTCCCTGGAGAAGTGGAGTTGGCATCTAACTTCTCTAGCACACAACAGATTAGGGGCAGTTTCATCAGGAGCCATTTAACACGACTGTATGTTTTTGGGGTGTGGGAAGAAACCCATGCAAACATGAAGAGAATGGAAGAGATGGAAAGCTCCAGATGGTAAGTGCCCAGGTGCAAAATCGAACTCAGGGCCTAAAATAAAATAATACAAATTTCTAAAATAAAAGATTCATCCTTTGATGCCATAGATGGACAGCTTGCTTTTATATGGCAAACAAAATTCCCTAGTTAGGTGCCAATTTGAACTCAGAGGGGAAAATATCATTATATATACTTATAGAGAATGGCAAAAGGAGAGCTCCTTGGCACAATCAGTCGAGCAAACTTCATATAATAAGCATAATTGTACATTCTCTCTTTTCTATAAGTTCACTGTAATATACTGTGCTGTCACCTTAAGCTTGGGACAGCAGCTGGTCACATGTTCTCTTCTTCCTGTTCCTGTACAGAGAGTGTTTGGAAGACTAAGCCACCATTCTCAGTGTGCTGTCATACATGTTGTGTTAACCCTTAGTAAAAGTTATTCTCTACTAGACTAGTTCCTGTGTGTGCCTGTGCTCTGGTTCACTGTCTCAGGGTGGCCATAAATGGGCAGATTTAAGCTGCCAATTAGGGTCCTTAAAGGAATTGTTCAGTGTAAAAATAAAAACTGGGTAAATAGATAGACTATGAAAAATAAAAAAATACTTCCTGCTTTTCAACTGTCTTGGTTACCAGGCAGTAACCAATCAGTGACTTGAGGGAGGGGCACATGGAACATATGAATAGGTCACTTCCTTTGATAAACTTTAAAATCTATATGGACTATCTTGATTTTAGAAACCATTTTTAGAACCATTGTTCACATGGCTTGAGAAAGAGCCGAAATTGGCTCGGAACGTCGCTGTAAAATGTGCACATATATGGTGATGTATATGCTTTTTTCACTATAATATAACTTTTTTTGCATACAATTGTGAGTGCTGTCCGTTTTTGTATACGTGGGGGCATATTTACTTAGCTCGAGTGAAGGATTAGAATGAAAAATACTTTGAGTTTCGAAGTATTTTTTTGGCTACTTCGACCATCGAATTGGCTACTTCGACCTTTGACTACGACTTTGAATCAAACGATTCAAAGTAAAAATCGTTCAACTATTCGACTATACTGTCGCTTTAAAAAAAAACTGACTACCTACTTCGCCACCTTAAACCTACCGAGCACCAATGTTAGCCTATGGGGACGAATTGCGGTTAATCCTTCGACTTCGCTATTCGAAGTCGAAGGATTTAACTTCGATGGTCGAATATTGAGGGTTAATTAACCCTCGATATTCGACCCATAGTAAATGTGCCCCTAAATATCGAGGGATAACCGGAAACCTCACTGGGACTTGCACCACACATAAAGAAGATATAGCGTAAGTGCTGTTGCTGACAAACACAAGAGTGTATATATATATATATATACAGTATATATAGTCAAATACAAGAGTCCTCTGCACTCAACCCATTATCAATATATTTAAGACAGATCCACACAGAATTAGAGTGCTCACCTGAACGTAATTACCCTCTCGGGTGCCGGGTGCTAAACAGTCCACAGGACCTCCTGCTCAAGGTCCAAATAACTCGAACATCCAAAGAAAACTGTAGCACACCGATCAAACTTGTCTTGTGAAGAAAAGTGTTTTTATTGGCTCACGGCAGACATAAAGTTTGGCAACGTTTCGGGCCACGCAGGGCCCTTTATCAAGCCTATATAGCGTAAGTGCTGTTGCTGACAAACACAAGAGTGTATATATATATATATATACAGTATATATAGTCAAATACAAGAGTCCTCTGCACTCAACCCATTATCAATATATTTAAGACAGAGACATTTTGTGCATACTGCTACTAAAAAATGTCTTACCCTTTAAACAAAACAGGGATTGTTTGTCCATATATTACAATATATTTAAGCTGGCCAACTACGTCAAAGTCATCCCATATCTGGCCTATGCTCAATTCTATTGCTTCATTATACATTTTACAAAGGGACTAAGTTTTACCTGCAACTTACTAGCTGCTTTCAAAGCAAAACTCCCAAACTTGGGTGCCCTTGTTCAAGAAAATTTAATGTGCAAAAAATTCCGGGAAAGGGGATATCCAGAAGCAGTGATTAGTGAAGCTAGAAGCAAAATTAATACAGTTAGAAACAAAAAGACTAATAGGAGGAGAATCCCCTTTGTTACAGAATACAATAGACAGTATCAATCAATCAGTAATACACTTAGACGTCATTGGCATATCTTACAACGAGCATATCCACACATAGATGAATTTATTGCTCCGCCGATTGTCTCCTATAGAAGAGGCAGAACAATTGGTACCATGGTGACTTCTGCCCAAGTAAAGAAAAGAATCAGAGAGGTTGATACTTTTCTCGGTAAGAGAGCAACAGGAATGTCACCATGTTACAATTGTAACCAATGCCCCTTTGTACACAAAGGGAAAGATTTCATCCATCCTGAGACGGGGTACACTGCCCACTTGAGGGGCTTCTACACCTGTGTTTCTAAATATGTTGTATATGTGTTGATTTGTCCGTGTGGTCTCATCTATGTAGGTGAGACCACACAGATGATTAAATCACGTATCTCACAACATAGATCTGCTATTAATCTAGGTAATATGAGTCAGCTGGTGTCCAAGCACTTCCTGGAGAAAGGACATACAGTAGTGCTGATCAACTCAGATTTATGGTGCTTGAAATGATCCCCCCACTTAAAAATGGAGGTGATTGAGAACTCCGCTTAAAACAGAGGGAAGTGTGGTGGATCCACAAACTTGGGTCCTTACAGCCCAAAGGATTAAATAGAGATTATGATCTATACCTCTTTCTATGAGTTTGTAAAAAAATTTGAAGACATTTAGATATAATTTGGATTGAGCCTGTCAATAAATCATGTATTTATAAATTATAAACTATGTTGGTTATCGTAGGTTAAAATAGGTACATGAAGGGTAAGGGCAATATGTATGAAATATAATGTAAACTTTGACCTGTAGGGGTCATAATTGTATACTCAACGCTGATGTCACTTCCTGATAACTCCTTTTTAAGTCACCTGACCTTGCACACCTGTAAACCATGTGTAACCTTTGGCTTGATAAAGAGCACGATGCATGCCCGAAACATAGCCTGATGTTTTATATTTAATACACGTTTTCTGATCAAGTGAGTGCTGCCTTACCTGTGTGTTTTTTTGTATGAGGAGGAGGAGAGATCCGGCAATCCCCCTAAAGGCTGTGCACCACGAACGTTTTCCTCAATTGGAGAGTGCTGATACTGTGAGTTACGATATATACAGTATATATATCTATCTATATATATCTATCTATCTATCAATCAATCAATCAATCAATCAATCAATCAATCAATCAATCTATCTATCTATCTATCTATCTATCTATCTATCTATCTATCTATATAGATATATATATAGATATATAGATATATAGATATATATAGATATATATATATATACAGTATATAAACTAATTTTGCAAAGGACCAGCACACTGTTTTCTCAAATATTCAAAGTGTTTTTATTTTTCACATCACAGTGCCAGTGGAGGCACTGTGATGTGAAAAATAAAAACACTTTGAATATTTGAGAAAACAGTGTGCTGGTCCTTTGCAAAATTCGTATATGTATAGTTTTGACCAAGCACCTGGAAAGTGGATTAGGTGACGGAGTGGCGGTATCACTTGTATTGTCTTTTTATATATATATATATATATATATATATATATATATATATATATATATATATATATATATATATATATTCGATGCAGGGATCAGCACACTCTAGTAAAGGTGAATTAAAGTGTTTTTATTTGTAACACAGCATTGTTACAATGTTGTGTAGCATTGGACAATGCTGTGTAACAAATAAAAACAAATTCACCTTTACTAGAGTGTGCTGATCCCTGCATCTATTGTATCATTCCAATTGATCGTGCACCTCGCCTGCGACAAGGACAGAGTGCGGACACCCATGCATCTTTATATATATATATATATATATATATATATATATATATATATATATATATATATATATATATACAGTGGTGTGAAAAACTATTTGCCCCCTTCCTGATTTCTTATTCTTTTGTATGTTTGTCACACTTAAATGTTTCTGCTCATCAAAAACCGTTAACTATTAGTCAAAGATAACATAATTGAACACAAAATGCAATTTTTAAATGAAGGTTTACGTTATTAAGGGAGAAAAAAAACTCCAAATCTACATGGGCCTGTGTGAAAAAGTGATTGCCCCCCTTGTTAAAAAATAACTTAACTGTGCTTTATCACACCTGAGTTCAATTTCAAAGGTTATAAAGCCATTTCTAAAGCTTTGGGACTCCAGCGAACCACAGTGAGAGCCATTATCCACAAATGGCAAAAACATGGAACAGTGGTGAACCTTCCCAGGAGTGGCCAGCTGACCAAAATGACCCCAAGAGCGCAGAGACAACTCATCCGAGAGGCCACAAAAGACCCCAGGACAACATCTAAAGAACTGCAGGCCTCACTTGCCTCAATTAAGGTCAGTGTTCACGACTCCACCATAAGAAAGAGACTGGGCAAAAACGGCCTGCATGGCAGATTTCCAAGGCGCAAACCACTTTTAAGCAAAAAGAACATTAAGGCTCGTCTCAATTTTGCTAAAAAACATCTCAATGATTGCCAAGACTTTTGGGAAAATACCTTGTGGACCGACGAGACAAAAGTTGAACTTTTTGGACAAAAGTTGAACTTTTTGGACAAAAGTTGAACTTTTTGGACAAAAGTTGAACTTTTTGGACAAAAGTTGAACTTTTTGGACAAAAGTTGAACTTTTTGGACAAAAGTTGAACTTTTTGGAAGGTGCGCGTCCCGTTACATCTGGCGTAAAAGTAACACAGCATTTCAGAAAAAGAACATCATACCAACAGTAAAATATGGTGGTGGTAGTGTGATGGTCTGGGGTTGTTTTGCTGCTTCAGGACCTGGAAGACTTGCTGTGATAGATGGAACCATGAATTCTACTGTCTACCAAAAAATCCTGAAGGAGAATGTCCGGCCATCTGTTCGTCAACTTAAGCTGAAGCGATCTTGGGTGCTGCAGCAGGACAATGACCCAAAACACACCAGCAAATCCACCTCTGAATGGCGAACCACAGTGAGAGCCATTATCCACAAATGGCAAAAACATGGAACAGTGGTGAACCTTCCCAGGAGTGGCCGGCCGACCAAAATTACCCCAAGAGCGCAGAGACAACTCATCCGAGAGGCCACAAAAGACCCCAGGACAACATCTAAAGAACTGCAGGCCTCACTTGCCTCAATTAAGGTCAGTGTTCACGACTCCACCATAAGAAAGAGACTGGGCAAAAACGGCCTGCATGGCAGATTTCCAAGGCGCAAACCACTTTTAAGCAAGAAGAACATTAAGGCTCGTCTCAATTTTGCTAAAAAACATCTCAATGATTGCCAAGACTTTTGGGAAAATACCTTGTGGACCGACGAGACAAAAGTTGAACTTTTTGGACAAAAGTTGAACTTTTTGGACAAAAGTTGAACTTTTTGGAAGGTGCGCGTCCCGTTACATCTGGCGTAAACGTAACACAGCATTTCAGAAAAAGAACATCATACCAACAGTAAAATATGGTGGTGGTAGTGTGATGGTCTGGGGTTGTTTTGCTGCTTCAGGACCTGGAAGACTTGCTGTGATAGATGGAACCATGAATACTACTGTCTACCAAAAAATCCTGAAGGAGAATGTCCGGCCATCTGTTCGTCAACTCAAGCTGAAGCGATCTTGGGTGCTGCAGCAGGACAATGACCCAAAACACACCAGCAAATCCACCTCTGAATGGCTGAAGAAAAACAAAATGAAGACTTTGGAGTGGCCTAGTCAAAGTCCTGACCTGAATCCTATTGAGATGTTGTGGCATGACCTTAAAAAGGCGGTTCATGCTAGAAAACCCTCAAATAAAGCTGAATTACAACAATTCTGCAAAGATGAGTGGGCCAAAATTCCTCCAGAGCGCTGTAAAAGACTCGTTGCAAGTTATCGCAAACGCTTGATTGCAGTTATTGCTGCTAAGGGTGGCCCAACCAGTTATTAGGTTCAGGGGGCAATTACTTTTTCACACAGGTTTGGATTTCTTTTCTCCCTAAATAATAAAAACCCATTTAAAACACTCATTTAAAAACTGCATTTTGTGTTTACTTGTGTTATCTTTGACTAATAGTTAAATGTGTTTGATGATCAGAAACATTTTGTGTGACAAACATGCAAAAGAATAAGAAATCAGGAAGGGGGCAAATAGTTTTTCACAGCACTGTATATATATATATATATACATATATACATATATATATATATATATATATATATATATATATATATATATATATATATATATATATATATATGGAACATGCAGGAGCACTCATCAAACAAAAACACAGCATGTCTGGGTGCAGACAAACTAACAAAAAACAACTGGCTCAGAGTAACTGATTTCACTAAACAAGCAAAATAAATTCTCATGTTTCAATCACTTCCTCAGGGTTTCTCATTTTTAGAATAAGATATTGGGCAGGCTGATGTACATCCAATTCATCTTCTTCCCAGTTAATCTGCTGTTGATCGAAATGAAGAAGTCATCCTAAATGTTTTAGTAAGTCGTTCTGGAGTTAATCAAAATTAGATGTTGTCTAGCCCATAGAAAATTCCTTGACAGTCACAAATCTGTCTGTTTCTCAGTTTGTCCCTGGAATCATCACCCACCCATTGTAACACATCAGTCTGTGACAGAGAACAACAAAAGCAGCTTGAGTTTCATTAGTGCATACATTTATTTTCAGTATCCTGAACAGCAGAGAAATATTTACATAAATGAACAATAGGGGGCACATTTACTTAGCTCGAGTGAATGAATAGAATAAAAAATACTTCGAATTTCGAACGTTTTTTGTGGCTACTTCGACCATCGAATTGGCTACTTCTTCCTTCGACTACGACTTCGAATCTAACGATTCGAACTAAAAATTGTTCGACTATTCGATAGTCGAAGTACTGTCTCTTTAAAAAAAACTTTGACCACCTACTTCGCCACCTAAAACCTACCGAGCATCAATGTTAGTCTATGGGGAAGGTCCCCATAGGTTTTCCTGCCAATTTGGGATTGAAGGAAAATCGTTTGATCGATGGATTAAACTGCTATTCCTTCAATTGTTCGTTCGAATTTAACTCGGATTTAATTTCAAGGGTCGAATATCGAGGGTTAATTAACCCTCGATATTCGACCATTAGTGAATGTGCCCCCATGCGTGTTATGCACATGCCGAGAGAAAGGCACAGCAGTTTCCTGTATAATACACCTATCAGAAGACAGAGGATAAAAGTGTAATAAATATGCAGTAATGCCCAAGGGAAATCCACAGTCCATAAGGATGACTAAAAATTAAATTTGGGCTCTTTATAAATTCAGTTTTAGCTCAGGCTTACTGATAAAGAGTTTTGCCATCCTCTCATTACTTGTGAACACTGATAGATATCTGCTGCTAAAATTGCTTTTCCCTGTTTTATCAATATGCACGAGAATATCTGGATGGAAACTAAATACTGCAATATTTCACTAAATGGTAGAGAGAGAGAAAAACATACTTTTTTTTTCAAATGTACATTTCCTGATTAATTGCTGGGTAGTAAAATAAAAATATGATTACTATTTGGGGATACAATTATGAGACAGAATTATGGCAAAACATCACTACACCATATTACAGAAGTATTTATGGGGTTAGGCACATCTTTCTGTTAGTAATAAGTTATTACTAACAATATTATATGGGAACTGTAGTTTCTTTTAAAATCAATCTCAAACCTAGCCCATGAAAAATATTGCATAAAACCTGATATGAATTTAGGCTAAAATCAATAACTGTTTTTAATACATTTACACCTTTATTGAAAAACATCATATATCCAGGTCATGTCCTGTTGCACATTCCCTAGATATATATCTATATAAAAGTTCTTGGACAGCACCACCTTCCATTCAGCTACCTTGTAGCTGCCCCTATGCACGGAGATCCAATGTATACAAAATAGAACAAAAAACCAGCACCAGGGGTCTTGATAAGAAAATAGTGATATATTGTTAAAGAGAGGCAAATACTTATCTTTACATTTTTCTTAGGTCCCTGCTACAAACAGCCAAAATGCAATTCCCTACTGCTCATTTTTATGGCAGTTATATGTTCCAATATACTGTATATGTATAAAGTACAGGATTTATATATCTTGCCATTGCAATTTCTGATTGTAATCATGGAAGATTTTTTTATGTATTTCATGTATGATTCATTAGAATGTTGTACATACTGGACTTACTTTAACTCTGTATATATATATATATATATATATATATAGATAGATATAGATATATATGTGTGTGTATATATATATATATATATATATATATATATATATATATATATATATATATATATATATATATATATACTGTGAAAGGCTTTAGCACCCACTTCAAAAGTTACATACCTGGGTGCAATTCAGAAATCAAATATCCAAAGGCAGAAAAAGCTGAAGCACACCAGGAATTTCTTCAAAAAGATAAAGTGTTTATTACATCAACGTTGATCTTTTTAAAGATCATAATATAAAATTATGTATTTATGTATTATAGATTTTAATTAATATTTGTATGTATAGTTCAAGACCAGTTTACAGGGGATATAGCTGTACAGGTAAACTGGTCAAATGTTCTCTTTCATCATGGATACTGAATGTGATTTAGTTGCAGTTTTCACCAAAGGTGTGTGTTAGCTCTGATTTGTCATGGATTTTAATCTGCTGGGTTCACTAATTTCCTCTGACTGTCCATATGTCATCAATGAACAGGCGTCATCCCCATGAAAGACTCTATTCGAGTGTCTCAAAAGGTATAATGGAATCAACAAAAGTTAAACAGAAGTTCATAGAACTGCAGTTTTTTTACAAGGAAGTTACAGGAATCAGTTACATTATGCACTATTGAACTAGGACTATTTAGTATGCTAAATCCTAAATGTTTGCTGCTGTTGAATAATGGACTTTTTTTTTTATAAATATAGTGCTAATATTTGGTTTAAAAAGACTTTTGATTCATTTTTTGCTTTGTGCAGAGCTCACTTATTAATATATTCTTAGAAATAAGTTTAAGCTGCTTAAGGAAATGCAGAGCTAGTATCAGCCCTTTGTTGTCAAACTGTTGGGGAAGCAACACTGTAAAGGTCTTAACTCAATAACAATATATTGTTGTCTTGAGATTTTTGGATAAGGACCCTTTACTTGTCTATAGGTGTGTATGTACAACAGAAAAACATAGGCACATCATCAAATATGAAATACAGGAGTAGAAACGAGGAAGTGCGATCTTCATTGTCCACAGTCTCTGCTCTTCTCTTCGCAATTTGGTGTTGCTGAGTTAACCACTATTTAGAAATAAAAAATACACATTTTAAAATAAACCAACTAACAGTCCAAAATATATGCAAGTCTCAAAAAAAATCAGTCAAATATTTACATCAATTTTGGATGTCCTTACAAACCGTCTGTAAAAGAAGCCTTAACGTCTTTCATTAACCAGTTAATACAAAACACAGTATAATACAATATAATAATGAATACAGTAAAATTTCACTGTAGAGAATAGTTCAATTTTACATTAAAATCTGTCTCAATCAAAATAATATACATTTTTGGTAATTTGGTGATTATAGTTTATATTGTTAAAACCAAGATATAAGAATTTGTGAAATGTCATAATTGCCCCTTTAAACAAGAGCCAGGGGCCCACTCGTTTTTTTCCCGGTGCCCTGCCGGCTCAGTCCGACCCTGAGTAGATATCCTTGTGTAAGCCACTACATACATCAGTGTCTCATATACATACATTGCATTATAGGCTCTATGAAATGGACCCTACTTTGGCCCGAACATTATATGTAAACTTTATTATAACAATGATTACCACACTTATATATATAATGCCTACATATTCCACAGTGGTGTAAAATAAATGGGTGCACATTAGGGATGCAACAAATCCAGGATTTGGTTCGGAATTGGGCTAGGATTCAGACCTTTTCAGAAGGATTCATCCGAATCAAAGTGCCTACCTGACGCAAACAAGATTCCTTAAAAGAAAGCGAAAAAAAAATGATGTGGTTTTCTTTAACCCTTCCTGTGCCTAATTTGCATATGCAAATTTTGGTTTCAAATCTGTACTGTATTTGGCTGAATCTTCCTCAAAAGATTTAGGATTCGGCCAAACCCCCCAAAAAAAGTGGATTGGGTGCATTGCATCCAATCATTGAATATATAGATTGCACATACAAATATAGCTGATATAACAGGTAATATAGCTTTAAGTTAGCAGTGCAATATAAAAAAAAAAAAAGACAAGGGCATTTTAATGCTCAACTTACATTTGACTGTATGTTCTTGGCTGTTGTTCTGTGGAAGAAGAGACAATTTATTAGAATTTTGACAAAGTCCAATTTACTGCAAACAACAATATAGCTCTGGCAATATAGCTCTAGGATTTTTTAATGCAGTTTTGAAAATTGACAATTATTGGCATCATTTACAAAACATATGACCATTATTCCTCCCCAGAAAGTGTTCTCCAGCCTTGACCAGGGAAAAACCTGCTTTATGGTACATGATTATTTTCACTGGTACTGGGCTCACTTAGCCCATAGCATGAAAAACAGCCCAAACCATTATTCCTTCTCCACCAAACTCTACAGTAGACATTATGCATCACGACATTAGTTATAAAGGTTGCAATATTATACATGTATACATTATTATGACGCATGCAAATAGTTAGTGACAGAAAATGACCCATCACACAAGTGCCTAAAATAGAAATAAATTAGTGGAATGATTATATATGATTATTATTATAGGGCTGTCCTGTGTATAAAAAAAATAATCAAATAATCATTATCCATGTAACTGGTTACCTAGCTGCTTCATGCATTTATCCAATTCTTCCATCTTTGCCAGCAATTGTTTATTGCTCCTGTTAAGATCGCTATCTGCTGTCAGTCTCAACATTTCCATATCTTTTCTAAGTTCATCTTTCTCTTTGGTGCATGTGGTTTGCAGACCCATCACATTTCTGAAATCTTCCAAACATCTTTTCAAGGATGCTTCTGTCTCTGCTTTGCCACTCATAAGCTCAATATTAGTAATGATGTTATGCTTTATATTAGCTAGAGATGCATTTATATAGTTTGCAACTTCAGTAGGCAAAGGTTTACAGCTCTGCAGGATATTATCAAGTTGAATTCTAGATTCATAGTTGGTCACTATTGTGCTAGGCACATTCCTTGCAATGGCCAAATCAAAGTTGCGCTGGAGGCGCTGAACCTCGACATTGAACTTTTCATCAATGGATATGCACGTGCTTATAAACTTCTCAATTTCATAGGCTGAGCAAAGTCTCCTGTTTGGGAGGGTGATGCATTTCTCTTGGATGGGTGGACAATCAGGGTGATTTCTGTTGCAGCCTGCTCTACAAGCCACTAAAGACATTTCAAGTTGTTTCTTGTCATCCTCATTGGTTTTTAGGTCACCTACAGAGGACAGTTGGGTATAAAACATAGTGTTAGATGAAATATGAAAATCTACTAAAGGGAACACATTTTCCTTTTCAATACACACACACACATGTATCTGTGTTATCCACACACCAAAACACATACACACTATTGGAGCACTAACTTGCACATTTACTAAGGTTCGAATGGTAAATTAGAATTAAAGTTTTCAAATTTTTGGTCAAAACTTACAATATCGAATTTAAAACCACCAATTCGAATTCAAATTTGAATGTGAGTTTAATTACACCGCAGCATGAAAACAGTTCTAATTTGATACTTCGCCATTGAAAACCTGCCAGGTTCATGTAGAAGTCAATGGCAGAGGTCAGTTGAAGTTACTAGCCTCTGTCAGTAGATGGAGTGCATTTAAATATCTATAAATAAGCTTTATTGTTTCATGTAGGATATATAATACTTTGATTTGCAACCCCAACTTGCATTGTTGCCATTTTTCTAGAACGCAATAAAATGTATTTTATGTGCACTATCCACGATCTGTTATTACTCCCCATACTTATGTTTAGGTGCTTCCCATTTCTAAAGTCTGCCTTGTTTGGAGTGAAATGTGTTTGCATGCCTAAAATTTTCGAGTGCAACCATATTGTCAGCGTGGATATTAGTCAAATGAAAGGGTGGGCGATTAATGTAACTTAACAATTGTGAGTAGTGATGGGCGAATTTATTCGCCAGGCGCGAATTCGCGGCGAATTTGCGCGATTCGCGGCAGGCGAATAAATTCGCGAAACGCCCGCGAAAATTCGGCGCCGTTTTTTTTTCGGCGAAGCTAAAGGGCAAAAAAACGCCAATCACTAATTGTGAGATTATGGTACAGTTTATGTTACCCTCCACCTCAAAGTAATGCAGAGTGTTTGTCTCAATAGTGCACTGCTGAAATGAGCCATTTAGATCATCTGCAATATTTCAGCAGCTCATCTTATAATAGTCATGCTTATCCTTTAACATTCTCTACTTTGTTTTGGCCTGCCACTTCAAAGTTCCCATCTCAGCCACAGCCTATGTGACAAGATCAACCTGATGTTGTTTCACATGAGGAATAAAATGTACACACATGGTTATGTTTACTATTTCTATTTACATATATATAATGTATATTTCTACTGCCCTTACAATCCCCTGTAAAAAGCATCTGGCTTTAAAGGATGACCGTGTTTTTGAGGATTTCTCACCTTGGAATTTTTTGATTATTATGGATATTTTAATTTCATATTCTTTGTCCTTTTCTCTTATCAGTCTGTTTAACTGTGGAAAAAGAAGAAATTGTGAGTTCTGTCTGTTGCAGTCGAAAATACAGTATGCGTGCATTCAAAGAAATAACATGATTAAACATGCAGATAAAACACAAAAATACGAGAAAAAAAAATCAATCTTACACCTTTCTTGGCACCCACTTATATTTTCCCATTCTTGGGGTATATTAAGTTTTTGATAAATATACCCCCTTATCTTTGCTTTCTTCCTCTGGACCATAGCATGTTTTTTCACCAATCAGATTCTCTAATGTGCTTTAATATAACTCAATTTGCTGTTTCTCAGTTGCCTGTTTTGAACTTTTTTAGGATATTACGTTTCCAGATAATAGATCCTATACCTGTACAAAGCATTTGCTTTTATACTCTTTTATTCTCTCTTTGGGTTCTAGTAAGTAAAGGTAAATACTAAGTAAAGCATGCATTGTCACTTATAACTGATGTAATTGCTCATCTCTCAAATCATCTTTCAATATCTTTTTACTGAAATGTTCATTCATTAATGCCTACACTATCAAACCTTCCAACATTTGAAAAATGCAAAGAGGGTCAAAAACATTAGCCATGAAAATTCCCAGCTTTCTTTGACCAGGCCCATTTTGTGACAGGACCAACTAATTACCATGTAAATTTTAAAAAAATTGGCAGGCTATAAAAGTTTGAACACATTTCTGGGCGTTTTAGGACCATGTTTTAGGTGTTCATAACAGTTTTGCTAATGAAGGTGAGTCACAGTTCTTCCAAGAGACCTGCTTATCTTAAATAGGTACAATTGTATCTTTGCTTATCTTAAATTGTTACAAATGTATTGAAGTACAGGTGCTGAGAATTCTGGGCTCTGCCAAAAAGCCTCTTATTTTAATTAAGTTTCAGAAACCTTTTCCGGCATCAGCGCAGGAGATCAAAAGAGAAACTCTGGACATATAGGTAATAAACACGGGACTGCAGGCTGAGCTGTCGAAATCGGGACTGTCCCGCAGAAAACAGGACAGTTAGGAGGTATACACTATAGCTGGGTACAATATAAATTTGTGTCAAAAAGCTAGACATAAAATAGTGCAAATAAAACAGTAGCATAATAGTAACATCATAATGCTAATATTCAATAATTAAACAAGATCTTTATGCACAGTGAAAAAAAACATTTAAAAGAAATGACATTACAGACTCAATAAATATTAGGATAACTAGGAGGCCTCAAACAGCAACATATAACATATTTGATTGTAGGACTGAGTAAGGCACAGAACAAACTATAATATTGTCTACAACTTTTGTTTTATTCAATAATATCCAAGAAAACCGAGCAGCTGTCAAATAACCCCTTTCTTGTTAAAGCAGTTAAATACATTAGCTTTTGTTTCATTACATTCCAGAAGAAATGAGACTGACTGAGCATCAAAGAAAAAGAAGGCTATAGCCTAGATAAAATCATTCTAATTGCTAGGCCCAATCCAATTTTCAGAAACAAGAGATTCCTTTGAGAATAAAGTAAATTATTAGACTGAATATCATTTTCTGTATATTCAGATAAATGTTTCTGCAGTCATCTTTAAAAATATAGTATCTATATCAGAGTACTAATATGTCATAGAAATGTAATTCATTCTATTTTAAGAATCTGGACTCATTGATGCAGTACCACTTAATACAGGGCTGTCCTTGTCTGGAGGAGGCCATGGTGTAAAAATGTATCTCAGACAGAAACCCCTGATACTGCTGAAATAAATCACATTTTAAATGAATACTCAATCAAGTGAGACTTTTACAAAAAAAAGCAGCAGAATGGTTTATTTATCACATGCTTTATAGACCTTTAGTGAATAGACTCCTCTGTTGTCCATTCCTCTGTTTTAATTGCTACTTAAGAAATATCCAGAGCTGGGGCACAGGCATACAAACAGGGGTATTCATTAAAATCGAACCATACTATGTTACCTTTTAGGATCCACAGGTCATTGGCAGTAGAAAACTCTCTTACAGAATATTCAATGTAAATGCAAGCAGCTTTCAGGTTTCAAGATATTATGAAAATACATTTGAAAATATTAAATGGTTAGTGAATCCAGGGGAGTGATGGAGCTGGGGCAAGTCCCCACAGCAAGGGTGTTGTTAGAAGACCCTGGAACTCTTTGCAAATTTTGGTACAGGCTCACCATCTTTGTTTCCCAAATTCTTATATCTGCAATTTTAATCTAAACACATCTTGCCTATATCCTGTATTACTACATGTGGAATTGTTAACTGGCCCATTTACAGTAGTTATTCCTGTTCCCCTAGGTCCAATACCTGGTTGTAGTTGAATTCCATAAAATCACTCAATCTATGCCCCTGGATTATACAACTCTAGTTATGGCTCTGGATTATACATTACTAGCTAATGCACTGGATTATACATCTCTAGCTATGGCACTGGATTATGTGACTCTAGCTCCGGCTCTGGATTATACAACTCTCGATATGGCCCTGAAGTATATGAGTCCACCTGTGGCCCTGGATTATACGATTTAATCTATGGCCTGGATTATACAACTCCAAATATGACCCTCTGTTATACAACCCTCAGTGTGGCCCCGGATAATATGACTTATGATTTCCCTTTATGATCTACATCCATAAAAACAACATTAGCATTTTTTTCCATGGAAAATATTACTTCATATAGAATTATGAGAAAATGTATATTGCTATATTTATTTCTATTTCTTATGTAACCATAACGCAATAAATATTTGAATGAAAAGCATGAAACAGGAGGGTGATTTGGTCAAGCTGTTGACAGTGTCTTGAGATCTACTGATCACCAGCTAAAGGTCTACTGGTAGATCCCCATCTACCTTTTGGGCACCCCTGCCTTAGCAGTTACTGGTTGAATGTTCTACTTTGAGTAAGAATGAGAGATAACCATACTTGTGCCAATTTTAGATTGCCAAACTACCTCACAGATGTATATAAAGTAGTGTGTTTGGCCATTGCCAAAGTACTGGTGAGACATGAATTGGGCTTCTTTTTGGTTCTCTTTAATTAATATTTTTAAAATTAGTTTTTTAGTGTCAGTATAACGTTAATAAACCTAATTAATTTAAATCTGCCAAGAAACAAAAAGACAGTTACAGCTGTTGCATAAGACCAGTGGTCCCCAACCAGTAGCTCGCGAGCAACATGTTGCTCTCCAACTCCTTAGATGTTGCTCTCAGGGTCCTTAAAGCAGGTGTTTATTTTTAAATTCCTGGCTTGGAGGCAAGTTTTGGTTGTATAAAAACTAAGTATAGTGCCAAATAGAGCCTCCTGAAGGCTACCAGTCCACATAGGGGCTACCAAATAGCCAATCACATGCTTATTTTGCACCCCAAGGGACTTTTTTTTATGCTTGTGTTGCTCCCCAACTTTTTTTACATTTGAATGTGGCTCACAGGTAAAAAAGGTTGGGGACCCCTGCATAAGACACTACTTCTTGTCCAGGTGCAGTAACCCATTCCAACCAATCAGTAGGTCGTCTTCGCTGGTCACATGTTTAAAAGCAAGTCTCCTGGACAAACTTAGCGCATATTATTAGATTTGGGGGGGGGAAATGTGAAGAAAACGTGAATACTTCTGTATTGACAAATTGTGAAAAAGAATGAACACTAGCACAAAAGATGTTTATCTCTAGCTATGTGTTGATGTCACTTTAAATAAACAGAAACCAATTCAGTAAACTATGATCTCAATATTCTCTATGCCAAACATTTTTTTTTTGCCAGACAGCTTTCAATCCCACAATATGTAACCTATAACCCATAGACTCCATGGCATTCTGTAACCTGATTTTGTATGCTCTATGGCACCTTACGAGCTCACAAGGGTCAATTGTATGCTAATTGTGTTTCACTTTTTTGAACTACGTAAGTTTTTACAGTTAGTATTTTAGTAAATGTCATATTTATATGAGTATAATTTATGCATGTTTATTGCATACAGGTGCTGCACATATTTTACAGTATGGGTTCCCTACAAAGGGTTTCACATTGTGTAAAAGCCTGACAGCACCTGATCAGTTCCAACAACAGACAGGCTGTGACATATTAAAACTGTTTGATAGATAGGGGGATCACTGCTGCACCCAACACATACAAGCTAAGTCAGTTCTTCTGTAAAGGGAGATCGGTTAGAGGAACCCATACCACCTCCCCAACTATGAAATATTTAGGTACCTCCTTTTTTGTAAAGGGGTAATAAAAAATGCCATTTGTAATAAACAAGCATAAAATAAACACCGGTATAGTATATTTTATCCAGAATGCTTGGCACCTTGTGTGTTTTGGAGAAGGGATCTCTCTGCAATTTGGATCTCCATACCTTAAGTCTGCTAAACATTAATTAAACCCAATATGATTCACGAGAAAAATGAAATTATTTAAAAAAAATAAAAAGTATTTGCTTAAAATGGACTCTATGGAAGATGGCTTTCCCATAACTCAGAACTTTGTGGATAATGGCTTTTTGGATAATGAATCCCATACCTGTACATATAGATTTTAAACTGAGATTTATTTTAGTAAAACACATTTAATTAAATGTGAACCTTGATGTGGGCATATAGTAACTATACAGAGGAAAATATGCTAGGGGGTAATTTAACTCCTTAATAACCCCCTAGATGTTAAAACTGATGTAATTGATGTCATTTTGGATGCATTTGTGGGATGTATCTCTAAACCATACAGCTTACACTGTATAGATTAGATAATATAGGTATCCGAAACTCCTACTACTTAACACCAAAATAAAAAGATTACCCTTGTAGTAGAAGATCGACTTATTAGTGAATTTTGGCACAACACAGTGCAACATATTATCCAGGGGAAAAATATATACAGTATTTCAGTAATACCTGCTCTGCTTAAAGGCAATCCTACTTGAAATCAAAGCCTGAATTTAGCAGACTATGCATTTTATTAATAAGTCAGAGGCTTGTTTAAAAATCAACACTTGATTTTAATTCCTTTTTCGGAAAACCTGTAAATAAACTTTGCAACTTTCTACTAGATCATTTCTTATTGCATTACATAGACAAAACATATACCATCATCTATTTAGCATATGCACTCACCAATGTATTCAACGCTGTTAAATTTTCCATCTTGGCTTTTGTGTTTTGCAGCTCAACAATGCCAAAGTCCCTCTCCTTTGTTGTAGTGTTGAACTTCATATTAAGTTGGCCATATCTGTTCAGCAGAACCCTGTGTTCAAAGATCTGTTTCTGGTAGAGAGATTCCAAAGACTCTAACCTTGCCTCTATGCCCTCATTAGTAGTGCCATAGATCATGAAAAGCACCAGCCCGAGGATAATAAGAAATTGAATTAGAGATGCGAAAAGAAAAAAGTATTTCAAATAATACCAGCAGCTCTTCTGGTTAGACGTGAGCTTGTCTTTGGATTCTAGTCCAAATTTGGCCATTGCATAGCTGGAATCCATGGTGTAACCATCAAATGTTAATGACTGTTTGCCAGTGTCTAATATTATTGATCTTGCTCTTCTTCTACCTTCTAAAAAACTGAATATGGAACTCTGAAATACAGGTCTTTATCTGTTAAACATATCCTGACACATAACAAGTGCCTAGGCTGCTTATCTTTGAGACAACATTAATCATGTTTACTTAGTAGAAGTCTGACAGACTGGGTGGGGTCTGCCATATTAATTCCTCTGTTGGGCTGTTTATATTAGTTCCTTAAAACATTTTCAGACTTCGGCTCCTTCCTGCTAGTCAGGATGCCCTGACATCCTTTACTGTGTCATAACAACCCACTGTGAGATAAGACCTATTGTTATCATTTTAATGGACAAGACACATATTCACGCTCTGGAACAGAAGCACCCCTCATTCTACCACTCCCTCTATACTTTACACTTTACTAATCATATCTGGTTTATATCTGCAGATATTGCAATTGGAAATGTTACTTTATTTTGAATTATCACTTGGAGGAATTTATACAACTAGATTATAACTGGAAAATGAAATATTTGAAACATAATATGTGATCCTGTAGGATGATATTTGGACCTTTAAAATCATCCTGGCATAGAGATCCAAAACCACCGTGCATTATTGTATTGATAACTTGCTTTTCTCTACTGGTTTTTATAGTAATTCTTTTTTCTTTTAGAGAATGTACCAAAGTTAACCATCCTGTTGCCTGGTTGACCCACATATTTTATATGTAAATATGCTGCAAAAGGAAAAGTTGTATTCCACACAACAGTTTCAGAACACAACAGTTTCAGTCCCTCAAGCAATTTTGTGTACTTTTAGACAACACTATGGGACCTCTGTATGTAAAGGCATAAGCACCACAGGGATTGTGTGAGTAAAATGATTAGTTGAGGTATTTTCTCAAGTGCATAACCTTACCTTTTAGACACTGAATCACATCTACCACACTTTTATTCAGACCCTGCTGCAAGGATGCCACATCCTGGATGGATTTAAGTGGCCTATTGCTATCTACAAATGCCTGCCCTGATTGCAAGGCTCACCCTAAAGTTGTTAATGAACAATTGAAATTAAAGTGGACCCAATACAGGTCTCTGTGGAACCCTCTGTACAAGTTCTTGTATCCAGTCATCTATCCATGTACAAATTGTATTATTAAGTGGGAGCATAGACATTTCAAATATACTTGGTATGCAGTTCTTACCCGTTAACCTCTGTCCTTTTTTGCCGTCACCCTAGTCGTCTTCTTCCTTCACAAAGCCTGACCTTAAGACCGAGAGACCAAACTGCTCCCATGCAGTTACTCATAGCAACCAATAAGATCTTTGCTTTCCTTTCTAACTTAAACTAGACTGAATACCTGAGTTATTTTAGTGACAGTTTGTAACCATTTTAAGCATGGTTGACAACATATAAAAATTATTTTTAAGGGAAAGCGTATATCATGCACTTCCACGCCATTTTGGAAGAGCACTAAAAAAAACACTCCCATCATAAATACTATAATTTATATGCATGATCATTACAATTATACTACATTATAATAATGCATGTCAATAGCTATAAGTGCAAACTAATCAGAACTGATTTCTATTCATAACATTTGCGATTCTTCCAGGCATTCATTCATCTGACATTCATCAGCCACATTGCCAAAGGGAAAAAATTACCCGAGGGACTGTCCCTGTAGGTGCTGTTAAATAAACTGAGCTAATACCAGGGATAAACTTAATGGCAACTCTTATAGGCCAGAACAGCTTTGCAGGTAGCATATATTGGTTTCCAGTTTCAAAGAAATATTGAATATTACTGGTTATCTGAACTGGGCTTCTGTAATAAAAAGTACTATGTTTGCCAAGGGACAGTAACCCATAGCAGCCAATCAGCAGGTAGCATTTACTGGCGACCTGTTGAAAACCCAAACATCTTATTAGTTGCTATAGGATACTGCTTCTGGGCAAACTTAGTGCCTTTTATTACATGTAAATCAAACAGGCCTCTGTAGAATAAAGGGCTTATGTCGTTTTAGCTGAAAATGGTGGACGATTTATTATTTGCCGAAAAGCTTAAAATGCAAAAAGGAGCGAGAGTTCATGCAAATTTTACAAAACTATTAGTAGACAAGTTAGAGTAAATCTTGAGCAGCACTGTCCAACATTTTTTTTGTAAAAAATGTCCAGGGACATAAGAAATTATAATAGTTTTATTCACTTATTTGCCACTAGATGTCGTTAGAAACCATTGTATGGGCACTGTGCACTACAATGAGAGCTGGCAACATTTAAAATCGTTTTTAATTTACCTTTTGAAGTTGTCTAACAGAAACACTAAATGTCTTAAGAATGGGGTAAATGAAATCCCTGCTTCCTCTTTTAACTAGGTATCAAAGGGCCCTGATGCAATACTGAATTACAGTCACTTATTAATGAAATCAAACACCTACGACCCCAGTGAGCACGTTTCTTAATCCCACCCTTCTTTTCAACTATATCTCAGTTAAGGGGGGTGCTTATTAATTTAGGATCCCCCCAGTTGTAGCTGCAACCTCTGCAGCTACACCAATGGGAAGGATGCAACCTACCTGCAGGTGTTAGTTCCCTATGGAAGAATTTCTGTAGCGTCACTGAATGCTTGTAACAATATAAGATGAATTTCCACTTTGTTTTTTTTTTTAAAAGGTTTTTATTTTGAATTTTCAAACAATAAACAAACAAATATTAAACCCCACACTACCTTACTAAAATTAATTGAGATCTAATTATATAAGTGCTTAGTGCTATTATAAACATATGCTTAGTTCTCAATCAATTTAGCACCAACATACAATTAATGGTATTTCAATCGATTGTGTTAATACAAATAATTATGATTAAAGTGCTTAAGTGCTATAAATTAGGTGCCGTAACCTTCAACAAAATGTATCTACACACAATTGATGAATAATCTAAAAGTTCATGGTTCTTATATGAATTAAATAAGGTGCTAGTGCTGTAGTTATAATTTTAAAGTGAGTTCATGGTATCAAACAATTAAAAATAAAGCGTCAGCAATTCATGAATAAAAGTTAGAAATGAGAAAATAGTATAGAGGTGGAGTTGTCCCGAAGAAACTAGCTGCGTTGTTCTAAGCCCTGGGACACCACACGTGGGAGGAAGGCAGAACACTGAGGACTGTGGTCTCGTTACTACGTTTAACTGTCTTATAAGGAGAGCTAACTTTGCTATAAAACCAACAAATCCTCAGTGCCTTAGAGATAAAAGAGAATAAAGGGAATGAATGCTGCGCTAGTAGCGCTACAATTCCATTAAATTTCTCTGGATCCGAGATTCAATTAAAGTTTAAAAAGGTAAGATTTCAATAATGAGCTTTTTTTTAAAAAAAAAAAAGGTTTGAAGGCTCGTCGTCGTACGTTTCGCTTACGCTTTATCAAGGCATAAAATAAAGCGTAAGTGTAAGCGAAACGTACGTTTTTTTATTATTGAAATCTTACCTTTTTAAACTTTAATTGAATCTCGGATCCAGAGAAATTTAATGGAATTGTAGCGCTATTAGCGTAGCATTCATTCCCTTTATTCTCTTTTTTATATTTATATATTATACCATACAACTGGTGCACTCTAAACTGTACTCAAATGCCTGGGTGCCGGTCAACACGTTAGTATAGTAGAAAACAAACAAACCGCACTCCAAGGACTTTGTGTCTCAAAAGCCAAGTGAAGGTTTATTCTTGCTCAACGTTTCGGCACTCCAACTGAGGCTGTCTTCACCTTCCAAAAGACGGCCTCAGTTGGAGTGCCGAAACGTTGAGCAAGAATAAACCTTCACTTGGCTTTTAAGACACAAAATCCTTGGAGTGCGGTTTGTTTGTTTTCTACTATATCTTTATATCTATATCTATCTATATATATAGATAGATGCAGAGCTACTGGGGAGTCTTTGGAGACACAGATCTTTACTGCTAAAGGACTGTGGTTGCCTTGCGCTGGTAGAGAAGCCTAAAAAATAATGTACAACTTTTCTGCACTACTTTAGTTAGGCTTTAGTTCTCCATTAAGATCTTGTGTTATGGGATTCCTGATGCACTTACAGAAAGGAATGGTGCTTTTATGCAAAAATACAGGTGCATATGCAGCACACATTGAGTACATAGGGGAAATGCTGCCAGAATTGTTCACTTGTTGGAGTTTCTGATAACACTCCAACATGTGCCCCATTGTGCTTAAGTCTTAAACAGGAGACTGTTTGGTAACAAACTAAAAAATCTAAAAAAATTGTGGTGCAAACAAAGAATTTTGTGTTAATTCGGACTGAGCACACAGTTTTTAAAAACAAGTTTAAGTTGAGCACACAAGGTACATTTTTTTGCACACATAACCGAGAAGCAATTAGAGGAAACTTTGGATAGAGGAGAAACTTTTTTGGCCTAAGTAATATCTTGTAACAATACGAAGATTTTGTGACAGGTGCTTTCTCAGCCCAGGCACAGGCAGGGAGAGCTATTCTTGGTTAGGAGACTTAAATCTCCCACACATAACACACAGTTCACTCCTTATCATGAAGTCTCCAGTGCCAGCCATAGTCTGGAATACACTAGCAAACAGACTTTAAAGGGATACTGTCATGGGAAAAAAAAAAATCAAAATGAATCAGGGGCAGCTGGGAAATTGACAAAATGTCTAGCTCCATGTCAGATTTCAAAATTGAACATAAAAAAATCTGTTTGCTCCTTTGAGAAATGGATTTCAGTGCAGAATTCAGCTGGAGTAGCACTATTAACTGATGTGTTTTGAAAAAAACATGTTTTCCGATGACAGGATCCCTTTAACAATGAAGTGGCCACCCAGCCACTTAACATTCCCCCTATTCATCTGGTGTGTACAGCGCTGCATTGATCAAACTTCTCCCACTGCATCACTTGCAGTGCCCATAGATTTTTTTCCAATCAACACCTGAATGCTATATTGGTGCATAATTGCCTTTGGGGTTAGTCGGGGGCACATGCTGCCCTTGCTAGCTAACCATGCTGCCTATCTCCTATCTCACACCTTAACAACACACAGTCTACCCAACTAGGCTGGTTTCCAAGGTATGTCCTGCCTTTGAAAAGACACCTCCTCTCTAGTAGATTTCAGGTTAAATCCTCTAAGGGCAAACCTTGTGTGTGTTGGTACACCTGCTGGGCAAATGAAACACTGTCATACCTATTTCTATCACAAGTTACATCCAAGTTAACACGCTGCACAAAATTAGGTACATTTAATTATAGCTATTCAAATCTATACAGTAAGATGCTCCTAGATGTGCATGGGCTTTGAGCACTCTGCCCTATTTAATAAATTCAGCCCAGTTGTTTTTAGCTGATGGTATTTGCCTTGAGCCCTGATAAAAAGTTGCCAAGAGTAAAAAAATGTATGCAATGTAATGTAATGTGAGTTGAAGATCCAGCAAGGATACAGTATGTGAGTTGTACTCTTGATTGACACCACCATCCCAGATTGTGGAGTGCTTTTCCTTGGGCCCACTCTTCCCTAACCATGGCACTGTACCCAGTGAGAGTCAAAATACAAGGGTTATTTAAGGTATTGCTTGGTTAATTTCAACCCCCTCAGCTCAGGCTTTAAAGGAAATTCTGCAAAACCTTACTTTTGTTTGAAAAACAAAATTTGGGATTGGAAACTAGTAGCCTAGGTAGGACTATCCCTCCTTAATCACTACCACATTTTGGTTACTTTGGCATGAATAGTAAGGTTAAAAATTCCATGTCAACACATCTTTAAAGTTTCTTGTTTCTCCAACTCTGGCCACTTATCACATACAACTCTCAGGCTGAAGTGGGTCCAGCAGTTGCCCCTGAGACAAGGAAGTGGTGACAGAGAGGCAAAAGTCACAGAATATAAAACACATTGGGAAGAAGCCTGAAAAGTAAACATATAGACTTGGGTATCAAGTGTCATAAATGTGGTTCTGAATTTACAATAGGGCAAAAAAGGACATGTTTCTAAAGCAAATACCAGATAAACTGTATAGAATACAATGGGCTTAGTTCTTACACAGGAAGATAAACATAGGTCAGGGTATCCATTGGGTAATCCACTTAACAGCACTGGTTCAATTAGAACATTTATCCATTTAGCAACACTATGACCAAAGTGTGGAGAAGGGAAAAGTACCCTTGCTGGTGCCAAAGGTCAATTTCATGATTATGTTTGCCCTTGCAATATATATATATATATATATATATATATATATATATATATATATATATATATATATATATATATATATACCAATGGAAGAAATAGCACTTGGGGAGAAATATAATTGTGAAAAAATACAATTGAGGATGAAAAAAACTGCTTATGAAAAAAGAAATCAATGCATGAAAAAGCAATTGAGAAACTCACTTATCTTTTCTCTTCCTTTGCTTCCACCAAAAAAGGTGCCTGAATTATAATCATAATAATAATAATAATAAAGGGTCATTTTAAATCAGGTTACAGAGAAGGACAGATGAGTCCAGAATGCTGAATGTAATGTTGAATGCTTTCTTGATATCCACAATTTAGACCAACCAAAGTGTGTAAAGTTTGAGATGTGGCCAGGATATAGTCACATATGGCGCCTTTTATACATACTATATACTGTATACACACATATTCTTATTCTGTATTATGCAACTGTTTGTAGTATTAATGGACTCCCTTTTATCTTGATAAGGAGTTGTGATTCATAAATACATTGTAGATAATAAACTGATTGCATGGGTTTATGAGGGAATGATCATCCCAGACAAATCTGATTACTTTGTATTTAGATCTGAGTTTTATAGTTCAGCTGAGCCGTGGCATCAATGCAAAATATATTTGGAGTCTGCTAATGCTTTCGATACACAAAACTTATTAGTAAATTAAATTAGAGTGCAAGGACTATGGGGAAATGTTCTTTCTTGTGTGGAAAGAGAATTTTTTTAGTTGTATGTTTGCTATAAAATTATTCAATAAGGGACATTTACTGTGGAGTGGAGGTTTAAAAGTGCAATAAAACTGCCATGTTTTTGAACTTTGTGTCCTGCACAAAGAATAATTGCCTGATGAATACTGTGCTGCCTGTGTTCAGCAGCACTTCATTTATGAGGCTGGACATTGGATGCTTGTAGGCACATAAGGCTTGTACCCACTGGCGTTGCACTCTGTGCCCTCTCATATTTTATATGACACAAAACACATAGCTCAGCCATAAAATGGACAAATATACTTTTTAAATGACCAGTAAGAGGTGCACTTTTGAACCCCATTATATGTATTAATGACCTGACAGAAGCTGGATATTAGTTATTTTCAGTAAGATTTGAACACTGCAACAGGGAAACAGCAAATCATGGCTAGTGTGAATAAATAAAAGAATATGCACCATGGCCACAGCAACAAGGATGACTTAGTATAAATCAGAAGAAATATATTTAGGCACTTAAGACTTACAGATGAACTGTTTGTTCATATAGGAGAGTATAAATATGATTACAGTAAAGCAACTGAAAGAGTGGAAATGGAGATAATAGAAAGATGAGCAAATTAGGAGGAGGAGGGAGGGCTTCATCATATTTGGAATGAAGGAGAGGGAGGAATAGTAATCATTAGAGGTAATAGAAGAATGGAAATGGAATGGAAAAGTTGCTGATGAAAAGATAAAAACGATGAGAACATTCTTACAATCCTCATTTTTGCAGCTATTATATTTCTTTGTGTTTTTATTGTTTTCGTTTACTAGAATTGAATGCAAAAAAGTGAATATAAATGGTTTATTGACACTGTAAAGAGAAATGTATTCCAAGTCCATCCTCTACGCATCGAATTCCTTTCTGTTCAGTTCTAGCTGATCCAGAGGAAGACACTGCTTGTGAAGCTGTCTATAATTGTCTTAGAAGAGGAGAAAAATGTTTTCCTGACTTTTGCCCGTGAGCCCTTAACCTACAGCAACCAATCAGCAGGTAGAATTTACTGGTCACCTGTTTAAAATAAAACATCGTATTGGTTGCTATGGGTGTTACTGCTCCTGGGCAAACTTTTATTACATATGGGGGTTGTATTTTGACAGATTTGGACATTCTAACAGGTAAATAACAATTTCTAAACTCATCAATGTAACTGATGATTCTGATGATAATCGGTTATCTGGTTGCGAATTATTCATACTTTAATTAATCAGCATATGCTTCAGTATATTCTTTTCTTCCAGCTCTAGATGTCGGTTTTCAATCCCGTTGGTTACTTGATGTCTAATGTTTCTTTTTTTTTTTGCCAAATAAAACATTATTCTGCCGCCAATCTTTGAACATTTTTGTTCAGGCATCAAAGTTGCATGAGGTAAATACAGTAGAAACCACAGAGCTATGAAGTGTGAGGAATTTCTGTAAGAAGGCATCGAGTTTCGACTGATTAACCACCACCACTAAAGAAAAGAACATAATGGTGATGCTAACAACATTGATCTCAAAAAGCATATTCAATATGGCACACATAGGAAGTATAGTTTCACAAAGGAAGGTATAAGGTAGAATGTAAAAATATGTTTTTAAAGAAACATGAGGAGGTACTGATTTAAAGAGCGGTTCATAAAAAAGATTTAGTCCAATCCAGTCCAGAATAAAGACAGATAGAATAGAAGTATTGAGGATTACTGCATTCAAAACAATTGCAGACTTAGAGGCACCAACGCTTCTGTTGGATAAAATGAGTAAACAAATGGGTCTAAGAGCTTCTGCAGTTTCATAGTGATCATTCTTATTCTCATGAATTATCATTTAAGTATAACTGACATATTTTTCATTATATCATAGCATAGGGTAATTGGTAACCAGCCTCCTCCACATATAAATCGTAAATATATCTACAGATATGGGATCTGTAATCCAGAATGCTGGATTTTCCGGATAACAGATCTTTCCGTAATTTAGATCTTCATACCTTCATATAAAATCATGTAAATGTAAAATAAATGTAATAAGCTGGTTTTGCTTCCAATAAGGATCAATTATATCTTAGTTGGGATCAAGTACAAGGTTCTGTTTTATTATTACAGAGAAAAAGGAAATCTTTGGGAGACAGCTTTTCCGTAATTCGGATCTTTCTGGATAACTGGTTTCCAAATAATGGATCCCATACTTGTATAACCTAGAGTATAAAATAATAATATTATAAAGCCAGGAAAAAAAGTTTTCCTTTACCCTGAAAATCAAAACTTTGTGTTTTAATGACTTAGGGGTAGAGTTATCAAAGGTTGAGATGGATCTCTTCCCTGCTGTTTGCAGTGGCTGTTGAGCCCCTGGCCATACAGATCGAGGATTTCTAGGAAATTGAAGGCCTCTCGATAGGTAGAATGGTTGATGATATGTTATTGTCTCTAGTTACTCAAGCTAGCAGAGCTCAAGATGCTGCATGAAATTTGATCAGGAAATTTGGCACATTCTCTGGCTTTTGTGTCGAATTAAAACTGTCCACTGTCCATCAGCCCACTGCCTCCTGGTACTCCACCTCAGATAGGCCACGTTCAGGTGGCGCAGTCATTTAAATACCCTTAAATGGTTATACACTCTGATTTGGAAAAAAAACTAAGGAAAACAACCTCATCCCAAGAGTCCACTCTTTGAAATAAAAAAAGGAGGTCTGCCACGACCATAATCGCTCTACTGGGAAGAAGAAATTTACTTAAAATTGTGGTCCTCCTCAAATTATTGTATGCCCTGAACAACTCACCCATAACAGCTCACGCCCAATGATTTGGAAATGTAGACTCTATAATTCAGAAATTCTTGTGGGCAGAGTACCTTAAACACTTTTAAAACGCTACACGTGCCCATCACATAGGACTGGCCCTCCCTAACCTGACTTTCTGGTCATCCTGCTAACTATTGCACTTTGGGGGCTAGTCCCCAGTTCGGATTGTTTCATAAATTCAATGACAATCGCGGTTTTAGAGTTTGTGAATTTAGGGGCAGATTTACTAAGGTTTGAGTGAATTTTCGAAGTACAAAAAGTTCGAACTTCAAAGTAATTTTTTGGATAGAATAGGATACTACGACTACTACTTTGACTTCGATTCGCCAAATTCTGCTGAATTGCTATGTTAGCCTATGGGAACTTTCTACAAACCTTTAAAGTCTTTACACATTGAATAAAAATCCTTCGATCGTACGCTAAAATCGTTCGATCAAACGATTTCTATTCAACTGCAGGATTGCCAAATTTGCTGAAAAAAACGTCGAATTCGATATTTGAATATGAAGTTTTTTAATTCGAAATTTGACCCTTGATAAATCTGCCCCTTAGTCATGGTTTCAAAAACCTCTAAAACCTAATTACACTTTAATTAGCCTCCATGCATTTAGAGGCATAGAGGCGGGGCGGGTAATATTTGATTGACAGCTCAGATATTTAAATGCCACAGGTATGGATGCTTTAATAAAAAAAAAAAAAAAATATGGGTTCCATGTTTAATTTGCAAACCACTTTTGTTATACAGTTTTTTGTGTGTAGGTGACAGGTCCACTTTAAGACCCTCTTTTTAAAGTTAAGGAGTTTTCATATTCTCATGTGGCTTACACATACAACACTAGTTCATGTTTCTTCTCTCTCCTGTTGTATGCACATACAGATCATATTCCTTCTCCCCTCTCCTCGGCTTGCACACACACAGCATCTGCAGCTAATAATCCTGTGGGTGTGACATATAATATTTGTTGTTATTGCTTCAGACTTGGGGTTGGCATACACAATATATATTTTGCTGAATCAAGAATAGTTTGCTTCCACAATATGTTACACTAGTGATCATTATAATTCATAAATGGATAATTTTAAAGCCTGCTTCTATTCGTGCTGTTTTTAACTGAATTGGTCCTATGTTGATATCTATTAAATAGGTATTTCTGTTTCACATTGACCATCTAACTCCTAACATTTAGGGGCCGATTCACTAACTTCGAGTGAAGGATTCGAAGTAAAAAAACTTCGAATTTTGAAGTGTTTTTTGAGCTACTTCGACCTTCGACTACGACTTCTAATCGAACTATTCGAACTAAAAATCGTTCGACTATTCGACCATTCGATAGTCGAAGTACTGTCTCTTTAAGAAAAAACTTCGACCCCCTAGTTCGCCATCTAAAAGTTACCGAACTCAATGTTAGCCTATGGGGAAGGTCCCCATACGCTTTCCTAAGTTTTTTTGATCGAAGGATATTCCTTCGATCGTTGGATTAAAATCCTTCGAATCGTTCGATTCGAAGGATTTTATCGTTTGATCGAAGGAATAATCCTTCGATCGTTCGATCGCACTATTTGCGCTCAAATCCTTCAACTTCGATATTCGAAGTCGAAGGATTTTAATTCCCAGTCGAATATAGAGGGTTAATTAACCCTCGATATTCGACCCTTTGTGAATCGGCCCCTTAAAATCTGTATATGGTTATGGTCTTCCTTTTTTATTTTCGGACGGCCTTTATAAAATGTCAAAATAATGTGGAAGGAATGAATTTTAAAAATGACAATCCCCAAGTACATTGCTACAGACATGGATAGAAAAATAAAACCCTCAACTTGAAAATATTGAGCTGTACTACATTGCCTTTAATCGCAGATAGTTATGGCTTTGATTCAATGCTTTACGTGTCAAATGAAAAATTGCAAGGTTGGAAAAATTTAAAATGTTTGTTTATGTATCACACTACTACTAAATGTTTGTTTAACTCCATGTTTCTGAATTTGACATAATCATCACCAGCATAATGTTAACACCAGAAATTTACACAACTGTACTTGTGCGGAGAAATATGCCACCGCCAGAATCACTGTGGTGCTCTATAATGACAAATTCATTTCAAATAATATTTACTTCATTTTCAGATTACTCCCCTTTTGTGAAGCAAGCTGTGTGTACGATTGGTGTCTGAAAAAACATTAAATATGCAATATTTTGATATGGATCTGGGACATTGGTATCTCTGAAAACTTATACTTATAGGTATGGGATCCATTATCCGGAAACCTGTTATCCAGAAAGCTCCGAATTACGGAAAGGTTGTCTCCATTTTATCCAAATAATCCAAATTTGTAAGAATGATTTCATTTTTCTCTGTAATAATAAAACAGTACTTGTACTTGATCCCAACTAAAATATAATTATTCCTTATTGGAAGCAGAACCAGTCTGTTGGGTTTATTTCATGTTTACATAAGGCATGAAGATCCAAATTACAGAAAGATCTGTTATCTGGAAAACCCCAGGTCCCAGGCATTCTGGTTAACAGGTCCCATACCTGTATATAGATTTTTGCTCTTCTAATATATTAATCTTCAAACCACTGCCAGCCCTTGCATTCCATATATGTCAGAAGAACTCAAATCCCAACATGATTAAGACCTATTTTGTTCTGTGTTCAGCATTGCTGTCCTTTGTTGCGAGTACAAACCAAAAGGGACATGTTAAAATAATAACATTTATGCAGTTGTGAGATAGAAAACATACCACATTGCAAAAGCAGTGTTAAACATTCCTGGGTATATAACATAAATTCTTGTTACTTCTGTACAAATAACTAAACTCTCCATTCCTCCACACTTGCTCCTTATTAGGGAGAAAATTACAGAAAAGGGTCACTCTAAAATCTAGGACTAGAAAAATATATATGTAAAATCCAGGAAAATGAAAAAATGGTGTAAAATTAGGGAAAATGTAAAATTGAGGTTTCACTGTATACAGTCCTTCATTTTATCTGAACATTGATAAGGATTTCCACTTCAAAATAAAATATTGTTTTGGGTGTATTTACCATGTATGCAAAATGACCCAGGCCTTGGGCTGCAGGGATAACAGCAAGCTTGTAAAATTGCATACTTTGATTGTCAGCGCTCTTCATTAATCAGGGAGATCTGTGGAGCTAGGGTTTGGTACATTTCTAAATGTTACTACTGTGACACTTTATAACCAGAATATTATGGCTACTATAAATAACAAAGCAACAAGGAAGCACTATAAAATGGAGTACCCCGAATTGGGGGAAATAGCTTTATTAACATTTAACAGACTTTTACATATATACAGCAAATGTTTCACATGGGGTAAGGACATTTCTAAAGAAGGCAAAAATTCAAAATAGGTGCAAAACACATTTACAGTCATGTCCATTTCTAAATATCTCAGCTGCTTGTATACTGCTACACCACTAGGGCAGGAATTCTGGGCATTCAGTAGTTATTTTTGGGGGGGCATATGGGGCATCAGTTGTTTGGATGATTTGTGTATTGCACAGAAGACTTGAGCCCATGTTTTCACAGGTTTCAGGGTTAACAACACCCTGTGCAATATACAGTAGACAAATATTGCAGTAGGCAACCAATGACATTAAGAAAAAAACCTTTAGGATTTCTAGTATAGTCTATATTTTCCAGGAAATTCAGTGTATCCCACAATGCATCAAATAGTGTTTGATCACACTAAATAAGCAATACCATATCTTTTAGAACTCTGCTCTTATGCTTAAGGCATGAATACTTTCTGAAAGACATAATACTTTGCCTGATGCCAAGAGCTGGCAGAAACCTAGAATGCTTGTTTGATTTCTTTTCTCCAGCGGGAGTTCAACCACTTAACATGTCCCAGCTTATTTCCTGTTGTCTACAGGAGATGAATGGAAAGCAGTTGTCATTTATTTGGTGGGAAGATATAATAGCCAGATGTCACGCTACAGGATATTTAAAGTTCAAAATCCCAACCTTAATTGCAGGCGGATAAACCTGTCACTCTTTATGCCAATGTCTGTAAAAGCACCACAAATTCCATATATGCACGAATAAAGAACCATATTTCTTGTCCTGGACATACCAATTCATTTAAAGAGGCTCTCCACTCAAAAACAGTTTTTTGGGTTTTTTTTTTGCATGATGAAAAAAATACACATTAATTAAAAGTCTTCAATGTTATTTGTAAATGCAGGGCAGTTTTTGGGGCCCCAATGCAATCCCTGGTAACTGACCTCTCGCTGCTCCCGGAGGCAAGGTTCGCACCTTTTTTCACATTCCTTTGGATCAACTAGCAGTTAGGCAGGTTTCACAAAACAGTTGGACTTGATGGGAATTTTTAAAAACCAAAATTACTATAACTGTAGCAGAAATCTGTTTTCCTTCAGGTCTGTTAATCTGATACATTGTTTCAGGAGTCAATGCCAGTGCAGAGACTATAAACAGCCTATAATAGCGATTACATTTCAAATAACTTCAAAACCATCAAACAAATTTCATATATGTATATTGGAAACGGTTTATAATTACATTACAAGATGTAAAAGCAATTTAATCCCAGTCAAGACTTCCAAAATCTATTTTGACCAAAAATCTTCCCTGAAACTACTGCTAAACTTTAGTTTATACATTGACATTCTTTAGTTGTTGTGAGGACTGGAGTTTGAAAATCAGATTGAGGGTCGAATGTTAGACTGTTATTGTTTTTTTTATTTTTATAAAAGTGTTGACTGGTATTTCATTACTTACACAGAGGTGATAGCTAAGCACTGGAATACTATTACAAGCATATTTCATATTTGTTTGTATGGATTAGTGTAATGATTTTCCATTACAAGTATGGGATCTATCATTTGGAATGCTGGAAGCATAGGGTTTACTGGATAAATTGTCTTTTATTTTTTTCATATGGGTCATCACACCTTACGCCTTAGAATGTTTAAATTTATATAATTCACCAGGATTGCTTTGCTATCGGAATAGATTTATTCAAGCTTAACTTCATCAACCACAAGGTGCTTGTATTTAAAGAGCAAAGGCAACAACATGGATAATCATGTATTATATATAACATGTTTTTGCATAAAAATCCCAGATCTGTGTCCATGCACAAATTGATCTAATAGTTTAGTCTACTGGAGCACATTCAAATTTAGATTTTTGTTGACCCCACATACTCCGGTGGCATTTAATTCCATTAATAGTTTTGATTGGTCAAATATGAATATCACACGTCAAAATTGTTTTCAAAACACTATAGTTGTAGCAGCTCTTTTTAATTTGCTAGTCAATCAATGTAGCTGGAAATGGAGAAGATGGCCAACTATGACCTTAAATTTTGTTTGCAAACACCAACGCTGAAAAGATGATAATAGCATTCATTATAATGCTATCAATACTAATTCCCATGTTTTTATGTATGTTGCTAGTTTTGATTGTATATTTTATTTATGACATTAAAAACTGCTTTGGTTACAATTTTTGCTGCTCAGTGGCATCATGGATTCCCTGATCCTATAGACCTTCATATAAAAAGCATTTGCACAGTTCATCTATGGCCTGGCTTTCATCATACACACATAGAGATAAGCAGGTCAGTGTGCAAGTATCTGTAAGTAGTGATGGGCGAATCTGACTCATTTCCCTTCACCAAAAATTGTCTATATGGAGAAAATTCCCCCGAAATGTATTGAAAACTATGGGACAATTTGTATTTTTACGCTTTCTAATGCTTTCTAACACAAGATTCCAGCTTCACTGGAATTATTAGAACTTTTTTGGTAATTACAGTCACTGATTCTTTGTGTGATCACCCTCTATGTTCTCATAAGTGACTCCTCATCTAACAGAAAAAAATTAATAATATGCTTTTTGTTCATCTACCAGGTGTCAGTTCCTCCTTACTTGCCCAGGTCTTCTTTGATTGGCTATAGGTCTTCTGGTTCTGTTGGTAGTGCGTCCAGTAGCAGGATAAGGAACAACTTGAGGTACATTTTCATTTTGTTCATTTTCCAACATCCCACGACGGATTTCACGGAGTGTTTCACCAGGGTCAGTAAGCAAGCGCTGGAAAAAGCTTTCATGTGTAACTGGCTTCTCCTGACACCTAAATGTTAATGCCACACCAGCTGTAGACTTCATTTCTCTTGAGAAGCCATCAGAGGTGCCATCAAAACAACGCCCAATAGCAATTTCTTTTGCCAGCTTTGGATTTTGATCAGTGACTGTATAGATGCCATAATTATGCCCGAGTGGGTCAACAGGGGCTAACATATTAAATGCATCAGTGTCATTTCCTAGAACTACTGGAGGATGTCGTGCAAGATATTCCTTTAGAAGTCTGTTGATTTCTATATTTCTGCAGCTGCCTTGTGGAATGATGACAACATGTGTACGATCAACTACACTTTGGTCATACAGCATCCCACTGCACTTGAATTCAACACAGGCTGCTGAACTTCTGTCTACTTGCAAATCCCTAACACTCCTAATGTCCCTTAGCCCATAGAGTTGACTAATAGTTCTTGGATGGCTCCCTCCAGCATTTCTGGACCGAACCATATATTCTTGTGTTCCCTGAATCCTTACTTTTATGTAGCAGGCTCGAAATTCCTGGGGATTTGGCCACCAGGACAAATATCCACCAATCCATGATGTTAAATCTGTCTCCTCAAATGGCACTACATTGTACTCGTATTTGTCTTCTTCCACCCTGTAAAAGCGGAAATGGTTGTCTGAGACTGGTGCTTCTTCACAGCCATGCAGGTTACGATATGCATATATTGGCCCGCTAGTTTCATCTAAATTGTTTGGGTTTGGTTTAGCAAGATTAAGTTTAAAGGCAGTTTTTTTTCCAGCTGTGTCTTCATGATCAGATCTTTGATAGCCTAATTTGGACAGGTAGGGTTGTGATACTCCAACTACATTGGGATTTAGTTTAGGGGAGGATGGAGCAGCTTCTAACTCTTCCCCTCCCATTATAGCTGTGACATAGGCAGTGTAGGCATCTGGTCTCTGAGCATCACAGAATGCAGGTAGACAAGCTCCATTTTGTCCTGTAATCACACTGTCAAATCGACCCCAGGCTCTTGGGTTAGATGTAAATCCTGCCACTGGCTCTAAATTAATAAGGTTTATCACCACTCCCTCTAATTGTTCACTAGGAATAAACTTTTCATTCATGTAGGCTCGGACTTTAACAAAGCACCTCCTATGTTCTGGCACATCCAAATTAAAGAGACGTCTTTCACGTATCTCCAGCTGTCCTATAAGAAATGACCTCTCTTCTCTTCTTTTTCTGTGGCTCCCTTTTACCACTTGGAAACGACTTTCCTCCTCCCACATTCCAGTCTCTTCATTTAAAGACCATAGTTTCATTTCCTTTAGGTGCTGTGGCATCTTAACCTGTTCTGTATTTAAATGGACCTCCACATTTCCAGCCAGCAGGACAGCATTGGAATCTTCTTGCCTTAAGTCTACTGCAAACATCCCATATGTTCTTAATGGGGAAATATCTCCATCTCTGTTGACAAAGTTAAGGTCACTTGAAGCAGCGGAAGCAGTGCTTATATTCCTGGGATCAAGAAAGCTTACACTGGCTTTGACAGTACCATTGTATATTTCACCACTGGTTCTGGTGAAAGAGTAAGGTGGTATTACAATTTCTGCCATTGGGTCCTCTCCTTTTACTGTTCCAAGAGGAATGATATTTATAATTCTAGGATCTAGATTCTTTGGTTGAGTTTTCCGCATTATCTTGACTTCTTGATACACAGTACTGCCCTTTGGATCAAATGGGAAGACTTTTATTGTCTCAACAAATTTATCTTCACGATCTATAAAAGTGACTACTAATCTTTTGGTTCCAGCAGGTACTTCTAAAGTGAACTGTCCCTTGTACCCAGTGAATCCAATGTTTTCTCCACTCATAAACATTTGACCAAAGCGCAGTGGTTCCCCTGTATCATATGCCGTTACCCTTCCACGCACAAGTACCTTTGGCTGTATACACTGCACACAGTCACATTCCGTCACAACCATAATTGGTAATACATAACCTAGACATTGTACCTCTTGTAACATCATTTGCTTTACCCCACAGCAATAATCTACTTTATCCTTACAGAGTATTTCAGAGCTCATTGATCCCACACACTGGGTATTGGGACACTTGCCAACGTTGTGGTAAAGAGAACGAGTTGCTGTTTGAAAACAGCCTGCGGGGAGCTTAATAAGATGTTCTTGGGGTGACTTGCTACAGCTGTTTTCTTGCTTACCTAAAATACAAAATTAGGCAACTGATGAAAGAGCAAAAATAAACATTTGGAAGGAATATAGCATAGGAAAGAAAAGTATGGAAATGGATAGGAAAGTAACATTTGGAAGCAAATGATTCTCAGACATGTACTGCATTTTGATTAGAGCCTTATGTGCATTGTAAAATAGAAACCATGTTTTGCAGGTCAGGGATACTGATCTCAGGGCCCCCAAATGTTGCCAAACAACACCTTGAAGAATAATTTAACCACTGATGTTGGGAACAAACGACCCATGAAAGTCCCCAGCTTGATGTGCAAGGGTCAGGTGTTCATGGATATAAATATATAAATATATATATATATATATATATATATATATATATATATATATATATATATATATATATATATATATATATATATAGTAAACTATGTACAAGTTTTCCATCTAGGATCACATCAGTGCTGTGGACCCCCTAGTGCTAAGAAACCCCATAGCAGCATAAAAGCTTCATTGGATCAGATGTTTTGGAGCTGTAGCTCAAACCTATGTATGATGCTTTCCTTAAGACCAACATATCTATATACTGAGGCACACTTGCAATTCAAATAAAAATTGCCACTAATAATAATTTCAAGCCTAATGTTTTTGGAGCATTTCTAAAATCCCAGTGATACTCTGCCTTCTAAGACAAAGATTCTGAAAGAGCCAATTTTTCTAATTACAGTAATTCTAAAATAAAGATATGTGTGTTCTTACCAACAATTGTTAACTGAGCTACAGAAGACTTAATGACTCCTAGTCCATTACTTGCTCTGCAGTGGTAGGTTCCAGCATGTACAGCTTGGACATTGCGCAGGGTTAAGGTCTCGTCATATTTAAATATCTGTTTGTCCAGTAAAGTACCATTGTGGTACCTGCAAAATAAAGGAGAAAAATCATCTTGTCATATAAGAAACAGTTAATAAAGTAGGGGTGATTTAAAAACTCTGGTTTGAGACACTCAAAACAGAACCACAAATATTAAAACAATAAATCTCATATGCAAGCACAGTGGTTAATTGTTTGAGTTTTCCTTTATGCTCCCCATTAATTAACCAATCGTCAGCTGGAATGTGAGACCTAAAATTAATGTAGCATCGAGTATGTTAAAAGGGCCACCACCCAAACTCAGATTTTGTACTTTGAAAAGAAAAACTCTGAACACTTCCTAACTCCCAGAATTATTTGCTCCTCTTTACCAGTAATGCTTAGTTGGAATTGGGTTCCCAGTAGCTGCACAGCAAAATGTCACCTTCTGACCTTCTTTTCGGATCTTGGAATATGGATGCTGTACCATATATGGCTTTTCTGGGGGGAAAAAAGGTAAAGACATTAGAATGAACACAGCAGGCATACAGGGTCTTGTTTAATATGGGTGCAAACTCCAAAATAATGTCAAGTCAAGTATTGGAAACCAGGTTCAATGAGAAAGGCTATAGGGAGGAATGGATAAAAACAGCACGCGAGTTGGCATCTAAAACAGACAGGAACGTTTTATTAAAGGCCAAGCAATTAGCAAGCCTATACTTTTGAGGCATGTTCATGGGCTAGTATGGTACTAGTACTGGTTTGGTAATCAGGATCAAATGATGTAAACAAGGTTAGGAATGATACAATTCATCAAATTCCTGTTGTCCTCTAAACCAGCACAACAAACCCCTCTTTGTGAGCAGATTATATTGGGTGCCTGGTGTTGGTGGTTTTTTTTAGCTTCAGTATAACATCTGACCATACTCAGAATTTCAATATTCATTGTTCTTGAACCTGATCTTGGTCATAGTAGGACAGAAAGAAACTAATGATGTCTTTCCACTCATTTAAAAAGGTGATGCATGTGAGTGTCCCTGAAAGACCAGACAAAGTCCATCAAATTCAACCCCTCCAAATGAAAACCCAGCATCCATACACACACCCCTCCCTACTTTCACATAAAATATATATTCATATCTATACTAACTATAGAGTTTAGTATCACAATAGCCTTTGATATTATGTCTGTCCAAAAAATCATCCAAGTCATTCTTAAAGGCATTAACACAATCAGCCATCACAACATCACCCGGCAGTGCATTCCACAACCTCACTGTCCTGACTGTGAAGAACCACCTACGCTGCTTCAAATGAAAGTTCTTTTCTTCTAGTCTAAAGGGGTGGCCTCTGGTACGGTGATCCACTTTATGGGTAAAAAGGTCCCCTGCTATTTGTCTATAATGTCCTCTAATGTACTTGTAAAGTGTAATCATTAGTTATTACTAGAATTGGGACTATTAAGAAGGAAACCTTCATAAACTGGTTCCTCATTTGTGTAGACAGACGAAAAATGAGTTCAGAATCTGCGCCTTTATTTTGTTTTCATCAACCAGCTGACCCCCCTCTGATACTAAAGGTCCCACCCCTTCCTGCTTAATTTTTTTACTATTAACATTTTTAAAAAATAATTTTGGATTCTTTTTACTGCTTGCTGCAATATCCTTTTCTATAGCAATTTTAGCTTGCCTAAGGGCTCTTACACATGAGCGTTCTGACCTGCGCTCCCCTGCGTTCCGTTTTTTGGCGTTCAGCCGCAGGGGAGCGCAGGAATAGACGCAAGTCATTATTTGAAATGGGGCTGTACTCACTCAGGCGCGTGTAGGCGCTGAACGCAGGTTCAGATGCAACATGCTGCATTTTTCCTGCGTTCGGCGCCTACACGCGCCTGAGTGAGTACAGCCCCATTTCAAATAATGACTTGCGTCTATTCCTGCGCTCCCCTGCGGCTGAACGCCAAAAAACGGAACACAGGGGAACGCAGGTCAGAACGCTCATGTGTAAGAGCCCTTATAGCTTCTTTTCATGTTTTATTGGCCTCCTCGTACCTTATAAATGATTTGGATGTCCCAGCTAACTTGGAAGCCTTAAAAGCACATCTTTTCTTACCCACCTCAACACCAACACTTCTATTGAACCAAAAAGGTCTTGCTTTGCAACGACGTTCCTTGCTTACAAGTGGAATATACTGACAAGTATATTTATTAAGAAACATTTTAAAGACTTTCCATTTTTGTTCTGTGTTTAACCTGTGTGAATATTTGCATGTCTGAAGTTTAGTGTTTTAGTTACTCCCTTATAGAATTGCTTCTACATGTGTTGTATGAGTGACCAGGCTTTGCTGAATAAACCGTTCTTTGAATACAACTGGGTCTCTCACTCACACCTGATTGTCATCCCATTGACTGATATATATCAGAGTCTGATTTCACCTTCAAATTATATGATAATCTTAAGGATTCACTTAATTTTTCCACACTTAGTGCCAAATGCAGCTATGTTCTTGGATCATATTTTTTCAATAAATACATGACCAAATATATTAATTTTTGATGTATCTGTTTAACCAGATCATCTGATGTATTAAAGGAGAAGGAAAGTAACTTTATACTTTGGGGTGCCTAAAGTTAGGTACCCCAAATTATTGTATTTACTTACCTGACACCCTGGGCTGGTGCTCCTATCAGCAGAAAACTGCACCAACCTGGGGTTCCTTCATGCACCATGGATCGATTCTCTTCCTGCTTCTTTGCTCTTCAAATTTCCCAGGGTAGACGCATGTGCAGTAGAATGAAATAGCTGGCTTTTTCATTAACATTCTGCTTTTCAAAGATGAAGCAGGAAGAGGATCACTCCATGGTGCTCGCTAGAGGAACCCCAAGAAAGTGCAGTTTTCTGCTGATAGGATCACTGGCAATCACTTGGGGGTGCCTAACTTTTGGCACCCCTAAGTATAAAATTACTTTTCTTCTCCTTTAAATATATAGAAAAATATAGAAAATGTTAAAGGGTTCACAAACGTTCAAGCACCACTACTATATTTGTGTTACATTCAATTTAACTGGCAAACCAAATCAGATGTAAGCATTCTATATGAATAACCTGGATCTAACCTAGTGTCAATAGTGATTAAAAATACAGTACATGTAAAACTTTATTTTAGATATTTTACACACCTGTTTTTAATCTTACCTTCTCTCTTTAAAACTGCCACGAAATAAGATGAGCTGGACCCATTTTTTACATTCTGCAGGGTTACTGAAGAGAAGCCATCCAAAGCTATAGTGATGTTGACATGGTCATCTGAGCAGATTCCAGGAATTCTGATGTTGCCTCGTACATCTGTAGTGCCCAATAGATCATATTTCAGAAACACCTTGGCACCATGAAGGGCAGAACCATAGCTGGTCTGTATCTTTCCAACTAGTGAGTGGCTGGTACAATTGCACCTTCTGCAGGCTGCATTTGCTTCTCCATTGGCACACAAAAGGCCACAGGCTGAAGAGCAAATAAAGACAAAGGGGTGAATAAAATACAATTCAGTTTAATAATACATTTAGTTTTTTAACAGCCATATGGAATTGTTAATTAGAAGTCATAGTTAACAGCCATGGTGCATTTTAGCCTAAAGTCTATAATTTAATTGTTTTGCAATCTGGTCTATTAAAGACCTCAATGGATTATTTTTAAGTTGTTGCAAAATACCATGAAACTTTACTAAGGGAGTTCATAAAGGTTATAATGGAGTAGATGCAAGTAATGTGTGGGTTTTACAGACCTTAGATCCTGATATCAGAGAACTAAGATCTGAGAGTATAATACTGTTTCCACTCAGTTAAAACAATATGTTAATTAAAAATATTGTTGAAGTGTAGTCAATGTTCCTTCTAAGCTGTGTGCTTGTGCATGGGGACACAAATTTTGAGATTAGCATGCACATACAATTGTGGTGTGCACAAAGAATGTGTGAAAACATGAAATTTTGATTCTATTTTTACCTGAGCACACACAAGATAAAAATGTGCACACAAAATAATTTTTTGGCTCACATAGCCTAAAAGGAATTAGAGGGAACATTGGGTGTAGTTCACCCCAAAATAACCAAGTAGACAACGGTGTTATAAGAATATAAGCAACTACAGGGTAATTTACAATTTTCACCATGTAGAATGCAGTGGCCTAGGATAAAAGAGCTCATTGATGAGAACCACAATACATCTATGATATTACTATCCTAAAGCAGGTGAACTAAAATATACTGTAATAAGGCAGGTAATTAAGAAATAGTCTGTTTCATCCAAAGTAGAAGTGGGGTCCAGGTGTCCTGCTGACCCATCTAAACTCTGGTAGAGCCTGGAGCTTGTTAGCAGGTACACTGTTCACTAAAAAGCTATGATGAGTTTATAATTGGCCTGGCCACTAAGTGACTATGGGTCTGGCTCTCAATTGGGCACCTCTGAATAAAGGTTTTATCAGGCCCTTGAAGATTTTGCTGGTACAAAACAACTTTTCTCTCCTTATCTTTCAATAGGTGGGTAAAGAAAAAGTCAACCTGTTCTGATGCTAAACTGCCCTCTGACAACCTGGAACTAACCACTCATTTCTGAACTGCTGACTATGGTATAATATAGAATGTAGGAAGAGAGAGAATATCAAAATAGGTCTAATGTTGATGTAGATCAGTGTTTCCTTATGACAATGGCATCATAATGCCTGCACTGTAATATGCAATGGCCCTCAGTTGTTCCAGGATTATGTTTGCAGAAAATTTTGGCAATCAAAAATCCAGGTTTTGCAGGTGAGCAGGTGAGTTGGTTGGTAATGCTTTATCAGTGCTTAAAAGTCACAAATTAGTAGAGAATAACTAATCTATAACCTGACTTCAAACCTAGGGCCATGTTAAAAAATAATTCTGCCTTTTTTTATTCTTAGATCAGTTCCTCCGGTTATGTGAAAATATTGTGTATATAGATACATAAATATAAACTTTTCCGGGAACAAGATATGCTTATGATCTTTGGTGCATCTCAAATCCCATGTAATATTCGAGCTAAAAAGCTGCAGTTGTACCCGAAAAGTGTACCTGGGGAAACAGGAATCGTCTCTCCTGGATTCACTGTCATGAATAAACCTTAATGTTGTTGTGACACCAATGTGGTACAAAGCCTTTAGCCACGTCTGCTTTACAGCTGAAACAAATGTCCCAATAAATGAAACCTGCCATGCAATTACAAATATATTCTTTGTTTTCTTTCCCTATTCAGAAAAATAGTTCCCACCTTTACATGGTTCCTTTCCACATTTTTGAAGCTGGTAAGTTCTTCCAATGCAGGGATTTTTCTTACTGGTGCACACCCTCCGTCTAATCCTTCTCCCCCCTCCACAGGTCCTTGTGCAGGGTGTCCATGATTCCCAGTGGGACCAATATTCTTCTGCATAGAAATCATACAAAACATTAAATGAATATATGTTGGCACCAACTGACAACTAAAGCTAATAGTAAAAATATCTGTCCTGGAAATAAGAAGAAACCATAACAAAGTTAAAGCAAGTAGTTAAGGGGCAAATAGACTATCGGTATATTATTATTATTACTATTAACACGCCAACATATTCTGCCTCGTTGTACAATAAATGGGTTTATACATTAAACAAACAGGAAAACACCCAAAAAACAATACTAGAGGTTAAGAGGGCCCTGCTCAAAAGTGCTTACAATCTAAAAGGAGAAGGGTTTGAGACGCAAGGTGTGGGGATGAGCAAGATCAGAAGTCAGCAAGAGTTTATTAAATTAAGAAATTAATTTGGTCCATGATGTAGCAATGCAAAGATAGATAAGGGTAAGCTTCTCTAAAGAATTGTGTTTTAAAAGATCTTTTAATGACCAAGAGACTGGGAGAAAGTCTGAAAGAATATGGGAGAGAATTCCAGAGAAGGGGGGCAGCTCTTGCAAAGTAGTCAGTGAAGGTACAGCACAGTATGTGAGGAGGTAATGTGAGAGAAGGTGAGGAGCAGGTCATTAAAAGAGCATACTAAGAGTATTTTGTAGGTGCCTTTGTAAATCAGCCCTATACAGTTTATCCATCAGTACCGTAGGTCAGAATTAAGGCAAGTAGATGGGTTTAAAGGGCATGTAAAGTCTAAAATAGAATAAGGCTAGAAATGCTGTATTTTGTATACTAAATATAAACATGAACTTACTGCACCCCAACCTAATCAAACAAATAATGTATGCTTTCAAAGTTGGCTACTGGGAGTCACCATCTTGTAACTTTGCAAGACTAAGACTGTGCACATACTCAGTGTGGTCTGGGCTGGGTTTAGGGATCGTCAGAAACAAAGCTGCTTGAGTTCTCCATGGCTGGGAAGTAAGGCGAGGGCTCCCCCTGCTGTTCATAACTATGATTGTTTCCCTGCTCAGCAGTTAGGAACCATCTGACAATTCCTATCCACAGCAGTAAATGAAGGGAGAATTTCATTGCATACAGTCAGGTTTCTTATAAAAATGGTACACATTATTTAATTAAAGTATGTTAGAGATAGATTTCTTTTTCATTACAGAAAGTAAACATGGGATTTTATTTTTTTGCCTTTACATGCCCTTTAAGAGAATTACTATGCACAGATTTTTCGTGTGTGTTTTAAAGTGCTATAGTGATTTCTCCAAGGTGCGATCTCCAAAATAAAATTATAATTAAGTCAAACAAAGTGCTTTTAGTGCTTGCTTCAAAAGTAAAATGAATTAAAATAAGGTGCAATGGTGTTTTCTTCAATCAGTAAAAATCAGCATGTGGCTTCTCCACTCTCTGGTGGGATTGGCAACTTGCAAGATTCCTGATTTCAAAACAGCATATCAATATCAACTCCAGGGTATTCCTTTTTCTGTAAAGACATTAAAAAGCAGGAACAGCACCCATAGTGTAATTTGCCTTTCTTGAGATTGGTAAACCAGCACTTCTCTTGAATATGCTAAAGCTAATGGTCAGTTTTGAGTAAATTATAAATTAATATGATGCCATCGCCTCAAGTGAGGATGCCTGCAAGATGTCTAGATTTTGTTTTTGGGATACAGAGAGTGCTTAGGGTTGTGCTTAAAATTTTTGTGAGAGGTGTTCCAATGGAGTTAATGTTGCCCTCTGTTCCTTTGATGCCCTTGCAAAGATTAAAACTTGACCAACCCTGTCATTGAAATCCCATCAGAGAAGCATTTTAACTCTTTCTGGAGATACTGGACAATGACACTTCTATGAAAGCCCATAAAGCCTATTTGTTGTCATTGTGTCCATACTGTGTATTTGCCAACAATTAAATTATGCTCATGAAGTACTCACTAATCCCAACAGGATATTGAAAGAGGTGACTGACAAGCTATTTCAGTAAACCAAACATTATGAATTGTTAAAGTATTTTTTCTTCCTTCCGCAGTTGCCTTAATTTAATAGACATCTTAGAAATTGGATATAGGACAATCTAGTAGCATCTCCTTAGGTCTGTATCAATGACTGCAGTTCTGGTCCGTGATTGTCTATAGTCTTTTTATGGTTGCACATTCCATCAGGGAGTGCACATTCCATGTTAAATGGAATGTGCTTTGCATTCCAAATTTATATGGTGCAACAAGGGGAGAAGAGATAGAAGGTGGATCTAAGAGTTCCCTCAAGTAACATATTGCCCATGACTTTAATGAAGTCTAACCAAGGAGACCATGTTTTCCAATGTTCTGGGCTAGATGTCTGATCTCTTCAACTTTGGCAAACCATTAGAAAAAAGTAGGTGAATGCATCGATTTCCATTTTATTGGTATCAGGGATTTTGCTGCTTGCAAGAGATGCATAGTTAATGCATTTGTGATCATATTATTTGACTCTTGATTAATCGTTAAAATGATTAATGCTTGGTTATCTTTTCATAAATCGCTCTTGGTAATTCTACTAATTGTATTTAATATCTCTTCCCAATAACGGTTAAGACAAGGGCAGGAAAGCCAAATATGGGTATATGTCCCCTCTTCTTTGTTGCACCTCCAACATTTGTTTGAAGAGTTAGTGTACATTTTTTTCAATTTTGCAGGAGTGTAGTACCATCTTGTGGTGAGTTTATATAACGCTTCAGTTGCCTTAACGGAATGCTTTGTGGATTGATTTAAAAATCAAAGGACAATGTCTACTCTGATTTTTTTTAAAAAAATTCTCTAGCTCATGCTGAACAAAAAGGTGGCATGTCCAGGGGGGATCGATTAATTAGTATTTTGTATATTTTGAATAAGAGTTTGACTCTATCCATATTAGTATCCAGGAATTGTTCCCATGGAGTTAATTGTCTATCCCAATTTTTACTTTTGACTGTTTGTATATAAGAGTGAAGTTGGTTATAGTTCCAAATATCTCTGGGATGAGAGCCCCAGCGATACTGAATTTCTGTTAGGTAAATCAACTTATTATCTTTGATAAAATCATTAACTCTAGTGCCTCTATTATCCCAAATATCCCATCTAGTAAATGTTCCTTTCTCCAGCCCCGGAGGGAAATCAGGGTTATTTGTTAATGTTTGGAGGAGGGGGGGGACTCATTAGGTTATAGACACCCTTACTATTATGCCATATCTTTAAAATGGCTCTTATCAGTAGCAATGGGGCTTCATCAAGTCTTTTAGGGCAGAATCCCTTTTGGAGGATACCTGTTGGTGATTTGTTTAATGTCGGGAGTCTGAAGCACAAGCAGTCACTATACAGGCAGGTAATGACTGGTTGTCAGGATCCAGTGCTATTAAGAGTTGAGACCCTTCTCTGCTGCAGCCTTCCTCCTCCTCCTAACTTCTGCCTATTCCACCTTTGAGGCCATGGACGGCACTCAGAAACTCACAAACTTCAACACCACCAACAAAGTGGTGATTCATGTAAAACTATGTATACAGTCACAATTGTCTGCATTCCACAAATATGTGTTTAAGCATCTGCAACCTTATAGCACTAGTAGAGGCAGATCTGATAGAAAAATATAATTAATTATCTTGTTATTTATTTAGTATTTATTTCTAGTGGTTGGAAGTTATTGTAAACTCAACAATCATGCAGTGGGACTTTTCATATGCGAGGGAAATGCATGCAAAGTTGCCTTCCAAAATACCATACACAAAACACTTATACCAAGGTTTTTGTATTCCAGTCACCTGTCACACCTATTACAAGGATTTGGATGATTGGCTATGTGTAGACCTGCAATTAACTAGGCAATAGGAGTGCAGATTAATACCCATACCCCATAATAAAAGTGGGTCAACTTGATGCAAATTTTGGCCAGTTTTGTAGCATAGCTTCACCTAATTAGTAAATGAAGTCCATTATATAGTTTTTTATTACATGCGGATACTAACATCAAACCAACACCAAAAAAATCCAGCATGGATGGAGGTGGATAAATGTGTAGTCTTGATCCTGAATTGACATACTAGGCAGACATAGATCATAGGTCAGTTTACCAAGGCATGCTTTGTTACCCTGCAGTGGCTTCCTATAACTTCACGTATACACTGCTATAAAGGAATTGGTGATTTGGTGCTTTTTACAGCGCACATGGGGTAAAAAAAAACAAAAATCTCCTCTTGTGAGCTCTTAATTTGTTTGCCTACTTCTTCCTGCTTATTGACCATTATAGAATAGAAAGTCATTTTATTTAATGTGCTATAAAGACTTTATATGTAACCATGGACTAAATGAACCCGTCTTTTCTTCCCAGACAATGCACTGTTATTGTTTCATCATCAAGAGCAACTGTGAATATGCGCATGCAATGTAGATCAGAAGATACATATCAGCAGTGCTTTGTATTGCTTGAATGACGTTGGAGACAAATACAGTAGTATAACAGAAAATACTTGATGAAAACACAACAGTGGCTGTAAAAGGTGATAGTTCAGCGTGATATAGGGTAAAAGCATCTCACCTAAACAAAACACAACAAATTGAAAAAAAGCTAAGGCTCAGCTTATAGACCAACAAGTAAAATTACGACTGGCACTATGCAATGCAATTAATGCATACACAGCATTCACATTTCTCACTGTTTTCCAGGCACTAAACAACTGTAGAATCCAGTCTTGGAAGTGAATGAGTTGCTGTTAAAATAAATACCATCTGCAACAACAGGGACTTGTTTGCTATTGCAAATGGAAAAAAGCCACAGCAAATAAGCTTGAACATAATAAACAATCTTTGTTTTTGTAATAAAATGTAATCATTTCTGATTACATAGAAACAAATGCATGCTCTCTCTCATGTTTGCAGGCTGCATTGAATTCCATACACGTATATAGTCAGAAGCAAAAAATTGTACATATGCCTTTCATCACTATAATAAGAAAGGATTTTTAGTATTTTTAGAACAATTGAAACATACCAAGAGGACACTTAAACCTGACATGGTAGTTGGAGCAGTGTTTCCCTTCCTTTTGCTCTTTGTTATTGCACCAAAAACCCTTCTCTGGAATAGAATGCACCACCTCCATTGTATCCTTCGGAGCAATCCATTCAGTTGTCCGGGCTTCCAATGCGATAGGTCTGGAGCACAGACGATTTGGGTAATAGAAACGAACAGCCTCCACAGTCTCATGATCTCCTTCTCCTCCTGGGTGGTCAACATTAAACCAGGAGGTCCATTCAGAAGCACCTGTGGGATGACCAGAAGAAAACAAGTCAGAGTGGCAGAGAAAACACAAATACAATATAATATCCTGGTTAAAGGGCAGGACTCATAAAGCAACGGCATTTTCCTTTCATTTTTAACTGATATTTTTGACAAAAAAATATTCTCTCCATGTGCTAGCCTGAGAAATGGTTATGGTTTTGTTTACTTTTTGTTAAATACTAGAAAATCATTTGGCTTTCAAATTATTTACACACCCAAGAGAAAAATTACGTATATGCGTATATAAACATTACCACACATAAAGCACAATGGCCTTGGTTCTACCCAGTGTATTCTACAAATATATATGCAGTTTATATGTGTACATAGAAATATATTTAGAATACGCAAGGCACATCAACAACCCATAAAAGATGTTTTTGTGTGTTTATGATGTCATGATTTACAAATGGTGCTTAGTTATGTCACTTGCATAACATGACTCATTAAAACTTGAACTATACAAACAAAAGTGCCTCCTAAAATGTTAGGATAGAAGTTACATGACCTGAAAGCATTCTGTTTCTGGCCTATACCTTATATTGTCTCAGAACTCTTTTGTAACTACCAATATACTTTAATTTTACAATATAAGGTGCAAATTTCCCTATATATTTTTAACCAAGGCCCCTAAAACATTTCAATGTATATGTTTATTTAAATACCTATAGACAGGGTATGTAAAATTATATGAGCACAATAAACAGTACAAATAAATACACACAATTTTCATTCAACCATGATGTCTGGTATTAAATGACGTGTTGTACTTACGTAAGGTGCCATTATTAGAAAATGATGTGAAAATCAGTGCAAAACCTCCTTCTTTTGTTACAAAGCAGTAGTTCTGCTGTGCTTATATGACTACAGTACAATGGCTATGCTCCTCTTCAAAACCCATTTCCAAATTATTTGATACTCGATACAATTTGTATCAGAATACTGCTCAATAGTTATTTAGAATTATATAATATCATGGAGGTATTTCAAAAAAGGAGAAGTTTGGGGTTGATGGTATGGCCTGAAACTATATATTGTTTGTATATGAATAGAGAATTGGCTGAAATACAGAGTACAGAGTGGAATAAACTGAGGAGTCATCTTCAGTCATCTTCTTTGGTACAATGCTATTAAATGTGTTCATAAAAACCATACAGTTAGCATTATTAGTATTTGTTCTGTGTTGATACTGAAATGTACCGTGCAAAAAAAAAAAAAAAACATGATTTTATACTGGAATATCTTGCCAGTATATTAAAGGCTAAATGGGCCACTGGAAAATGAATAGACCAATGAAGTCTTATAAATGCAAGGTTAGGTAAAACACCACAGATCGGATTGTATTTAAATGAAATTATGCTGCAAGGCCCCCTTAATTAAGACAATTTTGTCAGTTATGTTAATTGATTGACTTTGTAAGTAGCAGTTAGTCTCAGCCATAGTTAACAGATATATTTATGTATACAAAGAGGCATTGACATGTATGGTATAAGTTCACCTTGAATATGTGGACGCTCAGCTAAAATGATAAAGGAGATGGAAAAATTAAGTTAAGGATTGTCAAAGCAGATTTTGTCTTCTCAGAGATGAAGAGACGACTGCAAAGTAGCACAGTAATTCTTTCCAAATATAGGCAATATATCTTTTTTTTTTCTTTTATGATGGCGCAAGAGATTAATATTCTTTTTGGCAACAGTTATTCTAGATATAATGCTCGTTACTGCATTAGAGGCACCATTGGTACCATTAGGAAAATCTATAGGGTCGCTCGCCTTGTTTGTTCATTGAAGGATTGCACGAGGTTGATGAAAATATGGAATCTTTTAACCCATAGCAATCAAACAGATCAGTGGCATAACTAGATATTACTGGGCTCCACAGTACATTATTATTCAGGCCCTCAAAATGTCTAGAAAATGACCTGTTTTACCAATATTTATTGAAATGATATATGAATTAGGGCCTCATGGGGCCCCTATATCTCCTGGGCCCCCCTGCAGCCTCGGGGTTTGCTTCCTCTGTAGTTACACCCCTGAATCAGATTTATTTTTTAAGAGCTGATCAATTTATGGTACCTGCTGATTAGATGCTATGGCTTACTAATTAATAATTAATACAGTAATTACTAAATAATATACAAATTAGGGCCTCACGGGGCCCATATATCTCCTGCCCCCCCCTGCAGCCCCAGGGTCTGCTTCCTTTGTAGGTACACCCCTAAATCCGATTTATTTTTTAAGAGCTGATTGGTATATGGTAGCTGCTCATTAGATGCTATGGGTATGGGTTACTAGACAAGTAACACACTTTAGATGCTTACCACTTGGTGACAATATTGGAGCATAATAATTTGCTGTGTGCGATTTCCATCGGGGAGTAAGGCTTCAGATAAGTTATATGCTTGGTGCTGCTGCTGAACAAAGCTAATCTCTACCGCCACAAAGCACAGAATGTGTTCCACACTTCAAAGCAGTTGAACACGTTCTTATGAGTTGACACACGTATCTTCATTGTTAAATGTATAAATTCGTTAAACACTTTCCATACTGTCAGTAAAATGTGCCTAGCAGGAAAGTACAGATGAATTACAATATATTGGGCTGCTGGAATAGTTTCGGATTCCTCACTACCATATTTCAGCTGTTATTTTTTTATATAAATTTCTCAAGTCCCTCTATTGAACAACGTAGAGTATTGTGTCTAATTTTACACGTTTAAAATCATCAGTGTTGCTGTGGGATGTTGCTCAGCCAGTGGGTGTTCTGGCTGCCTTGAAGCAGTGCAGTTGTCCATAACCACATCAAACTGATAAAAGCTATTGATTGCTGGATTGTTGATCGATTACTGCCACAGTGTAAACACACTAGTTCTGTTTTTCAATCTGTGGTTCCCGTTTTATTCAAAAATCTTGAAAGATGCTGGCAGCCTGGCAAACAACATTAACCCTTTCTTTATATTGTGTGCCTGGGCCCCTAAGCAGAAAATAATCCCCCAAACCAGTACCCATAACACCTTGCGCACATTTGTAATGCTTATTCTTGCTTATTCTTAACAGGCCTGATAACTATTAAATATGAAAGGAGGGTTTGGATCAAGACAAACAAGGAAGAAATAGCAAGGTACACAGACGGTTATCAGTAGCAATGACATCAACCAATACACTGATTACAGTTTCATTTCCTTTCATTAGGCAAAATTTGTATTTGTTTAAGTGTATAGGTGGAGTGCCCCTTTGAAGTAGTTGGGTTGGACAGTTATTAAGCAGTTACAAGTCATGTCTGAAAAGTAAAAGTGCCAAATTATTTTTAATTATCCCTAAATGACTATATTTTGGAAACATAGGAACGCCTAATAAAACCTAATCCATAACATATGGAGCAAGAACGTCAATAGCTTGCAACTGCACAGAAATAAGAGTTAAAAGAACCAGCTGCAATGATCTAATAAAATTACAATGAAAATCTGAAACCGGAAGCAACTTGTGAACTGAATACTAAGAGCATACACATAAGTAGTGTATTAGGGCTTTTACAGACAAGCGTTTTCAGCTGCGCTCCCCTGCGTTCAGCCACAGGAGTAGATGCACTGAATTCTTTTCTATGGGGCTGTACTTACATACACGCATGTAAGCAGTGTCGGACTGGGCCGGCGGGAAACCGGGAAAAAACCCGGTGGGCCCCGGCCCTCTTGGGCCCCCGCCAGCCCAGTCCCGGTCCTAGATTGGCCCCCGAACGGCAATAAAAGTTTTCTGGCGCTGTTGCACATGCGCGCGTTGGGCCTGACGTTTGCGCATGCGCACTTGTTTTTGCACATGCGCACAGGGCCCCCGAGGTTCACAACCCGGTGGGCCCCGACTGCCCCAGTCCGACCCTGCATGTAAGCGCCAAACGCAGGAAAAATGCAACATGCTGCGTCCCAACCTGCGTTCGGCGCTTACATGCGTCTGTGTGAGTACAGCCCCATTGAAAATAATTCAGTGTGTCTACTCCTGCGCTCCCCTGCGGCTGAACACATGACACCAGAACGCAGGGGAGTGCAGCTAAAAACGCTTGTACTCTTAAGTGCTTTCAGGTAGGGTCTATACAAAGGAACTGAGCAGGTGCTTTGAACAGTTATATGTTTAAGGCTTTCCTTAGTGCTGTGCTTGCCATTTATTTAAGCATTTAATTTTTTGCCCCATCGGCTGCACCAATCATAAATAGGTAACTGCTCATCGGTATGATAGCCATAACCATTTCATGTAGTATGACACAGAACCTAGGAAAGCACTAGAAATATGGTCATGTCTGCATGTTTGCTAATAGGTGGTAAGGAAACAATATTGCGTTCTTAGCTGCTGTTTGTAGATATAGTACTTCACACAGTCACTCAAATACATACTGTATATCAAGCTCTAAACAATGTTTAAATATTCCATCAGGTGGGTAACCCAATAGAGGGGCAAATTCACTAAAGCGCAATGCGGCTAACGCTAGCACAAATTCGCCAGTGTGACGTAATTTTGTTACTTCGCCGATTTACTAACAGGTGGTGGCATAAATTCGCTAGCGAAGTGGACCCACTCTAGCGCTACTTCGCATGCTTACGCGATATGGCGAAGTGAAGTAACTATGCTAATTCACTAACTTGCGCATTTTACTGAACGTTACCTCTTGCGCCAGACTTGCCTTCGCCACCTCAGACCAGGTGAAGTGCAATAGAGTAGATAGGGCTTGCTGGCGTCTTTTACTTTTTTAAGGGTGATAGGCTGAAAAAGATCCTAACATATGGCACCTAAACTATACAGTGGGCACATGTATAGGGCAAAATAACAACTCTATTTTATTTCATAAAGCTTTCCCAGACTTGTGTAGTGTAATGTATTTGCTGCTACATATACGTCCATTGTACTTTATTTTGGCGCCGTATGCAAATTAGGCATCCCTAGCATAAATTCGCTTTGCTTGACGAATTAACGCTAGCGCAACTTCGCTACCTTTCACCTCCCTGAGCGCAACTTCTGATTTTAGTGAATTATAAGCACCCTGGCGAAACTTTGCCTGGCGAAGCCAACACTGGCGCAACTTCGAAGGTAAGTAAATTTGCCCCATAGTTTTGTAATCAAAATCTACCATAATGTGTAGTAACTATCGTTATTTTCTACACTGTGTCCCTAGACAAACTTATGGGCAAAAAATTAATCATAGAGCTTCCAGAACATTTTCAGGGTCAGACTGGGGGGTCTAGGGCTGCTGTCCCGGGCCCCCTCCTCCCCCCGCTGCTCCTTTGAGCAGCGCATGTGCACAGGCACTTCAGCACATGTGTGCGCACACTATGTTTTTTGCCATGACGGCCCAAAAAGGGGAGGTCGCGGCTTGAGGAATCCCTCAGATGTGGGATCTGGGTGTGGATCTGGTCTGGCGGGACCCACAAGAGCAGGTGGCGAACCGGGTTTTTTCCCAGTGTCACGCCGGCCCAGCCCAACCCTGAACATTTTAGTTCCTTTTTTCAAACACGCTCGAAAAAACAATTAAGATATTAAGAAAGCTTGCTTTTTTTTTTTTTTTTTGCCTTGTGACTGACTAACACTGTACAACAATTTCACCTAGACAAATGTAATAATCTTGCCTGGCTGTCACTTCAGGCACCTAACTTTTCAAATACTTTCTAACTGTCATATTAATTTCCTTTAGTTCTGTCGTTGATTTTCAGATGCCTTTTTGGCATACAAAAACACTTGTTAAATTTAATTGCACTTTAGTTTCTTGGATTTGTTTATGTGATATCCTTATTTTGTCTACCTCCTGTACTGTATATTATGGAAAGTACTGTTACTGACAGGATTTATGTTTTTAAAAAATGGTTTATTTTTTGGTCATTGTTTTGTTATTAAAAAGGCTCAGAGAACCAAGCTGAAATAATGAGCCATGCCAGATCTGTTTTTACAAGGCTTTTGAGTTGCAATAAATACAGTCAGACATCAAGAATAATATGTAAACCAATTTAAAAACTGTGTTGCAAGGGATGTTATTAATTTACTTTCATGATATAGTAGTTAATAGGTCTAGGAGCATATTTCTCTGGCCAGTTACTACCCTTGATACTATAGTATGCCCAGGTACTATTCTAATTCCCCGGTTTCTGTGACTTGCTTACCATAAGCAATTTCTTCTTCAAGGCATTGTGCACACATCTGAGAGAACCAAGGTGTGTTTAATGCACCAAAAGTTATAAGGAGCAAGAGGAATGCTATATCATTCGGCACTGACACTTGCACAAATGTTAGACATACCAAAGCAGTTTAAACAAGCAAGTTCAGGGGATGCAGGAGTTGAACCTGCACCAGGGCTCAGGGACTTGACTTGGATGATCCTTTAAAAATATAGTTTACACTTGCAGTTTAAAGATAGAGGCCAATGCACAATTCTACATGCAGAGATTGAGGAGGATGGGTGCTGACAAATCTGTTTTGTATTCAAACTAAATCTAGGTGTGATGCACAAGCCAAAAACCACTGCGATCACACATTCCAAATGCCAACCTGAGGGTTAAAACAGGTTCCATCCACTAGCATATGTTCGCATGGCAGAGGTTTTCAGACTTTTGCATTCAAAATTTCCTTTGCAGTCACAATTTGCATAGTATAAAAATATATGCCCAGCTGTATTTGGTGTGGGAGTTACCCCATTTATTGGGATACAGATGGGTGCAATGCATAAATGTGTTTTTGGGTGAACTTTTGCCTCCCTTCCTGATGATGAAATGTTAAAGTTCCCCTTGAAATATTACATTTGTAGTCCCACATTTCATCTGGGCCCCAATAACAATGTCTTACCTATATCAAATATTGTATGCTAGAGTTCTAAGGTATCAAAAAAGTGTTAGCCCCCCCAGTTTAACCTTAACCTAATGTAGGGACCCGTAGGGTTAATTCCCCACCATTCTGATCCACATGGTCTGGAAACCCCTGTGTAGATTTAGCTACAGGGTTTCCCAGGGGCTGGACAAGGGGCCAGAGCAGGGCAGATACTGGAGGATACCACAAGGTGTCAGCGCGGCACCACTTTACTATGAAAAGGAGAGCCATGTGCTCAGACAGTGATTTTATCATTAAGATTTGGTCTTATTGCTGACTGTTATTTCACTGAGGAGACCAAACCAGCAAAATGTAGGCTAAAGTGGAATTCGATAGGCCTGCCAAGGCGGAGGCAGGATACTCCAATGTCTGGAAGTTCAACCATGCGGGTTTCGAGCTTGAAAATGCTGGTTTGTGTGCTCACACTTTGTAGAGTGTTGAGAGTTGAGAGTTGTAGTTCAGCCGTGGAAGTCCTAAGCGCTAGCGCTATAGACAGCGATGGGAGCTGGATGTAAGGAGAAAAAGGGTTATCATGCTCGCACTATGAAGAGTGTTGGGAGCAATACCCTGGAGGATAACACATGCTTCATATGTTATGGAATGGATCTCGCTGTAGAAGCCTGCTCCAGCTCTGGGTGAGCCTACCCATCTGAGTGAATCCCCAGGGTGAGTGGTGCCAAAGGGAGGGTAGAAAAAGAGAGGATCCAGCATATTTCCATTTGTGACACAGGCTTTGTTTATGCCTGCCACGAGGGAGCAGTGCTACTTGGGACCTATTGTACTCATTGGGGATAAGGGACCGTGACTCTGATTTTTCCAAAGGAGTAGTGTGGGATTTTGCCTGGTAGGGAATTACCAGGATGGGACTGGCACAGGAATCCCAGGGTAGTGGGTTATGCTATGGAAATGCATAATTGTGATATGATCGTGGTACTGTACCCTTTTAATCTGCATTTATCTTGTATAAAGTTATTTTGTTACACCGTACAAGTGTGTGGATTGAATGTTTTCCTAATGGGGCCACACGCAGGTGTATTCCCGGACCCCATTAGGTAGGCAAAGGGAACTCAGGACCTGTAAACGGTAAGAAATGGTATGATGCACAGGGGGTGGCCAAAAAGGGGTACACTTTCTTTTGCCTGGACCCCTATAAAATTAGCCCCAGAGATTGTAAATCTGTTTCTTAGATGAGACAAAACACTGAAACAAAAGAGAACTACTTAAGCTAATTGTATTTCATGGCCAATTTCTTGGGTACTTTTCTATTGAGTTAAACGAGTGATGTATATGTATGTGTGCTTCTTAAATTAAAGTCTTCAATACAACTGTTGCAGTTCCTATAAACTGACATATATTTCCCACAAATTAGGGTTGATTATTTGCTTCTTCTAATTATGATGAAAAGTGAAGAAGCATCAAAAGAAAGGTATTTGACCATCTGGTGTAACACGCATTAAGAACAAATGGGCTGATATACCAAATCCAAGACTTGTTTTTTTAAAATATTTCGCTTTTATTCATAAGATAATGAATACTCTAGATCACTTCCCAGAAAAAAAACTGGTCAAAACACATTCCCTCACTAATTGTTTTTTATACCTTTTTTTTATCGTTTGTGTTGAGGGATCAAACCCTGTATTGTACAGTATTTATCTGAGATTAGACCTTATATTGTAGGGATCAGACTTTGTATTGTACAGTATGTAGGAAGATTAAGCTGACCCTATATGTGTTGATAAAAACTGCCGATTCGGCCAATTCGGCAGCTCATTTGTCCAGAGACATATATCAATCTGTAAGGTTTAAGGGTTTAATTGTTGGCCCAGTCGCGTAACTATAGAGGAAGCAGACCCTGAAGTCACAGGAGGGTCCGGGAAAAGGGGGGTTTCGCTTCCTCGATGGGAAAGCCAGTGCATTAGCTGAATGTTTGTGTGTCATGTAGGTACATGAACAAGGTTTTCGTGTTTCCGCCTAAAAACATACAGTCAGGTAAGTTGGCATCTGATGAAACTGACCCTATTGTGTATGTTCATATGCTGGGGTACTTTACAAACTTTATAAACTCCACTGGGGATGGGATTACATATAAAACTATCTGTAGCATGATTACAATATTTTAGTGCTATCAAAATAAAAAAGAAGAACCTGCAACAGTCCAATCAGGAGCAGCCACTGTCTGCATTTTGGCTGACTATCTAATCCATTACAGCTTTATTCAGACACATAGCTACACAAAAAGATGCAAAGAATTCAACATCCCAGTATCAGTATGTTCTCTGATATCATAGTTATTTATGACTGTTAAAATATTACATTCTGGCAAATAATTGTATATTTATGGTCATTGGACAGTTATGTGCTTTATAATAGATTCACTGAAATGTGAGTATACATGAATTGAGTATTCCTGCTCTCTAAATGGAATAATTAATAGGTCTATGGAAGTTACAATGAAGAGGACTCCATTACAACAGTTTTGTATAGAAGCTTCTTAGTTGTCTGCGTTGTGTTAGTAACCCCTGATTATAACCATGGCAATACCTCTAAAACACAGACCTAAGCCAAATGCATCTTCCCTGTTTTTTTCAGTATGGGGGCAGGGTTTGTGACCATGATCAATGTATGGTACTTTCATAAATGGAATATGCTTGCTGTTACTCATTCCACCAACAGAGAATCGATTCTAATATACTGGATGGCAGGGCAGGGCCGGGCCAAGGCAGTTTGGCACCCAAGGCAAGGGCTTCAATTAGCGACCCCCCATCATGTATTACCATTTCCCACCTTACCATTAGTTTTTAAATAAACAACCCTTACAACACATTAATGAAACTTTTAATTTATATAAATATTGCCCCCAAATCTGTACCTGTGCCAGCCATAAATATTGCCCCAAATCTATACCTGTGCCAGCCATAAATATTGCCCCCAAATCTGTACTCAGAAGAAGAAAGCAAACAATTCAAAAATATTAAAAAAAAGAAAAAACGAAGGCCAATTGAACAGCTGCTTAGAATTAGGCATTCTGTAACATATGAAAAGTTAACAATGCTGAAGCTCTCCTTTAAGTATAGCCTGTTCTTCAGTTTTTCAACTATAGTTTTATTATTTGCCTTCCTTTTCATCAACTTTACAACTTCCAAAATCTATTAGTTTCTAAGGCAACAATTTTACTATTCTTGTTATTTCTTTATTATTAATCTTTCTATTCAGGCCTATTCTATTTATCCATCTGTCTGTCTGTCCTTTGCCTGGTTGCTAGCCAGTCAATAATATCTTTATTCTGCAAACAACTGCTGAATGTCTAATATGGGTTAAACCCGTTTTAAAAATTAGGTACTTAAAAATGATCCAATAATATATAGGAAGTGCTGCATAAAGATTAAAGGGGTTGTTCACATTTAAATTAACCAGTTTTAATTGTTTATTACTTGTGGTTTTTGAGTCATTTAGCTTTTTAATTCAGTTTACAATTTCAGCACACTGGTTGCTAAGGTCCAAATTACCCTAGTAACCATGCATTGCTTTGAATAAGAGACTGGAATTTGAATAGGAGAGACCTGAATTGAAAGATGAGTAATAAAAAGTAGCAATAACAATAAATGTGTAGCCTTACAGACCATTTGTTTTTAGTCATTTACCCCCATTTGAAAACTGGAAAGTCAGAAGAAGGCGGCAAATAATTAAAAACTGGGAACCAGCATCAGTGTTTAAAGGAGCAGCAATTGCCACTACCAGACATCTAGCAGGTCTCACCTTTGCAATTTGGCTCACACTCTTTTGCATGTTTAAAGTAAATGTAAACCCAAAAATACATGTTTTCCTAAAGAGAGAATATGTAATTATATTAGGGTTGCCACCTTTATGTCTGGCTGAGACCGGGCGGGGGGTGGGTGGGTCAGTGATATTAGTGGGCGTGCCTGTGACGTCAGTGGGCAGGGCTATGACGCGGCGACCAGCGATTGGCCGATCGCCGTGTCAATCAAGGGAATCCCGCCCGGTTTTCCTTATTTGGAAAACCGGGCCGGAAGTATAGACCCGGGCAGCCCCTCAAAATACCGGGCTGTCCGGGTCAAAACCGGACAGGTGGCAACCCTAAATTATATGCATGGGTCAGATATATATCCAGTTGTTTTAAAGTTATCTGTAAATGTCATTTAAGCCGAAAATCCTTCATCGGTGTTTCTGACTTTTGTACCAATTGAGCAGAAGCTAAAGCATTAGGCAAAATGTTATTTTTTGGGAGCAGGAGCCCTTTAAAGAGAAAGGTGTATGTATATTCTCTAGGAAGCGAAGGATAGGGCGGGTCACGCTTTGCAGTGGTTACAAGCCCTTCTTACCTTTGGCAACCAAAAAAGCAGGTGCTCTCTATTCAACTGAAAGTGTGTTTTATACCACATGCGATATGCCTTTACTCAGTCTCAGTGTCCAACATCCCTCCAACAAAAACTGCAGTCTGCACAAAATCATCTGCAATGATATCTGCTCTGTCACTCCAGTACAGGCTGCCACTAAGCAATATTTTCCTGTCTCACGCCCACATGCCAATGCGGTGCTAACTATTTTGAAACCAAGGTATTAGAAGCATTGGAAGGCACCAAGTCCCGCTATAGGGTGGGGGAGCGCTGCCTTCAGACATTTACCAGGCTAAAACTCCAGAGGGGGCTGAGGCATGCGAATTTTATAAATTATGATGTGTTTTAATAAGCCAACAAGCCAAGTGAACTAAAAAGTAAAAATGAAAAAAAAAGTGAGAAGTGCGCGCCCCCCAGTAACTGCGCCCTAGGCGGTTGCCTAAACTGCCTACCCCTTGGCCCGGCCCTGCTGGATGGATGGAACTGCAAATGTAGCACATGTGTTTAATTTCAAATATTTGCTGGGTTGCCCACATTCCAGTCCCATATTAAGAGTAGGTCTCTCAGCAGATTTATGCATTCACAAATTCACATGCCAATCTGTACATATGCTAAGGTAAAAGACTGATTTATCATTGCCCCCACACATTCATGAACAACAAGTCCCAGCATCTTAAAGGAGAACTAAATCCTAACTAAAGAAGTAGCTAGAAATGTTGTACATTATGTTTTGGGCTTCTGTACCAGCCCAAGGCAACCACAGCCCTTCAGCAGTAAAGATCTGTGTCTCCAAAGATGCCCCAGTAGCTCCCTGTCTTCTTTTCTGCTGATTCACTGCACATGCTCTGTTCTGCTGTCACTTACTGAGCTTAGGGGCCGACTTTAAAATATACAGTACAGATAGAATAGAAATGTCACAATATAAGGCTGATTAGTAATTAATACAGATAATTACTAGACTGCAGCACAGAAACCAGTGCAATTAGCATCAGAATTTAATAATCAGCCCTGTAGCATCAGCTTATATTACAGGGGAAGCTCATTTTCTGCTTGATAATTTGCGACAACCCCTAATCTTAGCGTCTCAACAGCTGCTCAGAGCCCACTGAGCATGTGAGTGTCACAGACACTTTCCAAGATGATGACCCCCTGTGACAAGTTTGAAGTCCTGGGTCATTGTTGCTATTGAGAAGCTGAAACTTTAGACATATTCATTTTTAGGGTTTAGTTCTCCTTTCAAAAGAGAACTGCACAGGAGAATGCAGCAACAAGGATATTTGGGGATGGCACATAGAGAAAGTTGAATGCTGAAAGGGACAATGGAAGAGGAATAACAGTGTAAGGCAGTAGGGTAAAAGAGAACTAAAGCTAAACCAAAGAAGTAGGCTAGAAATGTTATTCATTACTTTTGGGCTTCTGTACCAGCCCAAGGCAACCACAGCCCTTTAGCAGTAAATATACAGTATGTGTCTACAAAGATGCCCCAGTAGCTCCCCATCTGAAATGTCACAATACTGTATATGGCTGATTAGTAATTAATACAGATGAATGCTACATGGCAGCACAGAAACCAGTGCAATTAGCATCAGAATTTAATCATCTTATATTACAGACAAACCTCATTTTCTGTTTGATAATTTGCAACAACCCCTAAGCTTAGCTTTTCAACAGCTGATAATGAAGAAGATGATGACCCCTGTGACAAGTTTGAAGTCCTGGATCATTGCTGCTATTGAGAAGCTGAAGCTTTAGGCTGGTGCAATAAGTTGGTCCTATAAAATATAGCACTTTAGTTCTCCTTTAAACATAAAATCAAATGTTACATCAAATCCCTATAAGTTGTGCACTGCTGGGCATGTACACATGCTATGACAATAGTATATGTAAAAAATTATGGCTTTACTACATGCAAATTATATTAAAAGTCAATACAAATGCAGTTTTTTTTTTTATCCTAAACCACAGTACTATAAACAGATTTCAATATACAGGTATGGGACCTGTTATCCAGAATGCTCGGGAGCTGGGGTTTTCCAGATAACAGATCTTTCCGTAATTTGGGTCTTCAGGCCTTATGTCTACTAGAAATTAATTTAAACATTAAATATACCCAATAGGCTGGTTTTGCTTCCAATAAAGATTAAGTATATCTTAGTTGGGATCAAGTACAAGCTACAGTTTTATTATTACATAGAAAAGGGAAATCATTTGCAAAAATTTGCATTATTTGGATAAAATGGAGTCTATGGGAGACAGCCATTCCGTAATTCGGAGCTTACTGGATATCGGGTTTCCGGATAAGGGATCCTATACCTGTATTTATATAATTTTGCACACACACTATCTAAAGCACCCAATGTTTAGAACTTTAAATTTATAAGTACAAAAGTATTTATTATACATAGAGATTATGCACAAATACTGACAAAAGCATAGAGAGGTTCGTAATCATAAGAATTTACAACTTAGAAGACTATGGGGGTCATTTACTAAACTCCGAATGCAAAAAAAACACAGAAAAATTTGTGATTTTTTTTTTTATAAAATCGGACTTATAAAAAAATCACACATTTTTAGAATTTATTAAACCCAGAGGATGTAAAATAACTCTGAATTAGAAAATCTGGCATCTCAGACCTGTAGAGGTTGCATATAAGTCAAGTCAAGCCAAGTCCCAATAATTTTTTTCATGCAATACCCCAAAGTTTTCGGGCAAGAAAACAAAAGAAATCTGAGTTTTTGGGGTGAAAAATCCAGGAAAATCTATTTTTTCCCCGCAAAGCTAATTTTCAGGAAAAATATAATAATAAATAAGCTCAAAAAAACCTGAGCGGATTTGATCACAGTTTGTAGCAGAAAATGTTGAGATTTTAATAAATAACCCCCTATGAGTAAACCCTTCTATTGCAGTTCAGCTTAAAGTTATCTTTTAGTATGTTATAAAGTGGCCTATTCTGAGCAACTTTTCAACTCGTCTTCATTGTTATAGTTTTTTAATGATTCTGTTTCAACTTCTGCATCTCTCTAGCTTTTAAATGGGTGTCACTGACCCCAACAGCCAAACAACTATTGCTCCGTGTTGCTGCCATTTTATTATTATTGTTACTTTTTATTACTTATCTTTTTCTCCTATTCTTATTCCAGACACCTTGTTCAAACTGTCCATGTTTGCTAGGGTAAAATGTACCTTAGCAACAAGATTGCTGATGAAATTCTGAACAGGGACGATGCTGAACAAAAAGCTAAATAAAAAATAAACACAACAAATAAAGAATGAAGAGCAACTGCAAACTATTTCAGACGATCAGCATACTAAAAGTTCAAATATACTGGTAAACTACCCCTTAATAATAATAATAATAATACAATAAACTTCAATTTATATACTGATGGATATTTTATTACCGACTTATTGTTGATATTTTGATTACCCTAGTAAAGGATTTTTTTCTCTGCAATGTACATAGCTTTTTAAAGGAAAAGTGCTAAATAAAGGAAAACTCCATAAAAACAAAATCTCAGGGACTTTGTGAATTCCAGTATATCAAGCTGCCCTGTTCTTTTGCAAAATCTCTAAAATCAATGAAAAGGCCTCAAGCAAAGCAGTTGACGCCCTGGAGACTCTCACATCAGTGGACAGCATATTGCTGCTGAGCACTGGTATCAGAAGTGATAACAGACCTGGAGTTAGGGGCTGAGGAGCCAAGAAATACAAGAAGGGATTATACTTACCAGTGGTGACTGATATTTTCATGAAGACACAGATTAGAAGAGAAGCCAGGAGTGCTGGCATGGCTGTGCCCAAGGGTCAGGTTTCCCCCTCTTTCTCTCTCAGTCTCTCTATGTATGTGGCTGAGCTGTTAGGTAATGATTAAATCCACGGGATGCTGAATTTAAAGCCTCCTCCAGTACCAAAACAAGGGGTCTGCTTGTAGGCGAAATTGGAGTCCAAGAGGGTGTGAGAGAAGCTGGATGCAACTCAAGATGTAATAGAACACTAGGAAGAATAGGTGGATAATATATCCTTGCTCTCTGTCAGCTATCAAAGTGTTTTGCTCTGCTATCTCTCTCTTTACTCAATTTTCCCTATGTTCGCTATCCTTATAATCTCTTTCATGTCCTTTTCTCCGCATCATTTTTTGTGATCTGCCGTCTTCTAATGCATCGTAGCTCACTTTATGCTCTAAGTAGAAAAAGCATTTTTCCTTTAATATGTGGTCATTTATCCACACAAACTAGATTCAACCCGGCAATACTTGTGCGACCAATATCATAGGGAAACAGAGCTTCTGTTTTACTTACATTGACTTAAACACATGGCAACTATTCTTTTTTTTTGTATCCGAAAAAGCCTTTTTTTCCCATCATTAATTCTCCAGTTCCAAATATAAAACCTTCCTGTACTATACAAAATAACTTTAATTTGCAGTAATAATGTTGGCCATTTTCTGCTTTTCCATGGAATAAGCAATAAAGGACTTTGGGGCTAATTCACTAAGATTCGTAGTTGCGCCAGGCATAACTTTGCCGCACTTCGCCACACTTCGCCAGGCGTAGTTTCGCCAGCGCTTCGCAAATTCACTGAAATCCGAAGTTGCGCTCAGGGGTAGCGTAAGGTTGCGAAGTTGCGCTAGCGTTGATTCGCTAAGCGAAGTTACGCTAGCGATGGTTAATTTGGATACGGCGCCAAATTCAAATTTCAATGGAGGAATACGTACAATCACTACAAATGCCTGGGAAACCTTCTAAACATTTTTTGCCCTACACATGTGCCCACTGTATAGTTAAGTTGCCATGAGTTAGGAAATGTTGGGGGGAAGGAGGGGAGCCCCAAAAATTTTTTCGATCTTTTTCAGCCTATCACCCATAATATAGAAAAAGCGCCAGCGTTTTTTGGGACTTAGAAAAAATTTTAACTTTTTTTGAAGCAATCCCTATCTACTCTATTGCACTTCGCCTGGTCTGAGGTGGCGAAGGAAGTCTAGCGTAAAAGGTAGCGTTCAGTACAATGCGCGCGTTAGTGAATTTGCGTAGTTACGTCCGTTGCGCAAATTCGCCAGGTTTAAGGGTGCGAAGTAACACTAGCGAAGTTACGCCAGCGTTCGTTAGTGAATTTGCGAAGTAACGAAAATGACCAACGCTAGCGAATTGACGCTAGCGTTAGGCGCATAGTGAATTTGCCCCTATATGTCTCATTTTGGAAAATGAACGGCCATTTGCATTCCAAACAGAATTGCTGTCTGGGTGGATTGCTCTTGTGTCTAAGCTGATGCATAGCAGCACCTTACTGCTGCTCTAATATAAAAATTCATGCTGAAACATGCGCTACTGTATGTGGAAAATGGTGGAAAATACATACGTTTTTCTAATTTATTGAAAGTGATACTGTCATCACACATTTTTAGACAAAGATTTTCATTGTAAAGTATCTGTGAATGACATTTGGCTTCTGTTTATTCTTCTGTGTAAGATGCCTGCAAAACAAATTGTATTATCCTTGGCAGTACAGTTAGGTAATAGTACAGAATGTCTGCGTCCGTGGCTACACAACACAAACTATAGTAGTAGTGTTTCTGAAGCAAACCCACAGTCTGTAGTACTGCAGGAAAACACTACATTATAAATAAATGCATACAGAAACCCTTTATTTTTTGATGTTACTGTCCTTTTAAAATACGTCATTCTTTTTTCTTTATGGTTATAATAATATGCAGGGCATGTGTTTATTCTGCCTTTGCTAAGCTTTTTTATTTTTTTCTATCACGGTTGGAAAACAGTGTAGTCCATGCTAAATTAACCTTTTTAAATAAAGGTAATTTATTCAGCTTGCCCTTGTAGGTCTGATCTGGTTAAGTAAAGCTAAAACAAGACTTTTGTGGTTTGCCAGAAAATAAATATAAACTGTCACGAGAACCAGAAAATAGATTAATCCATCAAAACCTCTCTCTCGTAACTTTTTCAAACAAGAGGCAAAACATTCTTGTACTAATATATTCAATAAATAAAATGAGCCTTGAATATCATGTTAATGATATCCTTATAAATGGTTTTGAGCTGGGGTGTTTAGTCTTATCTTAAAGGGTTTGTTCACCTTTAAATTAACTTTTAGTATGATGTAGAGAGTGACATTCTGATTTGCAATTGGTTTTCATTTTTTATTCTTTGTGGTTTTTGAGTTATTTAGCTTTTTCTGCCACAGCTCTCCTGGTTGCTATGGTTTGATTTACCCTAGCAGTATAGATACAAGACACACCAGCACAACATGGATAATTCCAGCAGGATTTGACCTTGCTCGTTTATTTGCGGATGCAACGTTTCGGGGCGTGACCCCTTTCTCAAGCATGTATCTATACTGCTTCCGAGGTTGTCCAATTCCTCTAAACATCTAGCACCTGGAGTTCGTTTGACTTCGGACGGCCAGGGTGTGCGAGTGTAAGTTTTTCTTTTTTGATTTACCAACATTGCATTGATTTCAGCAATAGACTGGAATATAAATAGGATAGGGCCTGGAAAAATGACGAGTAATAAAAAGTAACAATAACAATACATTTGTAGCTTTACAAGAGCATTTGTTTTTAGATGAGGTCAGTAAACCCCATTTAACAGCTGAAAAGAGTCAGAAGAAGAAGGCAAATAAAAAAAAAATATTTAAAATAAATAATGAAGACTAATTGAAAACGTTTACAAAAACCAGGCCGGGTCATACTAGACAGGTGGCATCCCTAAAAGTGACATAATATTTACAATAGAGGCAAAAGTAAAAACGTTTTATTCTAATTATAGTACAGTATCCCTTTAACAATAGACTCAGACCCTCTATTAACAGCCTTTTCAGCTCAGACAGGCCTGTTACTGTATCACTTTCCAGCAGAAAGTCTGACATGTAAATGGGAGGAGAGTCTTATCCATGTTTAAAACTTTATTAAGAAAAATTAACATTAAACATGAGTTATTAAAAAAAATCTCTTTGCTAATTGTGCTTTATTTTAGTATCAACTTCTGTTTTAAAAGCTCTACAAATTTCCATGTTTCTAATAATCTATGGTCTAGTTCAGTTAAATATGTCACTATCTAATTAAAAAGAAAGCATTCCTTATATAACGCTTTAATGAAAAACATATACACTGTTCATTTGTGTTCATTTTATTGGAAAAAAAACAAATGGCACACTTGTGATATGAACTTCATTTTTTTACACTGTCTGATCAGTTTAGGATTTTGTTTTGTCTTGTGAGTAGTCCCTGGCTAACAGCCATATGTACCTCTGTAGTAATCATGAGAACGAGAAAGAAGGAATGTAGAGTTTTTCAAAATGAGCAGTGTTTGAGAGCAGTGTAATATTTAATTCTGAGATTTCCATCACATTTGTATCAATACTGTCAAGAAAGAACAAATCATGTGTGATTGACTTACCAATACTGAAGAGACCTGATATTCAATCCTGGCTGGTCCCAAAGGGTATATGCCTTGGGCTCCTGACATAAGATGGATCCTAAATGATGAATTGTAGTATTGTTACGAAGAGGAGCAAACTTACATGATAAATGCAATAAATTTGCTTATATGTCTTTATGACTTCTGTATGCAGATCTTGCTGTTACAGTTTCATGATGAAAACACAGTCAGCCTACTTATTCAGTCTAGTAAAGGCTATGGAAGTTTTCAAAACTCATATATTCTTCTTCAAGTATTTTATAACTTGTATGTCACACTCATTCATAGAGGAGTGATAAGGGAAGGGACATATTTCTATCTGAAAATTGGTGTTTATGTTGGCTTTTGTGGATGTTAAACTTCTCAAATGAGAGAAAATATGTGGCTGTGCATTTAGCAGAAATCAGTTATGCAAAATACAGTTTTAGAAACAATGTTAATTGTGGTAGTTAAATGCACACTAACTTCATAGTTACGAAGTTAAATTGGTTTTAAAAAAAAGTCCATCAAGTTCAACCTCTACAAATGAAACCCAGCACACATTCCTACACTCACTCACACTAATCCCTCTATACACTCATATAAACTACATATACCCATATCTTTACTAACTATAGAGTTTAGTATCACAATAGCCTTTGATATTATGTCTGTCCAAAAAATCTTAATGGCATTAACTGAATCAGCCATCACAACATCACCCGACAGTGCATTCCACAACCTCACTGTCCTGACTATGAAGAACCCCCTATGCTGCTTCAAATGAAAGATATTTTCTTCTAATCTAAAGGGGTGGCCTCTGGTACGGTGATCCACTTTATGGGTAAAAAGGTCCCCTGCTATGAGTCTTTAATGTCCTCTAATGTACTTGTAAAGTGTAATCATCTGCCCTCGCAACATCCCCAACCTTGACAGTCTACCCTCATAATTTAAGTCTTCCATCCCTCTAACCAGTTTAGTTGCACATATCTGCACTCTCTCCAGCTCATTTATATCCCTCTTAAGGACTGGAGTACTATTTTAAAATATATTTTTATACTCACTATGCCCCTATATACAGAACGTGTGCAATTACATAATGTACATATATGCTGCTTGTACCTAATGAAGGCTTATTTATCCTTAGAACTGACATTAGAAGGTGAAAAATCTGCTTATTGAAAATGAGCTTTTACTTTTCAAGTTCAATTATTGTACTGAAAAAATACTACTATTGAATTTAGTAGAAGAATTCTAATGTACAAATGCCCTCTGCTCTCCAAGCTATATACACATATTTAGCACTTCTGTTCAGGTATTTAATCTAGGCAGTATCCTTTATTCTTTTTTATGGTCTTTATTTATATGATCTCATAACACATGGGTGCAATTATAACATACTTATAAACTGATGCCAATGGTTTCCACTATGTCTTTGAAATGAGTAAAATGTACAGCCCTTCAGAAACCCACTTGTAAATTTAACAATAACTAATAAATTATACAGATATTTTTAATGCTAACCCTGATAAATCAGGAATGAGTCCCGACATACTTGGTGCCTATCAATGTTGTAGGCTCATACTTATAGGAAAAGACAAGATGCTTCCCCGATAGACAGGGAAATGAATAGGAAATGGTTATATAGCCCCACTAACCACACAGGCTTGGAAAACAATTATGCTAAAAGCACTTATTACTCAGACTGAACCATTTAGGAAAGGGGGTTGACACCTCTTGCTGCTGTTGTTTCAATGCATCTACCAGTCTTTAGAATGTCTTTAGTATGCAGTGTACCAATTTATCTGTGTGCTTTGCAGATACCTTTGTGTAGACAGAGATTACCAATTGCTACAGTATATATATATTTTGTTTTAGAGCATCTTCCACTGTCATCTACTTCCTTTGCTACTATTTCAGCTCTTATATTCACAGTATATCAATCTAAAGTATGAACAGTTAATATAATATTTGGTCATAAAACCAATCAAGAGAAAAATGACCACAAAATTAACACAAATAAAGGTCATGATCTTAAGTGTAAAAACGTATATTTCTTGGGTTAGGATAACCCAAATCTGTTTATTTTAAACAGTTCCCCTAATAAATGATCGTTAAATGATTTACTTTGCAGGAACTTCCAATTCACTTAGGCCACCTGATTGTCTGACAAGGTGGACTGGCCAAGATCCTACAGTGGAGACCAAATAACTATTGGACAGCTGAAGGTAGGGATAGGGCATGTGTTAAGGTAGTTATAACAACATGTAACCATGAAACTAATGACAATATCTGAGGAATATTAGTATCACTAAAGTTTTAGCCATTTCTGATTTTTTTGCATTGTTAAACTGCTAATGGCAGGCTTTTTGCTTACTCAGGGTTAGCAACCCAAGGGCAAACTGAACCCGAGAAGTGCAAAGAAAGTAAATAGACAGGGTACCATAACTGCCTTTTTATTGGTTATCAGTGGATTTGTTGTATATAATGTGTTTTCATTGGATACACCTATGTGTATAGTGCTGTGAAATATGTTGGCGCTTTGTAAACATGTCTTAATAATTTTAAGTACTTAGGTCTGTCCCTCTGGCTCATATAAGGCACTGTGCTCACACACAAACCATGGCATCAGCCAATAAATGTAGCTTATAGTTTACGTTCACACTTCTTCCTGTTACAATGAGAGCTGTATTATTTCCTGTCATGTGATCTGAGAGAGCGCACAGATCATCCCATGATGGTGGCTCAAGTTACAATATGTAAAATGTTACAACTGATGTATGTATGGCAAGTATAACCTCTAAATCTTCTTTGGAAAAATGACTTCCTTCACATGGTGTTGTAGACAATGAGAAGACTCTTTTGAAATGAGTATCAAAGGCATTACCCAAACCATAAATATTTATTAATGATTAAGAACTCAGAGAGTGGATTTTCCATCCTGTATTTCCACCATGCATTCTGTCTCAGGGTATACTGGCAAGTTCAGCTCAAATTTCTTCTGCACATCATATGGTAGGAATCTTCCTGCAATGAAGTGATGTTTTCCAGTAAACTGTAGAGCACACTTCTTAGGCGCTGCCAAAGAGATAATCATCTCTGGATAGATACCTTCTGGATTCCAAGCATCTGCATCCCAGCCTGAAATAGATAAACTGGCTTTATTATAGTGAACAAGCGATAGTCACATCATTAAAAGGTAGTTGAATTATAATAGATAACTATTCTCATTCTTGTAACTACAACTCCCAGAATTTCCCCACCCAGTTAAAGAGAAAAAAAAGACTCTGATTCACAACTGTTTACGGACACTCTTTAAGTTCAAACAGTCAAGCAGAGTGATAGATTTCTGGACTTGAAGTCCCTCTGATTTTCAGAGAATCCACGCACTATTGACTATGTAAAGTAGAGGGATATAAAGTCGCAGAATCTATCAGTTCACAGTAGAACAAGGTGAGTCAAAGGAGGATTGGGGAACAGCTCTTTCAAATCAAAGATAGACTGTCATGGTTTCCATTCAATGTGTAGAATCATGTACAAAATGCATTTATATTTAAAATGGTTAGATAGTGTCAATTCACCTTTTCTACATAAACCCAACCAAATAATTGCATGTCACAAAGCGGGGTATTGAGTTAGAGTTAGCAGAGGGTCAGGTCTCTGTGAAATATCTGCAAAACAATTAATCAGGATTAATGTGGGAAAACGCAGATGTTCTGACTGTGCAGACGGTCTGTGGGTTCCCAACAGAGGTAGTCAGGTAGGTTGCAGGTGTTGTAACTATAACACTTTTAAAAATTAGTGATGGCACTTCAAGCTGCTGTGTCCGTCCTGCTCCCGATACTGATGTCACTTCGGAAATGGGGGCTTAAATAGATTTGTGCAGCTTAAGGGCTAATCAGTGCTACCCAAATGTAATAGTATGGCAAATTCTAAGCAACTTTTCAATTGGTTTTCATTATTTATTTTTTATAATTATTTGCCTTTTTCTTCTGCAGCTTTCATATGGGGGTCGCTGACCCCTTCTAAAAAGCAAATGCTCTGTAAGGCTAATAATGTTTTGGTATTGCTAATTTTTATTTCTCATCTTTCTAGTAAGGGCCTCTCCTATTCATATTCCAGTCTCTTATTCAAATTAATGAATGGTTGCTGGGGTAATTTGGACCCTAGCTACCAGATTGTTTATAATGCAAACTGGAGAGCTGCTGAATAAAAAGGTGAAATAACTCCCAGAATATCCCTCTCTACACCATACTTAAAGTTATCTCAAAGGTGAACAACCCCTTTTAGCACATGCCAGATCAGGTATGCCTGGGTATAACTGACATCCATTGGATGCATGGTCCATGCATTTTAAGTTAAGATCATTGGGGGGTCCCTTAAAAAAGTAAGATGTTTGTGACCTAGTAATAACTCTGATTTCCCACATAGCAAGAATACAAATACTGCATAAAATGTATTATATGTATTAAATGTATTATATACAGTGCAAAAACCCACAGAAACACACTTAACATTTCACCGTTATTTACTTTCAGTCTAGGGTCTCCATTACACTCATATTTTAAGCTTCTGTTTTGGAAGGCATGAGATATTTGCAGCTTGCACAACAGAAAGAAAGAAGGAATTAGCACCCCCCCCCCCCATTTTCTCTGGGATTGTGTTGATCAGTCCTCTCAATTCATCCTTTCTTTTCTTTTCTAAATGCATATCCAGATGCGGCTAAACAGACCCGTTTCATGTTTTCAGATGACATCATGTCTACAGTTTCTTGTCTCAGACCCCTTGATTCTCAGGACTCTCATGTGATAAAGGGATAGCAGCAAACATTCCTATATACTGACCACAGGAGAAGGTCTGGAACTGGAGTGTAATGACCAATTTGATTGTAGTAGTTAGCTGGTATGACAGGTAACAGTAAGGCAGAGAAAATCGGTGAACTACCTGTCATATTTATCTACTGCACTGTAAAACTTATTGATACTGTATCCTAGTCTGCCTAAAATGCTTATTTAAGGTCATATGCATTTCAAACACACATCATTTGTATTTTACATACAGTGTCGGACTGGCCCACCGGGATACCAGGAAAACTCCCAGTGGGCCCAGGTGTCAATGGGCCCTCATGCTGCTACAGAATGACTCCATTTACTCCATTTTATCAAAATAATGCAACATTTTAAAAAATGGATTTCTTTTTTCTCTGTAATAATAATAAAACAGTGCCTTGTACTTGATACAATTATCAACTACATATGATTAATCCTTTTGGAAGCAAAAACAGCCTATAGCTTGGCAGTTTTAAATGGGGCTGATCTCTCTAACAACCGGGAGACCAGTTTCTCTAGTAGTGGTGGGGAGAAGAGCAGAGTCAGGCCTAAACAGATTGTGGTTGTAGGGGATTCAATTATTAGGAAAGTGGATAGGGTAATAAGTCATCCGGATAACTAAAACTAGACAGTTTGCTGTCTTCCTGGTGCCAAGGTTCGGCATGTGGTTGATCGGGTAGACAATTTATTGGGTGAGACTGGGCATGACCTAGCTATCTTAGGACATATTGGTACTAACAACAAAATTAATGGTAGATGGAAGACCTTAAAGAGTGAGTTCAGGGATATAAGATTAAGAGAAAGTCTTCCAATGTAATTTTTTCTTAAATTTTGCCTGTGCCATGTGCAGGTTTAGAAAGACAGCAGGAGCTTAGGGAGCTATATGTGTGGCTCAAGTCTTGGTGTAGGAAGGAGGGGATTAGGGTAGAGCACTGGGGGTAACTTGGGGTACAACCTATTTACAAGGAAACCTATGTTACAAGGAAAACAGACTAATACTAACTTAACATATAATTCTCCATTAAGTAATGTAAATTACAAAAGGAAAAGTAGTAACCTCTAGCGCTAGAGTTAATTGCATGCTCTAAAAATTATGATATAATTGGTATCACTGAGACCTGGTGGGATGACATATGTGACTGGGCTGTGAATTTAGGTGCACCCAGGACACAAATAAACACAATAACTGGCTTCTACGCTGGGCCCCTTGAGCTCATAACAAGGTTAAAGATATATAGTAACATCACTGGGCTATAGTTCCGGGGCACAAATAAACACTCAGCCTAACTGGCCTACAGACTGGGCCCCCTTAGCCCATAACATGGATACATATATATAGGAACATTGGGGTTTACGTTACACTGCTGTAGTTCGGGGCAAAAATAAGCACTCATCCCAAATCTCACTCTAAATGGCCTTCAGGCTGGGCCCCCTCCTCTCATAACAAGGTTACAGATATATAGGAACATTAGGGTAACAGTCACCTTGCTATAGTTCCTGGCCTTCAGGTTGGACCCACTTAGCCCCAGTTACAGATAAATAGAAACATGGGGACAATAGCAAAAAATAAGTATTCCCCCAAATATCTCCAGATCTTCTGAACGGACACCTTAGCCCGTTACCCATAAATAAATATATATATATATATATATATATATATATATATATATATATATATATATATATATATATATACATATATATATACAGAAACGTTAGGTCAGTGCACCCAGAAAACAAAAAAATGCCTAGGTGCAAGGACTTAAAACATTAATGATAACAAAACAATAAATAGTCCGCACGGACAGGTCTTACATCTTCAGAAGACGGCTCATGTGGCTGAGCCGAAATGTTGAATAAATCACACCAATTTTTCAAGTAAGACCTATCCGTGCGGACTATTTATTGTTTTATATATATATATATATATATATATATATATATATATATATATATATATATATATATATAGTCAAATATATATATATATATATATATATATATTTGACTATATATATATATATATATATATATATATATATATATATATATATATATATATATATATATATATATATATATATAGCAGCATATAAAAACTGCACTCACAGGACTGAAAAAAGTGGACTGAGGACTGAACGCAAGTGAATAAATATATATATATATAAATATATATATATATATATATATATATATATATATATATATATATGGTGAAAACATTGTCAATAAAGAAAAACTTCAACTGTGTTTGTCTTTAATTCTGTAGCATTTTCACTATAAATATTTGAGTAACAAGGGCCTATTATAGATACATTAACACACTATTTCCCATTCATTCCCCCATATGATTATTAACCCACAGTTCATAATATTACAACATAAACAAAAGACAGGCCATAACATAAACCAATAACAGCAGTGTAACTATTTCAGGGTTTGTTGCTTGGGTCAGGATCAATGGCAACGATCATGGGAATGTGATCAGAGAGGCAATACAACGGCATTTAGTTGGGTCAAATTTCTATGTTTTAATAAACAAATCTCAAGTAACCTCTGTTAATCATAATTTATTTATTTTGTTGTGGATAGTCTATGGCATTGGCTAGCATGTATAGTGCAGCAGAGTGTTAAAAGGTTTTTTTATTTATTTATTTATTTATTTTCCAGCTAACTTTTAGTATGTTATAAAATTGTCAATTCTAAGCAACTTCAATTGGTCATCATTATTTATTTCTTATAGTTTTTTAATTATTTGCCTTCTTATTCTGACACTTTGAAATGAGCAACATATACTGTACAGGTGTTGCCCCAGGCAAAATATTTAGCTGGGAAAACATATAGAAAAGCTGATTGGATCTTTGTTAAGTAAAATGATTATGAATTATGATTTTTTCCCCATGAATCTCTAAAGTTTAGTGTTTTTCTCATATATTTAAATAGGGTTTCAACTTTTAAAACCACTAAAATCCGACCTCTGATAAATCACCCCCTCCACGAGTTGAGAATTAAAGCCCAGATTCTGACTCTGTGGACCATGGGACTTCATTGTCCTGTGGCTTTTAATATAACGGTTCCCCTCCTAAACACACATATATGAGATACTATACTGGGTCTGGCAGAACTAAGTGCCTTGCCTACAAAGGCAATAAACAATTGGTAGTTGCAGGTTGACATTGTATCTTAAGGGGTAGGATCTTCACAAGTGGCACCCTTCCCAGTTTGCACCCAATACCACCTATCTGGTTAGCACACAACGTACATCATACATTTAGATTATAGAGCTACAAAACCCAGGCATTCTTGGCAAAGAGACAGGTTTTGCATAATGTTTAACAACATCATAAATCATTAAAAACCCAATAACTGCTTGAAAATAATATGACCTGATGATGTTATGATTAATACACTGTATTACAATCCAATACATTTTATTATGGCCTAATACATTGGTACTGTTAATGGTTCCATATACCTAACACCAAACAGTTTTTGTCACATGACCAGCGTGATGACCTCAAAATACAGGACAGAGCTGTTGTTGAGAAAATAGTTTTCTGTCCCTGTTTAGTCACATGACCTGTCATTATGACATCACAATGCCAAAGAAGTATATATAAACGTCACAGCTGCATTTGTGTCAGTCTACATTAAGACTTGTGACTGGCAGAGGTGAGTGTATTTTAGAGCAATTTTAAATAGATGTTTCCCTCTATTTATTGGTTAGTAAGTGTGATTTATAGAGAATTTTTGCAAAAATATAAAATATTATGACATTTCAATACATTAGCATTTAATTTGTTAATATTTTCTGTGATATACAATAACATGATGCTATCACAATACACAGGGTATATGAGGTACTGAATACACTGTATTGGGATTTGCCAAATATATCTATAATTTCTCTATGAGATGAGGTTTAAGACAATTGAAAATCCAAAATTGAGGCCGTGAAGCCTTTTAGTGGCACCAAACATAGAAGCCTCATACAGCACACAACAGCATACAGCTGCTGAATCAAAAAAAACACAGTGCTGGTATATTCCTATGTACATAAGTAATATTATAAATGTTGAAATCATTTTCAGATGACGCAAGCCTTGTTTTTTTTGGATTTTGATTAAGTTTAAATACGAAAATTAGGATTGCATTCATTCTGATCCATTATCCAGAAACGCGTTATTCTGAAAGCTCTGAATTTAGGAACTGTACACTGTATTACAATCAAATACATTTTATTATGGCCTAATACATTGGTACTGTTAATGGTTCCATATACCTTACACCAAACAGTTTTTGTCACATGACCAGCGTGATGACCTCACAATACAGCACAGAGCTGTTGTTGAGAAAATAGTTTTCTGTCCCTGTTTAGTCACATGACCTGTCATTATGACATCACAATGCCAAAGAAGTATATATAAACGTCACAGCTGCATTTGTGTCAGTCTACATTAAGACTTGTGACTGGCAGAGGTGAGTGTATTTTAGAGCAATTTTAAATAGATTTTTCCCTCTATTTATTGGTTAGTAAGTGTGATTTATAGAGAATTTTTGCAAAAATATAAAATATTATGACATTTCAATACATTAGCATTTAATTTGTTAATATTTTATGTCATATACAATAACATGATGCTATCACAATACACAGGGTATATGAGGTACTGAATCCACTGTATTGGGATTTGCCAAATATATCTATAATTTCTCATTGTGATAAAGTTGAAGACAATTGAAAATCCAAAATTGAGGCCGTGAAGCCTTTTAGTGGCACCAAACATAGAAGCCTCACACAGCACACAACAGCATACAGCTGCTGAATAAAAAAAACACAGTGCTGGTATATTCCTATGTACATAAGTAATATTATAAATGTTGAAATCATTTTCAGATGATGCAAGCCTTGTTTTTTTTGGATTTCGATTAAGTTTAAATATGAAAATTAGGATTGCATTCATTCTGATCCGTTATCCAGAAACCCGTTATTCAGAAAGCTCTGAATTAAGGAAAGGCCGTCTCATATAGACTCCATTTTATCCAAATACTCCAAATTTTTAAAACGATTTCCCTTTTCTCTGTAATAATAAGTAGCTTGTACTTGGTCCCAAATAAATTTCATTGGAGGCAAATACAGGCTTTTGGGTTTATTTAATGTTTACATGCTCTTTTAATAGACATAAGGTATGAAGTTCCAAATTACAGAAATATCCATTACCCAGAAATCCCCAGGCCCTGAGCATTCAGGATAACAGGTTCCATACCTGTTTTCAGAAAAATCTGTGGTACAATATTTGTTATATAAAAACGGATGGATTTAGTGCTTTTCTAGCATTTATCAGTTATATATCATAATTCTTTGGTTGGTTTTGTAAAATCATTTAGGGGCAAATGCATCAAGGGTCGAATATCGAGGGTTAATTAACCCTCGATATTCGACTGGGGAATGAAAATCCTTCGACTTCGAATATCGAAGTCGAAGGTTTTTGTGCAAATACTTCGAACGAACGATCGAAGGAATATTCGTTCGATCGAACCATTAAATCCTTCGAATCGAACGATGCGAAGGATTTTAATCCAACGATTGAAGGATTATCCTTCGACCAAAAAAAGTTAGCCAAGCCTATGGGGACCTTCCCCATAGGCTAACATTGAGTTCGGTAGCTTTAAGGTGGCTAACTAGGGGGTCGAAGTTTTTTCTTAAAGAGACAGTACTTCGACTATCAAATGGTCGAATAGTCGAACAATTTTTAGTTCAAATCGTTCGATTCGAAGTCAAAGTCGTAGTCGAAGGTCGAAGTAGCCCATTTGATGGTCGAAGTAGCCAAAAAAACACTTCGAAATTCGACGTTTTTTTTCTTCTATTCCTTCACTCGAACTTAATGAATGGGCCCCTTAATGTTGCACCTAATACATGCTGATGTTACATCTTTCCATTACCCAAAATTATGTATGTAGTATGAACATTATTCATATGATAGTATAATCAGTTTATTCATACTTTGCAGCCAACTTTGTCATTATATTCAGATTTGGTGGCTGGCAGAGACAAGGAGAGAGTGGGAAATACTGCTATTTAGAAACAAAATTCTTTATAATTCATACTCGAATAATATTTTTACGTGTTGGTATATAGGGATGCAGCAAACCATTGGGTATAGTTGCTATGCTTCATTACACTAGCAAGCAAAGGAATCAGTAGCTTTTGTAGGACTTTTTCTCACATTAATATAATAAACTCATTGAAACATCTATTTTTCTCCCTTTAGGCTTAGGTTATACCATGGCTTCTACTGGAAACATTTCTTTTTTTAGGCGACTTCTTAATCCTTTAACAAAAACATGTATCATGCGAATATTCAATTGTCTTCCAAAGCATAATAAAAACAGAAAAGAGACCAGCACAGACAAATCTGAAGTAATTGTACAAGTTTGCAGCAAAGAAGAAGAGATCAATAAAGACTCAACCACCTGTATAAAAGAGGAAGAGAGACATGAACCCGCTGTTACTTGCATACCAGAGCAGGAAATTAGCAAGGACACTACAAATGAAACCTCAATTCCTTGCCAAGCAGAGCAGGAAATAGGCAACGGCTCAAATGATTGTTCAAAAAATGAAGAGCATAGAGAGCCCGACTCCATCTCCAGAAAAGATGAAGAGTGTAAAGAACCTGACTCCATTTGCGCAAAGGATCAAGCGTATAGAGAGCCCGACTCCATCTCCAGAAACGATGAAGAGTGTAAAGAACCTGACTCCATTTGCGCAAAGGATGAAGAGTATAGAGAGCCCGACTCCATCTCCAGAAACGATGACTGGATCCCTGAACTCAATCTGAAGCTGCAGCATAAAAAGGAGCTGCAAGGCACTGAATGGCTAGATGATGAGATAATTGATGCAGCTCAGAACCTGCTAAAAAAGCAGTTTAATTGTGAGGGACTTCAAAACAGCGTACTTTGTCAAATTCAATTTTATCCTGTTTATGGACCGTCCGTACAGATTCATTATGACATGAACCATTGGTTGACAAGCTGCTTAAAACAACATCACGTGGAGATTGCAGACAGTTTAGGAAGACGTTACCTTACTGATGCAATGAAGAAACAAATAAGAGAATGCTATGGAGGAGCACTGACGTGTGATCCTGTACAAATGACTAGAATACTTGATGTTGATCACCAACCAAACTCTTTTGATTGTGGGGTGTATGCTATTGCCAACGCATTTGAGTTCCTGTCCAATGGAAACCCCATCTGCAAATATAATCAGACGAAAATGAGGAGGCACCTCATTTGTTGTTTTGAGAAGGGAAGGTTTACTGCATTCCCCAAACGAATAGACGAAAATCATGATAATTCAGAAATCCCTGTATTATATAATATGCTTAACAAGAAGGAAAGGGATGGTATATCCACAAATTCCTATGTGGTTACAAAAATCACAATCCAGCTCAACATTAATTCGAACGATAAGGAAGAAAAGAATTGGAACAGGAACAATGACTGGATCCCTGAACTCAATCTGAAGCTGCAGCATAAAAAGGCGCTGCAAAGTACTGAATTGCTGGATGATGTAATAATTGATGCAGCTCAGAACCTGCTAAAAAAGCAGTTTAATTGTGAGGGACTTCAGAGCAGCGTACTTTGTCAAATACAATTTTATCCTGTTTATGGACCGTCCGTACAGATTCATTATGACATGAACCATTGGTTGACAAGCTGCTTAAAACAACATCACGTGGAGATTGCAGACAGTTTAGGAAGACGTTACCTTACTGATACAATGAAGAAACAAATAAGAGAATGTTATGGAGGAGCAGTGACGTCTGATCCTGTACAAATGACAGAAATACTTGATGTTGATCGACAACCAAACAGTCATGACTGTGGTGTATATGCTATTGCCAACGCATATGAGTTCCTTGCCAACGGAAACCCCACCTGCAAGTACGATAATAAGGAAATGAGAAAACACCTCAGTGATTGTTTTGAGAAGAGAGAAATAACTGCATTCCCTAAAATAGATAGCTTGCTATGGAACATTAGCTATAATAAAAGGAGCGAAAATATAAGGAATGTATGGTGAAGACCAGCCAATCAATATATTCTCCAAGGGACATTTCAGATGGAATACTGAGAGAAAACTTTCAGCTGGAAACTGGATAGAGCTTCATAGAGGAATGAACTAAATGTTATGGGGCTCAATAGAAGAATGTAAAAATCTAAAATAAACTCTAATAAAAATCTAAGTGTGTAATTTTGTTTCTATTCAATATGGATGTGATATGGACATGATCCATTATGTTGAACATGAGTGAGTAATGGCGTGAATCAAGACAGTGCCTGCATGTGCATGGGATTCTGACTGTATCTGAAGAATGGCATGCTGGTAACCCCTAAAATGCTTAAGGTACAGTCCCCAGTAGAGATGCCACCACCCAATTGCATCCTTAGGCCAGAGCCTTTGTGGTCTGCCCACAAATCGGGGCCTGAGAATGGCTTCTCACTTTTGTTACTGGGAGGTAGGTGTCTGGGCTGTGTGTCTTAATCAATACATTTGGTAAAAAAACCTACAGTTTAGAAAAGGAAGCCAGTTTGAGGCTCCAATGTATGAAATATATACATGAAATACCAAATTTATTAAAATTGTCACTCTTTAACAAAGGTAAATTCAGATTGTTGAGCCTTCTTTCACTTGTAAAGCTACAGTCCACTCTTACTTTATGGCTGAGATTCTTCTGTTAACAGAGCAATCTCACACATGTAAAGGATTGTATGCTGTCTAGCAGCAGTCCTGTCCTGATTTGTGATGGAGATTGTATCTACACAAATGAGGAAAAAACTTATGAAGGTTTCCTTCCTAATAGTCCGAATTCCATTAATACAACTAATGATGCATGGTTGAGGGGAAATTCAAAAGAGACTAGAACATGTAATGATAAACACATATTTAGTAAATAATCCCCTAAATATTCACAAGATTTTCTAGTAGACATAATGTATGAAGATCCAAATTACAGAAAGATCCATTATCAAAAAGCCTCAGATCCCAAGCATTCTGGATAACATGTCTCATACCTGTATTAGAGTAGAACTCATTAAAGGGATACTGTCATGGGAAAAAATATTTTTTTCAAAATGAATCAGTTAATAGTGCTGCTCCAGCAGAATTCTGCACTGAAATCCATTTCTCAAAAGAGCAAACAGATTTTTTTATATTCAATTTTGAAATCTGACATGGGGCTAGACATTTTGTCAATTTCCCAGCTGCCCCTGGTCATGTGACTTGTGCCTGCACTTTAGGAGAGAAATGCTTTCTGGCAGGCTGCTGTTTTTCCTTCTCAATGTAACTGAATGTGTCTCAGTGGGACATGGGTTTTTACTATTGAGTGCTGTTCTCAGATCTACCAGGCAGCTGTTATCTTATGTTAGGGAGCTGCTATCTTTTTACCTTCCCATTGTTCTTTTGTTTGGCTGCTGGGGGGGAAAAGGGAGGGGTGATATCACTCCAACTTGCAGTACAGCAGTAAAGAGTGATTGAAGTTTATCAGAGCACAAGTCACATGACTTGGGGCAGCTGGGAAATTGACAATATGTCTAGCCCCATGTCAGATTTTAAAATTGAATATAAAAAAATCTGTTTGCTCTTTTGAGAAATGGATTTCAGTGCAGAATTCTGCTGGAGCAGCACTATTAACGGATTCATTTTGAAAAAAATGTTTTTTCCCATGAGAGTATCCCTTTAAGTAAGTATGGTGCATGTTTGCCCCAGGACAGTAACCACAGCAGTCTAGTGCAGTAAAAGGAAAGGCACACATAGGCTAGCTATGGGATTGTCAATATATTGTCCCCTGATTCGAATGGCCACTAGCAGGGTATGGCCTCAAGCCCATGAAATTGAATGACACTGATACAATTGATCATATTGCTTCTTGGTTGATTGGATTATTTGGGGAATAATCAGTCCATACAGTTTCAGATCGACTGGCCTCTGCAAGTGTCATTTAAATTATATAGAGATCAGCGAGCGCAGCTTTTTGCTTTGGTCTTGGTGCAATGACACAGGTTGATTGACGGTTAATTATGGCAACACATGCTTTTTTACCACCACTCACTGCCGCCATATTGCCCTATGTTAGGAGAGGCCCTGATTATCTAGAATATCATTATCTACATCATGATAAGGCTTAGGCTACCTGCACATGTACAGACATTGTTGTATAAACAAATGGGTACAACATACATTTTCTAACCTGTCCAATCACACAAACAATATATATTGGCAAAATATCCATTCAAATTCTTTGCTTAGCATAGTTATTGGACAAAACTTTGTATGCGGTGATAATATCTTTTTTAAAAGTTTTTATTTTCATTTTAACAAGGAAAAAGGAAGAAAAGAAGAAAGAAAAGAAAGAAAGAAAGAGAGAGAAAAGTACAGCAAGATTGACATTGTACATCTTTGGAGCCATAATAAATACAACATCCGTGCCATTACATGTGTTCTGTTGTTGTCGTTATCTAACAGCGTAAGATCAACATATCATACTTTAATTTTAATTATTGTATTGTTTAGCTAGTATCCTCCATGTCCAACCACTGGGCCCACACCTTCTCAAATTTTTTGGGGCATCCCCGAGCTATGTAGGTAATTTTTTGATTTGGAAGGGAATCATTGACCAAATTTCTCCAGAAGCCCAAAGATGGAGGAACCGTGGACTTCCACTGTAGTAAAATGGCTTTCTTAGCATAATACAACAACTGGAGATAGCATAATTTAACCCCGGCCTGCATGCCAAGATCATCCACAACCCCCAATAGACATATCCGAGGATTTTTTATACATGGGACCCTCAATGTGGCAGAGATATGGTGTAGAACTTCCCCCCAATACCTTTGGATATGGGGGCAGGACCAGAAAACATGCAAAAATGTGCCGACTTCCTGTAAGCATTTGACACAATGGTCTGGGGTTAAGGGATATATCCTAGCCAACCTGTGAGGGGTTAGATACACTCTGTTGAAGAATTTTGCCTGGATATATCTGTCTCTGACTGACATAGTGATAACCGGTATCTGCTTCAGAGCGTCATCCCACATCTCATCCTCCAAATCCGGAATATCCCTAACCCACATCTGTTTTACCTTGGCTAGGGGGTCTGGGGAAGCCTGGCACAGAATGGTATAGAACCAAGTCGTTGGTTTTTTAAGATCCACCCTTCGTAAATATATCTCCAGTGTGGTGTCCATCAAATCGATGGGTGGGGTGGGAAACTGCATTCTGAATGCATGTCTAAGTTGTAGATACCTAAAAAGCATAGAGTTGGGTAGCTGAAATCTTTCTTTTAGGTTTTGGAACCCCTCGATGTCCCCATTCTCTATGATGTCCCCAAGTGTTTTTATTCCTCTAGATGCCCAGGTATTAATATCAGGTATTGAGCCAAAGTGTGAGAGCATACCATTGCCCCAAATAGGTGTCCAGGGGGACCACACTTTCCTCGCCTTGTGGACATGTTTGAGGCTTTTCTTAAATACCTCGGCCACTGTAGCCATAGGTGTAGTAATTTTATAGTACTCTGAGGGACCCCGATATGGCAGTTTGGACAACGCTTCCAAAGACCCCATGCTAGCAGCTTCCAGTATAGTAGAGGGGTTGTCATTTTGGGGTACCATCCACCAGTGCACATAGGTTAATTGACTGGCCAAGAAATATAACTTGAGATTAGGGAGCGCCAGTCCCCCACATGTCACCGGGACCTGCAATACGTTAAAACTCATACGTGGGTGCTCCCCCGCCCATATGAACCTCCTCAGTATGGAGTCTATGTATGTAAACCATTGACTTCGTGGTAGGATAGGCGAGTTGTGGAATACATACAAGAACTTGGGTAGGAACACCATTTTAAATAGGTTAACCCTACCCGGGGGGGAAAGGGGCAGCTGTCGCCAGACCTCAGTCTTGGCCTTCAAAGCCTCCACAATTGGGGTCAGGTTATTCTCCTCGAATTTCTTGTAATCCCTGTGGATGTTTATTCCCAAATATTTAAACTTCTGCAGGACTTGTAGGTGACAAATTTGTGTTGGTGAACCAATGGGTAGCGGGTCTATTGGAAATATCACAGATTTGGCTCTGTTAACGCAAAGGCCCGAGTACTTCCCAAACTCCTCAATAAGATTCAGGGCTGCCTCTAAAGCTCTACCAGGATTAGCCAGGTAGAGGAGCATGTCGTCTGCGTACAGCGACACCTTTTCCGTTATGTTACCTACCAGAAGTCCCTCCACCTCCTGGGCTTCCCTTAGTTTCACTGCCAGAGGCTCTATTGCTAGAGCAAACAGCAAAGGGGAGAGGGGGCATCCCTGCCTAGTGGTGATAATATCTTTACATGTAAGGCTGCCATTCATTTTTAAGGGGTCTTCCCCTTAGAAGAGGGTACAGGTGTTGGATTGCATCTACTATCTAAATACTGCACTTTACCAAACTTTTGTATATAACAACACAAACTGAGAATAACCCAGCTTTTATTCATTTATCGTGTTTGTATATTCTCTGCTGCATATATTGTGTTATAAGTTAAACCTATCAGTTTCATAATGATAAACCTATAATAGGGGACTATTATTATTTGAAAGATGTAAGTCCTAGGCTATTTATAAGTAAATTATGACTGTATAACATAGTCTGTGAGTGACAGTTATACAGATATAATATGATACAAATATATCATGAAGATGTATCTGGGTACAGATATAATTATAACCAATGGATGCTGCTGACATATTGCATTATATAGGTCTGCTGTAAACTGTGGGGTTAATATCTGCTGAAAAGTTCTATGACTATAAAGAAAGAAGGCCGAACTATACAGGTTGCAAAGTTTCTAGGTCTATGGGAGACGACCTTTCTGTAACTCGGAGCTATTCATTTTCGCAATAGTTCCCCTTTAAATTTGTAGTCAGGTTCCAGCTGTTTGATTCCAGCTAGAGCACTATGTACAGGGATCTGTATATTCTCTCTGTGGCTGTCCTCTGGCTACTCTGGTTTCATAAACCCATTTTTTAAAATGTATTGTAGTATGTGTGAGACCTTAGATTGTAATTTCCATTGGGGCAGGGACTGATGTGAATGATGCAAAATATGTTGGTGCCATTAATTAAAGAATAGTAATAACCACATTTTCTATCAAACATATAACCATTGAATGGAATCTGTTTTAGTGCTTTGTGTAAGTAGAACTGGTACAAACATGGAGGGTTGCACTTACGTTACGACTGAAGCATTTCTTGTCTACAGCTGCAGAGGATGATCGAGAAGTTAAAAAACTCTAGAATTCAGGCAAATATCGACAGATTGTTATGATAAAGGTTACATATTTTAGTTAAAAGAAAATATAGGAAATGTGGATGCCATTGATATGAAGGCAGGGTCGGACTGGGCTGGAGGGACAACAGGAAAAAAAAAACCCAGTGGGCCCTGGCACTGGTGGGCTCGGCTGGCCCAGACCCAATCCACTTCCGCTATGCTGAAGGTTAAGTGTGGAAGGGGTAGAGTGGCCGGTGGCAGCCACTGTACAGGGCCCTTGAGACAGCAGCCCCAGTGGGCCCTGCAACCACCAGCCTAACCCTGTTAAAATTATATATGTATATATATATATATATATATTCCACCATGGTGTCGGCACTCACGAAAAATGATCTTCATATGCCTGGGTGCAGAAACAATAATTTCATCCACAACAATCCAAAGGAATCCGCACTCACAGGTCTTAAGTAAAATTAAAAATATTTATTAGAACAGATGACTAACGTTTCGGCCTCTCCGAGGCCTTTCTTAAAGTATTCATTCTACAAAAAACATGCCTTATATACACACAATCTAGCGGGAAACAATGGTGGCTCTGACGTTTGTTGCTCGTCAGAACCAGAGCGACTCCGTTTGTACTAGAAAATCACAAATCCATTGCACTACGTTATAAGATATACATTGCAGTAAAAATCTAACAATATATTAGATACAATATTGAAACAAGTTAAAACAATTTAAAAACACCAATATATCAGGGCACTGTTCTATAATAACTATTTTGTAACAATATGCTAATAATTTATACTCTGAGTTATAACTTTGTTACCAGTGTCACTGATGTAACATTCTTTGAAGATGTCAAAAAGGTCCTGACTATAACGCTACCTGCTACTTCACTTGTTGCCCCCTAATGCTACAACCTTAGTCATGTGTATCCCCGCAATAAATAGTCCTCCCACTCTCTCTAAGTAGTGTGTAGACTCCATCTTCCAAGTTATAATGTAGTTAACCCACTGGGTGCCGTTTAATAGATACTACCCGCTGTGGTGCCCTACTGGAATATCTATTACCAATATATCCTATACACCCCCTCTCGTGGCTCTATTCATCGTGCGTCCCTCTATACAAACCCTCATATTCCATTAATATGTGGTTAATCGAAATCCTATGTGCTATCTGTCATCATTCCTTAATTTCTATCTGTGTAAACACATACCCTTATTATCAGCAAAAAATAACATCATACAATCCTGAAGAACCCAAAGTACGAAAGTGTAAAAAATGAATAAACAAAGCACCCATAAAAATAAAATAAAAATAAAACCCCATCCAATGTTCAAATCCTGTGATAAGTCAATATACGTATAATCACACCTGTATTCCGTGTGTACGCTCATCCAGTGTGCACCATCAGCGGGACAAAAAAATAAAATAAAACATTTAGTTCACTTTAAACTTACACCGCATGTTTAAACATAATAACAAACTGGAACGTAGTAGCAGGTGTCAGATATCCAAACCCAGCCGACCCATTCAATGGCCTTGTAGCTGCCGGTAAGTCACTCATGGCCAATGGTCAATGCTCATCGGTTATAATAAGAAATGATTCTAGGGTATCACTGCCTCGGCGGCTCCATTAGCAGAGTTCCCGCTACAGATAAATCACAAATGGTTCCTTGATGGCACTCACAAAGGCATCCCCCTCTCCCCCCTTTTACTTAAGACCTGTGAGTGCGGATTCCTTTGGATTGTTGTGGATGAAATTATTGTTTCTGCACCCAGGCATATGAAGATCATTTTTCGTGAGTGCCGACACCATGGTGGAATGTATTGAACAAAGTTTGTGCCGGGCACCCGTGTTTTTCTAAATATTTAAGGACATGTAATGTAAGTGCTTTTTACCACGACTAGCGATTGAAGCAATAGCTCATACTGACGCCTGCCTGCTTCCTTCCATACATTGAAGTTTTACCCTGGCTCTATCATTAGTAGCCGCTACACCAATTAACCACCTGGAACCACTGAAGGTTGGGGTTACCGCAAACACTTTTGCAATACAGAAATGGGTGTGTAGATGGAATGGCGATGGTGTGTGAACGGCTAGCCCAACTTAAGATGCAGCGATGCCCTTGTGTGGTTGGTTCCCGGACTTTTTTGGTTTCATCAGTAACCCGGAACCGGTGATACAGTGAGCCTTACCGCGGAGCACCATGATGGCAGTGTGAGTGCCACGCCCGTCCTGGGTAATTGTGGAGAAAGGGATGTCCGCCATGTAGCCGCTACACCTACTAACCACCTGGAACCACCGAAGTTGAGTAACCAGGGTTGCCGCAAAGACTTCTGCGATACTGAAATCGGTGAGTGGAGGAAATGGCGATCATGTGCGAACGGCTACCCTAGCGTTAGATGCAGCGATGCCCCTGTGTAGTCTGATTCCCGGACCTTTTGGCTTCATTGGTAACCTGGATTCGGTGATGCAGTGAGCCTGAGTGTGGAGCACCATGATGGCAACATGAGTTCCATGCCTGTCCCGGGTAACTGTGGAGAGGGGGGTGCCCGCCTTTGTGAGTGCCATCAAGGAACCATTTGTGATTTATCTGTAGCGGGAACTCTGCTAATGGAGCCGGCGAGGCAGTGATACCCTAGAATCATTTCTTATTATAACCGATGAGCATTGACCATTGGCCATGAGTGACTTACCGGCAGCTACAAGGCCATTGAATGGGTCGGCTGGGTATGGATATCTGACACCTGCTACTACGTTCCAGTTTGTTATTATGTTTAAACATGCGGTGTAAGTTTAAATTGAACTAAATGTTTTATTTTATTTTATTTTTTTGTCCCGCTGATGGTGCACACTGGATGAGCATACACACGGAATACAGGTGTGATTATACGTATATTGACTTATCACAGGATTTGAACATTGGATGGGGTTTTATTTTTATTTTATTTTTATTTTTATGGGTGCTTTGTTTATTCATTTTTTACACTTTCGTACTTTGGGTTCTTCAGGATTGTATGATGTTATTTTTTGCTGATAATAAGGGTATGTGTTTACACAGATAGAAATTAAGGAATGATGACAGATAGCACATAGGATTTCGATTAACCACATATTAATGGAATATGAGGGTTTGTATAGAGGGACGCACGATGAATAGAGCCACGAGAGGGGGTGTATAGGATATATTGGTAATAGATATTCCAGTAGGGCACCAAAGCGGGTAGTATCTATTAAACGGCACCCAGTGGGTTAACTACATCATAACTTGGAAGCTGGAGTCTACACACTACTTAGAGAGAGTGGGAGGACTATTTATTGCGGGGATACACATGACTAAGGTTGTAGCATTAGGGGGCAACAAGTGAAGTAGCAGGTAGCGTTATAGTCAGGACCTTTTTGACATCCTCAAAGAATGTTACATCAGTGACACTGGTAACAAAGTTATAACTCAGAGTATAAATTATTAGCATATTGTTACAAAATAGTTATTATAGAACAGTGCCCTGATATATTGGTGTTTTTAAATTGTTTTAACTTGTTTCAATATTGTATCTAATATATTGTTAGATTTTTACTGCAATGTATATCTTATAACGTAGTGCAATGGATTTGTGATTTTCTAGTACAAACGGAGTCGCTCTGGTTCTGACGAGCAACAAACGTCAGAGCCACCATTGTTTCCCGCTAGATTGTGTGTATATAAGGCATGTTTTTTGTAGAATGAATACTTTGAGAAAGGCCTCGGAGAGGCCGAAACGTTAGTCATCTGTTCTAATAAATATTTTTAATTTTACTTAAGACCTGTGAGTGCGGATTCCTTTGGATTGTTGTATATATATATATACATACATATTGCTGCACAAGAAATTTTAAAAACCAATGCGGGTGTGGTTGAGTGGAATGCCGCCCCCTAAATTTCTACCACCCCAGGCCCAGGCCTTTGTGTCTTTTCCACAAATCCGGGTCTGTTTACAGACAATAATGCTTACACAACTGCATGCGTGTTTTTACATTTTACTATATGGGTATTACTCAATTGTTTTCCCATTATCCATGTACATGCATTGTTTTTCTTTGTGGATATAATATTTGCTCATAAATTTGCCTATAGAGGATAGAGGATAAGGACTGCAGCAGTTAAAGACTTCAGTCTTCAGTTATCTAAAGTACTAGGAGAATGGTGCAAACCAGCCACGTTTCCACCCTGTCTTACACACCCACTGGGGTATGTCTAAAGTGTGAAGACCTGCACCCCTCTATAAATACAGCCCTGACTGTATTTTACAGAGATGTATTAAAAGGGGTAAGGTTGGGAGCTGTATGTGTGCATCACCTTAGACACTTCCAAAGCTGCATGGCATTTTTTGCCATGAAAATTATGCCCATATACTCTAATGGGTTAAATAAATGTGTCTGCCAATTTGTCCTGCATCAAAAAAAAAATGTTGCCTATAGACTTCAATGCATTTTGGCAAATTTTCGAAGTAAAAGATTCACCCATCACTAATGGCATTCAAATGTGCAAGCCAGGGTGCATGAATGGGTGCAAGAAGCAGCTGAACCCTATGCTTAACACCTGCTATAATGTTGCCCTAGCAGTGCAACACTTGGTAATTAATGCATTCTCTGCACCCATGGGATTTGTAAGTAATACAGGATTGCAGTCACTATCAAAGGTGCTGAAGTCAAACACGAGACAATGTAGTTGACGAGATTTAGTCAAGTCCATGTTTTCAGATGCATGGTATGAGCATTAACGCTTAAAAAATCAACTACAATGAGAACACCACCATTTTCACTCATGGCCCACTTGAATATAGTATATAAAGTCTTAGGCCTAGAGCCAGGCAGATTCAAAAAGTAAACAACAGGCTAAATGACTGCAATTATGAGCTTTTCAGCTAGCAGAGAATATAGCACATATGCCAAAGGCAGTAGCAATGTAAAAGTAAAAATCATTTGAGAACTGTGATGCCATTTGTCATGTAATCAAATCTTGCAAATTCTTATGCCATAAGTAGTTTTAAAAGAGCTGATGGCACCATCACAAACTCATTTGCAAACATAGGCAGCAATAGCAACCACAAAGCAATTAGCTCAGAATAGACTAATACAATGTTACGCGTTTCTTGCCGTGATATAATAATAAACAATTAAACAATAAACGTTTAAGTCGAGTACACCCACCGCACAAAGATTGTACCACTGTGTGTGCCTAAAAAAAGCTGTTTTTAATAGACAAGGATTGTGTCCTGGATTACCGGAACAGCACCTAATAATGCGTGAGTTTTCTACTTGCTAAATGTGAACCAGCGTGGAGAAGCCGGCATCTCGCGAGTGCAGCGTCTGGAAGGACATGCAAACCGGGTGGGCTCAGATTCGGTCCGCATCACATTTACTGTATCCCTAATGTAGGTAGTAATGTTCTGAACCAAGGGTTGTAAATAGAAAAAAATAGCCATTGGTTGTAGCAGTGACCCCTGGCACTAATGATTGGGTAGGAGAAAAGATTTTAATGTATCTTGGGGAATGTATTGGAGTGTTAGGGAGTGTTGGACATACGTACTTGGGACACAAAACTGAGAGTGCCATGTGTAAAAAAAAGAATCAATCTTACATTTAAACATCCAATTGCTGTCACATTCCAGTTTCCTGTACACTAAAGTGGCACCAAATTGGCTAAGGACTGAATTCCTGTAATCTGAATAATCCATAACAACCACTGTCCCACCCTTGTCGGCTGGATGTATATCTACATGTGGGTTATTAGTCAGTGCTGTAACTGCTTCCCACTCAATCTTGGTGAGAATACTCCTACTGACAACCTGGTCAAGTTTCTGAGATTTGTCAATAAGTAATCAAGTGAATGCAGCTATAGACTTAGGGGTATTAGGAGGTTCAAACGTACTCTTAGGTCAAAAAGTAGAGGTCGTTGTGTCAGATTTAGTTCTCAAATGCTCCCATAATTTCATAGTCCATTAGAATCTATGATTTTCAAACATTATGTTTGAACCTGGTCATGTTGTGGGGACTAATGAGAGTACTTTGGAAAGAACCCCCATTTCATTAGAGCGAAGTACAGTATAAGGAGCTAAGGTTAAAAACAACTTCTTGGTGAGTCGTGTTATACGTTTGGTGTGGGTGTTTGCACTGACCCCGTCTCTTATGTGGGTGCTCCTGCTTCTTGGGTGGGTAGTTGACCCAAAAAAATGTGACCTTGGGGTGGAAGTGGCAGAAGGGATAATATCAATACCAGTTCTCTTAAATCTAGTTCGACCTCTACGCAAAACCCTGTGTAGATCCCTCACCATCTAAAAGTCAATATTATTGTGTCCAATCGAGGGGATGTTACGAACCCTGAAGCCCAGGGGAATATTTATATACCCATGCGGGTCTGAAACGTCGGATTGAGATGTAACGCTTGTTTGAAAAATAAATAACCTTTTTTCACTACAATTACAGTGAGTGCCGATCCTCCTTTTTACTATATATATATATAATACTAGACATATAACTAGATAGGTGCACTCAGATAGCCATGTTAATGCCTAGGTGCTGGACAAAAATTCATATCTATAAAACAAAACAAAAAAAACTTCCGCACACATAGGTCTTGATAAGTGAAAAAAAGCTGGTAGATTTATTTCAACGTTTCGGCTTACAAACTCAAGCCTTCCTGATGACGGCTTGAGTTTGTAAGCCGAAACGTTGAAATAAATCTACCAGCTTTTTTTCACTTATCAAGACCTATGTGTGCGGAAGTTTTTTTTTTTAAATTTATTTATTTTTGTTTTATATATATATATATATATATATATATATATATATATATATATATATATATATATATATATATATATATAGAAAGGATGTACTAGTCAAAAAGGCATCCTGCTAGATGTATGGATGTCATACTATGTTTGCTACTATGTCAGGAATGGGGGACATAAGGGAAATGAATATGAAGGCATCATTTTTCTTCTTTCCATTATTTAAATTTGGGTGTGCTATACATTACAGGTATTGCAGCCTACATGCTATCATACCCAGAGCGTCCAGAACATGCTTGGTTATTGATAAACAGCTGGCTCTATTTAAATTCACTTGGTAAATAATCCATATTAGATTACCTCAACAGAAATTGAGGAAATAGAGAAAATGGCAATATTTTTTCTCATGCAGGTATCTAATCTTCTTTACTTACTGGAAAGATTAAAATGTGGGGCATAAAGGCCTTCCGGCTTCACTTCAAAACCACTATGCATAACTAAGCTATGTTACATCATAACTGTGACAGTGTGAATTGTCTTATTACTTGTATTACATTCAATCATAAAACTGTTGCCAGGAGTAATTATGTTTTATTATGTTTATTATGTGTATTTTCCTTTCATGTTTAGTTAAATGTCAATTACATGTCAATTACATGTAATGTTATTATTCATTCCTTCTTCTAATACTCAACGTTACAATCTACCTCTCTTCTACATCTTGATTTCATAAACCCAATACATTTATCCATACATTAGATTAGACTGTCATATCACAAAGGCCTTGGACAGATAACATGACACCCCTCAATTACTGCTATTTTTTGCTATCTCTGGGACACCACAAAGATAAGACAGTCAAAGTATACTGGACTGTGGTCATAAAATTATTTTAAGCTAACTCTATTGAGGCTAGCTAATGACAAGACACACAAATCCAGCAACCTTTAGAGATTAATAGATAAACAGAAGAAGAATAATAAAATCAATTGTTGCTCCACAAAACAGCAGCCCCACCAAGTGGCGAGCAGTTTCCAATTCTAAGCAAGGGTACACTTAGTGCTTAAAATTAGGATACAAATGCACTAGGGTAAGAAGAACAAAAAGGTTTTTTTAAAAAACAATCGTAGCTTTAAAATTAGAATCTGGCCGACGCACATTTCGCTAAAAGAGCTTTCTCAAGGCAATAGTATCAACTTCTGCTATCATCTTAGATACTCACCTGATGGAATATCTAGACTGATAATTGGAATCTTTATCTGTTTCATTGTCGCCAGAATACTAGCAAATGGCTCTTTCACTTCTCCAAACTCTGCTTCTATTCCGAGCACTGCATCCACCACCAAATTATATGCATCATTTATTAGTTGTACCTGCAGGGCAAAAGCAAAATATTACTAACACACTTGGGTATCTGAATTTTATTTTTTGCTAGCAATTTTATGACCCCAAAAATTTAATAATTTTATTTCCTCTTAGATGTTGCCTTGCTTGTGAACAGTTTACAATGTTATTGAAAAATGAATAATGTTGGCCCAAGGCAATATCTTACTTCTGTTGGAAGGTAGGATAAAAAAGGGATGTCCATCTTTTCACACTGAATGGTTAAGTCTTTGTAAATGACATCCAGAGATCTTTTGGGGTAGAATATTGTAGGCTCATAATCCTGAAAGAATAAGAAAAAATAAAGCTTTGAGTTTACAACCTTTAGTACACATGTCAAACCCATTACTCTCCATCGTATGTTAAGCTACACCACCCATCATCCAGAAGAAGAAAGATAAGGGGAAATGCTAATAAAAGGTGCAAAGTTTGCTACAGGTCTCGTCACCTGTGGCAACCAGTCATTTACAGATCAACTGTGAAAACAAACATCTAATTTGTAGCTATAGGTTACAAGACCCGGGCAAGCATATTTTTATTACAATGACACAATTGAGGGGAAAAAGCAGTAGCTTAGCAGCAGTAGGAAGGCACCTTATTTCAACACTCCTAGCTCATATTAAGTGCTGTTTGGACAAGCCTAATAAAATTAGCTATAACATTTCATTGCAAACTTAGAATTTGACTAATTTTGAGGTATATTTCTGACCTAAAGGAGTCTAGTCCTCAGAGTACATTACACGGATATGCGTGTAAAGTGCCAAGTTGCGTCCAGGGTGTGAACGGTGGTGAATTTTTGCTAGCGTTACTTCTGCAATCAAAGCGAAGATGCACTAGCGTAGCCTAATTTGCATATGGCAGGATATTATAAAGTTACATGGCTATATATGTTGCAAGAAATACATTACACAAGTCCAGGGAACCTTAATAAATAAAATAGAATTGTTATAATGCCCAGTGTATATGTTATGTGCCATATGTTAGAAAATGGAGGGGGGAACCCAAAATATTTTTTACATACCTTTGCAGGCTATCACTCAGAACGTTTTTTGGGACTTTTTGCATTAAAAATTTAGGAATTCGTATGCCCTCCATTGCACTTCGCCTGGTCTGAGGTGGCGAAGGCAAGTCTGGCGAATGAGGTAACGTTCAGTAATATCTGCATTTGCTGGGTTACGTCTGTTCACCAGAGCGAAAATTTGGGAAGTGACGCCTGCGCCCCTAAGGAAATCGGCAAAGTTTCAAAATTACATCACTCTGGCAAATTTTCACTAGCGTTAGTCTCTTCGCCCTTTAGGGAATCTGCCCCAAGAAATCTCCAGTGCCAGCTGTAGCTTGGAAAACACTAACATAGTGCCTTTAGCCACTGAAAGGGTCACCCAGCTCATTCGCAGTATCCATACATTCCTTCCAGCCTACACTTGAGTGCTGTTGTACTCTAACTGCGCACAGTCACCAAGGGACTCCTCCAAACACAGGCTGCCCTTGCAAACTACCCGAGCTGCTGACTTATGAGGTGCGGTAGTAAAATATCTCCTATCTAATTCCTAGCAAGATGCAGTCTCCCTACGTGGGCTGGTTTCCAAGGTCTGACCTGTCTGTAAATGTTCTTAGACCTAAAGAGGAAGTTCCTGTCTTTCCTATATAGGCAGTTTAGGCTGATCTTTCCCACTCTAGAAGATTCCAGGGGAAATCCCCTAAGGGCCAAGGTTAGGTGTTGGTGTAGAGTTTCCGCCCAGCGTTAAGTCAACAGCTTGGGCCATGGTCAGTATAACACATTTACCTGCAATGTTATTGCCACTGTTATTGTCCTCTCCATTTCACAATGTTTTCTGCACATACTGTATGTATGTTTTATACTCAATATCAGTGTTTACTATCAACGTATGAGCAGTGTGTAGAACAGCTCATTTGAATGCAGGGATATAAAATCTTACCATGAAAAGGACAGGGTTAAAAGCATATGAAGCCCAGCACACACAGCATAAAAACCTTATGTATCCAGACTTAAATTGGTTCAGGTCACATTGCTGACTCTCCTTTTTTATTCATTTATTTTAAAGGGATTATAAAAGAAGAACATTGGGTCCCCTTTCATGTTTTTCTTGCCATGTGATTGGCTTCCTTGAGGAACATTTTTTTCAGATTAGTTTGACTTAGTATTTTACAAGGTTAAGAGTTCTGTTCGGAGACACAGCAAGGATAATTTTTAAAGTAATTTTAAAGTAAAAATTCCAGACACTGTCTGCATGATAGAGGGCACAGGAATGCTGGCTCTGTGGACACATCCGCAAGGCGGAGTGACTGTTCTTCCTAGCCTTTTCCAACAACGAAAAATAAAAATAACTCACAAAGGGGGAAATGCAGTAGCAGCAGAATAGAAATGCCAAAACTTTGTTAGGGTCACATCAGGAACTATAAAAATGGGCTTTCGTTTAGAGTTACATTGCCTAAACCCCTTTTCAAAAATATTTCCTGAGGAAAAATGTGGCAATCCATAAATTCACACAAGTATATACATTTATAGTAGCTGTGAATTACATATAGTTGTTCTGAGGTTTGTATATTGTTTTCTAAGAACAATTGAATCTTTATTTATTTATAAAGCACAGACATAAGTGCTGTTGCACAATGAGAAACCGGAAAAGATTATAGACCTCTGCTGTGACTTTAAAATGTCATTTATAGGCTGTCCTTTACATAATACAGGAAAACAATTCTCTTCTCAGCTCATACGCCCACTGGGTGCTTTGGAAAGAATCAAAGTAATTTATTTTTTATAATTTTAAATATTTATTAAGGTTACTTGGGGGATGTACATGGGGGTCTCAAGCTGTTACAAACTACAATTCCAAGCAATGCCTCTGTCTGTAGATATCTACATAAGGCACCCCTGGGTTAGACTATATGACATTGCAATCAAGGAATTGTACCCCTCAAGTAAGCCCTGCTGAGTTCCTATGAAGTCTGCACCTGCTCCAAGCACCCCAGCTGGGCTCATTTAGAGAAATATGGAGAAATACCAGTGCAGATAAGATGCAAGATAGAGTAGCAGTATTAAGGTGGCCATAGACGTAGAGATCCGCTCATTTGGCGATGTCACCAAACGATTGGATCTCTCCCCGATATGCCCACATTGAGGTGGGCAATATCAGCCTGATCTGATCGTCGGCCCCAGGGCACAATGATCATAATGGATCCGATACTGGTGGTCAGATCACGGGACCACATAAACGCACAGATGTGGCCGCAATCCAATAGGATTTTTTAACCTGCCCGATCGAGATCTGGCTGACTTTCGGTCAGATATCGATCCCGGAAGCCTGCCGGATGGCCCCACACACGGGACAATAAGCTGCCGACTAAGTCTGTCGTCCCGTGTATGGGGGGCCTTTACTCTCTATTTTGCCTTTAACTAAAGAATGTAATTAAGTCATCTCCACAAATATCACCAATGTCCCAAAGAATTGAGAAAAGCATAATTTCTCTAGTATTTTGCTCTAGACAGCAGCAAAAAAGGTGGAATGAGAAATTAAGGAGTAAGGTGAATGGTCTTATCATGGAGTCAAGTTTTACTCTTAAAGTGGTTATGATTATGAATAAATATAGATAAAATTAAATAAAATATAATAATGAAGGCAGTGATTCTGCATCCAAAATTGGATCTTTACACTGTCTTCATGAGCCCCTCATATTCCTTCTACATTAGAAAATTATAAAATGCGGTGCACTATTTTAACTCTTAAATAAATTAATGGGAGTCAAAACCTTATTCTAGGTCCCCAAGAAGAAAGGTTAAAAAACCCTGGAAAATAGAATGAAGAGAAGAAAAGGGAAAAATCTTTAACTTAGAAAAAGAATGAAGAGAAAATCAGTAAAAAAACAAATAAGAGTCGCTAACTGAGTACTTTTAAATGGTCTACAATTTTAATTCAGTCACAAAGGCCTGTTTTATTAGTACTAAACTGCAGAGTCTCTATGTCCTCCCCCTCAGGTTTAAAACGTCAGGTTTAAAACCCAATAGTCATCATCTGTAAAGCTACAAATGGGCAATGTCTCTGCAGCTAACAATTAATACATCTCAAATTTCCACAATGATAACTTACTCAAGGTATGTGTTAGCATCAACGCTTGGCCTTTGGGTTATACAGTATTGTATTAAAAACTGGAAAATCCTTAAGGCTACAAGCACTTAATTTGCTTTCATGTTACTTACATAAGATCGTAGGTTTCTGGCACAAACCAAGCCAATAGCGCCATTCTGATCAGGTCCACAAATAACCAAGACAGTCGGCTGCTTCCTGGGGAGTGTCCTCAAAGGGTAAACCTATCATGAGAGAGAAATGTGTTATGGTTGAATTAAAATATAGACAAGAAATTCACCGGCACACAGGTAATGCAAGCAGGTTATACCTTGCTAGAAATTTATTGCAGCATGCTGCAATAAATTTCTAGCAAGGTATAACCTGCTTGCATTACCTGTGTGCCAGTGAATTTCTTGTCGCCATTGGATCGTGTGGTTGCCGTTTCCTCCATTTTGCTGTGCACCAGGGATCTCTACTTTTCGGGAAGGCCAGGGTGTGCGAATACTTCTCTGTTGTTCTGAATTAAAATATAGACCCATCCATGGAATAATCTTAATAGAAAAAAAGCAATAGAAGAAAAGAGGTTTGTGACTACATGGTGAGAAACGTATCTACTTCTGATCATGAAGGAATATTATGAAGCATCTACATGCTCCATATGACAGACAAGGATTTCAAAAGACACAAATTACTTTCTTGTAATCAATAATAAAAAAAGTAAACGCATATCTGATAATATATGTCAGAAACTCATTGGTTTTAAACCAGGGACCTGTTATATTCCTGCTACTACTCCTCCTGCCTGAGCCATAGGAGGCAGCATGGCTGCAGCCAAACTCTGAAAAAGTGCATTCTGTGATGCTTCCTCCGTGTCCATCTTCCCTTAGTCATGACCCTTGTCCAGCTGCAGGCAATAACTCATTAGCGGGTTATTTAAGCTTGCTTCCCAGAATCTCACTTGCAGGATCATTGTCCTTCCTGTCAACTTCCAGCCCAAGTTCCTGAAGTGCTTTTTAACTCCTGTTCTTGTTCCTGACCCTGAACCTGTTCCTGCCCTGTCCCCTCTGGTATCTGATCTCCCGGTTTTGACCTCAGCCTGTTAACTGATTCTGCATGGTTTCTGTCTGTCCTGACCTTCAGCCTCTGTCCTGGTTTATGTTTGACTGCTGCTCAACCTTGACCCTCGGCCTATTTCAAGGAAAAGCCTGACCCGCACATCACTACAAAGCTGTCATGGCACTATGTTTGAAACAATTTAGCAACATGGGAGCCTTTTCTAATTTATATAAAACATTGTAGCATTGTGGAAAGAAGCTTCTTTAACAAGGTAGGTCGATGTATATGTTATTGCAGAACTAAAAACATTGGAACTTTGCAGTAATTTCACCTAGGCATTGACTGCAATAAATTTTGGAGAGATTTCTTGGTTTCATGAATTTTTACAGAAATTTTTAAAAATCTTCCCTTTTTTAATTTTGTAGACTATTTAAAAAAAAAAACCAATATGTTTAAAAATAATGGGTGCACAATGGTTAGGACTGGTTACAGGGTCAAAATGGGATGGCAGGGACACCAAGAAAAAACCACAGTGGGCACCAGCCTTGTAGGCCCTGTGGCCTCCACCGGTATATGTGGGTACTAGTGCTCCACCCACGTGTGGCCCCAAAGAGGAAGTAAGTTCCGCGCTGTGCGGTGGCTGGCAGCGTATGGAGGAGCTGCAGGTGGCGACTGGAGCCGCTTGTATGTTTAAGTTCTACAGGGCAGGGAGCTCCTTCCTCTTTAATACTTAGCTCTAAATCTTTAAATGTAACTATACTTTCTATTTATTATTGTAATGGCCCCTATTTGTTCTATTAATTTATCGTTCTGTTGTACAGTGCTGCATTCATGAGAAAATATATACATACTGTACATATGACACTGTTGGTGTGTGCAGGTTTTATAGCATGCATATAAGCATGAAAATACAGTTTCAAGGAAGCACTGATGACCCGGATTTGATTGTAATGATTTCATGAAACTATAAAGGTTTTGTTTAGCTTTAGTCCAGTTTTCACTTGCTTTGTGCTTTATACCAACTTGGATTGATTTTTAAACAAACCTATTAATCTTAGCTATGACATCATTGTGTTTTGGTTTCCCTTTTAAAAACTGTGAGTTCTAAAGGCAAACTTCAGAATGGGCCACTGGGTATAAACTTGTGACCCAAAACCTCAAGGTTCTAGTTGGTACAAGAAGTGTACTTATGCTAACATCTGAAATAATGAATAGGGGTTACTGTATGGTTTGCTTTTATGAATAGCTGCACCAAGTCTAAGGAAAAAGTATATTTCTTTGTATCCAAGCCAAACCAAAACCAGAAGGTTTTTCTTTTATCAAAAGATCTGCTATATATATATTATTCTGTTCTGTAAAAATAATGGAAGTAGTGGTTAATATGACAGCGGTGATATTGCTATATCCGTGAGAATGTCATCCAGTCAGGCTCACAATGCACGAGAGAGAAATGGGATAACTATTTATAGATGAGCACTTTTACAGTTTCATATTTCACTATGCCTCTACTTATTATAATATATAATCAGTCAGTGGGTGGCTGTTACTTCAAAGATATTATGGAAGAAGTAATGGCCATTTACTGTATAGAAGATTAGAAGAGTGGCTTGCTGCATTTTGATGATAAGTATATGTGGGTAACAAATAAGTGCTCCCTTTAGTACATGTAGTGATTCTACAGCACAGTTTACTCTTGATAGCATCCTTAAGAGGAGAAGCACAACTATACATTGTGTAGTATCATTTAAAAAGTGTTTCTTTCCCTTTTGCTGGCTTTGATAAATTTTCTTCCAAATCTTGACACATACAGCACATCAAAAACTGTTCAGTAAAAACAAAAGCCAGCAACATGCGGTCTCGGGGCAACGTAACTTCAAATCCGCCCCTGGTGTCAAGAACATACAGCATAGGGGCACCCAACATGGAAAAGCCTATGTCATTGTATGGGGTTCCTGTGGATACGCTAGCTTTCTCCTCCACTTCTAAGGACATCTCATACAAGGCAGTGTCTCGGTTAGTAGAAGCAGTGTAGAGAACAAGCCCCACTGGCTGGTGCAGGCCATGGATAAATAATTAATTGGAGTCCCATGTATCAGTAGCATAAATAAGGCTCCCAAAGACCCTACCTTGTATGGGAAAGGACCTTTCAGTACCATCCCAGCTGATGCTAATGCCATTTCAAACTTAAAAGTATGTGTTTTTTAAATTGGTGGGGCCATAATGGTTTTGTACATGCTATCATGTATGGTCCTTTATGTATTTAAACATTGGGAATTATGCATCTGCCAACCAGAATGAGCTTCAGTCTTTTCTAGTTACACCATCGCACTGTATAGTTTTTTCAACCTAGAGGAAATTGGCTTCCTATTGATAATTGTAAGGAGCCTAGGAGAGGGTGATACTGAGCAGGAATTTCTGCCGATTGCATAAGGGCAGTGATAGGGTTGGCAGCGTTATCCCTTGTTATGCTAATGTTCTTATTTATTATGTTTTTACTGTGTTATACCATGTTTTAATTGTACCCCAATAATACAGTTTGTTCTTTTGTTCTGTGTAACAGCTTTATTTAGTATTCTTTTGGAGAGTTGGCCAGGGCTTTAATAGGTGTTGCCAAACTTTGGTGAGTTTAGCAACAGGGGTGTGCCAGTAGCACAAAGTATTGACCCTCCTTGCCTCAGCTTAAATTTGGAATTTAATCAGTATGTAAATTTGTGCCTGCTGCCCCGAGTCTGCCTTTTCCCAAAGGTATTTGTGTGCATTATTTATTTTGGGTGGGAAGAGGTTACTCTGGCCCCTAGTTTAGTCCACGGAGGCTCTTGTTGTATTGTTTTGTCTCTACCATTCCTGGACCAATGCTGCATAGGGCACTTATCAGCTAGTGTATCCCAGCCAATTGTAAAGCACCCAAAATATTTTCATTAACATGAAAATCTGCCCAGAATTTTCAAGCTGAAAAGCACAAGTTCTGGTGCACTCAGCTATTTTTATTTCAGGCCTATGGTAAACTATTTCCAACTTTTCCAGCTAGGTGAAAAGTACAGTCTGAAAACAGCCTGTGTTCCATTAATCTGCCTTCATATCTTTTGCAAGCTTACATGCAACCACAAAACTACAGAAATTATGTACCCAGGACAGTCCTGTCCTTTTTATTGGCAATACTCAGGTTTTAAAAACATCTCTCTGTGAGTCCCATTACAAAATCTCCCACTGCTGTTAATCTATAACTTCCAGAATCCCGTAATAGCTTTTAACAGCTTTTGGCGCATACTTGGGACTAGCTTGTCTGTCTTCTATGAATCCCAAACTTGGCATCCAGGATTTTGTTCAGGATTCAGCCAGGATTTGGTCTTCTTCAATTGCTTCTGATTTGGCCTAATTGAATCTGACAAGCAATTTATTTTCCACACAATGTGTGTATGGTTAATTGTATACCCTAATTTGCATATGTTTGGACTTGGTTTGGAATTAGGCCAAATCCGTATGAAAGATTCCGATTCACCCCAATCCCAAAACAGTGGATCCGGTGCATCCCTATCCCAAACCCCCTTACGCATTTATTCAGACAGACACTTTAGAAACGTAATAAAGCCAAATGCATAGTTAGCCGTTAGAATAAAGGAAATAAAATATTCATAGACATTGCAGCAAGTTCAGAATACTTAAAGTGTAAGAAAGGATACCTTTTTTTTTTAATGTGCTTAAACCATAGCAGTTAGGATCTTATGGAGGCCTTGCATAAAAGCATCCAGCATACAGGTATGGGACCTATTATCCAGAATGCTCGGGACCTGGGGCTTTCCGGATAATGGGTCTTTCCGTAATTTGAATCTTCCCACTTTAAGTCTACTAGAAAATCATGTAAACATTAAATACACCCTATAGGCTGGTTTTGCTTCCAATAAGGATTAATTATATCTTAGTTGGGATCAAGTACAAGCTGCTGTTTTATTATTACAGAGAAAAAGGAAATCATTTTTGAACATTTTGATTATTTGATTATAATGGAGTCTATGGGAGACGGCCTTTCCGTAATTCGGAACTTTCTGGATAACAGGATTCCGGATAACGGATCCCATACCTGTACTGTGTTTACAGAAATAACACATTTCTGGCATGTTCCTTAGTAAGTAAGTCAGCAAAACTCTACAAAATGCTATTATCAGTTCCCAATTCAGAATTAGAATGTATGCTTTTTGTCATTTAAATTTTTGTTGCTGGCAATGTCAACGTGAATGAAGTTCCAATATCAATATAAATGACTGCAATAAATGTACTTTCCTTTTAAAAATTGTACACATTTTTAAAGAAAGAAAGAAATATTATACACCTTTTCTAATTAATAAAAACAAAGGGTCTGTCATTTCCGGATGATGCTTCTTCCAGATATTCCATTCCCAGAATCCAACATTATTGGAGGCATATGAAGGATTAATTCAAGTATAAAGGGATGGCACTTATTCTTAGAGAGAGAGAGAGAGATGATTCCCTGCTATCTGTCTTTAATGCCCTCTAATGTACTTGTAAAGAGTAATCATGTCCTCAATCAAGTGTCGTTTTTCCAGAGAAAACAACCCAACCTTGACAGTCTAACCCCATATTTTAATATTTCCATTTCTTTTACCATTTAGTTGCAAGTCTCCAGCTCATTAATATCCTTCTCAAGGACTGGAGCCCAAAATTGCACTGCATACTCCAGGTGAGGCCTTACCAGAGATGTATATATCATCTTTCGAGTCAATGCCCTTTTTATGCAAGATGGTACCATCAGTAGCTTTAGTGGTAAGCAATTATTTCAAAGCAAAAATGCATGTTTACTCACTTCAGGCATTTATTTGTGCAAATTTACCAAAATCATTACAAAACAGTCTTAAATAAATTAATTTCTTACATACCACATGGCAGTGTCTCGTCATTGTCTCTATACCTCATGCAAGCCACACTCTCCTGATGCATTTCGCACCATTGGGTGCTTCATCAGAGGAGGCACTGAGTGACTCTGTCTAGAGTTGCACAGTCTGTTATCCACAAAAATCCCCAGCCTTCTAAAGGATACCCCTAACACACTACCATTAGTGTACATGTATCTCTGGTATGTAAAGCATTAAAGGATCAACATTCATGGAGGCACCCATATATAATATATATATATATATATATCAATACAGACTGATAATATTGGTGTGGTAACAAAAAATGTATGTAATAATAAAACAGTACTTTGAACTTGAGCCAAAAGAAGATATAAGTAATTTATTTGGATGAATCCTATTGGGTTTATTTAATGTTTAAATTATATTTTTTAGTAGATTTAAAGTATGGTGAAATGGTGATCCAAATTATGTAAAGACCCATTATCTGGAACCCCCAGGTCCCAGGCATTCTGGATAACAGGTCCCATACCTGTTATCACTATGGATCCCATGGTCCTACAGTTCAACATGTTTTCCTTGGCTACAAATTAGCTAATCTATTTTTGTATGATGTGTATATTAGTTTAACATGTGCAAGCAGTGTAAATCACAAAAATTAATATTGTTGCAGCTGTTGCTGCAATGTGAACAGTATCCTGAGCTTGGCAGGTTACACTGCTAACCTTTATTTCTGGGGAGAGTAAAGGATCAGAGTGTGTTATTATTAACAGTTGTACAGGTATTGGATTTTACTTGTACAAGACAATAGAGTTTAAGGGACAGCCAGAAATGGTAGGTATTAGTATTAATATTACATAAGGATTCTGACTTTTCGCTTCCCACACTAAGTACTGGAGATTAGCACTATGATTATTACCACCGAAGTTTGGCAATGAAAGTGAGTCGCATGATTAAAGCATTACGTTTTTGTAAGTAGTGTTCATTGCATCATGCCTTTCCATGAAAGCCAATCCAGGCACCTGGTTTTCATGCATGGAAATGATCTCTCTGTAAGGGATCAGGCAAGGTACAGACTATTGAATCTGCTCATGTCTATCTGTAAAGCTTTTCTTCTATACATCTACCTAGTGCCACGTCTATTTATGTTCATGTTTCTGAGCTGATATCAGACTGATGATAACTATGTTTATAGTCAAATGAAAGATATAACAGATGTGCAGCTGCTTACATTGGACATAGTCATAACCATGAATTTTCCAGACAGATCCTTTAGGGGTCACATGCTCGCTCTGCCTAGATTTGCATGTGCAGATGAAAACTGGAACATTCATTCTTTTTTGCCCCTAGTCATGGTAAAATGTTGCCACCATACTATATGTGCATTGCTTATTATGCAGTAGCGCAAAACACCAATGCTAGCCAAGCTGAGCTATTTACTGAAAAAGAAAACTAGAGCTGTAAGAAGACATCATGTAGCATACTGTGATCAATAATGTAGGCATTATAAGCAAGTTCTTACCTTTGTGATTGCCATTGCACAGCTATGTCCAAGGATCTCCAGTAGTTGCTGCTTCCCAAATCGATAATCATCTAGTAAATCAGCCTCCAGTGCTTCCGCTTCCTGTTTACTAGGGAAAAGTAAATACCCAGTAAATCTATAGCTTCTGTAGTGTTTTTAATTTCCTTTAGAGAGAAGAATTTTTTAGAGAGATAGGACAATGATATCAGGCATGGATTTGCATATAATAGATATACTGTACATGCAGAAGAGCTGAGCAACAGGAAACATCTAGTTGAAGTCCCCTAGCTAGATGAGTCAAATCTAAGATCTGCATATCTTGTCTCTGACACTAAGCTCTTAATCTTTATTGTAACTGTACTTTATATTTATTTGTAATTATTATTTTACATTGCATTTATATCCTAATGGCCCCCATTTGCTCTATTAATTGTCTGTTCTAGTATATGGGGCTGCGTGCATAAACAGAGCTATAGAAATAAAAATATACATACTGTGTATACAAATCTCAGTGATATTCAGTTCTTAAAGTTACTTGAACTACATGGAAACCCAGATAACTTGTCCTGCAAGCAGCTTTTAACACCACTTAAAGGCTACCACCTGAGGCTAGATTCTCATCTTGAGTTGAGGATCTATGTTAATAAATCTAAAAATCATACACTTCAGTGCCAGCTACAACTGGGGATTACGCGTACAGAAGTATACATCCCCAGTGCTCCTTAGAATGCAGCTGGGCGGCATGACACCCCTAAAATCTTAATCCTGCCACCTTCATAAACCCATTTACAATATGCAGACATTTACAATATGCAGACTTTATTTACTGCAGAGCTCACCCTATGAGTGGGTCGGGTGTATATGCCCCGGACCTATAGCTTAGAACTTGTGTTCAATTCATTCAATGTTAAAAGGTCACGCACTGCTCCAGGTCTATGGTACGAGTGCAGCGCCCCAAACCCGCAGCTTGGGAAAACCTCTCGGCCAATTCAATTCCAATTTCGCACGCAGTCCACGGATAAGTAGACAGTAGTGAATTTTAAAAACAGTTTTATTTACTGAACAATACTACCAAAACATGAGTACGTGTGAGATCACACTTCGGTAAATAAAGCTGCTTATAAAGGAGAACAAAACACTTTATATTAAAATCCCTTACCGCCCTACCCTACATAGACCCCCTCCCTGCTCCCTCGCAGCCTAGGTGTTACCCTCGGTAAATGTCCCTAACTCTTTACTTACCCCATGTTGCAGATTCAGGGCATCGGAGTTCACAGGCGCCATTTTCTTCTCTTCAGTAATCTTTGGGTCTTCTTCCCGCACTTCGTCAATTTCTGTGACTTTCGGCGCATGCAGACTGCTCCAACTGCGCATGCACCAACATGGCACTCACTTCACGAAGATTACCGAAGAGAAGAAAATGGCTGCAGTGAACTCCGATGCCGTGAATCTGCACCGTCGTGTAAGTAAAAAGTTAGGGGCATTTACCTGGTGTAACACCTAGGCTGGTGGGGGAGCAGGGAGGGGGTCTATGTAGGGTAGGGGATTTGGTTCTCCTTTAAAATTCACCACTGTCTACTGATCCGTGAAGTGCACACAAAATTGGAATTGCCCCTAAAAGGTAGCACTCTCAGGCAAATCAGTACTGGGAATTGGGAATAAAAGTAGTTAACACACTTGCTTACAGCACTCAGATCCAGTCTGAAGCTGCTGGAGCTAACAAAATGTTAAAATGTTGCAAATGTATAGAAAAGAGACTCAGAAGGCTCACTAAACTAACTAAAGGTATGCACACTTTATCTTTAAAAAAAAGGCACATGACAATATATAAAAACATTTACAGGTTCAGCATAAATTACCTTTTCTTACATGGGACATTGCAGCTGTAATACATTAACACCAGTAATACATTAACAGGTACTACAGAGAAGGAGATGGCACCACCATCAATATGGGAAGGGTTTCTTTTCTGCCTCAAATAATAAATTGCCTGGCCTGAACCACATAACATCTACTTGCTGTACAGGGATCAGGAAGCAATGCTTTCTTTTAGCAGGTGATCTGCTGGAGGTTTTGTGTGTCTATCTCTGGATCAGATTGAGGAGTGTTTCTGATGGGTTAAACTTCAAGGACTTGTGTCTTTTTCAACCTAATTTTCTAAGATACTGTTTATGTAACTAATATTTATAGCTTTATTCGAAGAACAAAAAATCCTTGTGGATTCAATTGCTATCTAGATAATACTAAATTCTCTCTCTCTCCTGACAAAATGTCGCCGACGGCAGAATTTATTTTGATGCACAACACCATACAAGTCTATGGGCATAATTTGACTTGTAGAAAGATGTCTGAGCCTGATGTCTGTAGATATTTTGTCTATTGCTTTATAAGAGTTTGAAAGCTACAGGGTGACCGTTTAATAACTTGAGATTATACAAGTATGGTATCTGTTATCCAGAATTCTCGTGACCTGGGGTTTACCGGATAACAGATCTTTCCCCAATTTGGATCTTCTTACGGATCAATTATATCTCAGTTTGGATCATGTACAAGGTACTGTTTTATTATTACAGAGAAAAAGGAAATAATTTTTAAAAACTTGGATAAAATGGAGTCTATGGGAGACGGCCTTTCTGTAATTCTGAACTTTATGGATAACGGGTTTCCGGATGACAGGTCTCATGCGTGTACTAGGTGCAAGAATTGGACAAATGACTACAGTAGCAGCAAACACTTGTTTCCATTATAGCCCTCTTCTGCTACTGCATGAGATCTAGCACACATTTAGTTGCATGTGGCGCTGTAGGAGTATTGTGCCTCCGCTATATGGGAGAGCAGGTTCACTTTAAAGGAAAACTATACCCCCAAAATGAATACTTAAGCAACAGATAGTTTATATCAAATTGAATGACATATTAAAGACTCTTACCAAACTGGAATATATATTTACATAAATATTGCCCTTTTACATCTCTTGCCTTGAACCACCATTTCGTGACTCTATCTGTGCTGCCTCAGAGATCACCTGACCAGAAATACTACAACACTAACTGTAACAGGAAGAAGTGAGGAAGCAAAAGGCAGAACTCTGTCTGTTAATTGGCTCATGTGACCTTACATGTGGTTTGCATGTGTGCACAGTGAATCTTACGATCTCAGGGGGCGGCCCTTATTTTTTAAAATGGCAATTTTCTATTTATGATTACCCAATGGCACATACTACTAAAAAAGTATATTATTATGATAATGGTTCATTTATGAAGCAGGGTTTTACACATGAGCTGTTTTACTCAGTTTTACTCAGTATCTTTTAATATGAAATTACTCTATAATTATTTTGAAATCATTTATAACTAACCTTACCTCATTGGAATGTTATTTTTAAATTGGTAATCTCAATTTGTTTTTGTTTACTTCTGTTTGTTTGGGGGGTATAGTTTTCCTTTAATATGGCGTGCCTCCACCCAAGGTCAGGACAGGCTGAACTGTAATACCCCTCCCTGAGAACTTCTCTGGTCCACACTACACATACACAGTGGGACGGTTGATGTGTTTATTTGACAGGACACTATACCTTTCAATTGATACAGGTAGCCTGCCAGCCAGGAGCAACTTCACTGAATAAATGCAGCTGATGATCCCTGAACTGCTGAAGGGAATCCCCACTTATGTGGCAGTTGCTTCAATGTCCTGAGAAGGACTCCCTTTGGTTTTCCATGCCCTGAGAAGAGCACGCTTTGCTCTTCAGAGCCCTGACAAGGACCCCCTTTCCTTCTGCACCCTAAAGAGAGTGCGCTTTTCTGCCACTGGGGTTCCCTACTAAGTTTCCCACACACAAACTCTGGGAGTATGTACACTTTCCTTGTACTCTGCTGATTCTATCTCCCAGCAGCACTTTCTTTCTCCCTCTTCCTTCCTGTCAACTCACAGAGGGTGGTGCTCCTCCCCCTGGGGCTCCTCCCCCTGCTTGCACAGAAACAATACAGAGGAGAGACAGTGTACACAGCTCTCCTACACCATGAATACATCTTTAGATGGTAAATGAAGTCCACAATATGTAAGACAACTGGTAATCACTGCAGACAGGGCAACTATTTAGCCTTTACTAATCAGAACATCTTCTAAAGTCTGAAGAATAATGCAAGAATCTACTACTGAAAATCCTTTTAGAATCAATCCAGAACAAGGAAAGGAAAAAAAACACCATTAACTGTTATCAATTCAAAAGAGATGTCTCTAATCTGACCTATGCTTTTTGAGTGAAGGGTCTAAAGCCAATACTGACACCTTCCTATAACTCATAGGATTGTGGGTAATATACAAAAAATAACACCCCTTGGAAAGGTAGCAGACATTTCGGTTTTGGTTTCTTTACATCTTGACCCAACGAAAGGTGAAATTATTAAAAATCAATTGACAATTTTCATGATACAGGCAGCTAAAGTTTTAATTCCTAAAAAGTGGAAATCCCCTAATACACCGACAATTTTAGAATGGGTTAAAATGATAGAAGAGATAAAAAAGCTTGAGGAATTAACCGCATTAAAAAAAGGGAAAATTAAAACTTTTTGGAGAACATGGGCTCCGTGGGGAAAATTAGGGAAAACCCCAATGCTGACCCTTGATACATGATATGAGAAAGATGAAAGAAATGTCCACCATTCAAGTAACTAGATTAGAATATGGATAATCTGCCAGATAGTGATCTCTTTTCTTATCCTTATTCTGTTTCATTTTTGTGATTTTTTGCCTTTGAGATGTATACGAATTATGTACAATTTAAGATTATTAAGGCAAGATTACTACTAACTTTTCAATAAGGTAGATATAGTATGATGGATGTGAAACGGAATATTGGATTTTATTCCCCCCCCCCTTTATGTCGGTTTGTAATCTGTCCTCCTTTTTTTCTTTCTGTACTTTTATAAAAATTTGCTATAAATAAAGAATTTACAAAAAAAAAAAAACAATTCAAAAGAGATGTCTCTAATCTGACCTATGCTTTTTGAGTGAAGCCTCTAAAACCAATACTGACACCTTCCTATAACTCATAGGATTGTATTGTGTCAGTCAACCTGAGCTAGCAGTGATCCTGCAAGTGACTGACTGAATTGGCCCTCAGTTTATACAGATACAATTATATTAATAGCTCTGGCTATCTAAACCTTAACCCAGATACAATCATATTAATAGCTCTGGCTATCTTAACCTTATCGGAACCTTAACCCAATGATATATTTTTCTCATAATATCAAAAACAGACATAGAACCAAATAACTTCATTCTGCATTTATACCATGCTTCCTGTATATACTAATAAGGAGAAAGTAAATTCCACACAATACTTCTGCTTCTCTCATATGCTCTTTTTTCCTCCTTTCCTCCAAAAAATGTCATCAAAGATGAGCCAGGATTCCTGACTCCCTAAAACGACAGCTGGGAATGACAGACCCCCTGTCCTGTTTAGCAAGCAAGAGTTTTTGCAGGAATGGAAAGCCCCTGTCATTGTCTGTTGATACAATATCACCTCTAGGTACACCAAAGTGTCTACACATTATTGATATGGTCCCCAGGCTCCATGAAGGAGAAACTGAGGTTGAATATCCTAAATTGTCCAAACATTATGATCATCTCTAGTTGTAATCTAAAGTAAGGAACTAGGGGAGGCAGAAATATTACCATTGTATTACATTCCACAGTTTATCTGTGCTCTGCTAAGTAACATGTGCCTTTTCTTCTTTTTCAGCTTGAATGGCTGCCCCCAAGAAACTGGTGTTAGTATGTTTGAATATATACTTTATTTGTAAACCATCTATAATGATCTCCTTAACATGTAAGTGCAGAATAAATAATGGACAATTAAAGACTACCAAAGTCTACCTTTGTATGCAAAATAGCAAGGATTTTGGAAAAGAGTTTACATTTGTTTCAAATATTTAAATTTCCATGGAAAACCACAAAAGCTGATGCTTAATCACTGCCTTCTGAAACAGAATATAGTTGGGTTAGGTGCTCATCAGATTCCATTTTGTCTTTTCGGTGCATAATGAGAAATCCCTTCTTTGTAAGTAAAAGGAAAAGTCATCTGGGTTAGAGTTTTCTGTTTTTATGGAAGCCATTATTTATATATATATATATATATATATATATATATATATATATATATATATATATATATATATATATATATATATATATATATATATATATATATATATATATATATATATATAACCAAAGGAATGGTGCACTCCGTAGACAAAATTAATACCTGGGTGCCAGCATGGGAAATAAGCAGTGAAAAAGGATTGCGGCAACCCCAGGGGGGTTGTGGGTGCTGGATGTTTGTTTGTTTTTGCTCCTGACGAAGATCCCTGTGGGGGATCGAAAACGTTGAGGCTTAATAATAAAACTTTTTTTGTTTTTTCACTAAAACCCTGTGAAAAATCCTTTTTCACTATATATACACATACACACAGTAGCTTGATGGTGTTGGTTAAAACTTTTCCCAATCACCTAGCACCACCCTGTGGTAAAATTGGGAAATAGCACAGTATATTTTTTGTACTTTATTATCTACCAAATAAACCCACATTGCTGATGGATAACGGCCTGATAACCCTTGCAAATAAAATAATGAGAAAGTAAAAACCGCTTGAAAATTCTATACATGTAAGTTTGCAAAAAATATCACTTACAGTTCATAAAGGAAAGGGGGGGTTAATGTTTCCCAGCATGCAATTACATTCTCATTTTCTATCTGACCTGAAAGGGTTAAAAGAGAGAGAGAAATCCATGGCTATCCATATATCGGAGTGAGTGTCACACTGTCTACAGAACAAGCTCTTAATCACATTACTGCCCACACACGTTAACAAGATTGCATCCAATTATGCAGCTGCCCTAGGAGACCTTCAGCAAGAATTGCTTATTATTTGTATTTATAATGTCTGCTTCTCACCTCCCCGAGATACAGAAAAAGATATACAGTGAATAAATCTGGCACTGTCTGAGTCTAAAGTCCTATCAAGCTGATTTGCAAAAATGCCATAGTAGCCACTAGCATATATTACTAATACAAAACGAGGAAAGAAAAAATCCACAAATGCTAAATGTTAAGGCTCTTCATTTTACTCTTCTAACAAATACATTAGACTTACATTAGACTCCTCTGGGGATTCTAGATATGTGGACAAGATTTATGGTTGTCAGAGAACAATGTCCTTTGTTAAAAGAAAATTATATACATAAGGTTATAATGTGCAGGGTCAGAATTAGACTTTGAATTCATCTGGCACATTATTAAAAGTAGTTGAAATAACAAATTTGCTCCACTTACATTCAATTAAAAGTCTCTGTTTACTTTTGTCCTCTAACATCCAGCTAGGCAAATCCTTTACCTCGTACAGAGCCATGCACCAAGAATGAGAAAAATCAAACCATTTGGTTAGCTTAGTGCTAGAGTAAAGCTGGCCACAGATGCAAAGATCCGATCGTACAAATCAATGTACGATCGGACTTCCCCATCTCCCGACCTGCCACTAACAATTCCGATCAAATAAAGCACAAAAGAACAGCCGATGTTCTGCCCCTGACAGCAATCGTACGAAAGTTATGTCTGACCAAAGCTAGTGACAGTCTCCTCTGAAAATTGCATGATCAGCAATACATGCAGAGATATTATCGGCAGCCAACAGAAATCTTTTAACCTGTCCGATCTCCGCTGGACAAAAAATGTGGGGACTCTCCACACACAGTCCGAAAATTGTACGAATCCTCGATTCGTACGATCAGATCTTTGCATCTATGGCCAGCTTAACTATTACCAAAACAGGGTTCAAAGCTCAGTAGCAAGTAAATGATTAAATGGCTGTATATCAGCTGAATAACTGGTGTTAAGCTGAGCCAAGTCAGAACCCTTACATGTGAGCTCATATGAGCTCTGGACAAATGAAAGTGATACAGTGGCTTTTGCGCAATATGTTGCTCACCAACACATTGGATGTTGTGCCCTGTTGGCTCAAAGCAGGTGCTTATTCTTGAAATCCAGAAATGATGCATTGGTGCATCACTACCTGGACCACACCTCAGCTAATTCATAACTATTCAGTATATTCCCTAGAGCAGTATTCCTGAACCAGTGGCTTTTGAGCAATTTGTTGCTCACCAACACCTTGGATGTTGTGCCCTGTGGCCTCAAAGCGGGTGCTTATTATTGAATTCTTGGTTTTGAGGCAAGTTTTGGTTGCATAAAATTCAGGTATAATGCCAAACAGAGCCTGTCCACATAGGGGCTACCAAATAGCCATTCACATCCCTTATTTGAGACACAGACACACACCAAGACTACTTCCATGCTTGTGTTGCTCCTTGACTCTATTTACATTTGACTGTGGTTTATAGGTAAAAAGGGTTGGGGTCCCCCACCCTAGAGGATACTGGAAGTTGCAGTTACAAGAGTAAACATTAGAGCTATCGCCTGTCCTGATTTGAACTAGCGAGCCCAGTCCTGTAACATCACCATCCTCTTGACAACATCATCTAATTAAAAAAATAATAATTAGGGATGCACACCTATTTGAAACACATGCATTTTCTTTCATGTGTTTGACACATAATTGAGACAGCTTTGCATGCATCTAAAAGGGTTAATGAAAAGCCATTTTACTCGGCCTGATTGTCTCCATTTCCATTTAGATCTTTGTTTTAGCACAGTTATTTTTCATTGTGTTCTTTGATATGCCACATGCTGCATTTTTATGCTTATGATGCAGGTTTTAAGATACAGGTAGCATAGGAAAAGAGGGGAGAGAAAGTTAGAAAAGGGGTAAGGTAATGTTTGTACACAATAATATAGCAGCAGGGAAGAGAGAGTTAATAGGGAAGTGAGTAAAAGTGAATACAGTATAAACAAAGTGAGTAGAGAAGAGGAGAAAAGAAGAGGCAAGCTGAGGAAAAAAGGAGATCATATAGAAACTGGGGAGAAGAAATACAGCAAAAAAAAGGATCATAGAAAATAAATGGAATGGAATGTGGACATGAAATGGTCAGGAGGTGTTAAGAAAAAAAGTAGAAGATACAAGACAATAGTTAAATGTGATCAAATGAATCTATTCTTTCCAAAAATTATATCTTGACAAAGTCTCTCCTTTACCACATACATTTGTACATATTTATATGACTTTTTTATTGTATCCTTCTATTTATTCATTAATGTATAACTCATTTATGAATTTATGGGGCCCATTTACTAATTATTAAATTTCACATTTTTCAAAATTCTAGATTTATTAAGTGTAAAAAGGCATGTTTATTCTGTAATCTGCATTATGAAAATGCATAAATTAGTTTTTTTACTCATGAATGCAGGATGTTGCCTTTTTTTGCAGAAGGATTTGACTAAATTGGAAAACTGGGCAGCAAACTGGAAAATTAGGTTTTTTATTGATAAATGCAAGGTTATGCACTTTGACAGAAATAATATAAATGCAAGTTATACACTAAATGGCAGTGTGTTGGGAGTTTCCTTAATTGAGAAGAATGTGGGGATTTTTGTAGATAACAAGTTGTCTAATTCTGGGCAGTATCATTCTGTGGCTACTAAAGCAAATAAAGTCTTGCATAAAAAAGGGCATTAACTCAAGGGATGAAAACATAATTATGCCTCTTTATAGGTCCCTGGTGAGGCCTCATCTGAAGTATGCAGTGCAGTTTTGGACTCCAGTCCTTAAGAGGGATATAAATGAGCTGGAGAGAGTGCAGAGACGTGCAACTTAACTGGTTAAAGGGCCAGTAACATCAAAAAAATGTTTTTAAAAACTTCGTTAGTATACAACGAAAAATAAACACCAAGACAAATTAAACTTTAAAATAGCAAAGCCTTTATTAAGAAATAACTTACTGAAACTCTACTTCTGGTCCTCTTCAAACAGGCGACAGGGCAGTGTTTGATTTCTCCTCCCTGGCTACTAACAGCATGTGAAGGAGGCTGTGGGGGCTGACGCTGGACATGCTGCTGCTGTCTGGACTCTCTATCTGGGCACGGCGCTGAGTGCAGGAGACATAGCCTGCGGATGAGAAGATATCCTGAAGCCGAACCCCTCTTTGCTTTCCCTTACAGCCGCACTAACAGCCGACCCCTCAGTCCTCGGAAACTACAGAGCCGGATGAAGAAAGTCACCCGATTCCTCTGTATCGCTGGTACCGCTAATTATTTCAGCAAGCTCATGCAGCTTAGCAGGTATAGGTACACTGCTGCAGGTTTTAACCTTGTGACTGTCACAGACATTATGAACTTTCCTATGTTTTGCCCCACAAACCTTATAAACATCTCAGCTAACACTGAGATAGATACCCGCCGGGAATGACATGTATTATTTACCAACAACTTCTGCGTAGCACAAACTTTCCTAAACGTACACACTGTACCAAGAGATCGATTGCGTGTGCGAGTATACGGCGAGTATTGGAGTTGGCTGCTTGCCTGAGTTGCCTGAGTTGTACAAAGAAAGCTGCTGCCGCTGTACTGAGCGTGCTGACAGGTATCACGCGGGTGTCGGTACATGTGTCAGATCTTCAACATATAACGAGTAGTCCACGGCAGTCACACTTATACTACACTCTACTTTGGGTTATGGTACCAGCAATACAGAGGAGTCGGATGACTTCTTCATCCGGCTCTGTAGTTTCCGAGGACTGAGGCGTCGGCTGTTAGTGCTGCTGTAAGGGAAAGCAAAGAGGGGTTCGGCTTCAGGATATCTTCTCCTCCGCAGGCTATGTCTCCTGCACTCAGCGCAGACAGCAGCAGCATGTCCAGCGGCAGCCCCCACAGCCTCCTTCACATGCTGTCAGTAGCCAGGGAGGAGAAATCAAACACTGCAGCATGGATGGTCGCCCTGTCGCCTGTTTTGAAGAGGACCGGAAGTAGAGTTTCGGTATGTTATTTCTTAATAAAGGCTTTGCTATTTGAAAGTTTAATTTGTCTTGGTGTTTATTTCTCGTTGTATACTAACGAATTTTTTTTAAAAAAAATTGATGTTACTGGTCCTTTAAGGGGATGGAAGACTTAAATTATCAGGGTAGACTGTTGGGATTGTTTTCTCTGGAAAAAAGGTGCTTGCGAGGGGACATGATTACACTTTACAAGTACATTAGAGGACATTATAGACAAATAGCAGGGGACCTTTTTACCCATAAAGAGGATCACTGCACCAAAGGCCATCCCATCAGACTAGAAGAAAAGAAGTTGAAGCAACGTAGGTGTTCTTCACAGTCAGGACAGTGAGGTTGTGGAATGCACTGCCGGGTGATGTTGTGATGGCTGATTCTGTTAATGCCTTTAAGAGTGGCTTGGATGATTTCTTGGATAGACATAATATTATCGGATATTGTGATACTAAAATCTACAATTAGGGGCAGATTTATCAAGGGTCGAATTTCGAAGTGGAAAATACTTCACATTCACATTCGAAGGATTTTATTCATCGTACGATCGTATTCTGATCGTAGTACGATTTCCTTCGAATATGAAAAACGTAGAAAAGTGCTCTGGTAGGTCCCCATAGGCTAACATAGCACTTCGGCAGGTTTAAGTTGGCGAAGTATTGAAGTCAAAGTTTTTTTTAAAGAGACAGTACTTAGATTATCGAATGGTTGAATGATTTTTACTTCGAATTGAAGTCGAAGTAAATTCAAAGTCGTAGTATCCTATTCGATGGTCGAAGTATTCAAAAAATTACTTCGAAATTCGAACTTTTTGTACTTCGAAAATTCACTCAAACCTGCCCCTTAGTATAGATATGAGTATATATAATTTATGTGAGTGTGTATGGATGCTAGGTTTCATTTGGAGAGGTTGAATTTGATGGACTTTGGTATTTGTTCAACCCAATTTAAGTATGTAACTATGTACTGTTTTCTAAAACCAAGAGCTATATTACTATTGCTGTAACCACAGGCTTGGCAGGGCATCTGCAATAACAAATAATGCAGACAAGGGAACGTGATTAACAAACACAAATAAGTATGTGGTCAATAAATAAATTAGTGTAATAAGCTTCTTCTCTATGGCAGTACCCAGGAGCATAACTAAAATCACAGTCTGTCTGCATATTAGAGAAAAAACGAATTCCATTAGACTGGCACCTTGCTAAGAAAGATGCAATAATCAATTATTTTCTGCTCTTGCAGTAAAAACAAATGGGCCCCTTTGCTAACAACAGGTAGATTCGATCCCCAGCAGTAACCCATAGCAACTCATCAGACATTTACTTTCTTGGTTCTGCAGCAGACTGATTAAAGTTGATTTACTGCATCTACACTTTCAAAAAAGGACTATTGAAGCCTAAAATAAACCATATCCTTTAAAGGAGAACTAAAGCTGAATGCATGGCAACAAACTGTCAAGTGATAAAGAGTTCCCCACACACAGGTCGAATATGCAAAATGGGGAGAAAGGGATAGAGAAAGGAGGGGGGATGTTAGTTGAGGAAATAAAGAGGAGAAAAGAGGATTGTAGAAAACAAATGGGATGGAAAGTGAGACATAAGTGGTGTTAAAAAAGAGAAACGAGAAAATACAAGACAATGGTTACATTTGGACTGATTCATTTATTCTTTACAGTTTGACTATTTCTAAAAATTAGAATAGAATAGAAATGTTCCCTTTCCAACATGTCATTTACTAATGAATTCTTGACTGTTTTTTATCACGTCCTCCTATTTATATATTAATTTATAACTCATTTATGAGTGTATAACCTTAACATATTAATGATGAAAGGTTTAACATTCCTTTCTCCCCTTTAGTCAAAACCACTTATTTATTATGAAATGCCTTTTTTAATGTAACCCTTTCGACACCCCTTTGTCGGTGTTACACTCCACGTGTGGCGCTTACCTGATGGCACGGAACAAACCTGAGCAACAAACCTGGTATGGGAAGAGACTGGGTACCTGTCTCCATCTAGTGGGTGCCTCCACCTAGTGCGATCCGGGAATGCACCTACGGGTGGCCTCACTAGGAATACAGTAATAACACACACACAGTATTCATACCTCCCAACATTTTGGAAGTAAAAAGAGGGTTCCCTTACGAAGCGCAGCAATTTTTTTGACCACACCTCTTTCTGTGGCCACACCCCCTAATTACCATGTTTGTTTTACAAAATTTGGCAGGTTATGAAAGTTTGAAAATATTTCTCCTTATCTAAACTGTGTTTTTGTGTCTCAAAATTGTTGCAAAGTATCTTATTTGCACCGGTTATCTGTTCTGGGCTCTCTACTAAAAGCCAATTAAGTGAGAAACTTTGTTTCTTTTTCTGGCTGTTCAGTGCATAGAAAAGAGGGACTTTCCAGTACAAATGAGGGACTGCGGGTTGAGCTGCCGAAAGAGGGACTGTCCCTCCGAAAAAGGGACAGTTGGGAGGTATGTATTGGTTAAACTGAATAAAAGTTTATCATAAAATAAATGGCCAACTAGTACATTCAAACCAGTGGCAATAGGGTCTTACTAACTAACTCGCTGTCTACCTAACTAAAAAGACAAAGTCCTTTAATGTCCTTTAATAAACAGACTTAATCTTCAGCGCTCTTTAGGGTACTGTCCCTTTAAACAGGATACTCACACAAATCCTCTTCGTATACTTTAGAGCTCTCTTTAAGCGAGTCCAGCACATTCAGTCATACAGTGTGACCACCAGCTCCTTTGGATGCGCAGGTTGTTCCTCCAGTCTGTATTCCTTTCACACTCTCTGTCTTTCCAGGCACAGTATGTGGCTTCCCTTTGCCAGCACGATCCAAAGGAATACTTTTGGTGCAGCCTCTCAGCTCTCTGGGCCCACCAGCAGCTCTTTGGCCTCTTTCTCTATTCACCATGCGGCTCTCTATGCCAGGCTCTCTTCTTTTGCCAGTCTCTGTGACTTCCTTTTCCTGCCAGCTACTCACTAGCTGCTGTCACTTCCTACTGCACTGAATAGCTGGTTGCTAGGTAACAGCTTACAGCACACAGACACAGGCCCTGTGCTAATTCCCTACATTAACATAATTTTTTCCTAATGCTAATTTTGGCAAGGATATGCCAGACAAATAATGGAGTTATTGAGTAGGACTAGTGAAAAATACATTGAAAATAGGAAATTTTGCTACTTTACATTTTTACCATAATTTGACCCTAACATGTCTGTTCTATCCATAAAGCTGTCTTTCCCTCTCACTTCCTATACAAACAGCACAGAAACAAAAAGCTGTAATTTCTTCATTACTTATTATTGGCAATGCACCCTATCAATTTGTGTAAAATCTTGGTTCTCTCTATGCACAATTGAATTCTAATGCTTTGACAGTTATAACTGCATGCGGAAGCAGTCAGATTGCTTATGAAGGCTGTTAATTGCTTTGATATTGGTCTTCCATACTTGTAATAGCACATGATTAGCCACAGTCTGCCATGCAGGAAACAGAATTACCGGTTATTTAAGTGAACGCCTGTTTAGGGCCTTTCCAGGAATAAAAAAAAATATACACTTATGATGGTATCTGTTTACAGGAAAATGGACGGCTCATCCATTTTTATTGCTTTTTATAATGTTTATGTTTACTATTTTGTAAACAAAATTTTAAATAAAAGAGAATGAATGTTCTTTAAATTAAGCATTTATCCCTTATATAATAATGACAATATTTCTAGCCACATGGCCAACTGGAAAGATTAAACTGAGAGTAGATGTCCATAATCAACTTAACAAGGATGCCAAATAACAGGTTTTTCTTACGTCTATAAGAAAAACCTGTTATTTTCCTGTGCCCCATGATTCAATCTAATTTGTCATACAGATGAACCATGGGACATTTGTTTAGCAACTATATTTATAAATAGTGGCTTAACATTCAGGAGAGCACCCTTTTTTTAAAAATGATCCTCAGAGGGCCATGTTTATCTGTAGGTAGTGATTGATTGTTTTTGTATGCAGGGCTGTATTTTCCAACAGCACCCAAAGGCTGGCGTCCTCTGGCCCCCCCCCCCCCCCATCTCTCACAGGGCCGTTCGCATGCACATACTTTCTTAGTACCAGAGAACTAGTGCCTAGTCAGGAGTGTTTGCTGATTTGCCTCCCCTGGTAATCTGTGGGCTGCTGCAGCCCCTGTGCTGCCTAGTTGCTATTGCTCTGGAATCAAGCAAATTCTTGTGCAGCTTGGCAGCATGCCACCCCTTAATTTATACCTTCTTAAGCTGGGGCCTTTGTGACCTATCCAGAAATCCAGACTTGTTAGTATCAGATGAGCCCAGATAAGCAGCGTTGTGGTATATTTGGTCGCTTTACATGATGGAGGTTGTGAGTTCTCAGTTCCAGCTTTCTCCAGAATAGGGCGTCTTGGGAGTTTTGATGAGTCCTTTTTCTGTCAGCTTCTCTCTCCAAGGCTCCTGGCTACAGCTGGTTTCTTCCCCTGGAGACTTACAGAGATAGGCATCCCCTGTCGGGAACCCTGTCCTTGGCTCCCATGGCTCGTTGTTCCTCATGAGGACATTTGGAGAGGTGGGGTTGCCAGCCTCTCTCAACAAGGCTCCCTTTGGGGATGTCCAGAGAGGGGCATCTCCTGGCGGTAACTGCTACATCGGGCTGCTGGCTTCTCTCCCCAAGGTTTCTGAACCCTGCCTTAAATACCGCCTTAAATACCAGGCCTGGTTACTCTCTCTCTCTCTCGGGACTTCCAGAGAGGGGCATCCCCTGATGGGAATAGAGAGGCCAGCTACACTGCCAGGCTCCTGAAACCCTGGAACTCCTGTATCAGTCTGTAAGCTTAGCCTCCCAACAGCAGCCCAGAGCACACTGAGTATGTGCATGGTCTAACACAGTTACAGATACAACTTTGAAAGCATAAATTATTTCTTCAATTAAGCTTCTCCGCCGCTAGGCTGGAGCAGTAAGTTATTTACTTTAGTTTCTCTTTCAGCCTACTTTTAGAAGAGTATAGTGTTATATGTATGATTTAAACATATAAAGCTGGTTTAGCTACCATGCATATGAAATTTTCTTCCATTCTGAAAAATGTCTGTCAATATGCTATGCACAAAAAGGTATTTGAGAGTGTAGCAGGTTCTATAGTCATTAGATTTATTACCTTAATTACCTATGGTCTTCCAATAAACTTATATTGTTTCTAGTGCCTTAGCCCTGAAGTGTTTTTTTTACAAGGCCTGTCCAATGGAAAAAAATTCTATAACTGGCAAGTATTGCTAGTCAGTGCATCCTAATTTGCATTACATTGTTCATAAACATGCTTATTTGTGATAGGTTTCAGATCTGTAACTCTGAAATACAATCAGTACTACTAGCTGTTTATTGGCTTAATAAAACAGAAAGGGCAGAGGGTCATACCTGTCATTATTGTTCAAACTACAGGAAACACATCAGATCTTCAGCTTTTAAATGTCATTTATTGGAGGCTATATGACCCACAATATTTGGTATTCAAGGTATTGCAGATAAGTGGTCTTTCCATAATGTAGAGTAGCAAGCATTACACATTTAAGCATAAAATGTATGGTTTTAACATTAATATTATGCTCGATTAGTAAATATCAAGTATTGCTACAGAGAAAATAGTTTTTCAAATATTGGTTTCCAGCTTATGCTGGGTTTAGACTCATGCTTGAGCCATGGCTGCCCATTTCTCCAATATATTATTGAAAATGGGCCAGGATATTGAGTTAAATCCTTTACAAATATGAATCTAAAAGTTCCTAGTCTTGATTTTTAGGGTGGACCTGAAAGGTCACTCTGAATAAAAAGAAGTGAGAAACCCATTAAATCTGGATGGTAATGCGCCTCCTGCATCTGCTTTTACCTTACTATTGATATGGTCCAGACCTTCTTACAAGCTGCATGATCTGTCTTGGGAAACTCAAGAAAGAAAGAGCAGCATTTCTCAAATAAAGCATTATCTGGACAGAATAATGCTTTTTTCTTCCAGAAACCAGAAATATTAGTTCATCAGATGCTTCCAATGGGCTTCATAGGACCCCATTATGATCTTGCCTTGGCCTGGTGAACAAATGACCTAATCTGGCTGATTTGGTCCATCACCTTGGTGGCCAAATGAGGCAAAAGGTCTGCATTTTGGCTATCTCAGTCTCAGCACAAATTAGAAAATGCAACCAATGATTTGATTGGTTCCTTTGGGTAAATGCACTGGTACAATTTAGCACCCATATTCTTAAATCATTTTGTTATTAACAACATGAACCATATGCATACTCATTTCTCATAATGTTGTTACTAAAACTTATGCATATGCATGACTATTTTACTGTGTTTGCATTATTTTGCTGCTATTCATTGTTACAATACAGTAATTTGTTTCTTGCTTAATTACACTGTCATACTGTCATTACATCTACAAGCTCCAAATGTTATTCATGCCAGATCAACCATCCTGAGGTTGTATACATTTGCTGTGTGCCTCTTTTACAGAGGCTAACATTGTACGCTGCTAGGAATGCTGCATATATTACTGTTCTCTTATTCTTTGAATATGTAATTGGTGCACAGCATATTATAATTATTTACAATGTGAAAGGCAGGGTGCAAGTTGCAAATAATGAGTGCAATGTGCCATTTTTTGTACTTTATATACTGCCATCACCAACTGTCTCCATTGCTGCAGGTCTCTGCTCTCTGTTTTGGAGCACAGATGCCTGCAGTTAGCCACATGCCTGCATTTAGCTGTATTTATGAGGGCAGGAATCACATGCAGACCTCATTTAGACACAATTTAGGGAGCTTCAGAGGATTCTGTCTGCAATGGGGTCTTACCACCTTTCCTATAGTTAGGGCTCTTTTTCTCAGGTTGACCCTTACAGACAGAGTGGATGGTCTGCCTGCTTCTTGTACTTTATCAAAATCTATGTAGCCGTGGCTCTTAAAACAACAAGCACAAGTCTATTGCAAGTACTATATGTGGTACCCATTTATTTGATGTCATGGATGCTTCTTCAAGATGAGTGCCTGCCTTCATGTTATTCTTCTCTACCCTGAGCAACCCCAATTGAGTCTACACTGGCAGATGCAGAATTTAACCCACCAATAGCTCTTACTTTTTCCTGACTTCCACTGAGGAACTGTATATCTTTTACCCTGGGGTCTTCTGGTTCTAGATACTTAAAGGAGAAGGAAAGCTACAGAGGCATTTTATTGCCAATAGATTAGCTGCAATAGTGCAAACTAGAATGCTATATTTATTCTGTGGAATGTTTTACCATACCTGAGTAAAAAGCTCTAGAAATCTCTGTTTGTTTAGGATAGGAGCTGCAGTATTAATGTGGTGTGACATCACTTCCTGCCTGAGTCTCTCCCTGCTCTGGGCTCAGATTACAGCAGAGAAGGGAGGGGTGGGGGGAGAGGAGAAAACTGAGCATGCTCTTGCCCAGGGCAATGAGGTTTAAGCTGAAGGCAGGAAGTCTGATACAGAAGCCCATGAGTACACAATAGAAGGAAAGAAATGCTGTGTTTCTTTTGACAGAGGACTCAGAGCAGCATTACTTTGGGGGTTTACTTCTATATTTAGATGGACCTTTCTGATAAGGCTTACTTATTTTTAACCTTTTCTTCTCCTTTAAGACAGCTCAGCTGTTTTTGTCTTTTTATTTTCAGAAACTTTTTTAATATCTAATTTTATTGCATCAACGTTTCTGTGAATATATATATATATATATATATATATATATATATATATATATATATAATCAAATGCTTCACCGGCACTCACCCTCAATAAATCAAGTCCCGGGTGCTCCTCAAAGGAGAACAAATAGATGCAATCAGAAGCACTCACGGTTGCAGTGATCAAAGTATCTCTTTTATTGGAGTGTCACAAACTACCCCACATCAACGCGTTTCGGTTCTCTCAGAACCGTCGTCAGGATCCTGACGACGGTTCTGAGAGAACCGAAACGCGTTGATGTGGGGTAGTTTGTGACACTCCAATAAAAGAGATACTTTGATCACTGCAACCGTGAGTGCTTCTGATTGCATCTATATATATATATACTTGATTCATAGCGATTAGTAATTAGGACAAGGTATGATTCTGCATTCATCAGGCCTTTTACATATTCAGTCACTGCCCTGTAGCATTCTTTAATATTGGTATCTGAGGAAGGGCACAGGGAAGCAACCAAACGTAATTTTCAAAACCTGTGAAATCAATGCTGTCTCTTTTAACATATAAAAAGTAATATAAACATATAACATAAAAAGTAGTTCCAACACATTCAGTATATGTATGTGTGTGCATAAAGCCTATTGAAATGTACATTCTGCATCCATTCTTGTCTCCATGAGCGGATATATATCTGTTTAGTACCCACAGTACTGTTATCAGTTTGCTTGATGCATTGTAGCATCTATTGTGAGCTCTATATTAAGTCCTTATGTTTTCTCGGACCTCCGAGAAATGTATCCTTCGAGTATTACCCTTTTCAGAAAACAGATGCCAAGAGATGCCATGTGTGCATAGGCAACAAGAAGATATATGTAAATTATATATTCAGTTTCCAGGCCTCGAGGATTGATGGAGGGGGAGAGGAAGCACATTCTTTTCAGTCATCTCCGGCTGGGAAATAGCAGCTCTGCATGTAAGTGGTGGGGGGCTGGGGTGGTTGGAGGGGATCAGCATCCCTTGGGTATACATCTAAACACAAAATATGCCTGCTATGCATATTGTGTGACACCTGGATTCTGAGCGGAATTGGGAGATGAGGCATAATGTGCACAAACAATTAAGTAGTGCAAAACAACAATTTCTGTGCTTTCATTTGTGACAAAAAGAGAGAATGTCCCTAGCTCATGCTTACTGTATATAGAACGGAAGTATGTCCAACTGGCTGATGTAGAATTACAAGATCCAACCTCCTGCTATGAATGCATTGTAAACACTGTTGGGGGATGCTAATAGTCAACAGCAGGCAAATCTCATTTCAATCTTTTTCTTGGATTGGGGGTATGTGCACAGTGTAAAGCATGTGCATGTGCATTTGCATGTGTGAAGGACATTAATGCGAAAACAAATTGTTGATAGAAGAACATATTAGTTTGTATATGTATTAGGTATTGATTTGAGGGATATTAAACCTTTAGCCCCCCAGCTCTTGTTCAGCCAACATAAAACCAGCTCGTTGGACACTGGTTAGATAAACCTGCATTACATATTTCTCACCTAGATTGGGACTGTAGCCATCCAGCAATGTTCCTAACATCTCTACCTTTGGCCCTCACCACCATCATATAGAGCAAACCTAAATCCCCATAAATTGTTCTGCATTTCAGTGTATTAGCTGGGGCACATTGAAACTGACATCTCTACAGGGACTTGCTGGTTGCTTGCCCTAACCACCAGGCCAGGAGAGCAGCGGTCAAGTTCTCATTCCCTTTTTATCTGGGTCTAGGGCTTAACTATGTCACTGTACCATCATTATTGGTGGTTTGGGGTCAGCCAATCAGGTCTGACCCTGCCCTATATAAGCCCAGCCCTTCTCACCAGCCGTGTCAGTGCATTGGCCTAATTTGAGCCTTAAGGCACTGTCCCTGGCTCTTGTCTCCCTGCTCTGGCTCCTGTTCCAGTCCTGTTTGTCCTGTCCTCTTACTCAAGTCCTCCTGCTCAAACCCCATCCAGACCTGTTCTATGCCTGATTCATCCTGTCCTGTCCCAGAGTATTCATCCTGTCCTGCCACCGATCTTTGCCCACTCTGCCCTGCTTCATTCTGTTCCTGATTTTAGGTTCAGAGCTAATGTAGAGATCAGCAGCATGGAGTCAGATCACATTAGTTAGAATGGTTAAGGTTAAAAACACTATTGATTCAAGTTAATCTGGTTGGCTGACAATGTTTGACAAAGAGACCAAGCATAATCCGAAGAGTTTAACCAGTCAATGTCTTTACTCCCCGATGCTAATCTTGAGTCCAGTGGCACAACTACTGGAGGTATAAGGGGTGCTGGAGACACAATGGTGCAAGATCCCCAGGGACCCCTGAAATCCTGGTAGTTATGCCACTATCTAATGTCTATTAAAGCCTAACAAGGTGATTTGGCCATGCTGCCTCAACCCCTTTCAGCACCCTGTCCCCCATGCATGCACATGCGACAACCTTTTTTTGCTGGAGGTTGGGGCAAAAAGGACAGGTAGGGGGCTCAGTCCGGCCCTGTGGCAATGCTGTAATAATCAGAGGCAGGTACAAGGAGGCACCTTCTCCGGCCCAAGCTAGCGAGTCATTTCGTTGTGCAAGTAAGAGAGTGGCACATAACACAGGCTGCAACATGGCGTGTTCTAACTTCCAGCCCTATGACAGGACTATGGCACTGATGCTGCATTCTGCACACTGGATTTTTTATTTGCCACAAGGTGCAGAGCACTTTCAGACCCTGGGTAGAAGTCCTCTCTGCATTATCACTAAGGGGCATGCTGCTCTTGCATTTCTGTCCAAGGTTTTGGTAAATGACCCCGATTGTAAGTCCACACTCTGTAGATACAACTGCTAGCATTCTAAATTTGGGGCCTGAAAAATTTAAAATTCAGACTTTAATAGAGAGGGAATAAGTATATACTGATTTAGGACTGTGCCCAAGTACAGTATAGAGAACTCACTGACCTGCTTCTTCTTTTTCTTTGCAGTTATACATTTCCTTTATCATCCTACCAAACCATAAATTCCCCTCCCTGCAACCTTCACTGTTTGTAAGATGCTCCAACCAACTTTGGGTATCAAGGATGCTGTTTCTATGGCAACCTTGTAATTACCACATACATGCGAGCAGGCAGCAGAGATGCAAGAGGAATTATCCCTGCAGCTTCATAGCTAAGTTAATGGGTCATCTCCACCTAACCTGCAGCATAACGTGAAGTGGTTGGCATATATTTTTGTTTTCTTAACTTATTTTTTTTTAACATATCATGAACAGTTTTTGTTGCCTCGGAGACACATACTGTTCTTTGAAAGTTAAAACCCTGCAGTTAAAAGAAAGTACAGAATTGTGAGAGACAGAAATGTTGCTTCCTATTAAACACACACACACACATATGTACAGTATATACAGTATGTATTCCCTTGTCCTTTTCCACCATTCTGTAACTGTAAAAAAGGTTTTTGCTTTAGGAAACACTTAAATCATAAAATACAATAGAAAAATAAATCATATTGAATAATATTTTTTCATTCTTGTGCAGTGGGTAAATTATTGTCATGCATAAGTGTTTAGATCCTATTAACAATTATAATGCAAAGCAATAAATGGAGTTCTATGGCATTCTCACAAAGGTAGGGGGGTAGTAAAATCCCCTGGATGCTGTTATCTGGCCCTCGGGCCTCTCTTTGAATAGCTTTGACATGATGCAGTGATCTACACTGACAAGTTTTCACGCATCAGCTGTGAAACTGTGAAAAACCACTGAGAGAAAACAGGTCATATCATTAAAATAACTATTATTCCCAGAATTCATCAGCCACTAGGTGACAGTTTGTTAGAAACTGACCCTATTATTTTATGTTAATGCACCACCATTATTGGCCATATACAATTCCCATGGAATCCAACACAATCCTTGACATCCACTGGCTTGCCAGAGTTTACATTACAAAAAAAATACCACTAAGTGAACTGGGTCTCTGTATTGAATATAGCCTCGAGCACACATCATCGTGGATGCTACTTTTGCTTCTGACACTTTTTGACAGTTTGCTGGTGGGGTTTTACATTATAAATGCATTTAAAGGGTACTTGCCATATCTCAATTTAGATGCAATTATTAGATAGACTTAACAATCTTTGATGGCACTAATTAGCCTATCAAACCTGATGTCAGTTTTATGTGTGAAAATGCTTGTTAAACATTGTGATAAACAGTGTTTGCATGTTCTATACCTTTCTCAGAAAATATATACTATAGTGTTTAAGGACATGTTTATTATATCTTGTTTATGTTTATTGCTATGCAGCACTGCTGACACTAGATGGCACCCTCTACAGCAGTCCAGGGAGTATCCTAGACTAGAGTTTCCTAGGATTCTATGGTTATGACACTTTCCATGTGGAGCCGGCTAGGCAGTTCTGCAGTCTGTTGAATAAAGCCTACAACCAAAGCCTTCTGTGTGTGTATGGGTCAAGATTCTACATATACCAGCACCATATTTCATATTTTATTAACCATTGCATTAACTTATATTAACCATTGCCATACTATATATATAGTGAATACAGTACCCCCTATTGTAAAATACAAGGATATTATAAGTTACCGAGGAGTTTCATGACCATATAAAAACACGAGGCCGCATGTTTTTATACAGGTCATTGAACTACGAGGGAGCTTTTCATATCCTCATATTTTGCAACTGGGGGTACTTTGTTTATTATAATACACAAGTTTCAGTGAGTCATGTGACAGAAATGACATCAGAACTCACCGTTTATAACTGATGACATCAGAACTCACCGTTTATAAGGATATAATTTACAAGATATTCATGGCTTTTGTGTATTATATATATATAAAATGTATAATGAGATATTGGATAAAAAAAAAGCTCAAAATAGGCAGAGGCACTCTGCCAATGAGGCCTCAGACGGCAGCGCCCCCCTAGTTTTCAACCCAGAAATTCGGCTCATTTAGTGCAGAGAGTGCAAGTGACGTGCACTAGTGGCGGCGCAAAACGAAGGCCACCTCGGGCCGCAAAATGGACAGGCTCCTGGAAATAGGGTAATAATCCACACCTTTGTTTAATTAAATAAATAAATGCAAAGGAAGTGATTTTTCAGCTCACAACATAAGAATATGGCCAAGGGGACACTAAACTTTGTTTAGAGGAGGAGATAGGCAGATCCACTCTTATGTGAACACCCCATAGCTCCATTGACAGGTCCTGTGTGGGCTATAGAGGGGGGTGTTTAAGAGTGGATCCTCTTCTTCTAAAAAATGCCTGCGGAGGAAAGCAGACAATCTACTTAGTGTGCCCTTGACCAAAGTCCTGTCAGGGCCCAGGGCTTATCATACTTTGCCAGACTTTATTATAAATATATGAAGAACTGTCCCAACATTTGGCCCATCCAGGTCTAGTCTGGGATTCATAATAGTACAAAGGGTCCAAACAGCTACCCCACCAGTCCACCACTCTCTATGGCATCTTACAGCAGCCTGTCTGCCATTGGCCAGAACCGATAGATTGCCAGCCCAGGCCTTGGGCCTTCAGCTCTTGTTAAATATCAACTCTCTTTCCCTTTGGCAGTCTCACACTGCTGGGAGCTGTACTTCAAAAGTAGTATGTGACATAAGTTAGACACACTAAAACCGCTATTGTCTCCATCATACTATACCTGCTATGCCACAGCCACAGTCCCTTCCCAGAGACTATTATCCCACTGTTACTATAGGCACCATCTCTCTCTACTATACCTGCTATGGCTCAGCCACTGTCCCTTCCCAGAGGCTATTAGGGACATATGAAAGCAAGGTTTTTTTTAAATATAATATCCAGTCCTCTCATAGCAAATGTAAAAGGCTGTGTATTGCTGTATTTAATAAATGCAGTGAATTGTACTGAACATCTACCAAAGAACAAATAGACATTGTTCTGCAATGTAAACTGTATTGAATGCCTATTTTTTAAGGGCTCATTATTCTCGGTATCAATTTTCATGCAAATGCCTGTAAAATCCTTCAGGTAAAGCAACTTTCAAGTCTATTTCGTATAAAACACATTTTAAACCGTTTTTACAACTCATTCTGCTAACTTCATCTTTTGGTTGTTGGTAGACAGCATTGCTATTGATTAGAAAATAAATTCTTTCCTCCCCCAAAGTGCCATGTTGCCATTTCTACCCACTGTTGCTATTTAGAAATACAAGGGAGTGTTCCAATTAACACTGTAAGAAAAAAAACTCTATAAATATCAGAGCATGATAATAATAGCACAATCATTGAACCGTAATTAAGAACATATAATTCAATCAGTTCTAAGCTTGTAAATGAGCACCTAAGGAAAAGCAACTTTTTCTTCTGTCACTGCATCAGATGTCACCAGCGACTCCATGAATAAGTCCATTTGGGAAACAGGCAGGTAGTATTGGAAATATTACATTATTTTTAAATCAGAATCTAATATTGCCATAAAGTCATATATTTGCTATATATCTGCATGATTCCACCACAACACTTTAAAACATCCAATGTGGTAATATCATAGTAGCTGGATAGTTTAGGACACATGAGCAAGCAATAATATGCAATAAGATTTATGATCAACTAAGGATCTTCTCTATTTTACTTAGTGCAAGACTCCATAACCTCCCTGTTACACTTCTGTAACTTCATGTGTACATATCCTCCACATTGGTGTACTTGCTTATTATAAATTCCGCCCCGGAGAAGTTGCACAAATCACTGTGTGAACATATAGATGGACACCTGCCCTTTTAAATATTTGATATGGTGAATATGTGGTTTATACTCAACCTGTTTCATGCTCTTTACAACAGATGAATTGCCACCAAACATAGTGATTCATTTAAGGTAAAATGGTAAAAAGCTTTTATGTCTCTTTACTAATATGTCTTCCTTTTCCAGTATCATGCTACATGATCGTGTTAGCCCATCAAATACCATGAATACTAGGTTCAGCAATGAGTGCTGATGAGTATCAGAACTTTCAATGATCATTTTCTATACTCTGATACCCTCATGAATATAATAAGGTCAGCACTTAAAGTATGAAGAGTAGTTACTGACTGGTAGCAAAAATGAAGGCTAAGAATTTTTCATTAAAGTGGACCTGTCACCCAAAAAAATTATTCAAAATCCTATTTTATCACATTAGTCAAGCAAAATGAACTTTAATTACACTATATAAATTATTTGAATCTTGTTTCCTTCAGTCTGGGAATTCATAATTATAACAAGCAGGCAGGAGCCATTTTGTGGACACTGTTATTAAGACAAGTCTTGTATCATCTCAGACTCTTGTTTGTGCACCAGAATAGGGGACCTGATGTCCATCCCCATTTACTGGTTACACAATTAAATGGTAAAGAGAACGGGGGAATGTGGGGAGAGCAGTGACATGTAGGAAGTGCTGAATGGAAAGTGAAAGTAATTGTCAGACAATATTTGATTGACAGCTAAGATTTTTAAATGAGTTTACAACAGCTATGAATGCTTTAATAAAAAATTTAAATTGGATTTCATGTTTAATTTGAAAAGGACTTTTATTATACAGATTTTGGTGTCTGGGTGACGGGTCCACTTTAAATGGATATGCAAACAAAGGATAACAGGAAAAAAACAGTAATACAACTGGCAAAGCTCTTAAGTAGAAATGTATAGACTGATTGATCTTGAGGTTTCATAGATCATGGAGGTACTCCTGTTCACTCTTGCAACTACAGTCATGTGGCTTTTGTAATAATAATTTCTAAAAATCGAAATGAATATTCCCTCCAAAATTTAGGTTCAGGTTGGGCAGCCCATTTACAGCCCTAAGGTGGACAGCACCCTAGTTGGAAAGCTCATGCTTCAAGATTAGTGATGTGTGGGTCCAGGCCTGCCTCACTGCCCCATTTGGGGGGCGAGTTTGGATTGAGCTCTTCTGCCTGCTCTCCCCGCCCTAGACCTTGCAGTGCCGACTTCCAGTTTTATAGGTGCGAACCTGCTCGTCCCTTTTGTTATGTCATTGACGGGTCTATAAAAGGAAGGCGGGCGCAGATCGGGGGCAATCGGGTCCGGGTCCGGTTCGAGTCGAGTTTTTCTCAACCCACACATCACTATTCAAGATATAACATTCAATGGCGCTGAAGGATAATAGATCTTTATATCAATTCTTTTTAGGGTTTCCTCTGTATGGTTTCCAAAAAAACCTAAATGTCCCCATTGATTTTAGAATTCATAATACCGCTCTGTCTGTCCAACAAAATCCTTCATCTTCTCCTTGATGAGGGACTATGATTTTACCCCTACAGACACAGCATTTTTTTCCTGGGATAAAAAGATAAAATTATGTCCTCAGGTCCTAATGTTTGGGTCCATTTGTACCCCTGTAACCATAGTTCCTCTTTTATTCTCATTTTCACATAGTGGAATGTCATTCTCTTTACCACATTTACCTTTTCATGAACATATTTCATCAGATTAGGTAATGATAAACCTTGTGAACCAAACTAGTAACTGTGGTGAAATCAGTGGAATAAGATACTAAGAATGGGTGGCAATGGCTTTATATAGAAATTAATAATATATATTTATACTGGCAATGGAAATGAAAAAAGTGAATTCTGCACCTGAGGACCCTAAAGTAGAGCTTTGTTATTTTACATTTTCTGCTTCATTAACAAAAAAGATTATATAGAATAAGAGCAGAAATGCATGATTTTTGTATCTATTAAATCCGTTTGCCATGCAAAAGGCAAAAGAATGGGAGATCAGCCAGCAAAAAGATGGATCCCTTCCCCCTTTCCAGTTCACAACCAAGTCCTGTAACTGTATTACACACATTAACCACCTCATACATATGAAACTGAATCTTAAAAATGTGCTGCTATTTTTATTGCCTCATTAAAAAACAAACAAAAACAAGAGACAGCTGCATTGGCAAAATCTTTAAAAAATGGTTAACCATTAGGGTCTTGTGGTCTTTTTGTGGATTTATATTAATTTGGGCAAAGAAAACACAGAGATATTGCATAGTTTAGAGTTATATCGATTGGAGCATTTGATTCAAAGTTTGGTCATTCAGAACTCACAGTATGTGCATTTAAACACACAGGAGGATGGATTAAGAATTACTGTGCTTTGTGCCCAAATTTGTTCAGAAACTGCCAGTCTTTGAGATAAAATCTGTCTCGTGGGTAATGAGTGATCTTAGTTTCCCAAGAATCTAACAAGTTTATCCTCAGTTCATCTCAATTCGATTTTACAATAATTATTCAGTATATCTGTGGTAGAAATATAAGCAACGTGGCCGTATAAAACAGAAATTTTTTTTGTAAGGAATGAAACAGCTTGGCAGAAGCAGTGTAGATCAAGACACTCGGACAGCAAAGGCTTTGCAAGTACACCCTTTAGCTCACTACATGACATGACAGCACTAATGGGATGGAAGTATCTTACTAAAACAAAGCTATTTCTGGCTGCCTAACCTATTAGCACTTCCTGGCATCATTTTCTTTCATTCACATGTCACGTAAGGAGTAAAGGGGAAATAGCAGCAGAGATTGCCTTACCTTAGATACTTCACTGGTTCTGTATTGTGCTTGTCTCCAATCTCTGAGTTGTTCATTTTCCTGTATTTGGGCTCTGTCAGTGTGTCTCTGTAACTGGCTGGGTACACAGCTCACTGTTTCTCTGTGGCTTTGTGGAAAGATACAGGGGAAGCAGCAGCCAATGAACAGAGAGCAACGATGTCTGAATTCCACCGGATTGGATCCTATTTTCAGGTAGCTTTTGCTCTCATTCATTTAACCTTTTGCTTAACACAACACAGCAAGAGATGAAATGCTTGTTCGGTCTCACAAAAAAACCCTCTGATTTTGGAGTGACACTTGTAAATTTATTAATGCTCTTACATATTTCTTAACATGTCATGGATTGATTATTTTTCAGTCCATTATTATTATTACTATTATTATTTTTTACCCATATCTATAAAACACCCACATGTTTCACAGCATTGTATAATAAAGGGGTTTATACAGATTCAAATACAGGTCCTGTTATCCAGAATTCTCAGGACCTGGTGTCTTCCAGATAATGGCTCTGTCTGTAATTTGGATCTTCATACCACAAGTCTACAAGAAAATCATATAAGCATTAAATAAACCCAAAAGGCTGATTTTACTCTAAACAAGGATTTATTATATCTTAATTTGGATCAAGTACAAGGTACTGTTTTATTATTACATAAAAAAGGAATTTATTTTCAAATATTTGGATTATTTGGATAAAATGGAGTCTATAGGGAGACGGCCTTTCCGTAATTCGGAGCTTTCTGGATAACGGGTTTCCGGATAATGGATCCCATACCTGTACTAAAAAAAAAAAACAACCGCTAACCAATACAGGATGTAAAGAGCTTACAATGTAAAATATATATATATATATATGATTAAAGGACAGTTTTGGTTTCCAAATCAAAAATTTCAATTTAAACATAGATAAATTAATCTGAGGGTTAAAACAATTATAGTGTCATTAGTATATTTATTTCATAGCACATACATTATGTGGAAATTTAGGACAGCAGATTATATATCCAATCATCTTGAGCTCCCAGGAGAATGTGCCAGAATCAGGATGAAAATCTAAATAGTGTGCAATAATTTTAAATGTAATCCCTAATGATGGTATTACCTACCTGCCCTGTGCAATTTTGTGCACTGCATATTCTGTATATACTTGTACCACAGTATCAATGTAGCAGCAGTCAGCTCTCCTCAGAGCTCTACTTTCCATTCTGTGATTCTCCATCTCACATGATTCAAGTAGGGCACTCCTGCCACGAGGCAAGTTGAGAAATGCTAAACAGGTAACCATGGGGGGTGAGGGGGGCAACATTGGGTAAACTGCTGCATGGACTGAATCGTCCCTGGATAGTCAGTGGAGAGTGGACTACTACTGCTGCATTGTTGTAGTCAGAAGCAGCAGACTTGTTTTCACTAACAATTACATTTACAAATGATTGAAAATGAATGAAAATCTGTAATTAACTACTGTAAGTGCCTTAGTGCTAACCTTGCTGTCCAAAATATAAAGGTACTTTGCATTGACCAATTATAGATAAAAAGATAAATACAGTTTTTTTGCTGAGCAAAAACAAGGATATTCAAAGATCAGAGAGATGTTAGTGCTTGGTAAATCTAAGCAACTCTTCTACTTTTGGATTCACAGTGGAATTCGCGCAGCACTCACTTGTTATGCATAAACAATTGGTTTATTAGAGCTCTAACATGGCTGTACATGCATTTCAAGAAGGAAGTATATCAAACCATAGAAAGTAAAGAGAAAATGACACTAGAAAAGCACATCCATTAGCAGATAGAATGCATAGCAATGAAAGAACAATTTGACAAGCAGCTCCCACTAGTGGTATACAACACAGCCAGCTAACGTATTCATCCATCCACCTTGGAGGCACCCTGTTACACTGTGGCCGTTCATAAATAGGGTTGCCACCTGTTCGGTTTTGACCCGAACAGTTCCGTTTTTCTAAGGCCTGTTCGGGTCTCAGCTTTATGTTCGGTTTTCAGCCTTGTGAAAACCGAACAATAATCTGGCCATACGAAAACCAAGATACTCACCTTGACATGGCTTAGTTATTATGAAGTGCAGTTCATTTCTTGTTATTAAAGAAACAGAAATAAACAAATCAATCAAAAATAAGAATTTTTTTTTTTCAAAATGAGCATTGCTGTATTTCAGAGCTTTCTGGATAACTGATTTCTGTATAATAGATCCCATATCTGTAGTTAAAGGATTGGCTTTACTCATCGGGCAGAATAGATAGACATAGGGTTTCCAGCTGTGTGGGTTTCAACTGGACATCTCAGTTTGTCAGAAATCCAGCCATTTGCATATAAGTGATGTAATAACCCTGACCCAGCATCATAGCTCCACAACATCATTGTGCCTGCCTCTGATGTCATCATGCCCACCCCAAGATCACTGCTCCACCCCCAGTATGCTATCTGCCATGCCCCTATTGTTTGGGTTTAGCCACGGGCAAAGGTGGCAACCCTATTCATAACTAGAAGTCTGACCACAAGGGGCATTCTGGAAGGCGTTATCATATTTCTCTATAGAAGCAGAGTCAGTCTATGGTGAAATATTGGTTTCATTAGTTCCTTGGTTGCATGGGGCAGCCACTTCATCTGGAAGTGAGCCACTGGGAACTATAACGGGCAATCCATTAAGGTACTGTCATTTGGCTGAACACAACTCCGCAACTGATCCACCTGTCCTTGCAATGTTCCTTGTATGACACAGGTCCAGTAACTTCAGTTATTACCGCAGGGACACACTTTGGACCAGTCCCGTAATTCCTGGCATGCACTGGATGGTCAGTAACAAATGTACGTAAAGTCTTAGAGGACAGGGCTAAATCCAGACTCTGTTTTCTCTCTACAGCTATCTCTCTTTTGTGCAATTTTCCTTTGCTACTGCTCTATCCACACAGCAGAACTGTAATCCTCATCGCCACAAAAAGTGTTGTGTCCACAGTGGAATTTGTGCAGGACTCAGTGGTTATGCTTAAACTACTAGATTATTAGCGCTCCAACATTTGTACATGCATTTTAAGAAGGAAGTATATCAAACCATAGAAAAGCTAGGTAAGCATATCTACTAGCAGAAAGAATTCATAGCAGTGCAAGAACAATTTTACAAGCAGCTCCCTCTAGTGGTACACAACTACCATTTGCATAATTTATCCCAGAGGGTATAGTTTGGCTGTCAGCCTTTGGATGAGATCTAATTAACTGAGCAATCATATCTGGCCATTCCAGCCATAAAGACCTTCTGCAAATTTGCATACATTTTTACACCTTTTTTGGGGGTTCTTGTTGGCCTTTTGCACCAGAGATTCAGCTCCTATTGAAATCTAATAATTATATAACAACATCCCTTGGCAAAATGTGTCCTTCAGAAAATCATAGAGTCATATCGCTGAAAAGCAGTAACTTCAGCTGAATGTATTCTGTAACGGTTCTGCTGGTCACTTAGAAATGAAGATTCCAAGAACTGATGCTATTGAACTGAACTTTTTTCAGCAGCAGGAAACACAATTCTACTGTGAGCACCATAGAAACCAGTGAATTCTTTAAAAAAAACAGCTAACACTTCAGAGTGATTATGATAGTGACAATTTGCAATTGGTTTTCTTTTTTTTCTTTTTTTTGTGTTTTTGACTTTTTATTCAGCAGCTTTCCATCTTGTAATTTCAGTCATCTGGTTGCTAGATTGCCAAATGACCTTAGCAACCATGCATTGATTTGAATAAGACTGGAATATGAATAGGAGAGGGCCTGATCAGAATGAGGCATAATTAAAAGAAGTAATAACAATACATTTGTAGCCATATAGAGCATTTGTTTTTTTTAGATGGGGTTAGTAACCCCCAGTTGAGAGCTGGAAAGAGTCAGAAGAAAAAGGCAAATAATTAAAAAAAACTATAAAAGATAAATAATGAGGCCAAACTGAAAAGTTGCTTGGACCATTCTATAACCTACAAAAAAGTTAACTGAAAGGTGAACCACCTCTTTAAGAATTAAAAATCAGCCCTGTCACAGCAGAATCCATGACAGCTATAACTTTATATTCAGGGCCAGATTTACATAGTGGGCGCCTCTAGACCCACTGCCGTTCATCGTCCCTGCCCCCTCTCCTTGCAAATTTTCATCGTCTGGACTGGAGCAATGGGGATTGGCGCATGAGAAATTTAAAAAATTGTGCAGAAAAAATAGAAACAGTACTTTGAATTCCCACCTCCAGGTCAGGGAAGCAAGAGGCCATGTACAGTCCCCTGCGGTACTCCACTAAAAACACTGGTCCAATTAGAAAATGTTCCATTTACAACCACTCTTTGTAGTCTATATTTTAGCCAGTTCTCTATCCAGGTACAAATACTATGTTCCAGGCCAACATTCCTTAATTTAACCAGTCACCTTCTGTGTGGCACTGTATCAAAAGTCAAGGTTCCTGCTCACATCCCCATAAAAGGAAATTAAATTAGTCTGGCATGATTGGTTACACATAAAATCATGCTGACATAAACTCATAGTATTATTATTTGCAATGAAGTCAAGTATCTTATTCCTTAATACCCCTTTGGAAAGCTTTCTTACCACTGTTGTCAGTCTAACTGGCCTATAGTTTTGAGGCCGAGAACGGAATTCCTTTTTGAATAGAGGCACCACATTAGAAAATGGCCAGTCTCTCAGCACCATGCCAGACCTCAATGAATCCTGAAAAATTAAGGGGCAGATGTATTAAGGTTCGAATATCGAGAGTTAATTAACCCTCGATATTCGACAGGCGAATTAAAATCCTTCGACTTCGAATATCGAAGTCGAAGGATTTTGCGCAATTCGTTCGATAGAACGATCGAAGGAATAATCGCTCAATCGAACGATTAAATCCTTCGAATCGAAGGATTTTAATCCATCGATCGAAGGATTATGCTTTGATCAGAAAAAACTTGGAAAGCCTATGGGGACCTTCCCCATAGGCTAACATGGACTTCGGTAGCTTTTAGGTGGTGAACTAGGGGTTCGAAGTTTTTTCTTAAAGAGACAGTACTTAGACTATCAAATGGTCGAATAGCCGAACGATTCTTAGTTCGAATCGTTCTAAGTTGTAGTCAAAGGTCGAAGTAGCCCATTCGATGGTCGAAGTAACCAAAAAAATACTTCGAAATTCGAAGTATTTTTTATTCTATTCCTTCATTCGAACTTGAATGGGCCCCTTAGTAAAGAGGTAAGTGAGGATCACAACAAGTACACAATAATAGAACAAGGCTAGGCTTCTGGAACAAACCAATACAACAAGCCAAACAACGGAATTGCTGGCTTCTTAAAACAGACAAGAGATTTGGCACCAACATAAGTGTACAATGTACAGGGCATCAATATGCATATACTACAATATGGACACAAATCACATAGGTACTTGAGTAATGCCAAGTCAAGTGTTTAGAGGTGAGTATCCTTACAATCCCTATGCTTACCTTCACAACATCAGCCCAAAGCACACAGAGCATGTGCAGTTTCACTGATACTCACAAGATGATCTAATGACAATAGAGAGGTAGCATATAAACACACATGTCTAGCCATATTGTATTTTAGGCTTTAACTGACCTTCAATGATGTGTTTATCCCTTCCCATATGTTTTTCTGTAGTCCCTGAAATATTGTATACATGGGATAAAACAAAACAAGTCACCATTACTTGAAAGGGGTTACTATTATTTATTTTTCATGTTCTTTAGCTGGCCTACAGCCGAGGTAGAAAAACAGGACCCATGGGTGTGTTTTGCCTATAGGGCAAAAAAGGAAAACAAAACAACAAAAAATAAAATATGAATTTTTCATTTTGTCAAATCGAAACCAGATAACTTAATGAAATTATGTATTGTTTGGGTTTGTGAATAAACATAAGCCATTTCTTCCTTTAGCTGATTAATTTATGCAAAAAGCATTACTGTTAAGTAACAGCTGCATACTCTTCTGACTTTTATGTGTTTAGACATTTATTTCAGATGATTGATCAAAAATCATCTTTTTTATTTTGAATGAACCATTGTGTAATTGAAAACACCTTTCATTTACTCTGTGCATAAGTATAAATGTGTGAGCACAGAAAGCTTCACAATGGAGATAAAATGGTCTTAGTTAATGGCAATTCATCATATAAATTAAAATTGCATTAATGAGTGTGTTTGAAGCCTGGCTAAAGCTTCATTCCCTAACGTCATTAAGATGAAGATGTTGTGGCTGGCTTAAAACATATGGAAATGCGTAACATTATCATCAGTATGTGGCATTATACAGCTGGAACTGGAACTCAAAAATCATGTTCAAGATCCTCATTTGATAACATTTTAAGAAAGCCCATGATTATAATTCATAATTCATGCATCTTGCAATTGCATTAATTGCGTTTTAAAGAGCTTGGATCTTCTGCGTACTGTAAAAAATGGATATACTTAAAGCAAAAGGGATTTGGTAGTTCAGTTTGCAGTTGAAAGTAACAAGTATTTTCATAAAATAAACTGCAGAACACCCCACCTTACTGTATGCCAAGCTATGATTGAATGAAGTTGTATGATTACCCAAAAACATATATTTGTGTTGCATCTGACTTGTAGTTGGGTCATTGCAGTATACAATACAGACAAAGACATGTACAAGACCATAGTGTAATAAAAAGCATGTGTATGTTGTCTATCCCAAATTACTTCTAAGAATGATCTAACAGTCTTTTGTCTGACTTCACATTCTGCATCCTTCTAGTCCTAGTCCTTCTAGATACTTCAGCCTCCAAGTCATATGTTTCCTTAATTCACATCTGCAACTGTGGCCAGTGAAAAGTGCACATACATTAAGATGTTAAATGTGGCCCAAGTTGTGCCATCAAGAAACAATGAGCAGCAAAAAACTTGGAAGATTTATAACAGGATTAAAACATATGTTGAGGAACAGATGTTGAGGATGAAGGTCCAACTTAATAAAAATCAAAAGGATGGTTATTGTATGTAAACTTGACATTACACAGTATAAAATGTAAACAGTAAAGGAATATTTAAGATATACTATATGGTCAGATGCATACAGGTACCTGACTAGCCCAAACCAAGGGTGAAATATGGTTGCTATAATAATCATTATTTTTTTGACTTTCCGCTAGGTGTCAAAACTTACTTGGTGGGATTTGCTTCCATTTAACAGCAAAAGCATTGTAGATTGGAAATTGGGCCAAGTTTGCAGCAGGGATGCCCCAAATCCACTATTTTAGGATTTGACCAAATTCCAAATCCTTTGTGGAAGATTGCCAAACCTAATCCAAACCCTAATTTAGGAACATAGTAAGTTAGGTTGAAAAAGACACACGTCCATCTAGTTCAACCTTTGAACTTCTTTTAACCTGACTAACTAATTGATCAAGAGGAAGGCAAATAACCCCATCTAAAGCCTCTACAATTTGCCTCAGAGGGGGAAAAATTCCTTCCTGACTCCAAGATGGCAATTGGACCAGTCCCTGGATCAACTTGTACTATGAGCTATCTTCCATAACCCTGTATTCCCTCACTTGCTAAAAAGCTATCCAACCCCTTCTTAAAGCTGTCTAATGTATCAGCCTGTATGACTGATTCAGGGAGAGAATTCCACATCTTCACAGCTCTCACTGTAAAAAAAACCCTTCTGAATATTTAGGTGGAACCTTCTTTCTTCTTATTGGAATGGGTGACCTCGTGTCAGCTTGAAAGACCTACTGGTAAATAAAGCATTAGAGAGATTATTATATGATCCCCTTATATATTTATACATAGTCATCATATCACCCCTTAAGCGCCTCTTCTCCAGCGTGAACATCCCCAATTTGGCCAGTCTTTCCTCATAGCTAAGATTTCCCATACCTTTTACAGCTTAGTTGCCCTTCTCTGTAACCTCTCTAATGCATATGTAAATTAGGGAAACATTGGGGAAAGAGATCAGCTCTTGCAGCACCCAGTTAAAAAAATCTTGACTTGTGTACAAAAAATCATGTGATTTTTTTGAATTCAGATTTGGTTGGGCCAGTCACTTTTATTCAGCCGAATTCTGCTGAAAAAGGCTGAATTTTGGCTGAATCCCAAACCGAATCAAGAATTTGTAGCATTCCTATGTAGGGACCCAGAGGCTCAAGCAGGCCTGGACTGGGAGTCAAAATAGGCCCTGCCATTCCAAGTACACAGAGGCCCAAGGAGTCCCCTACCAGCCCAAACAGCCCCCTATATGGTAACTTTATATGGAACCATACAGCAGTCCCTCTGGCATTTGCCAGAACCCACAGATTGCCAGTCCGGGCCTGGGCTTAAGTTCCCTTATGGTCTGATAAACCCACATGGTTGGAAATCCCCTGCTGTGGCCAGCTAAGTGTTGGATCTAAACTGAATCTGTGAGGGGAAGTGAGTCCTTTATCCCATATGCAGTGTGCCTTGGCAGAGTCCAGATTTGACCAGAAGATGTCACTGATGGGGCCCCAAGCATTGGGAGCTCAACTATGGGGAGTCTGGAGGAGGCAGCAGAAAGAATGTGTAAAGGAGCTGCCTGTGGATGGATGGATGGATGCTGATTTGAAAGGGGGCTTGTGATGTGCTTGCACTTAAGATAGTGCTGGGAGCTGTGCCCTGAAGAATAAAGCAGGTTTTTCATGCTCAGCTAGGATAGCTTGGGGGTCCAGCCTGAGGATTGAGCCACTGTGGATGCCTGACCCATCTGTGTGAGAACCTTGTGAGTGATTTGCCTGAGGGAGGGTATTGAAAGGCTCCAGAGTGTGCCACCAGCTTGAGAACGAGGGGTTGTTTGTGTGCCTGATATGTGGGAGCAACTACATCTGTCCAGCAGGAGAGGTATTTTGGCAGGTAACGCTACCTGGGGAAAGTTTAAGAGCTCTTGGGGAAAAGGACAGTGACTGTTTTTATCCATCTGGAGTGGAGTGTGGGACTACCACACACGATCCCCAGGGTAAGGGTGTTATTGATGTGAAATTGTATTTATTCTGCACATTGCCAATTATATAAAGTTATGTAAAGCTTTATCTGTTTTTCTGCAATTGTGTGGTTAATTATTGTCTCCTAGTGGGACTACCGGCAGCTGCCATTAAAAGAAATTCCTAGTACCCTTTCATTTAGCAAAGAGGATTCAGGACCTGTGTATGGTAAGATATTAATGATACACATCCTATAATACATATGGGGGCCCATTTACTTAGCTCGAGTGAAGGAATAGAATAAAAAAAAATTAAAATTTCGAATGTTTTTTTTGGCTACTTTGACCAACGAATTGGCTTCTTCGACCTTCGACTACGACTTCGAATCGAACGATTCGAACTAAAAATCGTTCGACTATTCGACCATTCGAGAGTCGAAGTACTGTCTCTTTAAAAAAAACTTCGACCCCCTACTTCGCCACCTAAAACCTACCGAGGTGCCATGCTAGCCTATGGGGAAGGTCCCCATAGGCTTTCTATCAATTTGTAGGTCAAAGAAAAATCGTTCGATCGATCGATTAAAATCCTTCGAATCGAACGATTCGAAGGATTTAATCGGTCGATCGAACGATTTTTCGTTTCCGATTCGCTACACAATAGGATGCATGGGATTGTCAAGAATGTCATTTTATGCTGTATTCTCAAGGGTTGCTTTCAATGGGAACATAGCTCCAGACTTCAGTACTATACAGGCAAACATAGTGTTTTTGTATCTGCCAACCCCAGGTAAAAGTCCTTCCACATGGTAAAATGCTATCTATGCAGGACACATTTAAACTTGTGCATAGTCTAAGAATTACATCTGTTTAATGTTCTAAACCTATTAATTTCACTAAAAATAGCATTTACAGAGAGCAACATTTTTTTTAGGAAAATCAGGACAAAGCTTTGGAGTAAAATCCAGAAAAAGCACCCATTAAAATACATTGTAAATAGGTGGGACCACAAAGAGGTATAAAATGCAAAAAAATCTAAAATCAGGTGATAAAACATTGAGGTTTCACTTTAATTAATTTAAATAAATTTAGCTGGAAATTAAACATGGCAGGAAAAATTGCAGTGAACATTTAAACGAATCTGCAGTTGCTTTAATAGAAGCAGATCTGAAAGATGCTGATATTTTCAGTCTTGTAATTTTCCATCTGTTTCAAGAGAAAAATATTTAATATATTTACTAAACTGACAGTTGGTTTGAAAGCTGCCTTTTACATGAGTGTTACCTAGCATATTCTTGATTTTACCATAAGATAATGGAGCCTAAAGGTTCTGCTTCTCTATAGTAATAATGATCCAGGGCATCACAGTTGTCATAAGGGGTCACCATCTTGGGGGCATTGCAAATCATCATGCAGAGAATGAAGTTTCTCTGCCATATAAGATGAGCTGCCATGTAATGAGTATCTGAATTACTTTCAGCCCTTTATCATGACATTTATATTCCATATATACAGTCAGTCCCTAAGCTCAGTAAGTGACAGCAGCACAGTGCATGTGCAGTGAATCAGCAGAGAAGAAGATGAGGAGCACCAGGGGCAACTTTGGAGGCACATATCTTCCCTGCTAAAGAATGTGCTCCATTTCTAGTCTATGACTTTGTTAGGTTTTAGTTCTGACCACTTCACTGCTACCCTACGATGGAGAAGTCACATTTCCTAAAAGAAGGACAGGGGGGCTTTATTCACCATTGTTTTCCACCAGATGGCAGTGGTGGACAAAATCCTGTGTCATAGCCCTAAAAGCAGCGCAACCCCTTTCCCTTTATGACTGTCAGTGTGTTATTTTACAATAAGGGAGCATAGAGATGAGCTATGAGATCTGAAAACAAAATTACATTGTGTTTTCTGTAAAACAGGATTGAAATATCTAGGTGAGCATTCTATAATATTTCATGCTAACGTGTCAAAGATCAGTTTTACTGCACAATAATTGCTCTTAATTGGAGCCGAAAGCCATATTATAACAGACTAGGGATGCACCGAATCCAGGATTCAGTTCGGGATTCGGCCAGGATTCGGCCTTTTTAAGCAGGATTCGGATTCGGCCAAATCCTTCTGCCCGGCCGAACCGAATCTGAATTTGCATATGCAAATTAGGGGCAACGAAGGAAATCGCATGACTTTTTGTCACAAAATAAGGAAGTAAAAAAGGTTTTCCCCTTCCCACCCCTAATTTGCATATGCAAATTAGGATTCTGTTCGGTATTCGGCCGAATCTTCCACGAAGGATTCGGGGGTTCGGCCGAATCCAAAATAGTGGATTCGGTGCATCCCTAGAATAGACAAGATCAATGCGCATTTCCTAGTTCCCTGTTTCTCTAGCAATTTAATATCTATGCAAGTGTTGATGCTTTCAAAAACAGTTTTTTTGTTACAAAATTTATGATCATGAAAATGACAAGACACCAGACCACATCAAGGTAAACTCCTTATGGTGGTCCTAGTTTTGTATGCTGGTAGCATTTCTTGGGGGTAAGTGTCTCTTACACAGGGCTTAATCCTCCCTGCCTTTTGCTTTTACTGTTCTCAATTTATTCCCTTAAGGACTAAACGTAGAAGCTCTAAGAATCATCCTGTGTGGCTTAATACAGAAGTAAAGAAGTTAATGGGAAAGAAGAGAAAGGCATTTAAAAACTACAAATCTGTAGGAACAGAAGCTGCATTTTAATGAATATAAACACTGTAATAAATGTTGTAAATCAGCAATCCGGAAGGCTAAGAAAAGAAATGAAGAGTCAATTGCGGTGGAGGTGAAAACTAACCCTAAAAAGTTTTTTAAATATATTAATAGTAAAAAGATGCAGGTTGAGAGTGTTGCTCCATTAAATAATGGTACCAGTATGGTTGTAACAGATACAGAAAAGGCAAATGTGTTAAATCAGTTCTTTTCTTCAGTGTATACAATAGAGGAGTCTGGGTTTACAGGCTCACTTAATAACTGCACGAATGGTTCAGCTCAATCTAGTCAGTGGCTGACTCAGGATATGATTCAAAAAGCTTTAATACAAATTAATGTAAACAAGGCTCCAGGGTCTGATGGCATTCACCCCCAGGTTCTAAGAGAGCTTAGTTCAGTTTTAGACCAGCCCTTATTTCTGATTTTCTCAGATTCACTGTCATCTGGTATGGTGCCTATGGATTGGAGAAAAGTTGATGTTATTCCAATATTTAAAAAGGGATTACGATCTCAGCAATTATAGGCCAGTGAGCTTGACATCTGTGGTGGGCAAATTATTTGAAGGCTTGTTAAGGGATCACATTCAAAATGTTGTCCTAATGAATGGCATTATGAGCAACAATCAGCATGGCTTTATGAAGGATAGGTCATATCAGACGAATTTGATTGCATTTTATGATGTGGTAAGTAAGATTCTGGACAGTGGGGGGGCAGTAGATGTGATCTATTTGGATTTTGCTAAAGCGTTTGATACTGTGCCCCACAAACGACTGCTTTCTAAACTAAGGTCTGTTGGGCTTAATGAAGTCGTTTGCAAGTGGATAGGAAACTGGCTACAGTATCGGGTACAGAGGGTGGTTGTTAATGGGACATTCTCTACTTGGAGTAAGGTTCTTAGTGGGGTCCCCCAGGGCTCAGTATTGGGTCCACTTTTATTTAACTTGTTCATTAATGACTTAGGGGAGGGTGTTGTAAGTAATGTATCAGTGTTTGCAGATGACACAAAATTATCCAGCCCAATTAATTCCATCCAGGATGTGGCATCCTTGCAACAGGATCTTGACAAACTGGCAATCTGGGCAGCTAAGTGGCAAATGAGATTCAATGTTGATAAATGTAAAGTCATGCACCTGGGATGTAAAAATATCCAAGCCACTTATACCCTTAATGGGACTGCACTAGGCAAATCCATTATGGAGAAGGACCTTGGAGTCCTTGAAGATGATAAACTTGGCTGTAGCAAGCAATGCCAGTCGGCAGCATCAAGGGCAAATAAGGTCTTGAGCTGTATTAAAAGGGGCATAGAGTCACGGGAGGAGGGGGTCATTCTTCCACTGTATAGAGCACTTGTAAGGCCCCATCTAGAATATGCCGTACAGTTTTGGTCTCCATCACTCAAACAGGACATTATTGTATTAGAGAGGGTACAGAGAAGGGCAACTAAGCTGGTAAAAGGTATTGAAAATCTTAGCTATGAGGAAAGACTGGCCAAATTGGGGATGTTCACTCTGGAGAAGATGCGCTTAAGGGGAGATATGATGACTATGTATAAATATATAAGGGGATCATATAACAATCTCTCTAATGCTTTATTTACCAGTAGGTCTTTCCAGCTGACACAAGGTCACCATTCTGATTAGAAGAAAAGAGGTTCCGCCTAAATATTCAGAAGGGGTTTTTTACAGTGAGCTGTGAAGATGTGGAATTCTCTCCCTGAATCAGTTGTAGAGGCTGATACATTAGATAGCTTTAAAAAGGGGATTGGATGGCTTTTTAGAAAGTGAAGGAATACAGGGTTATGGGAGATAGCTCATAGTCCAAGTTGATCCAGGGACTAGTCCGATTGCCATTTGGAGTCAGTCCCCCTCTAAGGCAAATTGGAGAGGCTTCAGATGTTTTTTTTTTGCCTTCCTCTGGATCAACTGGCAGATAGGTAGTTAATAATAAAAAAAAAAAAAAAAAGGTTGAACTCGATGGACATGTGTCTTTTTTCAACCTTACTATGTTACTATGTTACTATGTAAAGGAGAGAGACTGCCAAGACCAAACATTGGTTTTATAAGTTTAGCCTTTCCCGTTTGTGGCTTTTAAGAGGGGGAGAGATTGCCCAAACCACCACCAATTTCTCAAGACATAAGACCAACATTAAAGCGGACCTGTCACCTACACATAAAAAGCTGTATAAAATGAATAAAATAAAAGTTGTTTGCAAATTAAACATAGAACCCAAATATTTTTTTTCTTTAAAGCATGCATCCATACCTCTTATAAAGGTGTTTAAATCTGAGATGTCAATCTTATATTCCGTGGCCCGCCTCTATGGGCAGTCAATTACTTTCCATTCAGCACTTCCTAGATGTCCCTGCACTCCTCACATTCCCTCTCCCTCCAATGTAAACAATAAATGTAGTGTAAGTAAATTTTATTTTGTTCCACTAACATGAAAGAAAATAATTTGGAAATATTTCTTAGGTTGACAGGTACCCTTTAAAGGGACAGGCGTGGTGTGCTACAATCACATGGAGACCATTCCTCCCCCCAGAGCCAAGTACAAAAATACACAACAGGGGGAGGTTGTGGAAGCAGGGGCTATCCTGTTGCTGCTGCCACCTGAGGAAGCAGACCCGGTGCCGCCCACCCCCCTCCCGCTTAAAACTAGCTCAGAGTGGGTCAAAGGGGGCTGCATCGGTAGTACAATGAGCACAATAGTGCTCTCTGCACTAGTGGAGTCGAATTTCCGGTATTCAAGAAGGGGTACACCTTGACATGGTATGGTGGTGGCTTGTCAATTTTATGATTTTAATTTTGTAACTAAAAACCTGTTTTTAAACATATACACACTTGCATAGATATTACATTTATAGCGAAACAGGAGACCAGAAAATGTGCATTGATCCATCTCCTCCCTTTTGAATGTTTGTAGCTAACTTGGCCAGATCAGTTGAACTTCTTTTATGCCGGTGTATTTTATAAAGCCTTGGAGTGCTCCCACAACCCCCTTTTTGTGTATTATAACGTATGGACTGGCCCACAATGGTAATAAGAATACTACCAAATGGGCCCAGGTGTTTGCAGTTCTTATGTACACCCAGCCACTTGGCCTTTAATGCCAAAACCACGTATTAGCCCCATTTCTGAATGAGATCAAAGAACTGAAATGGAAGAAAGAATAGATGAAAGGATGTTAAAAGACAAGACTATAAAATAAAAGAGGTTCAAGAGAGGAAGATAAATAGTTTAAAGACTGAGCCTGGGATCTAAACTGTGCTGTCACCTCAGTCTGACCACACAATCTAAACCCCCTAGTCTGCTGTAGAGAAGTTATACCAATGCAGGGTATGTGAATAGCATTTCAGATTCCAAACAACAGTATCTATAAGGGGATACCCCAAAGACAAGTATTTATTGTATCATTTCTCTTTGTGGTGAGTGAGATACTCCTTTAGTTCACTTGTTCTAAAAGTACAAAGATCCTGTATATGCCATTTTTTTTTTGCATGCAACACATTTTTTGCAGTACCTTAAGGAATACTTCATTTAAAAATATTAAATAATTGGTTAAGGGTCTGAATACCTTTGAAAGACACAATAAACTCATGCACAGTATTTTTATGTTTAGCACTGTTACACGGTTTCCACTTCTTTTTCCTATTTCAGTTACTTTAATTATTCCACGCTGTTGTTTCCAATGCCAGCTACACTTGCTCTTTATAGCTATTGTGTTTAAAATGTTCAGTTCCTATGAGTATTGAAGTACGTTAAATACAATTAACATGGTTGATGTATAAAGTGCCAGCTAGTTGCATAGACCTTTATAATAACAGAACTATATACCAACCCTGCTTGGACCTGGAGCTTACATCTCTGATGCTTATATTATTTATAATAAATCTCTAAAAATTTTATTTTTTTTCCCACTAAAAAAATTGTGTTTTGCCCTTTAAATCTCTGACTAGAAAAATTCAGAATTTAGTAAATAACCCCCTAAAAAAAAACATACTCAAACTCAATTCATGCTGCAAAATATCTAACATAGAAGCCTTTTCTTGGGTTTCAAAAATGCAGATAGAATTAGAAGAAGAAAGCAATTGCTGAAGATTAAGTAAAGAAAAATGTACCAGTTATTTAAAAATATACCACATATATTTATATATATACAAATGCAAGAGCCCTCTGCACTCAACCCATTATCAATATATTTAAGACAGAGACAATTTGTGCATACTGCTACTGAAAAATGCCTTACCCTTTAAACAAAACAGGGATTGTTTGTCCATATATTGCAATATATTTAAGCTGGCCAACTACATCAAAGTCATCCCATATCTGGCCAGTCCTATGCTCAATTTTCATCTGATTCATTAAGAATTCTATTGCTTCATTATATATTTTATAAAGGGACTAAGTTTTACCTGCAACTTACTAGCTGCTTTCAAAGTAAAACTCCCAAACTTGGCTGCCCTTTTATTAGACACCAGTGGGATCACCTGACTATAGCTGATGTAGTTGGCCAGCTTAAATATATTGCAATATATGGACAAACAATCCCTGTTTTTCTTAAAGGGTAAGGCATTTTTAGTAGCAGTATGTCTTGGTCTTAAATATATTGATAATGGGTTGAGTGCAGAGGACTCTTGTATTTGTCTATATGTATTTTGTGGTCACAGCCTCATTGCACCCCCGCCTAATGGTTTTAAAATATAGTGGTGAGCACAACTTTCCCTTGTTTTTTATAGTATATATATATATATATATCTATATATATCTATATATATATCTATATATATATATTCTGAGATTAACTTTGCAGCGGAGAACATATTCACAAAACAGTTTCAGAAATTGCGAATTTAAATTGCTGTCAATGCTATTTTTGCACACAACAGCTTCGCACAGTGGCCGCACTCACACAAACACCCATCTAATTTGCTAGCCATTTGCAAAAAAATGGGCACAGCAGTTCAATATTTTAGTGTTCAGGAAAAATGGGCAATACAACCATTTGGGAATAAATATGTACTCTGTGAACTTTATAAATGACTCCCAGTGTATTTTATACATTGTGTTTGCAAATGTGCATCATGGATAAACACTAGTGTCCCAGTGCCACTGGCAGCCATGCACACCCAAGCCATCACACTGCCTCCTCCATGTTTTATAAATATGTGGTATGCTTTGGATCATGAGCTGTTCCAAGCCTTCTCCATACTTTTTTTCTTGCCATCATTCTGGTAGAGGTTGATCTTGGTTTCATCTGTCCAAAGAATGATTTTCCAGAACTATGCTGGCTTTTTTAGATTTTTTTTTTTGTTTTTTTAGCAAAGTCCAATTTAGCCTTTCTATTCTTGATGCTTATGAGTGGCTTGCACCTTGCAGTGCACCCTCTGTATTTACTTTCATGCAGTCTTCTCTTTATCGTAGACTTGAATATTGATACACCTACCTCCTGGAGAGTGTTGTTCACTTGTTTGGCTGGGTTTCTCTTCTGTCATCATCCACCACTGTTGTCTTCCATGGACGTCCAGGTGCTGAGTTCACCAGTGTTCTCTTTCTTTCTCAGGATGTACCAAACTGTAGATTTTGCCACTCCTAATATTGTAGCATTTTTTTTCGGATGGTTTTTTTCTGTTTTTGCAGCTTAAGGATGGCTTGTTTCACCTGCATGGAGAGCTCTGAATTAAAGCTGAAAGTCTGCAGAAAGTCTGAGTTGTGTCATTTAAAATTCATTGTGTTAATGTACAGAACCAAAATTAGAAAAAAATTGTCTCTGTCCAAATATTTATGGTTTCCATGAGTTATGTCTATGGGTTGGCAGTAAGTTATGCCAGTTGAGATGTGGAGGGAAGTCACGGGGATAGTCTCTATTTAAGGCGAGTTAGTTAAAAGACTGCTGAATAAGAATAGCAGGAGTTCAAGGCACCCCTGGGCGGGGTCCCCTTCACACATCTTCCAGGTCTAACCAGACACCCCATATTTTAAGAAATTTATCAGGACAGGTTATGTAAAGGTATCACTTTCCGGGTGAGATTTAACCAGTATGGGACTGTGCCGAAGGTAGCCTTCCAGTGAAGAGCTATAGCCTTTTGATGTGCATAAGGAGGGTAGACAAAAGGGTGCAGTGAGCTTTCCTGACAGATACCTCCTCTACCCTGTTCAGAAGAGTTATGATGCGGGCCATGGGTACGATTAGATCTGTTTTTGCTTGAATAATTTGCAGTGCCTGCTGCCAAAAGGTGTGTATTATAGGGCAGGTCCAGACCATATGAAATAGTCTGTACTGCAGCAGAACACCAGGGGCAAGCCTGCACTATGTTAGAATTAATTTTATGAAGTCTTTGTGGGGTCCTCTGTGAGTATTTTAATAGGGTTAGTTTGTCTCTGCTGCAGATCATTCAGTCAAAGCAGGAGTCTAAGACATCTTCCCTCGTTTCATTGTCAAATGTGGGCAGGACCGCTATCAGAAATCGCAGGGCCCCATACGACAAAATTTCCTGGGCCCCCTGGGCTGCACCGACCTCAATATTGGTGGCTAGGACCCCACATGAGAAAAAAAAATCGGTGGCCAGGGCCCCCCCACATTATGAGAAAATTGGTGGCCAGGGCACCTTAAACTTCCATGCCTTCCCGAAGTCAGCAGCTCTCAGAAAGATGGGGGGGCCAGCTAATCAAGTAAGTGTCTCCAAGTTACCCTCGGGGCCCCCTACAACTCTCCCCGATGGCTGCCCTGAATGTGGGTATGTCTGTCTGCCACTTGGCCTAGCGTTTGGCCAGGGGAGAATCACCAGTTGACATGAAATTACTATAAAATCGGAAAAAAGGTTTCAGGAGTTCTGGAGTTTGTGCATAAAATTCCAGTCTCCTAGGGGAGGTATCCACTGGTCCAGCTGGAAATTGGGAGTTCATTGTGTCTCACCTGGATATATGTAAACATCTGATGCATATTTGTCTTTAAGGGTTGTGAATTGGATAAGTTTACCTTCTGCAAAAATATCAGTTATATATTCAATTCCATAGTGTGCCCATAGGCGAGGGTCTGGAATACTTTTTAAGTGTTTCAGCTTGGGGTCACGCCATAGTGGGGTATACTTAGAGCAGTGGTGGGTCGGTTTAGGGGAAACGTTTAGGGTCACCTGCCACACATACACTGTCTCCTTCATTAACAGTGTGGTCATTTCTGTATGTTTTGTACCCCTATAGAGTAGGTTCTTTAGGCACAAATAATATTTTTATGCAGGCAATTTTGTGGTGAGGAGGAAGCCGAACGCAATACATTCACCAGCAGAGCTGCGAGCTAATAAAGAAACGAGTTTGGTGCTGCCAACCTCCCTTGTTTCAGACAACTCTGGGTACAAATATTCAGTTTATCACTATTGGGGATTGTCTGTATATATGTCAGAACGATCATCCTAAAGAGGTTGATTATGCCATAAGGGACAATGGCAGGAGTGACCATATTTCATCCTTAGACTCAATATAACTAACTAGAGAGAAGAGTAGTGGGGAGAGAGAAGAGTAGTGGGGAGCGAGAAGAGTAGTGGGGAGCATGGGCAGCCATGGCGGGTCCCCTGAAAATGGGGAAAGGTTGAGAGACTGTGAAATTTGTTCTAACCCTAGCTACCAGGTTAATGTACAGTGCTTGGTTTCATTTACTAAAGGTAGGGGGAATACAGACTTTTCATAGTGCACCATAGATATGGCCATTCAACAAAGTCGAATAATTTTTTGTTCCTGAGCGAAGAAAGTACCCTCTTGCCACGAGTTGTCATGAGAGATGGCTAGATGGATATCAATGTTCATCGACCTACCTGGCATAAAGCCAGTCTAGTCTGACTAACGCCAGGCCAAGTCGGCTGGGCCCCCTAGGCGACCCGGCCAACCATGTTGCCCCCTTCACAAGCGCGTGCACAAACAAGCATACATATGCACAGAGAAAGGCATGCAACGAAGATGTGGATGGCCTGATTGTGCGCAACCAGGAATAGAGGAATTGCTTCAGCAGGTAGGTGAACGCAAGGGTTCTGAACTAGTGGAAGGTGGCCTTCCAACTTTGTGCCCTAGGCAGGTGCCTCTTCTGCCTACCCCTAATTCTGGCCCTGGGTCTGGCGAGATTACCTTGCATAGGATTGGTGGCAGACGGTAGGCCAGTATTTAAGCTAGTATCTTAGCATCAGCGTTTATTAAACAAATAGGCCTGCATGCTGTACATTCATGTGGGTCTTTGCTTGGTTTCAGTATTAAGACGATCAGTGTTACCTGCATAGATTGTGGAAGAGGGGGTACCAGTCCAATAAGCTGCCGACTCTCAGCAGCTTTCATTGGTCTGTGTATGGCCACCTAAAGTCCTCCAGGTCTCCTATCCTACTTTCTGCTTTACGGCTTCTTTCCCTTAATTTTTGTAGGTCATCACAGCTCCCAACATTTTGGAAATAGAAAGAGGGACAAAAAGATTTGCCGCGTGAATTTATTTATTTTTTTAGCACACCCATTTTTCTGGCAACAACCCATAATTTACCTTGTTCATTTAACAAAATTTGGCAGGTTATGAAAGTTTAAACATATTTCTGTGGTTTTTATGTGTTATTAGAGTTTTCCTAATGAAGGTGAATTGCCCTTTAAGATGCAAATCAGTTTCCCCAAGAGACCTGCTTACCGTATTTAAAATTGTTACAAAAGAGGCAGGAGACCGCAAATAATTCAAACACTATAAAAGAAAAACAAACATAATTAAACAGAACAGCATATTTTATAAAACTTATTGAAACTTACTACTTTAATTCAATCCCAACTATCCCTTGATACAACCAGTCGATTCATGTGTGCCTCTTCCTCTTGCCTAGCAAGAGCAAATAAACAGCAAGACTTCAGCTAACTTGCTGTTGAGAAGGAAGGAAAGGGTGGCATTATTTTGGGTGCCTTGCTCACTGTCTCTTAAGCTGGTCATACACAAGATAAAAGTTGGTAACCTCCAGACTAAGTCAGCAGCTTATTGCCTCATGTAGGGTGTGCTAGGACTGTCTGTCTGCTTGATATCAAGCCAAAACCAGGCAGATATTTAACTGGCAAGTTTGAAAATTCCACCAAAGAAGGAAAGCATTGATGTGGCTGGTCCTTAAGATCTGGTCCTGCACATGGGTGGCATATTCAGGCAAAGATCCATTGATTTGGTGACCTTGTGTGATGTGGACAGATGTGTGGTGTCTCTTGAAGATATTGTATATCCTGTATATCCATACACACATACAGGGCCAGCAGATTGGATTCAATAAACAGACATGTTTTTGCAGACACATTGTCCATTATTGCATTAGCCCAGCCAACACAATAAGGGTAAGGGAAATCTTTCATGCAAAAAAAAATAAAAATATCTCCTATGGAGTAAATTTTGAGAGAATTCCTTTTTTTCACTATAAAAAAAAACAAAGTTTGTCTTTGCAGGTAACGGAGCTGCATGAACCCACATCCGTGGCGAAATAGTCCTATGGAATTTATTTCATGTATAAATGACTTTTTGCAGACTTGAGGTATGGTGATCCAAGTTACAGAATGACCCCTTATTTGAAAAACTTCAAACCTATTGGATAATCGATCTTAAGAGTGAATAGAGACTTTTAAAATGTCATACAATATAAAATACACAGACATAATTTAAGTTGGCTTAGTTATTTATTAATATTATTGAGAATGCTTTTCTGGCCAGTGTGATTAAATAGAAATGGCTAGTTCTATCAGGGATGGGGCATCCCAGCCTCCCACACATTCCAGCAGGCACACACAATTCTTTTCCCCCCTCGAGGAGTCTAAATAGCTGTACCCCTAAAGCTAGAAGTGCAATAAAAAATGCACTGTGTCCTCTTCCCTGAAAGAGGAGGTGATGAGAAACATGTTAAGGAATATGAAAATGCTGCAATTTACCTTTATTTAAAAAAAGAAAAAGAAAAGAAATCTGATGAGCTTACAGCCCCAAGGGAAAAGGTAAAGAAAAAAAAAAGTGCAGCCAGCCCCCTTTAAAAGAATGGAAACGATGCTGACTGCAATTACTAGGAAGCTCTCCATAGGTCAACTGACCACAATGTGTTATTTTACAAAATATGAGGGCATAAATATTTATGAATACATACAAAAAAAAAAAAAAAGAAAAGGCATGAAACTAGCAATGCACTTGTGTGTACATATGTTCATGAATTCAAGAAATAGTCAGCTACAATTCAATAAAGCACTCAGAAATTCACAAATTGCTGTGATAACGTATTACAAAATCCATCAAAATTTCTGGGTACCTTACTGACGGCAAGTAAAAACAGGGATTGCTCTAGGGGTATGCGTTGATCCCATTACATGCATAGCATCCCTAGGATAAAAAAATACTTATTGCAGCCATTTACACTTTCCCCTGGAAATAGCCCTCCTTGTTTTGGAATGGAAAAAAATATATATATATAATTTTTCATCCTTTCTAACTTATCATACACGCAAAAAGTCAACTTTAAATTCTAGTTTTTTGTTTTTCTTTTTTTATAACAGAAAATAAGGAGAAGGAGGGAAAAAACAAACAAAAAAAACCCACTAAACCCTAAAGCAACTGCATATATTGAAAATTATCTAAACATTTATATCCAAACAACAGAAAGAGGATTAAAACAAACATTATTTTTTTTTAAGAGGGCAAGGATTTAACATTTTATGTAGGTTTGTTGTTTTTGTTCCAATCCTCTGCCTCCCGCAGTCTTAAATAGCAACATAAAATTTCAGAAAGGAAGAATTCTTTAGCAGATGAACAGAAGAGTGCAATGATACCCAGTTTACCGCCGGGGTGAGGGGAGAAGAGCGCTAAGACTGTTCTCTCCTTATGAGAGGAGGGATGATATATTGTTCTACAAAGCCAGCGGAAGGATTAGACTGAACTGTACAGGTTACAGGATTGTGAAAACTGAAATCTGAAGTAATGCAGCATTAAAACTTGAACAGGGACCTTAGCTCCCCATCACCAACATGTCCTCTAGCCCTTCAAAAACTTCAGTCCAATAAAAAGCAAGCTAAAGGGTTTAGGAAATAATTTATGGCCTCTTTTGACCGTAACATCCTTCTGCAAATGCAACAATCCATTTGACTGCAAAGTTCCGTGAGAGGGCCAGTGAGGGGTATAAACATATATATATATATATCTTTTTTTTTTTTATAATCTTATCTAGGTTTGTTGTGATCAACAAATGCTTTAGTTCCGTCTGGACTGACTGCTCCAGAACCAGAAGTGGACCTGATTATTTAACCATGCAGAAAAAAATCCAGTTACACCTTCAAAGCCACCCAAGGAAAATGAATACATAAAAAAAAAAAAAAAAAAAGCCTCTGAAGCTTAAGGTGTTTCGGCATGATAAAGCACATTGTTGTTGGTGACTTTAATTTGGGAAAATACACATGGAAGCAGAGAAACCGAAGAAATGTTTGAGGGTGCCAGAGCTGAAAAATTGAAAATAAAAAGGAAGATAAAACAAAAGTGTATATATGACAAGAATAATGTGAAATTTCAAGTTGCTGGACAGTCCAATCAGATCTGGAAGATAAAAATGGTGTCTCAACAATCTTCCTGTATTCTCCTCCACTGAGAACCCTGTACCCCAGGCACCTCTTCTTAGATACTGCTATTCAGCCTGCCATCTACAGAAGAATTAGTGGTACACACAGACCAGAGGAGGGGGGTTTGTAGGACAGGAATAACCTTCACCAAAAAGCCACAAGTGAAGGACAGTGTACAAAACAGTCCGTCTTTTTTTTTGTATCCGACACGTTCTTAAGGTTTGCGTATTTTACGGTCACACCCAAGGGCTATACTCATTATTTCCATGTAGAGGATTGGGTGATTGAGCGAGAAGGAATCATATCCAAGAGGTATTCCCGTTGACGGTCCACAGCTGCTGATTTGTGCACGGTGAGGCCAGGGTTTACAAAAGCTAAAGTTCCTCCTGAGGAAAACAAACACAAGCAAAGGTGTTCATCAGCCCAACTAGAACACTTATAAAAATGAAATATATAAAACAGACGACATATAATGATCAGAAACTTAGGGCATGTTTTAGAAATAGCATATAGTCCCTATATAAAATCAAATCAGGGCTACTCTGATATTAGATGATAAGCAGAAGTAGACAGCAATCAAGATTCTAGATATGCCAGAAGTACATGTTTCAACAAACCACAGATTTGTGAATTTTCAATGTGAAAAGGATATTATCCTCTCCCCTCACCTAAAACACTAACTGCCATATGCAATAAAAGGCACTGGGGGCCATTTACAAACAGGAGGAAAATTTGCTCCTGGGCTGAAGTCCATGGTAACCAATCAGATGCTTGGCCGCCATGGGTTACTGCATCTGGGCAAATGCCGTGCCTTTTATTACATACAGTAACCCTATAAAATTTTAATTTTTGAAGCACTTTTATTAAGTGATATGCAAACAATGGAGCTGATGGACCAAATACTGGTACATCGGCTGCTAGAAATTCAGGCATAAAGTATGACAAGTACTTTTGATAAAACACAATCTTTATCTTTTGATTAAAACTGTCTAGAAAGCAGAAAAATGATGGACAAACTTTCTCGTCTATAACAATGCAGTTATTAAAGGGATTTTGTCATGGGAAACATGTTTTTTTCAAAAACACAGTAGTGGATAGCACTTCTCAAGCACTATCTTGTAATAAAATCACACTTTCCTAAGTGTCTTTAGTCATAAGCTTTAGTGTCTCTTTATTGCTGCGCTGCAAGTTGGATTGATGTCAAACCTGCATTCCAAAAGCCTAACAGATTAGGGCGTCTTTCCCTGAAAGATTCAGCTGCGTTAACCAGCCTTCATGTTTCTTTGCGGCTACTGGCTACCATTGCTCTGTGCCAATTGCACGATGGTAGAGAAACAGAGAAAAACCGGCACTCAGGACTCCATGCAAGCGGGCAAAGCCCTGCGCGTTTAATGTCTGACGAAGGGGCAAGCCCCCAAAACGTAACTTTAAACACGCAGGGCTTTGCCCGCTTGCATGGAGTCCCGAGTGCCGGTTTTTCTCTGTTTCTGTGTCTTATTAAGGGTTGCCGATCCCTTTCACCTGTGCACCGGACCAGCTTTAATCTGAGAGGCCAGGGAATGGTGGTTTTCGGAAATTGGACGATGGTAGAGAAACCATCTTATATTTTAACAAGTGGAAATGTACCAATCTAGCCATACTGCCTTCCATTTACATTAAGGGCAATGACTGATGAGATACTTTGTGTCTCAAAGAAAGGGATTTAGATAATTTTCATGCAATTATTCAAAAAGTCCATTTCACCTGTGGTGACTTTCATATGCAATGAAGGATCTAAAAAATATATTTGAATGGCTTCCAGTCAAGAGTGTTAATTCTTTTGGATAACAAAAGGCCCCATCTGCAATTGCTTTAAAGGAACAGTAACACCAAAAAATTGAAGTGTTTGAGTAATTAAAATATAATACACTGCTGTCCGGCAAAGTTCTGTGTTTGCTTCAAAAATTATACTTTAGTTTATATAAACAAGCTACTGTGTAGCAATGGGGGCAGTCATTCAAAGCTGAAAAAGGAGAAAAGGCACAGGATACACAGCAGATACACCCTGTTGGATAACAAATCCCCCCACGGTCTGGAAATAGAAAGAGCGACAAAAAGATTTGCTGCGCCTAATTTGACCACTCCCATTTTCATGGCCAGACCCCTTAATTACTGCGTTCATTTTACAAAATTTGGCAGGTTATGAAAGTTTGAACAGATTTCTGTGGCTTTTAGGTGTTATTAGAGTTTTCCTAATGAAGGCTAATTACCCTTTAAGCCGCAAGTCTGTTTCCTCAAGAGACCTGCTTATCTTAAAAAGTTACAATTGTTGCTTATATTAAATTGTTACAAAAGTATCCAAGTGCACCTGCCATGTATTCTAGGCTCTCTGCCAAAGGCCAATTAAGTTTCATAAAATTTGTATGTTTTGCGGTCTGTTCAGTGCAGGAGATCAAAGAAAAAGTCGAGACATTTAAGTAACAATCTGGAACTGCGGGTTGAGCTGTCAAAATCTGGACTGTCTCGTGAAAAACGGGTAATTGGGAGGTATGGTATAAAATGGGATTCTGCAGTGGTTAGTGCTGCCACAGAAGTGGAGAAACCCCAACAAAATAGGGTGCACGAAATTAAAAGCAGCTGCTGTAAACATGAATTAGCTACGAATGACATGCTGGGACATTTATTTTGTCTGAAAGTGAACTTTTTTTTTTATTTTATTCTTTTTATTAGAGCAGCTGCTTATGTATGTATAACCCAGCAGCATCTTATGCCACCCCCTTCAGCCTTACATAATTGCTGCAACAGCTGGAAGAGAGAAGGTGCCAGAACATGACACAGGTAAATGAAGGCTAGGTGATGCACATCTAACGCATTAGTGCCAGGAATCTTTTAAATGGACATTTGTTGCTACAAAAACCTGTGTTACCAGCACTTTTAAGAGCTACCTACTATGTATAGTGCTTTTAATGATGCACCCCCTAGAACCTTTTTTTTTTTTAAATAGGCTTATTGGTTAAAGGAGAACAAAAGCTTAACTAAATAAGTAGGGTCGAACAAATGCACATTAGGTTATGGGCTTCTATAGCAGCCCAAGGAAACCACAGCCCTTCAGCAGTAAAGTTCTGAAGATAATCCTGTAGCACATGGCAGCTCAGTGAAATTAGCATCTGAATTCTATAATCTTATATAACCAATAAACCTCCTTTTTTGCTTATAGCCCCTAAACTTAGCTTCCCAATAGCCAATTAGCGCACACTGAGCATGTGTGTGTCACAGACACTCCTAACAAAATCCAACATGGGAAACTACAGTGATATCTTTGAAGGCATGCATCATTACTACTATAGAGATGCTGAACCTTTAAGCCGATTAAATAACTTCAGTATACAGTAAAAGAATGCCATTTGTAACCATATTAGTGTTTAGGGTTTTGTTCTCCGGTTTAAAGACACAAACTGTTTGTGTAATAAAATATTTTCCAAAAACGAAAATTCAGGGTTCACAGAAACCAGAGAACAGCCTTTTTTTAAACAAAAAACTTACCGTAAAAAACATTTGATTTACAACAGACTGCAAAAGTGCGTATTTGAATATTTCAAAGCAGACTGTAAAGACACTCACCTGCATTAATGGCGCTTTTCTTCCAGTTTCCTGCCATGTTACTCTTGTTCAGAGAACTTTCTCCTGGTTTTCCTGTCCGGTTAGCAAGTGTAGCAGCATTATGTAGCTTGGTCGTAGGGTGAAACGTGTGCAAGATGCCTCTCGTGGTCCCTGATAGTCCACGTGATATTGAGGTCTAAAAGAGAGGATAGAAGTTAAGAAATATAGGGACAGGCTATACAGTGAAAGCTGGCATCAAAGTGGACAAAACTGTCCATATTAAGCAGAAGGAAACCACTTACCTTAAGTCAACTTTAATAATAGAAAAAAATCCTCATTTACTTTTCAGTATACTTTTACTGAAGCTGAATCCAGATGTTGACTTTTGTGCTAAATGCTGGCTCACAATAGAACATCCATATACATACCATGTGCACTAAAGCAGCCCACAGAAAAATAAAAATTGTAATTTATTCAATTTAAACACAGCCACAGCACATTGCCATAAAAATGAAAAAAACTCCTCAAGCTGGCCATACATGCCCAGATTTAGTCTAGTAGTCGCGGGTCCACCTGGACATGTATGTCAGGTTGGGAGGCAATTTTCACCAATAATAGTAAAAATATTACCAATCTGTTGGACACAGTTCATATGCTACCAAGTGGGTAAATGATTGGTGCATTGGCAAATAAAGACGTGACCGAGGAAGGGGAGCAATGGAACTTTTTCTTTCCTGTAGTTCTGATTTTTCCGGCTGTCAGCCTGAACAAACTTAATAGGAAGGTGGCCACCTCATATCATGCTTGTCTAGGTGCCTGATAAAGGAAAGTATCAGCCTGTGAATGGTCTCCTTTATGCCTTGTATTACATAGCAAGTCAGTAAGTAAGTAAGACCATTCAGGACTAATGCGCTAATGGCCCCATACTCCTTCCAGAATGAGGCAATTGCTATTAAAAGTTAGTCAGTGGAGGTAGGGGTGCACACAGTAAAAGTTTAGTATTTGACCATAGCTCTATAATCTTCCCTATAAAAGCAGCATTGCTTTATATACCTGTTTCAAAGAGTGGTGTTGCACAGAATGATCTGCCTTAGTCTGTGCAGGAGAAGAGCTCTGTTGTAATATCCTCTGTTCAATCTCCTGCTCTTGCTGCAGGGCCTTAACAAAGGCAGCCTTCAGTCGGGTTGTGTGCTCTGCTTTAAGAGCTTTCTTTTGGTTAGAGGACATACAAACGTCACACATGATGGTACCATTCTTCTCTTGTCTCCAGCGGCTGGTGAAGTCAGTTTTGCACTTGGCACATATATAAGGTTCATGGGATGATGATGCTGAAGAAATTTTACCTAAGGATTATCAAATACAAAAGTCAAAATCAGGCAGTATAGGGTTTGCATCCTCCCACAATACATTCTTTTAGGGATGCACCGAATCCAGGATTCGGCCGAATCCTTCTGCCCAGCCGAATCCAAATGCAAATTAGGGACAGGGAGGGAAACTGTGTGACTTTGTAACAAAACAAGGAAGTAAAACATTTTTCCCATTCCCACCCATAATTAGCATATGCAAATTAGGGTTCGGATTCGGTTCGGTATTTGGCCGAATCTTTCACGAAGGATTCGGGGGTTCGGCCAAATCCAAAATAGTGGATTCGGTGCATCCCTACATTCTTTATTGTTCAACATCATTAAAACTTCCTACATGCAGTGTATTCTACTTTAGACAACTGTTCTTACCTCAGCTTATTCTTAATTGAGGTTGGTTGGTCCATCTACCAGAAGTACAACTGCCTAGTCAAGGCATGTGCTCTTACTTTGGGGTTCCCAATCCCCTATGTCTTTACTAAAATTCTTTCCCCAATTTATTTATTTATTTATTTATTTTTTTAACATGGTTCAGTATCAATTTGCACACTTGTCATAGTAATCACTATCAGTTCTGACAATGGATTGGGAGGATAAAACCAACAGCCTGATAAAAAAAATAGGGTTAATGGGTAATAAATATTTTAGAATATAAGAGCCAGAAATATCCTGTAAATTATATAGTGAATAAAGTACCCCCTCTTGTAAAATATAAGAATATTATAAGTTACCGAGGAGTTTCATGACCATATAAAAAGACGAGGCCGAAGGCAGAGTGTTTTTATACAGGTCATGGAACTCCCCGGTAACTTCTAATATCTTTATATTTTGCAACTGGGGGTACTTTATTTATTATAATACACAAGTTTCAGTGAGTCATGTGACAGAAATGACATCAAAACTCACCGTTTATAACTGATGACATCAGAACTCACTGTTTATAAGGATATAATTTACAAGATATTCATGGCTTTTGTGTATTATATAGTGAATAAAGTACCCCCTCTTGTAAAATATAAGGATATTATAAGTTACCGAGGAGTTTCATGACCATATAAAAGTACGAGGCCGAAGGCCGAGTGTTTTTATACAGGTCATGAAACTCCGAGGTAACTTCTAATATCCTCATATTTTACAACTGGGGGTACTTTATTTATTATAATACACAAGTTTCAGTGAGTCATGTGACAGAAATGACATCAGAACTCACCGTTTATAACTGATGACATCAGAACTCACCGTTTATAAGGATATAATTTACAGGATATTCATGGCTTTTGTGTATTATATTCTTATACATCTTGAGATCAATTATAATTGGTGCTTAGAAATATAATTTATGTCTTCTCACTCAAGGAAACCTGTGTATTACAATAATGCACCCCTTTTGTAAAATATGAAGATAACTGTCCCTTGCTTAGTTTTACCCACTGTGTTCTGCCCTACATTTGGGTAACTGTTAAGGTACACTTGAGTTCAGAATAATAGCAGTGTGTTTAAATAAGTGAATAAAGATCAAAATCCCCAATAGCTTTTATTTCCACACATGCAAATGCATTGGGAAAACTGTTAATTGTTTTCCAAATCAAAACATGAAGAAAAGTTTATCAAATTTGCATTATTCCTTTACAGAAAGTTAGAAGAGATTAGGCTGTTCAGAAAAGTAGCAGTTTGTGCATTCTTAAACTCATTCAGTGTATAAACTGAAAAATGTGTTTGCTTTCACTGAACCAATACTTAGTTGTATAACCACTGTTTCGGAGAACTGCTGCACATCTGTGTTACATGGAGTCCACCAACTTCTGGCACTTGTTACATTCTACAATTCTAATGCATTTCTTGGTTTTGCCTCAGAAACCGCATTTTTCATGTCACCCCACAAGTTTTTTATTGGAATAAGGTCCTGGGATTGGGTTGGCCACTCCCTAACGTTAATCTTGTTGGTCTGGAACCAAGATGTTTACTGGTGTGTTTGGGGTTGTTGTCATGTTGAACACCCATTTCAAGAGCATTTCCCTTTTGGAATAAGGCAACATGACTTCAAGTATTTTGATGTAATGAAACTGATCCATGATCCCTAGTATGTGATAAATAGGCCCAACACCATAGTATGAGAAACATCCCTATATCAGGATGCTTGTGACAACATAGTTACATAGTTAGATCATGGTTGAAAAAAAGACCAAAGGCCATCAAAGAGTGGATGGATATTATAATCATATATATCAAACCACTCAAAGGCATTAACAGAATCAGTAATCACAACAACATCAGGCAGTGCATTCCACAACCTCACTGTGAAGAACCTCTAACCAGTAATGTACTGTAATCACGTCCCCTCAAGCGTCTTTTTTTTTTCCCCCCAGAGAAAACAACTTCAACCTGGACAGACTACCCACATAACAAAAGTCTGCCCTGCACGCTCTCCGGCTCATTTCTATGCCTCTTAAGGACTGGAGCCAAAAACAGCACCAAATGCTCCAGGCGAGGCCTTACCTGGGACCTATAAAAGGGGCACAATTAGGTTTTTATCCCATGAGTTTCCAAATTTCCATGATTTGTAATGATTTGGAACAGTTCCCCAAGCCTAGCCCCCTTGCTCTCCTTCTGAGGTTTCTGACTACTTTGCTGAGATGGGTGACTACATTTAAATTGTATCAGCAGTCAGCTGTCCTCAGCCTGCATCCTCCAAACCTCACAATTCCCTGCACACATGATTTCAATAAAGAATGGAACATCACAGTGCAATGCATTGTGGGTTATGTAGTTCCTGCATGCTGTCTGTATGGTGTGGAGAAGTTGTTACAATTTGTAACATCATTGTTTTAGTCCCTCCTTCTCTGCCAGGATTTCAAATGATGCAGAAAGAAAAGAACTGTTAAAACAGCTGGATTTCAACCGCGACCCCCCCTCCCCCGTTCTGTGTCTGCTTACCATATGTAAGATTTAAAAGGTATCACTACAGAGATTAACTGGTCCCTGCATTGTTTAATCCTCAAATTCAGACTAATCCCCTGTAATGTTCACACCTTTGATCCCCCCCCCCTTGTGACACCTCTATCGTTTATATCCTAAAAGGCGTGTACTGTTCACACCTGAGATCCTGACTGAAACTGCCCACTTTGTTCACACCTTATTCAAAATGCTAATGGAGCACCAGCACTGTATCACTGTATGTAGTACATATTAGACTGGTCCTGATTTTCCTGTCTCCTGCTCTGTTCTGCCTTCCATCCCTGTGTGTTCCATTCTGTGCGTATTTAGTGCTGCTTGTGTGTGCCATTCTCTGCTTGCCCAGTGCTGCTTGGATGTGCCATGCTCTGCTTACCCAGTGCTGCTTGTGTGTGCCATTCTCTGCTTGCCCAGTTCTGCTTGTGTGCAATTCTCTGCTTACTTAGTGCTGCTTGTGTGTGCCATTCTCTGCTTGCCCAGTTCTGCTTGTGTGCAATTCTCTGCTTACTCAGTGATGCTTGTGTGTGCCATTCTCTGCTTGCCCAGTGCTGCTTGTGTGTGCCATTCTCTGCTTGCTCAGTGCTGCTTGGGTGTGCCATTCTCTGCTTGCTCAGAGCTACTTGTGTGTGCGCCATTCTCTGCTTGCTTAGTGCTGCTTGTGTGTGTGCCATTCTCTGCTTGCTCAGTGCTGCTTGTGTGTGTCATTCTCTACATGCCCAGTGCTGCTTGTGTGTGCCATTCTCTACTTGCCCAGTGCTGCTAGTGTGTGCCATTCTCTACTTGCCCAGTGCTACTTGTGTGTGCCATTCTCTGCTTGCCCAGTTCTGCTTGTGTGCCATTCTCTGCTTGCCCAGTGCTGCTTGGGTGTGCCATTCTCTGCTTATTCTGTGCTGCTTGTGTGTGCCATTCTCTGCTTGCCCAGTGCTGCTTGTGTGTGCCATTCTCTGCTTGCCCAGTGCTGCTTGTGTGTGCCATTCTCTGCTTGCCCAGTGCTGCTTGTGTGTGCCATTCTCTGCTTGTGTTGTTGTATTATCCACAGGGGAGGATGAGGCATATGGATTTAAGAGTATGTTTTAACATGACTTCAATGTTTCGCATATGAGTGATTTCCCTGCAGTGTTCTTGTGGTAACATGGGTGTGGTTTACAGTGGTTGTGGCTTAAAAGGGGGAGTGGCCAACAGTGACTTCCATTATCGGCACACCACCACATATGCCAGTAAAATTTTAGGGGTTGTCTGCAGCCCCTAGACCAAAAAAGAACAACCTTGCTTTCTTCAGTCCACAAAATGACTGGCCTAAAGAAAAACACTGCAAAAATGTGTTCTTTGGCAAATTGTAAGCTCTTCAGCATGTTTTTTTTTTTCCAACATTGTGACTTCGTAGGGGCTTCTAGCCAATAACTTGGCTTCACATAGGCGTAACAGTACTCACAGTTAACTTTAGACCTTTTTTGATCTTCTTGGAGCGGATCACTGGCTGAGCCTTTACCATTCAAATGGATAGAAGAACAGACAAAATTGCAGTTTTCACAATTTCTTCCACAACGTTCAGGTTTTGGTTGCCATTTTTATGAGATCATTTTAGCTGAACAGTCATTTTCTGCACTTTTTTTTTTATTTTTTATGTTTACCCCTCTCCAATCAACTTTTAATCAAAGTACGCTGTTCTTCTGAACAGAGAGAAATGCACTATAACTAGCATGCAAAACATTTGCCACCTTCCTTCCTTAAATAATGGCCATAATTAACACCTGTTTTTTCACGAAATGAATGTCTTCACTAATTGAACCTCACACTGTTATCATTGTAAATAAGCTATTATTTTAACAAACCTGAATAAATAATTCAATTACACAGAATCAGTAGCATGCATGTCACGACTGTTGGTTTTCCATAACTCTGCTACAACTACTAGTAAATTATTTGCCATGTAGAAATATAATTTCTGTCAAAAAGAGTGATCAGGTTAGTGATGTTGGACTGCTATTATTCAGAACTCAACTGTATGTTCCTCTACCTAGAGCAGAAAAAGGTCACCGTCAAGATCTGCAGAACTTTATGACTACATATGCTACTTACCTTGAGATTCTAGCAGATTTTGTACAACCTCCTCTAATCCAACAAGGTAGATGAACTCATTGTTAGCAGCACTGGGCAGAAAGTTAAGCTCTGGGGCTGGCGGCTTAGGGGCAGGAATTTCTAACAAAGTCTTCTCCAGCTGTTTGCGGAGAGCCAGCTTGGCTGCTGCTTGTCGGCTGGCAGGAGAGTCATTAGAGTTGGCACTTGAGATGCTGTTTCCTGTTGATCCTTTTAAAGATGTTGGAGATGCCTGCAAACACAAAGTTGAAAAAATGTATATGTGTAAAAAAAATAGCATGTTTAAATAGCTTAACCCCTTTAAAATTCGAAAGCAAATGTGGGTGTTACATCTAATTTATTGGAATAATACACCAACAGAGGAATAAGCAACCTAGAAAGGGAAGTTTGAGAACTAACTTCTTGTTGGTTTGAAAGAAACATGAGAAGTCACTGAATAAAATCCGATTGGCTGTTGTTGGTTCCACCCAGTGGAGTTCCCTAGTGACCGACTGTGAAGAGTTTGGCGTGAATATTGTGCAGCAGGTTAAATTTCTCCATCCAAAATAAATTGGCAACATCTGATTGGCTGTTGGTGACCAACTTTTTCTAACCTTGAACCACTGTTACCCAGTGACTAACTCTGCAAAGTTTGGGGACCCTGGTATTAATAAGTAAAGAATGGCATTAGCTTAAAGTTTGCTGAACTTAAAACTTCATCCTGTAACAAACTGTGGTGCCCCAAACGTTAAGCATGTCAGAATAAAAGTCAAAATTTACACTATGAAATCAATGAAAGAAATGTGATTGGCTGTTGGAGGCTCCACCCACTTTTACAAACCTTGACCATCAGTCCACCAGTGACCAACCGTGAAGAGTTTGTGGACCCTGGCATTACAGGGAATGCCAGCAGGTTCAATTAACCCATTGAAAGTTACTTGGCAAAATCTGATTTGCTGTGTAGCCCAACCTACTTTTGGGCATATAACAAATCTTTTTATTCAGGTTGACCCCATGTGATTAAAGTTTGGCACGTGTGGTTTCAAACCTCTAACTTTAACAGCAGTTTACATTTACCCATTAAAGTCAATAGGCGAAATTTGATTGTTGGCTCCTCTCACTTTGGGTCAACAACAGATGTCACGGTTTCATTCAGTGCGACATTATGCTTATGTGATTCAAGTTTGGTGACTATAGCTTCAAAGTTGCAAGAGTGCCAGCAGTATGGAAATCTTCCCTGTCAAAGTCGACGGAAAAATTGGGGTGTTCGGAGAGCCATACCAAAAAGATGGGAGGATGGGATCATTTAGAAAAGTACAAGCAACCTGCTCCACTATAGGATGAAGAAGTGTGGAGAGTTTGGGAGTTGTACCCCTAAAACAGTAGGAGGAGATGTGTTTAGAAAATGGGGGGGTTCTACGAATAATAATAACCAAGAACAATAGGTCTGTTTTTTTCAAACCAACATAAAAAGCAGAATAAATTTTAGTCCAAGAACAGGATGTTGGTTTTTTTCAGTAGTATCAGTTTTGGAAGAGGCTCTGCAATTTTATTTATTTATTTTTTGCCTCTTCCTGTCGAATCCATGAATCCATGTCTGGCAAATCCAAAAGCAATCAGAACAGACCAGTTTTAATTTAAAGTGGTTGTTCACCTTTGAGATAACTTTTAGTATGATGTAGAGAGTGATATTCTGAGACAATTTGCAATTTGTTTTCATTTTTTATTATTGAAGGTTTGAGTTATTTAGCGGTTTATTCAGCAGCTCTTGCATCTTAACCAATCAGGTAACTAGGGTCCAAATTACCCTAGCAACCATGCCTTTATTTGAATAAGAGACTAGAATATGATAGGAGAGGCCTGAATTGAAAGATCAGTAATAAAAAGTAACAATACATTTGTATCCTTACAGAGCATTGTTTTTTAGAAGGGAACCAGCGACGCCCATTTGAAAGCTGCAAAGAGTCAGAAGGTCAACAAGAAGGTCTTGAGAGAGTTCTTTGCTTTTACCCATCATGAGATGCTTCTTGTGTGATACCTTGGTAATAAGAAACCTTTTTATAGTCCATCAATTAGGACTAATCCAGCAGATATTAATTTGCACCATTAGGGGGCAGGATTGCTCTCTAAATACTGACAGATGCTTTTTTGCACGTCCTTTTCTTCACGTGTTCTATACTTATTCCCTGCGTCATTATTACACATAATTTATTTTATGGATTTATTTGTTTTGAGTTCTTTGTATGTGTGGATTACATGGGTTGTTACAGACTGGTGTAAATTTCATGTCAAAAGCCCCATTAGAAATATATTTACGGAGAAAAATGGTGATGTGTTCAATACTTATCTTCCCTGCTATATATTGCAAAAGCATAGAGGACTTTTTCATCATGGATTGTCATGATTTTAAGCTAAAAGCTTTTTCTAAAATGGTGTATCAGAATGCCTTAGAGGGACCAAAACAAAGCATTATAGGGGGAAGATATTTGGGTTGATGGTTGATTTGTTATTCTGACAATTAGGCAGAGATTTGGTGTAACATCATTCAATGTTGTGCTTAGCCTATATTAGACAGGACAATGTTTGCATAACAACTCAAAAAAAAAACCCTTCAACTTAAATGACACAAAGAAATAATCGTATCTAAACATTGTTTTTATGATTAAGGTCAGGGATTTTTGACTTGGCTATACCAAAAAATTTTACTTTATTCTGCTTTCTACCAATTTTTTTTTAGATTGCCATGTTTAGTGTTAAGCTATGTGACACGCTTCCTCTTCAGCTTGAGTTCACAGATGAATACCCTTACATTTTCCTGCAGGATTCTGGTACAATTAAAAAATCATGGTTCTAAAAGGGATGGCAAGCTTTCTGGTAGAAAGCAAACCCAAAACATAATACTGCCACCACCATGTTTTAGAGATGAAAGAAGGAAGGTCCCTATGCTGGTATGCAGTGTTTGCTCCACACAAAGCATGCGGTTTAATTCAGTTCTAATTTTGGTTAAATTTAGCCACAGAACATCCCCCCCCCCATAGCTTTCTGTCTCATCCATTTGGTCTTTAAAGGAAAACTATACCCCCCAAACAATGTAGGTCTCTATTAAAAGATACTGAGTAAAACAGCACATATGTAAAACCCTGCTTCATGTAAATGAACCATCATAATAATATACTTTTTTAGTAGTATGTGCCATTGGGTAATCATAAATAGAAAATTGCCATTTTAAAAAATAAGGGCCGCCCCCTGAGATCGTAAGATTCACTGTGCACACATACAAACCACATGTAAGGTCACATGAGCCAATTAACAGACAGAGTTCTGCCTTTTGCTTCCTCACTTCTTCCTGTTACAGTTAGTGTTGTAGTATTTCTGGTCAGGTGATCTCTGAGGCAGCACAGATAGAGTCACGAAATGGTGGTTCAAGGCAAGAGATGTAAAAGAGCAATATTTTTGAAAATATATATTCCAGTTTGGTAAGATTCTTTAAAATGTCATTCAATTTGATATAAACTATCTGTTGCTTAAGTATTCATTTTGGGGGTATAGTTTTCCTTTAACAAATTGTAAACAGGAAATATTCCATCACTCCATAACCTTATCAGTAACTTTGTTTGGTACTGTATTAAATGCTTTAGCAAAGTCTAGGTGAATAATATACATTGCCACCTCTAGTCTAAGTTCCAGCTCACCCACTCATAAAAGGCATATAGTTTTGCAAGCATAAAACCATGCTGGCACAAACTCATACTACTGTGATTGGCAATATACTGTGTTCAACTTGTCCTTTATTATCCCTTCGAAAGTTTTCCCACCACTTTCAAACCAGGCTGACGTTCAGGCTGAAAACGCAATTCATTTCAGAGAGGTTAGAATACAGTTGCCACACAAAAATATGGAAAATTGAATAATATTCCTCAATAATTAAACAAGCTAGTATAAAGTTTCTGACTTATTTAGTTTTAGGACATTCATGAAAACCAGATCACAGTTTAGGTCATATTTATGCAGAAATATTAAAAATGTAAAAGGCTTCACAAGCCTTCAAACACATACACACCTATCACCATGTACTGCAACCCACCTGCGGGATGTTGACTAACAGGTTTGTGTTGCCAACGTTTGCCACACGGATTAAGCCTTGCTGGATGATTCGCTGACCCTGCATCTGAACGCTGGGTACAGATGCCCGTGGTGCCAAAAGCAGTGGAGGGGGCCCTGTACTTGGATGTTGTCTGCTGTTATGAATCTGATGAGGAGAGACAGAGATGGGCTGACAATAGGAGGGAGGGTACAAGGAAGGGTAGGAGAAAATTATGAAATGAAAAAAAAAAAAAACAGTGAAAAAAGTAACAGGTCTAATACAGCAAAGGACAAAGAGGCAATTTGAAAGTTAAAAGTTTGTACCTAACCAACTTCCATGTCATATGTGCTACAGATAAAGGTTCTACAAGTAAAACTTCTCAGAGAGGAGGCAAGATAGAGATGTAAAAAAAAGTAGTAAAGTAGTAAAAGAAGCAAACATTCTACCATTTATTCACCAGACACCATTGTTTTGTTATAGTGTATTAATGATATTTAGGCACATTAGTTAGATCAAAATATTTTTAAGATGTGCAAGGGGACACATACACATCACAATCCAGGAAAATAAAGGCCAATACAAGCGGACAGCCTTTCTTAGCGAATTAATTGATATTCCCTAATTTTTAAAGAAATGTTAAAATTCTGTCTTGAAAAAAAAAAACTAAACACTAACTAAACACTAACTGCTAAAAGGCCCAGGCCAAAAAAACCTATAAACAACAAAACACTGCTTACCTGGGCTCCTCGTACTAGAGGAGGCATCACTATCTGTGTAGACTGCTTGGATGCTGCCTGCTGTCCACCTCGTACCAAAGGAGGAGGAATAACCGTGCCAGAAATGCGGGATGTCACCTAGAATTAAAAGCAATGTGTGAAGGCATGGGCATGAGATACCTGGGATTTAAAAACAGATTAAATAATTTAAACAAAACATTTGTTGCACGTTGCTTTATGTACCTTCTGAGGGGCAGTTTCCTTTTGTATCTGGCTTTGTCTAAGCTTCTTTAAGAGCACCAACTTAGCTTCTTCTAACCGTAATTCTTCTTTAAGCTGCTTTATCATCCGATCCCGCTCCTCTGGACTACTCTTCCGCATGAGCTGCAGAAAGGAACAAGATGACTAAGAAGAGCGGAATTTAAAAAAAAAACCACAAAACAGAGGATTGCTTTCATATAGATACATGGTAAATATGGGGCTAGAAATCAAGAACTATTCAGCATATTTCAGCATAAACCAAAACTTCACACAAAGTTCAGAGAAACGAAACAAAAACTGCACGCTTTTTACAGAGAAACTATTGTTTAAGTTCAAAAGTAGGCCAATATATACAGTTGTGACAATAAGTTCATCTTTATGCAAAAAAAAAAAAAAAATATTCCAGGTGGTCAGGGAATACTTCATTAGATGCTTTACATCCCTAATAAGGTGTTAAGACACCTGACTTACTGCTTTCTGCTCATCAATGTCTGTTCATGATAGCGGGTAAACAACCATTTACCCCTATATGCAATAAAAGGAGCAGTAACCCATGGCAACCAATCAGATCTTTGCTTTTAAACAGGTGAACAGTAAATTCTAACTTCTGATTGGTTGCCATGGGTAACTGCTCCTGGGCAAACGTAATGCCTTTTATTACATAACCCCGTAATTTTTATTGGCAGTGAAGCTTCACAACAAGTTAATATGGAAGGTCTTGATAGTTTTGCTGCTCCCCAGCACAACATTTACGGACTGTTAAATAAAAGTTCTCTTCTACAGAACAGATTAATAGGTACAATAGCATGGCAACAAAATGTTTAATTTGCCACTGCCCTTATTTAAGGTAGAAAGTGAAGGGAACCATTTGTAGCACAGATTTCATTTAAAATAAAGAAAAACAGACAAGCAGCTTCTAAGCATTATGGGACAAATTTTTAACTATTACATTAGAACGGTAAATAAATATCAATAGTCTATATGCATATACAGCTCCTTACCAAGAAAGTTTCAGAGCTGGGCTCTTTTGAAACTTTTGTTAATCCATTCATCCTTGGGCTAGAAGGCTCATTATCAGACAATACAATAACATCCGGAGAAGGAACCCTCTTTTCTCTCTTCAGATCACTGGAATATCATCAAAATAACAAAAGGCATACAATATTACATCTTTGCATAAACTTTGACTGTTAAATAAAACACACCAGTTTATTTAGCACATTATACTTTAGGTCACTAATCACTAAAATAGAAACAAAGCATAAATAAAAATCCTGGGGAAAAAACAACCAAAAAAAAAATTAAAAACAAACAATTTGGCAGCTTTGAAATTATTTAAGATTATGTTAGTTGTGAAAGTTGCCAAAATGTTAGTTTAAACCTAAGTGCCTTACTGCTATAAGAACAGAGTGCAATTTACCCTAGCAAACTAGCAGTGGTTTGAATGACAAACTGGAAAATGTATAGGAGAGGGCCTAAATAAGAATGAGTAATAATTTTGAATAATAAATTCAGTCACTCTGTACCACAGAAATTGGATAGCACAGGGTATAGCACAAATATTTTCCAGTGTGCAAGGCAGACAATCGCTCTCATTTCTCCTTCCTTTTGTTTTTCCCTTAATTGTATTTATGAAAATTGCAATAAATTTGTCATCTACTCTACAGATAATGATTTTTATACATTATATCGCAGTTCAACGTATAATTTACAATACTACATTACTGTGCACACAGAATATAGTAACTCTGTAATTTCGTCTTGTTGTGTGCATTTTGTATGCAGCATAGAAGACAATAAAAAAAACCTTGAACCTTGAACTTTGGCTGTAAAACTCAAGAGTTTTAAAAAATACAATTCTAACCATAGTTTTGGCTGTTGGTCACTTGTTCTCCAACAAGACCATATTTTAAATTGAAAGGTGGAAATAGGAAGGCAAATAATGCAAACCCCATTAAAACAAAAAAGTTAAGAACTATTGCACTTTAATTTTTTTACCAACGCACCGACTGCACATTCATATTGCAAAAAGTGTAGATTTGGCCCATAGTGAACATAAACAGTTTATTTTTAAGACATCTAATATTTCGTTTTAGAACAATGTGTTATATCTGCTTTGCAAAATGCACCATGATAGTTGAAATATGCAAGGCACTTTACTTTTGCAATCCACATACATCTTTTGAAATAGAAAATGCTCTTATTTATACAAGACAGAAATTGAATTTCACCAACTTAGTATGGCCAGTAGATGGAGCACAATAACCATTCAAGATTATGTCAATAGTCAGGGTTTCAGAGTAACAAAAAGGCACCCAATAGGAATCCCAGACAGTTTTCAATAATTCCAAATGTGAAAGTATGTGTTATATATAAAGTTTAACTTTTTGAATCACAATTAAGGGGGGAAAGTGTAAGCAAAATGTGTTAGCTCTGTGCAGGAACATAGGTTCTAATGCTCACCTTCAGCTAAAAAAAAAAAAAAAATGCAGTAAACCTCCTCCAACGAATTAATTGATTAGCCTGTGTTTTTCACTTTTTGCATATTGTTTAACTTGCAAAAAAAAGAAGTCACATTTTCTTTGTTCTTTGATGAGCTACACAGGGTAAATTAGATCCCCGGGGAACAGATACATTCCCCACCCCCTTTATAAATTACTCCTATTGCACAGGGCGATGGAATACGGGGAGTGGCTTCAAGCTCCCGGTTTTCTACGTTAGCTCAGAAACCACTGTCTGACTGGGACACCAGGGGCCCACCCAAAAATCTTAGACCAGGGGCCTACCAAAAGACCTTCGAGCAGGGGCCCACTCTCAGTACTATTTTAATTCCTCTCCTCACACAACCTCTATTCTGCTAGTCTCTTTTCTTTACATGCTATAATCTATTATTCAATCTATTTAGTCTCTTTGTTCTCATAGAAATAGGTAATGGCCATGAAATATGCCAAATGTTTTGAAGCAGGAGGGCCCACCGGGAGTTTTCCTGGTATCCCTGTGGGCCAGTCCGACACTGTCAAAAACGAAAAACATTGGATTTTTTCATGATTAAAAACAGACAAAAGGTATTCTACTTAACAGCTAGTGTCATGAACCTTTTTTACATAAGCCAAACTGAATTAAAACCTGCGTACTTCAGATTTCAAGGACAAAAATTCCAGTAGGTTTACTCAGCAAACCATACCTTTATACAAAGAACAGATTCTGATGAATCCAAAATAAGTAAATTTGTCTTTCTAATCCAAACTACACAGTCAAAACACTTTCCTAAAGTTACAAGGTTTAATAAAATGTTCTGACATTTTTGAAAAATCAACTCAAAGCTTCTACTTTGTAGTATCTTATCTCTCACATATCATTAGGTACCAAGATAAAATCACCCTAAATATGAGAGCCATGGGTCCACTGAACAGTTTGATATCCAATATTCATAGGTTTGCCTTAGTATGCGGCCTCTAGGGCACCCAATATAATCTATCATCTGTCATGCCAGCTACTGCAAAACCAGCACATATACTGCATTTTATATAGGGTAAACCTACAAAAAAGTAAACAAACCGAGAACCCCTCACCCCTGATAGACCTCCCTCCCGCCTCCCCCCCAAGCTAACTGCCCCCCGGGGAAATGCCCCATACTTTAGACTTACCCTTCGGCACAGATTTTGGCCGCAGAGTTCCACGCATCCATCTTCCAGGTACTCAGTAAGCTGACTGGGAGATTGGCATTTCTGCGCATGCGCAGTTTGCAACAACTGCGCATGTGCAATCTCCCAGTCAGCTTACAGAGGAGCCGGAAGATGGATACTCCGCTGGCAGAATCTGCACCCAGGGGTATGTATAAAGTATGAGGCATTTCCCCGGGGGGCAGTTAGCCTGGGTCAACTGAAAATATGTGCATTTCCAGGCCATACTTATAAACTTGTGCTTTCTATTCCCTGCACTTGGAAATCATCTGCAGTAATTCTTCATATTTTAATCAGGAAATCTATGGCAATTGATGTTAAAAAGCATCTATGGAACAGTTCAGTGTAAAAATAAAAACAGGGTAAATAGATAGGCTGTGCAATATAAAAAATGTTTCTAATATAGTTAGCCAAAAATGTAATATATAAAGGCTGTATTGACTTGATGTGTAACATAATAGCCAAAACACTTCTTCCTGCTTTTCAGCTCTATAACTCTGAGTTAGTCAGCGAATTTAAGGGGGGGGTACATGGGACATAACTGTTCAGTGAGTTTGCAATTGATTCTCAGCATTTAGCTTGGATTCAAAAGCAACAGTTATGCTAGCGTTCAAAGAGATAGTTTGCCTTCTAAACACTTTGTTTGGTGGTTTTTCCTTGACAGTATTCTTTAAAATACCTTTCGTTTTCCTGCAAATAAAGGTGTGTCATCTTAACAACTGTGGATCACCTGATGGAGACAAATAAAAGGCTACATTCTCTGTGTTGGAAGAGGTCAATTTTAGTAGACGGAACATGGCTTGAAACAGATCATAAATTAGTGCATACTTCAAGTGAAGTTGGAAAAGAACAGGGCGTGTAAAATACGGGCTGGATAAAATACACACAGCCTTTAAATAAACCACCAGAAACATGGTTCAAGAGGCCAAAATCAAAACAGACTGGGTCTAACATCACTGTCACTGACAAAAAAGTACTCTGTCATAACAATCATGAATATACTGTTGAAAAATTGTAAGATACACATTTCCAAGTGTTTCCCTAGTGCTTGGAGGTCAAAATGTACTTGACAGCACATAACTGACCCATTCAATTGTGTGAACAAACTACTAACTTTGGAATCCATTCATTTGGATTGTGGGTTACATCGCTAGCAACATTTACAACAAATTCAATGCCCACATTTTAAATATATTCAGGACTTCAGAGTGCAATCACCTTTTCGATGTGCTCATATCCATTGGCTCGTCTCCAGCTGGTAACTCCAGTTTGATGGTAGCTTTTACTTCTGCACTCTGCAGCAATCCTGGTATTTTATTGGACTCGGTCTTTAATAGAAGATCTCCGTCTTCTTTAATGTCCAACATTCCCTTTTCCAGCTTAATCTTTTTACTGTCCACGTCGTTCTGTGTCACCTCTCGTTCTAGTGTCCGCTTCCGACTTCTGGTTCGACAAGCTTCGTCTGTCATTGTGCCAATCTAGTACAGACACAGAAATAGTGTTTAGACGTGTTGCAAACAGAAAATTCAGTGCAAGATATAGTGTATACATACATATGCGAGTGTATATTAGAATAATTCCTATTTATTTCCACATGCAAACAAACATTTTATAGATGGCAACACTCCTTAGAGAATCAACATATTGGTCCTTACAAGGACATTTGTCAAGACCAGCTAAACAGTGTTGATGAAACTTTGCTCCCTGACCACGAACTAAAACGGATTGGGTCAGAAACTGATCAGACTGAACAGAATCTTCTCTCAGGCAAAGTTACGGTAGCCATAGAGGTTTTAAAAGATCTTTGTTATCGCAAGACCAAGCTTACTTTGAAACGATTGTTTAAACTAAGGTACGATTTGTCCATCACCTAAAACGACCATTTCAAGCGATATCGGTAGTTGAAGCCAGGAAAACTGTGGGTAGCTGCCTGCTTGGCCCTGCAAACAATTGGACAATGGATCAATTTCACTGTGACCAATGAAAATTTTGTAACCTGCCCGACTGATTTTCTGACCAATGTCGGATGAAAAATCGTTGGATAAACAAATGTTTAGGGCTCTCGAAACTCACAATAAACTTGATGGATTTCTAGGATCACACTGAAATTGGTCATTAAGGAGAGAAAAATCTTAAAGTCTATGGTAATTTTCAATTAAAGTCATATTTACTGGGGGGGGGGCACCACCAGTGAATATATTCTTAGCTAAGCCTATCTTTTTTTTTTTTTGGACACGCAACAAATTCTTTCGTCCATTAAAGTCTATGTAGTTTTTTGGTGGCAAAATCTGGCGAAAAATTTTGCTCCGCACTATTCAGTAGGGACTGCCCAACAGTTATCCTTTAAGAGTGGTGGCAGATGAGGCAACTGGGGTAGATTAGTCGACAAGCGACAAATCGCCTCTTCTTCGGGCGACTAATCTCCCCAAAAATGCCTTCCCGCCGGATAGAATGCTAGTCGCCGACGGGATGGCACTCTGAATGCTTAGTTTTCCAAAGTTGCCACAACTTCAAGCAACCTCAGAAAGCCGAAGCGATTCATGTGCCATTATGGCAGAGATTTATATTTTAGCCGGCGGGAAGGCATTTAGGGGAGATTAATCGCCCCAAGAAAAAGTGGTGATTTGCTGCTGGGTGACTAATCTCCCCCAGCAGCCTTGTCTGCCACCACCCTAAAGGTCTGCAAAGCTCCAAACATATATACAAAGTAGAGCAGGTCAAACGCAGTATCATTCTGCAAATTCAAGGTGCATTTATTTCATTAGTGTGGAAATAAATGCACCTTGAATTTGCAGAATTATACTGCGTTTGACCTTTTCTGACAACTTTTGTGATTGAATTATATGCTTCACTGGACGGAAGCAGCGAGAATTGGTCTTAAAATCGTGAAGGAATCCATTTCCTGGTCTGCTGAATTAATACAAAGTAGAGAGGTTGGTCAAAAACTGATCATTTGAGAAATTTGAGAATACATAAACCATGCAGCAATCTGCATGAATTGTTAGCCCTATGAGTTTACCTAGCAAACACCAATCTAAACAAAGATGGTTAATGCCAAAATATTGAAGTAAATATAGCAAATTGTTTTTCGGAACAACAAATACTGGAACAATAATAAATGGTGTTGCTATAATTGTAAATTAACCAAATCCTGGTGCCTATATAGCATACCTTAACTTTATTACTTGAGGACTTTAAAACATGAGCAGAACTGCTGAGTTTTATTTTAACTGCTCAACCTAAAAAAAAAAAAAAAAGGGATGGAGACCCGAGATGGTACTATGTACTGACATTACAAAAATCCACGTGACCCAACTGTTTTCCCAGGATGCTGTTGGGGACACAAAGGCACTTTATGAAAAACCGGTCTAAACTGGTTCTACACAACAAGCTGCAAACGGCATTAACCCCTTGCAGGGACAGGGACACTCAAGTGTTCCTCCCTTAACCCCCACCCCCTTTTCAGAAGGCCTGCTGCTTCTGGCATTCCTGTACAGAGACAGAGAGCACTACTTTGTTTTGTAGAACAGTGCTCTCTACTGGTGACTGATGCCATATCACACACACATCACGAATATTTAAGAAAACGTTACAATATCTTGCTAGATTTAAAGCTATTCCATGAAAACAACAGCACCAGTGCAATTCAGTGTTAAATGGAGAACGAAAAATGTGTTTATTGCAATATACCATAAAGGAGTCATACTCATGTCACAGAGGCCGTACGAACACTTACTCCTACTTTGTGACCCAAGAGCACATTTGCCGCTTGTTTTAATGCTTAAAGGAGAAACAAACCCTTAATAATAAAAACCATACCCCCCTACCCTACATAGATCCCCCCCCAGCCTAGCTAGAAATCTGTGAATTTTAAATCATTACTGATGAATCAGTAATGGATGCACGAAGGAAGGAAAAAAAGCATTCATACGCAAAACAAAAGGTTAATATTCTCAGATTTATTCAGCAACATTGCATATAGGAACCTAATCCTGAATCCGTATAAACCATTGCCATTTATAACTATGGACAAATCCAGACCACATCCACAAGTGCTCTCTCTGCCAGTCCTACTGTACAACAAACATGCATTTGTATTGGGATTAAACACTTTAGGAATAGCGGAGTAAATTAAAATGAATTTTAGAGGGTGGGACCAAGTGATTCTCTGGAGAGAAATTTTTGTGGGGAGAAGACAATTAAAAAAAAAAAAAAAAGTGAAACAGGTATTGCTACAATTCTGAAGCACATTAGGAAGGAGAGGAATCTTCACAGTGAATCAGCAGCGGGAGCAATGTGAGGAGGAGGGACACAGTTACACATACTAGCTCCTAGGGAATCAACCAGCCTACAGCTGCTTGCCAAAGCAGAAGGGGTTAAGCTCTGCCATTTTGGTGTGATTTGCCGATATGTCCGTTAAGGGTGTTGCTGATCAAAATGGCAGCTCCCCTGTTCAGACAAGGAGAAGAAGCTGACAGCTTTCTGAAAAAAAAGTTTGTGTGTAACTTACACCTTTAAGAAAAACAAACATTCTAATAGTAATTCTGAACAATAGAGGAGGAAAAAGGGGAGGAGGCAGGGAGCTTCCGCAACAACAGCACAATTAAAAAAAACTACTGTAACAGTGAAGAACTGACAAACAAACTGAGGGACTGAGCAGGAAAAATCTTTATTCTGTCTCCTAATAGCAAGTAGCCCCCGTAACATAAGCACTGCTACCGAAAAGTCAGTTATACTTTTACATTGAGAACAGTGACTTGACAGTTGTCAAGTAAGCCTATATTCTAGTTCTCTTTACAAAAGCTTTTAATTAGCTTCCATTTATGTTAACCCTTAGTATGTGCCACAGATCATAGACATGCGGGTCTCCAGTTTAATAGCTTCTCAGCTCAAGCATTTGTGAAAAACTTGCAGAGGGATTCAGCCTGTAAATCAGTGGGGATCAAAATTTGCCAAGAAAGGTTGAACCTCCAAGGGGCTCCTGAACTGAAACAGCACAACAACCAGTGACCTACATTGCAGCTAGATGTGACATCTGCTCAGTTTTGTTGTAGGTGGATAAGGTTTATCCATGCAACCGCTCAGGCACAAATCTGAGTTTGCTACAACACACACTCTTCTAAAAAAACTGGATCCTTGTGGCTCGGTTTCAGCCTGAGTAAAGTATGGGGATTCAGGGAGCTGCAGTTAAACATGTGGCTATTGTAGCAGGTTCTTAGAATTCATCAGCCTCAAAACTGGGATGTTTAATAGGTAGGTTATAATTTCACAATAGTTTACTACAGTATAGCTGATGGGTAACCACACATGAAACATGAACAGTAAAATACAACTCCAAATATATCCTGAGAGTAAAGAAAATTCGGGGCTTGCTGTGAATGGTTACCCAGTGGCTACAATAGTCTCAAGATGTGGGAGGTCAAAGCAGTCAGAGAATTCAGGCACAGTTGAAAAGATGCTCTCTACCCCCCCCCCAAAAAAAAAAAAAACAACAAACAAAATATCCTTGCACATGTATCCAGGTAAATTAAAATGTTTGAGTACTGTGCCTTTAAAGGTATCCTGTTTCGCTGGCTATAAACAGATGGACCAACAGACAATCCCCAAGAGCTTGGCTCAGGTTACAGGTCTGGTTCAATGGCCAGCAACAGACAAGTTGGGGGGGGGGTGAAAGATGTTCAGAACTGGAGGCCTCAGGGAAGAGCGACACAATTCACATGATCACCACCAGTCAATGGGGTTTCTCATTACACAGACCATACAGTTACAATACATCAGACTATTAGGGATAAGGTCACATTGGGCGAGGTCGAGTATAAATACACCAAAGAAACCACATGCGCATGATAATGTACATTTTTCAGCCTGCAGTTTTCGTTTCCCAACATGCATTTCTCTTTTTTTTTTCTTGTTCCCCACAATTCCACTCTGAAGAATTTGAGAATTTTCAGCAGAAAAGAAATTTACATGCAAAATGTAGCCAACTGATCATCAATACGCAGTGTAATTATGTCACCAGCAGACAACACCACAAAGACATATATGTGCATTCAATCTCACTAGTTTGGCCGCCATATTGAAAATATGCAGCGTATTTCTGAGAAGTGTATTTCCAAAACTGTATATTGGCGTTTCTGCTGAAAAATGCAAATACAGGTGTCTTGTGAAGGATGTTAAAGGGTAGTTCACCTTTGAGATAACTTTGAGTATGATGAAGAGAGTGATATTCTGAGACAATTTTTATTTTTTATTTTATTATTTGTGGGTTTTGAGTTATTTAGCTTTTTATTTAGCGGCTCTCCAGTTTTCAATTTCAGCAATCTGGTTGCTAGGGTCCAAATTACCCTAGCAACCATGTATTGATTTGAATAAGACACTGGAATTTGAATAGGAGAGGCCTGAATAGAAATATGAGCAATACTGATTAACAATACATTTGTAGCCTTACTGAAAATTGTTTTTTAGAAGGGGTCAGCGATGCCCATTTGAAATCTGCAAAGTGTCCTAAGAAAAAGGCAAATAACTATAAAAAAATAATGAAAACCAATTGAAAAGTTGCTTAGAATTGGTTATTCTATATAACATACTAAAAGTTAATTTAAAGGTGAACCACCTCTTTAAAGGAATTGTTCAGCAGAAAACTGCACCGGCCAGTGGTTATACCAGTGAGCACCATGGAACAATCCTCTTCCTACTTCGTGCGGCTGCCCCCAGGAGATTTGAAGCAAGAAGAAGACGGAAGAGGATGCTCATTGGTATAACCACTGGCCGGTGCAGTTTTCTGCTGATAGGAGCACCGCCCAGGGGTTTCAGGTAAAGGTGGCCATACACGGGCCGATAAAAAGCTGCCGACAGACCAAGTCGGCAGCTTATTGGCCCGTGTATGGGGGCCCCCGACGGGCTTCCCCGATCGAGATCTGGCCGAAAGTCGGCCAGATCTCGATCGGATGGGGTTAAAAATCCCGTCGGATTGCGGCCGCATCTGTTCGTTGATGCGGTCCCGCGATCCGACCGCCCGTTTGGCGAACGCTAGGATCCGATCGTTGGGCCCTAGGGCCCACGATCGGATCAGCCCGATATTGCCCACCTCAAGGTGGGCATATCGGAGGGAGATCCGCTCGTTTGGCGACATCGCCAAACGAGCGGATCTATCCGTGTATGGCCACCTTAAGTCAATACAATCACTTGCAGTTGCCTTACATTTGGCACCCCCAATTATACAATGCCTTTTCTTCTTTAAGCATGATGGACAATAATGATTCCTAAACATTCTGACTAACAAGTACACATCATTCATACAATGCAGCATACCACAAATAGGTGTGGTAACAATTCATAATTCTGTAGATAAGGCTGGTGCTATTCAACTTCTGTGGTACAGATGGACGGAATTTCTCTGGCCTATGCGGTGGAGGGCAGATAATTAAGTGTTGTGCCAGTGTTGACCACAATCTTTATAAACCACACCCACATTAAACCACACCCATGTTATCAAGGAAATACCGACATTAATGGTTTACACACACAGGGCTACTAGTACCTGCCATAGACAATACCGAGAATTGTCTCTGTTAAGCTACAACACACATAGGGGGTTAGGTATGGGACAGAATGCTCAGGACCTGGGCTTTTCCAGATAACCGATCTTTCCATAATTTGGATCTTCCTTTCTCAAGTCTATTAGAAAATCATGTAAAAATCAAATAAACCCAATAAACTGGTATTGCTTTCAATAAGGATTAATTATATGTTGGTTTGGATCAATTATAAGCTACTGTTTTATTATTAGAAAAAAAAAAAAGATAATTTAAAAAAAAATTTGGATTATTTCATTAAAATGGAATCTACCGTAATTCAGAGCTTTCTGGATAATGAGTTTCCGGATAACTGAATCCATACCTGTATTCATGGAAATCCATTTTTTATTTTGCTTGTTTTTTTTAAGTAAAAAAAAAAAGTCAGACCAAACAAGAATCCACTATTTGACTTTATCATTGAAAAGAACTTGAATTAAACGTGGGTCAAAAAAACAATTGCTCTGTGAGGCTACAAGTTAAGCTGGCCACAGATGCAAAGATCCGATCGTACGAATCAATGTATGATCGGACTTTACCATCTCCCGACCTACCACTAACCATTCAGATCAAAGTCTTACCATTCCAACCAAATAAAGCAGTTAAAGAACAGATCAGCCAATGTTCTGCCCCTGACAGCAATCGTACGATAGACAAAGCTAGTGACAGTCTCCCACTGAAAATCGTACGATCGGCAATACATGCAGAGATATTATCCGCAGCCGACAGAAATTTTCTAACCTGTCCGATTGACCAAACGACCGATCTCTGCCGGATGAAAAATGTCGGGACTCTCCACACACGTTCCGAAACTCGTACGAATCCTCGATTCGTACGAAGAGATCTTTGCGTCTATGGCCAGCTTTAGGGTTACTTTAATTACTTATCTTTCTATTATCCTCCTCATCTTCCAGTCTCTTGTCCAAACCACTTAAAGGGTTTCTGCCACAGGAAATCTCTCCCACCCCCCCCCCCCCAAAGTTAATAGTACTGCTCAAGCATAATTCTGCAGTGAAATCCATTTTCTCAAACAGCAAACAGATACTTAATTTTTAAACATGTTATTAGTTTCCCAGATTCCCTCTTGTGACTTGTGCTTTAATAAACTTCAGTCACTCTTTACTGTGCACTGCACACCCACTCTATTTTCCTCACCCTTAGCAGTCTATGAACAGAACAATGGGAAGGTAACCACTCCCCTACACCTACATTGCTAAAAATGGGTTGGTATGGTAGTCTGCTCGCATCCAACCAATACACCAAGCTGGTTTATCAGCATCAATATGCCTTGCATGTTCTGTGATTAAAGAGGAACAACAGAAAATCTACTTTAAATATGTTTAAAAAATAAATAAATAATAGGTTTGGTCTTGGGGAAAAATAAATGTGTATCCAGAAAAAACAAAGACACGGTTTATAACCAAAACATGTTAATTTCATTAACATTGATAATATTTTTTTATTCAATTTTGATGACTGCTCCACAAAATGATTTTAAAGGACAGTTGTCACGGATCTTTGATTGCCTTTCAACACAGTCCCAGTTTTACAAGGCATTAACCTACTATAAGCTGGAGACATTAATAAGGAAACACATTGTAAGGTGATCACATAAAATATAGCAATGGGAGTGTTAAAAGTTACCCAGGAAACCTTGGCCTTGGTCAGACAAGGCCCAGTGTGTCCAGGGAGTGACACAGCACAGACAGACAAACTGGGTGAGGGGGGGGTGGGCAGAGAAGTGTGTGTGGGGGGGGGGGGAACCGAATGTACCCAGAAGAAACATACACCATAACTTATTAAGCAAATTGTCATCCACATTGGCAAGTTGCATGTAGGTTACAATCTGGTCACTTCCATTATGTAATTACATAAACTAAAATAAGAGTAATTCACAAAACTAATAGGAAGCAAATTGTGGTCTAGAAGCCCCAACCCCTCATTCAAGAGAGCAAAAAACTCTAAAATGTAAAATTAGGTGATGAGCACTTCCATAGCTCCCTGCAGCAACAATGGCATTAGTATATGTCCACATGTGTAGGAGTAATAAACAAAAGGATGCCTGAAACAACTCGTGCATTAATGATGCTGCATATAGCAGACATGCACATTATCTTACCTGATAAGAAGTTACGGTTAAACACACTCGCACCTGTACTTTGATTAGTTGCCCTTTATAATGGCTCAATTGGAAAGATGTTGGTATTTAATTTCTACAGCATAGTTAAAGAGCATGGGTCAAACAAAGCTAGTCTAACAGTTCAGTCCCATGCAGTGGCATAATTATAGAGAAAGCAGACCCTCAAAGCCAGCTTGCTATAGTATTAAAATCCCCCCGCCCCCTTCACGAGAATGTGGTGCGAGAGGGGGCTCAACCAGCAGAGTGGGAGAGGTAATGCGCACTGGACCCCTCTAATTTTTTTTATTTGGCAGGGCGGCCGCCACTAGCCAAAGTCATCACTGCACAAGGGGGGGGCCTGGGGAGAACGCACTAATAGGCAACTGAAGTCTTTGCAAATTATATTAGCACAAGGTGATTATTGATTTTTATTGCCAATCAAGGATCAATTGTCTGCTGAAATGGTAAAGTACAGTAGTTTACAGTCATGATCCTCCCTTGTATGGTTACAGTCAAGATATTTGGTTCTACAGGAGGCATAATTGCTTTTGATAAAGATAATGCAACTGGTCATCTGTTGTAAAATTGTATTTAGCTTTATTGTCCAGCAGTTATTTGGTGCTAGGGCACATTTTACCATAGCAACCAGACTGCAGTGCAAGAGTGGAATGAATAGGAATAGAAAATGTAAAAAAAATATGCAATAAAATGTAATTCCCTCCATGCAACTTTTTTTTTTTTTGATTGATGAATTGAGTTAGTGACTCTCAAGTGGCAAAAGAAAGCAATTTATACAACAACAAAAAAAAACCTAGCTATAAAAGGACATTCTATCACATAATAAAAGTTAACCTAAAGTTCATTTCCCCTTTAAGTTTGATCTCACTGCATAGTATAGCTGGATGATGGTGATGGCTAAAAAGTATAAAATATTCCCTACCCACACCGTCACCACATTCTGTATATACTTACACTCCAGCCCTAAATAATGTAGCTTGCTCTGCTATGTGCATTTGCTTTACTAATGCAAGGTCTACTTTTAATAATGATATCCCATTATGATCTACATCGATAAAACATGGTTAGCATTCTGTTCCATGGAAAATATTACTTAAATATTGATTTCTGAGAAAATGTGTATTGCTATATTTAACAAACAACCATTTCTTATGTAACCCTAATAAATATCTTAATGAAAAGCAAATGATTTTGTTGACAGTATATTGAGATCCGATTACCAGCTAAAGGTCTACTGGTAGATCTACCTTTTGGGCACCCCTGATTTAGGGCCATGCTACCCATAGTTTTCCTGGCTTCAACTAGACAATATTGCTTGAAATGTTTAGTTTTTTTTATCTTGGACTTATGATAACAAAAAGATGTTTTTAAAATAATAATAATAATTTTAATAATAATCTATGGCCACCTTTAAAGGGATACTGTCATGGGAAAACATGTTTTTTTCAAAATGCATCGTTAATAGTGCTGCTCCAGCAGAATTCGGCACTGAAATCAGTTTCTCAAAAGAGAAAAACGATTTATTTTTTTATATTTAATCTTGAAATCTGACATGGGGCTAGACTTAAAATGGCCATAGATGCAAAGATCTGATGTTTGAATCCTCAAACAATCGGACTTCCCCATCTCCCGACCTGCCACTAACCAATCAGATCAAATAAAGTAGAAAAGAACAGATCAGCCAATGTTCTGCCCCTGACAGCAATCGTAGGAAAGTTATGTCTGACCAAAGCTAGTGACAGTCTCCCACTGAAAATCATACGATCTGCAATACATGCAGAGATATTATCGGCAGCCGACAGAAATCCTTTAACCTCTCCGATTGACCATATGACGATCTCCACGGGAAGAAAAATGTCAGGACTCTCCACACACGGTCCAAAAAAAGTACGAATCGAGGATTTGTACAATCGGATCTTTGCGTCTATGGCCAGCTATATTGTCAGTTTCCCAGCTGCCCCCAATCATGCGACTTGGGCTCTGATAAACATCAGTCATTCTTTACTGCTGAACTGCAAGTTGGAGTGCTATCACCCCGCTCCCCCCCCCAGCAGCCTAACAAAAGGAACAATGGGAAGGTAACCAGATAACAGCTCCATAACACAAGATAACAGCTTCCTGGTAGATCTAAGAACAGCACTCCATAGTAAAAAAAGCAAAGTCCCACTGAGACACGTTCAGTTAAGCTCCCCATAGACGCGACGATTCTTCTTGCCGAACGACAATTTTAGGGAAGCCTGACCAATCCTTCGAAATTATCGTGCGGTTAGTGGGATTCGAACGATCGTACATCTTACAATTTTTCGGCAAACATCTGTCAGGAAATTGATCGGCCAGGTCAAAAAATCTTTGTCGGTCCCAGTGCAATCTATCTATGTTTGCAGGGCTAAGCAATCAGCTCCGCTTTGTTTTCCTGGCAAATTGGTCTTTTTAGTTGATGGTAAATTCGTACGATCGTTCTCAGAAGATCGTGGTCTCACAATCAGGATCTGATCTTTTAAAAATCTCAACATCTATGGCCAGCTTTACACTGAGTTGGAGAAACAACAGCCTGCCAGAAAGCAGTTCCGTCCTAAAGTGCTGGCGCTTTCTTAAACACATGACCAGGCAAAATGACCTGAGATGGCTGCCTACACACCAATATTATAAATTTAAAAAAAAATACACTTGCTGGTTCAGGAATAAAATTTTAGATGGTGAATTATTTGCAGTGTAAACAGTGTAATTTAGAAATAAAAACTACACCATAAAAATCATGACAGAATTTAAGGTGGCCATAGACATAACAATTACGATCCTTTTCAATAGATATTTAGTGCTGTATTGTCAGATATACATGTAGAAACAGTAGAAATATACATGTGACTGATATCAGTCTGCTTGTCTCCTGCCATACATGCACCCAATTATCTATGCGTCTATGGCAACTTTTACCTGAAGCCATTCTGAGCATCCACAATTGCAGAGAATTTTCTGGCATTTTAGTGCTGCTCCAAAACACAGGCAACATTGCACAATTGCACTTAGTCTGCTTATGATGTCCTGAAAATGGAAATGGGTGGCATCCACAGATCTCACATAGGTTCCTAGGATGGGCTGCTGAGGAGCACCTGTGGATACCCCCCATAAGGGATATTAGAAAATGTTCCTGCCCTTCAGTTGAAAGAATGAAGGGTAAAAATCAAGTAAGCCATAAAATAAAGTGAAAGCCCTTAGAGCCCTTGAGTAAAATAGACTGCCACTCTGCAACCCTACAAAACCACATGTAATACAGGAGTCTAAAGGACTATGTACTGTAAAGCTTTTAAAGCCCCTGGCTTTAAAAAGAGCACTGTTGTAATGGTGTAATGAGCACCGTTTTGAGACAGTAAACGCAAAGTTTCTAATAAAGCTCAGGCGGTCACCAGATCAAACCTCAACCTTACTGACTTCTAATATGTCACTAGGGAGCCACCCGTTGACTCCTCCTTTCTGTTACCTAGCAACTTCCTGAAAGGAACATCTCAGACAATAGTGTGATCCCTGATCAACGGCTTTGTTACAGAAGTGGCTCTAAAACCTTCCTACATATGCTTGTACTAACAAAATGGCAATATACCGCCAGACGGGAATAGCAGTCACTTTCCACAGACCTACCCAACTTGGTAACTTAATTTATAACCTATCCACAAGGAAAAAAACCAGAGCAATTAGTTCATAGTAAAAACTCAAGTAGACAAACAGCAGTAATATTTAGGCACATCAGTGAAATGATCTGCCACTTGGTCTATACTGCTGCCTGTGTGCTGAAGGTGTTAGCAATAGACACGTACTGGCACATAGAGACGCTCTGTTTTCGCAAACTTCTTTAAGGCTGAAGGTGTCAATAGACGTACTGACTTGCCAGTACTAAAGAAGTATGGCGTCACTACGTTCCAGTACGTGTCTATTGCTAACACCTTACTGCTACAATTACTCGATTCCTGTAATTTAATGTTACTGGTTCAAAGAATGTCGGGCTGAATGGTCGGCCCCCACACATTTTCACCTCACCCAATCTGCCCCTCGTTGCAAAAAGTTTGGGCACCCCTGGTATAAGCACTGCATGACTGGGGTCCCTGTCTGACTTCTGCCAACGGGGAGCATGCTTCCCAATTATGAAGTGATGTATGTCAGGGAAGGTATTTTGACCTCTGGTTTACCCAGGGAGCAATGAAGCAGTCCAATCACCTTGTGTTCCACAGAGTAACGTGACATGCTGTGTTTTCTCCTCCGGAGTAAATATACTGGCAATGAGAACGCCAATCAATAACTCTGCATGTTTAGACTAAAATCCAACCCAGGTGAACAAGTGACAAGTGAATGCTATGTTGTTGCTGAAACAGAGTGGATAACATGAGATTGTTGCTTTCTCCACTTGCATATGTACACTGGAGAAAAAAAATCCCTTTCAGACAAAAGCATATCTGCTATGAGCCATCCCACCCCGATAGATTTGTCTGAAAAGTAGCCAAATATCTGGGACCTGGAAAATTTCCCATCGAACTAAGACTGCATCAGCCTCCATTATAATAGACTGTTTGACCCCTGGGCCAACAATCAAATACGTTTCCAAACAATCAGATCATTAAAGTGGACCTGTCACCTACACATAAAAAGCTGCACAATGAAAGTCCTTTGCAAATTAAATATGGAACACCAAATTTTTTTTTCATTAAAACATCCATACCTGTTATAAAGTTGTTTAAAATCTGAACTGTCAATCAAATATTACCTGCCCCACCTCTATGCCCGTGGCATAGAGGAGGGGCAGTCAATTACTTTCACTTTCCATTCAGCACTTCCTACATGTCACTGCTCTCCTCACATTCCCCCTTCCCTCCTCAGGCTCTATAATTGTGTAGGGCACTGCACATGGACATTAGGTCCCCCATTCTGGTGCATACACAAGATTTTGGGGTGATACACAATTTCCCTTAATAACCGTGTCCACAAAATGGCAGCTGCCTGCTTGCTGTGATTGTATAATTCCAAGACAGAAGGAAACAAAATTTAAATAATAAATACAGTGTAAATAAAGTTTATTTTGCTCAACTAACATGATAGAAAAGAATTTGAAATTATTTCTTAGGGTGACAGGTCCCCTTTAAAGAGTACAGCCTGCTTTTTGCACTTTAGTGTATGCAATCAGGATCAATCAAAATGTCACACATGCCATAGCCTACCTACTTGCAAAAATAGGATTTCAAACAACAATAGATTTCTGTTCAAGGGAATTGACCGTGGAAAAATAAGTTTGCAAAATAAAAAAAAATTACGTTTCACATTCCCTCTCTGGTAGTAGATGCAAAACAACCAGAAAAATAAGCAGCAGTCAATTGGTGTGTGCAAAAAACTTTCACACTGCCAACTGTATGGCTATACAGACTGAATATACCTCAGTGGATCAAGAACTTGTAAATATATTTGTTGGATAGCTTTTTTTAGTGGGTTCTGTAAAGTATGTGAAAGACTTGCCTTAAAGGAGAACATAACCCCCAATGAGAAAAGCCCCATCCACTAACCCCCAATAATTTCCCCTCCCTGTATATTGTGCATTAGTACAAAAACTGTCCCCAAATGTCAGTCTCACTTCTTCATGCAGAGTAGTATAGTGGAGCTCTAGGACGCCATCTTCTGCTTCTGTTTTTTTCACAAAGAGACTGCAACAATGAGCTTTTTGGAGTCAGTCTGGAATTTGCACCAATTGAGCATGTGCGGGGAAAAGCGACGAAAACACCCTGGAGTTTCGCTGCGTTACTCTGCATGAAGAAGTGAGTGTGACATTTAGGGACACTTTTTGCACTAATTCGGGGCAGAGCAGAGACCATCACAATATGGTGGTTCAAGGCAAGGGATGTAAAATGGCAATATTTACTTAAACACACATATTTTATATACACACACACACATTTTATGCCATTTCATTTGATATAAACTATCTGCTGCTTAAGTGTTCATTGTGAGAGTATAGTTTTCCTTTAAAGGAACAGTAACATCTGTTCGCTCGATCTCTCCTCCCTGGCCATCTTCTATTGAAGGCAGGGAGGAGAAAGCTAGCGCTGCCAGATGGATCGTCGCCATGTCTCCTTTACAGAAGAGGAGCGCAAGCGGAGTATCGGTAAGATATTTTTTAATAAAGTCTCTGCAAATGTAAAGTTAAATGTGTGCTGGTGTTTATTTTTCGTTAAGGGCAAACAAATTTTTATATATATATATAAAAAACTCATGTTACTTTTCCTTTAAGGAGGAGGAAGAAACACGTTACGCCAGTGGCACAACAAAACTATTGCCTATTCGTATAATTAAAAATGCATCAAATTATCAACTGACAACTGCATGTCCTTTGTTTGGCATGACTAGAGTAAAAGCAGAGGCAGTTTATGGAAATGCAAGGAACCTAATCTCAGTACAATGTAAATTAGGCATGTTCCCCTGTAACCCTTCACCAGATGTTGTGCTACTGGTCTAATAGCGGAGGAGTGGGGTTGTTCTGAATTGCAAATAAAGGGTCACAAACCGGACAAACCTATATCTTTATCAAGAAAACTTTTTGGACAAGAGAGACCCCAAATTAACCTGGGGCAAAAGGCACTCTGTCGAGCTTTAAAGTATCCTCTTTGGTAAAACATTTTCCATGTGATGCACAGCTAAGGTTGCCTTGTGATTTCAGTTCAATTCTATGACATGTATAGATGCAAATCTGAATTAAGATTGAGAATATTGGAGGAAGCTTCCCAAATTGTCATTCCTAAATGCTCATAGAATTCCAGCTTCAAATTTTGAATGGAATTATGCGTATAACTTCATTTTCTCTGCTCTAACTGGTATTTTACTTGTATTAATAGCTTTATTTTGGTTTTCAAATAAATTCAGTGGCAGTAATCTACTAACACTGGTGCAAATAGATCAAGCTTGTAGAACATTAGATTTGAAGCCTAAAAGTGGCCATACACCACAAGCAGATATCCCCCCCCCCATATGCCCACCTAAGGTAGGCGACATTGGCTTAAGTCAATCATTGGTCCAAGAGTAATGTTCTTATTACAACAGTAGAAGTGTGTTTCTTGGTTTGATTGAAAAAGCACAAGTGCCCAATCAACATCTGGGCAATTTTTGGACAGATGACAGTCAGGTGGGCCTACTGGAGTGCCCCATACACGGGCTGATAAGCTGTAGATTTGTTTCCTTTAGACCAATTTAGCAGCTTAAGGGTAAGGACACACTGGCAGATTCGGAGAGATTAGTTGCCCCTGCAACAAATCGACTCTTCTTCGGGCGACAATCTCCTCGAACTGCCTTCCTGCCGGCTATAATGAAAAATCGCCAGTGGGATGGCACTCGCGGCACTTCGTTTTGCAAAATCGCCACAGCAACTTTGTTAGCAAAATTAAACAAATTATTTGTATAGAAGACTGCATTAAAATTAAGTAAATACAATGATTAAGCCCACCCAACAAAATGTATTGTTATAATTGCAGATGAAACAAAATTATAGAGTTTAGAAGTGCTAGTCAGAACCCAGGTTGAACTACTTTCTCACAACCCCGCAAACAACTCCCCCACACACTAAACATAAAAGCAACTCCATCACACACCCACTGAGACTGTCCACATTATGTCTACCAACAAAACAGAGTACTGCAAATGAAATGAGCTATAACTGACCATTGTAATTCAACTGCAAGCTTGAAGGGCCTTTTGTTAGGTATCAAGTCAACTCCCACTTTCATTGCTCATATAAAAGGGATGTAAAACTTGAGGTCTGATTAAACACAGTGCATCTTCAATATGCAGTAAAAGTGCTTATAAGTATTCATGTGAACCTAGTACAAAGCATGCTGAAGGAGGGTTTGTGTTGCGGAGACCCCCTTACAATACAAAAGAACCCTTAAATGGGAGCTTAATTACGAACTTCTGTACTAGAAGGCCGGAAATTGGAAAACACATCACAATGATCTAGATAAACTAGTCTAACTAAAACTATAAATGCAACATATTACTTATAAAAATGTTATAAATAAGTTCCCAACTTTTAACAAAGTTTCATTTAGGAGCAAACAAGGAAGTCTGCAAATGCATACATATCCAAATCTTTGATCATACAGAGATTTTTTAAAAACACTAGTAGGGAAAGCAAAAAGCTAGAGTAAACAAAATATTAAACTGAATTGTAGCCGGCGGAGAAGTGTTAAGACTACATTATACTTTGTATCATTGTTAATGATTCTAAGTAAACTGAATCAATACAAATATGACCTGGAAATTAGCAAATACCAATTAATAGTGTAAATTTCTGCTTCTCTTTATAAATAAAATGCTGTCTAATGACCTTACAGCCATGAGGGCATAAAAACTGATGTAAAAAGTATAAACAAATTAGTACAGGCCTTTTGACCAGATGGTCTTATAGCACAAAAGATAGAGCATGCAAGATGGCAAATATGACCTTCTCCCTGACCCTAGTCAAACACTGTGAATAATTATTTTAAAGGGTTTGTTCACCTTTAGGGGTGAATTCCATGGCGCGGCTTGTTTCCTATACGACATGATGAGAGGAAGCGGATGTGCCGAATATAATGTAAGGAAAAGGAATGTTGGACCTACACGCTGCATGCATCCAACACAACACAACTGATGGAAGACTCAACGTGCGGCGTTTGCATCAGACAGTCGTATCGGATGCCCACAGCTTGTAGGTCCAACATTCCTATTACTTACATTATATTTGGCGCATCCGTCTCGTTGCATCAGATTCCTCTCATTGCGTCAAGCTGCGCCGTGGCATTCAGCCCTTAAAATAGCTTTTGTTATGACGTGGAGAGTGATATTCTGAGACAAATTACCCTAACAATCAGGCATTGATCTAAATGAGAGAGGCTTAATAAAAAGTAGCAACAACAATACATTTGCAGCCTTACAGAGTATTTGTTTTTAGATGAGTGACTGACCCCCATTTGAAAGGTGGAAAGGGTCAGACGTAAAACAGAAATAATTTATATAAATAAAAAAAAAAAAAAAGAACCACCCCTTTACACTAGTTTTGTATAAGGAGGAATCCAATATAAACTATGACCATATCCAAAACATATGGAAACAGCATTGCCTCTTTGGTGGATAATCTAGATCACTTCAGCTGTGGGAGAGACTAGGGGTCAACTTTGAGAACGGAGAATTTAAAATTACTTTTACACCAGAGAATAGAGAAGCACTAAAATAAATAAAATCCTCCGAGATCTGAAAACAAATGTATCCAACCAGTCTTAGAAGAGCTTTCAACTGATTTTTAATATGCAGGTTTTTTATTATTCAAAAAAAAATAAACACATAAAACCTATGAACTCCTGGGACACTTTCCACCTCCCCTGGAGGCATCTGCCCCCACAACCCTCCCCTGCCAGCAGCATCTCAGTTCCCACCCACATTAACCCAACAGATGCCGCAAAAAAAAAAAAAATCAACGTGGCCCCCAGTCTTCTTAAAACACAAGGGTAGCTAGATGAACGAGGCAGCTAAACCGTTCTAACACGTTGCTTCCGGAGAACACACGAAATCTATGGGTTGTAATGATAAGCACGAGGTATAAATGGAATGGCTATAGCCGGAAGGGTGATCATGAATTGAGCTTACAAGTGGGGTGCCAGAGCCTAACCAGCATCTATGAAAAGAAGAAGCATGTGTGTCAGTAGCTCAAATTAGATAATAAGTTTGTTAGAAATGCAAGTCTCCCACAGCACAAGTTTCTAACAGCAGCGTCCCGTGCCCGGTTTTACCCTGTTCCTGAATCGGCGGCTTCCGGTAGTCCAAGCCGAGGCCCCCCGGTAGTCCTGGCCTCTGCTCACGCTGCCAAATAATGCGCCTCTTACACATGTAGGCTCCGGCCGCCTCCTGCCGCGCATGCGTACCCGGCTATTTAATCCGCTGTATACCCCCAAACAGGGAAGCAGGGTCTTAAAGGAGACAGCAGTATGAGACTATGAGTGTAAAAGTGCGTCCCAGTAAAACCATGCGGACGGAGCACGAACTGCAAGGACAAGTTTACCCCTCCCACCGACCGGAACAAGCCCATAAAAGTGCGAAACCGGGGCTAATTCCATCATTCCTTTGATAACAACAACGTCCATGACAGAGGGACAAACGCTTGAATTATGCCACACCTTCCTGAACTACAACTCCCAGAATGCCCTCTGGGTTTGTCATCACGAAGTTTGCCCGTCCACAGCAATCTCTTACTAGTGCTATTCACTTCTGTCGTTGTGACAGCTTTTTTTAAAGTATTCGATTGTAAGCTCCTCTTGCACATAAAGGATCACGTGGAGGAGTGTTTGTTTAATCTCAGCAGGGATCCTTCCGCTGATAGGGGGCATGTGACATTCCACAGGCATGGCAGCAAAAGGGTTAATGATCCTACTAGGCGTTTCCATGAGGAAATGACTGCTATTGTAATTTATAGGGCTAGCCCTGACTGTTCCAGATATTCTGGAATGAAATGTGACATGGCCTAAGAAATAGGGCAATTCCCCTAATCCCTACTCTTGTTGCGAGATGAGAAGGAGGGGGCACAGGAGCAACATATATTAGAGCTGCATTATGGAGAACATTTAGGATACTATCTAAAGAAATAAATGGTTAATTGAAACCACAAGTTGCTTTATAAAAAATGTTTTAATAGTAACCTTACCTTTCCAAATGATGTTAGTAGAAAAAAAACGCTTCAAAACATACAGGCTGGTTAGTTGGCTCCAAATAAAATTGACAATAGTGTGACAGGTGAAGGCACTTACATTGTACACTCCACTGGAGCAGGGACTAATGTGAAGATCTGTAAATTGCAGTAGAATGTGCCAGCATCATATAGAGGATACAGGTAAGGGACCAGTTATCCAGAATGCATGTGACCTGTGGTTTTCCACATTCTTTCTGTAATTTGGATTTTCATACCTTTAGTCTACTAAAAAAAAAAAAATCATGTAAACATTACATTTCTACTTCCAATAAAGATTTATTTTATCCTAATTTGGCTTATGTACAAGGTACGGTTTTATTATTATAAAGAAAAAATAATTCATTTTTTAAAATGTGGATTATTTGGATAGAATTGGGTCTATGGAAGACTGCCTTTTTTAACAAGTTTAATTATTTTAACAAATATTTCTATGTATGCACTCATATACAGGTATGGGACCCATTATCCAGAAAGCTCAGAATTACAGAAAGGTCCGTAGGCCATAGGAGCAAATTCACTAACTGGCGAAGTGGCTAAAGCTAGCGAAAATTCACCAGTGTTAAGTAATTTTGCCACTTCACCAATTTACTAAAAGTGTCCCTGGCGAAAATTCACTAGCGAAGTAGATAGACTAGCACAACTTTGCAGCCTAACGCCAGGCGAAGTTGCACTCTGGCGAAAGGGGCGAAACTACGCAATTTTTTTCCTGAACGTTACGTCTTTCACCAGAGTTTAGGTCAGACCAGGCGAACTGCAATAAAGTAGATAGGAGTATGTAAAAAAAATAAAAATAAATAAAAAATTGAAAATTTTCCTAAGTCCCAAAAAAACGCTGGAGTTTTTTACTTTTTATAGGGCGATAGGCTGAAAAAGATTGGAAATTTTGTTTAGGGTACCCTCCTCCCTCCCTACTTATGTTAACATATGGCACCTAAACTATACTGTGGGCACATGTGTAGGGCATTAGAACACCTCTATTTAATTGTATTAAGGTTCCCTGGGCTTGTGTAGTGTTATTTATTTGCTGCAGCATACACGTCCATTCAAACTTCTATTTCGCGTTGTATGCAAATTTCCGATCGCTAGCGTAACTTTGAACCGCTGATCATAACATCGCTAGCGCAACTTCGCAAATGATCAGTAGCGCAGCCCTGGCGAATTTACACCTGGATAAGTGCGGCAAAGTCAACACTGGCGCAACTTTGAAGGTAAGTAAATTTGCCCCATAGACTCCCATTTTATGTAAATCTAAATTTTAAAAATAATTAACTTTTTCTCTGTAATATTAGAACAGTAGCTTGTACTTGATCCCAAGTAAGATATAATTAATCCTTATTGGAGGCAAAACCAGACTATTTTATTTTTTTTATGTTAAAATGATTTACTATTCAGCTTAAGGTATGAAGATCCAAATTATGAAAAGCTTAGTTACCTGGAAAGCCCCAGGTCTCAAGCATTCTGGATAACAGGTCCCATACCTGTATATGTTATATGCAATATAGATTGCCTGTTTGGGCAAATGCTTATATATTATTGAAGATATTTCCAGTAAATGGCTGAAGCATGACAAAATATAGACTTTCATATATCCAACATTGACCAAAAACATGGATCAAAAAAATAAAATTAATAAAAAACAGGAAAGAAGGGGGGAAAAAAGCTCTTACAGATTAGTTTCTTGCTCTGTTCCCCTGTAGTTCAATTATAATGCATTCAACTGCAAGGGAGCGCAACAAGAAACGCATTACATTCATTTGAATAAGGCCATACACAGGCACTGATAAGTGCCAAATGCAGATGGAGTGCAACATGCTGCCAACTGTGTTTAGACCTTATGAGCGCCTGTGTGTGTATGGCCTTATTTAAATGAATGTAAAGAGTTTCTTGTTGCGCTCCCTTGCAGTCAAATGCATTACAATTGAATGCAGGGGAACAGAGTAAGAAACGCTCATCTGTTAGAGCCCTAAGGCCAATGCCACATACTGTGTTTTCTTAACTGGTGGATAAAAGGCCAATCTGTTGCTTGTGTAGTGAAAGGAATGAATGATATGCCTGTCACTGTGCACAGATTTTGGCCAGGAAGCACAAACACAACCATCTGGCCAAAATTCAACCTGTGCCCAGTGACAGGTGGAGGCATAATTTCCATTACTACACATGGGAAAGATGCAGGACGCACCTACTTTTCCATGCCAGCAAAAATGCAGTCTGCCCATTAGCCACCCTAAGGCAAATAGCACACTGTGGGCTTTTTCCACCAACATAAAATGGTAAAGGACAGGCCAGTCCTATGTGCAGTAGCCAGAATATTCAGGCCGAAATCCACCCCAGTGTGCAGCAACAGCCAGATCTCATCTTCTCTTAACATACATACACAGGATAGACCAACCTTTTCTATATTATCATTTTTACGCCAGAAGTGGAAATGCACAGTATGACATAAGCTTAAGGCTAGGGCCACACGGCGCGATTTTGCCGCGATTCTGCGCTGGGCGAGTTGCGAGTTACGAGTCGCTGCGGTTTTTAAGCCGAAATAGCTTTGTTAACTTTGGCGCTGGCGTCAATGCAAATCGCGGCGAAATCGCTGCGCTAATTCACACGCGGCGATTCTTTTTCTACTGTCGCCCGGAAACGCCCAGCGAGGCAACTTCGGGCGACAATAGAAAACGAATCGCCGCGTGTGAATTAGCGCAGCGATTTCGCCGCGATTTGCATTGACGCCAGCGCCAAAGTCAACAAAGCTATTTCGGCTTAAAAACCGCAGCGACTCGCAACTCGCCCAGCGCAGAATCGCGGCAAAATCGCGCCGTGTGGCCCTAGCCTAAAGGTGGTCACACACAGAGAGATAAGCTCGTTTGACAATGTTGGCCAAACTAGCGGATCTCTCCCCAATGTGCCCACCTTGAGATATCGGGCTAAGATTGTGGGCCCTTTATAATGCAGCAGTACGAGCGGTCGGATCGCGGGACTGCATCAACTAACAGATGAGGTCAGTAATCAGAAAGGATTGGGGAAGCCCGTTGGAGGGCTCTGTCAGAAGCTTTATCGGCCCGTGTATGGCCACCTTTAGGATAGGTCTAAACATTTTTTGCTGTATGCAGATTTATGTATCCTGCCCACAATAATGCAAATTTAATGGACACCATCACCAACATGGAACTTTTTCTGCAAGCACAAATCGACATCTGTTGTACAGATCCATAGGGCTGCATGACATTAGCTGCATTTCTTTGAAGCCTAAAACTTTCTTTTCTAAAGGCTAATGGTCCATAGGTTTATACAATGGAAAACAGCAACAGTCAAAGTCCTCCTGCCAATGCATATGAAGCAATGAGTCAGAGCACAGTACAAAAATGCTCAAGAAGGTTTGTGGGTCCAAAGCTTGTGCTTTAGATGGGGGGGTTCTTGTTGATTAAAGGGGAACTATCGTGAAAATGAAAATGTAATATAAGCTTCAGCACACAAATTATAAACTTTGTTCATACAATCAATTAAATAAATATTCTGCATAATTTCTGAATAAAGCAAGTTTATGTTCACTATTCCTCTCTCAGCATCTGTTTTTATTCATTCAGGAGATGGGTGTCAGATTTCCATTGACAGTAAGATCCAATATATCTTATAGAGGGGCTTCCTTTCCTAGCAGATAAATTAGAGCTCACTCAAATAACGGATTCCAGTACAGGTATGGGATCTGTTATCCAGAATAATCGGGGCCTATGGTTTTCCTGGATAACAGATCTTTCTGTAATTTAGATCTGGATACCTTAAGTCTACTAGAAATCATGTAAACATAAAATAAACCCAATAGGCTGGATTTGCTTCCAATAAGGATTAATTATATCTTAGCTTGGATAACATGCAAGACAATGCTTTATTATTACAGAGAAAAGGGAAAACATGTAAAAAGAAAAAAAATTGTATTTAGAAAGTTTCTATTTTCAGTATGTTGAAGCTTATATGAAACTCTTTCGAATAGTTCCCCTTTAAAAAAAAATGTGACAGGGCCTTTTTGACCGCTACTGTTCTCCTCTAGAGAGAAATGACAAGAAAAATGTACCAAAACATTGGAATCACAAAGACACATCCCTAGCCAGAATTTGTTTACATCTATACTACTACTCAGTTGAACCATTTCTAGCGGCTACAACCATGAATTTTATATTAAAATTTTACTGCAAGTGTCATGCAATTTCAGTGCAACACATAGGAAGTAATTTAATTCACAAGGGGGTAGTTGAAAGTTCATTTAACTATAAGCTGTATATATCAAAATTAGTATATTGTGCTTATGTGTATTTGCCAACACAAGTAAACATTTAAGTTCTATATATATATATATATATATATATATATATATATATATATATATATATATATATATATATATATATATATATATATATATATTATTTATTTTTTTTTTATTTTTTTTTTAATATACAGTATAACCCCCATTTTAGGTTTTTCACGGGACCAGAAAAAAATCCGGGAAAATGTAAAATCAGGGAAATGTATTATGCATAATATATAGGTGGGACCATGAAACAACAATGTAACATGGGGGTTGTACTGTACTCTGAATGTGTAATATTTCAGTGTGTGTCTTTTAAAAATCCAACAATGAAACAAATGTGTTAAATACAATTCTAAATGCTTGTGGGTACAAACAGGCAATACAAAATGAGATTATGTAGCCTCTGCATTTAAGTGTATTAAAGCCTGCCTCTTACACAGACAAAAATGCATGAAAAGAAACACGGTCCATGTGCAAGATTAAGAAAAAAAAAGAAATAGTCAGTTTTTTGGTTCTTCAACCATAGGGCATATAGATATAGGAACTAAGAAGTGCACTTTTCTGTGCAGATCAATTGAACTTAGGAAGGGAGTAGATCCGCTTCTCTCAGCCTGCAAAAAGACAAAAAAACTAACCCCCCTAACTAAAGAAGTAGCTAGAAACATTGTGCATTATGTTGTGGGCTTCTGTACCAGCCCCAGGCAACCAGCCAGAACAGGGAAGATCTGTGCCTTCAGTAGCTCCCCATCTTTTCTCTGCACATGCTCTGTGCTGCTGCCTCTTACTGAGCTAAGGGATCTGCTCACTATATACAGTAAACATAGAATATAATTGTCAATATATGGCTGATTAGTAATTAATACAGATAATTACTACATGACAGCACAGAAAGCAGTACAACTAGCAACAGAATTTAATAATTAGCGCAGTAGCATCAGTTTATATTACAGAAGAACCTCATTTTCTGCTTGCGACGGTCCCTAAGCTTAGCTTCTCCAACAGCTGTTCAGAGCCCACTGAGCATGTGAGGAGTGTCGCAGACATTTTCCAAGATGGCTACTACTTGTGACAAGTTTGAAGTCCTGGATCATTGCTGCTATTGAGAAGCTGAAACTTTAGGCTGGTGCAATAAGTTCAGTATATAAAATATGCCATTTTTGCCTTATTCATTTTTAGGGGTTAGTTCTCCTTTAAAGCAACGGAACCAACACTCCACTTTGCTTGCAAAGGCACTCTAATATAAGGCAGACTGTGTTAAGTGTAAGAGGATGTTACCAAAAAATTAGCCATTGTTTCTACAACACACAAAAAAACCCCAGACACTATAAGCTGAAACCCACAGAACAGTTTCATTTTGCATTTGCAGTGGGTTCCATCACACAGTACAAAATAAAAAAATAAATTGTTTCAATCCAGGCACAGGCCAAGATCTGCAATCGACTGACCATAGTCAAAGGTGTTTGGCATACATACTAGTTGGTACAAAGTTGTATTAGTGGATCTGAACAATTTATTTTTTTCTGAATGCGCTCCCTTGCTGCAAATCTTCTGGCACCTGAAGTACTGTCCACTCGGGAGCAGGCAGACTCAGCAGATTTTGGTGCCGAAATTCAATATTTTGTGCCGAAATGCTCCCCTGCTGAAGAAAGGCAGCAGGGCAGCAGCAATTCTAGCCTTCAGCCGGTCCTAGCCTATATACAGTTGAACCCCTAGTTTACGTTTTTCAGGGGACCAGAAAAAAATGGTGTAAAATCCAGCAAAATGTAAAATCACGCAAATGTATTATGAATAATAAATAGGTGGGTCCACAAAACAACATGTATACATGTAAAATGAGGGAAACCTTACACTAGGTGATTCCTTAATGATAACCACCTCACAAAAACTTGCAGACAAGAGCCTGAGACAGCAAGACCCTGATGTGACATGGCCCTCACTACTATTTCACAATGTTGTATTAGTGAATCTATTGCCACGGTGATTCTATAGCAACAAATCTGTTAAATTTTAAGAAACTGAAAGAAACAAAAATTGAATGATAGATTAAATGGACTATGCAAGACTGCTGTGTGTACCAAGTTAAATGTGGAACTTATTAGTAATGTGTGTGTGTAGCACACACATATTTTTATACTGTACATAACACATTATATGAAGCAACTACCACAATTGAAAAATAATTTTACATAGTAAAGACAAAAATGCTTCACAGTGATTGATAACCTGGTTCTTTGTAGATAGTGTGATTAAGAACATGCAAAGCTGTCAGAATCATCTATTAGCTGCTGGTCTTAAAAGTATCTTCTGATTGTTCATCTGACTCATAGTATATAAAAAAAAAAAAAACAACTTTCATGGGGGGGGGGAGCCTTGAAAAGAATTACAGGCAGTGAAGGGTTGGGTCTTGCAGGAAGTACGTCTCCCACTCTGCCTTGCTAAGTCAGCTGGCAAGGAACATCCTCTGTGACTATTTGTGCAGAAGCCACCTAGCTGTACTATAAGCACATTAACCCTTCTGACAGACGTCATTGGCTGCGGCCATTTTGTGAAACATGTTTTGTTTAATGCCCTTTAACCATGTCACTGCCAGCAACACTGGCTTTAATGTCTGATACCACAGAACTAAAATTGTGTTCATCCAAAAATGTTAAAACTATAAATCATTAATTAAAATCATGCCCAAATGTTATCTGAAACGCATCTATTTTGCATGTTCATTAACAGCTCATACTGCAAGTATAAAGGGTCAGACGCACCCTCCTCTTCATTCAGTTTACAGTAGTTATCAAAGGGCCTCAAGCATTTGAGAGGAATGCTTCAACACCACAGAATCAGAGAAGATGGTAAGTTCTGACACTGAAAGCTTTTTAAAGCAACAGCAAAAGGGGTAAGATCATATGAATCAAAGGGCAATATTAGACAGCACAAATCAGGCACTAATTTAAGCAAAGGGCTGTTAACACTGCCAAATGCAAAAACCTTAGAACATGGACTGCCTGCACAATATTTATGGATAAACTTAGAGCAACAGCTTATGGTTTATCAGTCATTTTAATGTCCAAAGGAGGATAACCATATTGAACTGTGCCCATACACAGTTCAATAAAAGCCGCTTAATTGGCAGCGTAGGGCATGGGCACACATGCTGATCTTAGCCAAGTTTTCAGCGCGGTTCGCGAAGTGGTTTTTAAAAAAGATGTATAAACATGTATGGGTCAATCCATTGAGCCTGCCCACAAAGCATCTGGCGAAATAATGTCAGGATTGAGAATACTGCCAGACCTTGACTGCTGGGCAACAAAACAGGCATTCGCACCTATTTTTTTTAAAAGGGCAAAATTGGGCTGATTTTTTTTTTTTTAACAGATTTTCTTTATTGCATTTTAAACATCCAGTTAAAAAGAAAAAGAAAGAGTCGAGAGAGATAGAACCTCGGGGTAAACCGAGGAAAAGGAAAGGGTAAAGGGCGGATGGGTCTTCCGCGTTCGGCTCAAAGTGTTACCAATGTGGGCATGTCTAACTAGGCATCCCACTACGGGTAAAAGTGCAGAAGTCAGTTTCAGTCTGTATATATCGATAGGCCTCGGTCACATTTCACATGTTGCCTTTAGTAGAGAAAAGTTAGACGACTTTCAAACATTCTGGCCCACCCCCAACCAGGCATGCCATATCTTCCCAAATTTTCCTGGGCAGCCTCTTGCCATATATGTCATCTTTTGACTGAGAAGAACACCGTCGATTAATTTAGTTTTTAAAATTGGGCTGAATTGATAGTTGGCCCCGGTCACTAATGTGACTGTACGCTTGTAGGCCCCAGCATACAATCAGATTGACCAGGGCCAATGATCAAATCGGCCCACTTCTACTCTGGCAAGATCACCAATGAAGTGCATGTGTGCCAGGTTTTTGCACAAACAAGCAGATCTGGCAGTGTAGAACCACTTTAACTCATCAAGGGTCTTAAAATACCACATCAACAGGGCAACACAGTCCTACCCTGGGGGGGGGGGGTTCTAATTAGTTGATCATGTACTAATACATTAAACCACTTTTATAGATATATATATCCTTACAGTTAAATAAGCAGTCCCAACAGGACACCAAATTTACCCAAATTTAAAAAAAACAAAAAAAACTCCCAATGACCTTGATTTTAAAAAAAGCGATGGGTACACAACATTAGCCTCATTAATATAACAGTTAAAACAAAACTTACGCCTAGCCATTAAAACCTCTATATTGCATTATGACAGACAAGGTAAGAAGAAATTCGCTGGCACACAGGAGTTGCGATAGCAGAGCAAGCCCTTGCAATTTTATTAATGCAGTAGTGCAACTGCGTTACAGCACTACGGCATTAATAAAATTGCAAGGGCTTGCTCTGCTATCGCAACTCCTGTGTGCCAGCGAATTTCTTCTTGTGAGGTGTGCAGCTTCTCCAACCTTGCTTCGATTATGACAGACAAGACAACTTTATAAGGGAATGAAAGAACAGACATTTGAGGAATCAACTAGATATTTACACTGGTAAATAAAACCATTGGCCTTCCAGCGGGGGAATCACTATTTGTATTGAGGCCTGATAGCCATTATTTAGGAACTGCGGTATATCACTAGCGAACAAGAATGGTTTCAACTTCCTGGTTTTACTACTAATGCACCAAATAGATTCTAAAGGAAACCCCTCTGAAAGCAGGTCTTAAGGGAAAGGCCAGACGTGGCATTTTTACGCTGCATTTCTAAAAAAAAGCTCCGCCAGGTGTAAATACGCACAAACTGCACTACCACTGAAACTAATGGAAACGCACTATGGCAATTCACACAGGGTGCTTGCACGGCGAAATTCCGCCACAGGACTCCAGTATTGGCGTTTTTTTTTTTTTTAGCAGAAACGCCAATACGTCAAGAAACTACCAAATCAATAGACTATATGGGATCTGCACGTTTGAAACCACACTTTGCGTAAACATACTTGTTAGGAGAATCTCGGCCCGGTGCAGTTTTCTCCTAATAGGTGCCCTGGCCTGGGGATTTCAGATAAGTAAATGCAATCACTTGGGGTGGGGTGCATAACTTTTGGCACCCCCAAGTCTTCCTTCTCTTTTAAACTGCCTATAGGTCTGGTGTGGGATTCAAAATAGGCCCTGGAATCTCAGGTACACAAAGGCCAAAACCGCCCCCCAACACCCCACTAAGTGGTGACTTTCTATTGCATCTTGTAGCAGCTACTCTGGTATTAGCCAGAATCCACAGATTGCTAGTAGGAGCCAGGGGCACTCGTTGTATCCGAGCCCTGCAGTACTACAGTTTCCATCACCCGACACCCCCTGTGGAAGCAGTCGAGTCGTAGACACATAGTAAATCGTGCTAATTTAATTTAGCCTGAAAAGCTAAAGACACGTGTGAAGCTACATGTATATACATTCCAAAGCCACAGCACTGGTTATTGTTGTAGACATTAGATGCTCGCACACAATCACGCGAAACATTCACAATTAGCAGTGGTCACACAGGCCGCTCGCTCTCTGTGGGCCTTGCTCCTCACCTTCTCTCTGGGGGACTCCTCGCCTCCAAAGAACGAGGCCACAAGGATTCCGTGGCGGACTCCCGGCTTTTGTCGGGTTAAGCAACTCGTTCACCGCCGGTACCTGTAATTTGTATCAGCACCGACAGAGCGGGAAGAAACCTTCGGACAACCCGAAGTTACCGCTTTAAAGCCGGCTTCACGGTTGCTAGGCAGATTACGGCATCGGCACCACGCTTCCGCGTAGTTAATCTTTGATTGACGGACACCTTAGCAAACCTGTGTCTGAGAAAATTCAAAAGTGGCGTGGCTTATCAGCCATACCGCGAATCCTACCAATGAAAAAAATAGAGACCGGTAAGCGAGCCCAATGAGAAGAGGAGGTGGGAGGAACTTGAGAGTTATTCTCAATGCTGAAGGCGGTAATAAGTAAGTGACGTGAGTCAAGACGCCAAACCCTTTCCGTGGTGACGTCACTTAATGGCAGACGTCGACGGAGGGAGCTCTTAAGGTGGCAAGCAGGAGGTTGTCCCATAATGCATCCTGAGAGGATTATGACATCACGGCAATGGTTTTGATTTGGCCGTAGTCCAGCGTTCAGACATTTTGACTGTTCGGGTGTATTGTTAACCCAGTGTTACCTGTTTAGCTTAGACGTTCTATTCCGGCTGAAAAATATGCCTGAAAGTTCTTAGCTGGCTGCAAGACAATAGAACAGGACTAAGATGTCCCCGGTGCGTCTTTTTATGGTGGTGTATATGACTCATTACAGACGGACGCTATAGGTAACATTTGTTAAGGAGGGTGGAATTAAAATGTCTCCAACCACGTGGGCAAGGTCAATATGGTCACAGCGCTTTATCCGGCCCAAGAGAAATACATGGAGGACATGTCTGCAATACTTTTTCCATTGTCGTTTTTTTCCCCTCTGAATCAAGTTTAATAACATGGTTTCTGCTTTTATTTAATACATTTCTTAAAACGAATTGAATAATGATTACTGCCTACCAAAATCCCCTGGTAGCTACCGACTGAACAAATAAGGATATATAGTGGATAATGTACCCCCTACTGTAATTTATAAAGATATTATGTTACTGAGGAGTTATGTGACCATATAAAAGCACGAGGCCGCAGGCCGAGTGCTTTTATACAGGTCACATAACTCCGAGGTGACTATTAATATCTTTATAAATTTTAAGTGGGGGGTACATTATCTATTATACTCTACAGTTTCTGGGTTCAGTTTTACTTTTTTTGAAGTGTCTCTACAAGTTGATTTTTATCTTTAACTGCAGCTCTTTTAGGTACCTGTATTTTATTCTTGCTTTCTAAATGGCACACGTCTCCTGCAGCTGCCTCCCTGGTCTCGCTCTTTTCCTCACAGGATTCCTCTACATTTTCACTCACCCTCCCGTCCACTATCTAAAGAATCGCTCCCCCTCTGTGTCACATCATTTTCTTTTACCGGTCATGCAGGGAAGGAGGGGGAGCGAGTGGACGGGAGGCAGAGCGAGACTTTGTAGTGTAAGGGAGGCAGAGCGAGATTTAGGCAGTGTAAGGGAGGCGGAGCGAGACTTCAGACACTGGACGGGAGGGGGAGTGAAAATGGAGCCGAATCCTGTGAGGAAAGCGACACCAGGGAGGCAGCTGCAGGGAGACTTGTGACAGGAGTGAGAGATGCGATGAAGGAAAGAGAAGCCCTTCATCGCATAAAACGGGTAAATCCATTGTGGGAAGTGATTAGATGGGGAGCCCCGAAAGCTATAGCGGTGGGAAGCAAGGCAGCAGCTGCGAGTGCTGTCTCTTTAAGCTTATAATCGGTGCGTTCTGACGCATGAACGCGCCGTTTATAAGGATATCATTTACAGTCTGGTCCCATAGGGAAATGACCAGACTGTAGATTATAAAGAGATACTCTAAATGCAAAGCAACACTGTAACTTCTGCTGCAACGTTCACTAGAGTAAAATATTTGTTCATGATTGGTAAATTATCCTTCACCACCACAAGCAATGGGATGGGGTTGTAGTCTATGAGCAAGAACCTTTCTTAAAGGGGTTGTTCATATGGTTACCACCTTTTCTGGAAAAAAAATACCAGCCTTCCTATATCTTTTTCCCTATTAATAACATTGGGATCAACCATCATTTTTACCATCCAGGTGGCAACCATAGTTGTTCACCTTCCAAACACTTCAGTTGTTTTCAGATTATTCCCCATAAATACCTTTTTCAATTGCTTTCCATTTTTGAATTTTATTTTTACTATTTTTCCAAAATCTTAGTTTAAAGTTGAATGTTCCTGTCTCTGGTGTTTGAGTCTGGCAGCTCAGTAATTCAGGAGATTCTAAACTGTTACTATTTTGCAACATTTAGTTGATACATTTCTCAAGATCTTCTCTAGAGTATTAGTAACTATTGTATCAATTATATCAACTGCCTTTTATGAAACTCAGGGATTCCGCTCAACAGGGCCAGAGATAAGAAATGTATCAATTTAGAACTGTTTAGAGAGTCGACGACCCCAGTGTTGGACTGGGACACCCAAAAGTTTATAGACCAGGGACCCACCCTCAGTACTACTTTCTTCCTCTCCTCACTCAACCTCTATTCTCCTAGTCTTTTTTTCTTTACATACTAATTTATTATCCCACCTATTTAGCCACTTTGTTCTCATAGAAATAGGAAATGGCCAACAAATAGGCCAAACACGAGGGCCCACTGACACCTTTGCCCACCGGGAGTTTCCCTGGTATCCCGGTGGGCCAGTCCAACACTGCACACACCCTGGGCAGGCACAGCATAGGCTGCCACCGAGTACTTTCCAGCGCTCTCAACCCAGCCACATCATCACACATTTAAAGTCTGAAGAATACTTTTCAACATTTTATGTAAAATTACTGGCAAACCTACCTTTTGATTATTTTGTGCTTAGGACAGAATGTTTGGCTAATGTATGTTGGAGTACTCTTGAGACACCTGCTATAATCTGAGATTTGAGCGACCTCCCACCAGAGCTGCTTTAGAAGGTGAAAAATTTGACTTTACACTTCAATATTAGAAGAACGGTCACACATAAAAAATAGAAAGTAATTGGAAAAAGTATTTGTTTTCTGGTGAACAATCTGAATTCCTCAAGAGCTTCTCTAGAGTATTAGTAAATATTGTATCAGTTATATCAACTGTCTTTAATGAAACTTAGGGATTCTGTTCAACAGGGCCAGAGATAAGAAATGTATCAATTAAGAACTGTTTAGAGAGTCGGCGACCCCAGTGATGGACACCCAAAAGTTTTTAGACCAGGGGCCCACCCTCAGTACTATTTTCTTCCTCTCCTCACTCAACCTCTATTCTCCTAGTCTTTTTCATTTGCATACTAATTTATTATCCCACCTATTTAGCCAATTTGTTCTCATAGAAATAGGGAATGGCCATGAAATAGGCCAAACATGAGGGCCCACTGGGAGTTTTCCTGATATCCTGATGGGCCAGTCCGACACTGGGCAACCCCCCACCAGAGCTGCTTTACAAGGTGAAAAATTAGACTTTCCACTTCAATATTAGAAGAACGGTCACACATAGAAAAAAGAAAGTAATTGGAAAAAGTATTTATTTCTGGTGAACAATCTGAAATCAACTGAACTGAAAGTGTTGGAAGGTAAACAACCCCTTTAAGCCACTAGTCAAATAGTATGTAAGTGCAGGATATATATCTGGCACTTGTGGTTGTGTAATCGTTGTTGGGAGCAGCCGGACACACACTTAAATGCCCCTGTGAATAATTCCTGATGCACAGAAATATATGTAGGTGCTGCACATAGATACTGTCATGCACTAACTATTGGAGCTTGGTATTAAAGGGTGATGAAAATGCCTATCAGTGGTTTTATTTTTTACCCTGAGCATGTGTGCAGCCAACTTTTTTTCCAGGGATCACTTGTTCTGCCTCGTACCAGTGTATGTGTTGTATAGGTTATTTTCTGACTATGCAGCACATTCACTAGCCTAGGGTGGTGCAAGGGATATCTCAGGATTGGAAACAAGATGGGAGCACTGATGAAAAAACACATTGAAATAGAAAAGAAGGGTCTGTCTGGGAAAGTAAGCATTTTTATTCATTGAGAGTTGTTTAACATAGTAAAAAAAAAAATAGTATATATCACTGTAGACTGCCAACCACCACATGATACATTGTAAAGCACCCAAAGTTAAAAGGTATTGGTACCCATGTACATGATACGAAAATCCGGTGTGTGCATGCACAGACTGTTTCAGTGATGTCGGCTGGAGTCATGTGCGCAAGGTTGACGGCTCTAATCTTAAGGGCAGGACTACACGGGCGATTCCGCGGCGACCCAACATGCTGTGCAAAATCGCAGGCGTCGTCAGATGCAACGGAAATAAGGTAAGTAATTTAATTGTCTGATCGTGTCGCAGCGCTGATGCGACGTGACACGACTGTCAGATGCAGACACTGCATTGTTGATGCGACACGATCTGACACTGTCATTACTTACCTTATTTCTATCGCATCCGACATGACGCCTGTGATTTTGCGCAGCGTGTCGGAATCGGCCATGTAGTCCTGCCCTTAGAGGCACTGTGTACCAATACCTCAAGCACATTATTTTTAGTGAGAGGCAGTGGATTTCCAAGTGTTGGTACTGACACCACAACCACATTATATTATTGGATCTCCAAAAGTAGATACTGGAGAGTCATTTAGGTAGTGTCACCCAAAGCAAATTATGCAGGAAGAGGCAGTGGGCAACATTTCCTATATGTGCAGAGCGATAAAAGAGATCCTAGGTGAATTATACAAATGTATACTTTTTTTTGTGTGAGCCCTAATTTGTTGTGGATGCTGGTCACATAGAACTTGTGTCAGTGTTTGAGCACACAGGGAACATTGGCACCGGGAACCGACACAAGTATAAGTACATTATACATGTATGGGACCTGCTATCCAGAATGCTTAGAACCTGGTGCTTTCCAGATAATGGATATTTTTGTCATTTGGGTCTTCATACATTTTGTACTAGAACATCCTTTAAACATCACATAAAACCAATAGACTGGTTCTGTTTCCAGTAAGGATTAATTATATCTTAGTTTGGATCAAGTACAAGGTACTGTTTTATTAATACAGAGAAAAAGGCAATCATTTTGAAAATATTTGATTATTTGGCTAAAATAGAGTCTATGGGAGAGCCTTTCTGTAATTCAGAGATTTCTGTATAATAGGTTTCAGATAACAGAATCCATACAACGGATCACATACCTGTACAGTGAAATGCATTCACACACCAAGCATATTGTTGATATTCAGCAGACAGTTGCACCCCGTGGACTCAGTAGTAAGAAGCAATGGATACAGAAATATTATGCACCTTATATAGTGAGGTATATATATTACATACAATAAAATAGTACTGTCAATAAGCACATTATACACAGCGAAAATCAGTGGGTCCTTGTTTTCAAAAGAATATTATATGCAGTGAGTATGGCTACTTTATATGCAGTGAGAGGTAGTGGCTATTTGCATACCACATACATTGTTAATTTTATACAGCGAGAATCGGGGAAAAAAAACTCGTCTCAGAAAGCAGGTCAACTGCAATTGCTGCAGAAACTGGAAGAGAGAGCCACCTGTAGACTGCTTTGAAAAATAAAAAGCACTAAACGGTTGCCTGAAAGGCTCTTATACATGGACATTTAGCCATGCTTTCTTCTGATTGATTTTTCTCCTTTGTTCCACCACAGGGCTAAAAGGAAATAATTTTCTAAAATTCAAATAAATTATTCAATTAAAATGTAGTCTGTAGAAGGTGGCCATCCAGTAATCAGTGCTTTCTGGATGAGTTTCTGGATAATCGATCCCATAACTGTATCAGTATTAATATGCAAAATTCTCTTTAATTGCTGATCCTTAAAGGGGAACTCTGGCTTCCAAACAGCTCTTCTATTTCTGCATCATTTGAAATCCTGGCAGGGGAGGAGGAACTAAACACTGATGTTACAAATTGTAACAAATCCTCCGCAGGAACTACATAACCCACAATGCATTGCACTGTGATGTTCCTTTCTTTATTGAATTCACGTGTGCAGGGAATTGTGGGTCTTGGAGGATGCTGACTGAGGAGAGATGGCTGCTGATACAAAGTAACTGTAGTCAGCCAGTTCAGCAAAGTAGTCGGAAAGATCAGCAGGAGGGCGGGGGGGGGGCTTGGCTTAGGGAACTGTCAGAAATATCATAGGCAACAGTTCATAAATGTAATTGTGTTACCCACAAGATCACTGCATGTAGGGGAGGGCCTATGTAGTGTCCTAAAACCATTCATCCGAACATGTTCTTAGGGTGACATTTAGCTTGTTTGCAGCTTGGGTGACAATGCAATACCTGCATAAAAATATCTGAGATACAGTGATACACAGTGGGTACGTTAGTGCACAGTATCTTGAGAAATAAAAAAAAAAATCAATATAGTTAGGCAAAATGTAATGTATAAAGCAGGGGTGCACAAAAGGTAGATTGAGATCTACCAGTAGACCTTTAGCTGGTTTTCAGTAGATCTCAAGACACTGTTAACAAACAGTTGGTTTAAATCACCCTCCAGTTTCATGCTTTTCATTCAGATATTTAAGTTAAGGTTACACAAGAAATAGTGGTTTGCTAGAAATATACATTTTCTCATGAATCAATATTTAAGTAATATTTTTCATGAAACATAATTGTAACAATGCTTTTATGGATGGAGATCTTATTAGGACATCACCACTAAAAGTAGACCTTGCATTAGAAAAGTATGGGCACTCCTGGTATAAAGGCTGGAGTGAGTGGATGTCTAACAGAACACTACTTCCTGCTTTGCAGTTCTCTTGATTTCCACTGATTGTTTATCAGGCAGTAACCAATCAGTGACTTGAGAGGGGCGACATGGGTCATAAATGTTTGCTTTAGAATCTGAGCTGAATGCCGAGGATCAATTGCTAACTCAGTAAACAGTTATTTCCCATGTGGCCCCCCCCTTCAAGTCAATGACTAAGTCAGAGTTAGAGAACGGAAAAGCAGGAAGTAGTGTTCTGGTCTGTTAGGCATCCACTTACTCCAGCCTTTATACATTACATTTTACTAACTATATTAGAAACATTTATTATTTTGCACAACCTAGTACATCTATTTACCCAGTTTTTATTTTTATGCTGAACTATTCCTTTAAGGAATAGAATATAGCTCATAGTACAAGTTGATCCAGGGACTGGTCCGATTGCCATTTTGGAGTCAAGAAGGATTTTTCCCCCTCTGAGGAAAATGGGGGAGTTTTCAAATTGCCTTCCTCTGGATCAATTAGCAATTAGGCAGGTTACAATAGCGTTAAAAGTTTGAACTTTATGGACGTGCGTCTTTTTTCAATCCAACCTACTATGTAATGTAAGTGTATTTTAGGGTCTGGATTTGTTAGAGTGGCTCAGAGTTTTGTCACACACCCAGTGTTGGACTGGGATGCCAGGGGCCCACTAGAAAACCTTAGGATGAGGGTCCACTTTCCAAACTATTATACCTCCTCACCTCACTCAACTTCTTTATTCTCCTAGTCTCTTTTCTCTACATACTATTCTCTATTCTTCCATTATTAAGCCTCTTTATTCCCATATAGAAATAGAGAATGACCATGAAATAGGTCAAAAGAATAGAAGCAGGAGGGCCCACAGACACCTTGGCCCACCGGGAGTTTCCCTGGTATCCCGGTGGGCCAGTCCGACACTGCACACACCCTGGGCAGGCACAGCATAGGCTGCCACCGAGTACTTTCCAGCGCTCCCAACCCAGCCACATCATCACACATTTAAAGTCTGAAGAATACCTTGCAACATTTTATGTAAAATTACTGGCAAACCTACCTTTTGATTATTTTGTGCTTAGGACAGAATGTTTGGCTAATGTATGTTGGAGTACTCTTGAGACGCCTGCTATAATCTGAGATTTGAATTTGAGTCACTCTTCTCAGTATCTTTCATCTGCCATTAAATGGTTGGTCCACCTTTAATTTTTAGTTTCAGAATTCTAAGCAAATTTCAATTGCCATTCATTTTTGAATAGTTTTTGAATTACTTGCCTTCTTTTGACACCTTCCAGCTTTCAAATAGGGGTCACCCCAAACAAATGCTTTGTAAGGCTACAAATGTATTGTCATTGCTATTGCTATTTTTTGTTCTACATTTCTTATTCAAAGCAATGCATGGTTGCTAGGGCATTTGAACCATAGCAACCAGTTTGGTGAAATTGCAAACTGGAGAGCCACTGAATAAACAGCTAAATAACTGAAAACCACAAATAAAAAATGAAAAACAATTGCAAATTGTCCCAGAATATCACTCACTATATCATACTATAAGTTAATTTAAAGACGTACACCCTAAATGTGCAAAGATTAGCACCATGATTAATACCCAGTAACAGCTGATTACAGGGAATATCCATTTTTGTATAAAAAGCAAGAATACGAAATACACCTGTAAACCTGAGATGTAGTTTTGATTTGATTTTCTATACAAACATCTTTACACTATCTAAAGAAAGAAAAGCAGAGAATGGAGTTGGAATAAATTCAAAATAACACAAAATTAAAACTTTACAAGAAATGTACACGTGATTTGCCGATTGGGGAACAGGGCAAACCAATAAGAGTAAAGTAAGTCCAGACTATAACACAAGATACATAAATGAAAATGTCTGTTATCCCTCGGAGATGGATTTATTGCAGTATATTTTTGCCACTGCAACAATCTGCAATATAAGTAGGACTGTTAGTAGCAAACCAACACTACAAAATTCAGTTGGCAAGTAGAGGTTGAAAGATTTAGCCAAAGGCAAACTATAAGGGGAAGTTCTGGCCTTCCAGGTGTGCCATACTTGTGCTGAGTTGTCCATTATGGGAAGTGATTGGAGAGGACTCCATGTGATAATTAACCACTCTTTTTTTTTTTCTACAGACCTGCAGGTACTGCAAAGTGGTGGGAGATAGATTTTCTAATAGATGTAGAAGCATGTGTCTGAGCCAACAGGTTTAGAAGCAGTGTTACTAAAATAAATATCATTTTGATTACATTAACAAATATAAGGTAGCAAAGAAATGCCTAACATTTTCAAATCCCACTGTGATGTTTCAATCCTCCAGTACAGCACCATGACCCTCTAGGCACATCCCACAGGCAAATACAAATTCTTCTGTAAATTAACCAACACTCACTCAACAGTCCATGCAGAAGCTAAAAAAAGAGGAAAGTAGAACACTTCTGACGTGGACACTTTTTACAAGTAAACACCTCATAATAGAGGAACTATTTGAAGGAGAACAAAAGCTTATCTAAAGAAGTAGGCCAAAAATATTGTAAGTTATGTTTTGGGCTTCTTTACCAGCTCAAGACAACCATAGCCCTCTAGCAGCAAAGATCTGTCTCCAAAGATGCCCCATTATAGTCACTGTACATGCTCTGTGCTGCTGTCAGTTACTGAGCTTAGGGACAGACACACTCAATATATAAAATATAAATATCACAATATAATCATTCAGATTATTGGTACATGGCAGCTCAGAAACCAGCACAATTAGCATTAGAATTTAATAATTGGCCCTGTAGAATCAGCTTATACGACAGGCAAACCTCATTTTTTTGCTTGTTGCTTTTTGACGACCCCTAAGCTTAGCTTCTCAACAGCTTCTCAGAGCCCACTGAGCATGTGAGTGTCACTGACAAGGCTTAAAAAATCCAAGATGAGAAAATCCTGTGAAACCTTTGAAGGTCTGAATAATTACCATTAGGGCTGAACTCCACGGCGCAACGTCTTCAGAACTGACGCACGGGGAGGAAGTGCATGCGACATGTCAGATGCGCCAAATATAATGTAAGTAATAGAAATATCGCACCTACAAACTGCATACATCCAGCACAACTGTCGGATAAAGACGCAACGTGCGGCGTTCACATCCAACAGTAATGTCGTATGCATGTAGTTTGTATAATATTCATTATATTCTGCGCATCATTCGTCTTGTCTGGTCCTCTCAGCACGTCGGAGCTGAAGACGTTTCGCCATGGAGTTCAGCTGTTTAGGGATGTTTGAACTTTTAATCTGGTTCTAGAAGTTTCATATATAAAATATTGCATTTCTAGCCATATCCTTTTTTGGGTTTATTTTTTTAGTGAGTCTGTTTTACCCCCCTGTCCAGAAAGAAGAGCTACCCATACTTATCACACTTCAGTAAAGCAGATCTGTTTTTCCAGGTTATGCCTGTTAACATTTTGTTAGATAAGATCAGACTAGTTGTACTACAAAGTATTACAAAGTGTAGCATATCTAGATGTATCATAAAAGACTTCGGGTCGAATTGAAAATTCTAATTTTCACATTTTTTTTATGTTCAAAACTGTTAAATTCTACTAGGAAATTATCCAAACTCAATTCGAGTTTTTTTAAAAAAAAATTCAAATTCTATCTTTAAAATTTTTTGTACTCTGGCCCTTTAAGAATTCAAATGTGACTATTCGCCACCTAAAACCTGATGAATTACTGTATAAGTCATCGGGAGAGGTCCAGGGATGAATTTGGAGTTGTTTGTAGCCTTCCTGACATTCGAGTTTTTTTGGAAAAAAATGTAAAACAAATTGAATTCGACTAAACTCGATTCGATAAAATTTGTCAGAGTTTTACATATTCAATTTTATTAATAACTATCAGTCACTTTACACTCTGATGACATGGCAGATCTGCATATAGCTGCCAGCTACTGACCAGTTACATGCTGAATTTGTCCCCCACAAACGCAACGGATATCTGTTGAGAAGGCACCAGTTGTAGGACCACACACATACAATGGGCTGCTGACTTAATCATTATTTGATAAATAGGTACCCATGTTAAATACTCATAATGTTATAAATATGGCTAATATTAAAACATAAGGAGAAAATGTCAATGCAAAATGTAGCCAAAAAAACATAATTACAGTTATCACTGATGGGCTGCCAGTTTATTAGAAACACCCATGTGATTATAATTGTTAAAGGAGAAGACAAGGCACTCTTTACTTTGGGGTGCCAAAAGTTAGGCAACCCCAAGTCATTGTATTTACTTACCTGACACTCCGGGCTGATGCTCCGATCAGGAGAAAACGACAACGCCCGGGGTTCTTCCCGTGAGCAACCCAGAGCTTCCAGCTTCTTCTTACTTCATGCGAGTGTCCATATGCAGTAGAGTGAAAAGCCGAGCTTTAATGAAGAAGTAGCCTATTTCGTTCTACTGCGCATGCGCCTGCCCTGGGAAATTTGAAGTAATAAGAAGAAAGCCAATTGCTCTGTGGTGCTCGCTGGAAGAACCCCCAGACTGGTGCAGTTGATAGGAGCACCAGCCCAGGGGTGTCAGGAAAGTATATATAATCACTTGGGGTGCCTAACTTTTGGAACCCCAACTAAATATGCCTTTCCTTCTATGAAGGCATTAATAAAAAAAGAATTTGGATTTCTTCTTTAATTGTAAAGGAGTATAAGTGTCAGACCACATGAGCAGATTCGGGGAGATTAGTCTCCACAGTGACAAATCGCCTCTTTGCCTCTCCCTGAACTGCCTCCCCCTGCCCTCCGCCGGCTAAAATGAAAATCGCCTGTGGCAATGCACACGTGGCGCTTTGTTTCCCAAAGTAGCCTCACGAGGAAACTTCAGGCGACTTCAAAAAAACGAAGCAACGCATGTGCGTTGCCGCAGGCAATTTTCCTTTTAGATGGCGGAGCAAAGGGGGAAGGCAGCTCTGGGAGATTGTCGCCCCGAAGAGGCGATTTTTCGCTGGGGCGACTAATGTCCCCGGATCTGCTTGTGAGGACTGACCCTTATTAGGCAGCTTTTTATGTCTGGGTGACAGGTCCACTACCCTCAGAAAAGAACAATAACATCTCCCAGGGTCTATGGTCTCTGATCAGTGATTAACACTTTCCTAGTCATTTAAACAATCAGCAGTGTCAGCAAGATATGCAGAATACTGAAAAGGCCCTTTAAAATACTGTTTTATTACAAAACACCTTTTCTGTTGATACATACCCGTTATTTATAAAACAGAAAAATCTGTTTCTTAAAGGAGAACTAAAGCCCCCGTGATGTTAAGTCCTCACTGCCCCCCCCTGCACAGTCTTACCACACTTCTTCTCTTCAGTAATCTTCGTGAAGTGAGCAGAGTAATGGCGCATGCAAAGTTGGAACAAAAGAATTCACTGGCACACAGGTACTGCTAGCAGGTTAAACCTTGCTAATTTATTAAGTGAATTGCAGCATGCAATGTTTCGGGGTGACCCCCTTTATCAAGCATGCGAAGTTGGAACAATCTTCCAGTTTGCACTCACTCTGCATGTCCGGTCGCTATTTCAAGAGGGGACAGAACTCTGGGGTAAGACTGTGCAGAAGGGAGGGGGCCACAGGGACTTAACATTGCGGGGGTTGAGTTCTCCTTTAAAGGGGTTGTTCACCTTTGAGATAACTTAGTATGATGTAGCGAGTGATATTCGGAGACAATTTGCAACTGGTTTTCATTTTTATTATTTAAGATTTTTGAGTTATTTAGCTTTTTATTCAGCAGCACTTCAATTTGCATTTCAAGTAATCTGGTAGCAAGGGTCCAAATAACCTTAGCAAATAGCATTGATTTGAATAAGAGACTGGAATAAGAATAGGAGAGATTAGAAAATATGAATAATAAAAATTAGCAATAACAATACTTTTTCAGCCTTAGAAAGCATTTGCTTTTTAGAAGAGGTCATACACCCATTTGAAACTGCAAAGAGTCAGAAGAAAAAGGCAAATAATTATAAAACTATAAAAAAAATAATAAAAACCAGTGGAAAAGTTGCTTAGAATTTTATAACATATTAAAAGTGAACAACCCCTTTTAAGGTGCTTTTGTTTGTAGTTTTCTCCAATATCACGGTTTACCATGGTAGGTCTGCACGAGGCACCTAAAGTCAGTCTCTCATTAGGGGGCAAGTTATGGGCACTGCAATGGGTGTTAAATTATGGTTCTCTCATCAGAAACAATAAGCTATTTCTGTATGGGCATTTTTTTTAATCTTAAAGCTATGTTAAAAGGAATGAATAAAGAATTACTTAACTATGCAACGTGCACTCTTAGATCAATGTTTGTTTAGCAAAGGCATTTTATAACTCGCGTGAAGGATTCTGGAAGGAAAAATAAATAAATCTGCAAATAAACCTACTAAGGACAGTTAGTAGTAGTAGCAGCTTTTTAATTCAGGGATAATAGCCTAGTTTTTTGTAACCCATTACAAGTATTCCATTTACTTTTGTTAAATGTTTTATTTCTTTTTCCATGAAAATAAAAAAAAATAAAGAAAAAGAAAATATATAAAAAAAAAAAAAAATAGAAGCTACCTTGGAATGGAATCCACTGACCTGTTTATATGGTGACGTGACTCCTAGGCAGTTGCAATTTTGCACCTTAAATTTCCCCCTGGAGGTGCAACTTTTGACCAGGCCACCCTTAGCGAGATGGTTTCAGGTGTAGTAGTCACATATATATATCAGAAGCAGCAAATAATTTCAGAATTCTCATAACCTCCAAGCTGGGGTTTCAGGTGTATCAAGCAGAGCAAATAGGCATTCTCCCCAAATCTTACCCTAACTGGTTTTCAAGCACAGTTTCCCCAAGAGGTACTAGCCCCTCGGTTTTTAACCACTACTTAATACCTTTAAGGGCAAAGACACACGGTCAAATTCGGGGAGATTAGTCACCCAGTGACAAATCTCCTTTTCTTCGGGGCAACTAATCTCCCCAAACTGCCTTCCCGCCGGTGATTTTCATGGCACTCAGAGCGCTTCGTTTTCCAAAGTCGCCCGAAGTTTCCTATACAATCAACTCATCAGTTCAATTATACATTAAAAAAAAGTCTGGCAGCTGAGGTCATATTTAAGACAAGTGGCTCAATCATTTTGGGGTGGATGCAGGATGTCCAAAAAGCACAGGCTTATATAGAATTGTAGATATAAAAAGGATACTACAAAAACAGTACAAAGTTTCTCCTATTTTATATCATTTACACAAAAACATTGAAAAGAATAAAAATAAAAGTAACAGTAAGATACTAAAAATTGTGTGCAAGCTTTCTTAAAGGGGATGTTCATTTTTAAAGGAACAACTATAATTTGGACGGTGATATTTCATGCCAATTTCCAACTGGTCTTTCATTTTATATACATTTCTGTCAATTATCAAGCTGTTTGGTGTTACTAAATGGTAAAAAGAAACTCCTGCTTCCAAACCAAAATTTGAAAAAGAGACCCACATAGCACAGAAACCCTAATTTACCCATTGCAACTACTTCAAAAAGTATGCATAGCTCCCAACTGTCCAGTTTTTAGAGGGACAGTCTCTCTTTTGATAGCTCAACCCGCAGTCCCTCGTTTGAACAAAGTTTCTAACTTAATTGGCTTTTGGCAGAGTACCCAGAACAGCCACAGCAGCAGATAAGATACCTTTGTATCAATTTTGAGATAAGCAAATAAGTAATTGTAACAATAGAAGATAACAGGTCCCTTTAGAAAATTTAGACTCACAGCTTAAATTCACCTTCATTAGCAAAACTGTATTAACTGAAAATAACACAGAAATATGTTCAAACTTTCATAACCTGATTTTGTAAAATGGACATGGTAATTAGGGGGTGTGGCCACACAATGGGCGACAACTTTTTTGTTCTTTTTATTTCCAAAATGTTGGGAGGTACCAGTATGAATAAATGTAATTTTTTAAACCATTAAAAATCATGAAAAGTCTGCATATTTTTAAATTGATGTATATTGCAAAGTTGTTTGAAATTATTATTAGTTTACTTTTCAAAAAGCTTAAGTTATGTTTGAGTAGAGTTCCCCTTAACATATATAAGATAACACACAGCCAAACGGTTAGAAAAATGAAAAAGACCAACGCCCCAAAATGGCAGAAAACACTGATGTCCACATCATACTGAAACAAGTATTCTAAGACTGACTACAGAAGGTATATCAAAAGGGGGGAGCAATGAAAAGTGCAAAGTAATCCAACCGGACCAGTCAACAGAGCATTAAATACTACTTGCCAATTCCCTGGTATGGGTGATAATTTAAGACCAATAGAAAAGTTTTTTCTTACATTTCTTCCTAAATTATTTACCTTTTGTTCTGCAGCTTCCTATGAATTTGATTTGAATTAGCTGTTAGGTCTACAATAATATCAGAACTGCAGCTTTGTTGTGAGCCAAAGTTATTTCAATAGAGAACTAGGGATACTGGTGCTGTGTGTGCGTCTGCATTACATACAATTGAAGTGTACAGAAGGTCTAAATTTCTTCATGTAATTGGAAAGACATGCCTTCTGGTAGTAAAAAAAAAAGCTCAAGTGATGTTTTAGGCTTCAGACACTAGTAAATATATGAAAACTGCCCCAGTTATGTAATGTAATTGATGTGGTGTAAATTTGACTTTACATGAACAACAGTCTATCTACCTCTTCACTCCTAATAATGCAAGCACCTGAATGGGCCATGTATGTGGCCAAAACCACCTCCTCCCTGACCAATACTTGGCTGGAGCTAAGCCTATAAATAAGACAGGCTGGAAAAGCTGGTTCAAATTTAAAGTCACAGGGTCCTAAAATAATTCAATCATTTGGCGCTCCAGTCCATGACCCGAGTCTCAAATTGGGCACAGATATGTTCATTTGACAACCTCCCCCAAATAAACAGATTTTAGGTTACGGCCAATTATAGGTGACGTATTGAACCAAATCTAAAGTCAGAGGAAGGCTGCTTCACCAAGACCAATCTGCATGCCAATCCAAATAAATGTATGTAAGAGACAAAATAGACAGACCCCTCATAATATGTACTCTTAGGAAAATTTTAAGCAAGGGTGCTGACAGCTAGATGTGTACACATTAGCTATTCTGTCTGATGGCTAGCACAGCTTACAGTATTATCCCACTGTGTTTTTTTTTATAAGGCATTAGAGGGATGGTAGACTTAAATTATAAGGGGAGACTGTCATGTTTGGGGTTGTTTTCTCTGGAAAAAAGGAGATTGTGAGGGGACGATTACACTTTACAAGCACATTAGAGGACATTATAGACAAATAGCAGGGGATCCTTTTTACCCATAAGGTGGATCACCGTATCAGAGGCCACCCCTTAAACTAGAAGAAAAGAAATTTAATTTGAAGCAACCGAGGTGGTTCTTCACAGTTAGGACAGTGATGTTGTGGATGGCTGATTCCTTAAGAATGCCTTAAGAATGGCTTGGATAGACATAATATCAAAGGCTATTGTGATACTAAATTCTATAGTTAGTATAGGTATGGGTATATAGAATTTAATTAAAAGTAGGGAGTGGTGTGTGTATGGATGCTGGGTTTTCATTTGGAGGGGTTGAACTTGATGGACTTTGTCTTTTTTCAACCCAATTTAACTATAACTATTATCAGGGAAAGCAGAACATTCTAAACATTTATCATACATGCTGGAAATTCGTTTCAAAACAAGAAAATAAAAACACGCACCTTTAAGGCGCCGAAGCAGCTAACTTTAAAGTGCCAATTATATGTCAGTTTGCACGACAAACACAAAATGAGACCTCATTTGCAACAGAACAGAATTCCTATATACCTCTAATGTATTTTCCTGTTGGACATGTGGCTAAAACAATCTGCCTGTACCGTAAACATTACTGTTGAGAGAAAATGCAGCATAAAATAATTTTTGCCATAGATACTAATGTATAGCCAACAGCTTATCCATTAATCCGTAAAGGATAGTGTAAAATTAACATATTAGTAATGGGGGAAAAACAGGATAACAAAGGAGAGGTCTTCAAAATTGTTTTGTTTGTTTTTTTAAAAAAAAAAAATCTTCAGGTTACAATACTTACAGGTTTCTTCATGATAAATAAAAAAAGGATCATAAGAGTAATTCCAGATAATTTAAAAAGTCAGACCTCAATTACAGCTGAATGTCTGCCCACTAGCTGTTCCTTTGCTTAGGATGCCAAGAGCATTAGTGGTATCTTGGCATATGATGTCTCCCATCTAAGTCTTTACTCCAACCTAAAAAGAAAAAACTATATCCAAGTCTCAAAAAAAAGATTCCTATCCCCTGTACATATTACATATTTATCCAAAAGGAACAAGTGTGAAGGAAAACTAGGCCCCTCACAAAACCGTAATTCGGTAAGTAGAAAAGTCTTAACATTGATAAATTTAATATATATATTTATGAATATAAAACAAGCTAAAAATGCCCTTCTCTGTTACATCTGTTAGGAAGGAGGGATACAAATTCATTGAAGCAAAGGCAGGTGTCAAACAGGATGCCAATTTGTAAGACCTTCCTCTAATTTTTTTTAGTGCTGTAAGGGAGGTGTATCCGCAACACACATATTGGAGTGTGTTCCAACAGGTAGATCTGCCTCCAAACATGTCTCTGAAAAGCGACCCACTGAAAAGTTTGTTTCACCCGGTGTACTGATTGCCATTTGGGATCTAGAACAGTATTTCAAACAAATCGAAGTGATGGGCTGAAGTCTAGCAGTGCTCCGAAGAATTGATTTCTGTTTTTGTACAAACTCTCTAGAAATCAGTGTAGGGTGGTGTTTGAGTGAATGCTGGATTAGTCTTTGCATTTCACTGGGGTTGCCACTCTCACAAAAGGCTGGCCAAGCTGGTGGTGGGCCCATTCTGCGCTTGAAACTGTACTGGAGGCGAGCCATCTGTCCACTGAAAGGGGAAAAAAAAAAAAAAAGTTGTTCTATCAGTCCTTCCAGACCATATATAACTTTATTGCACAACATAGTGATGGAAATAAAAAATAGATAATGTGAATTGTGGTTATAGGCACAAAAATAGTACCTTATACAATCAGGCACAATTATTGCACTTTATAGTAAGCTTGGTAGTAGATTGTAGATAAGGTGTGATTGCACAAATAAATGGCAAAAAAATAAAGAAATACTTGTGTTAAAAATGAAGGAGAGGGAGTTATAAAAATGGGTTATTTTTTTTGTATTTTATTTATACAGTTAGTCCCAGGCCCATAAATATTTGGACAGAGACAGCTTTTTTTCTAATTTTGGTTCTGTACATGACCACAATGCATTTTAAATGAAACAACTCAGATGCAATTGAACTGCAGACTTTCAGCTTTAATTCAGTGGGTTGAACAAAAATATTTCATAAAAATGTGAGTAACTATCCTTTTTTTAACACAATCACTTCATTCCAGGGGCTCAAGTAATTGGATACATTAAAAACTGAAAATAAAATATTAATTTCTAATACTTGGTTGAAAACCCTTTGCTGGCAATGACAGTCTGAAGTCTTGAACTCATGGACATCACCAGATTCTGGGTTTCCTCTTTTTTAATGTTCTGCCAGGCCTTTACTGCAGCGGCTTTCAGTTGCCGTTTGTTTGTGGGCCTCTGTCTGAAGTTTAGTCTTCCAACAAGTGAAATACATGCTCAATTGGGTTCAGATCAAGTGACTGACTTGGCTATTCAAGAATATTCCACTTCTTTGCTTTAATAAACTCCTGGGTTGCTCTGGCTGTATGTTTTGGGTCATTGTCCATCTGCATTATGAAATGTCTCCCAATCAATTTGACTGCATTTAGCTGGATTTGAGCACAGTGTCTCTGAACACCTCAGAATTCATTCAGCTGCTTCTGTCCTATGTCACATCATGGATAAACACTAGTGTCCCAGTGCCACTGGCAGCCATGCACGCCCAAGCCATCACACCGCCTCCTCCATGTTTTATAGATATGTGGTATGCTTTGGATCATGAGCTGTTCCACGCCTTCTCCATACTTTTTTCTTGCCATCATTCTGGTAGAGGTTGATCTTGGTTTTCATCTGCCCAAAGAATGTTTTTCCAGAACTGTTTTTTTTAGCAAAGTCTAATCTAACCTTTCTGTTCTTGATGCTTATGAGTGGCTTGCACCTTGCAGTTCACCCTCTGTATATCATGCAGTCTTCTCTTTATGGTAGACTTTGATATTGATACACTTACCTCCTGGAGAGTGGTGATCACTTACTTGGCTGTTGTTAAGTGGTTTCTCTTCACCATGGAAATGATTTTGTGATCATCCACCACTGTTGTCTTCCGTGGAAGTCCAGGTCTTTTTGCGCTGCTGAGTTCACCAGTGCTTTTTCTTTCTTTCTCAGGATGTACCAAACTGTAGATTGTGCCACTCCTAATATTGTAGCAATTGCTTGGATGGGTTTTTTCTGTTTTTGAAGCTTGTTTCACCTGCATGGAGAGCTCTTTGACTGCATGTTTGTTCACAGCAAAATCTTCCACATACAAGCAACCCACCTCAAATCAACTCCAGGGCTTGTATCTGCTTCATTGATAATGACATAAAGGAATTGCCCACACCTGCCCATGAAATAGCCTTTGAGTCAATTATCCAATTACTTTTGAGCCCCTGGTCCAATAACTTTTGAGCCCCTGAAATGAAGCAATTGTGTTAAAAAAAGGCTTTAGTTCCTCACATTTTTATGCAATATTTTTGTTCAACCCACTGAATTAAAGATGAAAGTCTGCAGTTCAACTGCATCTGAGTTGTTTCATTTAAATTCATTGTGGTAATGTACAGAACCAAAATTGGAAAAAAAGTTGCCTCTGTCCAAATATTTATGGGCCTAACTGTATATTCTTGGCTTGAAAGTGTATACTGAAATATGGTTTGGATTTTTTAATGCAGTATATGTTTGTTTGGGAGTATGTGTAATATGTATGTGGTCTAGGGCAGGATATGGACATTGCAATTTTGTTTAATTATGTTTGCAGTCCTTTTATGTATGCAGAAGAGATGACAATAAATATGACTATGGTATTGCAGTCTTAAGGGGCAATGTGCTGGCCACTTGGGTCAGCCCTAGCATATTGCTGACCATTTTTAATATATACATCAGGCATGCAGATAGTGTCCTGCACTACTGTACAAATCTAATACAATAAATGCCAGTGTTACTACAGGTATGGGACTGGTTATCCAGAATGCTCAGGACCTGCGGATCTTTCCGTAATTTGGATTTTAATACCTAATGTCTACTAGGAAATCATGTAAACATGAAGTAAACCCAAAAGTCTGGTTTTGCTTCCAATAAGAATTTATTATATCTTAGTTAGGATCAAGTACAAGCTACTGTTTTATTATTACATTATTTGATTATAATGGTATTATAATGGTATATGCCCTTTCCATAATTTGGAGCTTTCTGGATAATGGATCCCATACCTGTACAAGCTTTTCTTCCTATCTTTCACATCCAAAAAAACAAGCACAAAATCTTATAAGGTTATCTATTACTAAGCAGCAGTTGTACAGGTGAAACACGTTTGATATTTAACATGAGTTCCATTAAAAGGGCTTGAGCTGAACATACTTTTTGCCTGCTGTTTTAAAAATCTATGGTTTTGTTATTTCCTGAGCTAAACATGGCAAACAGGGAGAGTGAAATGACCCATGTTTGGTCCTTGAAAGTAGACAACATGATCATAAATGCACAGACTCTTCCTGTACTCATGCTAACAAAACAGTCACAATAGAGAGTGTAGGGATCATGGTTGTATATTGGTAATCTCATTAGCTACCTCTCAATTACCAAACAGAGTAGCTTCAGTTTCTCTGTTTGCTCTGTGCAGCTTCAAGGGGTAAAAAAAAAAAAAAAAAAAAAAAAAAAAAGATGTTGTGATTAAACAAAAGTCAGAAAGTTTGCTCAGAACAAGCCCTATTCATTGAACTCATGTTCCACAAGGAGGTATACACTACATCCATAAAGCGGTCTTCTGTAATTTAACACATACTTTTCCACTGCACGACTACCCTTCTGGCCAAGTCTGGGAATGCTGTATTTTGATTAATTGATTAATATTTTTGTTTAGTTTCATGTGAACGTGTTAGATATGTTAAAATTCTCTAAGGGGTCTCCAATCTGTTTACAAAACAGAGCACACAGCTCTATCTATCTCCTCATAAAAGAAAGGGAAGATGTGTAGTCCAGCTTCAGAACAGGTGCCACTCAGATACACACCGTGATCAAGTTGTGTTCAGGAAGACTGCAGGCTTCAATGTGATCCTGGAGAAGCTGCTGGGAGAAGTTTTGGTGCATTTGGGCTGCTTCATGTGCATCAATATTATTACCACAAGCCTTGTTTAAATCTTCCAAAGTAAAATGAAAAAAAAAAAATAAAAGTATTGGTTAACATACATTCAGTCACATCTTGTCAACTCTGATGTGCACATCCTCAGTTAAGTATATAGGTGGATGGGTCAGTGTCTATTTAACTTCTTAATCGATACATGTTCTGTTTTTAATGTAGTTTTATACCAGTGTACAATAATACCTTCTTTTGTAATACACACCAAAGCAGCTATGCACAAGACAGAGCAAACAAATTAAAGGAGAACAAGTTATAGCTTATAGTTATAGCTCATAGTTATAGCCCTATAACTTGAGTTGTTTTCAGTAAAAGTAACAATAAAAAATAATAAAGTTAGCCTATTACTTATTTTTTATAAATTTTGTCTAAATGTTAACACAGCATTCTTTCACACTGTCAAAGCTCCTCTCTGATAACAATTAAAAGCAGCAGCTCTTTCCTACTTCATGGTTGAGGCTATGATTCTAGCTATCTGTATAACAGAGCATTCTGTCCCAGGGGCTCAGATCCTATCGGATTGCCATTTTAAGCAGCAGTCCTGCCCTACTTAATGGCTGGGATTCTAGCAATCTGTATAACAGAGCATTCTGTGACAGTGACACAACCTTTCTGATCCCCATTGTAAGCAAAAATCCTGCAGCAGTCCACAGCAGGAATGTCTAGCAATGGGTTACAGAACCCACAGAAAAAGCAAACTCCAGACAATAGGGCTTTACCTATACTTTTATTATACTAATGGATTTTATACATTAGTGAGAAATGTGGTAGGGTTTATACTTGACAGTTCTCTCTTAAACTAGTGTACCAAACACTTACCTCTTAAGAGAGCAGAAGACCAGAGCTGTACAGACATGTCTGGAATCTTGCTTGCCAACTGCATGGCTGGGACTACCATATTGTTACTTTCCTGGAAAACGATATGTATTAATTTATCAGTAGGGATGGGTAAATCTGACCCATTTTACTTTGGCGAAAATTCACTAAACAGAAAATAATTTGCCAAATGCTGTGAAGTCTAATGGGCTACAAATCTTTTTGACACAGTCAGAATAAAATCCAACAAGAAACTATTTACCTTAGCCTCACTGCCTACTAGCCCTATATGCACAATAAATATGCTCCCCATTTCAATAAGTAAAACCTAGAAAAATACTTCTATGAATCTACTCTTTCCATTTTGAAGTACTTTATGTTGCAAGTTCCCCTGGTTAGGGAAAATGTGTTTAAATGTTAATATTCAAGTTAGGAATATAAAAATCCAAAAAAAAATCAGCAAGGTTGTTCGAAAATGAAGGCAACACTTACTCTGTGGTTCCCCAGTACATAAAAGATGTGGCCTAAAAGAACCAAGGAGCAGGCAGTCAGCCGGTTGAGATCCTCTGCATTTGACATTTTTAAGGTTTCACGCAGAAATCGCCTAAAAGAATTAGAGAAGGAATGAGCAAGTTTTTTTCCAGGTAAGAAAAGAAAAAATGTATATATATTACTTACTTTGCTTCATTATATCTGCCTTGGAAAAAAGAAAAGAGCCCCCGGATGTAGAAGGCCGCTGCACGTAGGCAGTGAGAACTAGAAAAGAAAGCAGTTTCCTCTGTATAAACAAATGCCTAGTATTTTAAGCTGCAAATTAATATATGTATATAGCACATTTTACATTATAGCTTAATACATGTAAAGATACACCCCCGTTTTGCATCTTTTATTTCTAGAAATATTTTTTACAATGCCCTTTGTAATTTAAGAAGTTTACTTGATGGTCTGTGGATAATAACCAAGCAGATCTATAAATGTAAGAATTCTTTAAAAAAAAAAAAATTCCGGCCACATTAGGGCCTTTATCAAGGACAGTTAGCAAGTGAATCAGTGCTTATTTAAATACTTTAACCCCCCTCCCATCAGAAATGGCACCAAACATGACGTTATGCCATTGTTTCACGTTATATGGAGTGCGAGTCCTTCTGAAGAACTGTATGCTATATTTGACCCTAAACTCGCTATTGAATTAAGACTGGTAAGAGTGTAAATACCGAGTGAGAGATATATATATATATATATATATATATATATATATATATATATATATATACACACACACACACGCAAAGCTGCTGTGTTTGAAAAATGGCAAAATAAATTTATTTAGACAAACAATAAATGCAGAATACTCAACGTACAACAAACACTGCCATGAGTCATTAGGCAGAGGAAAGTCAAGTATAATCAGTCAACTAGATTAAGATCAGAGAAACAGTAATAGGGAGGTAGTTTACAGTCTGTTGTAGATCTAGCTTGTATGCCATAACCAGTGCCTGTACATATCAGGGAATGGAGTATCCTATGCTGCACAGTTGTACTCCACAGACATATCTAGTGCACCAAAGCCATCAACCAAGGAGAGCAGCCACCGAGCTTTCATGCGTACAGGCATGTGCCATTGCCAGGCAACACAATATCCGCAACGATAGCTCCACAGCTAGCCACTGTGTGCATAAAAATATGGCAGGCATGGGGCTAGTGCAGGTCTGCATTCGGAGGTAATAGCGATGTAAGATGGTCACCCCAAGGCTCAAAAAATGTGGGCACTACAACAAAATACCTATTTGGGGTACCAAAGCACAATCTCCAGTGGTGCCAGTCCCACTGTGACCCAATTGCACTATTATATGGGTCGAACCCCGCCTATGGGCACAAAGACATCTGGCACATTCCAGAAAAGCATTCAGCAAAGTAGTAGTTGAAATGCAACTATGTGCACAATCAGTCCAATCTCAATAGCCATGAAAATAGCTTCTTACCTGACTGGAAAATTATGATCTGGGTTAATTCTTTCTAGTAAAGCGTAAAGCTTGGGTAGGGGAAAAAAGAGGAAACAAAAAAAAAAAAAAAGTTATTTTGTAAGGCATGTTACAATGTCTATCATTTATACCATACCAAAGTATTTTACCTGAAATTCTGCTCTATACCCATTTATAGTATCCATTTAAAATTTTCTTTATTGAAAAGTTCCCAAGTTGGAAATTAGGACACAGTTAATGGAAAGATTGCTTCTGTTTGTACATGCATTTACTTTTCCCAGAAAAAAAAAATATTGGTCAAAAATAAGAGGTTTCATAAGGCAAAATAAAGCCACACTAGTATTGTGGAGAGGGTGATAAGCGCTAACAGGCTACATTACTAACTAATTAAACTACAGCATTGATTGATCTTGCCAATTAAGACAGACAATTGTGTGTGTAACTACTGCCCTCCAGACACTCATTGGCCCATAGAGCTAGGGATTCAGTGGGATGCTCTTTTTAAGTTTCATATGTTGATGAGTACAGAAATTTAAGTATAGAGTTATATATAGCTGGTATTATACCTCTCCCAAAAACCTATACACCACGTCAGTGCTACTTTTAGGGGGAAAATGCACTTGCTTGAGAAAACCATGGAATTTTTTCCCTTTCCCTTGTGGTTTTGGACAGAAAATTCCTTCCCATTATGTTAGTGGTTCGCAGAGATCCCGAGTGCTCGGGTAGACTCCAGGCTTTGTATTAACCCCACCTCCTCATGTTAAAAGTTGATTTTAACCCCTGACTTGGTGCATCACTTTTGGTTGAGCTGCTGACTGGGTCGGGTTAAAGATGTGGGTAGGGTCGGGTAACAGGGATGGGGAGGGCCCATAGTGACAACAGGTTGGGCAGCCATCTGCCCAACCAGACCATGCAGGAATGCATAGTAGAATCATTTTTAAAAAGATTTTAGCTCTACTGTGCACGCACAAGACCAAATCTGTGCGGGTAAAGTGCAGCTCTAATTTTCCTTCAGCAAAAAACATTTTATGTATATACAGTGAAACCTCACTTTACATTGTTGTTTTGTGGTCATTTTAGATTTTCCTGGATTTTACACCATTTTATTTTTGGTCCCCTGAAAAAGGTAAAATGGGGGCTCTACTGTAGGTTATAATGTCCAGAAACACTGCACAATAAGGCTTAGTGGAGCAATTAGAGGGGGAAAAAAGTATACATATACCTATGACCTCCCTAGAAAGCTCCAATTTTTTTTAAATAAAACAACCCTTCACAAAGAACATAATTGTACTTAAATTCAGATAGCGGAATGTGTCAGTTTTAGCTTCTATTAAGAGGTTCTTAATGATTGAAACATGCATACCGGTACAGTCACTTAGGTAAGGTGCATGTGAAGGGGCACAAGAAAAGGGCAGAATTAAATTAATTCTCGCGTCTTTTGATTGGTGAATATTCTTGGAATGGTGGGAATTAAAGAGACAAATATATGAATCAGCTTACCTCCTGGTGCCTGTTTCCCTCTCTGATGTAAACACTTGCTAAATTTGTCACTATAAATGTCCACAGCTCCTGGTGCGTTGTTAGCTGTGGAGATGAATATCAAAATTGAAAAAAAAAAAGAAAGTGAATCACATAGTAATTCTGCTTTCACACTAGTACAGCAGTAGTAAACATTCCAAGACTATGCAGTATTATATATTTTTTTCCCTTGCAATGAATGCCTCCCTACAGATGAAAAACCGAATGATTGCTTTGCAGGGCTGTCAGGAATATCCTATTAAAGGTTTGCCTGGATTTTACAGGAGGCTACCAGTCTAGATCATTACAATGTAAAAACCTTAGGAAAACATACTCACCCTTAGTGCTGTTGTGAACTGTGCTTCTGCATTATCCATGCAATTTACAGAAATACAGTATAAGCCCTAGAACACAAAAACAATTACAATTTACTAACTATAAATAGTTAGCACTTGGTATTCACTCCAAAAACAAAAAATAAAACCACAGACAGAACCTGTGTAGTTTCATAACTATTCAGTACTTACCAATAATGTGTGGAGTTGAGCTGCATGGTTAGAGAACAGACGTGGAGACTGCTGGCAGAGCTGGCAGAGCTGTGATATCTAAGAGAAATAAAAAAAAACGGTAAACGGAGAAAGATTCCACATGCAGTTGCAAAATTCTCTAGTACTAGTTTTTAGCATCACTACCTCTTGTAAAGCTGTGGCTTTGTGTCCTGTGACAAGACGACACATGATTATATGTTCCAAGAGGATAACTTGAAAAGAGGATAGGATTGGACTGCTATCCAGCACTAAGGAAAAAAAATAGCAGAACATTCAGCATTGCAATGGTATACAGGGCATTTTGTCAACATTGCTGCTGAATCAGACATTTTAAGCAAAATTCGGAGTTTATAGCTAAATATCCACTATCTCTAGGAATTTTAATGGGAGCAACATGATAAAAGCTGCCACACTGGCTGTTGAATCTGCCACTCTTGATCAATCAATAGCCGGAATGTGTATATACCCAGTCATGCACATGTAATCCATGATCCACGTAAATTGCCTTACAGTCAACCATTGTCATGATCAGTGACCTCAATAAACAGATAACATTTTGCACAGACTTGTAAGTGGCAAAAGGAATACAAATTCAAAAAAATTACATAGAACCCAACATAAACGTTGTTTAAAACAGTTCCTATTTGTAATGTTACTTAAAAGGATAATGTTTTCCTTTAAGGATAGAAAGTATAAACGGAACACAAAAAGGTAGAGGATAAATCTAACAACTTACTTTTGAGCTTCTCCAGCTGCATAAGGGCCTTGTCGGTATATTTTTGTGCCTTTTCTAAATATCCAGCCTGCATAGAATGCATGACTGTTACCTATAGGTAGAAACAGGAGATAAATCAACAGTCAGCTTATCCTTTATTTCGATTAGGAATTTATATAGATAGATTATTTTCAGGTTTTCTACAGTCATGAAAGCATTTACAAAAATCTGAATATCCGAATTTATACTTAATATCTGGAACAGAGTTGTTTCATTTCAGGTGGTACACAATAAGATTATTCTTACCAAATAAACCAGAACACACATGTGCTCTTTGGGAAGCCAGTGGAACAAGTCAGCTGGATTACTGGGCAGAATCTCATCATCATGTAAAGTTGAAATGGTCTGTATGCATTGTTGTAACTGTTTTAGGCATGGCTTTACACTTTTTACCTGCAAGACAAAATGCCAAACTGTAAACACTTGCTGTATATGCAGACATTTTCATTGTTTCTACTTACTGTATAAAAAGAAAACATCAATATAGAAAAAATGACATTCTTTGTATATATAAAAATTAGGTCTTATTAATGGATAAAGAACATTTTTGGGAGTAATCTTAAAGGGGTGGTTCACCTTCAAACAACTAGTAGGTTTCAGATAGATCACTGGAAATAACGCCTTTTTCCAATGACTTTCTATTTTCTATGTGTGACTGTTTTTCTAATATTGAAGTGTAAAGTGTAATTTTTCACCTTCTGAAGCAGCCCTGGGAGGGGGGGGATCGCCAACCCTGTAAACTGTTTTAAGCGTATACATTTAGTTGATACATTTGTTATCTTTGTCCCTGCTGAGCAGAATCCCTGGGTTTCATTAAAGGCAGCTGTTAGAATTGATACAATAGTTGCTAATATTCCGGAGATGCTGCTGAGAAATGTACCAACTAAATGTTGCAAAATTGTAACAGTTTAGAGTATGCGTCTGAATTACTGAGCTGCCAGACTCAAACACCGGAGACAGGAACATTCAACTTTAAACTTACATTTTGGAAAAACAGTAAAAAATAAATAATGGAAAGTAATTCAAATTTCTGGGGAACAATCTAACAACAACTGAATTGAAAAAACAGTTTGGAAGGTGAACAACCCCTTTAAAGCTAGGCTTTAAAGACATTCTTTCTTGAAGGTTTAAGGTAAACACTTTAAGGTAAGACATTCTTCTTTGCTTATGTTTTACTTCCTTGATTTGTGACAAAGTGTCATGCAATTTCCCTCCCTGATCCTATTTTGCTTATGTAATTCAGATTCGGTTCGGCCGAATCCTGCTAAAAAAAGGCCGCATCCCGAACCGAAACCTGCGCATCCCTATTTATGTTATTTTATTGTACTTCATATTTATATTTTATTAAATTATATAAAATCATTCTAAAAAAAATCCTTGTAAGGTTTGTATTAATTGTTGATACTAAATGCGTCGTTGCCTATTGCCAAAGTAAATTTCAATGCATAGTTGTATGACTACAAACCCCTAGTGCTTCCCAATGACCAAAGAACAGATATCCATCTGTTGTATCTATCATAACTCGATAGTTATACCACATTTCAGTATTATATCGATGTATTTCAATTCCATGTGTTGGTGGCTCAGTCCAACCATAAATTTTCTAGACAAAGAGTATATAGAAACTTAAAAACATAATATGTTTTTAATTCTTAATTGAAAAAACATTACATAACACAATTAATTGGAAAATTCTGGTCATAAATGTATATGAATTTTAATGGTCTCACTGTTTAGTAATTTATATATGTATTGCTTTTATGAATTTGTAGACTGGACAATCACTGGTTAATTGTATTATGTAATGTTTTTTGTTAAGATTTAAAAATATATTAATTTTAATTCCACTAAGTTTAAGTTTCCATCCATAACTGCACAGACTATCCAAAAGCCAGCCTGTGTGAGGTCATACTAATACATCAATACACTAGAAAATCTAAAAATTTCAGACTGCAGTAGTGTTCCAATTCGTTTTAAAAAAAGAATAAAAGGAGAACCCTGTTTAAAATAAAGTGAATATTCTAAATAGCATACCTGTCCAGCATCCAAATAATGCGTGACCTGCAGAACAAGGAAGAAAACTCTCAAGGATTCTTTTTGTATAGGGTTACCCTGCCAGTTCTCCACAATCTGTCCACACAAGGTGAGAAGCGGATGCACTTCTTGCAGCTTTCTCTCCATCAACAAGAGCTAAAACATTGGAAGACTAGTAAATACACACATCTGATGAAAGCACTCTTACAAAGCTAAAATTTCCTTGGACCTGCTTTGCCTTTATAACTTTTTGTAGCCTGGACAAAACTAATTGCTGTTCGTAATTGCAATTTTTCACTTTATGGAGGTGACCAAAAGAGCAGTGACCTAAAACAGTCAGCATTTATAAACAATTTACGTTATCTTTTACAAATGTGTTGAGGGTCTGACACCGTGGCAGAGCTAAAGACATCACAAACTGAACATAACGTGTTACAGCAGCAAGGAGCATTATGCAACACTCATTACTGTATAAAAGAACCAGTAATAATTTTAAAACCTAGTGTGCCAACTATAAGATAAAATTAATAAATGCCTTTTCTTTTGATGGTATGCAAACGAGACATATTTGCCACAAGCAGAATGAGGGGGGTCACACACATTACGAACATGAAAGTGTACTTAACTCATTTATTTAACAGTCTCATAATGTAACAAAGGTAAAAAGGTTTCGAGGGGCAAGTCACCCTTGTCAGGTATCTAGGGTATGCAATGCATGGTGTTAAATTTGAATCCCACTAAACGCACGATAATTTGACGGATTGGTCGGACTGCGCTGAAATCGGTTGTTCACCAAAGAATCATCATCGCGTCTATGGGGACCTTTACACAGGCTGAGCTCAGACTTTGCTTTCAACAAGTAGTAACCAACCACAAACTAACTTAAGGGGAATGAGCAGTGCTATGTACCATTACACACAATGAAAGAAAAATGTAGGATGCTTACCATTCCTTTGCTAAGCAAGAACAATGCCCTGAAATAAAAATACAGAAAATAAGTGAATGATGCTACATTTACACACAGTGATACATCTTTTCTGCAATAGTTTCATTCAAACTGGCTAAAATGCTAATTGCCAGGTGAGATTTGCATTTTAGCCAGTGGAAAAGAAACAATGGACATTTTGTAGCAAAGATTTACTGCGGTTGACAAAATATCCATGAGCCATTAGCCTAAAGGGCAGGGTAGCAAATTTCAGGTTAATGCAAGAACGAGTTGATAGTTTTTTACTTGCAACTTTTCAATTGTTATGCAGGAGGCAACTTTTTTCTACAAAATGCTATTGAACACCAATAATTTGTGCTGCAGCAAAATGCTGATGTTTGAAATGGGATAGTATAAACGTGAAGAATCTGCAGTAGAAACCAATAATAAACATTTCTTCCCCTTTCACTTAAGGCATTTTTTTATTTTCCCATTTACATACAGTACATAACCTTAAAGGGATACTGTCATTTTTCAAAATGCATCAGTTAATAGTGCTACTCCAGCAGATTTCTGCACTGAAATCCATTTCTCAAAAGAGCAAACTGATTTTTTTAGACATATTTCAAAAACGAATTTAAAAAAATGAATACCAATTGAAAAGTTGCTTATAATTAACTAATCATACTAAAAGTTAAAAGATGAACTTTTAAATTATGACACAGCCATTTCTACAAGTAAACTATTTTAAGAACAGTCAGAACAAGGGAAAAATAATAGCTGGTTATCTACATATTTTGCCAAACTGGCTAGAACAATCAGCAATGTTGCTATTAGAAGCCCCAAATGCTTCCATGGAGCTCAATTTGTCCATCATTATGTTGGTTACTAGTTAACAAAAGAGCATGTTCTGTGCAATCTTTCAGATAAGAAGACCCTAAATATACATCCCATGAGAAAGAATACATTCTGATGCAAGCCTTACAGCATATACAGTAACAGGTGCCATCTAATGAAACATTTTATAAAACATTTTGAATATATAAGATATAAGATGTAGCATTTTTAGCCTACTTTTTTGTAACATTTACTTCTCCTTTGGGGAGGTACATAAAGTGACTGAAATGTGGTAACATATTTGGCACAGCATATTAACCCTTGCCATGTACTGCAAAAGCCCAATAGACTGTTAACCATGTCAATTAAATATTTCACAAAACAAAAACCATACATTGTACAGCCAAGAATTATTATTCCAAACAGTATGTGCAATCTATTTTCAATCCTGTGGAAAAATATGTTCCCCTCAACAAAAGCAGACCATGCTGCCAATTTGGGGCTGCAACTGTTGGCACACCCAAAATAGTAGCAAACAATTATCAAAGTGCCTACATCAAGAGTATATCAAGTTCCACATCAATAGCTATTAACTGATGTAACTAATAAAGGCTGATCTTTTAACCGAATACGAACCTGAGCAATCATTTGACCCAGGAGTGCGCTGCAACATCTTGGATGTGTACTGCAACAAACAATCCAACCAAGATGGACAGACCTACTACACTATTTACAAAAAATATTTAGGGGCCAAATGGACAGATGGCAAAACTGGCCTTACACATGAATGACCATATTATACTGTTGGTAGTCAGCCAAATAGCAGGAATTGGAGATGTGGCTCCTCTTCTGAATTGGCAATGTACCACACTCCCCATTGGGCAAGGAGTCAAATGGTCCTAGCCAAACTGGGTTTTTAGCCCTGCTTCATATGCACTCCAGTAAGCAATTACACAATAATATATAAATAAGCATTAAATATTTTTTCACAAAATTAAAGGAGAAGGAAAGTCGGTAATTACTTGGGGGGGGGGGGGGGTGCCAAAAGTTAGGCACCCCCAAGTGATTTTTATACTTACATCACACCCTGGGCCGGTGCTCCTATCAGCAGAAAACTGCACTGATCCGGGGTTACTCCAGCGAGTGCCACAGATCGATCGGCTTCCTTCTTTTTTCTTCGCACGGGTACACATGATCAGTTGCGAGAAAAGCCGAAGAAGTTGGCTATTTCATTCATGTGCATGCGTCTGCCCTGGGAAATTTGAAGAAAGAAGAAGAAGGAAGCCGATCGCTCCATGGTACTCGCTAGAAGAACCCCTAGACAGGTGCAGTGATAGGAGCACCAGCCCAGGGTGTGAGATAAGTATATATAATCACTTGGGGTACCTAACCGTTGGCACCCCCAAGTAAATATGCATTTCCATCTCCTTTAAAGGGTAGTTTACCTTAAAATATATGAGGTATGCAGTGGCATTGTAAGACAATTTTTAAACTGAAGGAATGTGTGTGGAATCAGCTTTGACTGTGCATGTTCCTGCAAGATCTGTATCAGGGAACAGAAAAGGATCCAAAGTCATGGGAAGAGCTTGGATGGGGAGCTAGAGTTCTTTCTCCTTTAATGATGTTTTTGTTGTGTAGCTGTCAGGTAAGGAATTAACCCCTATACTGGTGCTAAGACTTAAAAGAATAGTAACACCAAAAAATGTAAGTGTTTTAAAGGAATGACAATATAATGTACTGTTGCTTTGCACTGGTAAAACTGGTGTGTTTACTTCAAAAATACTATTAAAGTTTATATAAACAAGCTGCTTTGTAGTAGCCATGGGGGCAGCCATTCAAGCACAGGATACATAGTAGATAGATAAGTGCAGAAGAATCTAATTATATACTATAGAGCGTATCCGTTTTCTGCTGTGTATCCTGTACCTTTTCTCCTTTTTCAGATTTGAATGGCTGCCCCCATGGCTACACAGCAGCTAGTTTATATAATTAACTATAATAATGTTTCTGAAGCAAACACACCAGTTGTACCAGTGCAGAGCAACAGTACATTCCTTTCATTTTTTGGTGTTGCTGTTCCTTTAATTACTCTAGTAACTAAACAGCAGTTTGGATGTGAAAATGGCATATGAATAGCAGATGTCCTGAACAAAAACAAATAATCAGATAACAATTGAAGGTTCAGTCTGTCCTTTGGTTATTGGGGTCAACCAGGCAGCAATTTCAGGTACAGGCCAGAAAGAGGCCAAAAGCTTTGGAAAAGCTTGAAAAAAAGTTTCTTAGAATACATCAACAAAAACTATTTTAAAGCAAACTCTCACTTTTAAGAATCTGCATGTACAGCACCAGAACAGCCATAAATATTCCAAAAGCATTTTACCTGGTATATTCAGAACCAACTACACGTGCATACTCTGCTCCAACTCCTAACAGGTCGCATGCTGACACCAAATCCTTTTCTAGAGTGTGTAGTTGCTGCAAAAAGAACAAATAAAGGTAAAACATGTTTCTTCAAAAATATACTGAAGATACTGAAACGCTAAACAGGTAAAAGGTTTGCTATGGAAGCAATTCTGAAACTCACAGCTAGTTGGAAGAGCAGCCTGCAATGCCAGTAAGGAGTCTGCTGGGAAATCTGAATAGCTTTTCGTAGAAGAGGTTTAGCAGCATCAACGGAGTTCTGTAAAAGAATAAACACAATTTAACAAGAAAGCTTCTGGGTACTGTAGTCTGGCATATTTAAAATCACAGTTCTGTAAACTATAATATTTGGATACATTTATTTTTAGCATTCCAGTGGCCAGAGTAGTACAAGTATGGGATTCGTTATCCGGAAACTCATTATTCAGAAAGTTCTGAATTATGGAAAGGCAATCTCCCACAGACTCTATTTTAGCCAAATTATTTGAATTTTTAAAAAGTATTTCCTTTTTCTCTGTAATAATAAAACAGTACCTTGTACTTGATCCCAACTAATATATAATGAATCTTTATTGGAAGCAGAACCAGCCTATTGGGTTTATTCAATGTTTACATAGTTTTCTAGTTGACAAGGTATGAAGGTTCAAATTACAGAAAGATCCATTATCCAGAAAGCCCCAGGTCCCGAGCATTCTGGATAACAGGTCCCATACTGTAATTTGCATTTGACACAAGTAGTATATGAACAGGCAGCAACTTACCTCTTGACAATATAGCTCAGAGAGAAGGCTTGCTGCTTCAAACTTCACATCTTCAAACTGTGGGATCTGAGGGCAGCAGTTTAAAGAAAAAGCCACTTGCAAAAGAACAAAAATAGCTGCCACACTAAGATGCCAGTGACGGTTGCTGTTAGCACTTGTAATCAATATCCTCTCCCAACATAGGATGATGATGCATCAAGTGATCTGTGGATAATACGCTGTCTGATAAAGCCTGCCAATTTAGCCAATCTAAGTTTGCAATTTATTGAAAAGTGTATGGAGCATTCAGGACTGCCAGACAACGGATAACTGCTCAACGATCAGCTAAATATCAAGCAAGTTTGAAAAGCTAGTCAGACAAGCACTGCATTAACACACTGATGTGCTCCTTGTGTTTTGGCTGTCCACGGACCCACAAAATGATCAGATGTGTCTAATTTGGCACCACACATGAGGACATGCAAACTCATCAAACGAGCAGACCTTTGAATATACGGGCTATTTAAAAAACATCCTCCATCAAAAAGTGTGAGACCACAAAAAAATGGTGTAAAATGAAGGACACCTAAAATCAGGGGATGTAAAACTATAGTTCCACTGTATTTTAAAATGCAATTTCTGTTAAAAGCAGTATCAGCCTGTCTATTTACATTCTCTGCTGACCAATATTCCCTCTAAATTATGTGCTGGCACACTCAGATTCTTACTGTGGCACACATTTTTTGTGTAAACTTGATTTTGAGCTCATTTTTACCCATCCACTATTTATAAAAGTGCGCATATGGTTTTTACCCAGTATTTACAAAAAATATTTTTCCCCACACACAGCCAAAAACACAATGGGAACATAACTTCTGTCTTGGATGCCTAAAACAATGTTGCAAGATAGCTCATTACACCAGATTAAAAGAATTAAAAGAGGTGACAGTCTTTATGACTCTATGAACAGAAAGTCATAAAGAAACGCTGCCTTCAATAGCTGTTACATTTAAAAAAATCTAAAATCATTTGGGTTGACTCTTTAAATGCGCATTTTGGTGGGCGAGGGGGGGAAGACAACCAGTGAGTTTGATCTTCAAGCAAAAGGATACTTGCTGCGAAATAAACCACTGCAAGAAAACAGAAATAATAGTTTAGCTATAACAAATCTTAAAATCTGAAGAATTCTTCTTATGTTGTTTAGCATTGAAATTTGGTTTCATTAACAAAATGGACCATTTTCAATATATCAACCTGCTTATTTATAAAGAGATATCATACAAGAAAAACTTTAGAACTTTAATAAAGTTTGGGATAATGTTTGGTTCAAATTTAAATGAGGCATCAGTTAGTCCTTATTATGGGGTACTTGATAAAGGTGATTCTTGTAATATCTCCCCATTGAGTATCCATATCTAATAAAAAAAATAATATGTAATGTTCACAAGTGCCCTTTGCCTGCAAAAGCAACCAGCAAAATACAATTGTTTCCACTAAGATAAATTAGTATACTCTCTCAAAAGGACAGCTTTTATAAGAACTTTATAGAATGTTAAATACAACACTGTTAGCAAATAAGTAATTTCATTAGTTGTACAACCTCATGGCAGAAGTCATTGATATATCAATAATATACCAAATATTACAAAAAATATTTATATTATACGTTCCATGATCATAGAAAAAGCCAAGCGCAAGTTCCAGTGAGTCATGTGACAGAAATGACATTGCTAAGGACCGATTCTAACTGATGACATCAAAATGATATGCCAAAGAGTGAGCCAAAGAAAGAATTTCATGTTGGGTGAACTCCAACCTTGCAGTAATGATATGGTTATCAAATATCCTACTGATACTTTACCAGCAGGCCCAAAGAACAGAATAAAATACCATTGATACTTCTGCATTTAATAATAGGCCTGCAAATATCCTGAGTTTTTAAATGATAAATTCTTTTCTGTACAAATTTAAAATAAACATTTAAAGGAGGAGTTCACCTTAATTTTATTATGTTGTAGACGGAGCTAGTCCCTTAGTCTTCTTTATTTTATTTGAATGATTTTAGCTATATTGGTTTTCCTATTGTTTCCAGCCTACTCATTAAAATGCTTTTCCATGGATGGGGTAAGCAACACCAGCAACCAAAATGTAAAAACAGACTTATTTCAAGGCTTTGGTTTTATTGTTTTTCTTATTTCTTATTTTTGCGCATTCTACCATTCAACTTTTTTTTTTATTATTTTAAAACGGTTCCATGGTTGCAAGGTGATTATCCCCTAAAAACAAGTTAACGGTTTCAATTCTACGCCTAAAGACTGCAGAACACAAAATGTCCTTAGGGGCAAATTTACTAAAGGGCGACGTAATTTTGCCACTTCGCCGATTTACTAACGGGCGCTGGCGTAAATTCGCTAGCGAAGTGGACCTACTCTAGTGCTACTTTGCACACTTACTCCAGGCGAAGTTGCGCTATGGAGAAGAGACATAACTACGCTAATTCACTAAGTTGCGTGAACGTTACCTCTTGCGCCAGACTTGCCTTCGCCACCTCAGACCAAGCGAAGTGCAATAGAGTAGATAGGACTAGCTTCAAAAAAAAGTTTAAATTGTTTCTAAGTCCTGAAAAACGCTGGCGTCTTTTACTTTTTTAAAGGTCATAGGCTGAAAAAGATCATAAATTTTTTTGGGGGCACCCTCCTTCTCCCCTACATTTCCTAACATATGGCACCTAAACTATACAGTGGGCACATGTGTAGGGCAAAATAACAACTCTATTTTATTTTATGAAACTTTCCCAGGCTTGTGTAATGTATTTGCTGCCTCGCTACCTTTCGCCTCCCTGGGCGCAACTTCGGATTTTAGTGAATTTGAGCAGCCCTGGCAAAACTACGAATGGCGAAGTGGGGCGAAGCCGTCGCTAGTGCATTTTCGGCACTTCGTGAATTTGCCCCTTAGAATCCCGCAGTTTACAAAATCCTAAAGATTACTTTCAAATAAGCTCCACCATAACTTATTACTGAAATGATAGGAAAATAAGCAGTAACCAAACAGAGGTTAGATAAATGAAGTCATCATGGGATACAAGAATGCTCTGAGGGAACATTATTCTCCAAACTCAGGTGCACATCACCCAACTTTTCTCTCAGACTTACAACCTCACCCACAACAAAATACCTCCTCACTGCCCTTTATATTAGAGTCTTCAAATAGTAACCCCTTGTCTGTAGCACCAAATTGCCGCTTTAATAAGTTGCATCCCATGAACACTCCCCCCTATCTCATTCCATTTCATCCAATTTTGCGTTGCCACCTCACCGCCTTCTCCAAGTGCTGCCGGGCCAGTTCGCTGTTCTTGGTATGATGGTACAGAACCGAGCCTAGTTGCAAGTGAGTTCGGGCCTCAATGCGCTGCGGGGGCTTGAACTGGAAGACGGCTTGCAAGCAGTGAACACACAGCCGAATTTTGGGCGGACTGGAAGTGCGAAAGTGTTCGGCAAACCCTAGCAGCGCCAAGTACCACGACTCCGAGGCCTCAGCCTGCGGAGACACTACCGCCGTAGCCGCCATCACTGACATCAACAACAAGGCCCCGTACCCTCCTACTCCCTATGCAAAACATCGCGAGAGCTAAGCCTGAAGATTTATGGGAAATGTAGTTTTGCCGTGTCGTGGTTAGGAAGGGGTTCTTTTACAGCTCAGAGTACCTAATACTGTAATTTTTAAAACCAGCCAAAGTCAGCCACACAACCAGCCCAAAACTAGCCAAGAGGAACTTCAAAAGTAGCCCAAAAAGAGCACAATATGTGTAGTTCAAAAAAAATTCACGAATATATATAAAGATATGCCTTTTTCATTTTTTTCCATGAAGCAAAATGGGACAGATGGGTGGCCGAGGATGTATAGGGGTCCCATAAGGCCCTAATACATATACAATTTCAATACATATTGGTAAAAAAGTTCCACTCTTTTTGGTTGCCAGTAGGGATGAGCGAATTAATCCCATATCGTTTCGCCAAAAATTAGCTGAATGTGAAAATTCGCCAAAATGTATTAAAGTCTATGGGCGACAATTTAAAGACTATGGAAAAACGTGGCAAAAAAAAACACTCATCCATAGTGGGCAGCAGATTTTTGCCTCAAAATTGTCTGAAATTGAGGAAAGTCACCAGAAAATATGAGAATGCTTAAGAGTGACAGGAAACTGGGGTACAGGGCCCAAAATCTGGTAACTCCCATGGCATGCTGGGTATAGTAGTCTTACATTGAACTTGGTAGTTGGCAAATTGGTAAACAAAAACTACATTACCCAACATGTATTGGGACATGCAGGCTTTTCACATTAAAGCTGGCCATAGACGCAAAGATCTGATCGTACGAATCGAGGATTCGTACGATTTTCAGAATGTGTGTGGAGAGTCCCGACATTTTTCGTCCGGCGGAGATTGGTCGTTTGGTCGATCGGACAGGTTAGAAAATTTCTGTCGGCTGCCGATAATATCTCTGCGTGTATTGCCGATCGTACGATTTTCAGTGGGAGACTGTCACTAGCTTTGGTTGGACATAGATATCGTACGATTGCTGTCAGGGGCAGAACATTGCTGATCTGTTCTTTAACTAATCTGACTGGTAAGACTTTGATCTGAATGGTTAGTGGCGGGTCGGGAGATGGGAAAGTCCGATCGTACGATGATTCGTACGATCGGATCTTTGCATCTATAGCCAGCTTTAGGCAAGAAAAAACTTTGGCTGGTTTCCAAAGTACAAACCAGCCAAAGGCCCAAAAAGTAGCCCAAATCCGTACCTTGGCTAGTTAGGCTAGGCTACTTTCAAAACCCGCCTGGGCTTTAAATTAGTAGCCCAATTTGGCTAGAAAATCACCAACCTGGCAACCCTGACCTAATAAATCCTTATAAATAAATTTGAATAATTACTTCATATGTTTGGGCTGGGCACTGTCGGAGTTATGACGTTTTTTTTTTGTGCCAGAAATAATTCTCAGCCCTTGAGCTTTTCCAGTAACTTTGCTTAGAAGAAAAAGTTGAGTTTTATGATTTGCTACGAACAATACATGTAATGTGAAGTTGTACATTCATGGTATAGTTGCCAGCTGCCATTTTTATTTTTAAAATCTGTTTTATTTTTTTCAATTATTTAAAATGGGACAGGGGAACTATCGCAAAAATTAAAATAAAATATAAGCTTCGTCATACTGAAATAAGAAACCTTCTGATTACAATCAATCAAACCTTCTGTATCGTTTCTGAAATAATTAAGTTTATCTTCCCCTCTCAGCATCTGTTTTAGTGATGTGCGGGCTGTCGGCGGGTTCAGGCCGACCTTGCACCCCGGTTGCAGGTGTGGGCTGGTCCAGGTTGAGCTCTTCTTCCTGCTCTCCCCACCCGCTACCTTGCACTGCCGGTCTGCCAGCTTACAACTTCCTTTTTTATAGACGTGTGCAGGCCCGGACTGGCAATCTGTGGGTTCTGGCAAATGCCAGAGGGGCTGCTATGAGGTCCCATAGAAAGTTAATATTTAGTGGGCTGGTGAGAGATGTTTGGGCCTCTATATGGACTGATTGGGCCTCTGTGTACCTAAAATGCCAGGGCCTGTTTTACTTCTCAGTCCGGACCTGGACGTGTGCCTTATAGCCATGCCCCTTTTTGTGATGTCATCTGTGGGGTGGGTTTGGCCCGGGTCTATAAAGGGAACCCGGAAGTCATGGACGGGCGTGGGTGGGGTACAACTCGACCTGCACATCACTAATATGTTTCTCTTCAATATCTATTCTTGCAGCAGTTTGGTGTCAGATATTCATTGACAGATCCAATATATCTTATAGGGGGGCTTCCTTTCCTAACAGATGAATTAGAGCTCAGTCAAATAACTGATTCCAGTAAAAACAAAAGCTAACAAAATAACTGCCTTTTGCACAAATTCTGCATGTAGAGAGACAGGATTTATGGTGATTTTAAAAGAGTGAGCTGTAGGCAAAAGGAGAAACCCTATTGCGAGTAACTAAAGTGCAGAGAAGCGAGATCTGAGCAGACTGTAACAACGCTCGAGTAAACTCCGGCGATCCTGTAAGTAAAGATCTATCAGGGGCTGGGTGTTAATTGTACACAGAAGCAGGTCCGGACTGGAGTCAAAATAGGCCCTGGCATTCCAAGTACACAGAGGCCCAAATAGTCCTCCACCAGCCCACTAAATAGTGACTGTCTATGGGACCTTACAGTAGCCCATCTGGCATTTGCCAGAACCCACAGATTGCCAGTCCGGGCCTGCACAGAAGCGCACATTTGTTTTTTTTCTCTCTTCCTTTATATCGTCGTTTGAGGTGAAGCAGAAAGGGGGTTTCAGTGTGCCTAAGAGGAGAACAGATTATATCTTACAATTTTTTCTCAGCACGCACTTGTCCTCTACATCGCTTACGCTGAGATTTTTTTTACGGACACTCTAAGTTACAAGTGAATTACTCTGGAGGGAAGGATTCTGCTGGTGGGCAGGTCCGGACTGAGAATTAAAATAGGCCCTGGCCTTTCAGTTACACAGATGCCCAATCAGCCCACATAGAGGCCCAACCAGCCTCCACCAGCCCACGAAATACTGACTTTCTATGGCACCTTATAGCAGCCCCTCTGGCATTTGCCAGAACTCACAGATTGCCAGTCCAGGCCTGCTGGTGGGACATTATTCAATGTAGGAAGCGCATACAGACTTTATTGATTGATTTTTAGCCAAAAGTAGCCCCCCTATTTAATTTGAATTTTCGCGAAAGTTCCTCTTTAAAAGTAAAATCTGGGGACAACCCGGGACACCTATAAAAGTACAGCCCAAGAAGTTTCTTGTGCACATTTTTATTTTGGCCATGCCAAGTTTTGATGGGCCTCTCGTGCTCAAGGTCACAGCTGCAAAGTTCCATCTAATAAAAAACAGAAAACGAATACATTAGCGTGGTGCACATAGCTACTATAGCTGCTGTAATTCTGCACTGTTGCTCTATTCCCCAGAGACCATGGACCTGAAACAATGCCTGCTCCGCTGAATGGGACTCATGGGATTTCGCAAGTCTTGTTTTGGGGATCAGCACTGTTTTAGGACCATGATCCCTGGAGAAAAGTGCAACTGTATAGAATCATCACTCAAACTCATTCAGTTTCTCTAGAATTGCGTTATGTGTTAGTCTAGCCTGCCGATTGGGGTGAAATTGTTTGTATTTTTAATTCTCAGTGTAAATGAACAACCAGTTCTGTTTTGTTTTTTTGATTCAGCCTGCTATAAGGTATTGCACTGAAATTACTGCTATCTTCAACAATGTAGAAATTACAGGCATCCCCAAGCTGAATAGGTTTATGCCAGTGTTTCATTCACAGCAGGGTGTTCCAAGAGACAGGGAACTTTTCTATAACATATAATATTTATATAATATTTTAAATGATCACATTTCTATCATACAATACATGACAGTCTGAAAATGTTAAGGCCAATCAGTCTAGTAATTACAAATATTTCACTTAAGTGTTCCAGGCTGCTACAGTTTGTCCTCACTCCTTGGACAGAGAGAACAAATATAAGTGGTTGCTGAAATGTGACATCAGAAGATCTGTGAGCAGGTTGAGACAATTTTTGTGTCAGCAAGTAGGATGAAGCTGGACTTTATAGTGCTTCTTACATTGTATTATAAGGGATAGGGTAACCATTACCATAAAGCATGGGTGCTGTGCCAATGAGGCTAGTTGAAAAACTCGCCTCAGGCGTCATGCCAGGAAAATTACCAGGGGCAGCAAAAAATGGCTACATAGGTAGAATAAAACTGTTGCCATCTGATAACAGATAACCTGTAACCACCTGATATAATTTTAACCATAGATTTATATTTCTTGTTATTATCTATGTAACACCTACATAAATGTTTCATCGCAAAGGGGCAATGACTTATTATTCTCAACAAGCATTTATAAAGTTTCACATCTTGTTTAAGGTTGGGCAGAATCGGCGATGTTGAGTATGCATTGATATACCGATTGCTATACACAATATTTATACACAGAAAACTTCCTGAAGAGAGGGAGGTGTGAATAACTTATGCAGGAATTACTTTGTAACAAAAGGAAAAGTTACTTTGTTACAAAGTAACTAAGTAACTTTCCTTTATACAGTAGTCATATCTGATGGTTGTAAAATTATTTCTGAATGTAATTGCTATTAAAGGCAGTGCATGTTCTCAAGTAATTATTCTGTCTCCTGAAACAATATAGCAGAAGCCAGCTAGTTAACAGGTCTGAAGGAGAGCTGATTCTGCTACATTGCTTCAAGAGTCAGAACCAGCCATAACAAAACATTGCTTTCAATCAGTTAAATGTAAAGCTAACTGTTAAAACCATTTAAACAGCTTAACATTAAGTAGCAATATCCTTTATTCCCCTAGCTTGGCTAAACTCAATATGTATGTTAACTATATACTCATCAATGAAATTAATTTGCAACACTGACACTGTTTGCCAAAAAAAAAAATACTAAAAGGCATTAAACTTATAGCCTGCCTATGAAGGTTTAAAGGGGTGGTTCACCTTTAAGTAAACTTTTAGTATGCTACCAGGGTTGCCACCCGGCTGGTATTTTACCGGCTTAGCCGGTAAAACACCTTCCAAGGCCGGTATTACAAATTTACTGGCAATGTAGCTGCCAGTAAATTAAATTTGTAATACCATCTTTGGCTTTGGCTCTCCGCATCATGGCCCACCCCCTTTTGAGGTCACACTCCGCCCCTTTTTGTTCTCGCCCCCACCAGCCGGTAAAAAATATAGGAAAAGGTGGCAACCCTATATGCTACAGAATGGCTAATTCTAAGCAACTTTTCAATTAGTCTTAATTTTTTATAGTTTTAGAATTATTTGCCTTCTTCTTCTGACTCTATCCAGCTTTCTAATGGGGGTCACTGACCCCATCTAAAAGCAAAAGCTCTGGTAGGCTACAAATGTATTGTTATTGTTACTTTTTCAGGCCCGGACTTGTGGAAAGGCCACCTAGGCCCAGACCTAAGGCGGCAGGATTTTAGGGGGACGGCATGCTGCCGAACCACACCCACATTGGTTCAAAAACATTGGGGATGCGCTGGAGATACAATCATTTTTTAAATTTACCATGCACCAATCCCCCATTGCTCTGGTCCAGATGATGAAAATTTGCATGAATAAAGGGGAGGGGACAGGGGCGACTAACGGCAGTGGGCCTAGGGGCACCCACTATGTAAATCCGGCACTGTACTTTTTATTACTCCTCTGTCTATGCAGTCCCTCTCCTATTCAAATCCCAGTCTCTTATTTAAATCAATGCAGGCTTGCTAGGGTAATTTGGACCCTAGCAACTTGATTGCTGAAATCACAAACTGGAGAGCTGCTGAATAATAAGCTTAATAACTCAAAAAACAAAAATAATAAAAAATAAAAACCAACTGCAAATTGTCTCAGAATATCTCTCTCTACATCATACTAAACGTTAATTTAAAGGTGAACAACCCCTTTAAGTGTATTTTTTGCAGTTCCTGAGTGTTTGTGTAAGGCCAAGATCAGTGGAAAGTTCAACTCTAAAAAGTCAATTATTCAGAAACAAGGGAGAGACCATTTGAGAGCTAAAACTTCATTGCTCCATATTTTAAGAAAATGATAGGATTTGTCGTGGGACATCTTTAACCCAAGCAACTTAAATACAAAGAGAAAGTTAAACCAGAAAGTAAAAACCAGAATGTCATCAGTCTCTTCATCCGCATGTAGATTGTAATGTAAATTTGCCGGGTCCGGACTACATTTCCCAACATGCCTCACTTTGGACCAGAATTCCTCTTGTTAGGCGGTGGGTGGGATCACTTGTTATAGGGTTTAGCAAGATGGAGAAATCGAAGCCCGCAGGTAATACAGGCTGCGAGGACGAGCATTGAGCTAAGGCTTTCTGTTTCTACTGTAGGACGCTTTGGGTTTTGGGATGGGGTTATTGAAGGGGAGGGGTAGGTGTAGCAGTCCTGCTGAATCGCCTAATTGTGCATACGTGCTTTAATGTTGCGATTTCTATGTATCAGGTTTGACCAAGTCGCAATATTGGCCCAGCCAATAAGCACTTATTGTGTGTTGGCGCTGCTTGTATATAAACCCTGTACAAGTACTGTGTCACTTATGTTTTATTTGGATTTGGTGGCTTCCAAATTGTTCAGCTATTTATTTTTATTAACATACTAGGTACTTCTGGGTTGCTGTCTTTTCTTGTGTTAACTGCCAGGTTTCATGAGCGATTTCTGTTCTTTGTGGGCAAACCTAAAAGATCCCCATGTTCTTGGGTGAAATCCATTATTATCTTTTAACCAGCACCGACGCTTTTATACAATGTAAGTGGCAGCCCCAGTGCGGCGTCCATTCAAAGGTCCCTGTCATGCACACACACTCTCTTTTTTTAGATGCCATTTAACCTCCCTGTACGTTTTTGGATTGTGAAGACATGGGGAGAAACTTCATATGGGTTTTGTCCTGGCTGAATGCAACCTTAACCATGCAAATATATAATCTAGGAACAGGGGTACCAAATAATTAACCAAATCATCCACAGGCAACTACACCTTGTTTTTTGACTCTTTAAACAGAAAAGCTGAGGTCAGTTCTCTTGGTCATTGCTACATTGTTTTAAGCTGGCCATAAACGATCTTTTCGTTATCGCGACACCACGATTATCTTGAAACAAATGTTTAAATGTACGATTTGTCCATCAACTAAAAAGACCATTTCAGGAGATATTAAAAGGGTAGCTGCCTGCTTGGCTCTGCAAACATAGATTGCACTGGGACCAATAACATTTTTTTTAACCAGGCCGATCAATTTTCTGACAGATGTCGAATGAAAAATCGTAAGATGTACGATCGTTTGATTCCAACTAACTTCAAGATAATTTGACGGATTGGTCAGATTTCGCTAAAATCAGTTATTCAGCAAAGAAAAATCTTTGCGTCTATGGGGACCTTTAGGAGTCTGAACCAAAAGTGCAGAGAGTTTAAACAACCAGTTAGATTGTATTTACATTTACAATTCACATCATGAATAAAAGATATTTAGGGGGTTATTTATAAAAATCCAAATTTTCCTGATTTTGTTTAAATAAAAAAAGTCCGACCAAACTAGAATCTAGGATTTGACCTTCTTGATTATTTATAAAAACACAATTTTTTTGTAATTTTTTCCCCCCGAAATGATCGGATTTTCGGCTAAACCCAGCACAGACCACGATAACTTCCAATTAGGATAGGGACCTCTCCCATTGACTTATATACAACCTCAGTAGGTCTAAGATGGTGGATTTTCGGATTCTGACTTTTTGCAGCCTCAGGGTATAATAAATCTCAAAAAATTCAAGTTTTTTTTTTCCCCCCATTTTAAACTTCAGATTTTATAATAAAAAAAATAACTCTAATTTTTCGTGTTTTAGCATTCAGACTTTAATAAATAACCCCCTGCTTATAGTTGTTTTCTTTTTTTATGCAGCAAGCAATGAATCATTGTGTTTGTTTTTATTGTTTGTATGTAGAATGTAGACACATGCTTACAACTCTGAAATATTAAGCAGCACAACAGGGCTATTTAATTTGGGCACGTCCCCTGATATTCAGTTACAGACTAGGGTCCTAGTCATATGAAACTTCATACCTTTCTTAGATTATACATTTTAAGCTTGTCCAACAGTGTTTTATTATGTGGGGAATTCTCCTGCGTTTAGTTAAGTTGCCTTTTTGTGTTCGTTTTTATATTTAAAATATAAAAAACGCAGGGTTGACGACCCCCCCCAGTTGAGCACTAGGCTGCATCCAAAGTAGAGCAGGGTATGCCATGCTGAATAAGGTTGGATTGATGCTAATAATATGTTAAAAGACAAGGAAACACTAATTTACATGGGAGGCAAATATTTTTGGAACCAAAGAAAATTAATCCATTTTAAAAAAATTCATCCATATTTCACATTCTCTTTAAATTTAAAAGTTTCATTGATTATTTTTCTTATAGTGGATAAATACAGCGCCGATTCTGACTAAGGAGCCGCCTGAGGCGGCTCCTGCAATGCCGCCCCCCCTCTCACCGGCTTACCTGTCGGGAGGGGAGGCAGGAACACTATTGCGGAGAGCGTAATTGCGCTCTCTCGCAATAGTACAGACGAATTTCCTGTTTAAAAACCGGAAATTCGGCTCTTAAAGGTGTAGGAGTGGCTTTTTGCTGCCCCTCTGGCGCTGCTCGCCTCATTGGCGGAGCACCCCTGGATAAATATAAAATAGACTGGACAGGTAAGGACAAGCAGATGTGTAATTGCTGGGTTCTACATTTTATTATACACCAATTAAGGTATGAATTATCTCTATAAACTTTGAGTCCTTGAGGGGGCATTCGGTATTCACATGTGCAGAGCTGAAAAGAGTTAAGGTGGCCATAGACGCAAAGATCCTATCGTACAAATCGAGGATTTGCACGATTTTTGGACCGTGTTTGAAGAGTCCCGACATTTTTAGTCCGGCGGTGATCGGTCGTTTGATGGATCGTACAGGTTTGATTTTGTCCCGACCGTCCCGCCGGAGATCATTGTGCTCTCATCGTAATCTGATTGTTCGGCCATAGGGCCGAACTTTCAGATTACCCCCGACATGTTAGTGGGGAAAGATCGGCTTGTTTGGCGATGTCGCCAAACTAGCGGATCTTTGTGTCTATGGCCACCTTTTGGGGTCATTTTCATTTTCCATATCTCTTTAAACTGATGAGAACATTTTGGGCTTCCATGTAAACGCATCTCAGCAGTGTCTCTGGAGTATTAGCAACTATTCAGTTCTAACAGCTGCCTGTAATGAAACCCAGAGATTCTGCTCAGCAGGGACAAAAATAAGAAATGTATCAACTAAATGTATCTATTTAGAACAGTTTACAGGGTCGGCGACCTGCTGCAGAAGGTGAAAAAAGACACTTCAATATTAGAAAAACGGTGACACATAGAAAATAGAAAGTCATTGGAAAAGGTCATTATTTCTGGTGATCTATCTGAAAACAACTTGTTGCTTGAAGGTGAACCAGCCCTTTAAAGAATGTGTTACATTTTTTAATATGTTTCTATCCAAAATATTCAGGGGTAAGTGCAAGGTGGTTTGCCTCCACACGACCAAAACCAGTGAAGCCAAGTACATATATTCTGTATCAAGAAGAACTGATAGAGAAGAAGAAAAAGGAGATCGCAGCCAAAGCCCAGCATCAAACCAAGCAGCCACAGCCAAGTGTAGCACCTCCAGATTCCGAGTAAGTTACAGGCGCTTTTAACCCATATATCATACATTGCTTCATTCAATGTGACAGAAGTTCGGTTGTATTTGATATTCTGGTTGTGACATGGGCAAGCGTGGTTACAGTTTGGCCACAGTCCATCTACCTGAGGAATTTACTACTACAATGTCACATTTTTTTGGGACACTATGTAAAAATTAAACAAATAGAGATGATTTTCAGATTGTTTAAATCCTATACAGTATTTAATTTCAAATATTAGTACAGAGACAACTGATACATTGAATTTGGTTTCTGAAAAAATACTATGCTCATTTAAAATTTTCAAAAAAGTTAGGATAGGGGCAACAAAAGACTGAAAAAGTTGTGGAATTCTAAAAAGAGCATTCCAGAGAAGCTGGGTCTTTCAGACTTAAAGATGGGACTGGGGTACCCCACACTGCACGGGGGGAGGGGGGCTAGCATTGCAACAATTTAACATCATCCGGCAGGGCATTCCACAACCTCACAAATGAAAGTAACGTTTCAGCATCCTGTTTAGAACTTACAGTTTTGCACAATTTAGTATTATCAACAAAAATAGAATCAGTTCTTTGGATACCCACTTCTAGGTCAGTTAACAAATTAAGAGGCAGACGAGTAACCCATAGAGACCAGTAAACATTGGATATATCCAATTGATTAGGGTGTTGAAATCATCTTCCCTTACTCTTGCCTAATGTTGGTTTGGTCATCATTTGGTAGTAAGACACCATAGTACCCAGGCATCTATTCTGTATATGCAGGAAGTGTTTTTATGCTTTTATCTTTGTATTTTATTTACTTTGCTATTATTTTACAGCTCTCGGAGTGCATCCTCATCTAACAAGTTTGCAAATGATGGCAGCTTCTTGCAGCAGTTTCTCAAGTTGCAGAAAGGCAAATCAATCAATGGTGAGTTTATCCTTATACGCCATTATAGTGCATTTTTATTCTCATTGCTTTTTTTAAAGAGTGACATTTCTGAAGGTGAGGCAGTTCATATATATACACAAATCATTTCCATGTGTTGTATTATATTGTTTGTGATTTACCATGTCTGGTCTATTTTTGCACAGTGTTGGCATAAGTTTATCATGGGCACCCATGGCTTGAGAGGCATAAATGGGTGACTATGCATAGACGGAAATAAAAGGTATTTTGATGCAGCCTTGAAATTTTTGTGCAGGGCTCTTCTGATGTTACATGACACGGTGCGGGATTCCCGTATTTTCTTCTTAAATGTTAAAAAGGTAGTCCTGCCCAGGGCCGCCATCAGGGGGGGGGCTAGGGGGACAGTTGTCCAGTTGTCCTGGTTGTCCCCGTGATTTTTGGGTTTAGGGGGGCCCAGCCGCTGTACTCACGCTGTAGTCGTGCCCCCACTGCTGTCAGGAAGCTGCAGAATCGTGTGGGGAGGGCGGAGCTTCTACTACACGTCTTTCCCCTCCCCAGCTTCTAAACTATTGCTAGTTTCCCTAGAGCCGCATGGTGATTGGATAAGCCTATCCAATCCCTGTGTAGATCTACCAGGACTACTAAGCACTATAGCTCAGCCCACCCTACCCAATTCTGCAGCTCACTGAGAGCGGGGTGGGGGGGGGTTTATCTTACATGGTTTTACCAGGGGAAACACGGTACTGCAATGTCTGCATATTTATTGTGCACAGAACATTTCTTCTCTGAAGGAGCTGCCATATTATCTCCTTTTTGTTTATTGAACCCCTGGCCACCAATGATTTTTTTCTATGTTTTAGTAAAACTTTTATGGGGGCTCTGTCATCGCTGTTTTTTTTTTTTTAAATTATTGGGGGTCCCTGACCACTAATACATTTTTTTTAACTTGTAGGGGGGCCCTGACCACAAATGTTTTTTTGGGGGTGGGGCTTGGGGGCAGGATCTGGGGTGGGTGGCTACCAGGGGGCCCAGAAAATGTTGCCGTATGGGGCCCCGTGATTTCTGATGGTGGCCCCGGTCATGCCATTTTGTCATTTGACATTCCCCAGTTCAAATACCATATGCAACTTTCAGGATGAAGCAAATTTTACTGGTGGTGGCATGTACACCGAGATCTGCACATTTGGCGACAGCCCTATTTGCCCTCCCAAATTAGGATTAACCAGTCATTGGCCCATGCCGTCCTTGTCTGTTGATTTATAAATACTGCTGATATATATCTGGCTTACTAAGTGTGGTGTAACATAGTAAGTTAGGTTGAAAAAAGACACACGTCAATCAAGTTCAACCTTTTAACTTTTTTTAACCTGCCTAACTGCTGGTTGATCCAGAGGAAGGCAAAAAAACCCATCTAAATCCTCTCCAATTTGCCTCAGAGGGGAAAAAAAATTCTTTCCTGACTCCAAAATGGCAATCTGACTAGTCCCTGGATCAACTTGTACTATGAGCTATCTTCCATAACCCTGTATTCCCTCACTTGCTAAAAAGCAATCCAACCCCTATCTAATGTATCAGCCTGTATGACTGATTCAGGGAGAGAATTCCACAGCTCTCACTGTAAAAAAAAAAAAAACCCCTTCCCAATATTTAGGCGGAACCTCTTTTCTTCTAATCGGAATGGGTGACCTTGTGTCCTCTGGAAAGACCTACTGGTAAATAAAGCATTAGAGAGATTATTATATGATCCCCTTATACATAGCTATCATATCACCCCTTAAGTGGCTCTTTTCCGGCGAGAACATCCCCAATTCGGCCTCCTCATAGCTAAGATGTTTATTTGCCATTGATGCTGCTGACTGGCATTGCTTGTTACAGCCAAGTTTATCATCTACAAGGACTCCAAGGTCCTTTTCCATTATGGATTTGCCTAGTGCAGTCCCATTAAGGGTATAAGTGGCTTGGATATTTTTACATCCCAGGTGCATGACTTTACATTTATCAACATTGAATCTCATTTGCCACTTAGCTGCCCAGATTGCCAGTTTGTCAAGATCGTGTTCCAATGATGCCACATCCTGGATGAAATTAATTGGGCTGGACAGTTTTGTGTCATCTGCAAACACTGATACATTACTTACAATACCTTCCCCTAAGTCAGGGGTCAGCAACCTTTACTATAAAAAGAGCCATTTTGCCCCCTCTTCCACTAAAGAAAAATAGTCTGGAGCCGCAAAATATAAAACAGATTATAAACATTTAAAAGTTTTAACCTTTTTTTAATTTTAACTGTTACAACAACAGAATACAACAAACAGAAGTGCAGTGTGTATTTGTAGGCCTACTTTGAAATAAAGTAAACACTGAATAGCCCTATTAAATGCTAGTATTCTCATCTGTTTAATGTAACTTCTGTTTCTGAAGTTCAATGCTGATCTTCCCTCTATTGTCTTGAGTTTGTGACCGCGGTAAGGACCATGATGAATCATCTTGCTGCGACTCTGTCTTGCCTGTCACTCCTGGGACATCTATACAGCCCTGCGAGGGCTGTATAGCCAACCTGAGCTGCAAGACCGAGCTGCAGCAAGCAGGATGAAGAGCCGCATGAGGCTCCGGAGCCTCAGGTTGCCTACCCCTGCCCTAAGTCATTAATGAAAAAGTTAAATACAAGTGGGCCCAATAGAGAGCCCTGAGGGACCCCACTAAGAACCTTATTCCAAGTAAAAAATGTCCCATTAATAACCACCCTCTGTACCCGATCCTGTAGCTAGTTTCCTATCCATGTGCAAACGACTTTATTAAGCCCAACAGACCTTAGTTTAGAAAGCAGTCGTTTGTGGGGCATGGTATCAAATGCTTTGGCAAAATCCAAATAGATCACATCTACTTCCCCCCACTGTCAAGCATCTTACTTACCTCATCATAAAAAGCAATCAAATTTGTCTGACATGACCTAGCCTTCATAAAGCCATGCTGATTGCCATGCTGACTAGATTGAGCTGAGTCATCAGTGCAGCTATGAAGTGTGTCTGGGAACTCAGACTCCTCTATTGTATACAGTGATGAAACTGCAGTGACACTTAATTAACAACAGGGCCTGAACTAGGGGTAGGCAGAGTAGGCACGTGCCTAGGGCGCAAAGCTTGGAGGGCGCCAGGCACGTACCTTTCTCCGCTTCCTACCCCTAGTCCGGCTGAGTGCGCTCCTCTCCTCTTCAGTCCTGCGTACTGTTTGTGCGCATGCGTGCGTGTACAGGAGGAGAGCATACCGGAAGGGGGTGCCGGTCAGTCAGCGCGCTTGCGCACGTACTTCCAGCGCGCACGGTGGCAGGGGCGCCACGACTGGCTTGGTTGCCTGGGGCGCCTCGCCGGCGTGGCCCGGCCCTGATTAACAATGAGCCAGATCTGGACCCAGGGATACAGCCAATGATGAGAACTGTCTGACCAACCTCTTCTAGGCATGTTTTAACTGCTGCTGACCCTTCCAAATTGTAAACCTTGTTATGTATTACGATTGTGATAAAACCAGTGACACTTCTGTGATTTGTTAATTAAGTTTATTATACTGTTTTGTTGAAAACAAAAATGTTTGTGGGTTTTTGGTTCCACTTTGGATGCTACTGCTAGTGACAGACAAAGTGTTCTTGGACTGAAATCCTTGCACTTTTCATTAAATCAAATAATGCGCTTAATGGGATTGCATGTTTCTCACAACACCATTAAAGAAAGCCTTTGAATGACATTAAAAATGTATGGCATATTTACCCAACTGGTATGTATCCCTTTATAAGAATGTAATACAATATTTTATACTTTATAATATGTTTTTTTACTATTTATGTATATTTTTTATGAGATGACCATTTTGCATTGTAAAGGTGCAGTTAGCAACTTATGATATGTCCTTTTCTCAGCACCTTTACAGTAGGTTTTTATTTTTTTAATTATTTGCTCGTTTGTTTTGTTTCCTTTAGAAAATTCATCAAGCTCTTCTGGAAACTCAGGAACCTCTCATAAAAAGTCCATCTTGACAGGAAAGAGGCATGGGAATATAGAAAGCGCACTGAACCAAATGAAGAACTATTCGCATACCAAACAGACTCCTACATTAAACAGACTAAGTGTCTTTAAGTCTCCTGAAGATGACGATGATGACGATGAAGAGGATTATGAGCAGTGGCTGGAAATTAAAGGTAAGCAGATGAAACAGCTCCAGAACGGACCAGGAAATATATCCATGTTGTTTTTGTTTTAAATGAGCCTTTTTTTTTTTTTTTTAAAAAGAGACAACTGTCTAATGTTAATATCACTTTTTTTTGCATCAAATGCTCTCTGAAAAGTAGCATTGACATAGTGCTGGTTGGTTTAGAATGCAATTTAACAGGCATACTCCCGTGATGAAATTAAAATGCTGTATAGTTGTGCTATACTTGCCCTTATTACCACTCTTTACAGTAAGAAGTCAAACATAATCCCTTGTGTGAGAAGAGGCATGGTGACAAAGCAGCACTTTTTATTATTTCACTATAGATCACTATAACTCCTGGAAGCCTTTGCTAGAAGTGGCTCGAGTTGTAATTCACAATAGGAAAGCTGCACTTTGTAACTTTGAAACTACACTGATACACTGTGCCAGGTGCCAAACAAGTGCATTTTGTGCAATTAACACCACACTCATTGATAGATTGCATTGGCCACAATGATGCTGTTTTGCACACTTCAACTGTTTAAAATAAAAGACCAGTAACACCTGAATTAGAAATTGAGTGTACAAATTGTTTACAAGTATATATGTCTTCTTTAACATGTAATGCATGGTTTTATTGCATTGTATATGCTTAGATGCTATCTCATGGCATATATTTGATGCATGGACATCCATCCATTTTGCCTCAACCCTTTTGTGTTCAGTGGAGTTTTACTGATGTAACTGGATCTCCAACTCTAAAAATGAATAACTTCCACTCATTTTTAAATACAGTTGAAATAATCTACAATCAAGTATATTTTGTTTGGTGTCCTGTGTGGAGTTTAAACAAAAGTCTCTGCCATTTACAAAGAAGGAACTAGTTTTTTCTATTATCTGAGGAAACTAACATGTAATTCTTCTTGCCTGCATTGGTAATGGATAGGAACCCTCTCTTCATTCCCATTTGCAGCCATTCACTGCCCCATAACCTAGAGTGCTCACTTCACTTTTGTCTTTAGGATTCCTTGTGTGCTCTCTGTAACCATTTGTTACCCACAAAAAGGTAGTGTCATCTTCTGATGTAAGATATATAATCCTCTGCTGGAATGGCTTTGGAGCATGTATAATCAAAGACAGCGGGCGCCAACACTTTTTTTAACAATGTGGGGGTTTGCTTTGTGGTGATATCTTAGCAATTGACTGCCATGGAAAATGTAACTTGCATTACACCGAGAGAAATAACTCCCTGTATTTTAATGGAAACCCCCATTTCTCAAGGCATTTTTAACCAATTAAATAATGGGAAGTACTCTGAAGTGTTATCTAATGGAGCAGATTGTGGACAGTGAGTTACAGCTGTGGTCTACTAGTAGATCCCAATATCTCTGTGCTAAGATATTCTCAGATGCAGAAATGCAATTCATTACTACCAACAGTTCATTTCTGCTGCTTCATATTCTAATAGTAATCATATTTTACATCAAGCCAAAAATTGGCTTTTGTCATGGTGGTGAAAGGCTTGTGTGCAACTGCCCGTCCAGAAAAAATAATCTCGGATTAATATTCTTGTCCTGACACATTGGACAGTTTGGAATGAGCAATCCATCTGGATTTAGAGTGTCTGTATACTATGACTACAAATGTGCCTAGATATTTTTGACCATATAACCAAAAATGCAGTGTTAAATACATGTTTAAAGGAGTGCCCATCTTAAATTAACTTTTAGTATGTGGTAGACATTAATATTATTAGACAATTTGCAATTTGTCTTAATTTTTTGTGTTTTTTAGCTTTCTCTTAAGCAGCTCTCCAGTTTGATATATCATCTATTTGATTGCTAGGGTCTTATTTACCCTAGTAACCAGGCGTTGGTTTGAACAAGAGACTGGGACATAAATGGGAGAGGTCGGAATAGAAATAATTAATCAACAGTAATTGCATTCAAATTCTAGCGTAACAGAGTAAAAGTTTTTTTACTGCTAGGGTCAATGACCACAAGCTGGAAAGAAGCAGAAGAAGGCAAATAATAAAACTATATAAAATAAAAGCAAAACCAACCATCTAAAATACAGTGGTGTGAAAAACTATTTGCCCCCTTCCTGATTTCTTATTCTTTTGCATGTTTGTCACACTTAAATGTTTCTGCTCATCAAAAACCGTTAACTATTAGTCAAAGATAACATAATTGAACACAAAATGCAGTTTTTAAATGAAGGTTTACGTTATTAAGGGAGAAAAAAACTCCAAATCTACATGGGCCTGTGTGAAAAAGTGATTGCCCCCCTTGTTAAAAAATAACTTAACTGTGGTTTATCACACCTGAGTTCAATTTCAAAGGTTATAAAGCCATTTCTAAAGCTTTGGGACTCCAGCGAACCACAGTGAGAGCCATTATCCACAAATGGCAAAAACATGGAACAGTGGTGAACCTTCCCAGGAGTGGCCGGCCGACCAAAATTACCCCAAGAGCGCAGAGACAACTCATCCGAGAGGCCACAAAAGACCCCAGGACAACATCTAAAGAACTGCAGGCCTCACTTGCCTCAATTAAGGTCAGTGTTCACGACTCCACCATAAGAAAGAGACTGGGCAAAAACGGCCTGCATGGCAGATTTCCAAGGCGCAAACCACTTTTAAGCAAAAAGAAGATTAAGGCTCGTCTCAATTTTGCTAAAAAACATCTCAATGATTGCCAAGACTTTTGGGAAAATACCTTGTGGACCGACGAGACAAAAGTTGAACTTTTTGAAAGGTGCGCGTCCCGTTACATCTGGCGTAAAAGTAACACAGCATTTCAGAAAAAGAACATCATACCAACAGTAAAATATGGTGGTGGTAGTGTGATGGTCTGGGGTTGTTTTGCTGCTTCTGGACCTGGAAGACTTGCTGTGATAGATGGAACCATGAATTCTACTGTCTACCAAAAAATCCTGAAGGAGAATGTCCGGCCATCTGTTCGTCAACTCAAGCTGAAGCGATCTTGGGTGCTGCAGCAGGACAATGACCCAAAACACACCAGCAAATCCACCTCTGAATGGCTGAAGAAAAACAAAATGAAGACTTTGGAGTGGCCTAGTCAAAGTCCTGACCTGAATCCTATTGAGATGTTGTGGCATGACCTTAAAAAGGCGGTTCATGCTAGAAAACCCTCAAATAAAGCTGAATAACAACAATTGTGCAAAGATGAGTGGCCCAAAATTCCTCCAGAGCGCTGTAAAAGACTCGTTGCAAGTTATCGCAAACGCTTGATTGCAGTTATTGCTGCTAAGGGTGGCCCAACCAGTTATTAGGTTCAGGGTACTTTTTCACACAGGTTTGGATTTTTTTTCTCCCTAAATAATAAAAACCCTCATTTAAAAACTGCATTTTGTGTTTACTTGTGTTATCTTTGACTAATAGTTAAATGTGTTTGATGATCAGAAACATTTTGTGTGACAAACATGCAAAAGAATAAGAAATCAGGAAGGGGGCAAATATTTTTTCACACCACTGTATATTGGTTAAAAGAATGATAAAAAAGTAATTCATGGCATCCTCATTCCTTTTCTTTTTAAGCAAATAAAGACCTACTACATTTTATCTGCTTTATTTAATTCTTGGTATTTGCTCTTAGTTATTTATCCTGTTATAAACATATTTCAGAAAGTATTGATCATTCACTATCTAGAATTTATTTTTTAACCTTTACAGTGGTTAGTAAAGAAACTGATTGTTAGCACTTAGAAATTCCTGCTATTGTGTCATTATAACATGCACCTTAAGCTAAGAGGCAAACTCACAACCACATACAACACAACCTACGTGTGTATGTATACATTACCTCTTAACCTTGTTCTGCTTCACATCTTCCTTTCCTTTTACTCTTTCTTATCTACTCTGATACGCTATATTTTTCTCTTCTTTGTTTTGCACCCCTATTTCTGCAAATCATCATTCTCTTCCTTCTCTCCCTACTGTGTTCTGCTCTGCCAACAGTTCATTTCCACCTTCCTCTTCACCTTGTCCTTACTTTGCTGCTAAGAGCCCAACTATATCCTTCTGTTATCCTCTCTATCTACAGCTGTCCATTTTTCTATAAAACTCATCCTTGTCCCAGTTTTCAATTATTTTGTTTGTTTCCCCTAATTTGTTCATCTTATTTCTATTCCCCCTATTTTGTTGTTATTCTTCTCTGGTCTTTCATTCTTGGTGAAACGCTTATAAGCAGCCTCTTCATTCCATATCTTTACTACAGCAGCATATACCTTTCCATTGGTGCAGCAACAGCATGCAAGTTACCAGGGGTGGCAAAAAAGCAGATCCCTGTAACTTTAAAGGACCAGTAAAAAAAGATTGTTAGTATGCTACGAAAAAAGACACCAACACATATTAAACTTTAAAATCGCTAAGTCTTTATTAAGAAATAACTTACCAAAACTCAGATTGCGCTCTGCTTCAGAAAAGGCGATCGGTGTTTCATCGTGCCACGCTCCATTTCTCCTCCCTGCCTTCCTTATAGGAGGCAGCCAGGGAGGAGAAATCGAGCACCCCACGATGGATCGTCGCCCTGACGCTGTTTCTGAAGAGGAGTGCAAGCAGAGTTTCGGTAAGTTATTTCTTAATAAAGACTTACCGATTTTAAAGTTTAATATGTGTTGTCTTTTTTTCGTCGCATACTAACAAATTTTTTTTTAGGAAATGGTTGCTGTTACTGGTCTTTTAAGAGCTGAAATTACGAAGTTTAAAGGGATCTAAACCCCCTTGTAATTAAAGCCCCCATTAACTTCCTGCCATTGCCCCCTCCACTCTCCCTCTCCACACTTTAGTTAAAGAGAAGCCTCTAAAAAAAACCAGACCTTAAACTGCAGCACAGTGGAGTTCCCAGAAAGTTAATGGGGGAGTTCTCAGAAAGTTAAATTTAAATGGAGGTTTATTTCTCCTTTAAATCAGAATTTTGGCTCTGCTAGTGCAGAGAGCGCAATTTAAAGAACTCCCGAAATGCCCCTGACAGCACTGCAGAGATTCTGGACTTTGTTTGTCTTTTAATGTCCCCATACCTGACAAAACTGTTGAAATCACCTTTTCTCTTATGGGGCAAATTCACTAAGATGCGAAGTTGCGCCAGGCGCAACTTCGCCGCACTTCGCCAGGCGTAGTTTTGCCAGCGCTCCGCAAATTCACTAAAATCCGAAGTTGCGCACAGGGGTAGCGTAAGGTTGCGCTAGTGTTGATTCGCTATGTAAAGCGAAGTTACGCTAGCGAAGGCTAATTTGCATACAGCGCGAAATTCAAATTTCAATGGAGGAATACGTATCAGCACTACAAATGCCTAGAAAACCTTCAAATCATTAAATTAAAATTTTATTTTGCCCTACACATGTGCCCACTGTCTAGGTAAGTTGCCATGAGTCAGGGAAGGAGGGGAGCCCCAAAAAAATTTTCAATCTTTTTCAGCCTATCATCCATAATGTAGAAAACACGCCAGCGTTTTTTGGGACTTAGAAAAAATTTTGACTTTTTGAAACAATCCCTATCTACTCTATTGCGCTTCGCCAGGTCTGAGGTGGCGAAGGAAGTCTAGCGTAAAAGGTAGCGTTCAGTACACTGCGCAAGTTAGTGAATTTGCGTAGTTACATCGCTAGCGAAAATTCACCTGGCGTAAGGGTGCGAAGTAACACTAGCGAAACTACCCCAGCGTTCGTTGGTGAATTTGCGCAGTAACGAAAATGCCAAACGCTAGCGAATTAACGCTAGCGTTCGGCGCTTAGTGAATTTGCCCCATAGTGTTAAATTCCAGCCACCTGAAAACACCAGCAGTGGCATTTGACCGCCCCTCAAGGCCAGAAAAGACTAAAGCACAATAAGTTTGCCGTATGCTGCATTCCCATGCAGCACAGCTATTCATATTATTTGGCCATTTACAACTGGCCAAATTTGTACAAAAATGCCAATGGTATTTACAACAGAAGTTTCTAACCATGACCAACTTTTCAGGCGAAATCAATGAAATTCACAGATATAAATCCGTATTCACATTAGAAAGTGGTACATATAATCTAAGCGATCTTATGTCACGTGACAAATGATTAAAATACCATAGAGTATACATTTTTGTCCTGCATGGTATGAGAGTGACCAGGCTGTGGTCAAAAAGGTTACTCTAGGAAGGAGCCATTTGAGTTTACTGCCCACACAACAAAAATATCCGGGATTGAGGAAAAGATGTGTTATATGCCGCTGCACTGGCTAAGATGGTTGATTGGCTGATTAGGCTTTGAAACCTACCAGATAAAGCTACCAATAATCCATGGCACATGGATATCCGTCAGCATTGTCTGGTCAGCATACACATACTGAAAATGTATCGGTAAGCATATGATTTGATTTATATCTATAAATGCTTCTATTTCTTGTGAGGTAACCACAAAATGTAACTGAATTACAGTGTTTGATAAATTGTCCTTTTTCAAAACACTGGAAAGCACATTGTAATCATTGGAGGTTTTGTAGTGTATGGGTGTGTATTTTCTAAAATGATGTGGAGTTACCCAAAGAGATGACAATCTAACCTTATATTGTTGTCTCAATTGAGCTTCCTTCCTCTCCTATGCATCAAACCTTTTCCTAGCAGTTAAATGCCTGTTGACTGTTTGCTGTGTGAATTGAATCCCAGTACTGACAGCCTCCTTAAAGTTTCACCCCCAGAGGACTCGGAAATCCGAAAAGTTGTGGAGAAGTTAGCCCGCTTTGTAGCAGAAGGCGGAAGAGAGCTGGAAAAAATTGCAAAGGAGGATTATAAAGACAACCCAGCTTTTAGGTAATTTAGCAGTTATTAAAATATTTTACTAAAGTGATATGTAGAGTTCTAGCTGTATTTTTAGTTCTTCAGACATAAGAATTATTTTATGAACATTCTATTTTTTTTTTTTTTTTTTAGTAAAACTTGAATAAAGGTTTTTCCTTTTTGTGAATATTTGCAGCACCATCTATGAAGCAGCATATTTTTGCCTTCAGATATTTATAATTACACTGTTTAAATTTTATAATGGTACAGAATGCTTATGACCTTGGGTTTTCCGGATAACAGTAATTTGGATCTTCATCCCTTAAATCTACTAGAAAATCATGTTAACATGAAATAAACCCAATAGGTTTTGCTTCCAATAAGGATTCATTATATCTCAGTTGGGAACAAATTTAAGCTACTGTTTTATTATTACAGAGAAAAATTAAATACTTTTTATAAAATTGGATTATTTGGATAAAATGGAGTCTATAGTGCCTCTTGATGCCATCCTAGCCTATATAACTCTAATCCACAAAAAAGGGAAGGATCCATTAGATGTTAAAAGCTACAGACCCATCTCCCTCCTTAACATGGATACCAAACTATATGCGAAAATACTGGCTGAAAGACTGAAACCTTTTTTACCCAATATTATAGATCCTGAACAAGTGGGATTTGTCCCTAAGAGGGAGGCCGGGGACAATACCCTCAGAGTTTATAGTATCATCCACTACTGTAAAAGATGCAACATCCCACTGGCATTGCTTTCTACAGACGCAGAGAAAGCATTTGATAGAGTGAACTGGGAGGCCATATTCAAATGCCTGCAATGGCTCGGAGTTGATCTTCAGAAGCTATATTCAGTCTATACACACAACCACAAGCTTGCATCAGAATCCACGGGACCATTTCATCAGAATCAGCGGGAGTCATTTAACATCAATAATGTTTATTCTCATGCTGGAACCATTCTTGCAAAAGATCAGACAGAAAGCAAACATACCAGGGGTACGCATTAACGGTTATAGCCATAAAACTGCAGCATACGCTGATGACATGCTCTTTTTTTATAACTGAACCCAGGACATCGCTCCCCAATATACTACAAGAATTTGACACATATGGTGCTATAAGCAACTTTAACAATTAACCAGCAGAAATCAAGCTTTCTCAACATCTCTCTCGCCCAACAAGACTGGCAACACATACAACATAACTGTACATTTACGATAGAAAGCAAGCATTTCATATACTTGGGACTTAAAATCTCAGCAAATATCGGAGGGAGTATCTCTTAATATATACCCACTACTTAAAAAAATCAGAATTACAACAATTTGATAAACCAGGCTTTTCATGGTTTGGACATATAAATATTATCAAAATAATAATATTTCTTTAACCTGTTAAAAACTATTCCTTTTCCCATACCCAAAATGTTCTTCAAAGATCTGCACTCGGCTATATCACATTTTATATGGAACAATCGCAAAGCACGTCAGAGATTTGGTAATCTAACACAGTCTAAGGAAGTCGGCGGTCTGGGTTTACCTGACCTATGGGCTTACCACAAAGCAACAGTACTACAAAGAATGATAGACCTAAACAGCAGGATCCTCTAAACTGTGGCCTATGATTGTACAAGAAGGCTACGAAATCCCACTAGACATATTTATATGGCTACCCAAAGAATACCGTCCGACAATGAAAAAACATGACCCGATTATTAGGGAACTGGTTCTTCTTAGCGAAAGCTCCAGAATAGTTCCTATACTGCACAATAAAGAATTTCCACCAGGACTGAGACCCATTAATTTAAAAACTGGTGCCACTCAGAATCTTTATGGGCTTTCCATATACTAGATGGCAGAACACTTAAACAGATAATATACCGCAAACAGATATTATTTCACCCCTTGATAGACTCCGACTATACCAAATCCAACACTTCTTAAATTCCAAACAGATTACGGATGCCACGGGAATAGAAGACACTGCGTTTGAACAGCTATTTATAAGAACAGAGCGGACCTCCCATGAAATATCGGCAATTTATAAAACGCTTAGAAGAAACCCCAATCCACCTATGAATGATTTCAAACTAAAGTGGGAAAAAGAATTACAATGTAATTTTACAGAGGCAGAATGGGAACTACTTGTAACAAAATCATACAAGTCAATCACATGTGCTAGACTCCAAGAGAACAACTATAAAGTGCTCTCCCAGTGGTACAGAGTACCTAGCAAACTATCTAAAATATATCCGACTACACCTGATAACTGCTTGAGATGTGAACAAATAGGAGGCACCCTAACGCACATATGGTGGAGCTGCCCAAAGATCCAACTGTACTAGTCTCAAATCAAACAACTACTCCCCAGATTTACGGATATTGATATAAAGGACTCGGCTCCCTTTTTCTTGTTATATCACAATGATATGTCAGTAGCGCAATATAAGAAATCAATCATTTCAATTCTCATTACTGTGGCAAAAAAACTAATATCACTCCACTGGAGATCACAAACCATTCCCACACTTAAAGACTGGGCACTGAAGGTGCAAGAGATATACCTATTTGAACAATACAAAATAGACGCTATCAAACCAAAATCATTTACTCAAAAATGGTCCCACTGGCTACTATTTGGTGAATCCCCAGAATACACGGCTCTGATAACATAGACTAATTACTAGATCTTCCTTTGGGTTCGCTGTTGATGACCCCTGGCTTTCAAACCTGACATTGAAATCCAAATTTAGGTTGAAATACCAACTCCAATTCACCTCTCCCTATAAAATAGGGTATCTGACGAGCATCATTTTCTCTGCCTGGAAAACATTTGATGATAAGAACAATGCTACCTGCCCGGTATTATCTGTTTGTCTGTTTTTTATGGTTATTTAAAAAGGTTGACATGTATGTAAAATATATATTCCATTGACCTGTATTCAGTAAATGATATATTTGTCTTGACAGTAAATAGGAATATACTATTACATAAAACATACGGCACTGTGATATGCAAAAATCGGAAATGTGAACATGTATTATCTTTATTGAATGCAAGCAAACAAAATAAAGAATTTATAAAAAAAAATAAAAAAAAATGAGTCTATAGGAGATGGCTTTTCCATAATTTGGAGCTTTCTGGATAACGGATTTCCGGATAACTGATCCCATACCTGTAGTTGTAAAATATAGTCACATTCGGTCATAATTTATAGGATAAATTCTATCCTGGTCTTTTAATTAGAACTTCACACTCCTCAATCATAACTGTCACTCTGTATTGCTGTGAATAAAGAACTGGGCAACTGCCATCTTGACCCATCACTTCCAATTTTATTATTTAAAAAAAAACCACAGGCAGGCATTTGTTTTAGTGCAGAATTTAAAGACGTGTCCCCTTGCTATTTAGGGTGGATATCTAACTCTCTTTAATACATTACATACATGAGATAGTAGTAACTATAATATGGTGATCCATTAATTCCATTGATGTACAGCACTTGCATGTCCTCTTCTGATGTGGAATGTCATTGAACTGCCAACCCTGCCGTTGACAGCTGAAAATTTGATATGCTTGCCATCTAAGGTTGGCTTTACCTCTGGAAATAAACAAAGAACATCATTTTTACACTCACAAAGGTCTATTTATGAATGGAGTAGTATTTTCAAAGCTAACCGCAATTAAGATTCTCAACTCTGCTCTTACAGATTTCTACATGATACAAACAGCCGGGAGTTCCTCTATTACAGAAGGAGGCTGGCAGAGTATAAAAAGGACAGCAAAGAGCCACAGAAAGAGGCAGCCAACAGTGGTATGAAATGATGGCAGAATGGAACTACATTATATTGGGAATTTAAGCCTAGATGCACTAAGAAATTAGTTTTAAATCTTGTTTATGGAAACCTTACACAAGATAAACCAGCAATATAGAGTTTTGCCCTACTAGGTGTGTTATATTCTGAAATATGGTTAAGAGCAGACTTCACTAAAATGATTTCCTGCATCAAACCTAAATATTAATATAATTAAGGAAATATATTTAATCTGTCTATTCAATATATGCTTTGGATCCCTTGATGCCCTTTCTCTAATGTCTGGTGGAAGTGGTGTAACTACCCAGCACCAGGCCTCGCCAGCAAAAAAATCTTCGGAGGGCCCCATGGCACACGTCATCTTCTACCCAACTTCCCTCTGCTCCCTCTGATGGCTCACTTTCATGTGGACGAGTGGCTGGGGGATATCTATACAAGTATTTAGAAACCTGTCCGTAGTTTTGCCCCTTTATATGTGTGAATGTTGGTTTCAGAAATATTTTCCTGATTGTGACTCATAGATGAAGAAGAAGCCAAGATGTTTGCAGAGAAACTAGCCAGATTTGTGGCAGATGGGGGTCCTGAGGTAGAAGCCATCGCTTTACAGAACAACAGAGAAAATCCTGCCTTCAGGTACATATGGAAAACTGTCCATCAAAAAAGTGTCACAAACGGCTCCTTAAACTGCAGCAACATTTATGGAATAGACTTGTGTAATACTTTTCTTGTTCTGCTGCAAACTTAGAAGTTCTTTATGATATTTGATTTATTTTACAAAAGTGTGTAAATATTGCTTTGAGAGTATATTTCCTGCTGTTTTTGTGCAACATCTACTACTTCCTTTCAAAGGCAGCTGATCCTGCTCTGATTAAATGCAGGGTTGAAACTTGGCCTGTGGAAAAATGCATGCCAAGCATCAGCCCCTAAGCTCCCATCTGCATTTTCCCATGGTTGCACCCAGAACCAATGCTTCAGTATGGGTGGAGGGACATGCAGTGGATTTCCGTGCCAAATGTGAGAATTCGCATGTGCTTTTATGACACCGCATTAAATTGCAGGCTGTAGTTGCCCTTTAAAAGATTCATCTCGCAACCCTTAGTCCAATTCTTTAAATACACATTTCATAAGTATCTATGTAAAAAAGCATGCTGGGAGACATACGACACTTGAACCAGTAGCAGGTCTGTATAAATAAAAACATATTTGCATTGGAACTAATTTATAAGGAAACTTGTTATGCAGAATGTTTCCATAGTGTTAAACAATAATTGTGTAATTCACATTGTCTTCAGAAATTCTCTTTTTATACATTAATATATTATTGATGTTATTTATTTATTTTAAATCTGCAGATTTTTGTATGATCAAAATAGCAGAGGGTTTAAGTGGTATAAACTTAAATTGGAGGAGTTTAGACGAGCCAAGCGGCATTCATCTGATCCTCCACCAGAAACAACATTCAAACGTAAATTAACCCCAGAGACCAGCAACGCTGCACCTCCATCGACCTCCTCCCAGATTCCCACAGTTTCTGAGATTCCCAACACAGAGCAAACAACAATGAAAAGAAAGCGCAAGAGCCGCTGGGGTCCAGAAGAAGACAAAGTGGATGTTCCACCTGCCAATGTATCCACAGAGCCTCCAGATACCAGCCAATTAACTGGTAAAGCACTAGTTGTACCTGTTGTATTTTGTTGTAAACTCAAGTGCTTTAGCTTAAAGAATTTTTAATAGCCTGGATAACAGCATGTTGTGTTGGTACATTTTGATCATAGTTGCATTGTTAACTTTTAATTCTATAGAAAGAAAGAAAAATATATGTTGCTTTTAAATAAGTGGAAAGTTATATTATCAACTTATTATTTAACCAATAATTGCTTTTGCAACTCACTGTGTTCTGGATTGTTTGTATTGTCTGTCAAAACACAATGGAAATTAGAGAATTTAATGGAGTGGTATGTGTTAATAAACTTATAGAATAGAACAAAAAGTGATGAATTTCAGTCCAACGCAGTGGGTTGCTGCAAAATCAGTGCTTTATTTGTGTTGAATAAAGCACTGATTTTGCAGCAACCCACTGCTTTTTGTTCTATTTGATATTGGCTTCATTGGACGGAAGCATAGTGATTGAACAGTCTGGTCGAATCCACTCTATTTAGTGTTAATAAACTTAATGGGGATACAGGAATGGGTTGACAAGGGCCATGTCTTTATCACCAACATGCAGAGGCACATTTATTAAAGGTCCAATTTCGAATTCATGTGAGTTTTTTAAAACTCTATTAAATTCGAATATGCTGGAAACTCGACTGGGAGGGTTTAGAATATCTAAAAGTCTTGCGAATATTCCCGACCGGAAAACTTGAAATCAAATTAGACTAAACTCGATTTGAGTTCTTTCTCTGAAAATAACGCGAATGTCCGGAAGGCGACTAATGTGTGCAAATTGGTCCCTGGACCTCTCCCATTGACTTATACATGAACTCTGCAGGTGTTAGGTGGCGAATAGTCAAATTCGATTTCTTAAGGGCCAAAGTGTGATAAATCTCGAAATTTTAATTAAAACTCGAATTGAGTTTGGATAATTCACAATTTGAATTTGAGAGTTTTGACCATAAAAAAAAAATAGAATTTTCAATTCGACCCTTAATAAATATGCCCCGTTATGTAGTGTTTGTTCTCCTGGAGCACTTGGAGACTACACGTGAGCCCTATTTTTTTTCTTGATCAATAAATGGAATACTGTTTTCCGCGGGCTAATTTAATAACATCAGTGCAATTAATTACTCAGAGCAACCATTTGTTACAATAAAATGAAAGTCAAAATATGATTGGTTGATATGAGTAAAAGCACATATATGTTAGTAAATTAGCCCCAGCACTGTAATGCAGCACCATCCAGCCATCTGTCTTTGCTTTCCCAGGTCCTTAGTGCAGACTTAGACTTTCACAGTAGATAAATTCCTCTACAGGTGGAAACAAAAAGAAAATATTGTTTAAAACAATGGCTATAATTTATTAGCCTTAGAGCAACTTGCTGTGGGGACAATGAGCATTAGTCCTACATCCTCCCACAAAACCCTAGACAAGCTGTGCTTTCGTTAAGATGCACCAGCTTTACATCTGTTTAAACATTTGCTTTGTTATACTGACTGTTCCATGGCCTGCTTAGTACTTATGTGCCTTACATAGCATGGACCAGTCATGAACAATTAATTTCTCTGTATGCGCTTCTAATGTAGTCATACCTTCTGTACAAAAGTAAAATCCAGTAGCTTTGTTCTGTTTACTGTGATTATTTCTGGATTGGAAATGTTAACTTTTCCTGCTCTACAGCTCAGGATCTAAAGGGCCTTGGGTATGAAAAGGGGAAGCCAGTGGGATTGGTAGGCGTAACTGAACTCTCAGAGGCGCAGAAAAAGCAGCTGAAGGAGCAGCAGGAGGTAGGTGTTCTGGTGTTAAAATGTATGATAAGGGTGTTGCATATAGCTGTTTTTTTCTTTGTATTTAAAATATTAAGAGGGAAATCTTTATTAAGTTTCCTTTGGCTTTTTCCTGTGGAATTTTTGTAGTTACTAGGACATCTTGCAATTATAGCCTGTCCTAAGATGCAGTTGTCTTAGGCTGGCCCAACTATTTTTTACATTCAACTTTTTGTTTTTTTTCCTGCTCAGATGCAGCAAATGTACAACATGATCATGACCCACAAGAGAGCTATGCAGGAGGTGCAGCTCATGTGGGAAAAGGCTATCAAACAGCATCAGCACGATTATGATAGTGACGAAGAGGTTGACAATGAGTTTGGGACATGGGAGCATCAATTGCGTCGAATGGAAATGGACAAAACCAGGGGTGAGTGATTTCTTTTTTTTTTTTTCTCATAAGAATAAAGTGGTCTTAGGGACTGGCCTTGCGTTAATATAAAAAGCTGATTTAGACCGTTAAATATTGTTTGAGGCTATCACTTTATCTTTCATTGTTTTTTCTTTCTTACTGATAGAATGGGCAGAGGAGCTGACAGAAATGGGACGTGGAAAGCATTTCATTGGAGATTTTCTGCCACCAGACGAGTTAGAAAAGTTCATGGAAACATTTAAAGCTCTAAAGGTAACCTGTTAAGCTGGGCGTACTCAAACCAACATTTGCTGCTGATGCCACACCAAGTTAGTAGCTTATTGGCCCTTGTGTTGTTGAGGATCAGCCAGATCTTAGACCAGTTTTCCTGGTAAGTGCCTGTTGTGATCCAGTTTGGCCCATCATTGACAAGCTTTAGACTAACACTAGGTTCAGCTTTGTCCAGGGCTGTATTTCAGTTCGGACCACTGACAGCCCATGGAGGTCGACACATGCACCAATCCCAGAAGCAAGAGGGGGACAAGGAATTTGTTTTTGTGTGTTTTAATTTTTTATATATCTATAGGCATTTGAGGGCATCCTAAAGATACCCCCCTGACCCACGAGTGTCTTAATATAAAAAGGGCCCAGTTTCTCTCCCAGTAAAGGAGAAGGAAAGTTACCGAAGCAGTTTATTGCCAATAGATTAGCCCAATAGTGCAAGCTATACGACTATATTTATTCAGTGGAATGCTTTACCATACCAGAGTAAATAGCTCTAGAAGCTCTCTGTTTCTTTAGGATAGCAGCTGCCATATTAGCTTGGTGTGACATCACTTCCTATCCGAGTCTCTCCCTGCTCACTCATAGCTCTGGGCTCAGATTACAGCAGGGAGTGGAGCAAACTGAGCATGCCCTGCCCTGGAGGTTTAAGTTGAAATCAGGAAGTCTGATACAGAAGCCCATGTGTACACAATAGAAGGAAAGAAATGCTGTGTTTCTTTTGACAGAAGACTCAGAGCAGCATTACTTTGATTGTTTACTGGTCTAATTATATAGATCTTTCTGATAAAGCTTACTTAATTTTAGCCTTTCCTTCTCCTTTAACACCAATAATTAAATGATCCAAAGCACGGTCACTAACGGTAGAATTGAGTTCAGTACTAGGTCCAAGAAGTCTTAAAAGTACTGTACTTATGACCTGTAAGTGCAATATGTTTCCACATGAAAGTCAAATATGCAACTTGTACAATTTTGTTGGATATTTGTGAAGAATGTTTGCTACAAATACATCAGTTTGCTGTCTTCTAACGCCACTTTAGGAAGGTCGTGAGCCAGACTATTCTGAGTACAAGGAATTCAAATTGACTGTGGAGAACATTGGATATCAGATGCTTATGAAAATGGGGTGGAAAGAAGGAGATGGTCTGGGTAGTGATGGTCAAGGAATCAAGAACCCTGTTAACAAGTAAGTTTTCATTTTTATCGTTTACCATTTAGGTTATGGCAGTTCAATGGAATTACTATATCATGGCACTAGAGGGCATTGACTGTATAGAAAGCATTTTATAAAGGCTCTTCAAAAACAGACACTAGGATAGTTCTCTTACTAAATATAATATATAAATGTTGTCTGAAAGCTATTGAAGCAGTTCGTTGTCCATAGATTAGCCACAATAGTGCAAGATAGAATGCTATATTTATTCTTTAGAATGCTTTACCATACCTGAGTAAACAGAACTAGAAGCTCGGAGTGTGTTTAGGATAGCAGCTGCCATATTAGCTTGGTGTGACATCACTTCCTGCCTGAGTCTCTCACTGCTTGCTCATAGCACTAGGCTCAGATAACAACGGGGAGGGGAAATGGAGGGAGAGAGGAGCAAACTGAGCATGCTCAAGCCCGTGCCCCAGAGGTTTATGCTGAAAACAAAGTTGCTGTCCAACTTCTGTGGTACTGAGAGCCAAAATTTTACTGGCCTATGTGGTGGAGGGCCAATAATGGAAGTCAGTGTTGGCCACTCCCCTTTTAAATCACACCCACTATAAACCACACCCATGTTACCACAAGAACTTTTAAGATCATATCCACATTAACGGTGGTAGCACACCAAAAAATCAAATGGCTGGCGCTCACTGCAGGGAAATCCCTAATCACTCATATGTGAAAACCTGAAGTCATGTTAAAAACATACCCTTTAATCCATATGCCTCATCCTCCCCTGTGGATAATACAACAACCCCCCAACACATGATTAAACACCTTAGGGGCCCTTAATAACCATTTCCAAATGCTAACAAACCTCAAGAACCAAACCCCTAACAGGCTTACATTCCAGAGGTAGTGTAGGGCAAGAAGAGAATGGCACACACAAGCAGCACTGGGCAAGCAGAGAATGGCGCACACACAAGCAGCACTGGGCAAGCAGAGAATGGCACACACAAGCAGCGCTGGGCAAGTGGAGAATGGCACACACAGGCAGCACTGGGCAAGTGGAGAATGGCACACACAGGCAGCACTGGGCAAGCAGAGAATGGCACACACAGGCAGCATTGAGTAAGCAGAGAATGGCACACACAGGGAGGGAAGGCAGAACAGAGCAGAAGACAGGGAAACCTATCATTCTAATATGTACTACATACAGTGACACAGTGCTGGTGCCGCATTAGCATTTTGTATAAAGTGTGAACAGGTGAACAGTGTGGGCAGGTTCAGTCTGGGACTCGGGTGTGAACAGTACAGGATTTTAAGATACAAACAATAGAGGTGTCACAAGTGTGAACAATACAGGGGGAACACAGGTGTGAACAACACAGGGGATTACAGTGTGAATTTGAGGTTTAAACAATGCAGGGGCCAGTTAATCTCTGTAGTTATACCTTTTAAAGATTACATACGGTAAACAGACACAGCATGTGGGGGGGCCACAGAAGGTGGGGTCGCGGACCGCTAGTTGGACAGCCCTGATATAGACCTTTCTAATAAAGCTGTCTTGGTTTTAACCTTTCCTTCTCCTCTAAAGCACTTTAACTCAAAACTTTAACTACTGAAAGGTAAAATTCTTTCCTCATTCCTTTTGCATAATAATTGAAACCCCATTACTTTGGGTCTGTAGAGCTCACTAACTTTTTGTATCATATTGTGCTGGCCCTAATATATGTGTTTAATAAATTATCTATGCGCAAACTGTATTCACAGAATTGCAATTTTTACAGTATTTGTGAAATATACTGATATAAACTTATATAATACATTTTCATCCCCCAAACTTGTTCCTAGGGGCACTACAGCAGTTGATGGTGCAGGTTTTGGCGTTGACCGCCCAGCAGAGTTAAATAAAGGTGATAATGAATATGATGCATTTCGTAAAAGAATGATGCTGGCATACCGTTTCAGGCCCAATCCACTGGTATGTACCACCACTATCATCTGTCTCTGTGTATATTACTTGTCTTGTGGCAAGAATTATGGTATCACCATACACACACACACAGCCAAAGAATGTCTTATGTGCACACATTAAGTACACTACTTTTCTGCCTATTTAAAGGGTACATTCCCATACAGTTAGTTGGTTTTAGGTAACCTTATTTCAAGACAATTTATACAACTTGTACACTTTATTTCGTTTAGAAAAAACATTTTAAAAGCATGTCTTTACATTAATATGCTTTCTAGTTGTTGTGTTTCACTCAGCTTTTAATTTCAAGCAACTTTGCAATAAACATCAATTATTAAAATATGCAGACTGTTCATGATTTTTAATGGTTTGGAACAGTTTCCTAAGCCTAGCCCCCTGCTCTGCTGCTGATGTTTTTGACTACTTTGAGCTGACTGACTACTGTTAATTTATATCAACAGCCAGTTGTCCTCAGCCTGCATCCTCCAAACCCCACAAGTCCCTGCACACATGATTCCAACAAGGAAAGGCACATCACATTGCAATGCATTGTGGGTTATGTAGTTCCTGCATGCTGTCTGTAAGCTGTGGTGAAGTTGTTACAATTTGTAACATCAGTGTTTAGTCCCTCCTTCCCTGCCAGGATTTCAAATGATACAGAAAGAGAACTGTTAAAGTGGACCTGTCAAACAGACACAAACATCTGTATGATAAAAGTCCTTTTCAAATTAAACGTGAAATCCAATTTCTATTTTTTATTAAAGCATTCATAGCTGCTGTAAGCTCATTTAAAAATCTCAGCTGTCAATCAAGATTGGCAGGACAGACAATTACTTTCACTTTCTATTCAGCACTTCCTAGATGTCACTGCTTTCCCCACATTCCCTAAAGGAAACAAGATCCAAATAATTTATATAGTGTAATTAACATTCATTTTGCTTGACAAATGTGATAAAATAGGATTATGAATCATTTTTTTGGGTGACAGGTCCCCTTTAAAGTTCATTTTGCTTGAATAATGTGATAAAATAGGATTTGGAATAATATTTTTGGTGTCAGGTCCCCTTTAAACAGCTGGATTTCAGCATAGAAAATGTCATTTATTCATACTTTTTGAAGAAACCAGTAACTGTGATGTGTATATTAGGGGTTTCTGTGTTATGTTGGCCTCTTTATCAAATTTTGGTTTGGAAGCTGAGTTCCCCTTTAAATATAAATAAGATCAATTAAGAAAATGTCTCACTATAGTAACGCTTACCCTTTTAAAGAGATTTAAAATGGAGACAACTGAAGAAATAGAGGTTTTTGTACTCACCGTTTAAATCTTTTTCTATTGTCCTATATTGGGGGACACCATGGGGATAGATCCTGCAGTTTGGAGATAGGACACTAACTTGTGAACTGTGACTCCTCCTCCTGCTCTGGGCTTCATCCCCTGCCTTCTCCTACTATGCTCAGTTTTAAAAAAAAGGGTCTTCTCTTAAAGGTGGGCCTCTTTGACCTGGTCTGTGGAAGTAAGGTACTTTTACCTCCAGTAGCCTGGTATATAATCTTGTCTAGCTCGGCCCCAAACAGCTGTTTTCCTTGGAAATGTAGGCTAACGAGGGATCTTTTAGATGTCAGATCTGCTGACCATGTCTTTAGCCATAGGAACGTACGAGCAGCAATGGCTTGTGCTGAGGCTTTGTTGATCAGCTTTGATGCATCTAGGGAAGCATCGCAGATGTATGATGTAGCGTCTGCTATTTGCTATAGTAGGGCATCTGTGGATTGGTCCTCTGAACCGATGAGCGGAGCAGTCTGTTCTACCCAAGCTTCCATAGCTTTTGCTACCCAGGCTATGGCAAAAATTGGTCTTAAGGCTGTACCGGATGCTGTGAAGGATGCCTTGCAGAATCCTTCTAGAAGCTTGTCAATTGGGTCCTTGAATGCTGCTGCGTCTTCCACTGGGATAGTGGTGGCCTTGGATAATCTGGAGACTGGTGGGTCGACCGCTGGGGGTTATGACCAGAGATCAGTGCATTCTTGAGGAAAGGGATAGGTTTGAGAAAAACGCCTAGAGATTTGTACTCTGTGTGGTCTTCAACCTCCCTTTGGGTTCTGGGAGTGTCCTGATCTGGATCAGGTTGTTCCTCTGATTCATCACCTGAAGGTATTTGACCTTCTTTGTCCGAGGGGTTAAACTGTTCCCCAGGGGAGTCTGGGGGCGATATAATGGGGCACTTAGATGCCACAGGTCTGTTGTCTTTTGACTTGGTAGGATTAGACAGGTGTTCCAAGACCTTGTCTAATGTCTCCGGGATGTGGGCTAAATTTTGTAGGCCAGCAAAGGAGAGGGATAGAGTGCTCCCTTTTTTTTTTTTTTTTTAATATAGGAGAGGCAGAGGATACCCCTAAAGTGATGGAGTGGTGTGGCCTCGGTATTTTCGGGTCTACAAGAGAAGATAGGGAGTATAGGTTATCCCAGGCCCCCGAGTTATGTGCACAGTGCGTATTAAAATTCCTCCAATGCTTGCGAGGGAGAAGGCTAGGCCGGAAAACACTTGCCTGAGTAAGCAGAGGGAACTTCGGTAAGTCTGTCGCCCCTGGGGATTCTCCCTTCCTTTAGATAGAGGCGCGCAAGAGAAATGCTGCCGGATGGGTCTGTAGAGGCAGAGACTATCCGGAAGTGCGTGCTCCCATCTTTGGCGCCCAAAGCGACATGGGCATCGTCGCAAGATGGCACCCAGGGACTGAAGAACCGGAAGTGCACGCCTGTGAAGGGCATCCCGAGAGAGCTTTTTTAGCGCTTAGACTGTCCAGTTCCACTACAGCACACTTACATTATTGTAGAACAGTGATCCCCAACCAGTAGCTTGTGAGCAACATGTTTCTCTTCAACCCCTTGGATGTTGCTCCCACTGGCCTCAAAGCAGGAGCTCATTTTTTGAAGGCAAGTTTTGGTTGTATAAAAACCAGGTGCATTGCCAAACAGAGCCTGAATGTAGGTTGACAATCCACATAGGGGCTACTAAATGGCCAATCACAGCCCTAATTTGGCAGCCCTAGAACATTTTTCATGCAAATGTTGCTCCCCAACTCCTTTTACTTCTGAGTGTTGCTCACGAGTTCTAAAGGTTGGGGATCCCTGGTGTAGAAGTACAAATGCTGGTTCAGTCCTCCGTGGAGTGGAAACACAGCTACGGGGAGTGGGTAGCTAGCCTGGGCAAAGGAGTTCTTTAGGTTAGAACCTAAGCAGCAGGGGGGACACGTGAACAAGTTCAATGGTCCCTATTCATGGCATGATGCTAACCGTGGTCCTTGATCATTTGCTCCAGCCACTATTTTTCTGTGTCTTCTCCTCTGAGGACACTAAAATAAACTGGGCATAGTAGGAGGAGGAGTCACAGTTAACAAGTTAGTGTCCTATATCCAAGCTGCAGGATCTTAATCCCTATGGTGCCTTTGTCCCCCAATTAGGCAAGAGAAATGTAGTATAGTGTAAGGGACAACTAATGTTCCATTTGTGCAACTTATTCATAGTGTACACTTTGTCATACAGCAGTACTGCGTAAGTAAATCCAAGCTTTTCTGAAATTCTGCGCTTGCAGATTTTGGGTGCCTACATCTAGGTCTATTCCTCAACATGTGATAAGATACACATGTTCCAAGACAGATTTCTGTCCCTGGCTTGGAATTGTTCAGGTACCATGGGGCTGTATTTATTAACATTGGAGATGTACATTAATGGTGATGTTGCTCATAGCAACCATCAGCAATTTGATTGGAACTGTTAAAAAAACAAAAGCAAAGTTCTCACTGGTTGCTATTGGCAACATCACTGGTGACGTTTGTCTCCAATGTTAATAAACATGCCCCTAAGTATGCAGTCTATTCACCAATGTAAATGAGGGGTGCAGGCAAGAAACAAGGAAAAAAGTTCTTCAAATAGAACCTTGATAACTGGTATTTACAATGCCTAAGCACCATCAAAATAATAAACTTTATTTAAACCATTACAGAGAGACTCTTGTTCCAGGCATTAGTTAAATTAAAACTAATCGGGAGGTTGGGGCGTGGCCTAACCACCGATGTAGTGAGACGCGCTTCTCTAGTGCTCCGGGGACAATCGATCCGACACTGTTGATCCTGTGCAACCTGCTGACCCAAACCAGCTTCAAAAGGTGCCTATTCCCTTACCCTTCAACTTATGATGGGGGGACACAAGAAAGGGAGCGAGCCGGCTGCCAACAAGCTCGACAAATTTGTGCGGCTGCAAAACCAAGATGGCGCCCGATCAAGCAGATCCGACACGCCGCCATCGCAGGCCCTGGATCCCGCGCCACCAGCTTCCCAATCTGAGCCGGAACCTACACTCCATGAAGTGCTTAATGCAATCCGGGACACGAGAGTGGCGGTGGAGGTAAAAATAGATACGAGAGTGGAGGAGGTAAAAGTCGACCTGGCACTTCTCCGACAAGACCTCCAGAGACTGCGGGAACGCACAGTGGAATCGGAGCGCAGGATATCCGACCTGGAGGACAATACAAGAAGCCTCCCGCAGACTATTAATGAGCTCCGTGAACAGCTGAAACAGTGCAAAGCACACGCTGATGACCTGGAAGGGAGGCAAAGACGGAACAATATCAGGATCGTGGGGGTCCCGGAGGGGCAGGAAGGTACTGCGCCAGAGCTGTTCCTTGAGAATATTATTAGGAATCACTTGGGTGCAGCGCATCTGTCTCAAATGTTCCTGATTGAGCGCGCACACAGAATACCGATGCGGCAGCCTCCCCCCGGTGCCCCCCCCCGCACAATGATAGCGAAGATACTGAACTACCGAGATCGTGATGTCATACTGCGTCAGATGCGCTCTAAAGGGGACCTGATCCTGGGGGATGCGAAAGTCCTCTTCTTCCCTGACTACACCATGGAGGTACAGAAGCAAAGAGCTAAATATGCCGACGTCAGGAAAAAGCTGCGAGATAAAGGAATTGCCTACTCGACGGTCTTCCCTGCTAAGTTGAGAGTGGTCGACGGCGGGTCTGCCAAGTTCTTCACGACACCTCAAGAGGCTTTGGACTGGCTGGAGAGACGCTAAGTCTATATCTGGTCCCTACTCCCAGTGTTGCTGACTGGCTCCGTTAAGCAGAAATCCTTTTCAATTAGTCGAAGGGTCTGTGAGTATGATTCTCCACAATACCATCTATCTGGACTGATGAGACATTTGTCTCCCACTATTTACATGGGTGCACCTTCATATGACTGTGAACTTATGGGGGGGTTGTATGTACACCCGGATTCCAGAGGGGCTTATTGCACCCTAATTATAGTCTATTACGTTTGAATGCTTTACAGTTGGGTTGCCATGTCCCAAGCGGACGATGCAAGAGTTTTGTTAAGGGTAAAGGCCCACCCACGGTTTCAGGGTGGACAGGGCGGGTTAGGGAGTTTCGGGTTCCCCCACTTTTTCCTCATATCCCTCCCCCAGGTTTCCCCCCGCCTATGCAGCAGTGAGGCAACTAAACAGTCACGGAATCTCATAAAGGATAATGGCTAATGTAACCTTAGTGTCATGGAACGTCAGGGGTCTCAATGACAAATTCAAAAGAGCCCTCCTGTTCAAGGCCCTTAAGCAATGGTCCCCAGCAATAGTGTGCCTCCAAGAGACCCACCTTACAGGTCAGAAAGTCTTAGCGCTTAGGAGAGGGTGGGTGGCGCAGGCCTATCATGCCACCTTCTCCACTCATGCACGAGGGGTTTCGATCCTAGTGAAAAAGGGCATCCGCTTTACCTTGCACCAAATTCATACTGACCACTATGGTAGATTTCTCATTTTGCACTGTACTCTTATCACGTTTGAATTTGTGTTAATCAATGTATACATGCCCCCTCCTTTTTCAACTGAGCTCCTGAGTACTGTCCTGGCTAAAGTGGCTGCACTGCCCCCTCTTCCACAGTGTTGGGTGGGTGACTTTAATTGTGGTATGAACCCAGTGCTTGACAAATTTAAGTCCACGGATGACAAACCTAGCAAACTGAATCTTTGGGCGGAGTCTATGGGCCTTCATGACCTCTGGCGAGCTCGGTACCCCACGACCCAAACTTACTCCTGTCATTCTGCCACCCACCAGACACTTTCTAGAATTGATCTTGCCCTAGTAACACCTGAGGCGGCTGCTAAGATTAGTCACATTCATTACGGGCCTCGCTCTATATCGGATCACTCCCCTCTAATTATCTCCCTACAGCCCTGTGATTATTCAGCTCCCAGGAGATGGAGGCTTAGTCCCTTATGGCTTGCTCAAGAGGAAATCTCTGACAAAGTGCAACTGACCGCAGATCAATACTGGGCTGAGAATCAAGGCACTGTATCCTCTCCGATACTGTGGGACGCCTTTAAAGCAGTGTCTAGGGGTGCTCTGATACAGGCTATTAATACAGTGAGAGCTAGGACCCAATCTGAAGTTAAACTAGCAACAGAGGAGGCTGAGGAGTCAGAGAGGGCACATGTAGAGTCGCCTTCGGATGTAACATATGAACAAATGGTCCTAGCGCAGACCAAGTTGAAATGTAAACTAACAGAAGCCACACAAAAAAAGTTATTGTATGCCTCTCAGAGAGGGTTTGAACAAGGGGAAAAATCCGGGAAATTGCTGGCATATCTATCTAAAGCCTCAATGTCACAAACGATTATACATAGACTTACCTCAGACTCAGGGGACTCCATAACTGATCCGAAACAGATGGCGGACGTATTTGCAGACTATTACACCACCCTGTACCACTCTAGGGTGGACTATACCCATGCCCAACTGTCAGACTACCTTGGAGATATTCCCCTTCCTAGGCTCCATGCCTCGCATGCCACTCTACTTGATAGCCCCATCACAGCGGCAGAGATAAGTGAGGCGATAGCGACCATGGCCCCGTCTAAGTCTCCGGGCCCTGATGGCCTTCCCATAGAGTGGTACCGTACGCTGGGGGTTAAAATGGCAGGTACGTTGAGTGACATTCTTTCCCAGTCAAATCAGGACGGTAGGCTCCCTCCATCCTTTGCCAATGCCCTAATTGTCCTAATTCATAAGGAAGGAAAGGACCCTGCTCTCTGTGGGTCTTACCGCCCTATCTCCCTGATAAATGTGGATGCAAAAGTTCTGGCCAAGGTATTGGCGGTTCGGCTACAACGAATAATCACACATTTGATCCATCCTGACCAGACTGGGTTCATGCCTAAGAGGTCCACTGATGTTAATCTAAGGCGCTTGTACTATAACATGCAGGTACCACATGACAACTCGGGGTCCAGGGTGGTGGTCTCCCTGGACTCAGAAAAAGCATTTGACTCGATAGAGTGGCCTTACTTATGGGCGGTTTTGGAGCAGTATGGGTTTGGCAAGCAATTCATTAAGTGGATCCAGTTGCTTTATAGTAATCCCACGGCACAGGTTCGGGTAAATGACACTACCTCCTCCACCTTTCCGCTGAGTAGGGGGACTCGCCAAGGTTGCCCACTGTCTCCGCTCCTATTTGCCTTGGCAATAGAACCACTGGCCACCAAAATCCGCTTGTCTCCGCATCTCTCAGGCTTAAAATATGGCCCTGTGGAGGAAAGGATATCCCTATATGCGGATGATGTCCTCCTTTATTTGGCGGACCCGGGCCCCTCCTTGGCAGAGGTGCTAAATATTTTTTCCAACTTTTCGAGATATGCTGGCCTTCGCATAAATTGGTCTAAGTCAGTCATTTTTCCCCTAGAACCCTCCCTTGAGCAGACTCAGACAGCGGACCCCCGCTTAAAGTGGGTTACAAGCTTTAGGTATCTTGGGATTAATATTCACCTTGACCCCGAACAGTTTGTTCCCTTAAATATAATCCCAATTAATCAGCAACTATCTAAATCTATACAGGCGTGGGGCCCCCTCCCGCTAACGCTGTGGGGTAGAATAAATATCATAAAAATGGTATTCCTGCCGAAATATCTGTACCTGTTCCACAACTCTCCGACCCCATTATCCAAGCAAGTCTGCACCTCTGTTCAAGCAATGATAACACCTTTCCTGTGGAACAACAAAGGAGCCAGAATCTCTTCTGCTCGATTGATGGCCCCGTATGCCAGGGGGGGCCTGAGTCTCCCCAATTTCTTCCTCTACTATATTGCGGCCCAGCTTAGCTATGTCAATTGGTGGCTGTCTCAGGACTTAGATAACCCCAATGTTGTATTGCAGGCCAGGCTCTTGGGCTCACTGGAGGCCCTAAGGAACTATGTGTATAGAAAGTCTAGGGATTATCCTACATTACCCCCTTGTATGAAAGCCCCCTATACGGCCTGGATGCATATGGTCAGACTAACTAAAACCAAACAGCCAATACTGTCTCCTATGCTGCCCTTATGGAGGAACTCCCAGTTACAGCAGTTTGATAATGTGGAGGTCATGGGCTACTGGACCTCGAAGGGCATCAAGTATTTGGGGGACATTGTAGTCAACTCGAGGTTTATGGACATGGTGGCGTTGAGGGATAAGATTGCTACTCCCAATTTACCCATGTTTAGGTATCTGCAGTTACGGCACATATTTGCGGCACAATTTGGCTCAGGAGATCTAGCAATGGTGGTGCCAACAGTCTTAGCACAACTAAGTAAGGAGGAAACGGCTAAAATGGTCTCGGGATTATATTCACTCCTCCTGGCATCCACTGCCTCGCCCTTTCAGTCTGCCTATAAGCAATGGCAGGTAGACATGCCTGGTCTGAGTGAGGACCAGTGGGATGAGACAACGGGCAGACTCTACCAATTCTTGATTAGCTCGAGAGACAGGTTGATACAATACAAATTTCTGATGCGGATATATCTCACCCCTAATAGGCTCCACAAAATGGGAAGACTACCCCGTCCCACGTGTAAAAGATGTGGGGTGGCGGATGGAACCTTTTGGCACATGGTATGGGAGTGCCCGGTTATTTCCAGATATTGGTCCAATATCACACTGTATATTGCTGAGGTCCTGTCCCTCCCCCCGCTGCGAACCCCCGAAATCTGCCTACTGGGAGTAGTTGACGATATAGTGCCACTCAGTTGTACCAGAATATTACTAAGATCCCTACTTTTTTATGCCAAGAAACTAATGATTATTCACTGGATGGCCCCCCACCCTCCCCAAAGACAGGGCTGGATTGGGTATGTGAACAAGATGCTCCCATTAATTAAATTGACATATGAAGCTAGGGGTCACCCCAACAAATTTGAGAGAATATGGGGTATTTGGTTAGAAGCACATTTGTTGTCATTACCATGATGATACTGTATGTTTTGAGAAATGCACTGTCGTATGTTTGGCTCATACTTATGTTGTTTTCGCTGCTGGTGTACCTTTTCCCCCCCCCTTCCCTTCCCTCTTTCTTTCTGTACCCTTTCCCAGTTACACTTTAAAACAATAAAAAGAACACCTTTTAAAAAAAAAAAAAACTAATCGGGAGGCAATTCTGAATGACTCTGCTGGGATAAATAAAGATTACTGTAAGGGCCTTGTCACATGGGGCTCTTCATTGCCTGGCAGGAGATCTCCCCTCCCATGGATGATGCAAAGGGCCAAATATTATTGGTCCTTCATTAGTTGGAATTGCTGCGAATAAACCACATTACAAGGACCCTGCGTATAATCTGGATTATGCTATCTATTGTATAAGACCCCTAATTGGTTGCCTTAGGAATGGCTTTACCCCTGAAACTTTCTATACTTTTAAGTTCTTTCATAGAGGATGAAGCATTTTTGTTTTCTATGGATGGAGTCTTTACTGGATGATTCTTGTTTGTCCTTGTCCAGGCACGGTCTTTATACACTTCTTGTTAAAACTTTCAAACACCGTAGCATAAAGATTTATAGACAGATGTCCCAAATACATTCCAATGATGACAAAATACTGGTTCCAGCTAGTATCTGAGACCATTTTTTTTTCACTGGGGAGAAACAAGTAAAAAAAATGCCATTTTCACTTCTATACAATTAAGGCAAGCATGTTGATGGGAAACTTGTTAGTTCACTCTAACAGGGAAGAATGCAAACAGAAAGCTGTATAGATAATAATTCTTTATTGGGAGGAACGCTGATGAGGAAAACTGGTATTGAGAATAGAAAATTGGACAGAAAATACTGTGTGCTCATCTTGCAGTTTGTAAAGTTTATAGACCTATTGATGATGAAAAATTATTTCTCTGTTTTCAGAATAACCCCCGGCGTCCTTATTACTGAAGGTTCAGTGCAAGCTGCCTCTTAATGAACTGTGATCTCTGCAAAAATCTCACCACCTTCCTGTTACTTATGATACTGGAAAAAGCACCTTTATGGCTCATAGTATGTAAGGACTCCTGTCTGCTGCCAACATTAGTTGGAACCCATAGCAAACACATGTACCTTTTGCATTCCTTCACAATTAGCTGTCCCAGAAAGACTACTTAATAAACCTTTTTAGTTCAAAAACTGTCTGTTATTTTATGAAAGAACACTGAGTTGCCCATTGCCATGCAGTCAGTAATGGGTCCAAATGTTGGTATTTTTTCTCGGAGACCACTCCAGTGTTTTTTTTAGAATACATTGTAGCTGAATGATGTACATGATGTCTTATCTTAGATTAAAATGTTTTCATGCAGCTGTACAATCTATTATATCTTTCTATGGGATACTTTCTCACTAGTGTAAGTAGAAATATGGGAAGGTGCCCAAAGGGAGGTGTAAACTCTCACTCACCCCTGTTTCTCCTTTCACGGAAGATTCTAGTGCTTGAGGCTACTTTAGCTGTGAGAGCGGTGCCCACCCTTTGAGTCTTACATAGGAATGAGAGGTCAGGGGCTGTTCTTTACTCTCATCTGGAGCTGGAGTCATCAAACTATTATGCAGTTTTTGGTATTGCCTCTATAGAAAATGTGATAACCAGAACAAATTAAAAAATGAAAGAAACTCACATGAACGCAGGTTTTCTTATGGTGAACCCATCTTAAAGGGGTGTGTTAGGGCCAAAAAGTCTTACAGCCACTTGGACCCCTTATAATCAGCCATTACAATAGCTATTTCATTTAACTTAAAGGAGTGGTTCGCCTAAAATGTAACTTTTAGTATGTTATAGCTGGCTAATTCTAAGCAACTTTTCAATTGGCCTTCATTTTTTTTTTTTTATATTTTTCATATTATTTACCTTCATCTTCTGACTTTTTTTCAAGCTTTCAAATGGGGTTGCTGACTTCAACTGAAAACAAATGCTCTGTAAGGCTACATGTAAAGACACACATTTATTGTTTTTGCTACTTTTTATTACTCATCTTTCTCTTCAGATCCTCTCCTATTCAAATTCTAGTCTCTTATGCAAACAAATGCATGGTTGCTAGGGTCATTTGGACCCTAGCAACCAGATTGTTGGAATTGCAAACTGGAGAGCTGCTAAATAACTAATAAAACACAAATAAAAAAATGGAACCTGATTGCAAATTGTCTCAGAATATCACTCTCTACATCATACTAAAAGTTAACCCATAGGTGAACAACCCCTTTAATACTTTCAGTGAGTTATAGTCTGACAGTTCCATAATGGTTCCATAGTGTATAACTAAGGCATCTAAAATGAGATTTCTTCTTTTCTGTGTAATCTGTTAGAAGGGTCAGATATGGAAAGGGGACAGTGTCTTTTGCCCCAATGTACCTAGGATTTAAATGTTAAATATGTTCCCAGAAATGTAGTTTCATACCCTCCTAAAAATTTAAAATGATCAATACGAACTGTGAGTATGTTAGAATTTTAGAAAAATTCACATGAATTCAAAATTCATGTGATAAATGGGCCTCTACATGTTGTGACATAGTCCTGCAGTATATGGGGTACAAGTATATTAACCCAGTTCATAAATGCAGGCCTGTGGCTATGTATCTGTGGTGCAACACATTACATGAGCAGTGAGATTGCTATAATGAATCAGAGTACTGCAAGAACACTGGTTCCTTTTCTGCAGAAATTTGGTGCCCCCATTGCCACCGATAGGGATGTAGCGAACGGGCGGAAAAAATGTTTGCGAACATATTTGCGAACTTGCGTCCAAAAATGCGAACGGTTCGCGAACGTCGCGAACCCCATAGACTTCAATGGGAAGGCGAATTTTAAAAGCTAGAAAAGACATTTCTGGCCAGAAAAATGATTTTAAAGTTGTTAAAGGGTGCAACGACCTGGACAGTGGCATGCCAGAGGGGGATCAAGGGCAAAAATGTATCTGAAAAATACATTGTTGACACAGCGCTGCGTTTTGTGCTGTAAAGGGCAGAAATCACACTACGTCACTCAGGTGATGTTTCTGGACACGGAATGTGAAAAAGCTCACACAGCGAGGTGGCACTTGGTTAAAGACGGGGCAAACAATACTTGCAAGGGCAACGTATACAGTAGTGCATACGGAATATATTATTGCTGCTGTAAAGACATCACTCAGGTGATGTTTACGGACACGGAATTATTATTGTTATTTAGACAGAATGTGAAAAAGCTCACACAGCTAGGTGGCACTTCCATACCTCCCAACTGTCCCTCTTTTGACCACTCAACCCCCTGTCCCTCTTTTGTACTGGAAAGTCCCTCTTTTCTCTGCACTGAACAGCCAGAAAAAAAACAGTTTCTAACTTAATTGGCTTTTGGCAGAGAGCTCAGAACAGCTAACAGGTGCAAATAAGATACTTTGTAACAATTTTGACTCTGGTTGGTGCTGGTAGTGGTGAACTACTAGGAGGAGCAGCACACCAGTCCCTCTTTTCTCTGAACTGAACAGCCAGAAAAAAAACAGTTTCTAACTTAATTAGCTTTTGGCAGAGAGCTCAGAACAGCTAACAGGTGCAAATAAGATACTTTGTAACAATTTTGACTCTGGTTGGTGCTGGTGGTGGTGAACTACTAGGAGGAGCAGCACACCAGTCCCTCTTTTCTCTGCACTGAACAGCCAGAAAAAAAAACAGTTTCTAACTTAATTAGCTTTTGGCAGAAAGCTCAGAACAGCTAACAGGTGCAAATAAGATACTTTGTAACAATTTTGACTCTGGTTGGTGCTGGTAGTGGTGAACTACTAGGAGGAGCAGCACACCAGTCCCACTCCCCAACACAGCTAGACTAATAGCACTGGGCTCTTATAGTAGCAAAGTAAAAAAACAAAAAAGAAAATAAAAGCAGTCCTTACAAGGACTATTGGGTTATTACAGCAGTCAGCAGATGAGATCAGAAGCAGTGCCCACAGCAGCTACATACAGAGCACTGCAGTAGAAGGTAGATTACTAGTCAGCAAAGCTAACTAACCTAAACTCACTGTCCCTCAAATCCCTGCAGAGTTCTGTCCCTACAATACAGAGCAGTATCAAGTAGATTACTAGCCAGCAAAGTTACTATCAACTGTCCCTCAAATCACTAAACAGCTCTCTCCCTACACTAGCTCTTCCAAGCACACACAGGCAGAATGAAAAAACGCTGCAGGGCTTCAGTTTATATATGGAAGGGGAGTGGTCCAGGGGGTGTGGGGGTGGTCCAGGAGGGAGAGCTTCCTGATTGGCTGCCATGTATCTGCTGGTCTAGGGTGAGAGGTCAAAAATAAGCGCCAGCTAAGGCGAACCCAAATTGGCGAACGTCGCGCGACGTTCGCGAACATTTGGCGGACGCGAACGGCCGATGTTCGCGCGAATTAGTTCGCGGGCGAACAGTCCGCGACATCCCTAGCCACCGACTGATATCTGCTTGACCTTCTGGGGTACGGTTGCCACTTGAGTGCTATTTTACCTGCCCAGTCAATAACAATGAGTGTTGGGAGTTGCAGTTTAAAATCAGTTCTAGAACATTAGGAAGAATATCCCTGTGTCTAGTTTTATATGTGCCTATGGCATACAATATGCTGCACCAACAGCTGTAGTTAAAGGAGAAGGAAAGTCTTCTTCCATTTGGGGGTGCCAAATGTTAAGAAACCCCCAAGTTATTGTATTACTTACCTGAAACCCCTGGCCAGTGCTCCTATCAGCAGAAAACTGCACTGGCCTGGGGTTATACCAGTGAGCACTACGGAGCAATCCTATTCCAGCTTCTTTCTACAAATTTCCCGGGGCAGACGCATGCGCAGTAGAAGGAAATAGCTGACTTTGTAGTTAAAGATAGGTATCTGGCTCTACTACGCATGTGCAACCGCGAGAAGAAGAAGCGGGAAGAGGATCGCTTTGTGGTGCTCACTGGTATAACACCGGGCGGTGCAGTTTTCTGCTGATAGGAGCACTGACACGGGGTTTCAGGTAAGTTAATACAATCACTTGGGGGTGCCTAACATTTGGCACCCCCCAAGAGGAAGAAGACTTCCCTTCTCCTTTAAAACTTGCCAATGCTGGACATTCTAGTTTAACCTCGTCGGCGCTAACCCCCCTCCCGTGTATTGCCCCCCCTCCCTCCTGGCCTACCCCTCCCGCTGGGCAAATGCCCCTAACTTGTTACTTACCCTTCTGCGCAGGTCCAGTCCAGGGAGTTCACAGGTGACATCTTCCACGTGATCTTCTTCCTTCTTTGACCGGCGCATGCGCAGTAGGATCGTTTCGCCGGAACGATCTACTGCGCATGCGCGTGGCTTTTGGCGCATGCGCAGTAGATCCGTACCGGCGAAACGATCCTACTGCGCATGCGCCAAAAGCCGGTCAAAGGAGGAAGAAGATCGCGTGGAAGAAGATGTCGCCTGTGAACTCCCTGGACTGGACCTGCGCAGAAGGGTAAGTAACAAGTTAGGGGCATTTGCCCAGCGGGAGGGGTAGGCCAGGGGGGAGGAGGGAGGGGGGTTAGCGCCGACGAGGTTTCCTTCCCCTTTAAGCAACTGCTTTTAGGGCCACAGTTTGGTACCGTGACAAACGGTTTTGCTGATGGAAATGTCACTGTGTTACTGCTAACGGCATTGAAATGAACTTGAGTAATGTACCTGCTAACCAGACAAATAGCAAATAGCTATCCTATAATAGTCTGAGCATTTTTTAGGGAATATTACTATATATGAAATCACTCTGGTGCCTCAAACCTAAGTGAATCAAGTGATTAACAGCCTTGGGGGGGGGGTTTAATATTAAACACGTGGCATCTGCAGCCTAATCTTAAATCCTGTACATCACAAACAAAGAGCTGTGCTATGGCTTCTCATATTTTTTATTCTTGATTTTCTGCACATTTACAACAAGAAAATTATCCCACCACTGTAATTTGATTTCTCTCTTGAAAAGCTGCAAGAAGGTTGAAAACCAGCCCTGCAAATCTACCAAAAGTATAAAGGAATCCAAGCAGCAGCTAGCATCAGGGTGTTTTATTTACCATGAAGCATGAATAGAACAATGCCTCCGGTGCATATTTATCAGGGGCAACAATGATTTTAGGTCTGTCCACGTTCCCCCTTACAGCATGTTTTGATAGAAATTTGGGTATAACATCCCTTTAATAGCACACAGCAATGACTTCAGCTTAAGCATTTTACTTGGCCGCTTACAGGTCATTTCTATGGCTAAAGCAAATAAAAGGGGGGACCAGTGGGCATTGCTGCATATTTCCCCACATTGACCTTCTTGCCATAGATGGAAGTGACATTACTAAACATGGTGGACGTGGAGATCAGTGTAGGGGTGGGAGTGGACTTTCAAAAAGACGATTATTTTATGCAAAATAACTATAGCAGTTGTGGTTGGGTGACTGCCTTCACCTGTAAAGCTACTGATTTAATTGTGGAACCTCTGAATTAAGTCCTTTAAATGTAGAACCAGCTCCACAGAAAATGTTTAAATTATTATCCTAAATTTGTTTTATAACCCAACTTCCAAACCAATAAAGTGATCTTTAAAAATGAGTAAAACAGAAGAGAAGATTAATTCCATCAACTTGCATTTTGAGAAATGTAACATAAAATGTAATATCTTCTATGTAATTAGTACACAGTTTTTAACCAAACAAGAACAATAATTTCCCAATCAGAACTAAGATTTCCTAGCATACAAAACACTGTGAATGTCCAGGTAAACAGCTCTGCAATCAATTAAATGTCCCCAAAATAAAAATGTACAATACAAGAGTGGTTACATTTGCACTTTAAAAAATATATAATAAGTAGAAATTAAATCTTTAAATTAAGGATTGATGCCTCATAGTCTTCCAGCTGTAGATAAACTACAACTCCCAAATCCATTGCCAGCCAACGTCAGTGTAGCAGTGTATTTAAAGTTTAACAAGTCCATCATTTCCAAACTGGAGATATAACGTGGATTAGACTGCAATGCCTTGATCTATAAACAAGTGGTCTAGTTTTGCCTCCAGAATGGAATTTGTACCTCGTATTCCTCTCACCACTTCAGATGCCCATTGAAAATATTCTTGGACTCTCTCTTCTGACCAGCCTACAAAGTAGAAGACATTTTTAATACATCATTCAAAAGAGCAAAGGTCTGATAGTTACTACCACTGTCTTTCTAAGTACACAGACTCTTCCCTACACATATAAGTACAATTATGGGATTTATTACTCTGAATAATTGGGACCTGGGATTTCTGAATAAGGGATCTTTCTGTAAGTTGGATCACCATATCTTAAAGGGGTGCTTCACCTCCCAAGTTTATTTTTAGTTTGTTATAGAATAGCCAATTCTAAGCAACCTTTCAATTGGTCATTATTTTTGTTTTTATATAGTTTAATTATTTGCTCTGTAAGGTTGCAAATGTATTGTTATTGGGACGTTTGTTTATACAGAGGCTCCTGTGTGATTGTTGATTTGCTTTGACTGTGCACAAGTAATTAAATCATACTTCTCACCTTAAAGGGTACCTATCACAGGAAAATAATTTCCTCAAGGGAGGTGTGAGCTAACAGAGAATGCCCTCTAGAAACAATACTATTTTGGCCAAAAAAATGCTATTAGGGTGCACAGTGAGAGGGGGAGCTTCTAGTGCGGGGACTTGTTCGATCAGACATATACGCATAATGACTGAGCCTCCCGGCTTGCTCATTAGTGTGTTACTTTGTGCCCACAATGACACTATGGCCACGTAATGTAATATTAAGTCATTATTTAGATGAACAGCAACCAGGTCCAGACTGGGATTCACAATAGGCCCTGGCATTCCAAGTACACGGAGGCCCGAGCAGCCGCCCACCAGCCCAATAAATAGTCTATGGCAATTTACAGCAGCTCCTCTGGCATTTTACAGAACCCACAGATTGCCAGTCCGGACCTGGCAGCAACATTGTTTTACACAGAACTGCATTTTGGTCAATCCACATCTCGACATCTAGTGAGCTTTCTGTCTTTTCCATGGCCACGTCACAATGTGCATTTGTCTGCAAATTGTTTGACTTTGGGAACTTTGTATAACAATAGCTTTAATAGAGGTGGTATCAATTGCTGTACTTTCTACCATTTTGTGACTTTTTTTTATAAGTAAATGCAACAGCTAAGACAGAATATTACCTTCTGGTGTGCAGCGTTTCAAGTCTCGCAGGTTGTATAACTTGTCTGCTAGTTTCACTAGCTTGGCTTTGTGGCTGCAGTGAGGTGCGTGTGCAATTTGCTGCTTCTTTCTTTCCATCTTTGGTAGAGTCTTATCATCTGTCACTTCCTCTACTATGTTACGTACATCTTGTCCAAAATGCAACTCAATTTCTGCAAAAGTAGTGTTAGTGTCTTCTACAGTGTCGTGAAGCAGAGCTGCCTAAAAATCAAGATTTGTACATAAAAAAGCTTGGGTGTTAATGTTATGTGAACCGTCAAATAAGTGGACCACCGTTGTGTTGCATGGGCACACTGGATCTTTAAATCTGCCATTAAAAATGAGAGGTCATGGCCCTCCAGATATTTAGCAAGGACGGCTATTTTTACGTTACATGGCTCAGTTACACTTCAACACAGCCAAACTGCCAAGCTATGTCCTACATAAGCAGTACAGGTATGGGACCTATTATCCAGATTGCTTGGAACCTGCGGTTTTCTGGATAATGGATCTTTCTGTAATTTGGATCTTCATACCTTAAGTCTACTAGAAAATCATGTAAACATTAATTAAATCCAATAGGGTATGCTTCCAATAAGGGTTAATTATATCTTAGTTTGGATAAAGTACAAGGTACTGTTATTATTACAAAGAATAAAGAAATCATTTTTAAAATGTGGATTATTTGGAGACAACAGATTCTATGGGAGATGGGTTTCCAATAATTCGGAGCTTTCTGGATAATGGGTTTCCAGATAACGGATCCTATACCTGTATTCTTTTGTATTTCTTTTGAGAGTGCCCTCCTTATTATGTATTTGACTCTATCCTGAATAAAAGAACTACCTGGAGCACTGCTGTATCTGTTATTTCAGCCTCGTGAGACAGTATTCTTGCGACACCTGAAATATAAGGTCAGAGTATGAATGCATAAGAAGCCTATATTCAACAGTATCATAAATATGACTGGAGAGGACACAATCATAAAGTATTGACCACTAGTACAAACCTAATGGGTGGTTAATATATGGGGTTTTCTCTGGGTCCTTTCTTCTCTGTTGTTTGTGCTTCTCTGCAGCAAAATTTGCAGCTTCCAGAATAAGTGCAGCTTCCAAACTCATTTTGCCACAGCAAAAAGTAAAAGAGGACCTGTTAATTGTAATAAAAACAAAGTTACAATAATATATCTTTTCCCTCTTCCTTGTATTAAAGAAAAGCAAGCAGCGGCAGTAGTGGACTGTAGGGGTCTGCTTAGTGTCACATAATGTACGGGGCACGTACAGTGTATAATTTGTATGGGGTTACAGTCAGGTAAAGCAGAAGGGCTTCTCATTGGCAATAATTCACAACAAGGATGTATGTGCAATTGTTTTCTCTGGCTCTCTGTGTATATATAGCTATAGAAAATGTGGCTATTTTAACTAAGTTTGTTATTGTGACTTGCAGTTCCACAATACTCTTCAGGTGCATTCAAGTTTTCTTGTAGCACACCCCTGCAGAAATTCTTATTAACAATGCAAAAGACCCCAAAATGTTGCATAACATCGCTTTTCCTATTTCTGCAGATATGACCGAAAAGAGATAAAGCACTGGCTGAATGTAGGGAATAATTCTGCCAAAATAAGAGGAAGGGAGAGGAACCGCAGTAACGTAACTTTCAGTTTTGCAGCTTTAGGTCAGAGAGACTGGGAAATGACTGCGGGATGAATAAGGACCTGGATTCTGTAGGGATTGATGGGAATTGTAGTTCTGGAGAAACAGGAAGCTGAGAGGGATGGATTAGGATAAAACAGGAAGCAGGAAATGTGGCAGCTATTACACTTGGACAGCCGAATGGGACTGACTAATATTAAAATCTTCCCAATCTAAGAGCAAATAGTAACAGTTTCCCCCAGTCATTACCTAATGCTTATCGGCTGCAAGTTGATCTCTGTTACTTGTGCCTGTGCTTCTCTGTCTGATTGCTGTGGGCGGGGCAGTGAGGGATAACCTTGCTAGAGGAAGCGACTTCCACACGTGAGCTATGAAGTACTGTCCACTTTCAAAAAGACATTTTATTGGAGGTCCCCATAGTAACTCTCTGCTTCGTGTCTCTTACAGTTGACTAATGGGCACTCCTAACGGTCCAAGCCCAGAGAAACAGTAGGATCTAGGGGTAGCCAATCACAGCTCTGCTGTCTTTACAAAGAGAAAGATATACTTCAGTCCCCTGTCAGGTCCACATAACTGTTGATTGCTGTTCAGCCTCTGTCTCACCTATGCAGCCAAGGAAAGCAGCCAGGAGAAGGAGATGATTGTTAGCAGGCTCTAGATTGGTGTTGGGGGAAATGATTGGGAAAGCAGTAAAATATCCAGCAGACAACAGGTGGAAAACTTTAAACATGTTATCTTCCCCAAACCGACTGTCACGGTCGGCACCCAACACCAGAACAAACACCAGGCACCCTGGTCTTGGCTCGTGTGTGACCGCCTTTGGGCCTCTGGGGGAGCCCTCGGCTTACTTGGATGCCACCTGGACTTAAACGAGAGGTGCAAGATGAGGGTTCTGGATAGGCAGAGGGGCACGACAGTAAATCAAAGTCTTTGGACAGAAGATCGCAGTACAAGGCGTTTAGGCAACGGAGTAGTCAGATCAGGCCGGGTCGAGGCAGGCAGAGAATAAACATTATCAGACAGGCAAGGGTCAAACCAGGGAGTCAATCAGAGGGTTAATCAGAGGCGGTAGTCAGTAATCAGGCAAGGGTCAGAATCCAGAAGTCAGAATAGTCAAATAGCCAGGCAGGGGTCAAAAACAGGAATCAAACAGGTTCAGAATATAGCACAAAGCTCAGAAGCACCAGGAACAAAAATCCTATCACGGGCAATGCATAAAGTAAAACTGTACCTTTAAATAGCATTTGAATTTCGCGCCACTGCGCATAAACCCAGGAAGAGGCGCGTGCGCGCGCCCTAACAGACCTGCGCTACAGTGAACCTGCTCAGTTGCGGCGAGCGTCCTCGCCGAGGGGGCGGAAGGCGTCCCTGCCGTCCCCCCACTAGACCACCAGGGTAAGATTTTCTCACACCGACGTTGGGAGCCTAGTTCTAGACCTAAGCACAGCCCTGTATAGGGTTATCACCTCACCCCCTTTAACTCTGAACATATATTCAATTTCAATTATTTAGAAATCCATTAATATAAACACTGCAGACTGCACTGATTTCTGTGTAGCCATGCAGTATTCATCTAAATGTAGGAAAGGGTAAGATGTAAGCCTGCACCAGCATTAGTAAATAAGGACCATTAGAACAGCAAACAGAAAGTATTATTTCTAAAAAGAGAGTCTAAGAGTCTAGAAATGTAGACTCTGTCTCTGGCATTCTGTAACTTCCTTACCAATGATTTAGAATCTAAGATGTTGGCAAGGAAAGGCTTAAACTGAAGCCTGAGAAGTGCCTGAGAAGTACTGTATGTTACTAGTTGTGTGTTGTACAAGCTCCCATGTACATCAGCTTTATAAGAGTAGAGTTTATCAGCCCCAAACCTTCCTCTCACCTTTTGGATGATGTCTCAAGTGGACAGTGCCTTTCATTAAAGGAGAACTAAACCCTAAAAATGAATGTGGCTAAAAATGCCATGTTTTATATACTGAATTTATTGCACCAGCCTAAAGTTTCAACTTCTCAATAGCAGCAATGATCCAGAACTTCAAACTTGTCACAGGGGGTCACCATCTTGGAAAGTGTCTGCAACACTCACATGCTCAGTGGGCTCTTAAGAAGCGAAGCTTAGGGGTTGTCGCAAATTTTCAAGTAGAAAATGAGGTTGGCCTGTAATATAAGCTGATGCTACAGGGCTGATTATTATATTCTGATGCTAATTGCACTGGTTTCTGTGCTGCCATGTAGTAATTATCTGTATTCATTACTAATCAGCCTTATATTGTGACATATATATTCTATGTGTACTGTATATTGTGAGTGGGTCCCTAAGCTCAGTAAGTGACAGCAGCACAGAGCATGTGCAGTGAATCGGCAGAAAAGAAGATGGGGACCTACTGGGGCATCTTTGGAGACACAAAAAGATGCAATGAAATGAGAACTCGTAAGGAAATAATATGAAAGAAAAAGGAAAAAGTACGTTAGGTTGTGGCCCTTGGGCTGTGGTTTCTTTATGGCATGATGGGCTCAGTCCAATACAATTTAGAACAAAGCATCATATTCAATGCCTTTTTCTCTACAGAGCATGTTAAATTAGTACTGGTATAGGATCTGTTATCTGGAAACCTCTGAATTATGGTGTTTAAATGATTTTATAGCAGACTTCATGCATGGAAATTCAAATTACAGAAAAAGCAGAAAACCTAAGTCCCGAGCATTCTGGATAACAGGTCCCGTACTTGTATGCTGACTATTGTGCCAATTCCAGGGTATAAATAAGGAGTAGCTTTTAAATAAGACACCCACGCTGTTCAGATGAAAGGCAATGCCAACATAGTACATTCTACATTGATTCTATATCCTTCTAATCCTATAGTCACAGAACAGACTGGCAGGATCAGATGAATAAAACATCACCACAACAGGTTCTGATTATATATTATCATTTCATTGCAAAGGAAAGAAAAACGGGAGGAAAAAAGGGAGGAGACGGCAGGGGAGAAATATTATAGGATATTTTAAAATGGAGAAGGACAGAAACTGTGAGGAGAGAAAGCAAATAAAGAGAATGTAGGCAATGAAAAGAGAACTATTAGGGGCATGAAATACAAAGAACAAAATGGGGGAGCAGATAAAGAAATAATAGGGTCCCATAGTATAAACATGGAGGAGAGAGCAGACACAAGGGCAGGCAGCAGCAGGTGGGAAGTTGATATCAATGGATTCATGTGTGAAACTCCAGTGTCCCTGTTAATGAATTCTCCATTAATAATCTTTATATGCCAATCTAGCAGTGCTATGCTGCCACCCTCTGCCCATCACTGGGTAATGCCATGCTGCAGTGCTGATACCCTTTGGCCGCACACAACACCCTACACTAGGTGCTGTAATGAACTTGAAGCAGCAACAGGGAGATTTCTAGAGAAGGCAGCAATGCAAGATCAGAGCACAGACTCAGTGCTGCCACAGACAATAATCATCTAATTGTCTGATTATAAGGATGCTGGGTGTTGCAATTACACATCCATCCCTTTATTTTACAATAGGGGGTACATTATTCTCTCTATATCCACTAATGTAATTATGTAATAATCAAAAGCAACAAATCAGAAGACATTTTCATCTTTATTTAAAACAAACATCTGATTGGTTGCTTTGGGTTCTGCAGCTGTAATTACACTGCCTAAAATGACGGATCTATTCTGTGCATTTAGATTAGGGATGCACCGAATAAACTATTTGGAATTCGGCAGAATCCCCGAATCCTTGGTGAAAGATTCGGCAGAATACCGAACCGAAACCTAATTTTTATATGCAAATTAGGGTCAGGAAAGGGAAAAAGTTGGAAAAACTCTTGTTTTGTGACGAAAAGTCACGTAATTTCCCTACCCACCCCTAATTTATATATGCAAATTATGAATCAGTTTGGCCAGGCACAAGAATTCGGGCAAATCTGAAACCTGCTGAAAAAGGCTGAATCATGGCCGAATCCAGAACCGAATCCTGGATTTAGTGCATCCCTAATTTAGATGAAAAGCTCTTGTGTGCAGATGCTGTGGCTTCATTTGCTCGCTGAGTGGAGTAAAGTGTTAATCGACCAAAGTCCCAAGTGGCCAGATGTTGCAGTTCCAGGGATTACTGGGGTCAGGGGTACTTTATTGCTGGACTCTGAAGGAGTAACGTGCACACAGCAGTTACTGTACTATATTGCTGGTGTGTCTAAATGTTACACCCACTCAGGTTCCTTCCCAGGCACAGGCCCGGATTTGTGGCAAGGCCACATAGGCCCAGGCCTAGGACGGCACCAGCGTGTGGTAGTGCGGGCGGGCGCTAGGACCGCGCGGAGCGCACAACCTAGGGGTGCCCGCCCAGCTAATCCGGCGCTGCCCAGGCAGCTATCAGTATATTGCCCTACAGCCACTGGGACTGCTGCCTTTTGTTATGTGAATAATGCCAGAAAGCAATTAGGGGTCGTAAGTGAGGGATAGTGTGTATAGTAACCCAAAATGGTGTCGCAAGAATGGGGCTGGAACTGTCAGATAGTTTGGCTGGTGAGACAAAGTAACACTTATTAACAAGGCCATAAAAGTTGTATCCCACACAGTGTTTCTGTTATACAAATCAATTTCTACTTAAAGGAGTTGTTTGAGATAACTGGAATGGACTGGAATTTGAATAGGATAGGGTCTGAATAGAATGCGAGAAGTAATAAAAATACATTTGTAGCCTTACTGAGCATTTGATTTTTGGATGGGATCAGTGACCCCTATTTGAATGCTGGAAAAAGTCAGAAGAAAAAGGCAAATAACTAAAATGCTATAAATAATAAATATCAATTGAAACATTGCTTAGAATTGGCCATTATATAACATACTAAAAGTTAACTTAAAGCTAACCCCCCCTTTAAAGCATGCTCTCCTTGTTTAGAAAAAACTCTTGTATCCCCATGTTTCAGAGATTCCTTGATCATATATATCCGAGTCACTAGCCAAGATGGCACTGTTTTCAACTGCCCACTAGATGCCAGTTCCCTCTAGTCTGCGGAAAACATTATAGATATCACAGCAGCCAATGTGGCAGCTTCCAAAAAGGCACATTCAGGAATCAATAAAATGCACCCTACAAAGTTGAATTGTTTGCCATGAGTTATTGCGGTTTTGCCCACTTTTAATAAATGAGCCTCACTGACATGTTCTGTGACCATGTAAAGGCAAAAGGCTGCAGGCCGACTCATACAGGTCAGGGAACAATGAGCAACTCAAATGTTTTATAATATTAAAGAAATCCCCTGTACTGCAAATGATAAAGATACTATAAGTCTGGGAGTTCTGGGCTTTGCTTTTGGAGAAGGCAATCATGTTCTATGCACAGAGGTCTTCCTGTGTAAAATGACAAGTACAAGAGAAGCCACTCCATCTCTTACATGACACTTATACTGGAGCTCCCCATAGTGACGGGCACCTCGTACCAGTCTCATCCCAGAAACACAGTAGGAATCAGGGGTAGCCAACCAAAGCTTCTGTTGTGTGTGGGTAGCCAATCACAGCTCCCCTGCCTTCACACAGGGAAAGATATGCTGCAGTCAACTGACAGGTCAACCTAACTGCTGTTTGCTGTGCAATGTGCTGGCAGCCTTGGATTCCCCTATTCAGCCATGGAAAGCAGCCAGCAGAAGGTACAGATGTTGGTTGGCTGGCTCAAGTTAGATTTGGGGGAATTATTTATGAAAGCAGTAAGAAATGCACATTTTTAAAGCACATTCCTTTAGAGGTGTATATGTAATGGCATGTTGGTGTACTTGACACTACAGGTCCCCTTTAAAACCAATAGTTTGCACTCAGCTACATGGCAAATACCTACGTAATGAGAGCTATCATGTCAAGTTAGGGGAACTTTAGGCAGTTAGTTAGTCGTACCATTTTCTGTATCTCACAAAACACTTTAATAAAAGAAATAGTGGATACTGACAAACACAAGCTATGGGTTTGCACTGGACATAGGCACCTAACGGTTTTCGCCGGCCCAACCAATCAGAGTGTGTGCTGGCCCAGCCAATCAGAGCGCAGCAGAGGTGACTTAGGAGTAACAGACGCTTAGTACCAACAGTCTTAAGAGACAGTTGGAGAGGAGTGAGAGAGAGAGTGAGAGAGAGAGATAGCGAAAAAGAGAGAGATTGCGAGCATGGAGATTTCAAAAGCGAGGAAGCGAAGACGACAGATCAACGAAGAAGAACAACTTTCCCCTGGGTGCTGCCATGATCCCAAAAGGGTGAGGCACCAGGGTGATCAACGAGGGACATGCCACCCTTCAGCTGGGGACCCAGCACTTCAAAATGAGCCTTGGAACACCTTAGCTCACATAGGCATTGGCCTAGAGACCTTCAAGGAGTATGGGGAAGACGCCTACATGTACAACAAAAGCCTTGAAGAGAGATTTATGGCTTTGAACTTTCTACAAAGTCAGCCAGAAATCACTTTGGCGTCATGGTATGAGTTCACCAGCCTGCTTGTCTTCATACACAGACGCCTGAAGTTGGACTTTAGGTCTCTGTGCTTGACTGTCAACCTTCTGGAGCGGTTTCTTGCCCGCACTGCTCCCATCAAGACCACCGACCTGAACAGAGTAGGAGCCACTTGCTTCAATATAGCCTACAAGTTAGTGGACAAACGGCAATTCAGCCTATGGAATTGCCTAAAACTCTTTGATGCCACCATTACAAAGAAGGAAATGAACCAACTGGAGCGAATCATCATTTGCAGATTGCTTTTTGAACTGTCAGCACCGACCATCGATGACTTCTTGGAGCATTTCACCCTCCGGAGAGTAGCCAGCCAGAAGCCTGTAGCTGCCCAGCAGACAAAAGAAGCCATTGCCCTGACTGCTGCTAGAGGCATCGCCGCACTGAGCCTGACCCACCATCATGAGTTTTATACTTATGCACCCTCCATGATGGCTCTGTGCTGCCTGAAAGTAGCCATAAAATTCTACCCTTCAGGCAAACCCATCAACGTGGATCCCGCTGAATACCCAGATCACGTAATGGAAGAGTGTGTCGGGAAGATCATCGCTCTGGTATCATCCAGGCAGAGCTTTTTACACATGCTGCTTCCAGCAGTGTTTCCAAGAAGAACAGCAGAGGAGACAGAGACAAGCGCCTCCCAGAAAGAACCCGAAGGTGGTGAGGCAGAAACATCCAGGCAGGAACAGGGTTCTGACCCCTTGGAAATGGCCCAGGGATCTGGCCTTTCCATCTATCATCAAGGGGTAGGTTTGCAAAACATGCACCCATACATTCCCACATATCCATACTACCACCCTCACATGCACCCATACATTCCTACATATCCTTACAACCACCCTTACAGGCACCCATACATTCCTACATATCCATACAACCACCCTTACAGGCACCCATACATTCCTACATATCCATACAACCACCCTTACAGGCACCCATACATTCCTACATATCCATACAACCACCCTTACAGGCACCCATACATTCCTTCATATCCATACAATCACCCTTACAGGCACCCATACATTCTTACATATCCATACAACCACCCTCACAGGCACCCATACATTCCTACATATCCATCCAACCACCCTTACAGGCACCCATACATTCCTACATAATTATACAACCACCCTTACAGTCACCCATACATTCCTACATTTCCAAACTGGTAGCCATACATGCACCACATAGACACACATCCCCTTACTGACATACAGTCATACATGTATTTTGGTAAAGCTGAATAGGGCATTTTGATCCTGGGAGTAATTCCGATTGCCGTTAAGGAGTCAGGAAGGAATTTTTTCCTCTAGTGAGGTTTTTTGCCTTCCTTTGGATCAAACAGCCCTTTGTGGGTTCTGTTGGGACACTTATTACTGAAATACAATAAAGCTGTGACCATCACAGATTCACCTCAGAACAGTTGTCCGTGTCTTTATTTAAGGATTGGGTACTGTTGGATAAAGCTTTTTCCCTGTGTTAAGGCAGAGCTGTGACTGGTGCTTATATCCTACTGTGTTGATTAATAAAAGAAAATAAAAAGGTCAGGACAGGCAGTTGCTCAGAGGTCCCAAACAAAGGAACTCAAGGAAACGAGGGCCACCATTTTATTGCATTTATTGCACCGCACAATAACATGCTGCTGATCAGCAGTCTATTGCTGGAAAACCTGTACAGGTATGGGACCTGTTATCCAGAATGCTCTGGACCTGGGGTTTTCGGGATAAGAGATCTTACCATAATAATTCTACTAGAAAATTGTGTAAACTGTAAATAAAACCAATAGGCTGGTTTTGCTTCCAATAAGGATTAATTATATCTTAGTTTGGATCAACTACAAGGTACTGTTTTATTATTACAGAGAAAAAGGAAATTGTTTTTAATAATTAGAATTATTTGATTTAAATGTTAGTCTATGTGAGATAGACATCCAATAATTCGGAGCTTTCTGCATAATGGGTTTCCAGACAACGGATCCTATACCTGTATTCTTATTTGCTGTACCACATCGAACTCTCTTAGCTGATAGATACTCCCCTGCCCATACCCTTAGGTTGTAGCACAACACCCAGCAAGGTTATATGTGTTTTAGGTAAAACCCTGCAAGCTATTCATATTCATATTCCTATTCAGATTCCAGTCTCTTATCCATGCTGCATGGTTGCTAGGGTAATTTGGACCCAAGCAACGAGATTGCTGAAATTGCAGACTGGAGAGCTAAATAACACAAACCTATAAAAAATGAAAACCAATTAAAAAGTTGTTTCGGAATATCACCCTCTACATCACTAAAACTTACTTTAGAGGTGAACAACCCCTATAATGATCTATTGTAAGCAACTTTTCAATTGGTTTTCAATTAATTTTTCACTGGTTTTTGAATCATTAGCCATCTTATTCTGCTTCTTTCAAGCCTGCAACTAAAATACTCCCTGATTGCCAGGGGTCACTGACAGCAGCAGCCAAAAAACAATCTGTGGTTGTCGTTATTGGTACTTTTTATTGCGTATATTACAATTCAGTCCCTGGCCCTGTATGGGGAGTGGACACACAAATGTAAGTAAGAAACCCCAGCACCCCAACAATAACTAAATAGACAGCACAATAAAGCATAGAACTATAGCAGGAACATCACCAGGCTCACCTTGTTGGGTCGATTATTCTCTGCAAGAACCGGCTTCCCCAGTTTTGGGAGTTTGGAAGTCACTGGCCGAGATGGGTGAAGGGACGGCATCATGGTGAAGGATACGGCTGGAACAAGCAATGACATGGAGATGAAATAAAATTACAGTAATGTCAAGGTGGGGGAAGCAATACTGTATAAAGGCAACACTGCGCCACCTGTCACTCTTTAGCTGTTCAAAAAAGGAACTTGAAACATTCGCCCTTCCATATTTATCAATGCTTCTTCAACGATTGCTGAAGGCGGCCAGATGGCCATCACTGATATAATGTTAGGGTTAATGGTACACATTGCATTGGAGAGAACACCAGTCGGTCCTTATAGCCCCATGGCCAGTAGTACTGAGACACAAGTGTGGCTTCTGACACGAAACTGTGCACGATGCAAAAATCTGCACAAAAGCCAGTATTATTTTATATTTTAGCACAAACATTTTAAAAAGACAAAACTTTAATAAATTCAGCTCTTGATAAACCTTGTTTTCTCTCTAGAAAGTTAAGACCTTTAAAGGAGAATTCAGCCCTAAAGTTAAAAAAAGCTACTCTACATAGGCCCCCGCTCCCTCCTCCCCCCAGTGTTACCCAGGGCAAATGGCTCTAACGTTTTCATAACCCCTCGGTGCAGATTCAGGCATCAGAGTTCATGGGCGCCATCTTCAGCCGATTCGGCAATTTTAGAATGAGACCCAGGCAAATGCCCCTAACATTTTACTTAACCCTCTATTTCAGGAAATCGTTTCTTTTTTGGTGCGACAAATCTCCCCGAACTGCCTTCTAGAATCTAAATCGTCGTCAGGATGGCACTCGCACGCTTTGTTTTCAGAAGTCGCCCAAAGTTGCCTTACGAGGAAACTTCGGAAAGTCAAAGCGATCCAACTGATTTACATTTTAGCTAGTGGGAAGGCAGTTTGGGGAGATTAGTCGCCCGAAGAAGAAGCGATTTGTCGATGGGCGACTAATCTCCTGAAATAGCAGTGTGTGCCCTGGCCCTTAACAGTTAATGCATCGGTGACCCCCCTCACTGAGCTGCTTTAGACGGTGAAAAATGAAACTTTACACTTCAATTTTAGAATAACAGTCACAAATGGAAAATAGAAGGTAATTGGAAAAGGTCTTTATTTTTGGTGAACTATCTGAAACCAACTGAAATGAAAAAAGTGTGAAGGCCACCAACCCCTTTAAATAGAAAACACCTAGCAGTGACATTAGCGGCACTTTCAGATCAAAGATGAGTGCACGTTCTTCCCCAAATATATAAATAACCTTACATGGACTCTCCAACTTCCAAATGCAATTACTGTATTATTTACACACATATAATAAAATGCAGGTAAATAATAGGTAGTTAACAAACAAGTAACTTGCTGCATGACTACAAAAACCTGTAGAATGCAAATATATTTATAGACTATAGGGACAGAATAAAAATGTAATCGCTGGTATTGTACAGCACCATAACCTTTGGTTCAAAAGCTGATACTTTATTGTGATTTCCACTCCCATTATAACATGCTTTGTGGTTAGATTCTACTCCAGACCCTTAGGGCTTTTTGCTTTATATTTTAAACGAGTGAATAAGCTGCTCGGTATGCAGTCTTTCCTCAGCTTTGCTTGATTTTTTTTTTCCTCTGCCTTTTGCTGCGGCATTTGCTGCTTTGAAAGCTGCAGTAATGTCCCGTCGCCTCAAGGGGTAGTGCGCACACGACATGATATTTTTGTCAGTGTTTTTTTCCCCCCTCTCCGCCATGTTTGTCCTCCTTGTGAGTAACTTGGCGTTCGCTCTCAGCAGTTTCCACACGTTTCCTATATATGCAGAGAGAGTGTTCAGATTTCTATTAAGGACACCTCTGGCTGCTCTTTTGCAAGCACAGAACTCAAACGCCCTCTCCCTCCCCTCCAAACTTTTTTTTTATATCATTTTTGAGTTTGATCATCTGAGAAAGAAGAGCAAGTATAACGGAAGAGGAAGGTTGGAAACATACCTAGAAATAGATCGGGTGGGGGGGTGGACGGCACGACTAGAACAGAAATAATTCCAGCAAGATGGACATGAAAAAAAGAATTCACCTGGAGCTGAGGAACAGGACGCCCTCTGATGTGAGCTCATCTCTTTCTCATCAACATATTCTTTGCTAATCCTTGTGCTCCACGGAGTCGGTGTCTGTGGGTTGTGCTGGGAGCTAGATGGGGGAGTGGATGAATATGGGCAGCCAGGGTGATATTAGCACATTATTTATGTTCTCTTGTTAGCTATATACTCTGCTTTTAGTTGTGTTCATTGTAACAGACATGTGGGCTGTCAATATTGTGCTTGGGAGACAGATCTCTATTGATAACAATGATATTGCTAGAAAAAAAACCCTGGAGTAAATGTGCTGTTTGTGCTGATGAAGTGTAGGAGGGGATCTGCTGTATTGCATCGGATAGAATGGGGGACTCCTTTCCAAACAAGGACAAATAGAGAAAAAACTTAACATTTTTTATTGGTAGTCTTGTTAGTTTATAGAGTTTTTCCCCCCCCCCCACACTGCCGCTGTACACCCTTCCTCTACGCTTGAGTTTTCCCAGCAACCATGTTTTGAATAAAAAAAAAAAATCACACTTCGTTTTGTATCTTTAAACAGCTACTGAATGAAGGGAGGCTGTGAAAAAGCCAAAGTTTTGGTATTGGGAGACCCCCTGCACATAGGGCTTCCATCTTTTCTTATTTTCTTCCTATATATTTATATGTTTTCCCTATTAAAGGGTAGGGTTGCCACCTTTTCTGAAAAAAATACCGGCCTTCCTATTAGGGTTGCCACCTTTTCTGGAAAAAAATACCGGCCTTCTTATATATTTATCTTTTTTCCCTATTAATAACATTGGGATCAGCCATCATTTTTACCGGCCAGGCCGGTAAATACCGGCCAGGTGGCAACCCTACTTCCTATATATTTATCTTTTTTCCCTATTAATAACATTGGGATCAGCCCTCGTTTTACCAGCCAGGCCAGTAAAATACCGCCCAGGTGGCAACCCTACTTCCTATATATTTATCTTTTTTCCCTATTAATAACATTGGGATCAGCCCTCGTTTTTACCAGCCAGGCCAGTAAAATACCGGCCAGGTGGCAAACCTATTAAAGGGGATGTTCACCTTTGAGCTAACTTTTAGCATGACGTGGGGAGTAATGGTCTGAGACAATCTGCAATTGGTTTTCATTTTTTATTATTTGTGGTTTTTGAGTTATTTCGCTTTTTTATTCAGGAGCTCTCCAGTTTGCAAATTAAGCAATCTGGTTGCTAGGGTCCAAATTACTAGGGATGCACCGAATCCAAGATTCGGTTTGGGATTCGGCCAGGATTTGGCCTTTTTCAGCAGGATTTGGATTCGGCCGAATCCTTCTGCCCGGCTGAACCGAATCCTAATTTGCACATGCAAATTAGGGACGGGGAGGGAAATCGCATGACTTTTTGCCACAAAACAAGGAAGTAAAAAATGTTTTCCCTTTCTCGCCCCTAATTTACTTATGCAAATTAGGATTTGGTTCGGTATTCGGCCGAATCTTTAGAGAAGGATTCGGGGGTTAGGCCGAATCCAAAATAGTGGATTCGGTGCATCCCTACAAATTACCATAGCAACCATGCATTGATTTGACTAAGAGACTGGAATAGGAGAGGCCTTGAATAGAAAGAGGAGTAAAAAAAATGTAGCAATAACAATACATTTGTAGCCTTACAGAGCATTGGCTTTTTAGATGGGGTCAGCGATGCCCATTTGAAAGCTTGGAAGAGTCAGAAGAAAAAGGCAAATAATTACCGTATAAAACTATAAAAAATAGATAATGAAAAGTAAAAGTTGCTTAGAATTGGCCATTCACCCCTTTAATAACATTGTAAAGACTTGTGAATGGTAAGGTACACTTATCAACAGGGGGCCAGGTGCTCAAGACCCAGACTTTCAGCTCTTGGAGGCAACATAAGACATTCGAATTGCAGTGGTAGGCTGGCACAAAAACTGGACTTCACTCCAAAAATAGATGCAAATAAAAAAAAGTTTTATTGTACAGAAAGTATCATCTCAGAGGGTGGCCTTACGCGTTTCGTGCCTTCTGGGCACTTAGTCATAGGCTAGTCATAAGCCTATGGAACCTTTTCTCCTGTGCATGTGGGCAGCAGCCTGGCTGACTTGACGCTTATTCTGTGTATATGGAGATTAGCAAACTGCTGTGAGTGGGGACGTAGGATAAGATGACCTACATTGCAAGGCACACTTTCACCTACTACAAAAGGGGGGGGGCACATGTAATAAATTACTTATGAAGTTCGCTGGCAGTTGCTGTAGGACTCAAGTGTAAATAGTGCAATATATATGATCTCCCTCATGTAGATACATACACAAAGCTTGGTCATACTATGTAGCGTTGCATAGAACTGATTTGGTTTGGACAAGTTGATGTGCTAGGCTGTGGGGTTCCTTTACAAATGGCAGGGAACCTTCCAGTCAAAGGTTATTGCGGGTGTGTTTAATGTATGGTGCCAAGAAGATGCTTCTGCCACTCAAAAGCAAGTCTGTGGGCTGAACTACCACTCTCAGAACCCTTTGTGCCAGGGCCTTTAATTTAACAAGACTCCTTAGCCTAGAGACAGTGCGGTTTTACTTGTGTAGGATGAATGCTAAGAATGACTTATGGCTCCGCTGTGGCAGTGCTTGTATCTTGTGTGTGAGCTGTCATTCTCAGTTCGTAATGGTGTTTATACGTGTGCCAGTGCCTTTAGCGGGTGCATAGAACACACAGGAGACAACGCTATCGGGATTCTAATGTAATAAGTTAAATCTAGTGTGGGGGGGGGTTTCCGCGTCGACGTACCACCCTTCTTTCTCAAATGGGAAATAAGCTGAAAAGATGGGAGGGGGGTATAGCGGCCCGCTGTCCTACATTTACACACGCGCCAATAGTAACATTTGTATACACTAATTTATATTGAGGAGGTTTAAGGAAATAAAATGGGCTGTTGTGTCTCAGTTTGATGCAAGAATGTGTTCTTCGGTTTCAGTCTGCTTTCTAGTCCTCTCCCACCCCTCTGGTGCCGCGCAATGTCAGAGGAGGAGATATCACCATGTTGTCCTCTTGCCTTTCCTCTTCACTTTCTCCATGTTGAATGCATCTTGTTTATCTGGACTTCTCCCTTCTCCTGTGGTGGGTTCTGCCTCTAGTTCTTCAGTGTTAAAATCTGAGGCCGGCTTGGTGTTGGGGTATTGAGTAGTCGTTGCCAGGCTCGTTTTCTCCTCAGCATTGTGGTGTTTCTGCTCTCCTGGTATACTGTCACCCTCCCACCCCCCCCCCCCTGTATACAGGAGCTGTCTTTGTCTGCTGCCTGTTTGTACAGGACTGTACTGGGCTCCTCTTTCCATCTGTCTCTGCATACAACTTTTTGTCACTGAAAATCTCTTATACAGTTACCTGGTATGATTATTACATTATATTAGCAAGCACCCATAAGTTAACTATAAACTGTATTCTATTTATTGTACATTAGAGTGCCCTCCATTTGAGAATATTTTTTATATGATTATTACATTACCCATTTACATTGCAACATTCCCTCCCCATACTTTTCCACACTTTACATAATTTTTTCCTATTTAATCTTTTTTTTTTTTTTTTGCTAGACCCATTTGCTTACATGTGGTGATATAACGTGAGTCTTAAAAAAAAAAAAAAATTGAAAATGTACACACATATATATATATTTACAACATTAGGGGAAATTACTCTCCCAGCGACAAATATTCTCTTCTTCGGGCAACTAATCTCCCCAAATGCCTTCCTGCTGCATGAATTTGAATCGCCAGCAGGATGGCATATGTATCGATTCGAAGTTGACTTGCGATTTCTGAAGCGATTTATGTGCTGTCCCATCGGCGATTCGGATTTTTGCCGGGGGGGAAGGCATTTCAGGGAGGTTATTCGCCCAAAGAAGATAAAATTTGTTGCTGGGCAACTAATCCCCCCAAATCTTCGTTTTTGCCACCAGCCTTTTATGTTATGCAGAGTTGAAGTCCTGTGGTACATATATCTCCACAACTATCCAAAAGGACCATTTGTCTAAAGCAGATGAGCATTTTTGAGTGGTGGGCCTCCGCTCAGACACAGTGCATCATATTAAAGGAACAGTAACAGCAAAAATTAAAGCATTTTAAAGTAATTCAAATATAATGTACTGTTTCCCTGCTATGGTAAAAGTTCTGTGTTTGCTTAAAGGAGAACTAAACCTCCTCCATAAGTTTCCAGGCATTGCCCCCTCTCCCTCCCCACAATGCTTTAGTGTTAAAAAAAAAAAAAAAAACCCTTTTAAAAATTCCAACCCTTAAATGCAGAGAAGCACAGCAGAGCTCCCGGTCGACATCTTCCGGATATTTGTGCAGTCTTTGGGTCTATTCACCGTCAAAAAGTCTGCCGTCACAGATGGGCCAAGTCAGGAATCAGTTTGAACTGCATTGAAACCCGAAGACTAAATGAAGATCCGAAAGATGGCAACTGGGAGCTCCGCTGCTCTTCTCTGCATTTAAGGGTGAGAGTTTTTTAAACTTTGTAATGGAATACAAGAGAATTCTGCAGTGTTCTCTGCTATGCAACCTGTGCCTTGAATGGCTGCCCCCATGGCTACACAGCAGCTTATTTATAAAAAAAATATAGTAGTCTTTGTGAAGCAAACACGCCAGTTTTACCAGTGCAGGGCAAGCCAACATTAAACTTTAATTGATTTAAAACACTTTAATTTTTTGGTGTTACTGTTCCTTTAACACTAGAACTGTTGGCAGTAGGACAGATGCATCTTGGTTGCTGCTGGGTTCCTTTGAATACCAGCCGCAGTGAGAATGCTCATGTGCCATTATCCTTACAAACATTGTTTTATTCACATTACCTGAAATCCCTTGGCCAGTATGTTAGGCACCCCAGTGACTATATTAAATAACCTCCTACCTACTTAAAGGGACTTTAATTCAGAGTGTACAGCTGCCATTATCTCCAAGGAATCCTGAGCACCACATTAGGAGTAAGCATATATGTAGTACAGAACTTCATTGGCAAGCCCCTGTGATTTGGGGTTTCAGTTTCCCTTTAAATTCTCTGTATTAAGCAGAACAAGGAGGGGTTTTTCACCCTACAACACTTTTTCAGTTCAGTTGGTTTCAGACAGGGATGGCACTTGGATCGCTTTGGCTTTACAAAGTCGCCTGAAGTTTCCTCGTGAGGCAACTTCAGACGACTTTGAAAAACAAAGCTTTCCAAGTGCCATCCCGCCAGCGATTTACATTCCAGCCAGCGGGAAGGCAGCTGGGGGAGATTAGTTGCCTGAAGAATAGGTGATTTGTCGCTGGGCTACTAATCTCCCCGAGTAGCAGCGTATACCACCACCCTTAGTGATGTGCGGGTTGAGAAAAACTCAAACTGCACACGACCCGAACACACCCGCACCCAACTTCCATCTTTCACTTATAGACCCACTCTCGCCGATGACATCACATAAGGGGCGTGGCAGGCACATGCCTTTAAAACTGGAAGCTGGCAGTGTAAGGTCATGGGTTGGTAAAGCAGGTAGAAGAGCTCAGCCCAAACCTGCAAACAGCACAGCGAGGTGAACCCAAACCTGTGGGGAAACTGGTGGTATCAGGTCCCATATACAGGCAGATAAGCTGCTGATTTTGTCCAAAGGACCAAAATCAGCAACTTACCGTAGATCAGCCAGTATACAGCCTTAGGAGTGCTGTGCCAGCCAGCTATTTTGCCATCATAATGACTGATCTGTAGTCATTAGAAAAAGCTACTTTGTGATCTTGAAAGAAGGCTGATTGTTGGGTATGTTTGGTTATTTTGTTGGTACCTTGTTATGCTAAAGTAGCAACCTATCCCACTGGTACACAAAGTGTTAAAACAGCTACAAAGCACAGCAATCAGAGGTTAAATGGGCAAGAGTGTTTACTAAAACTTGAGCAAGAAAGTCACTAAATATTATTGGTAGGTCCTCCTCTATCTGTCTCACTTGGAAGATGCATCTATGAAAAATCAGTGTTACCACCACACTTCTAGTGAAGATTATTCAATCAAGTTCCCCCTACAGCTATTCCTCCCTGAATATACTAGGCAGACATTGCCTCACTCTGCCACAAAACACTCCTCCCAACATTTGAAAAATGGAAAGAGGGGATAAGAAAACATCTGCCTCCACACGGCAGCAATTGTTTGCCCATTTTATTGCCACACCCCCTAATTACCATGTCCAGTTTACAAGATTTGTGAGGCTATGCAAGTCTGAACACATTTCTGAGAGTGTTAGGGCCACGTTTTAGGTGTTATAACAGTTTTGCTAATGAAGGTGAAATTGCCCATTAAGTTGTGCGTCTCCGTTCTCCTAAGAGACTTGCTTATCTTAAATAGTTACACTTGTTTCTACATATATCTTAAATTGTTACAAATGTATCCAAGTGCAGAGTGTTCTGGGCTACTGGACTTTTTAATAAACACCGAGTCCCAATATCATTTTTGGTTGGGAAACAATCAAGCCAATTCAGTTCTTTTGTACTGTGTGATTTTGGGCTACACCTACCACTATTAAGCACTGGGGCTCTGATGCAGAGCTTCATATATTTCAGCACTGCTCTGTACTTTTTGGTACTTAAAGCCTCATTATAGTACTATATTCAGCCACTTGTTGAGAATAGGGTAAAGGATGACTTATTTAACTGACAGCCTCAGTACACCACTTCCTCTGCCTCTTTGTTTAGGTGGAATAAGGGTTGAGTTCTGCAACTGCCCATATTATTCCTGATTGAAAACTTTTCTGCAGACTGAATATGCTAATACTTGATATTTATAGTCTGTTAAGTCATAGTCAGTAATGTGATGAAGGCTCGTTCAGTTACACCCCAAGTTCAAGTTTTTATTTCTCAGGAAAGATCAATAAGTTGGCAGTAATAGTATAAGTTACTGTAGCTGTCATTTGCTCCCCAACAATCCACCTTCTGCGTCATTGAGGTTTTTTTTTTATTGTCACCATTGTGAAATAATGTCAGACTTCAGCTTTCTCTATGCGTTCTGGCTCTTAATATTACATATGTTTTAAAAAATGGCATACCTTTATTTTGATTGGAATGATATGTTGTATTGCGGTTTCCATTTCTCTGTGTATCTCCATTTAAGGAGAAAGTGGATTTTTTTTCATGACATATTTTAAGTCTACAAATATAGTTCCAGACCCATTACTAGATTGTTCTCTTATACACATTTTTCAGGGTCTTCCTCAACAAAATCGACCATCTATTCAACTGCATTGGATGTGCAGACCATTGTAGTAAGAAATAATACTCTACAGTTAGTAACACAGGAAAAAAGTTGGAAATATGAGTTTGTCAGGTCTCTATAAGCTATCTCTCCTCTATAAGCTATCTCTCTCATATTGCTTCTCTGTATCCGTCACCAAGAGCATTTTAGCTTTAAATTTTCCCATCCCATAAACTGTTCAGAAGCAATAAGTAGCTGTGCTTGTTTCCTCGGTTAAGCCCCATAAGATCAGCTACCCCAGTAGGCAAGAGGGGGTAACATAAGAACATATGCAACAGAGAACTGGTGAAAGTTATATGTATAGCATAAAATTAGAAAATATGTATGGCACGTAGGGAAGTGTGAGTTAATGGCACACCAGGAGAGAGGGTGCAGCAGCAGTGGCGCATGGAAAGAGATGGAATAAAGAAGAACAAGAAAGGAATTATGGATAGGTAAGAAAACAGAACGTAAGAGACCGAAATAAAGGAAAAACAAATGAGAAATGTAAGAAACATGTAGTTGGTAAAAAAAATTTTATATACATTTTCTAGAAAAGGGGTCGGGGTAACTGGTAGGTTTGCATAGGGCACCAAAACACTTGGGTTGTGGTGCTGCTTATTACTGTTTGTCAGGTACCAAATGTTTGAATACTTTTGTTTGTTCAGTTACGTGTTTCCTCGGCCCGGATTTGTGGAGAGGCCACAAAGGCCAGGGCCTAGAGCAGCAAAATTTTAGGGGCGGCATGCCGCCCTACCACATCCTAAGGAGCACATTTGTTGGTGCTACTTTTTTTAAGAAAACCATGTACTGCTAGTGCTGGTACCCTAAAATCCTTTGTGGTATTAAAAACAGCACATTTACCATTTTTTTTGGGGTGGTGACCTTACTTGTAACCCTGTATTATTTCTCGCCAAAAATAATCTTGTTAGCAAGTCAGCCTTGTATTGAGATTATGTTGTGTATATATACTGCATATTGAGAGTCGATTCCTCAACCCAAGTGGCTGACTGTAGCCAAGAGCATGTGCTGTAAATCAGGAAGAAAAAATAGAAATCTTAGGGGCTACGAATATTAGCTGCCTAAAAGCATGTGATGGCCTTGGGGCTGGTACAAAAGCACAAAATCTAATGGTGGCCATACACGGTTTGGACCGATTTGACAGCTTATCTGCCCGTGTATGGGGGCTTCGACGGGTCCTTCCGATCGATATCTGGCCACGATATCGATCGGGAAGGTTGGATTTTTACCAGACCGACCCGTCGGAGCCGCTTGGCGCATCGTATTTCGATCGTTCGGCCATACGGACCGAACGCTCGAATTACCCCCGATATAGCCTTGCCAAATTCTTTTAACTTTAGTTCTCCTTAAAAGGGTAATGCCACTTGGGAATCTTTGATCAATCTTACCCCCCTCTGTACTTATATCTTTTGGTGTCAGGGTGGGTCATGAGGGGGCCACAGATTAGTGCAGAGAGACCAATATCTGTTTTAAAATAGAAAATGTGACTCTTAGGGGTATAAGGGGTATATGTACCAAAGAGTGAAGTTAGAGATCTCCACAGTCCGCAGAGTGAAATACCGCCTCTCTCCATTCATTTATATGGGATTTATCCAATGGGTGATATTGAAAGTTCACCATTTGATAAATACGCCTTAAAAAATCCCATAGAAATAAATGGAGAGAGGTAGTATTTCACTCTGAGGACTGTGGAGATCTCTAACTTCACTCTTTGATAAATCTACCCCTTAAAGTTACCAGAGGCAGCTTTTTGCCTCCCCGGTAACTGTCTGCTCACCACCATTTGAGGCAAGGTTTTCTCCTAGCCTCATGGTAGGACGGGTCAGAGTGAATTTTCCTACAACTGACAGGACCATGCTTGGGAGAATTATCTTGCCCAGATGCCATACTTGCCATTAATAGGTGCCATGGCTGACCAACACAAGAGCTGTTACAGCCACTTTTCATGGAGTTTGGTTGCTGAGAGAAATCCCAGGTGTAGTGCAGAAACTGGATGACTGACAGAAATACAGATATAAAAATATTTCTTTATAATCATAAAACTAAAATATAGCGTAAGTTATTGGCAGTATGTGTAACTAAGAGATCATACCTCCCAACTGTCCATTTTTTTGGGAACAGTCCCAATTCAGCCCCCAGTCCTGCGTTTCTTACTGAAATGTCCCAAGTTTCTCTTTCATCTCTGGCACTGACTCCAGAAAAAGATGCAAAGTTTCAGGAAACTTAATTAAAATGTGTTTTTGGCAAAGAGCCCAGAACTCTGAGCAGCTGCACTTAAATACTTTTGTAACAATTTAAGATAAGCAAAGAAACAATTGTAACTATTTAAGATAAGCAAATCTCTTGGGAGAACTGACTTACAGCTTAAAGGGCAATTTCAGCTTCATTAGCAAAACAGTTTGAACACATTTCTGGGAGTTTAGGGCATTGTTTTATGTGTTCTAACTTTCATAACCTGCCAAATTCTGTAAAATGTACATGGTAATTATGTGGCCATAAAATGGGCATGGCCAAAATAAATTCAGCACGCCACTCCCGCCTGATGTTTTTTGTCCCTTTTTACAATTTTCAAATGTTAGGAGATATGAAATATAGATTATAAGGATGTCCTGTGTGATAAATAGTCTTTCAGATTTGGTAATAGCTCATGATCTGTAATTACTTTCACTGTATGCAGCAATTATGAAGCCACAAATACTCCTATAGTTTCCTCTTTCAAATAAATATTGAATCAAATATTTCAACAGGTGCCCTCTCTATTTTAAGGCTTCTTTCATTTGATTCATTCAACTCATTTATATATACAGTATGTTATTTATAGACGTAGAACATTCTCCCCTGACTATGCACATATTTTGTTGACTCCATATTCAGCAGATTTTTCTGTCAGTTGATTATAAGTCACATATTCGTGCCACCTGTTCAAACAATAGACAAGTTTGGGCAGAAAATAACTTGCTAAATTGAAAGATTAAATTGCATTAAGTTGGTACCTGCTATTTTATTTTTTTAAAATGTATTTCCAACACTTAACAATTTTAAACTTACTTTAGAGGGAGGATTTGTTTGTTATAGCTATGTCCTAAGCCACCATTTGAAACTGTATCTAAAGCTGACCATCCCTCTCCTTTTCTTTTTGGCTGTGACTAACAAGGTATTCTTTGTTCTTTCATGCAGGTACGAGAATTGGTTCTGGATAACTGCCGGGCGCATGAAGGCAAAATAGAGGGTCTTACAGCAGAGTTTGTGAATTCTAGAATTCCTCAGCTTAATAAATGTCTTATTGATGTCAGTCTCAAATCTTCCAAAGCTCCCCAAATTAAAAAAGGTAAAATGTTATTGTCTATTCTCCTGAGTATGTATTTTCGCTAACTGTAGTTATCTGCTTTATGGAAGAACTTGGGAGTACAGGGCTCCTAAGGGTTTGTTCCTCAGCAGGGTAGTATACCCTCTTTTTCAAGTGCAATGAATAGGGCTTGTGGTTAACATAATATTTGCCTGTTGATTTAATTATAAAAAATGTGTTTTTAATTGCTTGAGCTGGGCAACAGGAGAATTGAAGATACTCTTTTTGGTCCTCACGAGGTAGATATCTAGATTACTTACTTGTTAACCACCCCCTGCATTCTCTTTTCATTGTGACTGTTTTGTTAGCAGAAGTCCTTTATGCACAGGGATTATCTGTGTAGTGATCATCTAATTATCTACCCATTATGGACGGAGTTCCTTCAATTTTCCCTGTTTAGCTCAAGAAATGAAAAAAAAACATACATTTTTCGATGATTAAACCATTAATAAACTACCGTGAGTGATTGGATACTATTGGTTACTAGATTTTGGAATAAACTCTTTAAAAAATTTTGTGTACAGGTATGGGACCTGTTATCCAGAATGCTCTGGACCTGGGGTTTTCCGGATAACTTTGTATACCTTAAGTCAACTTATAAAATCAATTAAAGACCAGTAACATCAAAAAAAAGATGTTAGTATAAAGAAATAACTTACCGAAACTCTGCTTGCACTCCTCTTCACAAAAGCCGAACATGGCGACGGATCCATCGTGCAGTGTTCGATTTCTCCTCCCTGGCTATCTCCTATAAGGAAGGCGGGGATGAGAAATCGAGTGCTGCACGATGGATCGCCTTTTCTGAAGAGGAGTGCATCCGGAGTTTTGGTAGGTTATTTCTTAATAAAGGCTGTGCGATTTAAAAGTTTAATTTGTCTTGGGTTTTTTTGTGGCATACTAACAAATTTTTTTTTTAAATTTTTTTATGTTATTCATCCGTTAAACATTAAATTAAACCCAATAAGCTGGGTTTCCTTCCAATCAAGATTAATTATATCTTGGTTTGGATCAAGTACAAGGTACAATTTCATTATTACAGATAACCGGAAATAGTTTTTAAAAAATTTGAATATTTCTACTGCAGTGTATGGGAGCCAGCCTTTCTGTAATTTTGGACCTTTCTGGATAAAGGGTTTCCGGTTAACGGATTTAAAAAGAAAAAAATCCCAGTTGTAAAAACCAATAAGTTTATTATCTCACCAGAAGTACTTGGGATCTGGGAGCTCATGCCCAGACTTACAGCTCAAAGGTGTCCAACCAAAGGAGAAAAACAGCAGGCACTCACAGATCCTACAAACAGGCTTGTAAAAAACTGAAAACTTTATTTTAGGGCAAAACTAAATCAACACATAGCCCTTACCCGTTTCGTGCTGCCCGGCACTTAATTTTAGACTTGGCTTCCGCGATAACGGATCCCACACCTGTACACATCATACCGGTTAGGCTACGGCCAGATGATGTGGTCCCACACAGGCTGAGAGTCCGCTCCGCTCCTCTGCTGCTGCTCTGCTGCCACCTGAATCCAAAATCTCACGTCTCATGCAGGAACCTCAGGTGCAGGTGTCTGCACCTGAGCAGAGGCAATGTATTCGGGTGCAGGCACCAATTGGGAGCAGAGAAACCACAGGCCGAGAATCCGCTCTTTCTCTCAAAGTTAACACCACAAAATATAAAATATGAATGAAGACCAACTGCAGTGTGAAGCACAATTTGCAGTGTACCTATTGAATGTCTTACTGTTTTTTCTCTGTCCTTCTTTAAGCTGAGCTGAGTGACACAGAAATCTCTGCAGGCCTGGATGTACTAGCAGAAAAACTATCCAACCTCACACATCTAAATCTCAGTGGAAATAAAATAAAAGACATTAGCACATTGGAACCTCTGGTAAGAACCTTTGTATTTTTACTTACTATATATTGTAAATTGACTGGCGGAGGCTAGAGTACTGGGAACCACTGGGGCATGTACATTTACTAACTCTCTAAATCAGTTTATGTACTCTAAAACACAACTAAATAAAAGCACTCAGTTTGCCCAGGAGTAGTAACACCATGGCAACCAATAAGTTGCTGGCTTTTAAACAGGTGGTGCTACCTACTGATTAGTTACAATTAGGTTACTGCATCTGTGAAAACTTAGGGGCATATTTATTAAAAGGGAACTATTGCCGAAAATGAAAATTTAATATAAGCTTCAGCATACTGAAATAATAACCTTTCTAAATATAATCAATTAAAAATTCTGTACTGTTTCTGAAATAATTGAGTTTATCTTCACAAATTCCTCTCTCAGCATCTGTTTCTCCTCATTCTGTCTTCATTCAGCAGTTGGGTGTCAGATGAATGATCCATATATCTTATAGAGGGGCTCCTTTTGCCTAGAAGATGTATTAGAGCTTACTCTATTCAAATCACGAGAAATCCTGTCTTTCTACGTGCAGAATTTGTGCAAAAGGCAGTTATTTTGTTAGAAAGCACACATTCAGGAATCTCTCATTTAATGTCAATAAGAAACCACTTCTATATGAGAAGTGTCATATAGCACATAGAATAACCGTCATTGTTCTGTAATTATGGGGATCAAACCTATTTTTTTAAGTACAGGTCAGTTCAAAATTGTGCAGTCAGGTGTAGGGTTGCCACCTGCCCGGTATTTCACTGGCATAGCCAGTAAAATACCAACCAAGGCCAGGCCAGTATTACAAATTTGCCGGTAAATTTGTAAGTACTTATTATTCCACCCCCAGCTGACCCTAAATCCCTTCTTCAAGCAGGGGCTTATAGCTCATATTCGCAAAGTTCCTGTCGCTAAACTTCCCATTCATCCACTTGTGTTCCGCCCCTTTTGTGTGCTAGGTCGGCCCCCTAAGTCATTGCCCCCACCCCGATAATCACATGCCGGTATTTTTAAGACAGTTGGCACCCTAGTCAGGTGCTATTTATGATATGCTTGCCATACTTGCTAAGATCCACTTGTTTAGTGAGTACTTTTACGTTAGCTTGAGTGGTAGCTACCCAAACCTTGAGCAGAAGCCGATACTCTTCTTTCAACTTGTAAATGGGCCAAAAAGCAGGCAGTTGCTGCAGTCAGCAGAGCATATCAACCCGTGTATAGCAAAGCTTTTCTTTAGGCCTTTCTTGCATTATCAATTAGTTGCATGCACAGAGATGCCAACTTAGATCTTAAATGATCCGGGGCTGCCATGCCCACGCCTGTAACACTTCATGGCTTTAGTACATGACTTTACCTGGCAAACAATTCTGTTTAAAATGACTATCGATCCTCAGAAGCGACTAGGTGGCATTAGAAGTAACCTCGGAGTTCCATGACCTGTATAAAAGCACTCAGCCTTTGGCCTTGTTGCTTTTATATTGTCATTGAATTCCTTGGTGACTTAGAATATCCTTTTTTTTGTACTTTATTCACTATAGAACATCTACTTTATAACTACAGGGCAACATTAGGAAAGGGATGATGTCTCCCAGTTCAAAAAGTAGAATTCTGCTTAATCATTTCTAACCTTTTTTTCAGAAAAAATTAGAGTCTTTGAAGAGCCTGGACCTATTCAACTGTGAAGTAACAAACTTAAATGACTACAGAGAAAGTGTTTTTCAAGCTCCTCCCGCAATTGACTTACCTGGATGGGTATGACAGAGAAGACAAGGAGGCCCCAGACTCTGATGCTGAAGGAGATGGTGTAGATGAGGAGGAAGAAGATGAAGGTAGGCTGTTTTTAGATCCATTTTGGATAAATCAGGTTGTGACTAGGGAAACATAAGCCTTAAATAAAAATGGTCTTATAAGATACAGATACATTTGTCTCTTAATGTTTATAAGTAATTAATATCTGCAATATTTGTCCTATTCTCAGTCAATAGATTTCCTGTTTTTTTGCTACTGGAAATGAGCCATAAATAGCAAAATAACATTAGCTTTTTCCTCAAGAAACCTGCATGATCTTCATAGGAGAGCATTAAGAGTTTGTATTTTTGGTAGACTCTTCCTACAAAATCTATAATTAAAAAAAAACAAAAACATTTTTTGACAATATTACCTGCTGGTAATTTCGGTTGGTCAGGAAAAAGCGTTAACTCCTTGCTTAGTCAATCAAGTTAGAAGAGTGTTTTGATATTTCTCTAGTTGGTATCAAGCAGAGGAGCAACACATGATATTATAAAAGCTAATGCATATTTAATTATACTCTAATTATTTTCTGTATTATTTATTTGTATTTAATTACAACATATTAACACAAATCATAAAAACTACAAAAGCCATCTTATGAAGGGTTCAAGCCCAGTTTTACTCAGTATTTTTCTAGAATCATTTTATTAGTCATGGGATCAACACTGAATGAGAGAAAATTAAATTAAACCATATATGTTTATACATTTGATTTGAGGCATTGAATACATCTAATGCTCAGAGACGTTTTTTCTTGTTGACTTTTTTTCCGCAGGGGGAAGAGGAGGGGGAAGAGGAGGAAGAAGATGAAGAGGAAGAAGATATAGATGAGGAGGAAGATGAGGATGAAGAGGAGATAGATGATGAAGACGATGCCAGTGGCGAGGAACAGGTAAATACATGACTGGTTTGTAGGTGTGCTACCAAACCGTGCTGTATTGTATATACTCCTCAAAGAAATGGTGCACACTGGGATTTGTTGTAGAAAAATTAAAAATTCATAATTTTATTTAACACATTTAAAAGCGGCCGGAAAAAGTGGCCGCTTTTTAATGTATGAAATAAAATGATGAATTTTTTAACTTTCTCTCACGTCTAAGGGGACACAGGGACCGTGGGGTAAAGGGCCCCTCCCATCAGGAGGAAGGACGCTGAGAAAACGTCAGAGCTGTAGCCCCTCCTACTCCTCCTTTATCCCCTGTTCACCTGGAAGGGCGCCAGTTTTTTCAGTGTCCAAATCCCGGTGTGCACCATTTTATTACATGTATATGTACCAATATAGTTACATAGTTAAATTTAGGTTTAAAAAGACCATCAAGTTCAACCCCTCCAAATGAAATCCTGCATCCATACAACACACACACACACACTGACTCCTCTATACACTCACACTTCAAATAAAAGCTCTTTTCTTTCTAGTCTAAAGGGGTGGCCTCTGGTATGGGTGATCCACTTTATGGGTAAAAAGGTCCCCTGCTATTTGTCTACAATGTCCTCTAATGTACTTGTCAAGTGTAATCATGTCTCCTCACAAAAGCCATTTTTTTCCAGAATAAACAACCCCAACCTTGACAGTCTACCCTCATTAATTTAAGTCTTCCATCCCTCTAACCAATTAGTTGCCACTTAGTCTCTGCACTCTCTCCAGCTCATTTATATCCCTCTTAAGGACTGGAGTCCAAAACTGCACTGCATACTCCAGATGAGGCCTCACCAGGGACCTATAAGAGGCATAATTATGTTTTCATCCCTTGAGTTAATGCCCTTTTTTTATGCAAAGACAGAACTTTATTTGCTTTAGTAGCCACAGAATGACACTGCCCAGAATTAGACAACGTGTTATCTACAAAAACCCTGAAGATCCTTCTCATTTAAGGAAACTCACAACACACTGCCATTTATTGTATAACTTGCATTTATATATTATTTTTGCCAAAGTCCATAACCTTGCATTTATCAACATTGAACCTCATTTTCCAGTTTGCTGCCCAGTTTTCCAGTTTAGACAAATCACTCTGCAGAGTGGCAGCATCCTGCATGGAACCTATATTTCTGCACAATTTAGTATCATCTGCAAAAATAGAAACAGTACTTTCAATGACAACCACTCTTTGTAATCTATCTTTTAGCCATTTCTTTATTTCTAATACAGTAAGATTCTTTGATAGGTCACTTACAATATAAATTATATGTTTAAGTATTCATTGTGAAGGGTATAGGTTTCCTTTAAAGGGGTTGTTCACCCTTCCAAAACACCTCTTCAATACAAATTTGTCCAATACAGATTATTGAACTGAAATACTTTTTTTTTTTTTTTTTTTTTTAAAGTTGCTTTTCAATTTTATTTACAGTTTTTTCCAAAATTTAGTTAATTAATTCTGCTCGGCATCAAACTAATGTATCACTTAGAACAATTTACAGAGTCAGCCGACCCCCCCAAGCTGCTTTAGAAATACCTAAGAAGCAAAAAAATGTAACTTTACACTTCAACATTATGGAAACAGTCACAAATAGAAAATAGACTGTAACTGAAAAAAGTCTTTGTTTATGGTGAACAATCTGAAACCAACTCCGCTGGAAAAGTGGGTGAACAAGCTTCAGCTAATCTCTCTTAGCATTAATCAGTATATTGTATTGGTAATGTTCAATGACGATGTCATGTTTTTTTCTGTCACTGTTGTCTGCAGGAAGACTTTGGACATGATGGAGAAGTAGATAAAGAAGATTGATGAGGGATGATGATGAAGAGGATGAAGGTTTGTTAAATGCCTGATTTTAAATCTTGATTTCTGAATTCCTCTTAACTTGCTCATCCTTCCTTACCCACTTCCATGCTATTGCAGTCTTCTGCACTTCACTTCGCCCTTTAGTAAATTTGCCCTATATGTGGTTGTTTAAATTAGTTTTTAGAACTGGCTGGTGCCCCAAGGTCTAAAGTAAAAGAATTTAGAGCTGCTCTTAAATATTTAGTTAATATTCCCTTTTGAACTGGTTCTTCTTGTTTGCTTATCAGAAGAAGACGAATCTGGCAAAGGAGAGAAAAGAAAGAGAGAAGCAAGATGATGAAGAGGGATGACTATAAGACAAAAACAAAAAATTAAAGAAAATGAAATGATAAAGGCCTTTTATGGATTAATATTGGTGTTGATTGAACTGGCCCTACCCTTGGATTAACTGATAAGCAGGTTTCAAAGCCATAGTGATTTATAACAAGCCCCTTGTCCTGAGCACCCAATGAGCCAAAGAGTTGTTTCTCTGTGACATTCCTTCCCCCATAACCCCAACTGGAAGATTACAACTTGATTTTCTAATTAATTCTGAAAAAAAAAGCAAAAAAAGAGAGACAAAACTTCTGACTAAAATCACAAACTTAGTCAAAGCTTTTCCTATTATGTTGGGGTTCCTAAGGGTTTCTGAATTAAAACCCCGAGGTTGTATTTCGGTGAGTCGTGCATTGTCAGTGGCTGCTTGTTAACTAGAAGATGGAGCAACATTTTACTTTCTGTACAAGAAAGAGGGGGGGAAAAATCCTTGTAAATAAATCTTAACATTTTGGGTCTGTTTTTCATGCTTTGCTTTTTTTTCTAACAGTTCAATATTTTTTTTACAGTAGGATGTTTTTTTGCTGCAGATGAAAAAACTATTTTTTAAGAACATGAGTGAAATAAACATGTTACTATTTGGTAATCCTAGTTGTATGTTTACATTTCTGAATTGAATTCCTTTTAATCGTGTGGCCCACTTCATGCTGTTCTGTTCTTTACCAAATTGCTTTTTACTTACAAACATCATAACAGGCTAATTTATGCATGATATTTCATCTTATAATATTCAGCTTGTTTTGTTTTGTCCAAAATAGAACCATATGGTTTTGTTACTTTTAGGGGCAGAATAGTAAAATTTGAATTTGAGTCTCAAAATTCACACATTCAAATTTGAATCCCCCTATTTCGCATGTAAATTTGATTCTGACATTTATCACAGCTTACTATGGAAACAATCCTAAGGGTAGGACTATATGGACGTTTTTCAGCGAGATCTGAAGCTCTTCGACAAAACGCCTATGCAAGTTGCAATGCAACAGAAATAAGGTAAGAGATAAAAAATGTCGGATTGAAGTCGCAGTGTTGATCTGACGCAACACGATCAACGCTTTCGACTTCCATCCGACATTTCTATCTCTTACCTTCTGTCGCATGCGACTTGTCGTAGGCGTTTTGTCGCAGCACGCCAAAACATCCATGTAGTCCTACCCTAAATTTGAATATTCATAACCTAAAACCTGCCGAGTTCAATGTACAAGTCAATGGCAGAGGTCCGTTGAGTCATTTGGAGCTGTTAATAATATCCTTCCTGATATTTGTGGGTTATTTTCGAAGAAAAAAATCCTTTCCTACAAATTGAATAGGATTCCAAAGCGATCCGAATTTTCGGGTCGAATATTAGCCATTCAAATGTTTTCTTAACCTCCCAGTCAAATTGTGAATATATTAGAATCAAAAAAAACACATGAATTCGAAATTCGACCTTTGATAAATGGGCCTCTAAATGCAGTTGGCCAGAAGACCTGCTGTTTGGCTTGGCTTATTGATAAAGGAAATGTTTTGGCTGGGATTGAAGCAAATGTTTTTTTTGTGCTGCCCACCTATGTGAACTGGCAGTCATTTCAGACAGAGTTCGTGGCTATACATAGTAGGAAAACTCCTACTCTATATAAGTATGGTTAGTTTAGGCTTGAAAAAAACCCCCACTTCCATTGAGTTCAAACATTTTGCCTTACATAATTCTTGAAACTGCTAACTCTTCAGAAGGTAAATGACACTCCAGAATCTCTCTAAATTTGCCTCAAGGGGAAAGCATTTTTCTCTCTGTTTTGCTAGAAATTCCTAAATGAGCCTCCTGTATTATCTTGAATCTATCTATTGTATTTATTGGCCAGTACAGCCACTTCAGGGAGAAAAATTGCAAAAGTAACCCCAAGGGGGCAGATTTTATCAAGGGTCGAAGTTAAAAATACTTCGAAATTCGACCATCGAATTAAAAATACTTTCGAATATCGAATTTGAACTTTTTTCATGGAATTTGCTATTCTGCGGTCAATAAAATCGAACGATTTTTCTTCGACTTCAAAAAAACTTAGAAAACTGCTCTAGAAGGTCCCCATAGGCTAACATAGCACTTCGGCAGGTTTAATTTGGCGAAGTATTGAAGTCGAAGTTTTTTTAAAGACAGTACTTCGATTATCGAATGGTCGAATATTCAACTATTTTACTTCGAGTCTAAGTCGTAGTATCCTATTCGATGGTCAAAGTAATCCAAAAATTACTTTGAATTTCGAATTTTTTTACTTAAAAAATTCCCTCGAACTCACTATCGACCCTTGATAAATCTGCCCCTAAAGTGTCCATCAAGGATTTTTACTAACTTAATTAGGGATGCACCGAATCCAGGATTCGGTTCGGGATTTCGGCCTTTTTCAGCAGAATTCGGATTCGGTCCGAACCCTTCTTCCTTGCCGATCTGAATCCGAATCCTAATTCGCATACACAAATTAGGGACAGGGAGGGAAATCGTGTGACTTTTTGTTATAAAACAAGGAAGTAAAAATGTTTTCCCCTTCCTACCCCTAATTTGCATATTCGGGGGTTCGGCAGAATCCAAAATAGTGGGTTCGGTGGCATCCCTAAACTTAATCCTATTTTTGGTATAAGTGGCTTGTATGTTTTTAAAATCATTTTATCATGACCGTACATTTATCAACAATAAATCTCATATATTACAACAACAATTAGGAATATAGTAGTCCTTTAGGCGCTGATCCAAAAACTTTGTTGTTTTTATTATAATAATAATATAAAAAAATATATATAATAAATCTCATTTACCAGTTAGCCACCCAGCATGCCAATTTTGGCCACATCCCTTAAACAGTAATGTTTTCAATTAATTGGCTTGCATAGTTGTGTGTTCCTTGGAAACACGGATACAGACCATAACAAAACTATACTTCTATGGTCCCAGATGCCAAGTTTGCCCTGGACCCACTTTACTCGCCATCCTTTTTTTTATCCTGATTTGCTGTATGCCACAATATCCTGGGCAGACTGTAGGTCTGACTGGACCCAATACAGAAACCTACTCCAAGTACAGAATGTAGCATTGATGACAATTTGACTACAAACGCCGTACAATTAAAAACATGACCATGACCAACAGTTTTGAAATTTTGTTTAGGAAGCAGACTGTATCAAATGTTTTGGCAAACTCCAGGTAGATCACATCTACTGCAACCCAACTGTCCAAATTTGTTTATCTCAGATCATTTGTCTGACATGATCTGTCCTTCATGGAGCATTGTTGAATTCTATTCATAAATCACTTTGCCAGAACATAATCTTCAATGTCATCTAAAATAACCTTACATGGCCTGTAATTGCATAACGGTAATCCTTATTAGATATTTGAATTGCATCATCCAGCATCATATACAAATACAGTATAGTGGCTGGAATCCTTGAATACAATGCAATATGTTTGGCCACACCCTGGTATGTACCTCTGCCTTGAGTACAAATTCAAAAGAAAAGTGGGGTGATTAAAAGGAGGAGGCTGTAAGCAGATAGACTGCTCAAAATGGGTTAACGATTTACCACTGCCACAACATGTTTTGAGCCACAAGGCTCTTTGTCAAGTGTACAAGGGAATACAAAAGCCACAGGAAACGACATAGGTAACTTACCTCCCAACCCAACACACACAACCATATTCCATGAATATGTACTAGAGTCCAATATAGTCGAAGGGTCCATAAGTGAAAAAACCTTTATATAAATCCATACACTGTAAAAATACAAAAAATCCCATTGTGGTGGTAATAAAATTTTTTTGAGCAGTGTACCTGTTTTACATCCTCATCCTTATAATCACCTGTTTTGTGAATAAACTATTATTGAAAATTACCACTTTCGTTGGTGTCTGCTTGGAGGAGGTAAGTTCATTACTACCTCCTCTGAATTACCCATTGGGTTTTTAAGTGCTTTTAGCTATTTTTTATCCTTTTGGCGCCTCTGTTTTGTCTTACTACCATATAGAGTCCACCCGAGTGGAGGGGTATCATCCCCTTTTTCTTCTTCTACAGAGAGCGACGTTTTATTCCTGAGTGGGGTCAGGATAATCTCCCCACCTGCCTATACAGTGGTTGCCTATCGGTAACCTGGTTTGTGAGTATTAACTTGTTTACTCTACCATTACTCCCTGTAAAAACATATTACACTATTGGGGCTCTTGGTGTTCCTTTTTGTATCCTTATAATCACCATGATTATCTTAACTCCAATCCTATGTACTATGCCAAATAAAAGTGTAAGGTAAGTACTATATGCTGTGTGAGCCACTAACTTTGGGCGGCCCCCTTAGGCATTTGCACCTCGGCATTTTTCCTTGGGTGTGCGCTTTCCAAATTGTAGTTTGAGCCACTGACTTGACTGAGCTGTACCATCTGTATTCCTACAGAGTGGGCCCTGTAACACTGACTCCTCTATTGTATACAATGAAGAAAATAACCGATAATCATATTTGCTCAAAGGAACACTTCAGTGTAAAAATAAAAACTGGGTAAATTGGTTGTGTGAAATAAAAAATGTTCTCTAATATAGTTAGTTAGGCAAAAATGTAATATATAAAGGCTGGAGTGAACAGATGTCTAATAAAACAGCCAGAATCCAACTTCCTGCTTTTCAGCTCTGAGTTAGTCAGCGACTTGAAGGGGGGCCACATGGTACATTTCTGTTCAGTGAGTTTGTAATTGATCCTCAGCATTCAGCTCAGATTCAAAAGCAACAGATATGACCCATGTGCCCCCCCTCAAGTCTCTGATTAATTATTAATTAGTTTAAGTCTGCTAAATGTACAGATAATTTATAGTACGTGGCATATTAAAAATAAATCTTACCAAGCTGAAAATATATAATAAATTCTGTCCTTTAGCATCTTTTTTTTTTTTTTTTCTATGTAGGCTCCTGAGGGTCACCCCCTAATAAATAGCTTAAACACCCCAAGACTGCCTTTCCATAATTTGGAGCTTTCTAGATATCAGGTTTCAGGATAAAGTATCCATACCTTTATTAAAAAAATCCATTCTTGATATACCGTAAGTATATAGATGAGTAGACACATGAGCACAACAAGGAATAAGGAGTCTGCCTGTGTGTTCAATATCTATAAGCAAGAATTTTAATTTGATTTGTTAAGCAAATTTTTTGTAGTAGTTTGGGGAGGGTTTGCTAAATATATTTCATTTTCATAATATTATACAGAATTTATAACTGCTGCAGCGTTCTTTTGCCTAGCAAAGCATTATTATCTCAGGTCAGTGCAGAACAGCTGATATGGCATAAAAGAGAGCAAAATGCTGTATATGACCTGCCAACTTGCACCCCTACCAAACCAATATGGGGAGGCCCATTTATCAAAGGTCAAATTTCAATTCATGTGAATTTTTTTTTACTCTAATAAATTCGATATTCTCACACTTCGACTGGGAGGTTATTTAGAAAAAAATTGGAATGTCTAATATTCGATCGAACAGCTCCAACCCAAAAATGATAATCGTATTCGAATCATACGAAACAAGCTTTTCTGCAAAAAAAAATCGAATGTCAGGAAGGCTATTAAAGGGCATGTAAAGGCAAAAAATAAAATCCCTACTTTCTTTAATGAAAAAGAAACCTATCTCCAATATACTTTAATAAAAAATGTGTACCATTTTATAAAAAAAAAACCTGACTGTATGCAGGAAATTCTCCCTTCATTTACTGCTGTGGAAAGGAATTGTCAGACGGTCCCTAACTGCTGAGCAGGGAAACAATCATACTTGAACAGGGAGCCCCCCTTACTTACCAGCCATGCAGAATTCAAGCAGCTTTGTTTATGACGATCCCTAAGCAGCCAAGACCACACTAAGCATGTGCAGGTCAGGGTCAGGCAAGGATGTTCAACAAAGTTACAAGATGACAGCCCCCTGTGGCAACTTTGAAAGCATAAATTATTTGTTTGATTAGGCTTGTGGTGCAGTAAGTTCATGTTTATATTTAGTAACAAAATACAGCATTTCTAGCCTTATTCTATTTTAGACTTTACATGCCCTTCACCAAATGGCTCAACGGACCTCTGCCATTGGCTTGTACATAAATTCGGACAAAAGAAGGCAGCAATTAAAAAAACTATTTAAAAAAAAATGAAGACCTATTGAAAAATTGGCAGAAATAGGGTAATATACTAAAAGTTAAGTTAAGGTAAAATACCCATTTAAAATATCAGAATTTATATGCTGGGGCTCTGGACTATTCCTTATGAGATTAGGCCAATTGCCTGGCGGCCAAAGCCTGGACATACTATAGGTAGGGAGGGATTAGTTATAGTTCAGTCCTGCCTCTTCTTATGCATTCCTGCACAGCCATATAAAACTTAGAAGATACACGGTGCTCCCCTGTTGCATTAATGATTTATCATTTATTAATCTTACACTCCTAATTTATTTTAATGAATGGCATGTTAAGTTTTATAGTCAACCAGTTATCTACGTTTCTGGTAAGCGATCCGAATCCACCTGGGATTACTGTGAGTGGGTGGTGGTGGAACTAACGCTTTGTGGTCACTTTCTTGATGTGATAGTTTCCTTTGGTGTAAATGTTTTTCTGCTACCAGCCCAAGGTGTCTCATTTGCTAACATTTTCATGTCTCTTTTTTCACTAATCAAATTTTTCTCTAAAAATTAAGTGTTATTTACATTCTACTCTAGAGAATTCAAACTAAGAAAAACCACAAGAATTCTAAGTATGAAAGGACGTTTGGCAAGTAAAAGAAACAAGGTCTATATAAATCAGTAAGATATTACGCTATGCCAATTGGACTTTTTTCCATACAGTTTCTAGAGGTTTTTATGACTCTAGGTAACTGGTACTGACCTCGTCTTTTTTGTAATGACAAAGAAGAAAAGAGAGATGCAAATTTCATCATTTAATTTTGTCCTATCTGAATTTCGAAAAGTTCCAAAATTACGCCAAATACCAAATCCCAAATCCAAACAAGGCATCAGTAGTATCCAATTTGTGTGGAATCTGAAATACTGCAAACTAAGCCAAACACGCAGGGTGACCACACCCGACCCTCCCCACACCTGGAGCGAGAGATCTCGCGTCACCGCTTCTATGATAGACTGCTGCCCCCCTCCCACTTGCGCACGAAGACTCACGCAACCAAGCATTCTGTAATGTTATCAACAGATTATCGCCAAAGCTGCATAATCTTCGAATTACGCAATTCAAGTTTTGCCTCCACTGGTTTGTTAAATCCGTCACAGTAAAATACTACAGGCACGGGAAGATTCTCCGGGCACATGTGTCTTCCCAATTCGTCGGGGTCGTTGTATAGTAGGAGATGGGACTCGAGATCCAGCTCAGGGGTCGGGATTCGGGCCGGAATCCCCCAAATCCTTTGGGGTTGAAAGATTTTCGTCCCAAATACTGATACACGAAATCCAAATTTGCATTGCAATTATGAAGGGAAGTGAGAAACTTTTTTTACATTCCTTGTACATGTGACGAAAGAAGTCCCGTGCATTTCCCTCCCCACCCCTAAATTTGTGCGCATCGTACAAATTCGGAATTTGGTTTGGCCTGGCGAGGAATTTCGGCGGATATCCGAATCCTGCTGAAGAGGCTAAGAATCTGGTAGGGTCAGGCATCCCTGGACTTTGTATGTGAAATGCGATTATACAAAATTCATTTCTTTTCAAAATATGTGTTTATATTTAATAATCTTCTTCACAGTTAATACCAGGTGACCATCCACACAACCGTACAAACAGAAAACCAGTAAAAGCAGAACGAAAAAATTCAAGAGTGGACGTAAACAAAAAAAAATTTTTAAAAACATTTTACGCACTAAAGCTTTTACAGAAGTATTGTTCAAAAATTGTCAAGTGCCGATGGACTTTTCTTTGGGTTTGCGAAGTTACTTAATAAACCGGGGTTAACAAAGCCATGGTCTTCAGCTGTGCTTATTGGTCGATATCCCAGCTCAAGAGCTGCTGCCTGCTGGGGAGTTGTACGTTCTCTGTCCGAAGCCTTGCTGAAGGAGATGGTAACTGACAGCAGCTGAAGGGAAACATGTGTTCAGATATACTGCCGTGAAACAATGACGAGTTGTTCTCGGTCAGAATTTAGCGTAAGCATAGTTAAATTGCTGTAGTCGTTGTTCTGTTACAGTCGTTTAAAAAGGCATACCTTTAAGATAAATACCAGTTTAAAGATAAAAAGATGAATCTTAAAAAATACACTAGGTTTCATGCAGAACAAATAATTAAATATTATAAAGTGAAAACTGTATGTGAGCAAAGAGTCATGCATCATTGAAGAAACAATCATTTCAGTGGTATACTTCTTCACTCGCGTGGCTGGCTCCAGCCTGTGTAATGAAACTGCAACACCAGTCATATGGTGCACTGAGCGTGAGATCAGTGTGAGAACACTGAGCAGCACATTCATTGCAATAAGCCATTGAACTACCGAAGCGGTCAGTTGGAACCCTTATTAAGTCCACTTTGGAAGTTAAATTGTTTGGGCCTCTCTCTCGTCTAAACAAGGATATATATATGTATAATATATACAATAATCACTATACAAGAGGATTACTCAGACATATTCCAAAACATTCAAGAAACAAGGCTATAGCAGTATATTGAAATAG